>NC_090654.1:274135534-275575534 GCF_040937935.1 Hyperolius riggenbachi
CTTTATTGGCCCATCAACTACAGTGTGGTTGATCGAAAGTCGATCAACTAGCAGCCCATACACTACAAGCGCGATCCTATGCGATTCACCTTCATTATCGATCTGAACGATATTGTGCCTCCATGCTCTGACACCGAAAAATCGATTCTGTTTCGATCAAAATCATGTTTCGATTTTTTATTCCTTTGCGATCAGCCAATATATTCTATCCTGTCCATTCGAGTAAGGTGGGGCTATTTATATCGATATTCGCCAACTCCTCCTTAAGCTGGCCATACACTAAGGCCTTGTTCACATCTAAAATTGAAATTGCGGACGGCAGCGATTTTCAATTTTTTTTGCACGTTTTTATTTTCCCTTCTCCCGGCGCGGTACGATTTTGTGCAAAGCGCTTTTGCAGAGCGTATCCGTTTTTTTTTCACTTCCTGACATTAGTCAGGAAGTGAACTCTTTGACCCGGAAAATAATAGATACAATGTATTTATTCTTAAAACCGCAAACGCAATAGCCACATAAAGTGATTTTGTGAGTGTTTAGCGCACTTTCTATAACTTATACGAAAATTGCCCCAAAAATGGTTCAAGTGAACCTCCAGACTAAAAATCGACTCAGCAGCACTGAAAAGGCTTTGGTGTTTCTTTAACAGTTTCACAGCATCAGAACTTTGTTTCTCTTATACAAGCCTCATTTTTAGCTGCCCAGAAGAAAACTGCCCGGGCATTTTTCCCCTGATGCTGTGCAAAGCATGATGGGATTTCAGATGATGTTGCTCTCGTTCTGCTGTTTTGGTTCAAATTTTTTTTCCGTACATTTTGAATTAGACATTTGAAGCCTAGTGTGTGCAGCTGGGAGGGGTGATCGGGATACAGGGCGGTTGGAACTGTCTTCTGCTCCCTGTGACCTCCTTTCAACCAAAAAGATGGCTGCCCCCATGACAAAGATGGCAGCCCCCATGAATCACAAACATTTGCCTTTTCTTTTAAAACAGGGTGAGTAAGAGATATTACCAATCTATTCTAATTAACATAACCAATGTAACTTAATGACAGTATGTTTGTTTAGGCTGAAGTTCCCCTTACAGGCACTGCAACGCGCTGATATGAACCTTCTCATAGAGATTCATTGCACAAGCATTTTGTGGCAGATTTTGAAAATCGCCTGCGCTGGAAAAAAGTCTGAAAACGCCCCTAGTGTGAACGAGCTCTTATAGATTTCCACCCAGTGTTCCAAAAGGAAAGAATCGATACTTATCGCATATTTTAATACATTACAGCAGGAAATATATTCAAAATTATTGGAACTGCAGAGTTGCACTGTGATGCAGGGTAGCGATCTCCAGCCTCTCCCGTCCCTCTCCTGATCAATCTCGATTATCCGTCTTGTCCAGTCAATACCTTTGATCCATTTTTGGTCAAATTTGGACATTTACAATAGGAATCCATTCACATCTGAGTCGATCATAGTGATCAAATCTGCAGGGCACCAGGGCCGAATTTAGGCCAAGGCCACCAAGGCCATGGCCTAGGGCACCACAGGAGCAGGAGCACCAAAGCAGCAGGCTAAACTGGTGCAGCATTTGCAAGCTTGCAAATGCTGCAATGCAGGTAGATCAGGCGAGCACCTGACCGCGGTACTCTGCTGCTAGCCGCCTGTGCAGCAGCCACCTTGCTCTCTGTGCATGTTTGCATTGTGGCTGGCGGCTATGGACTTGGGCAGCATTGGAGACAGAAAGGAAGAGGAAGCTTCTGCACTGGAGACGAGAGGAGAAACGAGTGACACTGATTGCTGCTGCGGTGTGAAGGTGAGCTGGCTACCTGTACTGAAGGGGGGTGGGAAAAAGAGGTAATAATAATAATAATAATAATGGCAGTATTTGTATAGCGCCTTTCTCCTGTCGGACTCAAAGCGCTGGGGAGGCAGCCACTAGGGCGCGCTCTATAGGCAGTAGCAGTGTTAAGGAGACTTGCCCAAGAAACTCCTTACTGAAATAGGTGCTGGCTTACTAAACAGGCAGAGCCTAGATTTGAACCCAGGTCTCCTGTGTCAGAGGCAGAGCCCTTAACCATTACACTATCCAGCCACTGCTATTATATATTAAGGGAGTCATCTGGCTACCTATACTGGAGGGAAGGGGGGAGGAGTCATCTGGCTACATATACTACATAGAGGGAAAGGGGGATGAGTCATCTGGCTACATATACTACATAGAGGGAAGGGGGGAGGAGTCATCTGGCTACCTATACTAGAGGGAAGGGGGGAGGAGTCATCTGGCTACCTATACTGGAGGGAAAGGGGGAGGGGTCACCTGGCTACCTATACTGGAGGAAAAGGGGGAGGGGTCATCTGGCTACCTATACTGGAGGGAAAGGGGGAGGGGTCATCTTGCTACCTATACTGAAGGGGGGTGGCTGGTGACAGTTGCCTAGGGCGGTAAAGAGTACAAATCCAGCCCTGCAGGGAACTGAATGGAAAAATCGATGTGTGTATGGGCGCCTTAACCATTTCTGGACCGTGCAGCTCTGGCCACTTTAAGACCAGACCTGGCCATGCCCTTCTTAGTACTGTGATTGCAGTGATTGTCTCACAGCAATCACTGGTCAGAAGCCAATGAAATCGGCTCCTGACCAATACGTGGAAACTCTGCTTTCAGCGTGACAGCAGAGCGAGCGGGTGCAGCGGCGGGAACGGCATGAGCGAGGAGACCTTGCAGCGGGGATGATTGAAATCTACGCCCTGGCAGGAATAACTGGACCTAAACAGGGCGTAGATTCAATCATCAATGTCTGGAAGAGGCTAACCATGTTACAACTCACAGCCGATTGCTTTTTTATTTTTTTGTTGTTGCGTTATTTGCGTTATTGCGATTTGTTGCGTTATTTCTAAATGTGTAGCAGCAGGTTTGTGAATGCCAAAAAAAATAAAATCGATGAATGAGATGTCTGCCTACGAATGCGGCACTTTCTTTATGATTTTTTACTATGCAGATTTCGCACCATCCCTGGTTAGATTTATACTTTTTCTGCCCCTATGCCAACTTTTTTGCAGCTTCCCTTCCATGTGCAGCGCCCCTCTCCTCCTATTCATTATGCAGCCCCCACTTCTATGTCTAACATTAATGTACAACAGCCTCCATCAGCTCTATACAGATACTTTGGGCAGCAGCTCCCTATTTCCCTGTGTTGCTCCTTATTGGCAACCTCTGTATTCCATTTGCAGCCTCTTCTTCCATATATGGCAATCCTTCCTCCATGTCCAGCCGCCCCTTGACCAGCTTCTGCCCAAGGCCCGGGCCTAGGCGGCCTTTCCAGAAATCCGGTACCTGGCGCCATCCCACGCAGAAGGAACACGTCCATGTTCTGGCGGTGATATTCCCGTGTATTCCGAGAAATGCAATTCATTTTTTTCCCTGCTGCGGAGTAACTTTTTCCAGCAGAGAAAAATGTTGAGCGAATTATCCATCAGCGAGCCAAATAAGTGCGATTATAAAGTAACGAAAGAAGTAATTACAAGCGGAGTAATTAGAGAGGATTTCCTTTGCATGCCGGGTATTCCTTGCTGCCTACAGGCGTTCATGTTTCCATTTTGTTATGATAAATCCACATTTTGACTGCCCTGATTGGTCAATCAATAAATCAATAGCTGGAAACGTGACTTTCCGGCAGACAATGCCTGGATTGGCCTCCCTGCCACAAGGATGGGTATTCAGCAGAGCAGGATCATCCACAAGGCAACTTAGGCAGGTGTCTAGGGCCTAATGGGTGTCAGGGGGCCAAACTACCACTCTCTCTGACCTCTTTCCCATCTCAGATTACCAAAACAAGCATAAGGGGAAGCAAAGGTACTACCTTGCCCAGGGCCCCATTTCATCTCAATCCATCTCTAGTATCGAGGCATCAGCCTGTCAGATGGAAGGTGCTCATTAACCAGCCTGGCGTTCTATTAAGATTGCCAGGCTGGCGACTGGACGTTTTTTTTTAATTAAAAAAAAAATATTGCATGCAGCCAACTGAAAGTTGGCTGCATGAAAGCCCACTAGAGGGCGCTCTTATTGCGTACTTCTGATCGCCTCCGGCGATCAGAAGTAACAAGAAAGGCCGCGATGAGCGGCCCTTCTTGTTTTGCTTTCCTCGTCGCCATGGCGACGAGCAGAGTGACGTCATAGACGTCAGCCGACGTCCTGACGTCAGCCGCCTCCGATCCAGCCCTTAGCGATGGCCGGAACTGTTTGGTCCCGCTGCGCAGGGCTCGGGCGGCTGGGGGGACCCTCTTTCGCCGCTGCGGCGGTGATCAGGTAGCACACGCGGCTCGCAAAGTGCCGGCTGCGTGTGCTCCTTTTTATTTGATGAAAATCGGCCCAGCAGGGCCTGAGCGAGTGCCTCCGGCGGTAATGGACGAGCTGTGCTCGTCCATACCGCCAGGCTGGTTAATGATACAATTCTGATTGTACAATCCTACCGCTTCTATGTAAAGGTGGCCATACACTTATAAATGTTTCCCGTCGATATCCAGCAGATTCAACCACTCTGATCTAATCTGCTACTGATCGATGCCACAAACTATGCCCAATCAATCAATTTGCAGATTGAAATCGATCAAAGGGAATGAAAATATCGCTCAATCAGCGGCAAGTTGATCGCTAAGTTGTGATAGTGGTGTTCAATTACAACCGACAAGCAGTGTTGGCAGCAGAGCTTACACTCACCTATCTGCTGGCACATGTCTTCTCTCAATCTCTGCTGAAATGGCAATTTCGCAAGACTTTTGGTACTTCGCTGCAAAACCGAACTCGAAAATTTCACTTGTTCAGTCAGTAGTGGCTGGGCCCCTGTGCTGTGAGGCCCTGCAGCAGTCCAATGTGAAATAAATACAATGAAATTTGGGCACTGGGAAATAGCCGAGAGTAGACTATAGGTACATTTACAGATATATTTAACTTCTATCCGATATATTACTACAGCAAAACCCAACCTTACTCTCACACAGAACTTTCATCCCAACCGACGCCTAACCTTAGTCGTCCCCCTAACGCAAACTCTGCTCCCAGTGCCTAACCGTAATTGCTTCCCCCCAGGGCTGGGTCTAGACGTTTTGCTGCAGACTTGTGAGGGTGCGATATGGAATGATCCAGGGCCGGCCCGCTCATGAGGCGGGGTGAAACTTTTGCCTCAGACGGCAACCTTCGGCACCCACCCGTCCGTGGGTGCGGGGGGGCGGTCGCCGAGCCGGAGGGGTAGCGGGCAGGACAGGGGTATTGGGCCTAGCGGTGGGGAGGGGGGTCGGACCCCTCCTCCCTCTCCTGGGTCCCCCGATCTGCGCTCCCCTCCAGCTGTAAATAGTTAGGAAGCAGCCGATAGTAAGAGGCACGGGCGGGGAGGACTCACCTTTTCCACGTTCCAGCGTGCGCTCCACTGACGTCACTTCCTGCAACGCCGTCCACTTACAATACAGTGGGTGGCGTTGCAGGAAGTGACGTCAATGGAGCGGGGGGCGGGGGATGTAATTTTTTCTAAATTTGCCTCAGGCGGCAAAAAGTCTAGGGCCGGCCCTGGAATGATCGCACAGCACCCGATATGGAATGATCGCACAGCACCGACAATTAACACTGCTTCATTGAATGTTCTCACATGACATGCTGCAGCTCAACACAACAGTACACTGGCTGGCTGTGAGTCTGTGACAAACAAACTGCTCACCCTCAGTCACTCCATTCCTCCACAGTCAGGACAGCAGTGCCACCTCTCCCCTTCTGCTGGGCAAGTCAAATGAAACACTGCTGCTCTCCTGCCTGCCCTCTCCTCACTCACTGCCAGACTCCTCACACAGCACAACAAGCTGCTTTTCCCCAATGCTGCTCTCCTGCCTCCCCCCTCCTCACTCACTGCCAGACTCCTCACACAGCACAACAAGCTGCTTTTCCCCAATGATGACCTCTTCACCACGCTCTCATCTTGCTTCTCCTCCTACTCTGAGGGCTAGAGTTGGGCCGAACCTCCGATTTTCGGTTCGCGAACCGGGTTCGCGAACTTTCGCGAAAGGTTCGGTTCGCGTTAAAGTTCGCGAACCGCAATAGACTTCAATGGGGATGCGAACTTTGAAAAAAAAAATTAATTATGCTGGCCACAAAAGTGATGGAAAAGATGTTTCAAGGGGTCTAACACCTGGAGGGGGGGATGGCGGAGTGGGATACATGCCAAAAGTCCCCGGGAAAAATCTGGATTTGACGCAAAGCAGCGTTTTAAGGGCAGAAATCACATTGAATGTTAAATGACAGGCCTAAAGTGCTTTCAAACATCTTGCATGTGTATACATCAATCAGGTAGTGTAATTAAGGTACTGCTTCACACTGACGCACCAAACTCATCGTGTAACGCACCGCAAACAGCTGTTTGTGTAGTGACGGCCGTGCTGGACTGGTGCGCACCATGGCGAGAGTGCAGGTTTTGGTGGCTTTACAGCCCATATGGTCAGTCACCTGGCTGATGTAGCTGAATGACAGAACAGTGACTGTCCAGCTGATCAAATTTGGTCTGACCACAATGAGGCAACGACCTTATTATCGTGGGTGTGCCCCCCGAGACACTCATCTAGGCGCCGGTCATTGCTCCATTGTGATACGCAAGCCCCTTCACCACGGCAAGGTAATGATCACGAAGGGGAATGGGCGCATGTTCATGCCTTTTCTTTTGTTGTTGCAGCTGCCCGCAGTGCAGCCAGAAAAATTAGGCAGTCATGTACACGCACCCGAAAAATTATTACAGCGGCCGCTGCTAGCAGCGGCCTAAAAAATTCAGCAATCCGCCTGGAGTCCCGGACCCTGTTGGTGGTGGCGGAGAAGGTAGTGAAGCGGCCTGCAGGCAGACATGCTGTGTGGAGGGACTGGGAGCGACTTAGTCTTCTTGGGGCAGGCCAGGCAGCCAGTCACACGGCGTGCAGGCAGAGATGCTGTATGTGCGGGGACTGACTTAGTCTTGGGGCGGGCAGCAGCCCTCCGGGATCCATGCCTCATTCATTTTTATAAAGGTGAGGTACTTAACACTTTTGTGACTTAGGCGACTTCTCTTCTCTGTGACAATGCCTCCAGCTGCGCTGAAGGTCCTTTCTGAGAGGACGCTTGCGGCAGGGCAGGAGAGAAGTTGGATGGCAAATTGGGACAGCTCTGGCCACAGGTCAAGCCTGCGCACCCAGTAGTTCAAGGGTTCCTCATCGCTGTTCACAGCAGTGTCTACATCCACACTTAAGGCCAGGTAGTCGGCTACCTGCCGTTCCAGGCGTTGGTGGAGGGTGGATCCGGAAGGGCTACGGCGAGGCGTTGGACTAAAGAACGTCCGCATGTCCGACATCACCATGAGATCGCTGGAGCGTCCTGTCTTTGACTGCGTGGACACGGGAGGAGGATTAGTGGCAGTGGTACCTTGCTGGCGTTGTGCCGTCACATCACCCTTAAAGGCATTGTAAAGCATAGTTGACAGCTGGTTCTGCATGTGCTGCATCCTTTCCACCTTCCGGTGAGTTGGTAACAGGTCCGCCACTTTGTGCCTGTACCGAGGGTCTAGTAGTGTGGCCACCCAGTACAGCTCATTCCCCTTGAGGTTTTTTATACGGGGGTCCCTCAACAGGCAGGACAGCATAAAAGACGACATCTGCACAAAGTCGGATCCAGTACCCTCCATCTCCTCTTGCTCTTCCTCAGTGACGTCAGGTAAGTCAACCTCCTCCCCCCAGCCGCGAACAATACCACGGGAAGGTTGCGCAGCACAAGCCCCCTGCGACGCCTGCTGCGGTTGTTCTCCTGCCGCTGTCCCCTCCTCCTCCTCCTCCTCCCCCAAAGAAACACCTTGCTCATCATCCTCTGAGTCTGACTCATCTTCTGCACATGACCTCTCTTCTTCCTCCTCCTCCCCCCTCTGTGCTGCCGCAGGTGTTGAGGAAACAGCTGGGTCTGATGAAAATTGGTCCCATGCCTGTTCCTGCCGTAACGGTTCCTGGTCACGCTCATTCGCAGCTTCATCCGCCACTCTACGCACAGCACGCTCCAAGAAGTACGCGTAGGGAATTAAGTCGCTGATGGTGCCCTCACTGCGGCTCACCAGGTTGGTCACCTCCTCAAACGGCCGCATGAGCCTGCATGCATTTTTCATCATTGTCCAGTTGTCGGGCCAGAACATCCCCATCTTCCCAGACTGTTTCGTTCTACTCCAGTTGTAGAGGTACTGGGTGACGGCTTTCTTCTGTTCTAGCAGGCGGGAGAACATGAGGAGGGTCGAGTTCCAGCGAGTGGGGCTATCGCAAATGAGGCGTCTCACCGGCATGTTGTTTTTACGCTGAATTTCTGCAAATCGTGCCATGGCTGTGTAAGAGCGCCTCAAATGCCCACAGAACTTCCTGGCCTGCTTCAGGACATCCGCTAAGCCAGGGTACTTTGCCACAAATCTTTGAACCACCAGATTCATGACATGTGCCATGCAGGGTATGTGTGTCAGCTTCCCCATATGCAAAGCGGCAAGCAGATTGCTGCCGTTGTCGCACACCACGTTGCCTATCTCCAGGTGGTGCGGGGTCAGCCACTCATCCACCTGTTTCTTAAGAGCAGCCAGGAGAGCTGCTCCAGTGTGACTCTCCGCTTTGAGACAAGCCATGTCTAAGATGGCGTGACACCGTCGTACCTGGCATGCAGCATAGGCCCTGCGGAGCTGGGGCTGTGTAGCTGGAGAGGAGAACTGCCACTCAGCCAAGGAGGAGGAGGAGGACAGCGAAGAGCATGTAGCAGGAGGAGAGGAGGTGGCAGGAGGCCTGCCTGCAAGCCGTGGAGGTGTCACAATTTGGTCCGCCGCTTTCTGCTTGCCATCGTTCACCACCAGGTTCACCCAATGGGCTGTGTAGGTAATGTAGCGGCCCTGCCCGTGCTTGGCAGACCAGGCATCCGTGGTCAGGTGTACCCTTGACCCAACGCTCTTCGCAAGAGATGACACCACTTGCCTCTCAACTTCACGGTGCAGTTGGGGTATGGCCTTTCTGGAAAAATAAGTGCGGCCTGGCATCTTCCACTGCGGTGTTCCGATGGCCACAAATTTACGGAAGGCCTCAGAGTCCACCAGCCGGTATGGTAACAGCTGGCGAGCTAACAGTTCCGCCACGCCAGCTGTCAGACGCCGGGCAAGGGGGTGACTGGCCAAAAGTGGCTTCTTCCGCTCAAACATTTCCTTCACGGACACCTGACTGCTGCTGTGGGCAGAGGAGCAGGAACCGCTCAAGGGCAGAGGCGGAGTGGAGGAGGGTGCCTGTGAAGGTGCAAGGGAGAGAGCGGCATAAGCAGATGATGCACCTGAAGGAGGAAGAGGAGAAGGAGGGTGACTTTGCTTTTTTGTGCTGCTGCTGCTTTTGCTCAGGTGGCCATCCCATTGCTGTTTGTGCCTTTTCTGCAGGTGCCTTCGTAAGGCACTTGTCCCTACGTGAGTGTTGGCCTTTCCACGGCTCAATTTTTGTTGGCAGAGCGAACAGATGGCTTTGGTCCGATCTGAGGCACACACATTAAAAAATTTCCACACCGCTGAGCCACCCTGGGATGTGGGCACCTCAGCAGCTGATGCTGAAGGGCAAGTTGGCTGGCTGTACATAGGTGGCGAATCTGGCGATACATGGTGCCGGACTCTGCCACCAGCTGTTTCTGACGAAGAGCTGCCCCAGCTTCTTTCAGCAACTTCTATCCTCCTACTACTCTCTGACTCCCCCTCTGAACTGTCCCCCTCTTCATCTCCTCTATTGGGAACATACAGAGGATCCCTATCATCGTCATCATCGTAATCATCCTGCCCAGCTTCGCTTGCCTCAGAAAAATCCAAATGTGTAGGTCCTTCATCCTCCTTACACGTTACATCCATAGTGTTGTCGCGTAACGCAGACATATGAGCTGGTGAAAATTCATCTGGCTGTAACAATGGCTGTGCATCAGTGATTTCACCACCACTAAATAATTCTTGCGAAGTGTCAAATGCAGCGGAAGTGGTGCTAGTAGTAGCGCTGGTGGCTGAGCAAGATGAGGTGTTCTGTGTCGCTAAATACTCAACCACGTCCTGACAATCTTGGGAGGTGATGGGACGTGCCTTCTTCCGAGCACTGTACTGTGGGCCAGGTCCACACGAAATTACATTTACACGACCTCGCGCAGACCTGCCGGGTGGCCTTCCTCTGCCTCTGCCACTACCTCTTCCTCTTCCTCTACCTGTTTTGTCCATATCGGGTATGCACGGAGTGGTATATCACACTGCGTGCACTCACGTAGGTAGGTGGGTTCACTTAACTGCACAGGTATGCGCACTGATGCGGTGGGTTCACTGAACAGTACAGGTATACAGTGGCGGGTTCACTGAACACAACAGGTATGCAGTGGCGTGTTCACTAAACAGGTATACAGTGGCAGGTCCACTGAACAGAACAGGTATACAGTGGCAGGTCCACTGAACAGAACAGGTATACAGTGGCGGGTCCACTGAACAGAACAGGTATACAGTGGCGGGTTCACAGAACAGGTATGCAGTGGCAGGTTCACTGAACACAACAGGTATGCAGTGGCGTGTTCACTAAACAGGTATACAGTGGCAGGTCCACTGAACAGAACAGGTATACAGTGGCGGGTTCACAGAACAGGTATACAGTGGCGGGTCCACTGAACAGAACAGGTATACAGTGGCGGGTTCACAGAACAGGTATGCAGTGGCAGGTTCACTGAACACAACAGGTATGCAGTGGCGTGTTCACTAAACAGGTATACAGTGGCAGGTCCACTGAACAGAACAGGTATACAGTGGCGGGTTCACAGAACAGGTATACAGTGGCGGGTCCACTGAACAGAACAGGTATACAGTGGCGGGTTCACAGAACAGGTATACAGTGGCGGGTCCACTGAACAGAACAGGTATACAGTGGCGGGTTCACAGAACAGGTATACAGTGGCGGGTCCACTGAACAGAACAGGTATACAGTGGCGGGTTCACAGAACAGGTATACAGTGGCAGGATCACTGAACAGGTATGCAGTGGCAGGATCACAGTACAGGTATGCAGTGGGCTGAGGGCTCACTGAACAGAACAGGTATGCTGTGGCAGGATCACTGAACAGCTATGCAGTGGCAGGATCACAGTACAGGTATGCAGTGGGCTGAGGGCTCACTGAACAGAACAGGTATGCTGTGGCAGGATCACTGAACAGCTATGCAGTGGCAGGATCACAGTACAGGTATGCAGTGGGCTGAGGGCTCACTGAACAGAACAGGTATGCTGTGGCAGGATCACTGAACAGCTATGCAGTGGCAGGATCACAGTACAGGTATGCAGTGGGCTGAGGGCTCACTGAACAGAACAGGTATGCTGTGGCAGGATCACTGAACAGGTATGCAGTGGCAGGATCACAGTACAGGTATGCAGTGGGCTGAGGGCTCACTGAACAGAACAGGTATGCTGTGGCAGGATCACTGAACAGGTATGCAGTGGCAGGATCACAGTACAGGTATGCAGTGGGCTGAGGGCTCACTGAACAGAACAGGTATGCTGTGGCAGGATCACTGAACAGCTATGCAGTGGCAGGATCACAGTACAGGTATGCAGTGGGCTGAGGGCTCACTGAACAGAACAGGTATGCTGTGGCAGGATCACTGAACAGCTATGCAGTGGCAGGATCACAGTACAGGTATGCAGTGGGCTGAGGGCTCACTGAACAGAACAGGTATGCTGTGGCAGGATCACTGAACAGGTATGCAGTGGCAGGATCACAGTACAGGTATGCAGTGGGCTGAGGGCTCACTGAACAGAACAGGTATGCTGTGGCAGGATCACTGAACAGCTATGCAGTGGCAGGATCACAGTACAGGTATGCAGTGGGCTGAGGGCTCACTGAACAGAACAGGTATGCTGTGGCAGGATCACTGAACAGGTATGCAGTGGCAGGATCACAGTACAGGTATGCAGTGGGCTGAGGGCTCACTGAACAGAACAGGTATGCTGTGGCAGGATCACTGAACAGGTATGCAGTGGCAGGATCACAGTACAGGTATGCAGTGGGCTGGGGGCTCACTGAACAGAACAGGTATGCTGTGGCAGGATCACTGAACAGCTATGCAGTGGCAGGATCACAGTACAGGTATGCAGTGGGCTGAGGGCTCACTGAACAGGTATGCTGTGGCAGGATCACTGAACAGGTATGCAGTGGCAGGATCACAGTACAGGTATGCAGTGGGCTGAGGGCTCACTGAACAGAACAGGTATGCTGTGGCAGGATCACTGAACAGCTATGCAGTGGCAGGATCACAGTACAGGTATGCAGTGGGCTGAGGGCTCACTGAACAGAACAGGTATGCTGTGGCAGGATCACTGAACAGCTATGCAGTGGCAGGATCACAGTACAGGTATGCAGTGGGCTGAGGGCTCACTGAACAGAACAGGTATGCAGCCAGGAAGAAGTTAAGCCTAACTAATCTTTCCCTGAGAGACAGTCTGCAGCAGCTCGCCCTACTCTGACTAATGCAGGCACACGAGTGGCCGTAATGGCCGCCGCTGCCTGCCTTATATAAGGGGGGGTGGGGCTCCAGGGGCTAGTGTAGCCTAATTGGCTACACTGGGCCTGCTGACTGTGATGTAGAGGGTCAAAGTTGACCCTCAGGTGCATTATGGGGCGAACCGAACTTCTTCCGCAAAAGGTTCGCGTGCGGTACCCGCACGCGAACCACCTAAGTTCGCGCGAACCCCGTTCGCCGGCGAACCGTTCGGCCCAACTCTACTGAGGGCCCTTTTCCATCAGCGGCGTTTGCGATGCTGAATCGCAAAATCACAAACCGCTAGTGATTTTTTTAATCGCTACGGTTTGTACATTAAGATGGGAATCGCGGTAGGCAATTTCCACTACCGCGATTCGTTTTTTTGCCAAATGCGATCGCGCCACGGAGCGATCTTTGCTACGAGTTTTGCTATGCAGTACAGTGCATAGCAAAATCGTGATCGCAATCGCCGTAGGTTTCCTGCTTTTTGCGATTCAGCAATCGCTAGCGTTCAGTGTTAATGCTAGTAACTGCTAGTGGAAAAGGGCCCTGACTGCATGCTGTTAGTGTACTTACACAGTACAAACATGCTGCCCCTGTAATCTCTGCGCGTGATTCAAGTGTTTCACCTTGCTTCATGAGAGAACCAGCCCTGCCCCCCATGCTAACACACTTCCCTTCCTGACGCTTGCCCCCCAACCGTTCAAACCTGTTCCTGATGCTTGACCTTAACCCCCGTGGCAAAAACAAACAAACCGGTAACTAGTGGGTAACCATAGAAATATTGGTTTGAGAAGGAAATTTGGGCGCCCGATAATAGCAGGCACCGCCCACTTTGGAAGCTGCGGGTACAAACTTACGCGACTCTTTGGTACACAAATTTCCTACTTCGCTGTAGCAGTCCCCGGGCTTACTACAGATATAGTTAGGGCCAGTACACCCTGGCTGCATTGCGTCTTTTGTAAAATCATGAAAATCGTGATGACCTGAACTCACTGGTACGATGCGGTTTAGAAAAACGCAATTGCAGTGACTGCTGCGCTTTTTAGAACGGAGCTGAAAGAAAAAAAGAAACAGTGGTTCACTGACCTGGGGCTTCTGCCAGCCCCTTGCAGCCTTCCTGTCCCGCGCCATTCTCCCCCCCCCCCCCCCCTGATCCTCCGCCTTTTTTTCCTTTCAGTTACGCTTTAAAGGAGTACTGTCTTCTAATTGTCCCCCGCAGACGTCCTGTGCCTGCGCAGCCACTCACCGATGCTCCGGCCCCGCCTCCAGTTCACTTCTGGAATTTGTGACTTTAAAGTCACTGTGCCTGTGTGTCCATGTCCTCGCTCCCGCTGACGTCACCAGGAGTGTATTGCGCAGGCCAAGTACAGTGTACGCCTGCACAGTACGCTTCTGGTGATGTCAGCGGGAACGAAGACACGAACACACAGGCGCAGTGGTTAACCGACTTTTAAGTCACAAATTCCGGAAGTGAACCGGAGCATTGGGGAGTGGCTGCGTGGGCACAAAATGTCTGCGGGGGACCATTAGAAGCCCCAGGTAAGTTCAACTCTTTTTACCCCGACCCCCCCCCCCCCCCTACACTGTGTTGGAAAAAAACACATGAAAAACGTAATGCATGCAATTTTCATTGCGTTTTTTAGGTAAACAATCAGGAAACCCGGAAAAGATAGCGTCAGCAAAATCGCATCGCAAGCGCACAGAAATCGCAAGCAGAAATTTTATTAAACGCAGTCGCATCTTACTGCGATTTGCACTTGGCGATTTTTCAGTGTATACAGGCTCCTACCCTCACCGCCTTGATTTTGTAAAAATAAATAAGCCCTCACTATTGGAGAGCGATGATGCCGCCGTTAGTGGATGCCGGAGCAGAGATCGCAGTGTAATGCGGCGGCGTCTGACCTTTGTGTTATGTAAAGCGGATTCTGATCTGTGTAATTCCTCTGTAAAGTCACAGCTTGTCCCGGCCGCCGTGCACAGGGCAGGATTAACCTTGAGGCTTTTCTTCAAAAATAAACCCAGCCAGCAATCCATTTCTAGCCCTCTGCAAGTCCCCAGCAAGCCGTACCAAGCGCCGCGCTCCTGCGGACATCGCCGATCTTACACCGCTGTGTGAACTTTACCACGTTTGAGCAAAAAGTGTCCAGTCCAGAATTATTCATACACTTCTCAATAATCAATAGAAAAGCCTTATTGGCTATTACAGCAATCAAACGCTTCCTATAATTGCAGACCAGCTTTTTGCATGTCTCCACAGGTATTTTTGCCCATTCATCTTTATCAATGAGCTCCAAATCTTTCAGGTTGGAGGGTCTTCTTGCCATCACCCTAATCTTTATCTCCCTCCACAGATTCTCAATTGGATTCAAGTCAGGACTCTGGATGGGCCACTCCAAAACGTTAAAGAGGAACTTCAGCCTAAACAAACATACTTTCATTAAGTTACATTACTTATGTTATTTAAAATAGATAGGTAATATAATTTCTTACCCACCCTGTTTTAAAAGAACAGGCAAATGTTTGATTTCATGATGGCAGCCATCTTTTTGGTTGTAATGAGGTGACAGGGAGCATGAGACACAGTTCTAACTGTCCTGTGTCCTGATCACCCCTCCCAGTTGCTAAGCAACGTGAATAACAACATAGGAAATCCCATCATGCTCTGCACAGCATCAGGGAAAAAAGCCCGGGCTTTTATTCTTTGATGAGTGGAGCTTAGATAAAAATACAGCAAAAAATGATGCTTTGGTAAGGAAAACAAAGTTCTGATGCTGTGAAACTGTTAAAGAAACACCAATCCTTTACAGTTCTGCTTAGTAGATTTTTAGTCCGGAGGTTCACTTTAATGTTGTTGTCTGCTAAGTAACCATTTCTTTACCACTTTTGCTGTGTGTTGTTGGGTCATTGTCATGCTGAAATGTCCACTGGTGCCCAAGGCCAAGTTTCTCTGCAGACTGCCTGATGTTGTTGTTGAGAATCCTCATGTATTACTCTTTTTTCATTGTGCCATGTACTGTGATTAGGTTCCCTGGTCCATTGGCTGAAAAACAACCCCAAAGCATTAGGTTCGCAACACCATGTTTGTCAGTGGGGATGGTGTTCTTTGGGTTGAAGGCTTCTGTTTTTTATGCCAAATGAAGGAACATTATTGTGACCAAACAATTTTTGTTTCATTTGACCATAACACAGGAGACCAGAAGTCTTCTTTGCCCAGATGAGCATTTGCAAAGGCCAAGTAAGCTTTTGTGTGTCTTATCTGGAGAAGTGGCGTCCTCCCTGGTCTATATCCATGGAACCCAGCAGTGTGCAGCGTCCGTTATGCTGGTAATACACAATGCATTTTTTAGGCAGATAGATGGTTCGATAGATAATTTCCTACATGTCCGATCTCACTTTCGATTGTTTTACTGCTCGATTTCTGATGGAAGTGATTGGAAATTGAAAAGAAAAGAGAATTGAGTGGCAAACGAATCGAAACACGATCGAACGGCAAATTGACCACAAAAATGCCTAGTGTATTCCCAGCATTAGATTGTCTGCCTTGAGACATTGCCACCAGCCGAGCCCATATTCAGCCGGATGGCCTTGGTGGTGATCCTTGGATTCTTTCACCTCTCTCACTATCCTCCTGGCCAGCACAGGTGTCACTTTTTGTTTCCGACCACGTCTTCTGAGATTTTCCACAGTGCGGAACACTGCTTTTTTTCACTTCCTGACATGAGTCAGGAAGTGAACTCTTTGATCCGTAAAAGAATAAATACATTGTATTTATTCTTAAAATGCGAATGCAATCGCTGTACAAAGCAATTTTGTGAGCGTTTGCGTTTTTCCTATACCTTTCATTGAGGCAAAATCGCCTCAAAAATGGCCCATGCACCGCTTTTCTGAGCGGATCAGAAATAAACCGCTCAGATGTGAACTGTCTCATAGACAAAAATAGTGTAAGCGCTTTCAGGGCATTTTGAAAAATCGCCAGCACTTAAAAAATGCAAAAACACCTAGTGTGAATGAGCCCTTTAAAAACATTTAGAAATGGCCTTGTAGCCCTTTCCTGACTTGTGAGCAGCCACAATGTGCAGTCGCAGGTCCTCACTGAGCTCCTCTGTTTTAACCATGACTGTCCTCAAACCAACTGCTGAGAGCGGCTGTTTTTCACCTGTTGAGTTTAGTAAAACAGCTGTTCCCAATGAATCAGGGCTTGGACTATTTGGAATGGTATAGAGCTTTGGATTTTCCCACAGACTGTTACAATTTGTGAAGGGTATGAATAATTTTGGACTGGACACGTTTTGCTCAAATGAAAATAAAAGCTGAAAAATGTTTTCCCCCCACAATAATGCCTCTTGTACATCGTTTTATTATCTTTTGGGAGACTCCTGTGTCATTTCCCATCAAAAAATTACTTGCTGGTGGAATAAAAGTAACTTTAAGTCAAAATTTGCCAGGGGTATGAATAATTATGGGAAGCATTGCAGTAGAGGGAGAGGACTAGCACGACAGCCGGCAATATGTATTCTTTACTTACTTAAACGTGTCTCCCACTGGAGCAAAGGGCCTCAACAAATGTATGACACCAGTTTCTGTCCTAGGCATTTTTTTTTTTCTATCTCAGTCCATGATGTCCCTGCCTTCTTTATGTCTTCCTCCACACATCTTCTCCATGTTGTCATCGGTCTTCCTCTTTTTCTGGTGCCTTGAGGATTCCATTTTAAACAAAACCTGTAATGAAAAACCCTCCCCTGGGGGGTACTCACCTTGGGGTGGGGGAGGCCTCTGGATCCTATTGAGGCTTCCCCCGTCCTCCTCAGTCCCACAGCGGCGTCGATAAAGCTCCCCGAACAGCGAGGATGTAAATATTTACCATTCCGGCTCCAGCGCAGGCGCAGTATTGTCTCTCCGCCTCGGAGATAGGGGGAAATAGCTGATCGCAAATAGCCAATCGCTGTCGGGCCGCTCTACTGCGCAGGCGCAAGTCTCCTGCGCCTGCACAGTAGAGCGGACCCCGACGGAGATAAAGCACCAACATATTACGCAGTGCTGGACAATAGATACATGGGTTTACAGTGGCGTAGCTAAGGAGCTGTGGGCCCCAGTGTGAGTTTTACATTGGGCCTCCCCCCAATCACTCAATACGCGCTGCTAGATTTGGGCGCAGCCAGCGCCGCCATAGACTATTATAGGAATCAGTCCTATAGTGGCGCTCAGTGAATAACGTCGGCGCCGTCAGAAGACGGAGCTGAAGTTGCTTAAACAAACACAATAATTCGGCCTCCAGCAATCGCTGGAAGCCGAATTATTTCATTCCCCCACTATCCATGGCGGCCTGGAGGGGGAATAGTAATTAACACGGCCCGGACTTGTGCAGAAGCAGGATCAGCCATATACCGGCTGTATCCTGCGCCCAAGTCTACCAGCACCGATTTCAAATGTATGCCTCTATACATAACAATTGAAATGGTGCACCAAAACCAGCCAATGGCAACTACAGTGTCAGGCCTGGATCCCAGTACAAATCGCAAAGTGCTAGCGTTTTTAAGTAGCATTTTGTAATTGGTTCTTTAAATTTTTTTTTTTTTTTTACAGTTTGCAGTCATTTTAAAATGGCACACAATTTGCTATGTGTAGCGATTCATGAGCGATTTGCCTTACTTTACAATTGAGCACAAACGATCCCAAAATGCTGCAAGTCCTGCGATTGCGATTTTGCTAATCGCAATCGCTACTGTAGAGTTTGTTACATTTATTTACATTGGCAGAGCGTTTAGGGAAATCGATAGCGATTTAAAACGCTCCCTAAACGCTCAAAAAAACGCTGTAGTGGGTTCCAGGCCTCAGAGGTGCAAGCAGGGGATGGGGAACAGCTTGTTAATAATTATCATTCAAAGCATCTATAGAAGTGATTACCAGCACAGGACCAATAGAGAGCTAATACTGTGGTTGAGGGAGGGCTCTTCAGAGCCTCTCTGGCCCAAGGGCCCCGGTGCGGTCGAGACCTCTGCACCCCCTATTGCTACACCCCCTGTGGGTTAACATACAAGGAACTCCCCACAAAAAACGATCATGCATGATAACAATGTTAGTGTATTTGTTCAAAATAGGTACAGAGTACCCACAAAGCTCCTGGTGAACCAGAACTCATTGGAGCGTGTAAGAGGCTACAATGGACCAAAAAGCCCCCTTACTAAAATGGATGGAAAACAAAGTTTGCCTTCTTAAAACAAAGTATTTGCGGTAATTCAGGTTGGAGTGAGCTCCGAGATGCCTCCCACAATGCATCACTGCTGGAATATGCAAATCACCCATTGTTATCCCTAAGAGCTAGCCACACCCCCAGAACCTCTGCAGTGCAATGATGTGACATCGCAGTAGATGTCGGCATCGCCAACGGATGAGATCCCGGGACACCAGAGCTTCGGTGAGGGACATATCGGCTGCCAGGGGCTGGAGGAAGCCCCAGGTAAGTAGATCTCATTTTCTCTATTTTGTTTGATGCTTCCTTTAAAGCGGACCTGAACTCTGAACTTCCTCTCTGCTCTAAAAGATAAGCAACAGCATAATATTTAAAGAAAAAAACATGTATTTGTTACAGCTGATACACATCCTGCAATAAATCGGCAGTGTGTCTACTTACAGCTTTCATGGAAGCAGCCATATTGTTATCATCATGTGTTTACAAAATAGCTGCCCTGCCATCTCTGCCATGGCAGTCAGGTGACACAGGTCAAAGATCAAATTACAACTTGTGATTAGTGACACAGGAGGGGGAATTAGACAGGCTAAACTCTCTAAATACATACAGGGTGCATTTCTATATGTTTACCTTCTGTCCTGTGCAAGAGGTCAGGTCCACTTTAAAAGGAAATAAATATGGCAGCCACCATATACCTCTCACTCCAGGTGTTCTTGAAAGGACAACTGTAACAAGGGAGATATGGAGGCTGCCAAATCTATTTCCTGTTCAGCAATACCAGTTGCCTGGCTGTCCTGCTGATCCTCTGCCTCTAATACTTTCAGCCATAGACCCCGAACAAGCATGCAGCATATCAGGTGATTCTGACTTTATTGTCAGATCTGACAAGAGTAGCTGCATGCTTGTTTCTGGTGTGATCCAGACACTACTGCAGCCAAATAGATCAGCAGGGCTGCCAGGCAACAGGTATTGTTTAAAAAGAAATGAATATGTCTTCCTCCATATTCTTTTTGCTACAGTTGTCCTTTAAGGGACTAGGATTCAGAGGTGTGTACAGTTATTGTGGGGCTAATAATCAGTACAGCAGTATCTATAATAATCCCGTTAATCAGAGTTCCTTTGATGGAATTTTTCCTGCAGTTTCACCGTCAGATGCAGCTACACTTGTTAGCTTCCCGGCGATAGTGTTATCTTGCTGCACTGTGAGGTTTATAGTAGTTAGCACTGGATGTGGATGCACAGCTGCCTCAGCAGATGGTGACTGTACCTGGGGGTACACAGCGTTCTCATTTGTATACCGTATTCATTTACATAATTCTGAAGAAACACGATCTGCCAGATCAGTCATTTTGTTTAATTACGTGAACTGATTTAAACGAGTTGCAACGCAGGTGGATGGAGGATGCAGAAATGTGGGGAGAGGCGATGCACTCAAAGGTCTTCTCTCCTGTGAACTTGCACTGCTTGAGGGATGGAACCCACTAGAGCAGGGTTTTTATTGAGCGTTTAGGGAGCGCTTTAAACTGCTACCGATTTCCCTAAACGCTCTGCCAATGTAAATGGTTGGGACAGATTCCACTGGAGCGATTGTGATTAGGGAAATCGCAATTGCAGGACAAGTAGCATGTTGGGAACGTTTCCATTCTAATGAATTGTAAAGGAGCCGGGAAATCGCTCCCAAAACTGCTTGGAAAACGCAATCACAAATCGTTAGCAATTGTGATATCGCTTTGTAGTGGGTTCCAGGTCTCACCCTGCTTATAGATGCATGATATTTGCGAATCTGCACAGATTCACTGAGATTTGGTGCTTTACAGAAAATCACAGATTCTGTGCTGTACAAGGATTCACTGAGATTCTGTGCTGTACAAGGATTCACTGAGATTCTGTGCTGTACAGGGGTTCACTGAGATTCTATGCTGTACAAGGATTCACAGAGATTTGGTGCTGTACAAGGATTTACTGAGATTCTGTGCTGTACAAGGATTCATTGAGATTCTGTGCTGTACAAGGATTCACTGAGATTCTGTGCTGTACAGGGATTCATTGAGATTCTGTGCTGTACAAGGATTCACTGAGATTCTGTGCTGTACAAGGATTCACTGAGATTCTGTGCTGTACAAGGATTCACTGAGATTCTGTGCTGTACAGGGATTCACTGAGATTCTGTGCTGTACAAGGATTCGCTGAGATTCTGTGCTGTACAAGGATTCACTGAGATTCTGTGCTGTACAAGGATTCACTGAGATTCTGTGCTGTACAGGGATTCACTGAGCTTCTGTGCTGTACAAGCATTCGCTGAGATTCTGTGCTGTACAAGCATTCACTGAGATTCTGTGCTGTACAAGGATTCACTGAGATTCTGTGCTGTACAAGGATTCACTGAGATTCTGTGCTATACAAGGATTCACTGAGATTCTGTGCTGTACAAGGATTCACTGAGATTCTGTGCTGTACAGGGATTCACTGAGATTCTGTGCTGTACAGGGATTCACTGAGATTCTGTGCTATACAAGGATTCACTGAGATTCGGTGCTGTACAGGGATTCACTGAGATTCTGTGCTGTACAAGGATTCACTGAGATTCTGTGCTGTACAAGGATTCACTGAGATTCTGTGCTATACAAGGATTCACTGAGATTCTGTGCTGTACTAGGATTCACTGAGATTCTGTGCTGTACAGGGATTCACTGAGATTCTGTGCTGCACAAGGATTCACTGAAATTCTGTGCTGTACAAGGATTCACTAAGATTCTGTGCTGTACAAGGATTCACTAAGATTCTGTGCTGTACAAGGATTCACTGAGATTCTGTGCTGTACAGGGATTTACTGAGATTCTGTGCTGTACAAGTATTCACTGAGATTCTGTGCTATACAAGGATTCACTGAGATTCTGTGCTGTACAGGGATTCGCTGAGATTCTGTGCTGTACAGGGATTCACTGAGATTCTGTGCTGTACAAGGATTCACTGATATTCTGTGCTGTACAAGGATTCACTGAGATTCTGTGCTATACAAGGATTCACTGAGATTTTGTGCTGTACAAGGATTCACTGAGATTCTGTGATGTACAAGGATTCACTAAGATTCTGTGCTATACAAGGATTCACTGAGATTCTGTGCTGTACAAGGATTCACTGAGATTCTGTGCTGTACAGGGATTCACTGAGATTCTGTGCTGCACAAGGATTCACTGAAATTCTGTGCTGTACAAGGATTCACTGAGATTCTGTGCTGTACAAGGATTCACTGAGATTTTGTGCTGTACAAGGATTCACTGAGATTCTGTGCTGTACAGGGATTCGCTGAGATTCTGTGCTGTACAGGGATTCACTGAGATTCTGTGCTGTACAAGGATTCACTGAGATTCTGTGCTATACAAGGATTCACTGAGATTCGGTGCTGTACTAGGATTCACTGAGATTCTGTGCTGTACAGGGATTCACTGAGATTCTGTGCTGTACAAGGATTCACTGAGATTCTGTGCTGTACAAGGATTCACTGAGATTCTGTGCTGTACAAGGATTCACTGAGATTCTGTGCTGTACAAGGATTCACTGAGATTTTGTGCTGTACAAGGATTCACTGAGATTCTGTGCTGTACAAGAATTCACCGAGATTCTGTGCTTCACAAGGATTCACTGAGATTCTGTGCTTCACAAGGATTCACTGAGATTCTGTGCTGTACAAGGATTCACTGAGATTCTGTGCTGTACAGGGATTCACTGAGATTCTGTGCTGCACAAGGATTCACTGAAATTCTGTGCTGTACAAGGATTCACTAAGATTCTGTGCTGTACAAGGATTCACTGAGATTCTGTGCTGTACAGGGATTCACTGAGATTCTGTGCTGTACAGGGATTCACTGAGATTCTGTGCTGTACAGGGATTCACTGAGATTCTGTGCTGTACAGGGATTTACTGAGATTCTGTGCTGTACAGGGATTTACTGAGATTCTGTGCTGTACAAGGATTCACTGAGATTCTGTGCTGTACAGGGATTCGCTGAGATTCTGTGCTGTACAGGGATTCACTGAGATTCTGTGCTGTACAAGGATTCACTGAGATTCGGTGCTGTACTAGGATTCACTGAGATTCTGTGCTGTACAGGGATTCACTGAGATTATGTGCTGTACAAGGATTCACTGAGATTCTGTTCTATACAAGGATTCACTGAGATTCTGTACTGTACAGGGATTCACTGAGATTCTGTGCTATACAAGGATTCACTGAGATTCTGTGCTGTACAGGGATTCGCTGAGATTCTGTGCTGTACAGGGATTCACTGAGATTCTGTGCTGTACAAGGATTCACTGAGATTTTGTGCTATACAAGGATTCACTGAGATTCGGTGCTGTACTAGGATTCACTGAGATTCGGTGCTGTACTGGGATTCACTGAGATTCTGTGCTGTACAAGGATTCACTGAGATTCTGTGCTGTACAAGGATTCACTGAGATTCTGTGCTGTACAAGGATTCACTGAGATTCTGTGCTGTACAAGGATTCACTGAGATTCTGTGCTGTACAAGGATTCACTGAGATTTTGTGCTGTACAATGATTCACTGAGATTCTGTGCTGTTCAGGGATTCACTGAGATTCGGTGCTTCACAAGGATTCACTGAGATTCTGTGCTGTACAAGGATTCACTGATTCTGTTCTATACAAGGATTCACTGAGATTCTGTACTGTACAGGGAGTCGCTGAGATTTGGCGTTGTACAAGGATTCACTGAGAATTGGTGCCTTTCAAGGATTCACTGAGATTCTGTGCTGTACAGGGATTCACTGAGATTCTGTGCTGCACAAGGATTCACTAAAATTTTGTGCTGTACAAGGATTCACTAAGATTCTGTGCTGTACAAGGATTCACTGAGATTCTGTGCTGTACAGGGATTCACTGAGATTCTGTGCTGTACAGGGATTCACTGAGATTCTGTGCTGTACAGGGATTCACTGAGATTCTGTGCTGTACAGGGATTTACTGAGATTCTGTGCTGTACAGGGATTTACTGAGATTCTGTGCTGTACAAGGATTCGCTGAGATTCTGTGCTGTACAGGGATTCGCTGAGATTCTGTGCTGTACAGGGATTCACTGAGATTCTGTGCTGTACAAGGATTCACTGAGATTCGGTGCTGTACTAGGATTCACTGAGATTCTGTGCTGTACAGGGATTCACTGAGATTATGTGCTGTACAGGGATTCACTGAGATTATGTGCTGTACAAGGATTCACGGAGATTCTGTGCTATACAAGGATTCACTGAGATTCGGTGCTGTACTAGGATTCACTGAGATTCTGTGCTGTACATGGATTCACTGAGATTCTGTGCTGTACAGGGATTCACTGAGATTCTGTGCTGTACAAGGATTCACTGAGATTCTGTGCTGTACAAGGATTCACTGAGATTCTGTGCTGTACAAGGATTCACTGAGATTCTGTGCTGTACAAGGATTCACTAAGATTCTGTGCTGTACAAGGATTCACTGAGATTCTGTGCTGTACAGGGATTCACTGAGATTCTGTGCTGTACAGGGATTCACTGAGATTCTGTGCTGTACAGGGATTCACTGAGATTCTGTGCTGTACAGGGATTTACTGAGATTCTGTGCTGTACAGGGATTTACTGAGATTCTGTGCTGTACAAGGATTCACTGAGATTCTGTGCTGTACAGGGATTCGCTGAGATTCTGTGCTGTACAGGGATTCACTGAGATTCTGTGCTGTACAAGGATTCACTGAGATTCGGTGCTGTACTAGGATTCACTGAGATTCTGTGCTGTACAGGGATTCACTGAGATTATGTGCTGTACAGGGATTCACTGAGATTCTGTGCTATACAAGGATTCACTGAGATTCGGTGCTGTACTAGGATTCACTGAGATTCTGTGCTGTACAGGGATTCACTGAGATTCTGTGCTGTACAGGGATTCACTGAGATTCTGTGCTGTACAAGGATTCACTGAGATTCTGTGCTGTACAAGGATTCACTGAGATTCTGTGCTGTACAAGGATTCACTGAGATTTTGTGCTGTCCAAGGATTCACTGAGATTCTGTGCTGTACAGGGATTCACTGAGATTCTGTGCTGTACAAGAATTCACTGAGATTCTGTGCTTCACAAGGATTCACTGAGATTCTGTGCTGTACAAGGATTCACTGAGATTCTGTGCTGTACAAGGATTCACTGATTCTGTTCTATACAAGGATTCACTGAGATTCTGTACTGTACAGGGATTCACTGAGATTCTGTGCTATACAAGGATTCACTGAGATTCTGTGCTGTACAGGGATTCGCTGAGATTCTGTGCTGTACAGGGATTCGCTGAGATTCTGTGCTGTACAGGGATTTACTGAGATTCTGTGCTGTACAGGGATTTACTGAGATTCTGTGCTGTACAAGGATTCACTGAGATTCTGTGCTGTACAGGGATTCGCTGAGATTCTGTGCTGTACAGGGATTCACTGAGATTCTGTGCTGTACAAGGATTCACTGAGATTCGGTGCTGTACTAGGATTCACTGAGATTCTGTGCTGTACAGGGATTCACTGAGATTATGTGCTGTACAAGGATTCACTGAGATTCTGTGCTATACAAGGATTCACTGAGATTCGGTGCTGTACTAGGATTCACTGAGATTCTGTGCTGTACAGGGATTCACTGAGATTCTGTGCTGTACAAGGATTCACTGAGATTCTGTGCTGTACAAGGATTCACTGAGATTCTGTGCTGTACAAGGATTCACTGAGATTTTGTGCTGTCCAAGGATTCACTGAGATTCTGTGCTGTACAGGGATTCACTGAGATTCTGTGCTGTACAAGAATTCACTGAGATTCTGTGCTTCACAAGGATTCACTGAGATTCTGTGCTGTACAAGGATTCACTGAGATTCTGTGCTGTACAAGGATTCACTGATTCTGTTCTATACAAGGATTCACTGAGATTCTGTACTGTACAGGGATTCACTGAGATTCTGTGCTATACAAGGATTCACTGAGATTCTGTGCTGTACAGGGATTCGCTGAGATTCTGTGCTGTACAGGGATTCACTGAGATTCTGTGCTGTACAAGGATTCACTGAGATTCGGTGCTGTACTAGGATTCACTGAGATTCTGTGCTGTACTGGGATTCACTGAGATTCTGTGCTGTACAAGGATTCACTGAGATTCTGTGCTGTACAAGGATTCACTGAGATTCTGTGCTGTACAAGGATTCACTGAGATTCTGTGCTGTACAAGGATTCACTGAGATTCTGTGCTGTACAAGGATTCACTGAGATTTTGTGCTGTACAAGGATTCACTGAGATTTTGTGCTGTACAAGGATTCACTGAGATTCTGTGCTGTTCAGGGATTCACTGAGATTCTGTGCTGTACAAGAATTCACTGAGATTCGGTGCTTCACAAGGATTCACTGAGATTCTGTGCTGTACAAGGATTCACTGATTCTGTTCTATACAAGGATTCACTGAGATTCTGTACTGTACAGGGAGTCGCTGAGATTTGGCGTTGTACAAGGATTCACTGAGAATTGGTGCCTTTCAAGGATTCACTGAGATTCTGTGCTGTACAGGGATTCACTGAGATTCTGTGCTGTACAGGGATTCACTGAGATTCTGTGCTGTACAGGGATTCACTGAGAGTCTGTGCTGTACAGGGATTCACTGAGATTCTGTGCTGTACAAGGAATCACTGAGATTCTGTGCTGTACAAGGATTCACTGAGATTTGGTGCTCTACAGAGGATCACTGAAGTTTGATGCTGTACAGAGAATCACTGACATGTAGTGCTTTACAAGGATTTACTGGGATTTGCTGCCCTGCAGAGAATCACTAAGATATAATGCTGTACAGGGATTCCTTGAGCTTTGATGCTCTACAGAGAGACACTGAGATTCTATGCTTCATGAAGATTCAATGAGATTTGGCATTCTGCAGAGAATCTTTGACATTTAGTGCTTTCCATAGAGTCCTTAAGATTAAGTGAGCTACAGAGATTTATTCAGATTTGGTGGTTTACAGAAAATCACAGAGATTCAATGCCTTCTGAAGATTCCCTTAAGTTTGGTCGATTTAACAGGAATTCAATAAGATTTGGTTCTATATGGGAATTCATTAAGATTTGGTGCTGTATGGGGGATTCATTGAGATTTGGTGCCAAAAAGAGATTCATTAAGATTTGGCGGTGTACCGGCATTCATTGAGATTTGGTGCTGTATGGGGATTCATTTAGATTAGGTGGTTTTCAGGGATTCATTGAAATGTGGTGCTGTTCGGGGATTCATTGAGATTTGGTGCTGTTCGGGGATTCATTGAGATTTGGTGCTGTTCGGGGATTCATTGAGATTTGGTGCTGTTCGGGGATTCATTGAGATTTGGTGCTGTTCGGGGATTCATTGAGATTTGGTGCTGTTCGGGGATTCATTGAGATTTGGTGCTGTTTGGGGATTCATTGAGATTTGGTGCTGTGTGGAGATTCATTAAGTTTTGGTGCTTTACATAGATTAACTATGTAGGAAGGAAAATAATCCTCTAACAGAACAGAGTATATTAGGAGAGGAGAGTTAGAGGAAGGAGTCCTCCAGCAGCACCGAGTATATCAGGAGAGTTACAGGAAGGAACAGAGTCCTCCAGCAGCACAGAGGATATCAGGAGAGGAAAGTTAGAGGAAGTAGCAGAGTCCTCCAGCAGCACAGAGTATATCAGGAGAGGAGAGTTACAGGAAGGAGCAGAGTCCTCCAGCAGCAGAGTATATCCGGAGAGGAGAGCTAGAGGAAGGTGCAGAGTCCTCCAGCAGCACAGAGTATATCAGGAGAGGAGGGTTATAGGAAGGAGCAGAGTCCTCCAGCAGCACAGAGTATATCAGGAGAGGAGGGTTAGAGGAAGGAGCAGATTCCTCCAGCAGCACAGAGTATATCAGGAGAGGAGAGTTACAGGAAGGAGCAGAGTCCTCCAGCAGCACAGAGTGTATCAGGAGAGGAGGGTTAGAGGAAGGAGCAGAGTCCTCCAGCAGCACAGGGGATATCAGGAGAGGAGAGTTACAGGAAGGAGCAGAGTCCTCCAGCAGCACAGAGGATATCAGGAGAGGAGAGTTACAGGAAGGAGCAGAGTCCTCCAGCAGCACAGAGTATATCAGGAGAGGAGAGTTAGAGGAAGGAGCAGAGTCCTCCTGCAGCACAGAGTATATCAGGAGAGGAGAGTTACAGGAAGGAGCAGAGTCCTCCAGCAGCACAGAGTATATCAGGAGAAGAAAGATAGAGGAAGGAGCAGAGTCCTCCAGCAGCACAGAGTATATCAGGAGAGGAGAATTAGAGGAAGGAGCAGAGTCCTCCAGCAGCACAGAGTATATCAGGAGAGGAGAGTTACAGGAAGGAGCAGAGTCCTCCAGCAGGACAGAGTATATCAGGAGAGGAGGGTTAGAGGAAGGAGCAGAGTCCTCCAGCAGCACAGAGTATATCAGGAGAGGAGGGTTAGAGGAAGGAGCAGAGTCCTCCAGCAGCACAGAGTATATCCGGAGAGGAGAGCTAGAGGAAGGAGCAGAGTCCTCCAGCAGCACAGAGTATATCAGGAGAGGAGAGTCAGAGGAAGGAGCAGAGTCCTCCAGCAGCACAGAGTATATCAGGAGAGGAGAGTTACAGGAAGAGCAGAGTCCTCCAGCTGCACAGAGTATATAAGGAGAGGAGGGTTACAGGAAGGAGCAAAGTCCTCCAGCAGCACAGAGTATATCAGGAGAGGAGGGTTACAGGAAGGAGCAAAGTCCTCCAGCAGCACAGAGTATATCAGGAGAGGAGAGTTACAGGAAGGAGCAGAGTCCTCCAGCAGCACAGAGTATATCAGGAGAGGAGAGTTACAGGAAGGAACAGAGTCCTCCAGCAGCACAGAGTATATCAGGAGAGGAGAGTTAGAGGAAGGAGCAGAGTCCTCCAGCAGCACAGAGTATATCAGGAGATGAGGGTTACAGGAAGGAGCAGAGTCCTCCAGCAGCACAGAGTATATCAGGAGAGGAGAGATAGAGGAAGGAGCAGAGTCCTCCAGCAGCACAGAGTATGTCAGGAGAGGAGAGTTACAGGAAGGAGCAGAGTCCTCCAGCAGCACAGAGTATATCAGGAGAGGAGAGTTAGAGGAAGGAGCAGAGTCCTCCAGCAGCACAGAGTATATCAGGAGAGGAGAGTCAGAGGAAGGAGCAGAGTCCTCCAGCAGCACAGAGTATATCAGGAGAGGAGAGTTAGAGGAAGGAGCAGAGTCCTCCAGCAGCACAGAGTATATCAGGAGAGGAGAGTTACAGGAAGGAGCAGAGTCCTCCAGCAGCACAGAGTATATCAGGAGAGGAGAGTTAGAGGAAGGAGCAGAGTCCTCCAGCAGCACAGAGTATATCAGGAGAGGAGGGTTAGAGGAAGGAGCAGAGTCCTCCAGCAGCACAGAGTATATCAGGAGAGGAGAGTTAGAGGAAGGAGCAGAGTCCTCCAGCAGCACAGAGTATATCAGGAGAGGAGAGTTACAGGAAGGAGCAGAGTCCTCCAGCAGCACAGAGTATATCAGGAGAGGAGAGTTAGAGGAAGGAGCAGAGTCCTCCAGCAGCACAGAGTATATCAGGAGAGGAGGGTTAGAGGAAGGAGCAGAGTCCTCCAGCAGCACAGAGTATATCAGGAGAGGAGAGTCAGAGGAAGGAGCAGAGTCCTCCAGCAGCACAGAGTATATCAGGAGAGGAGAGTCAGAGGAAGGAGCAGAGTCCTCCAGCAGCACAGAGTATATCAGGAGAGGAGAGTTACAGGAAGGAGCAGAGTCCTCCAGCAGCACAGGGATGGAGGCTGGTTACACGCGGGGCAGTGTTAGAGTTTATGGGGGGCTGCCGCAGTCGGAGTGGTCCCCCAGCACTCAGTGTCCTGATTCTCCCGTCACCGGAGACTCCTGTTGGCAGAATCTGGAAACAAACAAGTTTCTCTTGTTGATTTTTTTTTTCCCTCTTCCTTTTTTTGATGAAGAGCCATGTGTTATTTAGTTTTCCTTAATTGAAGATGCAGAATGTCATGTGAATCAGTCCGGTGCGTTTTGTTCTCGGAGGGGACCGTGATGTCTTCTGAGGCTGTCAGAGGAATAGAAGCTTACAAAAGCCTTCGCTATGCTTTCAAGTGAACCTGTCACCAAAATCACATTTGAGTGTTTCGGGAGCGCTTTAAATCGCTAGCGATTTACCTAAACGCTCTGCCAATGTAAGTGGATGGAGATAAACCCACTGGAGCGATGGCTATTAGGGAAATCGCAATCGCAGGATAGGCAGCATTTTGGGAGTGTTTGCGTTCCAATGTAAAGTATTGCAGTGCTGGCAAATCGCTAATGAATGGCTACACATACCGACTTGTGTGTGATTTTCAATGACTGCAAACTGTAAGAAATAATAAAAATAATAATTTGAAACGACCATTTAGAATTGAAATCGCAATTACAATTGCTGGCAAAAAGCTTACACTTTTTGAAATCGCTACCAAAATCTCTGGAAAAAGCTCATGAAATAGCATACAAAATGCTAATTCAAAACGCCAGCGACTGCTGTTTGCGACTTGTAGCGGGTTCCAGTCCTTAGGGCCTATCTACGCCCGAATCTAGGGAGAATCTGCTGCGTTTACCCGCAGAAAAGAGGGAGGGGTGAATCAGACCCAGGTGACATTGCCGAGTTTTGGTGGTTATTCTCCTGAACGCTCTCCTGCGGCCGCGGTGAACCTCAGTCCAGATTTTGTGTTTTTAGGAAAAATTAGGATTTAGGGATTAGCGGGAGGATTAGCTTGTTCACAATGTCACTGACTCTGACCAGGAGGAAATAAAATCTGTGTTTAATTCCCAGAGTCAGCTGTTTGCAGAATCCCCAGCAGGCGGTCTCTGATTTACCTGCCGGTGTTGTGTCTGATTACGCTGCCTGTGGATTTGCGCTGCCCCGCATGCGCAGTAGGAGACTGTGCGGCCACATTTCCTATTGAATGATGCTGCTGCTGCTACAATACTAAATATCTCCGCTCCCACACCTCTTACATTCCCCAAATGTTCAGGGTAGGGAGGGGATCCCCCGAAGGACCTCTATGCCAAATTGCAGCCCCTGAGCCCCGCTGGTTCCAGAGATAGGTTTCTCTAATCTATCTCCTGAACCAGCGGGTCTCGGGGGCTGCAATTTGGCACAGAGGTCGTTCGGGGGATCCTCTCCCTACCCTGAAAATTTGGGGAGTGTAGGATGTGAGGAAGCGGATATATTTATTATTTTACCATCAGCAGCATCATTAACGTCACACTGAGCATGCGTGCTACTCAGTGTGGAAGGGAGCTTCCGGGCAGCACAATCAGACATTACACCGGCACGAACCGCGGTCATTGTGCTCTGTAAAATGACATCTTGTGGGATGGGCTAATGCCAAACATATGTAGGAACTGTACTGAAAATAATGTAATGAACAAAAATGTATTATTATTTTTTTATAATATCCATTTATAGATTATTTAGTCCATGTTTGCCCATTGTAAAATCTTTCCTCTCCCTGATTTACATTTTTAAATTTATAATCTTTAGTTCTGTCAGGTGATCTCTGCGGAATGTTTGTTTATGAGAATTCCGATGCCAGTAAAGGTAATGCCTGATCTCCCAGAATGCTCTGGGGATGAGATTTCTGCATAGCCTGTGACTTCACTGGGATGGTGGAGCTACATACCCATATAAAGCAATCTATGTATATGTAGGAAGTGTTTCTCATGTTGCAACCAGAATACTTGCTGTGAAAGTGGGTATCGTGCAAACATGAAATACAAAGAAAAAGTTGTATAAATTATAGTTTTTTGTTTTAAAGTTTCACAATCTTAGGTCATATCAAAATGCTTGTGTGTGGTAGTATACCATTTCAGTGTTCTCCCCAGAATTTTTTTCCAGCCGGGTGGCATGAAATAGTAGCTGGGTGGCATGAAAATGTAGCCGGGTGGGTCGAGATGAAAATGCAGGGCAACTCTGCTTACAGCATAGGAGGAAGTGAGGAGGTGAGCCGATGACAGCCGGGTGGTCACCAAATCTAGCCGGGTGGAGCACCCGGCTAAAAGAGCCTGGGGAGAACACTGCATTTCCTCTGAGCTAGTTTACTATCAGTACCAGCATAAAGTAACAGCTTATACTGTACATACTGGCGGTAGCAGAGATCAGCACACACTGCAGCTAGTTTACTATTAGTACAGGTACAGAGTAACAGCTTATACTGTACATACTGGAGGTAGCAGAGATCAGCACACTCTGCAGCTAGTTTACTATCACTACAGGCACAGAGTAACAGCTTATGCTGGAAGTAGCAGAGATCAGCCCACACTGCAGCTAGTTTACTATCAGTACAGGCACAAAGTAACCGTTTATACTGTACATACTGGAGGTAGCAGAGATCAACACTCACTGCAACTAGTTTACCATCTGTACATGCACAGAGTAACAGCTTATACTGTACCTACTGGAAGTAGCAGAGATCAGCACACACTGCAGCTAGTTTACTATCAGTACAGACACAGAGTAACCGCTTATACTGTACAGAGCAGTATACTATACTTTAGCAGTGTGTGCTAAACTCTGGACATAGCAGAGTTTAGCACACACTGTAGCTAGTTTACTGTCAGCATAGGCACAGAGTAATAGATCATACTTTGCATATTGGGGGTAGCAGAGATCAGCACACACTGCAGCTAGTTTACTATCAGAACAGACACAGAGTCTTGATTAATCAATTTTACTACACAGAGCAGGAGGAGGGGGCTGTTGCTCATGGGGGCTGCACATGAGAAAGTGGGGGACACACAGAATGGGAGGAGGAGGCTGTTGCTTATGAGATGGGGCTGTTACTGGACATGCGGAGCCTGTTGTAGTTTTGCATGGAGGGGTGGGGGAAGGGTAGCTATAAATGAATGTACAATACAGCCGCCACGTCTCACGCAGGTCGTGTTTCTCTTTCAGTACGCGGGACGTCGCTGAGAGATCTGACTTCTCCGCAGGGCGCCGCCGTGACCTGGAGGAACCGGAGACTGATGGCGACAAACAGGACGGAGGAGAAGAACTGCACGGAACCAGGTACTGGAGCGGCTTCAGGATATGTGATATAATGTGATATAATTCACAGGCAAATGTAGAGATGCTGTGACCAGGGAGGAACAATGAGATGCAAGTCATTTCTCCTTTCATTTAAACTTCATGTAAACGTTCTGCAGCTTGATCCTGGACCAGTCTGATTAACTTCCTGTCCGTTCTTATTGGTCCAGGTTCAAGCTGCTTAACCCTTTTGGGACAGGCTGCTTACCCCCCCTTAAAGACCAGATGATTTTGCATGGGAGGGCGTTTGGGGGGGTCAGGCAGCCGGATCCCCACTGTGGCTAGCTGGGCATGGTGTCCCTTTGGTAGTCAAGTCACTTTCTAAAAGTTATCTTATAGTTCTGGCCAGGAACAGCAGCAGAGACAGAGGTGCGCCTAAAGGGAACCTTAACTGAGAGGGATATGGATGGTTCCTTTTAAACAATACCAGTTGCTTGTCAATCCTGCTGATCTCTTTGGCTGCAGTAGTGGCTGAATCACAGACCTGAAACAAGCATGCAGCTAATCCAGCCTGACTTCAGTCAGAGCACCTGATCTGCACGCTTGTTGAGGGGCTGTGGCTATAAGCTATTAGAGACACAGGATCAGCAGGAGAGTCAGGCAACTGGTATTATTTTAAAAGGAAAAATCCATATCCTTCTCAGTTTAGGTTCAATTTAAGTAATTTCTGCATTTCATATGTGGGGGTAATTTCTGCATTTCATTTGTGTGGGTCATTTCTGCATTTCATTCGTGGGGGTAATTACTGCTTTTCATGTGTGGGGGAATGTATGCATTTCATATGGGGGGTAATTGCTGCATTTTATATGTGAGGGAATGTATGCATTTCATACGTGGGGGTAATTTATCCAATTTCATACACAAGGATAATTGCTGCATTTTAAATGTAGAGTGGCCTTTATTGTATGAGTTGTCTTAACTAAAACCGCAGTTTTCAGTGTAAATTGCCATGTTGGCACTCTGTGATAAATAAGTGATTTTGGGTCACAATTTGGGCACTCGGCCTCTAAAAGGTTCGCCATCACTGGACTAGGATCTAGATCCTCCATCTTTCTCTGCCACACGCCTGGACAACTCATTACCTGTCTGGGCTAAGGATCTCTCTTATTTTACACCATGTACCTATGGGCTGCTTCACTTACTAGTCGATGATTATGCACGTATATGTGCACTCATATATTTCCATTTACACATTGTCAGCACTGGCACTTTGTACTTTACAGGTTAGTGATTTTTGCACATGTGACTTGCATCATGTGTGTGTTTTTGTTTTTTGACACTGGCATTTGATATATATAACGTACAGCACCTGATTGTACTGTACTGGGGGCACAGGGATTGCGCTCCCAGTGGCGGCAGCATTGCTGTAGTGTGCAATTACAGTGTACCATATGGCTTTTTATTATTTATTTAGTTTCATGGAATTGTGTTGTAATTGTTTCTAATAATCTTTTACCTTGCCTAGGGCCCCATTATTTCTTAATCTATCTCTGCTCTGGTATATGCAGGTGATGAGGACATCCTTGTCTGCTGCAACTTCCTCCATAATGTTCAAAAACGCATGCAAAATGCACATAATGCATCTCAATGGAGAAGCAAAGAAATTCATTTGTACATGCGCTCTTGATGTGTTGTTATTTTTAAATGTGTTACTGTATTTTACTCCATTGTTTAGGGGAAATGATTAAAAACAGCAAACACAAAACGCATACAAAAAAAAAACCCCATGCAAACCCAAACGCACGCAAAAGCGAACCATTGCCTAGTGTCAGGGGCGTAACAATAGACCCTGCAAGATATGCAGCTGCAGGGGGGCCCAGAAGCTGCAGGGGGTCCCGTGGGGAACAAGTTTCTTTTCCCTAACCTGAGAGACTGACAACAAAGGGCAAGGAGAGAAAAAACTTTCTGCTCTCTGCACAATTGTTCTAATGACTGCATCTGCTCAGAAACTGATAATAATTTATACAAAGTTTTGTAGACAAAGATTTATAGACAGTCTCCAGCCCCCATGCTCTCCACCCCCTTCACAAGTGCTGTGTACTGTAGTGATGGTGGATGAGTCTGCAGAGCCAATTCTGCTCCATTAGAGATGGACAGAGTGAGTGTAATAAGCTGAGGCTGGGAGCACACTATCCGTCGGTTTTCTGTATGCGTTTTCTGCACACCATGTATGTCTGTATGTGTGAAAACATGCACATTTTATCACAGAAGCTAATGTAGTTTGATAGAGAAAATGTGTGGAGTGCTTCACTGCTGTCTGTTTTTATCTGCATGGGGAAAACACATTCAAGTGCACTAGCCAACAAAATAACATTGGTTCTGAGTATTTTTTTGCAGAAAGCGAGCGGGGGTGGGGGTGAGTACAACGACTTGGGGGGGGGGGATGCCACGCCCCATCCAAAGTTTCGCAGGGGGGCCCAGTGATTTCTAGTTATGCCCCTGCCTAGTGTGTTCTGTAGCTGGACTGAAGTGATCATGTCAACAGGATATTCAAAGCTATTATAAGAAATCTGCAGCCAGGTTGTATTTTTAAAGAGAAACCTGAAGTGAGAAGAATATGGAGTCTGACCTATTTAATTTTAAACAATACCAGTTGCCTGGCTGTCCTGCTGATCCTCTGCCTCTAATACCTTTAGCCACAGACCGCGAACAAGCATGCAGCAGATCAGGTGTTTCTGATAAGATTAGCTGCATGCTTGTTTCAGGTGTCTGAGACACTTCCGCAGCCAAAGAGATAAGCTAGGCTGCCAGGTAACCGGTATTGTTTAAAAGAAAATAAAGATGGCAGTCTCCAGGTCAGCTTCCCTTTAAGAAGTTCAGAGGGGAGTTGATTTAATTGATTTGATCAAGCCTTTTGTAAAGCCTTCTGTACACTATTAGATGATTTTAACAAAGTGGCCATACATCAGACAACTTGGTGACCAATTGACCACCCAATTCATTATTATAATCGAATTGGATAAAAATAGGTTCCGCCAAAAGCATGCCTGATTGACGATGCGACCAATTTTTGCAAATCAAGGAACACAGAGAGCCCCAATAGTGTTGTATGTACTGGTAAATGGTTACTAGATAGAGTAAATATTAATACTCACAAACCAGGGTTACCATTAGGCAACCACTGTAAAGGCAGGTGGGGAGATTTTCCTGACCCCACTCAGGAATAAGAAGTCACTCTCTGTAGATGAGAAAAAAGGGGGTTCAACCCTCCACCCAGGGTGGATTCAATATTATGCAGGAGAACAGAAGCGCCAAAAGGATAAAAGGAAGCTAAATGAGCTTTAAAAACCAAATTCTTGGTAAATAGAGGAGGTAGTGGTGGACTTACCTCCTCCAAGTAGACACACAACGACTGTAGTAAACACAGTCAATATATTTTATTTATGAGCTCCAAATATGCAACGCGTTTCGCAGGTTTGATCCCACTTCCTCAGGCAATAACAACGGAGCAATGGCATATGTGGTCAGTAGACGAGCCAGGCACCTTTGACCTCTGGCTCTTCTACTGACCACATATGTTATTGCTCCGTTGTTATTGCCTGATGAAGTGGGATCAAACCTGCGAAACGCGTTGCATATTTGGAGTTCATAAATAAAATATATTGACTGTCTTTACTACAGTCGTTGTGTGTCTACTTGGAGGAGGTAAGTCCACCACTACCTCCTCTATTTACCAAGAATTTGGTTTTTAAGCTCATTTAGCTTCCTATTATCCTTTTGGCGCCTCTGTTCTCCTGCATAATTTTGGGCCAAAATTGGTCAAATGTATCGATCAGACATGCTGCAAGACGTCGGGTGACATTATCGATCAGGTGCGTGGCGGTAATGGTATGTGATATTAGGACATTGGGAAGTTGATGGAACTCGTGGCATTGTCCCCCTCCAAGTGTGAAATGTGCCCTCCCGGTGCCCCATACATGCATACTTAACCTGTTAGTGTCCGCTGCTGGCTCCATGCTCCGCCCACATACACCTGCCCCACGTGGCTGCCGGCGTACATGCGTGTGACGTCGCAATACGCTGGCAACTGCATGGGGCAGGTGTATGTGGACGGAGCATGGAGACAGCAGCGGACACTAACAGGTTGAGTATACATGCATGGGGCACATTTTGCTCTGTGGGTGGCGGATGCGGCGTCACAGGGCTGATTCCTGAGAGATTTCATGCTGAAATCGTTTATCGGCCTGTGGTGTGTGGGCAGCCAACAGATCCCTCTCTGATCAGATTCGATCAGAGAGAGATCTGTCTCTTGGCCGATCTGCCCATACCTGGTCTGATGTATGGGCATCACTACTGCAACACCCTGCTCTGTGGCCTACCAAAAAACAGGCTAGCACCTCTCCAATCCCTTCTAAATTCAGCTGCCCGCCTCATTCACCTCTCCACACGCTCTTCCGATGCAGCCCCACTGTGCCATTCTCTCCCCTGGTTACCCATTACCCAGAGGATCCAGTTCAAACTCCTGACTCTAACATACAAAGCCCTCCATGAGTTGTGCCCTCCACACATCTTATCACTAATCTCAAGATATTGTCCCTCCCGCAACCTCCGCTCCTCCCAAGAAATTCTCCTGGCCTCTAAGCTGATCACCTCCTCTCATGCTCGCATCCAGGACTTTACACGAGCATCAGCCCTTATCTGGAACGCTCTTCCACAGCCTGTACGTCATGCTCCAAACCTGGACATCTTCAAACGCACTCTTAAAACACACCTTTTCAGACAAGCTTATAACATTCTATAGCCCTTATTTACTTCTCTGTCACAATGTAATCAGAGGCAAAGAATCACTGCCTCATCCATCCTCCACCCCCTTACCTGTGTCCCCCACAACCCATTAGATTGTAAGCTCGCAAGGGCAGGGTCATCCTCCTAATGTTTACTGTTCTTGTAACAATATTTGTGCTGCTTGGAACTCTGCTGTACATTTGTTAGTTGTATCTATGTTCCCCTTGGCGTCTTATTGTGCTTTGTAAAGTGCTGCGGAATATGTTGGCGCTATATAAATAAATAATAATAATAATAATAATAATAATAATAATGGGCACCTTCGGTGGTGTAGCAATAGGGGGTGCAGAGGTAACAACCACACCAGGGCCCTTGGAGCGGAGGGGCCCTTCTTCATCCATCCTATTCTCTTTTCATTTGTTCTATTCTGGTAATGAACACCTCTATAGATGCATTGCATAGTGGTGATCCTGAACAAACTGTTTCCTTACTCTAAATAAACCTCTCTGACACAGCAGCTGTCCTTGGTGGGTTTTGGGGCTCCCTATCAATAGAGTGCTTAGGGCCCCTTGTAAAACTTCCACCTGGGCCCCAAGCTCCTTACTTACGCCACTGGGAACCTTAAAACGTTCAGTTTGATAAAACATAAAAAACTCAATGAGAATGTATTAATAATGAGGCTATTCTCAGTGATGGGCGTCCCAGTGAAAAGAGGGAGACGGCCGATCAGTGGCGGCTGAATTTTTTAGTCTGATGACTTTTTCCCTGGGAGTCTTGTGCTCCCCCTCCCCTCTCCATACGATGGTACATGCCGCTTGGCTGAGCCCAGTGTGTAGGACTGTCACTGTCTGCCACACGAGCGCGAGCCAAAACCGTCATGAACGATTGCTTCACCCGGCACACAATCAAGCTTCTGTTCAGGCTGCAGACCAGAACGCTTTCTTCTCTCGCTGGGTAAAAAGTTCTCATTAGAGAGTGTACCTGAGATGGCAGGGGCGTAATAACAATAGACCTTGCAAGGGATGCAGCAGCAGGGGCCCCCGTGTGTGTGTGTGTGTGTGTGTGGGGGGGGGGGGGGGTGGCGTTTCTTTTCCCTGTTCTGAGAAACTGATAACTAAGGGCACCGAGAGAAAAAAACGTTCTGCTCTCTGCACAATTGTTCCAGTGACTGCATCTCCTCAGCCACTGATAACGAATCATACAAAGTTTTGTAGACAAAGATTTGTAGACAGTCCCTATTCAGTGTGCAGCAGTCTCTTGTGTACAGCGCCCTGCCCCCAACCTCTCTACCCCTCCCCAAGTGGCGTGTACTGTAATGATGCTGGAGGAGTCTGCAGAGCCAGTTCTGCTCCATCAGAAGAGGACAGAGTGAGTGTAATAAGCTGAGGATGGGAGCACACTCATCTGTCGGTTTTCTGTATGCGGTTTCTGTTTCACTATATGTGTCTGTATGTGTGAAATCATGCATGTTTTATCCCAGAAGCTAATGTAATTGATAGAGAAAATGCCTGCAGTGCTTCACTGCTGTCTGCTTTTATCTGCATTTGGAAAACACATTCAAGTGTGCACTAGCCAACTGAATAACATTGGTTCTCAGTTTACCTGTGCAGAAAGCGAGGGGGGGAGGGGGCCCATCCTAAGTTTTGCTGGGGGGGGGGGGCAGTGATTTCTTGTTACACCGCTGCAGGGGAGTAAATAAAATATACATACTTAGAGCTTCCTCCAGCCCCCTCCGGGTCCATCGCTCCCTCGCTACCCTTCTCCAACTCCTGGTTCATCTGAAATTGGAGTCGGACAATCCTCCAGTCGGCTAAGGCACAGTCTGGCTGCACACGCCCCCGTCAAGCTCCCGTGGCCGGCATCGTTCTGCGCATGCTTAGTAGTAATGCGCAGGCGCAGAATGCTTCCGGCCACAAGAGCGTGATGGGGGCATGCGGCCGGGCACGTGCAGTACGCCGTGGACCTGAGGACTTTCCGGGTCCAATTTCAGAAGATCCAAGAGGTGGAGGAAGACGTCAAGGGAGCGATCGGCCTGGAGAGGGCTGGAGGATTGGCCACCTCAGCCAACTTTAATCTAGTGTGTGTACACCCATCCAATTTTGATTGGCCAATTTTACCACCGCCATGTAGTATGAGAGCTTACCTACACAATCTACATGGAGGTGATAAAATTGGCCAGTCATAGACCAATCAAAATTGGACATGTGTAGTAGGCTTAAAGCTTGATACACACCTTCAATTTTGATTGGCCAGTCACTGACCAATGTTTACACCTCCATGTATTATGAGAGCCAACAGATATTGAACACTATTTACAGATTGTTTAGTTAAACCCTCATACTACATCAAGCATAGCTCCCAATTATCCCTTTTTTGGAGGGACAGTCCCTCTTTGCGAGCCCTGTCCCTCGTTCCTCCTCAATTTGTCCCTCTTTCTATGTAAATATATACATTTCTCGACTAAAAATGTGTTTGCTTGATTCTAATCTTTATTCCCATCATATAAATTGATATATTACAAATTTTAAAATGTTACTATGAAGGAAAATGGAACAGGATAGGAAGGACCAGTGTGGTTTGAATTATAAAACATATTTTTCTTATGAAATCTTTATGGTATGAGTGGCTAGAGGCGTGGTGAGGGCGTGATCAGGGGTGTGGCTTAAGTGTTCCTCTTTCTCATCTCAAAAATTTGGGAGGTATGCATCAAGGTGTTAAATTGTTCAGTGATTAGTCAATCTGTGTACCAAGCTTTAAGGGTGCATACACACATTCAATTTTGATTGGCCAAACATTTGGTCAATTTTACCCCTCCATGTAGTATGAGAACTTACCTATACAATCTGTTCATAGTATTCAAAATCTCTTGCCCCATAAACTACATGGAGGTGATAAAATTGGCTGATCAGGATTAAGCTGCTATTATTATTATTATTATTTAGTATTTATATAGCGCCGACATATTACGCAGCGCTGTACAGTGTGTGTATATGTATATGTATGTGTATATATATATATATATATATATATATATATATATATATATATATATATATATATATATATATATATATATATATTTTCTTGTCACTAACTGTCCTTCAAAGGAGCTCACAATCTAATCCCTACCATTGTCATATGTCTATATTATGTAGTGTAAGTACTGTAGTCTAGGGCCAATTTTTAGGGGAAGCCAATTAACTTATCTGTATGTTTTTGGAATGTGGGAGGAAACCGGAGTGCCCGCAGGAAACCCACGCAGACACGGAGAGAACATACAAACTCTTTGCAGATAGTGCCCTGGCTGGGATTCAAACCGGGGACCCAGCGCTGCAAGGCGAGAGAGCTAACCACTACGCCACCGTGCTACGCACACACTATATAGATAATTAGCAAATAAATAAGTGTTTGCCGATCTCCTAATTGAACGAACTCCTACAAGATCTACGGACTGGCCATATGTTCACAGTCATTATTTAATGATATCCGTACACACTTTTATAAATAAACAAGCATCGTCCAACCAGATCTGTCCAGATGGATACACATTTCCCCCCGATATTGGTTGTTTATCGTTAGTTTTAGTGATGCACGATAATCTAACGAGCGATCGATTTGGAGCCGTTTCAAAAGACTACAGTCTAAAGTGTGTACGTAGCTTTAGATATCATATAATTTGCATTAGATGGGCACGCAAGTCCGAAGTATCAGCACCAGTGGATGAGCGCTCTGATTGGCCAAACACAGCAGAGCCTCCTCCTGATTGGACGTGCTCAGAGCTGCCCAACAAGACCCCCACTCCTTCCGGACCACCATCATCTCTTGTTTTTTAAGCCCCCCCCCATTGCTACACTTTGGCCTCAATTCACAGAGCATTATCAAACGTTTATCAAACACTTTATCAAACGTTTGATAATTTACCTCATGGGTAAAATCTCACTAAGGTGTTATATATTTGTTGAACTTTTTATTGGTAAAACATTAGTTAAATCTATAACACCTTAGTGAATTCAAAATTAGATTTTACCCATGAGGTAATTTATCAAACGTTTATCAAACGTTTGATAAAGTGTTTGATAAAACTCCGTGAATTGAGGCCAAAGTGTAATAAGTGACTCACTGTACACTAAATGATATAAAAATAAAGCGTAATAAGTTCTCTTTGCGGAGGATATAATGAGGGTTGTGAGATCCCGGCCCCTCCCTTCCGCCTCGCATATCTAATTAATATCATGCACGGGAGTTCATGTCACACATGTTGTCTCATTAAAGTAATTTCTAAGTAATATATCTCCCGTCCATTCTGAGCCCCCCGCCACCCACTCCACGCCCACTCGCCGACGCTGTTGCTAAGAAGTCGTAAAACCATCTTTCTCGTCTTAATTGGATGCTAAAGCTGAACGCCAGTGATTTGTGTAAGAAAATGGCTGAAGTTTTGCCCGCGAGCAGCGTGTAGCGGCCCAACTTTTTTTGTAGGTTTGTTGAAGGATCACCATCGCGAAGAAATTGTAAAATGTTAAAATATAAACATATAAAATGTACTGTTCTCCCAGAGTATACTATACATTACTTTTTTTCTATGTTGCTGCCACTTACAGTAAGTAGTAAAAAGCTGACAGATCTGACAGTTTGTCGACTAGTCCATCACCACATTGGAGAGTCTTAAGGAGACTCCGTAACAAAAAAAGTCCCCAGGGGGGTACATACCTCAGGAGGGGGAAGCCTCAGGGTCCCAATGAGGCTTCCCCCTCCCCTGTAGCTGCAGGCAATCCAGCGCTGGCTCCCTCGAAGTCTCCAGCAATCCTGGCTCAACAAGCCTGAAAAGGCTTGCTATACCTTCTCGTGCTCCAGCGGGGGCGCTGTTGCGGCTCTCAGCACGGAGATGGACGGAAATAGCCGATCTCTGTTGGGTCCGTTCTACTACGACGGCGACTTGCGCCTGCGCAGTAGAGCGGGCCGACAGCGATTTTCCGCCCATCTTTGAGTGGAGAGCCGATATTGCGCCTGCGCTGGAGCTGGGAAGGTAAATATTTACATCCCCGCTGTTCCGAGGGGCAGACAGAGACCGCCGTGGGACACAGGAGGACAGGGGAAGCCTCGATAGGATCCGGAGGTTACCGAGGTGAGTACCATCCTGGGGAACTTTTTAAAGTTACAGGTTTTCTTTAATATTAGCTTTATTATCTACAAAAGCATTCACTGGAAAAGATGGATACGAAAATGTCACCCAGCTTCCCTACTCGATTGCACACAATTTTGGCAGTTAGACTGAGCAACTGCAGTTCAGTAAGTGCTTTTGCAAATAAAGAAAGTCAGCAAATACCCGATAGATCTGTCAGTGACAGCAACATAGGAAAAAAGTAATTTATAGTGCATTTTTTGAACATTGCTGTTGCAAGGTTCCGGAATTTCTAAATTGAAACACTGTATCCTGAATGTCATCACCGCTAGCTCACTATCAGCATATAGGTAAAAGTAAAGAGAGAAACGCATGTAAGACTGAATATCACATCATAACAAAAAAATGTATTGAAGAGCTTGCTCCCTATCACATGACACGCATTGGGTACGAGTTATGCAGCACAGAGCGGAGCGTGCAGCTGCTAGGAGGAAGAGAAGAGACCTGACTCAGCGAATGGAGCAGGGAAATATAATGATCTGCGGCATATTTCTGCATAACAGGGAGGAGGAGCAGGCCCATAGGCAAATGTGGGTGGGGTGGGGGGGGGGGTGGTTACAGCTGCCCAGAATTCCCCCTCAGACCAGGGCCGGTGCAGTGTCTGGGGACAGGCACAAGTTAAGACACCATAATATTTTTAGACATCCTGCAGCTCACAGCACCGCCCCCTTTCTTTTCCTGCTACAGATGACTTTGGATAAAGGAGCAGCTTGTGTGCAGAGCATGGAGCAGCAGTGTGTGTACAGAGCATGGAGCAGCAGTGTGTGTACAGAGCATGGAGCAGCAGTGTGTGTACAGAGCATGGCGCAGCAGCGTGTGTACAGAGCATGGAGCAGCAGCGTGTGAACAGAGCATGGAGCAGCAGCGTGTGTACAGAGCATGGAGCAGCAGCACGTGTGCAGAGGATGGAGCAGCAGTGTGTGTACAGGGCATGAAGCAGCAGTGTGTGTACGGAGCATGGAGCAGCAGTGTGTGTACGGAGCATGGAGCAGCAGTGTGTGTACAGAGCAGAGAGTAGCAGTGTGTGTACGGAGCATGGAGCAGCAGTGTGTGTACAGAGCATGGAGCAGCAGTGTGTGTACAGAGCAGAGAGTAGCAGTGTGTGTAAGGAGCATGGAGCAGCACTGTGTGTACAGAGCATGGAGAAGCAGCATGTGTACAGAACAGGGAGCAACAGTGTGTGTACAGAGCAGTGAGCAGCAGTGTGTGTACAGAGCAGTGAGCAGCAGTGTGTGTACAGAGCAGTGAGCAGCAGTGTGTGTACAGAGCAGAGAGTAGCAGTGTGTGTACGGAGCATGGAGCTGCAGTGTGTGTACAGAGCAGAGAGTAGCAGTGTGTGTACGAAGCATGGAGCAGCAGTGTGTGCACAGAGCATGAAGCAGCAGTGTGTGTACAGAGCATGGAGCAGCAGCGTGTGTACAGAGCATGGAGCAGCAGCGTGCGTACAGAGCATGGAGCAGCAGCGTGCGTACAGTGCATGGAGCAGCAGCTTGCGTGCAGAGCATGGAGCAGCAGTGTGTGCGCAGAGCATGGAGCAGCAGTGTGTGCGCAGAGCATGGAGCAGCAGTGTGTGCGCAGAGCATGGAGCAGCAGTGTGTGCGCAGAGCATGGAGCAGCAGTGTGTGCGCAGAGCATGGAGCAGCAGTGTGTGCGCAGAGCATGGAGCAGCAGTGTGTGCGCAGAGCATGGAGCAGCAGTGTGTGCGCAGAGCATGGAGCAGCAGTGTGTGCGCAGAGCATGGAGCAGCAGTGTGTGCGCAGAGCATGGAGCAGCAGTGTGTGCGCAGAGCATGGAGCAGCAGTGTGTGTGCAGAGCATGGAGCAGCAGTGTGTGTACAGAGCATGGAGCAGCAGCTTGTGTACAGAGCATGGAGCAGCTCTGGGGAACTTAACAGAGTCAGGTATGAGCATAATCCTGTGCCCTGCTGTGTGAATGCTTCACTTTCCCTTCATTAGCAATGTCGGCTGTCCTCATTATTATCTGTATCCAAACTGCTCCTGATCGATCCCGTTGTCGATCGGGAAAAGATTGGACATTTAGGAATTATTTGTCAGATCCTGTTAGTCGGACGGGAAATTGCATTGTGTACTCAGCATGAAATCTTACCATATTATTATACTGTATTGTGCGTGGCTGAGGGAGACCTTTCAGGAATCCCCCCTTTGAAAATTCTGGGTTTGCCCCTGAGGCCCATACCCTCTGCGCCACCCTGCGGTTGCGGGGGTCACGGGTCTATCCTTACATCACTGATTACATCATGTTTGCACAGGAGGAAAAGTCTAGCGGCCCATCATCTCTACAGATAAAATGTCAAGCGGGAATCCTTAAGCTTAGCCGGGACTCGTGTGACAGGGATAAAGCAATTACTAGCTTAGCCCGAGTAACTCTGTCCATCGCTTTCAGCTTAGACAACGCATGGCGCACCATGTGCTCCCCCCGGACTAGCCCTGCCGCTGCCGGCCAATACCCATCCTCATGTAGCTGCTGCGTAACTGCTTTTCTTAAAGGGGACCCTCAACAGGAAAAAATAAAAAAAGGAATCTGAACTTACCTTGGGCTTCCTCCAGCCCTTCGTAACCCGTGAGTTCCCTCCGCGTCCTCTGAGTGCCCTACGTTCTCCCGCTGGCTGCTCCGGTAGCGCGCGACTTTACCGGGAGTCGTGCACAACTGCGCACGGCTTGATCAAACGCCTGTCGCTGAACGCGTTCTACGCAAGCGGGGTTCATTCTTTTGAGAGCTGTGCATGCGCAGAACGCTTATGGCTACGGGCGCGTGATCGACACGGACATGCGGATGGGCCACACAGACATGCACAGGAGGTGGGGGAGGGGTGGGGGCTGGAGGTAGCCCCAGGTAAGTTCAGATTCCTTTTTGTTTTTCCTCTGTTCAGGGTCCCTTTTAGAATGTTAGACTTTTCAAGTGCTTTTTAGCTCTACCATATTCATGGTGATGTGATCGATCATTCGTTGTCGATTGGCAGCATTAATGGCACCCAATCCGATCAATCTTATGGTCAATTTTTCAGGAGATTGTACTGTTAATGGGCACCTTAAAGGGAAGGTCCGAGGAAAATAAGAAGAAAAAGATCTACTTACCTGGGGCTCCCTCCAGCCCCTGGCAGCCTGTCTGTCCCTCGCCGCAGCTCCGCTCCCTGCCGGTGGCCCTGGGCTGCCTCCGTTGCAGATGCCGACCTCGTCAGATTGGCATCTACTGCGCCTGCGCGAGCACACTGGGGCTTCCTCCAGCCCCCTCCAGGCTGATCGCTCCTTCACCATCCTCCACCCTCCTGCATCCTCCGCATTTGGCACCAAAAAGTCCTCCAGTTGGGGCCAGACGGCGCAGGCGCTGTCTGGCCATGCGCGGTCCCTCATCGCTCTCCCGTGGCTGGGAACGTTCTGCGCAGGTGCAGTTCACTCCTGGGGTGGGCGTGCTGCTGGGCCGCACATGCGCAGTACGCCCCAGACCGGATTGCGGAAGATCCAGGCAAAGGTGTAGCTAGGCTTTTCAGCGCCCAGAGAGAAAGACAGTTTTTGTGCCTCCCTCTGGACAAATTGGGCATGGCCATGCATCAGAATGTGGGTGTGGTAATGGGTGGAGCCAAATGTACAAATGCTGTTTAGATAGCCAGATGTGCCCCTTCCCCCCATTTACATAGCCAAACGTGCCACCCTTCCCCTTGTTTAGATAGCCAGATGTACCCCTATAGTTAGCCAGATGTGCCCCCCTTGTTCTGCTGTTAACACTTCTGCACTCCTCTGCAGAGGGAGGGAGAGAAGCAGGGGCAGTTCGGGCAGCCAGTTAGCTGCCTCTTACTCACTTAGGGGTGCGGTGGCCATGCTCTGCGCCCCCTTACAGTGCTGCGCCCAGGAACATGTGTTCCCCCTTGCCCCTCCATAGCTACGCCAGAGGCGGGGGAGGACGGCGAGGGAACGATTAGCCTGGACGGGGCTGGAGGAAGCCCCAGGTATGTATATATTTTTTGTTCTGCCCCATCTCAGGTTTCCTTAGAGAGAAAATACATATGGCAGCCTCCATATCCCTCTCAGTTCAGGTGGGCTTTAATTTTGGGCACCGCTTGTGCATATATATTCAAGAGGGCCGCCTAGTACTTTGTTCCTCTTCTCCTCCCGTCTCCTCTGACTTCGCCTTCAGTCCAGTAATAAGAAGCACGTTCGCGCAATCTTCTGTAAGTTGGAAGGCTGCCGGTGGAGATATTAGACCCCCGCCTGGCATTAATCAGACTGACAAGGAGTAAATAATTATCAGATAATCCGGTGAGAGGCGGCGTGCGAATGGCGTTCGGCGTCATGCTCACTAATTGATTCAGTTCTTGCGGTTTGGCGGAATGAAGTCAGCGAGGTTGAGGCCTCTGAAAAACTCATTAATGCTTCCTTCCCGCTAGAATTCCACCGCCGGGAGAATGATACTGCCGCGTATCGCCTGTGAAATCATTACAGGTCGCAGCTCCTTGCCTTGCTGCCTGCTCGTCTCTCTCTGCCTCTCATTGTCAGGCATTGCCGGGACTCGGAGGTCTGAAGCTGTGTCCGCATGGCTGCCACTCAGAGACAACATTCTGGGAGTGATCGTTGTACAGACACAATGGGCTCGATTCACAAAGCGTTGATAACCCAGTTAAAGACTTTAGGCGTGATAACCATTTTATCATGCCTAAACTCAGTTTAGGCATGATAAGTTTAGGCGTGATAAGTTTAGATCGCAAAGTCCCGCGCGCAAAGCAGCGCCATTAAACTCTATGCGACGTTTCACGCACCAGACTTTGCTAGCGCAAAACTTTTGATCAGCTGTGCACTGCGGTGCTAACCCAGTTGGTGCTATAGTTATCATGCCTAAACTTATCACGCCTAAACTTATCACGCCTTAACTTATCATGCCTAAACTTATAATGCCTAAACTGAGTTTAGGCGTGATAAGGGGCATTTCACCAGCGTGATAACAGTTTGCACCGCTTTGTGAATCAGGCCCCATGCTTGCTGGCCTGTTCTGTTCTATGGAAAGGGAGCAAGGAGGGCAGAACAAGTGACAGGGACTCTGATGTTGGAACTATAGTAGAAGAACTTAAAGGGGTTCTGACTGGAGGTGCTCAAAAGATAAAACCCGACACTTATCTGGGGCTTCTCTCAGCCCCCTGCAGTGTCCCGCTCCATCCTCCTCCAATGCTCCGCTCCCTGCCGCCGGTCCCGTTCTAATATTTGTCTAAATCAGCGAATACTGCTCGCTCCTGCACGCATCATCTGGAGCTTACTGTGCAGTAAGACGTTTTCTTGTACTGTGCCTGTGTAGTAAGCTCCCGATGACGCGTGCAGGAACAAGCACATGCGCGGCCACGCAGCCGCAGTGTAATTTGTCGCGTGATTACACCAAGACCGGCAGCAGGGAACGGAGCATCAGAGGAGGATGGCGTTGGACATGACAGGGGGGCGATAGAAGTCCCAGGTAAGTGTTGTTTTTTATCTTTTTAACCCCGTTTTTAATCAGTTACCTGGCAGCCCTGCTGATCCTCTGCCTCTAATACTTTTAGCCATGAACCCTGAACAAGCATGCAGCAGATCAGGTGTTTGTGACATTTTTGTCAAATCTGACAAGATTAGCTGCATGCTTGTTTCTGGTGTGATTCAGACACTGCTGCAGCCAAATAGATCAGCAGGACAGCCAGGCAAATGGTCTTGTTTAAAAGTAAATCAATATATACCTCTCAGTTCAGTTGTCCTTTAAGAGATCGTCCTTTAAAGGACACCTGAAGTGAGAGGGATATGGAGGCTGCCATATTTATTTCCTTTTAAACCATACCAGTTGCCCGGCAGTCCTGCTTATTTCTTTGGCTGCAGTAGTGTCTGAATCACACACCTGAAACAAGCATACGGCTTGCAACTTGAGTCCAACTAGATGAAGTCGGGCTTCTGTCAGATCTGCATGCTTGTTCAGGGTCTGTGGCTGAAAGTAACAGAGGCAGAGGATCAACAGGACAGCCAGGCAATGTGCATTGTTTAAAAGGAAATAAATATGGCAATCTCCAGATCCTTCTCAGTTCAGTCTTGTACACAGGGTAGAGAAAACGCAGCCAAGACGATCGTTTTTGGTCTTCTCAGCTGAGAGTCTAGTGTGCATACAGCTGCCCTATGACATTATTTAGTGATCCACCAATCAACAACAAACTAGGGCATTGTTTAGCTCATTGCTCATTGCTGCCCGTCATCCCTCCTGCCCTCTCTATTGTGCAGCACACACTGCTTTCTTATTTATGCCTTGTGATTTTAGAGTGTTTGTGCTTAGCGCTGGCAAATCAGGACATACACTTTGACCTGGAAGTAAACAGTTTTGGCAGAAAAAAAAGGCTTTGAAAATTGCTCTGTTCAACAATTTTTAAAGCGATTTTACAGTTTTTCTATACATTACACCGAAGCGTAAATGCCTTTGAAGTGTTTGCGTTTGGGAAAACATCACACCGCTCTGATGTCAACTAGCCCATACAAACAAATTAGCCAAGCACTTTTCGAAACCGTGGCGCTTTCAAAAGCGCTTTTGGTGTGAACCAGCCCTCACTTGCATGCTATTTTGGGAGACTGATTGCAACTGCAGTTCTGTAAGTGTTTTTGCAAATAAAGAAAACCCTGAGAATTCCCCAGGAGGAGATAGGTTAGTCCAAAACTTGTCAGATCTGTCACATTTCTACTGTAAGTGACAGTGACATTGAAAAAAGAGATTTATTGTGCATTTTACTGTGGGACACATGTACGTTTTATACATAGGCATAAACATGTATTTAAAAGAGTACTGTAGGGGGAAAAAGAGTTGAACTTACCTGGGGCTTCTAATGGTCCCCCGCAGACATCCTGTGCCCGTGCAGCCACTCACCGATGCTCCGGCCCCGCCTCCGATTCACTTCTGTAATTTCAGACTTTAAAGTTTGAAAACCACTGCGCCTGCGCGAACGCATCCTCGATCTCACTGAGGAGTGCATTGCACAGGCACACTACGGTCTGCGCCTGTGCAGTATGCTCCCGGTGACCTCAGCGGGAGCGAGGACACGGCGCAAAGTTGTTTTCCGACTTTAAAGTCTGAAATTCACAGAAGTGAACCGGAGGTGGGGCCGGAGCATCGGTGAGTGGCTGCGCGGGTACAGGATGTCTGCGGGGGACCATTAAAAGCCCCGGGTAAGTTCCACTCATTTCCCCCCAACCCTCCTACAGTATTCCTATAAAAGTTTAAAAGTTTAGTGATAGTTGACTTTTAAAATTACGCTGGGCGCCCGATTTAACTGACACACCATGACACCTCTGCCCAGGCTGTGATCAGCTGCTACAAGGAGACAACACTGCGCTAAAGAATTCTCCCCGGCACGAAATTAAACGATCACAGATTTCAAAGGGTTCTATATTTAAATATCGGCTGATCCGGGATGAAAGGCTATCTTGTTGGACGCATGAATATACCGTTCACATTTCCCCATCATAAAAGATCCTGGATTTTTTTTATTCTCTTTTTAGCTGAGTGTGAGCTATTGTGCTGTGTTACCCGACATTCAGGCGCTTTCTGAAAATCATCCGTCCACACGCTGCAAAAAGGGGAATTTATCCATATCACGTTATAAATCAGGCCTGAACAACAAGCGTGAAAAAACTTCCTCCAAAACTTCACCCTGCTCGACACCAGCGGAAACCACACAAAGCATGGTACAGAGGAACTGCTGATTTCACACCAGCCAATTTTAGACTGATATTCTGCTATTGTAGGCCCGGTGCACACCAAAACCCGCTAGCAGATCCGCAAAATGCTAGCAGATTTTGAAACGCTTATTCTTATTTTTCTGTAGCGTTTCAGCTAGCATTTTGCGGTTTTGGGAAGTGTGTTTGGTGTAGTAGATTTCATATATTGTTACAGTAAAGCTGTTACTGAACAGCTTCTGTAACAAAAACGCCTGCAAAACCGCTCTGAACTGCCGTTTTTCAGAGCGGTTTGCGTTTTTCCTATACTTAACATTGAGGCAGAAATGCATCCGCAATCCAAAATCTGCAGCAGCCCGGGAGTATGTGTTTCAGCAAAACGCCTCCTGCTCTGGTGTGCACACCCCCATTGAGATACATTGACCAAGCGTATTCGCAGCCGCAAGCTGCTGCAAAAACGCCAAAAAACCCGCTCGGTGTGCACCAGCCTGTAGAGAGGAAAAAAAAGCAATTAATTTAGTTAAAGGGAAACTGAAATGAAAGATATGTGATGAGCAGGCAGCCATTTGCATTTTCTTTTAAACAATACTAGTTGCCTGGCAGTTTTGCTGATCACTTTGGCTGCAGTAGTGTTTGAATCACACACCTGAAACATGCATGCGGCTAGTACAGTTAGACTTCAGTCAGAAACACCTGATCTGCTGCATGCTTCTTCAGGGTCTGTGGCTAAAAGTATGAGGGCTTGTTTCCACTGTTGCGACGCGATTTCGGCCGCATTCCGACGCTTGTAAAAACGCATGCGGATGCGTTTCCACATGCGTTTTTACCCGCGATTTCGCATGCGATTTCGCATGGCAGGGTGCCATGCGAAATTAACCATGACACTGCCAGAGGATCAGCAGGACAGCCAGGCAACAGGTAAACAGATATTGCTTAACAGGAAATAAAAATGGCAGTCTCTATATACCTATCACTTCAGGTTCCCTTTCAGTTAAGGAATTCAGTCGTTTCTTCCCTAAGTTCTCATGTAGTTTTGCCGATGAGCTGCGGCGTGCTTGAGTGGGCTCAGATGAGCCCGTCGTGTCCTTCCTCCTCTGCGGTTGGCGGTTTTGGTTCCCGTCCCTCAGTATGGGTGGTTTTGGCGTCGGATAGCTCTCCCGGCTGGCGCAGTCTGGATGTACTTAACAGGAACCCGCTCTGCGGCACAAGCTGTTCGGAGGAGGCCGCCGGGCACCAGACGCGGCGTGAAGGAATTTCTGCCTTCACCGTTAGCTGCTCCGCTCTCCTGGGATCCTCCTGAATCCTACGCCGGAACCTCCTCATTAAACGCACCCGTGTTCCTCGTCTCCCGGGGACAATTAGTCTCGTTAGCAAATAACATATTTGCGAAGCCCAATAAAGAGACCCTGTAGTGACATATAGTAGAACGCTGTAAATATCCTGGTTTTAGCAGCAGAAACACTTCCTATATGTATATATTTCTGAATACTGGTATGTAGCCCCGCCCCCTTGCTAAGGTTTAGCCTAGGCTGTTTATTATGTGGAATTCTACCCCCAGAGCATTTTTGGAGACCAAGTATTATTTCTACTGGATTTAGAACTCTTAGTAAACAAACATTCAGCAGAGCTGCACCTGAAAGGACTAAAGATACGATACATTTCAGAAAGATAATCCGAAAGTTAAAAATAAGCAATTGATTCATTAAAGCAGCAGGGACAGCCAAACTATCCCAGTTGAAAAAAAAAGCCCACGTATGTAAATATATAAATACTTGTTCAACTTACATAACGTGTATTGCACTGTCCACGTTTTGATTTCTGGGAATTTTATAAAGTAAATAAAGAAAGAACTGTTTCAGGCATTTTCCATCTTTACTACTTCTGACTGAAGCCAATCCTGATGTAATTTCCTCCCTTACTCTTGTCTTCTCCTAGAAACTGCACTGCCATATCTAGCTGGCTTTGTAAACACATGTAAGCACAGCATACATTGTATTTCAGCATCTTCTGCAGAGGGGTGTGGTGTATTTCCCTTCTCAGCTTCATGTTACAATGAACTGCCCTCAGCCAATCAGTGAGGAGCAGGAATGTGGGAGGGGAGATAACAAGCTCCCCCCTCATCGGCAATGTACCAGAAAAGAACCAGGCTGACTGCGATAAGATTCATTACAGCAGAAACGTTTATGATTATATTGGAATGCTCGCAATGCAGGGTCAGGATGTACACTGCATAATAAACACAGAGCAGTGGGTAAATGGAATTTGATTTTAAGGCTGACATTCCTGCTTTAAGCTGTACTGTATTCAGTGATTTTCCTGTTTTAATAGCTGTAGCAAAGTGATTTCTCATGCCTAGGCTTCTAATACACTCTGTTATGTGTCTGATAGTTTTCCGTACGTTGTAAGAATACTCTCTGCTTTAATGTTCTATAGACAGCGTGGTTTGCTCTGACGCTGCACCGCCGTGTGTACAGAAGCAAATGTTGCGAAGCAGGAGAATTAAATGTATATTTTGCTAGGCTGCTATAGGAGAATCAGTTCAGTTGCATACTTATTCAGAACGGTCACAAAGGCCCAGGCCTTGGGCAGCAGCAGCCCAACGGCGCACCTGGATATGAAAGAGGGGTTGCTACATATGAAAGAGGAGGCTGAAAATGGAAAGCCATACTCCGGGCCGGATTTAGCATAAGGCACTGTAGGCATGTGCCTACAAGCACCTTATACTGCAAAGGCGGGTCTCTGAATGTCCCTATTTTGCAGTTCAAAAGCTGCACACAGTTCAGTTTCTAGCCTGTGGTCCCACCCCCCAGCAATTTGATGGCCTGCATGCTGGCCAGGGTTGGCGGTGTGGCCTGTGTAGAGGGGCGGAGCTTAGGGCACCAGAACACCTCTGCCTACAGGTTCCTAAGTTGTAAATACGGCCGTGGCCATAATTGAGAAAGGGAAACTGATGCCCAAGGGAGCCGTTCATGAAGGAGAGAGGAGAGAAAGGGTCTGATACACATGGAAGAGGGGGCTGCCCATGGAATAGGAGGGGCGCTTTTGCACATGAAAGGGTAGGCCATAATACCTGGAAAAGGCACACAAAAAAAGTATAAATCTGGCCTTGTACTTATTAAGAAGATATATAAATTCTTCAGAACCTGCGTCTGGTACTTCAAGGACTCATACTTATCCTCGTTTTGAAGAAGATGTTTCAGATATATTATTTTAGGACATCAAAGTAGCTATAAAAGGATCCCACTTTGATGGACTGGGAAGTGCAGATAAGTATATTAAATTACTTCTTATGTGCGTCATTAGAGTCAGGAAAGCACAAATCGAAAGCCAACCCCCAGTCCTTCTGGTTTCGGGCCGCAACATCAAAGCAATGATTGGTCAGATCATCGTGATAATTATACAGTAGTAGAGGACTATAGGTAGCCATAGATCTAGCAATGTTGGTGGCTGATCGACCAAGAGACAGATCTCTCTCTGATCAAATCTGATAGGAGAGAGATCTGTTGGCTGCCATAAACTACCTGAGGCCTTCCCGATTGATTTCAGCATGAAATCTTTCACCGCCACGCCGCCTTGCCGGCCCCGGCCACAGTCCCCTAATGTTTTATGCCCCCCACCGGTGCCCATGCAGTTACACTTTACCTATCTGCTGTCCTCATTATACTGCTGCATTTGCGCCTCCATGCCCTTGCCGGCTGTAATGCCTGGGCTGGCAGATATCCTGCTTTCTTTCAGTCAATATACCCCAATCTAGTGCTGTAGCTCTGAGCTCGGCCCATGTCATCACCTATAGACTAGCCCCCACTTGAACAGGAAACTAAATATGTCTCCTGACTTCAGTTACCCCCAGGTCTTAACGTGCAAGGTATAGCGACTCAGGCCAAGAAAGCCAGAGTACCACCAGAGCAATCAAGACTATGCAACTGGGTGATATAGGTAGTAGAGTAGAATGCTTTTGTGGAGGAAGTTACACAGATCACACTAGGAGCTATGAACAAAGGAGCAAGATTGCTCAGAGCGACCGCAGCTCTGAGCTTCCGATAACCGCCACAAATGAACAAGACACAAAGGTTGCTAAGTGGGACCGCAGCACTGAGAATCTGATGTTCACAACACTGAGTAACAAGACAGACAACAGACAGACAGATGGAATATTTGCCAGCTCCCGGTAATCGTCACAATGGACAAGACACAATGGTTGCTCAGTGTGACCGCAACACTGAACCTCTGATGTCCAGCACACTGAGTAACAGAGACAGACGACAGACCGACGGAATGTTTGCCAGCTAACAAGACTCAATGGTTGCTCAGTGCGACCGCAGCACTTAGTCTGTGATGTCCACCACACTGAGTACCTAAGACAGACAACAGACAGACAGATGGAATGCTTGCCAATCTAATCGCTGCCCCAGCGATAGCAAACATCCACGCTGACACGGACAAGACAAACAAGTAGGAGCGTAACTAATAGCAACCGCTGCTATAGTCATGTCCACAGGAACAGAACTAGCAGGAAGACTACCAGTCACCAACGTGGTGAAGGTAGTCTCCAAACTATCAATATGGGAAAAGCCTTCACTGTACCCCCGCGGGTGCAGTGAATGTCCAGGCGGGCAAGGCAAGGTAATGCAATACAATACAATACAACTTTCACACCAGGAACCCAGCAATCAACTTTGACTAAGCTGAATGCTATGATGGGCAAGGTGTGAGAGGAGAGGCAGGCTTTTCTGTGGAGATCAGCCAATGAGAGCAGACATGCAAATTCCCACACAGCTCAATGGTAATTATGCAATCCTGTGTTAGACTGATTGAAGGCTGCAAGCTGCCTGTGAATGGAAAGGACTCTCATTACAAATGCATGCCAAATTATGCAACCACATGCATGTAAGAAATCCACATCTGTCTGACTGCAGTTGAACTGCAGACAGCCATAGGTGAATTCATGACAACATCCTGAGCTGCTCTGAACTGCAGAGGGATTGCAGATGGAGACTTACCGCGAATGCAATCAAAACTAAGCAACCAAATGCAAGCAGAGAAATCAAAACTGCTCGGTTGCAGCTCCACTGCAACCGACAGGTCATGCTACAGGAGGGATCCTTATAGCGTTATAGCATGTGGGGCATGTGCTTGACGCCACACGCGTTCCCCACGTGCTATAACATCGGCAACCACGCGGGCCCAAATGTGGAAATAGGGCATGGAAACGAAGTGGTGACGGCATGACAGGTAAAGTATAAATGCCTGGGCACCAGGCGGGGGGATGGGGTACATAAAACATTAGGGGGGGGGGCAATGGCCAGGGGTTTCCGTCTTGTTCGTCCAAGTTTACCGCATGCTGTTACGACCACGCCCCTGATCGAGCATGTCGGCCCGAGATTTTCCAGCTTGTCCGATTGATATATATGTTGCACTTTGCAACATGCGCGGGAGAAGAGTCTGGCAGACGGCAGAGAGATAAAGTATTAAAGGGGCACTATGGTGAAAAATTGAAAATATGTGCAAACATAGACAAATAAGAAATACGTTTTTTCCAGAGTAAAATGAGCCATAAATTACTTTTCTCCTATGTTGCTGCCACTTACAGTAGGTAGTAGAAATCTGACAGAAGCGACAGGTTTTGGACTAGTCCATCTCTTCATAGGGTATTCTCAGCAAAACATTTATTCTTTATAAAGATATTCCCTAAAAAGGATTTAAACACTGATGCTGGCCAGCTTCCCTGCTCGCTACACAGTTTTTTGGCAGTTGGACAGAGCAACTGCCATTCACTAAGTGCTTTTGAAAATAAATAAATCCCTGAAAATCCCCCATGAAGAGATGGACTAGTCCAAAACCTTTCGCTTCTGTCAGATTTATACTACCTGCTGTAAGTGGCAGCAACATAGGAGAAAAGTATTTTATGGCTCATTTTACTCTGGAAAAAACATACTTCTTCTTTGTCTATGTTTGCACATATTTTAATTTTATCAATTTTTCGCCATAGTGCCCCTTTAAAGCATCACTTTATGGGGAGCAGCAACCAGGGATTTCTGTTGCGTTTGTCATTCTAGATTACCGCCACACACCCGATCAGGCATGTCCGCAAGCAAATCAACAGATGTATGTATGGGCACCTTAAAGAGACACTGAAGCGAAAAAAAAAAATATGATATAGTGAATTGGTTGTGTACTATGAATAATTACTAGAAGATTAGCAGCAAAGAAAATATTCTCATACTTTTATTTTCAGGTATATAGTGTTTTTTCTAACATTGCATCATTCTATAATATGTGCAGATTACACAACACTTAGCATTCAAAATGATTCTTTCAGAGCAGTCTGTGAAGTAATGACCTCTCCTCTAGCAGAGAAAAAGTAAACAGTTCACTTACAGTTGAGATAATAAAAGTCAGATAACAGCCCTCTCCAGGACTAAGACTTAGTCGGAGAGTTAATGGCTTGTTTGCATAGAGATAACAACTGGAGTTTCTTAACTCTTCCTGTACTGGAAACAATTAGACTGATGTATCTGATCTTAATGTTTTATTTCTTAGCTGTACTACACATACAAATCATATCATAATTTTTTTTCGCTTCAGTGTCTCTTTAAGGCTGGTTTCACAGTGGGACGTTACAGGCGCACATTAGAGCAGCCTGTAACGCAGCCCAACGCACAATAATGAAAAATCAATGGGCTGTTCACAGTGCCCACGTTGCGTTACAGTGTAACGCTGCACCTCAAGAGAACGTGTTGCATGCAGTACTTTATACACGGCTAAGCCGCGTTAGACTGCTTGCACTTGCTCAGTAATGTTGGGGAGGCGGGGAGAGCAGCCAGGCACATGGCTAATTAATATGCACTTCACTTTGTGACGTGTGCAGTGTTTACTTCCTGGAGCGGCCGCTCTGTGCGGCGATTGGCTGGCGGGACCACGTGATGCCGCATGCGTCCAAGAGTACGCATCACGGACGCCAGAGTGAGCTGCACAACGCGGCTCACTCTGACGTCCACATCCAAGAGCACCAGGCGTTGCGTTAGGGGCACGTTATGCGACCATAACGTCCCCTAAAACGCAACGTCTTGGTGGGAAAGTAGCCTAATAGTTTAGGTGAAAAATGCGTAAGATGAGACGATTCATGAAATGCGTGATGTGAATCAACCCGCAATGTTCTTGTTCCATTTTCTGAGGAGGAAACTTAATCTTCTCCTGTTGGGCCTTTTGCCATTATATGTAGCCTTTTAGGTCTTTGGTTTTGTATCATCTCTTTTTGAGAGACATTGCTAGAGATCAGTTGGTTCTTCTTTGCATGTTTCTGTCTCGTTATATTTAACTATATGAGAAATTGTAGATAGTCTCCTCCCGGTTGGATACCTGTCATCCTATATGCCGCCTTGCATTGAGTTCTGGTTGCAATTAGCCCAGTTCCAGTTTATGTGCTGTATTATCTGGCTACAAGCACTGGGTGTCTGATGTGCAAAGTAGATACAGATCTTGTCTCCATTGATAATTTACATATCTCTCCTCAAAGTCGACTCGTACATCACTTGACCAATCAAGCACCCGATTCAATAATTATCGACCAGGTCGGTCCAGCATCCACAAGCATGCCCGATCGCCGATTCAACCAATTTCAGCTCTAAATTGGTAGAATGCATAGATTGGAAATGCTGCAGGATGTCGGACCAACCTGGTTCGACAGGTGCGCAGTGGTAACAGCGAGCGATATTGGAACGAAAGACAAACACAAGGGAATCCCCAACACCGTATCCCTAATGTAAATGTGCCTCTGTTCACTAGATATTGATCCTGGTAATCTGGCCGGCTGCTGGTGGTGTTTAGGGTTAAGCATCAGGAAGGCCGTTTGTGTGTGGGTGGGGTGGTTCGATTTAGGCGTCAGGAAGGGTGTTTTTGCAGTGGGGTGGTTAGAGTTAGGAAGGCTGCTGGTGGTGTTTAGTGTTAACTTCCTGGGCGGTAAGCCCGTGCTGAGCACCCTACCTGATCCCGATCCCAATCGATAAAGCAATCAATTTTGCGCACTTATAATTGGAAAATCTATCGCTTTATTGATTGGCACTTTGGACATGTACACACCATGCAACTTCCTGTCCGATCACCCGTCGATCGGGTGGGAAATTGCATTGTGTGTACCCAGCATAAGAGCATTGGGAGATAGTGTTTGCTTTTGTGAAGCACTGAGGTAATCCATGTGTTGGTTCCCTTGTGTTTGTTCCCTGGTGCTGGTTATCTTGTAGCACTGAGGTAATTCGTGTGTTGGTTCTCTGGTGCTGGTTATCTTGTAGCAGTGAGGTAAGCCGTGTGTTTGTTCCCTGGTGCTGGTTATCTTGTAGCAGTGAGGTAAGCCGTGTGTTTGTTCCCTGGTGCTGGTTATCTTGTAGCACTGAGGTAAGCCATGTGTTGGTTCCCTGGTGCTGGTTATCTTGTAGCACTGAGGTAAGCCGTGTGTTGGTTCCCTGGTGCTGGTTATCTTGTAGCACTGAGGTAAGCCATGTGTTGGTTCCCTGGTGCTGGTTATCTTGTAGCAGTGAGGTAAGCCGTGTGTTTGTTCCCTGGTGCTGGTTATCTTGTAGCAGTGAGGTAAGCCATGTGTTAGTTCTCTGGTGCTGGTTATCTTGTAGCACTGAGGTAAGCCATGTGTTGGTTCCCTGGTGCTGGTTATCTTGTAGCACTGAGGTAATTCGTGTGTTGGTTCTCTGGTGCTGGTTATCTTGTAGCAGTGAGGTAATCCATGTGTTGGTTCCCTGGTGCTGGTTATCTTGTAGCACTGAGGTAATCCGTGTGTTGGTTCCCTGGTGCTGGTTATCTTGTAGCACTGAGGTAATCCATGTGTTGGTTCCCTGGTGCTGGTTATCTTGTAGCACTGAGGTAAGCCGTGTGTTAGTTCCCTGGTGCTGGTTATCTTGTGGCACTGAGGTTAGCCGTGTGTTAGTTCCCTGGTGCTGGTTATCTCGTAGCACTGAGGTAAGCTGTGTGTTAGTTCCCTGGTGCTGGTTAACTTGTAGCAGTGAGGTAAGCCATGTGTTGGTTCCCTGGTGCTGGTTATCTTGTAGCATAATTGAGATCCAGTGTGGACTATTCTTCTTAATTCTGACCAGCGGAGCTTAGCTGTGTCCAGAGGGTTCTGCAGGCTCCTTCCTCCTCCTGCTCTGCAGAGAACCTCGTCTTAATGATCGGCGGGTCGACTCGCCTCGTTCAGCTGCTCTGCCGCTCTCTGCCATGCTGCGTTGGCAAACTTGATAGATAAGCAAGTTGTGAGCATGCATTAAGATTGGCCCTGGGTGAAACACTCATGAATAATGCATGCTGCGTGAGATGCGGCCGGCCGGCTGGCTGGGGAGAATATATCCAGCAGCTATAAAAGTCCTCGGCATAAGAATAGCAGACTACAGTATGGGAATTGGGAATCACAGCTCTCAGCATGCTTACAGGCCCTTGTCACTGCTGCCACCGCAATCCATGGGGTTTCTATGGACTCCATACAACATTATCTTCAGGGCCTTGCATTGCACCCCCCCCCCATCCTCCCGCACACACACAAACTAAACATCACGGTCGGATTTGAGGCCATGGCCTTGGGCACCAGGAAGCAAGGGGCGGGCAGTGGGCTAGCACACTAAGGCAGTTAAGCTGCCAACCAGGTATACTGTAGCAGTCACAAACCCAGTCCGTGGTCGCTCTGCTTCTGCAGGGGCGAGCAGTAAAGCGCTGATCCTGTGCTCCCACCCTGTGCGTGTACCCCCACTCAGGGGCAAAACCAAGATTTTAAAGGGGTGGCTTCCTTAAAGGTCTCCCTCAGCCATGCACCATACAGTATAATAATATGGTAGGACATCATGCTGGGTGCACACAATGCAATTTCCCGTCCGACTGACAGGATCTGACAATTATTTCCTAAATGTATGATTTGCTCCCGATCGACAATGGGATTGATCAGGAGCAGTTTGGATACAGGTAATAATGAGGACAGCCAACACTGCTAATGAACGGGAAAGTGAAGCATTCACACAGCAGGGCACAGGACTGTGCTCCTACCTGACTGTTAAGTTCCCCAGAGCTGCTCCATGCTTAGCACACACGCTGCTGCTCCATGCTCTGTGCACACGCTGCTGCTCCATGCTCTGTGCACACGCTGCTGCTCCATGCTCTGTGCACACGCTGCTGCTCCATGCTCTGTGCACACGCTGCTGCTCCATGCTCTGCGCACACGCTACTGCTCCATGCTCTGCGCACACGCTGCTGCTCCATGCTCTGCGCACACGCTGCTGCTCCATGCTCTGCGCACACGCTGCTGCTCCATGCTCTGCGCACACGCTGCTGCTCCATGCTCTGCGCACACGCTGCTGCTCCATGCTCTGCGCACACGCTGCTGCTCCATGCTCTGCGCACACGCTGCTGCTCCATGCTCTGCGCACACGCTGCTGCTCCATGCTCTGCGCACACGCTGCTGCTCCATGCTCTGCGCACACGCTGCTGCTCCATGCTCTGCGCACACGCTGCTGCTCCATGCTCTGCGCACACGCTGCTGCTCCATGCTCTGCGCACACGCTGCTGCTCCATGCTCTGCGCACACGCTGCTGCTCCATGCTCTGCGCACACGCTGCTGCTCCATGCTCTGCGCACACGCTGCTGCTCCATGCTCTGCGCACACGCTGCTGCTCCATGCTCTGCGCACACGCTGCTGCTCCATGCTCTGCGCACACGCTGCTGCTCCATGCTCTGCGCACACGCTGCTGCTCCATGCTCTGCGCACACGCTGCTGCTCCATGCTCTGCGCACACGCTGCTGCTCCATGCTCTGCGCACACGCTGCTGCTCCATGCTCTGCGCACACGCTGCTGCTCCATGCTCTGCGCACACGCTGCTGCTCCATGCTCTGCACACATCCATGTGTTAGTTCCCTGGTGCTGGTTATCTTGTAGCAGTGAGGTAATCCTTGTGTTGGTTCCCTGGTGCTGGTTATCTTGTAGCACTGAGGTAAGCCGTGTGTTTGTTCCCTGGTACTGGTTATCTTGTAGCACTGAGGTTAGCTGTGTGTTAGTTCCCTGGTGCTGGTTATCTTGTAGCACTGAGGTTAGCCGTGTGTTGTTTCACTGGTGCTGGTTATCTTGTAGCACTGAGGTAAGCCGTGTGTTAGTTCCCTGGTGCTGGTTATCTTGTAGCACTGAGGTTAGCTGTGTGTTAGTTCCCTGGTGCTGGTTATCTTGTAGCACTGAGGTTAGCTGTGTGTTAGTTCCCTGGTGCTGGTTATCTTGTAGCACTGAGGTTAGCCGTGTGTTGTTTCACTGGTGCTGGTTATCTTGTAGCACTGAGGTAAGCCGTGTGTTAGTTCCCTGGTGCTGGTTATCTTGTAGCACTGAGGTTAGCTGTGTGTTAGTTCCCTGGTGCTGGTTATCTTGTAGCACTGAGGTTAGCTGTGTGTTAGTTCCCTGGTGCTGGTTATCTTGTAGCACTGAGGTTAGCCGTGTGTTGTTTCACTGGTGCTGGTTATCTTGTAGCACTGAGGTAAGCCGTGTGTTAGTTCCCTGGTGCTGGTTATCTTGTAGCACTGAGGTTAGCTGTGTGTTAGTTCCCTGGTGCTGGTTATCTTGTAGCACTGAGGTTAGCTGTGTGTTAGTTCCCTGGTGCTGGTTATCTTGTAGCACTGAGGTTAGCCGTGTGTTGTTTCACTGGTGCTGGTTATCTTGTAGCACTGAGGTAAGCCGTGTGTTAGTTCCCTGGTGCTGGTTATCTTGTAGCACTGAGGTTAGCTGTGTGTTAGTTCCCTGGTGCTGGTTATCTTGTAGCACTGAGGTTAGCTGTGTGTTAGTTCCCTGGTGCTGGTTATCTTGTAGCACTGAGGTTAGCCGTGTGTTGTTTCACTGGTGCTGGTTATCTTGTAGCACTGAGGTAAGCCGTGTGTTAGTTCCCTGGTGCTGGTTATCTTGTAGCACTGAGGTTAGCTGTGTGTTAGTTCCCTGGTGCTGGTTATCTTGTAGCACTGAGGTTAGCTGTGTGTTAGTTCCCTGGTGCTGGTTATCTTGTAGCACTGAGGTTAGCCGTGTGTTGTTTCACTGGTGCTGGTTATCTTGTAGCACTGAGGTAAGCCGTGTGTTAGTTCCCTGGTGCTGGTTATCTTGTAGCACTGAGGTTAGCTGTGTGTTAGTTCCCTGGTGCTGGTTATCTTGTAGCACTGAGGTTAGCTGTGTGTTAGTTCCCTGGTGCTGGTTATCTTGTAGCACTGAGGTTAGCCGTGTGTTGTTTCACTGGTGCTGGTTATCTTGTAGCACTGAGGTAAGCCGTGTGTTAGTTCCCTGGTGCTGGTTATCTTGTAGCACTGAGGTTAGCTGTGTGTTAGTTCCCTGGTGCTGGTTATCTTGTAGCACTGAGGTTAGCTGTGTGTTAGTTCCCTGGTGCTGGTTATCTTGTAGCACTGAGGTTAGCCGTGTGTTGTTTCACTGGTGCTGGTTATCTTGTAGCACTGAGGTAAGCCGTGTGTTAGTTCCCTGGTGCTGGTTATCTTGTAGCACTGAGGTTAGCTGTGTGTTAGTTCCCTGTTGCTGGTTATCTTGTAGCACTGAGGTTAGCTGTGTGTTAGTTCCCTGGTGCTGGTTATCTTGTAGCACTGAGGTTAGCTGTGTGTTAGTTCCCTGGTGCTGGTTATCTTGTAGCACTGAGGTTAGCCGTGTGTTGTTTCACTGGTGCTGGTTATCTTGTAGCACTGAGGTAAGCCGTGTGTTAGTTCCCTGGTGCTGGTTATCTTGTAGCACTGAGGTTAGCCGTGTGTTGTTTCACTGGTGCTGGTTATCTTGTAGCACTGAGGAAAGCCATGTGTTGTTTCACTGGTGCTGGTTATCTTGTAGCATAACTGAGATCCAGTCTGGACTATTCTTCTGAATTCTGACCAGCGGAGCTTAGCTGTGTCCAGAGGGGTCTGCAGGCTCCTTCCTCCTCCTGCTCTGCAGAGAACCTCGTCTTAATGATCGGCGGGTCGACTCGCCTCGTTCAGCTGCTCTGCCGCTCTCTGCCATGCTGCGTTGGCAAACTTGATAGATAAGCAAGTTGTGAGCACGCTTTAAGATTGGCCCTGGGTGAAACACTCATGAATAATGCATGCTGCGTGAGATGCGGCCGGCCGGCTGGCTGGGGAGAATATATCCAGCAGCTATAAAAGTCCTCGGCATAAGAATAGCAGACTACAGTATGGGAATTGGGAATCGCAGCTCTCAGCATGCTTACAGGCCCTTGTCACTGCTGCCACCGCAATCCATGGGGTTTCTATGGACTCCATACAACATTATCTTCAGGGCCTTGCATTGCCCCCCCCCCATCCTCCCACACACACACAAAGTAAACATCTTGGCCGGATTTGAGGCCATGGCCTTGGGCACCAGGAAGCAAGGGGCGGGCAGTGGGGGTGGCACACTAAGGCAGTTAAGCTGCCAACCAAGTATACTGTAGCAGTCACAAACCCAGTCCGTGGTCGCTCTGCTTCCGCAGGGGCGAACAGTGAAGCACTGATCCTGTGCTCCCACCCTGTGCGTGTACCCCCACTCAGGGGCAAACCCAAGATTTTCAAGGGGTGGCTTCCTTAAAGGTCTCCCTCAGCCATGCACCATACAGTATAATAATATGGTAGGACATCATGCTGGGTACACACAATGCAATTTCACGTCCAGCTTACAGGATCTGACAATTATTTCTTAAATGTATGATTTGCTCCCGATCGACAACGGGATTGATCAGAAGCAGTTTGGATACAGATAATGAGGACAGCCAACACTGCTAATGGCACAGGGCTGTGCTCATGCCTGACTGTTAAGTTCCCCAGAGCTGCTCCATGCTTAGCACACATGCTGCTGCTTCATGCTCTGTACACACGCTGCTGCTCCATGCTCTGTACACATGCTGCTGCTCCATGCTCTGCACACATGCTGCTGCTCCATGCTCTGCACACATGCTGCTGCTCCATGCTCTGTACACACGCTGCTGCTCCATACTCTGTACACACGCTGCTGCTCCATGATCTGTACACACACTGCTGCTCTATACTCTGCGCACACGCCGCTGCTCCATGCTCTGCGCGCACGCCGCTGCTCCATGCTCTGCGCGCACGCCGCTGCTCCATGCTCTGCGCGCACGCCGCTGCTCCATGCTCTGCGCGCACGCCGCTGCTCCATGCTCTGCGCGCACGCCGCTGCTCCATGCTCTGCGCGCACGCCGCTGCGCCATGCTCTGCGCGCACGCCGCTGCGCCATGCTCTGCGCGCACGCCGCTGCGCCATGCTCTGCGCGCACGCCGCTGCTCCATGCTCTGCGCGCACGCCGCTGCTCCATGCTCTGCGCGCACGCCGCTGCTCCATGCTCTGCGCACACGCCGCTGCTCCATGCTCTGCACACACGCCGCTGCTCCATGCTCTGCACACACGCTGCTGCTCCATGCACAGGACCAGGGAAGTATACAGAATGGGAGGGGGGGTACAAGACTAGAGGACAAGGGGAACATATGGGATGGGGGAGCACTCAAGGTGGGGCGGTTCAGGGGGGCGTGGGGGGGAGGTTGGTGACAGTGGGGCTTGAGTGGTGCAATGTCTAAATCCGTCCCTGGTATACATCTGTGCCCACCACCACCTCAAGCCCAGTACTCCCCGATCACATCTAAGGATGGGCCAAGCCCGGATTTGCATCACAGGACTTTACCCTCCATGAACCTACAAACCCCAACCAAACCGCACCTCAAGTGTGCTGGCTCTTCCAGCTGTCACTTCTCCCTTACTTACCTTTCCCTTCATAGGTAGCTACAGGTGCCCCTTAGTATTAAGTAGCTAGCGGTGCCCCCAATAGCTAGAGGAACCTCAGTATTAATGAACTAGAGGTGCCCCCAGGTATTAGGTAGCTAGAGGTGCCCCTGACCAAAGGGAGATCTGGTCAGTGGAATGCAGAGAGCCGGGTGAGTAACCTCTCATTCACACTCAGCTTTGGACTCTGCACAGGGAAGAAGGGAGAGAGGAACTCGGGGAGGCAGCCGCCTTTCCACCATCAGGCGCCTGTAGGCACGAGCCTACAGTGCCTTATGGTAAATCCAGCCCTGTGATGGGCTGAAGGACCCAACATGCATGCATCTAGCCACTGCTGCACTACAAGTCCCGGCATGCAGTCCTCAAGGCACTGTTGTACTACAACACTCAGCAGGCATACCACTGTTTACTATCCTATATACTGAAAGGCAGTTGTAATGTAGTGGGAACACAGCACTGCATGTGTATTACAACTGGTTACTAAAGGTAGCCAGACATGGGTGGATTTGCAGATACCACCGTAGATGCAACCTGCCCCCAACCAGCGATCCTCCTCTCTAGCGTGTGCAGGAACACCCGGCTGCATGTGGATTGTTCAGTGTTCTCTGTATAACTCTGCTGTAAATGTGTCAGCGCCACATGTATAATAATAGTAACAGGGGCAGCAGAAAAAATGACAAAAATTGTGCTAATCCTTTTCCCACACCATCCATTAAAGTCTACCCAAAGTGACATGTGGTATTATAGCTGTATTAATTGCACCAGACCTACTTAGAGCTTGCCGGTGTTCCGTCTTTCTGTATTTTGTTCCTGTAAGAGTCAAAGGACACCTTTTTAAAAAATTTAAAGAGGAACTGTCGCGAAAATCTTAAAATTTAAAACACATACAAGTAAGAAGTACATTTCTTCCAGAGTAAAATGAGCCATAAATTACTTTTCTGTGGACCGGAACGTACGGAACGTATCCGTACCAACGGACGCATGTGAATGGATCCATAGATTAACATTGGATCCATTCACATCCATTCCGTTTGTACAGTATACGTTCCAGTTCCGATCCGCAAAAACAGCTAATGTGAACCGGGCCTTAGAGACAGAAGAAACGGTTGTTAAACTTACCAGCCTCCACCAAACAATTAAATGTCACTGATGGAGAAAGAATCAAGACTGTGGCATGAATCAGGGGCATCATTAATTATATCTACGTCCTCTGTGACTTCATCTAAGCCACGAGGACATAGATATAAGTCTTGTAGCTGAAGCACAGCTGTGCATGATTGGGCTTGCTCTTATGCACACCTCCGGCACTATTTGATACAGCACTAATTGGTGAAAGGGAATATGTGTTCCCTGAGCCAACATGATTGATTTTCACCATTAAAAATACTTTTATTTTCTCTATTCATAGTGGGAAATACACACTGTAGCATTATTTCAAAATCAAATATCCTACCGTAATAAACAGTAGAAATAGTCAAACAAGATTTATATTTTTTATCTACAGTAACCGAATACCCAAGCAGCTCGGGGTGACCCAAAACCACTAGGAAAGTATAGGGGACTAAAAGTGACCGAAAAGCCCTCCTACTAAAAAGCAATGCTCAGTGTGGTTTGCCTTCTTAAAACAGAAGGTACTTGCGATAATTCAGCTTTTAAGTGAACATCTGTGGTTACCCACAATGCATTGCTAATGAATATGCAAATTATCTCTTTATGCCCCTGTAGCCAGGCTTAAATCCAGAACCGCTGGTGTATAGCAAGCCTATAAATATTACAAAGCCACATCAAATCACAGTTTCACTACAGTAGCACTTTTTAGTTTTAGGCTACTTTCACAGTTGGACGTTGCGTTTTGATGCAACGTTAGTCGCAACGCAAACTAACAACGCAACGTCCCAAAAAACTCACAACGCATCTTAATGCCCCGTTATCGTTGCATACAGTAGAGCATACAGGCAATGAAAAGTATGCTTCCAGGTCACTACTGAGCATGTGCAAACAGTCCAACGCAGCTAATAACGTGTATTAACGCACTTCATGCAGCACTTTCTAATAACGCTACATGTTACACGCAAACGCAACGTGTGCTCTGTGAATGTTGCACAGACTTAGTATTGCTGTGCGTTAGTCCACGTTAAAACATTTTCTAACGTGCGACTTTAACGTCACAGTGTGAAAGAGGCCTAAAACTAGAATCAGTACAACTGAGAAATAATGTGTTTTTCAATTTTTTCCCTCCCTTTCCCATTAAAATACATAGAAAACAAAATTATTTAAGGGAAAAAATGCCATACAATGAAAGTCTAGTTTGTCTTAAAAAAAAGATATGTATTTCATTTAGGTGTCATAAGTCGGGATAAAGTTATTGCTGATTAATTAGGGACATAGCTAAAATGTCAGATCTGCTCTGGTCCATAAGGGGAAGCCAGGTCTGGATGCGAAGTGGTTAAACAGTTCAGCCAGGTTTTCCTGTTTCGCATCCTCCATTATTGTCTCGCGGACGGAGCAGGCTGGCAAATAACAACGACGGCGATATTGATTAATTCCTGACTAAAAGTCGGTGAGAAGCCGTGGGCCGGATCCGCCTATTGTCAGGGGGCCTGAGTGCTGCGCAGAGGCGCTTTGATGTGCTCTCCCCGGCGCTCTCTGATGATTCTGGGCCGTCGTTTGATATCTCGCCACACAGACGCCGAGCGCTTTCTGCAGTCCTGGGGTGATAAATCACTCTGTGATCTTCAGATTCCTGCAGAGGCGGCTGCCCTTATTCCTGATGATAACCCACGCAGGCACTGACAGAATAACTATGCCAGGCGCTGGTTCAGGAAAACAGCCAGTTATACGCGGAAGAATCTACATAATCAGGACTTGTGTCCGACTGCTCTTCCTTCTCTGGGAGTCCGCAAGCCTGATCCTGTAATGCTAGGGGCTTTACCAGGGCTGTTTCTGATCTTTCTATGCCCTAGGCAAAACACAACACACAAGAGGGGACTGCACCTGGAATGGGAGGGTGGCTGCTGTACATGGATGATACACATGGAAGAGGGGGCTGCACATGGAATAAGAGAGGCTGCTGTACATGGATGTTACACGTGGAAGAGGGGGCTGCACATGGAATGGGAGGGTGGCTGATGTACATGGATGATACACATGGAATAGGAGGGGCTGGTGTACATGGATGATACACATGGAAGAGGGGGCTGCACATGGAATGGGAGGGAGCTGCTGTACATGGATGGTACACATGGAAGAGGGGGCTGCACATGGAATGGGAGGGAGCTGCTGTACATGGATGTCACACATGGAAGACGGGGCTGCACATGGAATGGGAGGGTGGCTGCTGTACATGGATGTTACACATAGAAGAGGGGGCTGCACATGGAATGGGAGGGTGGCTGATGTACATGGATGATACACATGGAATAGGAGGGGCTGGTGTACATGGATGATACACATGGAAGAGGGGGCTGCACATGGAATGGGAGGGAGCTGCTGTACATGGATGGTACACATGGAAGAGGGGGCTGCACATGGAATGGGAGGGAGCTGCTGTACATGGATGTCACACATGGAAGAGGGGGCTGCACATGGAATGGGAGGGTGGCTGCTGTACATGGATGTTACACATAGAAGAGGGGGCTGCACATGGAATGGGAGGGTGGCTGCTGTACATGGATGTTACACATGGAAGAGAGGGCTGCACATGGAATGGGAGGGGGTTGCTGCTCATGGATGTTACACATGGAAAAGAGGGCTGCACATGGATGTCACACATAGAAGAGAGGGCTGCACATGGAATGGGAGGGGATGCAGTACATGGATGATACACGTGGAAGAGGGGGCTGCACATGAAATGGGAGGGGGCTGCTGTACATGTTACACATGGAAGAGGGGGCTGCACATGGAATGGGAGGGGGCTGCTGTACATGGATGTTACACATGGAAGAGGGGGCTGCACATGGAATGGGAGGGGCTGCTGTATATGGATGTTACACATGGAAGAGGGGGCTGCACATGGAATGGGAGGGGCTGCTGTATATGGATGTTACACATGGAAGAGGGGGCTGCACATGGAATGGGAGGGGCTGCTGTATATGGATGTTACACATGGAAGAGGGGGCTGCACATGGAATGGGAGGAGGCTGCTGTACATGGATGTTACACATGGAAGAGGGGGCTGCACATGGAATGGGAGGGGCTGCTGTATATGGATGTTACACATGGAAGAGGGGGCTGCACATGGAATGGAGGGGGGCTGCAGCACACTGAAGAGGAGTCACAAGAAAGTTGGTATAGGTTTGGAAAAACTATGACTCTGGCATTGACTTATGCTGAATATGTCTGGAGAATAGAGCCTCCTGGAAATAGACGTATATTAGCCCATTAGGGAACTTATTTGTGTTCACAGCAAAATATATTGCAAGATGCCAGCCCCACAGCGCCTATAATCCGTCCAGCACGACTTGTGGAGTTATAGAGCCTGCAAGGGAAGGAAAACACAAGTCTGCTGCTCTTCAAATAACTCTCTTTTTTCTTCTATTACAGTAATATAAAATCTGGGGCAGGCTGTATAAATCACGCGCGCAGATGAACGGCGCGGCGGCGTAAGGCTGGCGGCAAGCTGCGCTGACAAATGGGTCACAAATGCAGAGAGCGCGACAACCATCGGCGGCGGGATCTTAAATCACAGAGGCACGGCTGTCACACTGGGGAACGCACATAATAAAGAGCGGCGAAAACTTTTCTTCAGTCATTTTCTTTCATTTTCGGTGGCCTGGTGTATGATCTGTGCAGGTGAAGTTTCTTCAAGGAGCAGAACGGTATTCCAGGCACAGATCTTAATAGACAGCATCATCTGATCACTTGGGAAACAGAGGGCCAAAATGTTACCTGTAGTTTTTGTAAATTTGGCCATGTGACCTGTATAGAACTAACAAAAGTTTTGTAGGCATGGGCGGCGCTACACAGGGGCACGCTGCGGCACTCTCCGCCCCCATTAATCACTGTGCCCCACTGTATGTGCTAACATTGTCAGTCAACAGGAATAGAGTCTGAAGAAGGCTTACTAGCTGAAAGCTTACTGTTTTTCTTTTAAACTAGTCAATAAACTCGAGCTTGTATTTTACAGGCAGGAAGTTTTGAATTGGGATAATACTCGCGATTCAAAACTTCCTGTCTGTAAAATACAAACTCTAGTCTCCAGCAATGCTTAGCTACTAAGATAAGGAATTACACACACAGTGCTTTCTCTCTCTCCTGCCTCTTCACCCTCCCCACGCTTGAAGAGTGGTCAGACACAGGCTAGGGGCTGGAAAGATTTGTCTGTGATCTGTCCACACAGGAGCAGCTTGCCAGCAAGTAAAGATTTAAGCATGCCAGGAAACTAGCTAGATACATGTGTAGGTAACCTTACTTCAATAATAGCACCATCGTTTGGACAATCTGCTCTGCTCAAAAGCCTCTGAGTTCTGTTTGTGATGTTTACATTTGGTGCCTATCTTTGCTCAACTAGTTAGCCTTAATTTTATCACCTGACTTAGGCAAAAAATATCTAAAGCTCTCCAAACAAACATAGATTTTGATCACCCAAATAGGCCTCACCAGCCAGCCAAAATAAAAGAAAAAAATGTTTTTTTTTAAAAAGATATGTACTGAAACACTACAAGTGTCCATAACATGGACAACCAAAGAATTTGCAAGTAAATTCAAATAGCAAAATATTTATGCAGGTTTTTAGGCATAGGCAAACTAGGCGGATGCTTAGGGTGGCACCATAGAGCTATTCTTAGCACTCTTTGCTTTACCAAGTTCCTACACACAAGTTACAATGCTTCCATTAACCCCTTCACAGTACTGCACAAGGTAAAATGTATGTTCCTGTTTGTGCGTGCTGGTCTCTGACCAAACGTACATTTCACCTGTTCACCGCTCCATCGACACCAACCTCATCTAAGTTCCATGCATCTGTCAGAACCCCAGAACCTGCATAGCTTAGATGCGTCACTAATAAAGGATGATTTGCACCCCGGTTGCAAATAGTTGGCTGGTAAACACGTGTGATCACGAACATCTGCAAGGATAAAAATCCAGTGTGTGTGGGAGGATCACTTGTTTACGAGTGCAAGCTCTTTTGCGCTTTGTGCATTAGAGGCAGAGGAGCTTTAAATAGATTTCTCTTTCGGTGTACAAGCTGACATCTGCTGACCCTCAATTACGCCTCCCTGACGACACACAATCCTCTGCGGCTTTCTACGCGGATGTTGAGCGTAATTAAATTTGCAGCGGGGGCCGCCCCCTTCGCTGTCAGCGGGATCTGCCGGTGTTAAATGAGAGAAATAATGATTTTAAGGTGTATCTTGTTAAGGCGGATTTGTAATCTCAGCGTGTCGCGGAGGCCAAGCGTTCAATTGTACTCGTAGAAGGGAGCCTGAACGTCGGACGCGGTGTAATTATCTCACCGATGCCGCTACTCGCTAACGCAGCTGGGAGAACTATCCGCTTCGACTGCTGGAATCCCCAAATTCAGAGTTACGAGAGTCGAGAAAATTCCCTGAAAGAGCAGGGGGGTAACTAGAAATCACAGGGACCCCTGCAAAACTTTGGATGGGCCTTCTCCCCCAATTCCCCCCCCCCTCCCCCCTTGCTTTCTGCACAGGTAAACTGAGAACCAATGTTATTCAATTGGCTAGTGCATACTTGAATGTGTTTTCCCTTACGCATCGTAGTTCATAGACGAAGTTTTAAAACATTGCGTACGTATTTCCGCGTAGTCTTAGTACCGCTATTCGAAGCTTTGCCCGCTACGCGTAGTTGATGTATGTATTGCGAAGTCAACTATGCGTGCGGTAACTGCGTCTATACGGATCATTGCGCATGCGCAGAAATATTGTTGCCCTTCTATACGTATACAATTCCGCATTGGAAGGTGGAATGTACGCATATATTGGTTCACCCATGCGCATATTTAGCAGATTATTGCGGAAGGTCATAAGCGTCCGCATACACTTCGCTTCGCACTACGTGAAGCTTCCGTATTTTAATGCGTAGTCTACGAAATGCAAACGTAGCAAAGTTTCTGATTCCGAAACCGTAGTTTGCGAAGCGTAATTGCGTAGAACTACGCGTAGCGAAGTTGGCTGACTACGACCATCCCTGCACGCACAATTACGCTAGAAAATTCACGATTGCAAAAACGCTAGCGCGGCAGTGTGGCAGTGAAATAAGCCCATAGTGTGCAGAAAACGCATACAGGAAACTGACAGACGAGTGTATTGGCTAAGCTTATTACACACACTGTCCATCTCTGATGGAGCAGAACTACAGTGCTGCCCATAATTATTCCTGTCCCTGACAAACTTAAAGCGGAACTGTAGATAGAAAATAAACACATTGTTTTACTTACCTGGAGCTTCCCCAAGGCCCCCAGCAGCTGTCCTGTCCCGCGCCGCTCCTCAACGAGCCTCCGCTCTCCCGCCGCCGCTCCATCCCGTACCTCAACTTGTAAGTCGAGGCCAATGCAGCCCTGTCAAGCGTATCCTTTCTTCGCGTTCCCCTCTGCAATAGTGGGTAACGTGAAGAAAGGATACGCATGGCCAGAGCCGCACAGGTGCAGTGTCCCGGCAGCGAAACTGAAAGTAGCTGGTGGCGGGAGAACGGAGGCTCGTTGAGAAGCGGCGTCGGGACAGGACGGCTGCTGGGGGCTGGCAGAAGCCCCAGGTAAGTGAAACAATGGGCTTGATTCACAAAGCAGTGCTAACCTAGTTAGCCCACCTAAAGACGTTTGGGCGTGATGAGCATTGCACTAAGTAGGTTAGCACCGCTTTGAGGGAAAAACTTGCACGCAAAGTTTTGCGCGTAAAGAAATGTCACATAGGGTGTGTTATGTGCATAAATTTGTACGCGCGTAAAATGTTACGCGCAAAACTTTGCGCGCGAGCTTATTTTATCACGCCTAAACTAAGTTTAGGCTTGATAAAGGGCTTTTCACCAGCGTGCTAACAGTTAGCACCGCTTTGTGAATCAAGCCCAATGTGTTTATTTTCTACCTACAGTTCCGCTTTAAAGCGGAACTGTAGATACGTTGAAACACACTGTTTCACTTACCTGGGGCTTCTGCAAGCCCCCAGCAGCCGCCCTGTCCCACGCCGGTCCTGCACGATCCTCCGTTCTCCCGCCGCCAGCTACTTTCAGTTTCGCTACTGGGACACTGCACCTGTGCGGCTCTGGCCGTGCGTATCGTTTCTTCGCGTTCCCCTCTGCAATAGCACTATTGCACACGGGAGCGCGAAGAAAAGATACGCTTGACATGGCTGCGCTGGCCTCGACTTACAAGTCGAGGAACAAAACGGGGCGGCGGGAAAACGGAGGCTCGTGGAGGACCAGCGCGGGTCTGGACGGCTGCTGGGGGCTTCCAGAAGCCCCAGATAAGTGAATCAGTGTGTTTAAAACGTATCTACAGTTCCGCTTTAAAGTTACTTTTATTCAACCAGCAAGTAATTTTTTGATGGGAAATGACACAGGCGTCTCCCAAAAGATAATAAAACGATGTACAAGAGGCATTATTGTGGGGGGGGGGATATAATTTCTCAGCTTTTATTTACATTTGAGCAAAAAGTGTCCAGTCCAAAATTATTCATACCCTTCACAAATTGTCAGTCTGTGGGAAAATTCCAAATTCTGTACCGTTCCAGATAGTCCAAGCTGTTCTAAAGCATCCTAATTACCCTGATGAAATGGGAACAGCTGTTTTCATCAACTCAACAGATGAAAAACAGCAGCTCTCTGCAGTTTGGTTGTGGACAGTCATGGCTAAAGGTGCGTACACACATGCGACTATAGTCGTTTGAAACGATCGTTCCCCGATCGTTCCAAACGACGATTGTTCAAAAAAAAGCAACCAACGATCATTAAGTCTAACGACGGACGAGCTAGATCGTTAAAACCGAACGATCTAGCTTGGCGGATTTTTTCCAACGACGATCATTTGCAAAAGTAGTACATCGTTGGAAACTGTCGTTCGTACTAGGCTTGCCATGCGCATTTAGATATTTCTCCATGAAACGTCTCATTTTTATGCGCAGGCGCAATAGTTGCTTTATGTGATGTAACGTTCGTTCTAACGATCAGATCGTTACACACATTTAAAAACTAACTTTACTTAGGTCGTTCTTTCATCAATTAAAAGTTTGTTCGTCGTTTACAACGAACGATCGTTGTCGCATGTGTGTACGTAGCATAAGACAAAGGAGCTCAGTGAGGACCTGCGACTGCACATTGTGGCTGCTCACAAGTCAGGAAAGGGCTACAAAGCCATTTCTTAGGGCTCGTTTCCACTATCGCGAATCTGCATGCGTCCAACGCATGCAGATTCGCACATGTAATGCAAGTGGATGGGCCTGTTTCCACTGTAGCGTTGTTGAGGTGCGTTTTTTTCAGCGGTGAAAAAACGCACAAAAGAGCCAACGAATTCGCCTGAGAGTGGAACGCATGCGAATCGCCGCTAATGTATTTAATAGGAAATTCGCATGCTGTTTTGGTATGCGAATTTTCATGCGAATTCGCATGCGAATTCGCATGAAATCAATGAAAAAGCACACCGGCATTGCCATGGTTAAATTCGCATGCATCATCATCCGTGCGAATTCGCATGCGAATTCGCACGAAAATTCGCATGCACACGCATGCAAAATTCGCATCTGCATGCGAATTTTGCCGCAGCGATTTCGCAACGCAATAGTGGAAACGAGCCCTAAATGTTTTCAAGTTCCAGTGGCTACAGTGCAAAGTATTATTAAAAAATACAAGATGTTCCGCACTGTGGAAAATCTCAGAGGACGTGGTCGGAAGCCAAAAGTGTCTGACAGCTTAAGCCTGGTGATACCGAACATCTCACTTGTTAAATTGCATGAGCTAATGTTCAGGAATTTACATTTATTGGAGGTATTTACCCCACAAGTTGGTAATTTATCTCACAAGTTGGTAATTTACCTCACAAGTTGGTAATTTACCTCACAAGTTGGTAATTTACCTCACAAGTTGGTAATTTTAGTTTTCCATGTAACTGCCTCAGTGAATTGACTTTTCACAAAATGTTTGATAAAATCAGCTGTTTTCTGCTTAACCATTCGTGCGGATGGGGCTGGAGGAAGCCCCAGTTATGTATAAAACTTTTAAGTTTCGTCGTCTATGGTACACTTTAGGTTAGGTTTCTACTTGTGCAATTTTTCTGCAAATTTTCACAGCAAAAATTGTAAAAAAAACAGCAAGTTTCCATTTCTTGCGAATTTTCGCATGCGATTGTATGCGTAAAAAAATGAACAGCCTGCTCTATATTTTTGCATTCCAGTCAGTGTCTGGATAGTGTACTGTTTAGGCTCCGCTCACATCTGAGCAGGAATCACACCGCAAACCACTTAGCACATGGTTTGCTATGGCAGTATTTTCACTGCCGCGATTGCGTGCATTTTGCGATCAGTGATCGCAAGCGCGTTACCTGCAGCGTTTTAGCGGCGATTCTTGAGCGATCGCGAATAGAATGTGTAGAACCGCTAATCGCGATCGCTCCCAAAATGCTACAGTGTCCAGTGATTTTTCTGCGTTAATCGTGGAAAAATCACTCCCGCAAAACGCTAGCGGTAATCGCTAGCGTTTTGCGATTTTAGATGCGAACGGGGCCTTAAGGGCTCTGCCTCTGACACAGGAGAGCTGGGTTTGAATCTTGGTTCTTCCTGTTCAGTATCCAGCATCTATTCAGTAGGAGACCTTGGGCTAGACTCCCTTAGGGCCCATTCACACTTGTGCGTTTTCAGAGCGATTTCAGCTGTGCTGAAAATCGCTAGCGATTTGAAAAACGTGTGCACAATGAAAGTGTATGGAAGTGTTTTCATCTAAGCGTTTAGCGATTTGCTGAAACGCAAACGCGTTGCATGCAGCGTTTTCGGAGCGATTCTGGAGCGATTAGCGATTCAATAAAAGTATTTGAATTGAACTAGAAATCGCAAAACGCTAATCGCTGGAAAAACGCTCTCTATACAGTGAAAAATCGCTAGGAAAAAACGCCAGAAAAACGCTCAGCGTTTTGCCTTAGCGTTTAGCGTTTTTTAGTGTGAATGGGCCCTAAGGCTTGGAACCCACTACAAATCACAATCGCTAGCGTTTTGTAAGTGATTTCATGAGCGTTTTCTGGCGATTTGGGTAGCGATTTTAAAAAAAAGTGTAAGCGTTTTGCCAGCGATTGTGTAGCAATTAGCGTTTTTTATTCTGATTGGTCCTTTCAATTAATTTTTTTTTTTTTTTTTTTTTTTTTTTTTACAGTGTGTAGTATTTTCAGAACGTTAGCAAAATCACTCTGTGTATGTTTTGACGAGCGATTTGGCCAGCGTTTATATACTTTACATTGCAGAAACGCTAAATGCAAAAAATGCTGCATGTCCTGCATTTGTGATTTTGGTCATCGCAATCGCTCCAGTGGAATTTGGCCCATCCATTAACATTAGCTGAGCGTTTAGGGAAATCGCTAGCGGTTTGAATCGCTCCCTAAACGCTCACAAAATCGCTCTAGTGGGTTTGAGCCCTACACTGCTACTGCCTATAGAATTACTGATATTAATGTTCTGTGTCTTCAGTGTCATATATGATTTTTCATATATAATGTGAAAAATTGCTTCAAAATGCGAATTTTCAGTTTTCTTGGAGGAACTTGTAATGTTGTTACTAGGCAGAACATGCAAATTGGCAGGCATTGCAGGGAAAAAACGCATGTAAAATATCATGCGTTTGTTTTTGTTTTTTTTAAGTTCAGAAAAATCGCATGTGATTTTCCTGATGTGAAGATGCAATACTACAGTGGAAACGTAATTGAAGCCTATGGCGCAAACTATTTTGTCAATACGTCAAATTCTGGGCCACGCTGGCTTTGTAAAGGGCCCATACATTCGTTGACCTACCAACCAATCGACCATCCAATTCAATTATTATAATTGAATTGGATGAAAATTGTTGCTGCCTAGTGCATGCCCGACCAACAAAGCGACCAATTTCGGGACAGTCGATTGCGCATGTTGGAAAATGTCGGGCTGAGGTTGGTTGGTCGGTCGGGTGCGCGGCGGTACGGGGGCCAAATTGCGAACGAGCGACAAGACGGCGAAACCCCCGCCGCTGCCACCGCAATGTATAAATGTATGTAGTGTAGTGCATTTATACATTACCTGTCCGGTGTCAGCTTCCACGCGGCTTCCGTCCATCTCGCCAGATTCCGCATACATGCCGGCGGCGCTATGTCTGACGTCGCGAAGGCGCATAGTGACTGATGTCAGACGATATGTGCTGCTAGCGTGTACCGGGCGAGATAAACGGATGGACCCAGCGAGCTGCTACAGGACACGTAATGTATAAGTGCACTACACACTGCATACATTTATACATTACCTGTCCGGTGTCAGCCTCCACGCGGTTTCCGTCCATCTTGCCTGGTTCCGCATACACGCCGGCAGCGCTCTGACGTCACGAAGGCGCATATCGGCTGCCTACAGATGCTATGCGCCGCTAGCATGTACCCGGCGAGATAAACTGACCCGGCGAGCTGCTACAGGGCAGGTAATGTATAAATGCACACACTGCATACATTTATACATTTTGGGGGCAGCGGCAGGGCGGACGGCGACGGCTCAGCCGCTTCCCGGATGATTTCATACTGAAATCAGACGGGAATCGGCCTGTAGTGTATGGGCAGAATAGACCAAGAGAAAAATGTATCTCTTGCTCGAATCTGCCCATATTCGTTCTAATGTATGGGCACCTTAATTGAAGCCTATGGTGCGAACGATTTTTGTCAATACGTCAGATTCTGGGCCACACTGGCTTAGACCTCACAGATAGACGGAGAGTGAGGCAGACGGACAGACGGGTTCTCTTGTCTCGTCTATTCGCCGTCCAGGCGGGCTGAGCTGCAGCGGTTGCTCTGTGCCATCATTTCCTGTCAGGTAGCCCCAGGGTCTCGCAGGTGTGTGTCTCCCCCCTCCTCCCCCGCTCCCCTGGGATCGCATTGCCTTGTTCTGTCAGCGCCGCGCACAGCCCTGGCAGTAATGAGGGAGAGTCTGTGCTGCTTGTTAGGCACCAGACGCTGCGCGCCGCTGACAGGTACAATGTATCTCCCAGATTCCACTGGCCTGGAAAATAGAATCATTTACGGCAGTGGCGGCTGCAGGTTTCTGTGCGGGGGAAGGGGATGGAGAGAGGGGCACGAGAGAACTCTACTGGTGGGCATCTTCGTGTTATAGCCAAATAATTATAGTTATCTTTAGGAATATAATCAAAAAAGCACAATGTTTTTGGATGCTCGCCTTCTATTTTGTTTCCTCTGTGTTCCTATAAGCCTGGTACACACGTCCAATTTTGATTGGTCAATCTTATTACTTCCATGTAGTATAAGGATTTACCTACACCATCTGTTCATAGTACAGTATTCAAAATCTGTTGGGCCTCACACTACATGGAGGTGTTAAAATTGGTCAGTAATTCGCTAATCAAAATTGCATGTGTGTATGCACCTTTAGGGTGCCCATACATCACACAATTTTGCGAGCCGATCAACCTTTTGATCTAATCATTTTATCGGATTGGAGGAGAATCGATACCGCAACATGCCCACCGGATCGATCTTTAGTTGAATCTCCGTCCAAAGTCAATTGAAAGGATCGATCGGGCATGCTGGAAATCTCAGTCGCAAGGGCTCAATCGGCTGTGCAGCGGTAACTGCTTTTAAATTTCCCAACTACGCCAATACATGCGCCATTGTCATGCAGTACGGGTGATCGCGGTGGCGCTGGATATCGGAGGAGGCTGTTGGTCCTCAGTGCATGGCAGGGATTGATATGGCTCTATGGCAGGGGCATCAAATACAAAGTGGGCCGTAATTGAACACTGGAACCTAGCCACGGGTCAACCTCAACGTCTACTGGCCAGTGGCCACCTTTTTCCCTTATAAAGTTCACTTGTGTCTAATGGCTCCCCTGCAATACCTATACAGTTCCCCCATTGTCTAGTGGTCAACCTCCCTTCCCTATTCAGTTCCCTGGTGTTTGGTGGTCCTCACTCCCCTATACAGTTCCCTGGTGTCTAGTGGTCGTGAGGACCACTAGACACCAGGGAACTGTATAGGGAGTGAGTCCCTATACAGTTCCCCGATTGTCTAGTGGTCAACCTCCCTCCCCTATACAGTTCCCTGGTGTCTAGTGGTCCTCCTCCTTCCCCTACACAGCTCCCTGGTGTCGAGTGGTCAACCTCCCTCCCCTATACAGTTCCCTGGTGTCTAGTGGTCCTCCCTCTCCTATACAGTTCCCTGGTGTCTAGTAGTCAACCTCCCTCCCCTATACAGTTCCCTGGTGTCTAGTGGTCCTCCCTCCCCTATACAGTTCCCTGACGTCTAGTGGTCCTCCCTCCCCTATACAGTTCCCTGGTGTCTAGTGGTCCTCCCTCTCCTATACAGTTCCCTGGTGTCTAGTGGTCAACCTCCCTCCCCCTATACAGTTCCCTGGTGTCTAGTGGTCCTCCCTCCCCTATACAGTTCCCTGGTGTCTAGTAGTCCTCCCTCCCCTATACAGTTCCCTGGTGTCTAGTGGCCTCCTCCCCTATACAGTTCCCTGACGTCTAGTGGTCCTCCCTCCCCTATACAGTTCCGTGGTGTCTAGTGCCCCCCCCCCCCCCCCCTATACAGTTCTCTGGTGTCTAGTGGTGGCCTCCACCCTCGACTATACAGTTCCCTGGTGTTTAGTGCTTTCCCCCTACCTCCCCATATGGCTTCCCTGGTGTTCTAGGGCTTCACTTCCAGTATAGCTTCCCTGGTGGTCTAGAGTGGGCCGAATACAATGTAAAGTGGGGAAACCACTTGGGGGCCAAACTTAATGCCTCTGAGGGCCAGATCTGGCCCACGGGCCGGAGTTTGACATGTATGCTCTATGGGATAGGGATTGGACCAGAACAACAGAATACCCAAGCAGCTCGGGGTGCACCAGGACAGCCAGGAAAGTATAGGGGACTAAAAGAGAGTAGGCAGGCTTTTCAGTCTCTTTTGGTCCCCTATACTTTCCTAGTGGTTCTGGGCCATCCCGAACTTCTTGGGTCTGTTATGTCAGATCTACATAAAATAATATTCAATATGTAATTACTAGCGGGGGTCCGTGAGAGGCCAATAATGCTCTCATGAATTAAATCAAACTATTATGGTTTGCATTTAAAGTGGATCTGAACTGAGAACTTCCTCTTTGCTCTAAAAGATAAGCATCAGCAATATAATAACCTTTCAACCTCTTGAGGACCGCAGTGTTAAACCCCCTTAAAGACCAAGCCATTTTTCTTTAAAAGGGCCACTACAGCTTTAAGCCCTCGCTGCAGGGCCGCACAACACAGCACACAAGTGAGTGAGCTTTCTGTTGGTGGGGTCTGATTGCTCCCCCTGTGTTTGTTTTTTTTATAAATATTTTTTGTATTTATTTTGAAATAAAATTTCCTTTTTTTTTTTTTCTTTTCCGCAAACCCACCCACCCTTCCTCCCCCCGCCAGCCAATCGCTGTAATTTGCTCAGCCTATGACAGCCGATCACCTCTGATCCCCTGGAGGGGACAGTCATGTCACACTGCTGTCCCCAGTACAGCACTGCTGTAGATCGCAGTGCTGTACAGGGTAATTTCGCCTTCTAACAGTCTCTGAGAGGTGAACGTTGCTGGGAGGCTGAAGGCGGAGCTGAGCTCCGACTACCTAGCGGAGATGCATGCGCACCAGCGCGCAAGATCTCCTGCAATGCGAGCTCCAAGGACTCTATGCCGATCTGCGTTAGGTGGTCCTGGGGCTGCCGCCGCGGCCACACCCATCTGCGTGATGTGGTTGGCAAGCAGTTAAAAAAACATTTTTGTTACAGCCGATACAAATCCTGCAATAATTCTGCAGTGTGACTACTTCCTGCTTTCATGGAAGCAGACATGAGGTTAACATCCCGTGTTTACAAATTAGCTGCTCTGCCAAGACACAGGAGATCCCTGAGCTGATACAACTGAGAGATCAAATTACAGTTGTGATTAGTAACAGATGTGGGTGAATTAGACAGGCTAAACTCTCTGGTTAAGGGCTCTGCCTCTGACACAGGAGACCAGGTTTCGAATCTTGGCTCTGTCTGTTCAGTAAGCCAGCACCTATTCAGTAGGAGACCTTAGGCAAGACTCCCTAACACTGCTACTGCCTATAGAGTGTGCCCTAGTGGCTGCAGCTCTGGCGCTTTGAGTCCGCCAGGAGAAAAGTGTGATATAAGTGTTCTGTGTTTGTTTGTTTAAATACATACATGGTGGATTTCTCTGGGTTTTCTTTCTGTCCTGTGCAAGAGTTCAGGTCCATTTTAAGTCTCTCCGCTGTTTCGGTCACACTTACATTATTTCTGACTTCATTCACAAATACTCCCCTAACCACCTATCCTCTCCTCCACTGACCTGCTAACGACTATAATGATAAGGAAGTGTGGGCAGTGCTCTCTCTCCTATTGTATCCAGGTTGTATATACAGCTCACCCTATCTATATGCACGATGTAACATGTACAGCCGTGCATTGTCTGTGTGCCCTCGTTTCCATGGAAACGGTATTATTTTGTTTAGTATAAGATGTTGCAGTCCTATTGATCACTGTTAATAACATTGAGTTTTGTGTTTTGTTTTTTCTCCTCTGCAGCAATCAACGAGTTTCCGGACGATCTGTTCACCAATAAGGAGCGTCAGAGAGGCGCAGTGCTGCTCCACATCTTCTGCGTAAGTCACAAGAATCCCCTGACGTCATTACAGCCCATTTTCAACAAGTTTTATTTGGTGTTGGAATACTTGGGAAAGTATTAAAGAGGCCCTGTAGTGACATATAGCTGAATGTAGTAAATGATACAGGATACACAATATGTCAGTATGTTTCCCAGTTTCAGCATCAGAAACACTTCCTATATCTTTATACTTCTCTATATTATGTAGCCCCACCCTCCCAGAGATGTTATCTCAACCTCTTTACCCTGGAGGAACCCTTTAAATAACTTTTGGATCTCAAGGAACCCCTGCAAACAATGTATTGGTCTCGAGGAACCCCTACATTTATTTTTCAGGAAGCATGGTCTTTAAATAGGTTAGGCTGCTAATTTCACTATCTCCTATTGCACTGCCACTCATTATACTGTCTCCTGACCCCCCAATTTAGTGCTTCTTGTTACAGTACCACCTCTTATAATGTGCTCTATTATACTTCCCCCACAATGGGGTAAAATGCCAAGGAACCCCTGCAGAGTCCTCAAGGAACCCTGGGGTTCCAGGGAACCCTGGTTGAGAAAGCCTGGCCTAGGCTGTTTAGCTATGTGGAATTCTCAGAGCAGGAAGGGGGTTTTAGGGTTAGGCATCAGGAAGGGGGGGTTTCATGGTTAGATGTCAGGAAGGGGGAGGTTTTAGTGTTAGGCATCAGGAAGGGGGGTTTTAGGGTTAGGCATCAGGAAGGGGGGTTTTAGGGTTAGGCATCAGGAAGGGGGGTTTTAGGGTTAGGCGTCAGGGAGGGGTTTTAGGGTTAGGTGTCAGGAAGGGGGGGGGGGTTTAGGGTTAGGCGTCAGGAAGGTGGGTGTTAGGGTTAGGAGTCAGGAAGGGGGGTTTAGGGTTAGGCGTCAGGAAAGGGGTTTTAGGGTTAGGTGTCAGGAAGGGGGGTTTAGGGTTAGGCGTCAGGAAGGGGGTTTTAGGGTTAGGAGTCAGGAAGGGGGGTTGTTTAGGGTTAGGCGTGTGGAAGGGGGGGGGGGGTTTAGGGTTGGGTGTCAGGAAGGGGGGTTTTAGGGTTAGCTGCCAAGAAGGGGGGGGGGTTTAGGCATCAGGAAGGGGGGTTTAGGGTTAGATGTTAGGAAGGGGGTTTAAGGTTAGTTGTCAAGAAGGGGGGGGGGGGGGGGGTTAGGTGTCAGGTAGATGTTGGTAGAGGGAGGGTTCTGTATGAGAGCAGGGTTAGGTTTAGTTGTAGTAAAATACAGTAATGTATACCAATGTTTTACTGTCGTCATTACCACTGTAAATGTTTTTCCGTTATCATTTGGCACCCAATTCATGATAGAATTTATCGTTTATGCTTGTATCGGCTTCACCCTGATTGGATTTATTGGTCTATAAAGTCCTTGATCAGCTGATATAAATCACAGTAAATCCCAGGTCAGGAGCCCTGACAGCCAGTCACTTCCTGACACTGCCATAGGTTACAACAGTCTCAGACAGATTCAGCCTTTGCAGTTTGAACAGTATGATGATGCAATCCAGGCACACCCCTAGAGTCAATAACCACGCCCCTGTGCTCTTCTGCTTATGGTCATGTAATAAAAATTTGTTGAAACTACACCAACCCCTCCGGCTCCTTATACTGGGAAAAGCCCTCAAATCAGCAGTGGAGGAAGGGAATAAGTAAGGGTGCAGGTGTCAAACACAAGGCCCACGGGCCGAATGTGGCCCTCATTGCCATTTTATGAGGGCTTTGAGAGTTTCAAATGTGCATCATTGAAAGAACTACAAAGAACAACACGCCGCCTTCGCATCCTTAGAGGCACACCGGTGATAGAAGTGGTTCTGATTGAAACATTGTCAGTTTGAGCTGGAGTGCAGCAATAACCCACAAGACCCGCCCCCCATGGGGCCTCCTCCTGGCATCCAAACCTTCTAACCCGCCATGTGGCTTGTAAAAGACATACACACCTTCCACCCAACACCATCTCCACACATAGCAAACAAGCGCACAAGAGCAGTCTAATATTTACCTGCTCCAGCAACACATTGGCTATCATTCATAAAAGGCTGTGCGTTAAAAAAAATCTGGTCGTGAAAATACCACATTCGGTATTTTAGACTTTTGTATGCTAATTCATAAACATTTTCACAGCTGCGATAGAAAGTGGGGTGTTTTACCGAAGCCCAACTGTCAGTAACATCAGCATTACAATAAAAGAGGCATCCCCAACTTCCCTTTAGATGTACATGTTTTGTTATACTGCCTCTGCTTGCCCTGAATCTGCTCTGAATCTGTCTATAATGCTGGGAATACACGGTTCGTTTTTTTAGGTGATTAGATGGTTCGATCGATAATTTCCGACATGTCCGATCTCCCTTTCGATTCCTTTGCGGCTTGAAGTGAATGGAAAAAGATAAGAAAAACGAGCGGAAGATAAGAGAATCGACTGCAGAATCGAGTGGCAAAAACGTTTGAGAGCAGAAACGCATGGCAGAAACAAACCGTGTATTCCCAGCATTAGTCTTTCTTAATCTATTTAATTGCCACAGGGTAGAAGAACTTCAAGAAACTTTACACATGCCAGGCTTTGTGATGTGAAATACACATCTTAAAAGCAGGAAACCAAGAGGTTAAACACACAGCCTTAAGGTGCGTACACACATGCGACTATAGTCGTTTGAAACGATCGTTTCCCGATCATTTCAAACGACGATCATTTTTAAAAAAAGCAGCCAACGACCATTAAGTGTAACGACGGACGAGCTAGATTGTTAAAAACGAAGGATCTAGCTTGGCGGATTTTTTCCAACGACGATCGTTTGCAAAAGTAGTACATCGTTGGGAACGGTCGTTCGTACTAGGCTTGACATGCACATTTCACTATTTCTCCATGGAACTTTTCATTTTTATGCGCAGGCGCAATAGTTGCTTTACGTGATGTAACGTTCGTTCGAACGATCTGATAGTTACACACTTTTAAAACTAACTTTACTTCGGCAGTTCTTTCGTCAATTAAAAGTTCGTTCGTCGTTTTCAACGAACGATCGTTGTTGCATGTGTGTACGGAGCTTTAGACTATGTTTTAGATTTTGGCCCTTTACGTGATTGAGTTTGACACTCCTACCCTCCAGGCACACTTTAAAGTGGAGCTGAACTCTTGCACACGACAGAAGGAAAAAAATAGAGAAATGCACCCTGTATGTATTTAGAGAGTTTAGATCAGTGGTTCCCAACCTTTTTGGAGTCGTGACACATCAAACCAAACGTTCAGATCTCCGTGACACGTAGACTAAATGCATGTAATGAGAGACAGCGTTTCCCCACTAAATGCACATAAGAGACAGCGTTTCACCAGTAAATGCAGGTAATGACAGACAGCCTTTCACCAGTAAATGCACGTAATGAGAGACAGCGTTTCCCCAGTAAATGCACATAATAAAAGACCTCTTTTCACCAGTAAATGCACATAATAAGAGACAGCTTTTCACCAGTAAATTCACATAAGAGACAGCTTTTCACCAGTAAATGCACATAATAAGAGACAGCTTTTCACCAGTAAATTCACATAATAAGAGACAGCTTTTCACCAGTAAATGCACATAAGAGACAGCTTTTCACCAGTAAATTCACATAATATGAGACAGCTTTTCACCAGTAAATGCACTTAATAAGAGACAGCTTTTCACCAGTAAATTCACATAATAAGAGACAGCTTTTCACCAGTAAATGCACATAAGAGACAGCTTTTCACCAGTAAATGCACATAATGACAAACAGCCAGTTGTCCCCAGTATATGTAGCCAGGGATATATGTGCCCAGTATATGTAGCCAGGGGTATATGTGCCCAGGATATGTAGGCAGGGGTATATGTGCCCAGGATATGTAGGCAGGGGTATATGTGCCCAGGATATGTAGGCAGGGGTATATGTGCCCAGGATATGTAGCCAGGGGTATATGTGCCCAGGATATGTAGGCAGGGGTATATGTGCCCAGGATATGTAGGCAGGGGTATATGTGCCCAGGATATGTAGGCAGGGGTATATGTGCCCAGGATATGTAGGCTGGGGTATATGTCCCCAGTATATGTAGGCAGGGGCATATGTCCCCAGTATATGTAGGCAGGGGCATATGTCCCCAGTATATGTAGGCAGGGGTATATGTCCCCAGTATATGTAGGCAGGGGTATATGTCCCCAGTATATGTAGGCAGGGGTATATGTCCCCAGTATATATAGGCAGGGGTATATGTTCCCAGTATATGTAGGCAGGTGTATATGTCCCCAGTATATATGTCCTCGGTATATGTCCCCAGTATATGTAGCCAGAGGTATATGTCCCCAGTATATGTAGCCAGGGGTATATGTCCCCAGTATATGTAGCCAGGGGTATATGTCCCCAGTATATGTAGCCAGGGGTATATGTGCCCAGTATATGTAGGCAGGGGTATATGTCCCCAGTATATGTAGGCAGGGGTATATGTCCCCAGTATATGTAGGCAGGGGTATATGTCCCCAGTATATGTAGGCAGGGGTATATGTCCCCAGTATATGTAGGCAGGGGTATATGTCCCCAGTATATGTAGGCAGGTGTATATGTCCCCAGTATATGTAGGCAGGTGTATATGTCCCCAGTATATGTAGGCAGGTGTATATGTCCCCAGTATATGTAGCCAGAGGTATATGTCCCCAGTATATGTAGCCAGGGGTATATGTCCCCAGTATATGTAGGCAGGTGTATATGTCCACAGTATATGTAGACAGGTGTATATGTCCCCGGTATATGTAGTCAGGGGTATATGTAGCCAGGGATATATGTGCCCAGAATATGTAGCCAGGTGCCCCCCCAGGAGGAGAGAGCGAGGGAAGGAGAGCGGCACCTCAGGGTGCTCTCGCTCTCTCCCCTGGAACGAAGTGCGGTGGCTGGCAGAGGGGCGGAACTTACCTTCCGTGTCTCTGTCCCGTCTGGTCTCGTCGCCGGCGCGGGATGATTTGCCACTAATCTGGCCTGATCCAGACCAGAGCAGCGGCTGCAGAGCCAGAACTTCCGGCCGGCGCATGGAGCGACACGGAAGGTAAGTCCCGCCCACTGCCAAGTGCCGCCAGCCCGCCACAGTTAGTATCGGAGGGGAGAGTGAGGGAGGCAGAGCACCCTAAGGTGAGAGAAGGGGGGGGGCGATGGCCCCCTTCTCTGCCGCTGCCCACAGTTCTTCTCCCTCCACTGCGCTGCTCCCCTCCGAGAGCCGCGACACATACCCAAAGCTGCCGCGACACATGTATGTGTCGCGGCACATGGGTTGGGAACCACTGGTTTAGACTGTCTAATTACCCCTCAGCTGTGACTAATCACAAGTTGTAATTTGATCTTTCCCCTGTGTCACCTGACTGCCATGGCACATAAGGCAGATAAGTTCATTTGAAAGCACAGGATGTTTACAATATGTCTGCTTCCATAAAAGCAGGATGTAGAAACACTGCAGATTTATTGCAGAATTGGTATCGGCTGTATCAGCTTCCTCTAAGTTAGCCAATAAATGGTATCATCCTGATTCACAACTTCTCACAATCAGCTGTAACAAAGAAATGGTTTTCTTTACAGGTTATTAGGCCTTGTTCACATCATACGCGCTTCTGTGCGCATTTGGAAGCGCGTAAATGCGCAGGTTCACTTTAATAAAACAGCCAAAGTGCAGTATAGATTCAGAACTATGGATCCAGCATTGAACCGCAGTTGTTGTTCACACTTTGGCGTTCTCTTAGGGTCCTATTACACGTTGGTATGCGTTAGTACACGTTTTTTCCATGGCAGTGCTTTAAGAAAAAGCTTTCAGTTAAAACGCGTATAGTGTAAAAGAAGCCATAGGGAAACATGGACATTAAAATCCTCTTTCAGTTATAACTGAGACCAACTGATTAAAGAGAATCTGTAACGTCAAAACGTCCCCTGGGGGGTACTCACCTCGGGTGGGGGAAGCCTCAGGATCCTAATGAAGCTTCCCCCGTCCCTCGGGGGTCTCGCTGCAGCCCTCCGTACAGCGGTGACGTAAATATTTACCTTCCCGGCTCCTGCGCAGGCGCTCTGACGGCTGTCAGCTCCGAAGTAGGCGGAAATACCCGATCGCTGTCGGGTCTGCTCTACTGCGCAGGCGCAAGTTTCCGGCGCCTGCGCAGTAGAGCGGACCCGACTGAGATCGGGTATTTCCGTCTACTTCGGAGCCGAATGCCGCCACAGCGCCCCGCTGGAGCCAGCAAAGGTAAATATTGAATTGACAGTCGGGTCTGTCGCCGGCTGTTCGGAGGGCTGCAGCGAGACCCCCGTGGGACAGAGGATGGCGTGGGAAGCCTCATTAGGATCCGGAGGCTTCCCCTACCCGAGGTGAGTACCCCCCAGGGGATCTTTTTTATGTTACAGTGTATCTTTAAAGGGGCACTATGGTGAAATTTTTTAAAAATTTAATATGTGCAAACATAAACAAATAAGTAGTTTTTTTCCGGAGTAAAATGAGCCATAAATTACTCTTCTCCTATGCTGCTGTCACTTACAGTAGGTAGTAGAAATCTGACAGTGACAGGATTTAGACTAGCCCATCTCTTCATGGGGGGATTCTCAGGGATTTATTTATTTTAAAAAGCACTTAGTGAATGGCAGTTGCTCTGCCTAACTGCCAAAAAACTGTGTAGCGAGAAGGGAATCTGACCAGCATCATTGTTTTAATCCTTTTTAGGGAATATGTTTATAAAGAATAAAAGCTTTGCTGAGAATCCCCCATGAAGAGATGGACTCGACCAAAACCTGTCGCTTCTGTCAGATATCAACTACCTGCTGTAAGTGGCAGCAACATAGGAGAAAAGTAATTTATGGCTCATTTTACTCTGGAAAAAAATGTACTTCTTATTTGTCTATGTTTGCGCATATTTTAAAGTTTACAATTTTTCACCATAGTGCCCCTTTAATTGTAAAAGGGCCCTTACTGCGTTCAACATTTTCTTCCACAAGAATTTAGCAGCGAGCGATTCGCGTTCCTTCCTCAGTACATCGCAGTGTGACGGCATCGGCTGCGCTGATATAACTACTATGGAGGATTGATTTGCATGGCGTTCTGCTGCTGTGTTAATTACTGCCTGGAAGATCGAATCCCGCCATCCCATTATCGCTAAATGACAGCGCCGGGCACCGGGGGAATTCTGAGCGGATTTCTCTTCCCTGGCTGTAGCCTTGGGAAAACCTTTTGCCTAATATAGCTTCAGCCTTTCGGTTTCCTGTTCATCCATTTTTAATTACAACTGCGACCGTCCTGCCGGCGCTGAGGCTGGTTGCAAATCACCGCGGTGGCACATTAATTATCAGCGGCGATATTAGCAGATTACAGAACACCCTGGAGCCCGCACGAGGAAACAATTAGTCATTAATGGGGGAATTGTACCAAGTCCATTAAGAAGGCTGGGGAAGGCTGGCCCACGCTGTGTGCTCTGCTGTGTGTCTGACCTCACTTCCTGCCTACCTAATGAGTGACATGCCAACAGGGATATGGACAGCATTAACCACCTGACACAAGTTCTATCAAGCCATTCACTAGTTATTAATACAATTATTCTTATGTATTTATATAGCACTGAGTGCTTTTTCACATTTAGTTTTTGCCCTTCTTTTTTTCAAGTGCAGGCGATTTTCAAAATTACGCTAAAACCGCTTGCGCAACGATTCCCTATGACAAAGTTCACATCTGAGCGGTTCATTTCCGATCCGCTCAGCAAAGCGCTGCCTGTACCATTCTTGAGGCGATTTTGCCTCAATGGAAGGTATAGGAAAAATGCAAACCACTCACAAAATTGCTTTGTGCAGCGATTACGTTTGCGTTATTAAGAATAAATATATTGTATTTATTATTTTCCCGGGTCAGGGGCGTAGCAATAGGGGGTGCAGAGGTTGCGACCGCATCGGGGCCCTTGGGCCAGAGGGACCCCGAAGGGCCCTCCCTTAACTGCAGTATTAGCTCTATTGGTCCTGTGCTCCTAATAATGACTTCTATAGATACTTTAAATAGTGGTAATCATTAACAAACTGCTCCCCATCCCCTTCTTGCACCTCTGACACTGTAGTTGCCATTGGCAGGTTTTGGTGCGCCGTATAAATTATGTATAGAGTGCTTGGGGGGCCCCATTGTAAAACTTGCATCGGGGCCCACAGCTCCTAAGCTAAGCCACTGTCCTGGGTCAAAGAGTTCACTTCCTGACTTGTGTCAGGGTGTGAATTAAAAAAAACGTTGTGGAAAAGCACTTTAAACAAAAACGCAGTGCGCAGTGGAGCGCCAGAAGGCGCTAAAAAGCAACGCACAAAAACACCAAATGCTAGCGTTTGCGTTTTTAGATGTGAAAAAAGCCTGACACATTCTGCAGCACTTTACAGAGTACATAGTCATGTCATTGACTGTCCTCAGAGGAGCTCACACTCTAATCCTATTATAGTCATAGTCTAATGTCCTACCATATTATTATTATGTATTTATATAGCACTGACATCCTCTGCAGCACTTTACAGAGTACATAGTCATGTCACTGACTGTCCCCAGAGGAGCTCACACTCTAATCCTACTATAGTCATAGTCTAATGTCCTACCATATTATTATTATGTATTTATATAGCACTGACATCCTCTGCAGCACTTTACAGAGTACATAGTCATGTCACTGACTGTCCCCAGAGGAGCTCACACTCTAATCCTACTATAGTCATAGTCTAATGTCCTACCATATTATTATTATGTATTTATATAGCACTGACATCCTCTGCAGCACTTTACAGAGTACATAGTCATGTCACTGACTGTCCTCAGAGGAGCTCACACTCTAATCCCTACCATAGTCATATGTCCTACCATATTTTTATTATGTATTTATATAGCACTGATATCTTCTGCAGCACGTTACAGAGTACAGAGTCATGTCACTGACTGTCCTCAAAGGAGCTCATAATCCAATCCTACCATAGTGGTAGCCTAATATCCTACTATATTATTATGATGTACTGCATTTCACAGGAGAAAATGATAAGCAATACGATCAGACTAGAGGGTGTCTTCACACTGTGTGGGATAAGCGTAGGATATTGCATGGTGTGATATTGTACGGGATTTGCCATGTCTGTTCCCAAAAAAGCATATATGTAGGCCATTTTTTTTTTTTCAGCGTAAAAATTGGATGTGAAAATTTGCATTAAAACGCACAAGTGCAATGTCATTGACTTGCATTAGTCAATTAGTAAATTCGGAAAAACATAATTTGCGTATGAATTCTGTCATGTGTGACGGGGGCCGTAAAGAATTGTTCTGAAATCTGGTTAGACGGAATGATTGAAAGAACCATCATCATCAATAATGATGAGCAGAAATTTTGCGTAGGTGTAATTTCACATCGAAATTTGCAGTTACAATGCAAAATCGTAAATAATAACATCTGTAATTGTAATCATTCGTAATTTGGCATACATTTTCTCATCATTTTTGCGTAATTTCGTGCCGATTTTAGCAGTTCATAGAAAATCCCCCAAACATGCTATTGCCACCAAAGTTGTTACATCTATTAATAAGAATAGTCGGTAAAAATCCTTTTCGTTTTTGAGAAAATCTATTTTCAAAATGCAAAAGAAAAATTTCACTTTTCTGAGTTTAAAAAACATTTTTCTTTGCATTTTTTTTTAAAAAACTATTTTTCAAAAACTACACTGTCTATTTGAAAAAAATGTTTTCCTTGTACGCACTATTCTCCATAACATATGTAGCAATTTTGGCGACAATAGCACTTCTGGGGGCTTTGCTATTCACCTCTAAAGTCGGCACAAAATGTCACAAAAAATATCCCAAATAACTGTATATACTCGAGTATAAGTCTAGAAATGTAGGTCTGATTCCCTTCATAAAAGTATAGGGGTCGACTTATACATGAGTGAGGGGCAACACTGAGCACACTGAGTAATGTGTGTACTAATAGTGACATTCCCATTTGCAGCAATTTACCCTGTAGTAAGTGATACTTTGTGGAAAGGAAATGCCAAGAAAGCACAGGTGTGAAAGTCCTGGCCAAACCATTTACAAGGAAAGGGGCGGGGGTGGGGGGGGGGGGGGTATTCCGGGCTGCAGGAAGGGGAGTGAATAATTGCAGCACTTGGGGCCCTGGAGGAGGTATTGGCTGCACTTAAGGGACAGGAGGGGTTAATGGCTGCAATACTGTATGCAGTGCAATCATTAACCCCTCCTGAGCCCCAAGTACAGCCATTAACTTTACTGGGTAGACTTATACTTGAGTCAGTAAAAATTCCTGCCTAAGAGGGTTGGATATTGGAGTCGACTTATACACAAGGTCGACTTGTATTTGAGTATAAATGGTACAAATCATTATATGAAATCAATTACATTTATGAATCGTAATTAATTACGTATAGGCGTAGTTGGGAAAATTTGTGAAATTTCACATAATCGTAAATAGCTGATTATGATCACCACTAGTCGTCAATCGGCATTGTTAATGGTATATGATCCTTCGTACGGTCGATTGTTCGGGAGCCTGTACCGCTAATGGGCAACATAAGGTTATACCCCGCTCTCAGCCAGAACATCTAGGAAGACTTTATGTAATATTTGATACATTATCACTTCTGTTGCCTGAAACTTTTTCCGGAGACAGGTGTACAAACAGGTTGGCTGAGCTCCCCGCTGGGCGCGCGTATTGTCCTGCGGAGAGACAGGAAGAGTCCCGCTGACAAACGCCGCCGGAAGCTTCAGTAGTGATAGTCTGACAGAAATCCAGCTGTGCAGATTGCCGCAGTCCGCTGTGCGTAACTTTAAAGAAAAGTTTGTCTGGAGTTGTTTAAAGCATCGATGCTCGACAGGCGGCGGGCGTACCCCAGGGGGTAATTATGTTAGGCTAACTGAATGCTTGAACTAGTGGCAGTCAATCAATTATAGTACGTTTTGGGAATCCAAAATGTATACGTTGGCTTCAATTCACAAAGCCTTACCGATTTCATGTAGCAAAAAACAGCTGAAATGTGAAATCTAATTTTGTGAAATGTCAGTTTACGGAGGCTGGATTCACAGTGGTGCGTTGCATAACACACGCATTGTAATGACTGTATGGAGGAAGGGCATAGACTTTAAAGGACCACAATCGCGAAAAAAGTAGGCAGTTAAAATCTGACAGAACCGACAAGTTTTGGGCCAGTCCATTTCCTCATGGGGGATTCTCAGCTGTAATTTGATCTCTCAGCTGTGTCAGCTAGCTGTCTGGGCAGGAAAGCTAATTTGTAAACACAGGATGTTAACCCTATGTCTGCTTTCATGAAAGCAAGAAGTAGACACTGCAAATTTATTGCAGGATTTGTATGAGCTGTAACGAAGAAATGTTTTTCTTTAAAGTTTATTATGCTGTTGCATATCTTTTAGAGCAGAAAGGAAGTTCTGAGTTCATGTTCGCTTTAAAATTTCCTTCAGGGCCCATTCACACACCTGCGATTAGCAGGCGTTTACCGCTAATCGATGAATTGCTGGCGATCGCTTTGCTTTTTAAAGCGCTAGTGCTATAAAAGGTATATGGCAGTGATCTTACTGCAGCAATCGCCAGCGATTCGCGATTATCGACAAACACGGTGCATGCAACACTTTCTCACAATTTTTGAGCGATCGCGATTACAATGTTAAGGAAACACTAATCGCAATCGCTTCAAAAAAATCGAGAAATAATATAGTAAAAAATATGTTTTTATCGTGTAAAAATCACGCCCACAAAATGCTAGCGCTAATCGGTAGCGTTTTGCGATCGTAATTGTGAATGGACCCTTAATGGGCACTATAAACCGAAAACAATCCTCCCAAGTTTTCCCCACTCTGGCGCATTAAGTCTCCGCTAGCCTTTTATGTTGGGAACCTTTGCGGCCTCATATCGTAAACAAAGAGAACCCTCCGCCATTATCTCCACGACCCTATCCCACCATCCCTCCATTACTGCAGAGAGCAGCAGATCGATGCTGAATATTGCAGTATCACATATCCCAGATCCCAGCCAGCAATGTCATCTGCTCTCCACATAAAAGTATATTTGCGGAGATTTTATTTGGGCAAATTGCATCAGCTCTATATTTATGGCCTGACTCAGCTGCCATTGATTGTTTTACGGATGGTCTCTAGGTATCCAAATTCCCCTCTCTCTGAAAGCAATATGGATTGATTTAGTTGGCGCTCCTCGCTACCGACTGAATTATTCATCCTCTGGAAACCGAACCGTACAAAATGGCCGACGTGACTGGTTTGCGGAAGACTGTGTAACGCCATGTTTCCTTGTGTTGTTTTGCAGGCGCTGTACATGTTCTACGCCCTGGCCATTGTGTGCGATGACTACTTTGTTCCATCTCTGGAGAAGATCTGCGAGGTATGTCCGGATTTTCGGTTATGCCCGATTGTTTGTTTTTCGTGAAAGCTCCCCGCCCTTGTTCTGTGCTTGTGACGGTAACTATACACTAAATGCATTTATACATCTAGCGATGTATGGGCAGAGTCGACCAAGAGACTAATCTCTCTCTTACCGAATCTGATAAGAGAGAGATCTGTCAGCTGCCCATACACCTTAAGCCAATTCCCAATCAATTTCATGCTGAAATTGATCTTGAATCGGCCTTGTGCGCCGGATCCACCGCCTCGACACTGTGCCCCCAATGAAGAATGTCCCCCCAGGCCCCGTATAATGCTTGTCCTTTGCTGCCTCCGGGATATCTCCTCTGCATACACACGCGTCCCACGTGGTTTCCTAGTAAGGGCGCGTGTGTGTGATGTCATATGAGCGCGCCCTTACTAGGGAACTACGTGGGGCGTGCGTGTATGGAAAGGGGAATGCGCCTGGGGTAGCGGAGGGACGAGCGCAAGCCGTGGACAGGTAATGTATACCTTACACGGGGCCCTGGTGGGACAGCACCAGGGGTTTTTGTCGTGTTCGCCACAAAATTGCACGCTGTTCCCGCCGTGCACCCAATCGAGCAAGTCAACCCAACAGCTTGCAGAATGCGCGATCGAGAATGCGACCAATTTTCAGCCCGAAATTGGTCACATTGTCGGTCAGGCATGCACTTGGCGGCACCAATTTTCATCCAATCCGATTTATAATATATTCGAATTGGATGTTCGATTGGCTGCCAAGTCGCCTGATGTATGCCCACCTTTAAGGTAGCCATACATCTAGCGATGATGAGCAGACAGATCTCTCTCTGATCGATTCTGATTAGAGAGAGATCTGTTGGCTGCCCATACACCACAGACCGATTCCCGTTAGATTTGAGCATGAAATCTCTTGGGAATGATCCTCATCCTCCTCCTTGCCGCTGCTGTTTCCTAGTGTTTATAAATGTTTATGTATGTGTACCTTTATACATTACCTGTCCCGTGTCATGGTGCCCGGCCATCTTCCGAATCCAGCGCTCTGCCATTAGCCCTATAGACGCTGTTGACGAGGCGCGGGACGTCACACGCCGGCTGCTTGTATAGGGCTAATGGAAGAGCGGTGGATTCGGAAGACAGACAGGCACTGCGACATGGGACAGGTAATGTATAACTGCACACATGTACATTTATACACTAGGGAAATAGCGCCGGGGGTTATTTTGCGTTCGTCACTCGTCCCGATATCACTCGCCATTACTGCCATGCACCCGATAGACCACGACAGCCCGACATCTTGCAGCATGTCGTATCAACATATTCGGCCCGAAATTGTTTGCATCGGCGATCAGGCATGCACTTGGCAGCACTGATTTTTATCCAGTTTGATTATAATAATTAAAACCTGCTACACACCATGCAATTTCCACTTCAGATCGACTAATCAGATCAATAGTCAGATCTGACACTACACCAGTACACGATTATTTAAAATGCCAATAATTTTTCTGAATGGACATCGAACGAAAAATGAATCAAACGGACAGGGAAAGATAGCCGGTATTGATTGATAATTACCAGCATATCTGATCAGCTTCCGATCCAAAATGAGATCGATTTTGACTTGGGATCGGTCTCTGGCGGTCATATTCTTTGGACCAATCCGATTATTTTCTTGAATAGAAGTAGATTCTGAAATGAAAATTGCATGGTGTATACTCACGATAATGGTTGTTTTGATAGATTAGATGTTTTAAAGGACAACTGAAGTGAGAAGTATATGGAGGCTGCAAATATTTATTTCCTTTTAAACAATACCTGTTGCCTGGCAGCCCTGCTGATCTATTTGGCTGCTGTAGTGTCTGAATAACACCAGAAATAAGCATGCAGCTTGTCTTCTTATAATGACAGAAACACCTGATCCGCATCCTTGTTCAAAGTCTGTGGCTGAAAGTATTAGAAGCAGAGGATCAGCAGGACAGCCAGGGAACTGGTATTGCTTAAAGGAAATACAGATGGCAGTCTCCTTATCCCTCTCACTTCAGTTGTCCTTTAAGTCTAACATTGATTTGAATAACCAAAAACGCTGATTGAATAACCAAATAACCAAGAATTGATTGAATAACCAAAAATTGCTACTTTTTCTGATCAACTTGGGTCAGAAAACTAGTCAAATGCTGACCCTGTGTCAGTCTTGCGGTGTCAGGGGTGAGCAGGCAATAGCTGTACCACTTTGTACTACATAGAAAAGTACAGCGCTTGCTTTTTTTGCTTTCAACTAATTTTGGTGAATCTCGCTTGACTTCTGGAGATTCTCACTCATCACCAGAGATAGTGAGATGCTGATTGTTATGGCTTGCATGAAAACATAATGCAATTTGTATTGAGCTTGGGGCAATCAAATGCACCTCCTGCTAGGTTTTTATTGGCCCATTTCCAAGTTGCATACCATTTGCATTCTACTTGCATGCAAGCCTGAGTGACTCCAGTTGTTCATCGCAATAACCTTACCTGTCTGAGAGGTAACCGCATCCCCCAGAGGCAGCCGTTTTGGGCGGAGCGACCGCTGAATGACCTCGCTTATAAGCGTTGGCGGGATGCGATCGGCTCAGCAGGTGTCATCCTCCTCCTCCGGCATGTTCTGTTTTCGGTTTTCACCTCTGAACTGATTCTTGGAACTTCTGAGCGGAGAGCGTCGTGAATAATTACCGAATCTGCTGTGCATTTGGAGACGCTTCAGAATATTAACTGTTTATCTTAAATTATTCAGAAATAGCAGACGCCGCTCTGTGCATGCATAATGTATGGGCATATGTTGTGTTCCTGGCATCCTGATGCACATCGCTCACACCTTACCAGAGCGTGGTCTCAATCACTCTCTCCCAGAATCCTCTGCTTTTCTCTGTTATAGTTCTCTCCCAGAATCCTCTGCTTCCCTCTGCTAAAGTTCTCTATTAGAATCCTCTGCTTCCCTCTGTTATAGTTCTCTCCCAGAATCCTCTGCTTCCCTGTTATAGTTCTCTCCCAGAATCCTCTGCTTCCCCATACCTCCCAACTTTTTGAGATGAGAAAGAGGGATACTTATGCCACGCCCCTGCCACACCCCGAATCACGCCCCCAGGAACACCCCTAGTCGTGAATACTATAAAGATTTCATAAAAAGATGTGTTGTTTTATAACTCAAACAACACTGGTCCTTTCTACCCTTGTTCATTTTCCTTCATATTAACATTTCAAAATTTGAAATATATCAATTTAAAGGATGGGAATACAGTTTAGAGTCAATAAAGCACATTATTCAATCGAGAAATACCCATATTTATATAGAAAGAAGGAAAAAGTCCTGACAGAGGGACAAATGAGGAGGACGGAGGAGCAGGGTTCCCAAAGAGGGACTGTCCCTCTTTTGGAGGGACTTCCAAAAGAGGGACAGTGTGGAGCAATGCTTCCCTCTGTTATAGTTCTCTCTCAGAATGATCTGCCTCCCTCTGCTAATCCTCTGCTTCCCTCTGCTAAAGTTCTCTCCCAGAATCCTTTGCTTCCTTTGGTTAACGTTCTCTCCCAGAATCCTCTGCCTCCCTCTATTATAGCTCTCTCCCAGAATGCGCTGCCTCTCTCTGCTAAAGTTCTCTCCCAGAATCCTCTGCTTCCCTTTAAATCCTCTGCTTCCCGTTAAAGTTCTCTCCCAGAATTCCCTGCTTCCTTTCGTTAAAGCTCTATCCCAGAATCCTCTGCTTTCCACTGTTATCTCCCAGAATCCTCTGCTTCCCTCTGTTATCTCCCAGAATCCTCTGCTTCCCGTTAAAGTTCTCTCCCAGAATTCTCTGCTTCTTTTCGTTAAAGCTCTATCCCAGAATCCTCTGCTTTCCACTGTTATCTCCCAGAATCCTCTGCTTCCCTCTGTTATCTCCCAGAATCCTCTGCTTCCCGTTAAAGTTCTCTCCCAGAATTCTCTGCTTCTTTTCGTTAAAGCTCTATCCCAGAATCCTCTGCTTTCCACTGTTAAAGTTCTCTCCCAGAATCCTCTCAGAAATGCTGGGTGTGAACGGGGTCTTACAGCGTGGATTTGCAACTGAAATAGAATGACTGGCTGCTATGGGCAACACAAAAACCTGCTGCTCACATGCGTTGACATGAGCTGCAGTGCTAATCCTGCCACTAATATCACATGACAAAAAATCGCCAGTAGGAGCAGCTCAGTAAGCTAGAAATGGGCGGGCACAATTGAAAGCTCACTAAACCTCACTCCCTATAAAACTTGGCGAAGCTACACGGAGGCATGCTAGGGAATTGGCTCCCTCTGGGAATCACTGTGCCCCACTCCCTGCTCCGTAACATACAATTAACGGTTTCCAGGTTCCAGGAGCATACACTGAACAGGCTAGGGTCTGTAAAAAAAAAATTATTTATGTCAGCATGAGGCTATGTAGGCAAGGTTCTTATCTATTTGCCATAAATACCTCAAAATCCTTGCCCGATCCCTTGTAATTAATGAATCTGAATCACACTATTTGCCAAAAAAATAATCTCTCTGCCTCCTGATTGTATGTTCTAACATTGTCAGTTATCAGGAATAGAGTCTGAAGAAGGTTTATCAGCTGAAAACTTGCTGTTTTTCATTTAAATTAGCCAATAAGCTAGAGCTTGTGTTTTACCCACAGGGAGTTTTGAATCAAGATAATCCTTTTTCAAAACTTCCTGTCTGTAATATACAAGCTCTAGTCTCCAGAAATGCTTAGCTACTAAGATAAGGAAGTACACACATGGTGTTTCTCTTCCACCTGCCCCCCCCCCCCCCCCCACTCCCCTTGCTTATACAATGAGACACAGGCTGGGGGCTGGAATGATTTGTCTGTGATCTGTCCACACAGGAGCAGCTTGCTAGCAAGTAGGGATTAAAGTATGCCAACCAACTAGTGAAGTTCATCTGTAGGTGCCTTTTCTTCAATAATAGCACCATCATTTGGACAATCTGCTCTGCTTAAAAGCCTCTGACTTCTGTTAATGATGTTTACATTTGGTTCCTATCATTGCAGAACTAGTTAGACTTGTTTTTATCACCTGAGTCAGGCAAAAAATACCCAAAGCTCCCCAAACAAACATTGATTTTTTTTTAATCATACAAATGGGCCCTACCAGCCAGCTATTGTGCCCCTTTTGTGCCCTCCCCCAAAAGTTTGGAGCCACCACTGCCTATACATAGGAATATAGGACATTTCAGAACAAAGAAAACTTACATTTGTGATGTTTTATCATTTGAGCCTTGTTTTGCAGAGGCTGCACCTGAGCGGAGATGTGGCGGGAGCGACCTTCATGGCGGCCGGCAGCTCCACTCCAGAGCTATTTGCCTCCGTTATTGGTGAGATCTGTTGTCGAATGATCGTGATGTATCTTTAGAGAACCACTGCTGCATTATATTTTAGGGGTACATGCTGCCAGATAATGGTATTTGGGGGAACATGGCTGCCTCATGATATTATTTGTTAGTACCTGCCTCCTCATGATAATGTTTTGGAGATACGTCTCTCCCTCATTATGGTATTTTGTGGTACACGCTGCCTCATTATGGTAATTAGTGGTACACTCTGCCTCATTATGGTAATTAGTGGTACTCTCTGCTTCATTATGGTATTTTGTGGTACACGCTGCCTCATTATGGTAATTAGTGGTACACGCTGCTTCATTGTGGTATTTTGTGGTACACGCTGCCTCATTATGGTAATTAGTGGTACTCGCTGCTTCATTATGGTATTTTGTGGTACACGCTGCCTCATTATGGTAATTAGTGGTACACGCTGCTTCATTGTGGTATTTTGTGGTACACTCTGCCTCATTTTGGTAATTAGTGGTACTCGCTGCCTCATGGTATTTTGAGGATGTAAAGGGCTCATTATGTTTTTATGGTGCATCATTGTGGTATTTGCTAGGGATATGTTGCTTAATTGTGTCGTTTAGAGGGAATATGGTGCCTACCTAATTATGATCTAAAATTCTAGAATTGTTTTTTGTGAAAAGCTGTATTTATGAACTGACTGGGTACTGCAGATGAGACTGGTGATCTGGGTCAGTAGCTGGATAACACATTCTCTGTTAGATTATGTGCTTTCCTGAAGAGGTACCTTTTTTAATGGGAACCTGAAGCTAGATGCATACGGAGGCTGTCATATTTATTTCTGTTTAAACAATACCAGTTGCCTGGCAGTCCTGCTGATCTTTCTGGCATCAGTAGTGTCTGAATCACCCAAGCATGCAGCTAATCCATTCAGACTTTAGTCAGAACTATCTGATCTGCATGCTTGTCCAGGGTCTATGGCTGTAAGTATTAGGCCTCTTTTTCACAGGCAGTTTAACTGTGTGCTCAGCAAGCAGTTGCCAGGCAGCAGTGAGCAGTTACCAGGCAGCAGCAACCAGTTGTGAGAGGCATTTCACTGCTTAGCAACTGCCCATGCCTGGAAAAGAGGCCTTAGAGGCAGAGGGAACAGCAGGACAGCCAGGCAACTGGCATTGTTTAAAATGAAATAAATATGGCAGCCTCCATACCCCTCTCACTTCCGGTTCCCTTTGAGGTTGCATTTGAAGATCTAGTGGGATAGTGAGTGCTTAAAAGATTGTGGAAGTAAGTTCCAGGAACAGAGAGGCTTGTGAGAAGTCCTAATTATAGTTGGGGGAGGATGTATTCACTTATGTGTGTGTGTGTGTATGTATATATATATATATATATATATATATATATATATGTGTATGTATGTTGGGGCCACAGATGCAGATGGCCACAGGCCTATTCATTTGTGTATAAGCCATTATCCTATAAATATGGCACAGCAAATGTGTAAAATATACACTGGCAATCACATAAAAATATAATAATACAATAATATTAAACCACAAGCATGAGAAACCTAGAGATTGCCTGGAAAAAATGCACTCACAGATTCCCTTTATAGACCAGGGCTCATGAAAAATACACGATAGCGTCCGTAAAACCGCGAAGACTCCAGAGGATTGGCATGCGTTGACTAGCCTGCAGACGCTACAGTATAAATAGTCATATGTTCTGCAGTATGTACTGTATAGATAATGTATGCGGCCCGATCTCATACTCTCAACAGTCCACACTGCCCCCTGCTGGCCACACTTTGCTTAGTTTGGTCTTTACTAGAGCTGACTATAGCCAGATGATGACCTACTGTGTATCAGTGATGGTGAGCCTTTTGCCCAATTGGCAACAAAAACTCACTTATTTATTACAAAGTGCCAACATGCCAATTTATACTGAATATTGAAGTTTTAGTTTTGAAAAAAAAAACAAAAACGCCTACATTAAGGGCTTAGACATACGCATGCGTTTTTACGCAATTTTTAAATAGTTATATAATAATAATCTGAACATTTGTATAGCGCTTTTCTCCTGTCGGACTCAAAGCGCTCAAGAGCTGCAGCCACTGGGACGCGCTCAAGAGGCCACCCTGCAGTGTTAGGGAGTCTTGCCTTGAACTCCTTACTGAATAGGTACTTGACCTAGCCTGGATTCCAACCCTGGTCTCCCATGTCAAAGGCAGTGCCCTTAACCAGTACACTATTCAGCCACCACCATTAATCGCAGGCGCTCAGAAAAGCACTTATAGTGTGTCTGAGCCCTTAGAGTTACAGAGTACCTAGCAAGCTTTTTGTCCTTCTACATTAAGGGACACTGTACATTTAAAATTTTGCAGTTACCCCACATTTGGAATGCAGCAGTCACCCCCCAATTGAAATGCAGCAATTACCCCACTTTTGAATTGCAGCAACCAACCCACATACCCTCTTTCCCTGAAAATAAGACCTAGCTGGGATTTTAAGCACGCTTGAAAAATAAGCCTCACCCTGAAAATAAGTCCTAGCAGAAGTTAAAGGGGAGGTAGAAGCGACCGGCAAACGGGGACAAAGCAGTATGCATAGCAGCAATAACGCCCACATATGAAATGCAGCAATTACCCTCCTGCTGGTGGGTGGGCTAATACCTTGTGTAAAAAGCACAGCACCTCTTTGCAATCTTTACTTTAAAGTGGTAGTGGCACCTCTGACCTATATAGTTCTCATCAGCATGTATAAAGAACATTATAGGGCTGTTTTAATAAGGTTGGGTTGAGACTGTGGCCCTCATGAGATATCCTTCTGTCGTTGGCTAATATTACTGAACAATAATCAGCTAATCCTCCCGACACCTGGTAACTGGTTTATCGGCCTCTGTGTCCCCCTCCCCCATAATATAAAATACAATATCTTTTATGCTGATTCTTCTCTGTAACTCATTACAGAGTACATTAAAGAGGCCCTGTGGCGACATAAAGTAAATCAGGGTCAGGAAACATTCTACAGTGGGCAAACAATGGCTAAATAATTTATAAAGTATTATTGCAAACAATAAGTAATGATATTCATTAAATAGGCCCTGTAGTGACATATAGTAGAATTCAGTAAATTATTTAGGATACCCACTTATAAAGTACTTTTCAGAAACTCTTCCTATATCCATATATTGCTGTATATTGGTATGTAGCTCCGCCCTCCCACCTATGCTCAACCCAGGCTCTTTAGCTATGGGTAATTCTCCTCCCAGATAATACCTGGGAGACCAGGTATTGTTTTCACTGGCTTCGGAATTCTCAGTAAACAAACATTCCACAGAGCTGCACCTGACAGTACTAAAGATGTCACCACTATCACCATTTCAGAAAGTAAAAGAGAGGAAATATTTAGTCTAGTCGTTTAAAAATGGGCTTCCGGTCTGTCATTGCCGCCACCACCGCATGTCAGCGTGCATGCATGCACACGCCCCCGGCACTCACCCGCCTGCTGAGCACCCTGGCCCGTCCTCGTCCTGTCCCAGTGACTGTCAGTGCGGCACATACGCAGTAGCGCAAAAGCCCTGAAACAGGGGCATGGGACGCAGAGAGACACAGGCAAATTATTATATAGGATGGGCAAATACTGACTGACTAATTTATAAAGGAATATTGTAAGAAAAATTAAAGGGAACCTGTACTGAGTAAAATTATTTAAAATAAACAAATGAGGTAACTTCAAATAAACATTAAATAGTTACCTTGCCATCTGTTCCTCTCAGAAGCTCACCATTTTCTTCTGACAATGATCCCTTCCAGTTCTGACAACATTTTGTCAGAACTGAAATATATCAGTTGCTGTCAGTTATTTATCAGTTGCTGTCAGTTATAGCCGAGTGGACAACTGATGTGCAAGGTAATGTCCATGTTTCCCTATGGCTCAATTGGGCGATGTTACAGTTCAACAGTGTGCTGACCAGAAAACTGTTATGGGGTAATGGCCATTATCAAAATGGAGGACGGAGAATTCCATTACCGTAATCACAGTGGACAAACAGGACGCAGGAGAAGAGAAAGAGATTGAGGAGTAGACTACGCATGAGGTAAGTATGACCTGTGTGTGGCTCTTTTGACTTTTAATTTATAATATATGTTTTTATACACGCACTGCTCCCCATCACATAGTGCTCCCCATGCGCTGTGCTCCCCATCACGCACAAGAGCTGACAATCTAATGAAACTTCAATAGTTATTGTTCCCGACAGTGGAGTCTGAGGGTGTCTTGAAATCAATAATCCCCGTATGTTTTCATAATTCTCTCTGTCTTCTTTCTCTGCCCCCTTCCCTTACCCCTCTCGTATCTCTCTCTCTCTCTCTCTCTCTCTCTGGCCATACATGGTACAATAAAACCGTTCGATTATCCCGTTTATTCGATCTAAATGATCGAATCGAATGAAAGTTGAAAATATTTGTTTTTTCCGATCAAGAACGATTATTCTGTTTTTTCGAGAAAAATCAAATCGGACATGCTGGAAAAATCTTTATTTGATGTAACGGAATAATCAAACTAAATTATCTAATCGAAAAAAATGAAAAATTGTACCATGTATGGCCACTTTAACTCTCTCTCCCCCCTCCCTTACCCCTCTCGCGTATCTCTCTCTCTCTCTCTCTCTAACTCTCTCTCATATCTCTCTCTCTTTCTCTAACTCTTTTATCTCCCCCTCTGCACCCCTCCCTTACCCCTCTCACATATCTCTGTCTCTAACTCTATCTGTCTTTTCTCTCTGTCTCTGCCCTCCTCTGTTACCCCTCTCACATCTCTCCCTCTAACTCTCTCTCTCTTCTTTCTCTCCCTCTCTGCCCCCCCCCCCCCTCACCTTGTACCCCTTTAACTCTCTGTCTTTATGCTCCTATACAGGAGTATTTATCACCCACGGTGATGTCGGTGTTGGGACCATTGTCGGTTCGGCAGTGTTCAATATCCTCTGTATAATTGGAGTGTGCGGAGTGTTTGCTGGACAGGTAAGATCTGCCGTTTGCCTCCCGTGTGCCTAATTTGTACAATTAGTGTAGCAAAGCGAGCGTGCGTCCGTTTCCCCGCGGATGACTCACCGGCCGCCTGCAGGCCAGAGAGGTGATGTCTGCCGGGCTCCCGGGACTTCTCCGAGGCGGCAAAGGACACAAAACAAGACATACAATTACAGGTTACTGGAGAAGAGTCTTGCTGTATTTCTCTGCATACAAGGCAGACTCCAGAGACGACTCTCGGCTAGAATACTGTAGACCAGAGGTGCCCATCCGTTTACAGCTTGCAAGCTACTTCCAAAATTACAAATTGAAAATGATCTACCACAGGGAGAATCCAGGGCCGGTTCTAGACGTTTTGCTGCCTGAGGCAAACATGTGAGGATGCGCAGTGAGCACCTCAAAAAACACCCTCAGTATAGGTAGGTAGCCAGGTATAGGTGCCCCAGCATTGATAGCTAGGTACAGTTGCCTCCAGTATAGGTTGGCCAGGCTCTCTCTTCACTTCCTGTTTCTGCCTGGTGCTGCCCCCAGACTCACTTGGCATCATGGGCGGACCGGGCCTGTTAGAATCAATCTACAAACGTATGTGATGTCACCTGCCAATTCCTGCTACTTTTACTGCAAATCACCATTCAGCCTCAGACCCTGCGGGAATTCTGAAGGCATTCAGCACTGCAGGCAAAGTAACCTATTGGATTGTATGTACAGTAGAGTCCCTGTTATCTGGCATTCAGGTAATCAGAAGTCTCAACTAACCAGCATGCCGGAGGGATAATGGGGACCTTTTTTGGGGGGGAAGAGGGGGAAGGGGCCGGCAGTAAAATACTTACCGAGCCTCCAGCGACGTCTGGCAGTCTCCCTGTATGTCCCCGCGGTCTCCTAGCGGCTTCCGGTGTCCATGTATGGAAGCCGGCGCATGTCACCTGACCCGATGCGAGTCAGCTGACACTCCAGCTTCCATACTCTGGGAAGCCGGAGGTTAAAGGGATACTGTAGGGGCGTCGGGGGAAAATTAGTTGAACTTATCCGGGGCTTCTAATGGTCCCCCGCAGACATCCTGTGTTGGCGCAGCCACTCACCGATGCTCTGGCCCCGCCTCCAGTTCACTTCTAGAAATTCAGACTTTAAAGTCTGAAAACCACTGTGCTTGCATTTCTGTGTCCTTGTTCCCGCTGATGTCACCAGGAGCGTACTGCGCGGACACAGACCATACTAGGCTGCTACACATTGCTAGAGGGGAGAGATTTGCGCTATTTTGGCCAGTTGCTCAAGCAACCAGCAAGCACATGTATCCGGCATCCGGCGATTCCCTGCTGGTGCCTGATACTGGGGACTGTGCTGTACAATCGATACAATCTGCAATCTCATATAGAGGTCGGGTAAGCTGACACCAATTTGCATCAACCTGCAAATACGCAAATCTAACTCTAGCTAGTCCTGGAGGAGCTAGTCGGGCATTGTGGGATCTACCCAGAAGTCCTTGCGAACTTATAGTAAATCAAAAGTATTATAATTAGGTTCAGCTAATTAGGCAGAAATCATTCTTCAAATCTTTAATATTAGTTAAAAAAACATCCTGTGATTCAGCTGTTTACCAGTGATTACCAATGAGATGCTAATAATTTGACTTGCATGCAAATTGTATGCAGCACGGAATCGGGCCAATCAATGGCTCTTCCTGTCAATTCTGATTGGCCCAATCCCAAGCTGCATACGATCTGAATTATATTTGCACGTAAATCAGACTTGTTAGCTTCTATCGACCAACTCTAGTCTGTACGTTGAATTTCAGGCCTGTTCATTTTCGTGGCGTGTCTGGCCCTTCCTCAGGGCAAAAGGTCAACATTTTCACAAGTCAATGATTTTTGAAAAAGGTTAAGGTTTTTTTGGACTGGGGACTTTTATACAAGGACATGAACCAAACAAATGCAGAAGGCGTGGCTTCTGACTGACGGACTAGCTACATGAACCAAACAAATGCAGAAGGTGAGGCTTCTGACTGACGGGCTAGCTACATGAACCAAACAAATGCAGAAGGCGGGGCTTCTGACTGACGGACTAGCTACATGAACCAAACAAATGCAAAAGGCGTGGCTTCTGACTGACGGACTAGCTACATGAACCAAACAAATGCAAAAGGCGTGGCTTCTGACTGACTGATGGACTAGCTACATGAACCAAACAAATGCAGAAGGCGGGGCTTCTGACTGACAGACTAGCTACATGAACCAAACAAATGCAGAAGGTGTGGCTTCTGACTGACAGATTAGCTACATGAACCAAACAAATGCAGAAGGCGGGGCTGCTGACTGACGGACTAGCTACATGAACCAAACAAATGCAGAAGGCGTGGCTTCTGACTGACGGACTAGCTACATGAACCAAACAAATGCAGAAGGTGAGGCTTCTGACTGACGGGCTAGCTACATGAACCAAACAAATGCAGAAGGCGGGGCTTCTGACTGACGGACTAGCTACATGAACCAAACAAATGCAAAAGGCGTGGCTTCTGACTGACGGACTAGCTACATGAACCAAACAAATGCAAAAGGCGTGGCTTCTGACTGACTGATGGACTAGCTACATGAACCAAACAAATGCAGAAGGCGGGGCTTCTGACTGACAGACTAGCTACATGAACCAAACAAATGCAGAAGGTGTGGCTTCTGACTGACAGATTAGCTACATGAACCAAACAAATGCAGAAGGCAGGGCTGCTGACTGACGGACTAGCTACATGAACCAAACAAATGCAGAAGGCGTGGCTTCTGACTGACGGACTAGCTACATGAACCAAACAAATGCAGAAGGTGTGGCTTCTGACTGACGGGCTAGCTACATGAACCAAACAAATGCAGAAGGCGAGGCTTCTGACTGATGGACTAGCTACATGAACCAAACAAATGCAAAAGGCGTGGCTTCTGACTGACGGACTAGCTACATGAACCAAACAAATGCAGAAGGCGTGGCTTCTGACTGACGGACTAGCTACATGAACCAAACAAATGCAGAAGGCAGGGCTTCTGACTGACTGACTGGACTAGCTACATGAACCAAACAAATGCAGAAGGCGGGGCTTCTGACTGACGGACTAGCTACATGAACCAAACAAATGTAGAAGGTGTGGCTTCTGACTGACAGATTAGCTACATGAACCAAACAAATGCAGAAGGCGGGGCTGCTGACTGACGGACTAGCTACATGAACCAAACAAATGCAGAAGGCTGGTCTTCTGACTGACGGACTAGCTACATGAACCAAACAAATGTAGAAGGTGTGGCTTCTGACTGACAGATTAGCTACATGAACCAAACAAATGCAGAAGGCGGGGCTGCTGACTGACGGACTAGCTACATGAACCAAACAAATGCAGAAGGCGGGGCTTCTGACTGACGGACTAGCTACATGAACCAAACAAATGTAGAAGGTGTGGCTTCTGACTGACAGATTAGCTACATGAACCAAACAAATGCAGAAGGCGGGGCTGCTGACTGATGGACTAGCTACATGAACCAAACAAATGCAGAAGGTGTGGCTGCTGACTGATGGACTAGCTACATGAACCAAACAAATGCAGAAGGCAGGGCTTCTGACTGAGGGACTAGCTGTGAGTGAGTGAGTGAGTGAGCGAGCAGGCAGGTGGAGGTTGCTGTGGAGCTAGGAACTTGTCCAGCAGGGGTTTTCTTTCTATTTAGCAAAAGCTACAATGTTTTAAAAAGTGTCTTCATCTATAATTAATTTTAAATGGATGTTTGTTAAATTCACATTAGTGTCTGCATGGCAGAACTGTCAGAATAAAACAATTTCTATGATATTTAAATATAATGCGTAATGCTGTTTATTCCCTCCTTCTCTTTATCCTTCTCACTCCTCCCTTGATTCCTTTGTTTGCCCCCCTGCCCCTCCCCCCCCCACATCTATTTTCTTACCTTTGTTCCCCCCACAGGTTGTGCGTCTGACGTGGTGGTCTTTATTTCGGGACTCCATGTACTACATCATAGCAATAGTTGCACTTATAATTGTAAGTATTGTTTGTCCTCCTTATAAGATTGTTATTTTAGGGCACACAACTGTCTCCAGGTCAAATTAAAATCAGGGGCTCTGCATCCATGACTGCCCCTTCTCTAAAATACCTGCTGACCCCCATGTTCCTCCCCGTCAGGAGACTGCATACCTGCTCCTGTCCTACTCCCCTCCAGATCTCCTCCTGCTCCTGTCCTGCTCCCTCCAGCTTTCCTCCTGCTCCTGTCATAATCCCCTCCAGCTCTCCTCCTGTTCCTGTCATAATCCCCTCCAGCTCTCCTCCTGTTCCTGTCCTGCTCCCTCCAGCTCTCCTCCTGCTCCTGTCCTGCTCCTGTCATAATCCCCTCCAGCTCTCCTCCTGCTCCTGTCCTGCTCCCTCCAGCTTTCTTCCTGCTCCTGTCATAATCCCCTCCAGCTCTCCTCCTGCTCCTGTCCTGCTCCCTCCAGCTCTCCTCCTGCTCCTGTCCTGCTCTCCTCCTGCTCCCCTCCAGCTCTCCTCCTGCTCCTGTCATAATCCCCTCCAGCTCCCCTCCAGCATTCCTCCTGCTTTCCTCCAGCTCTTCTCCTGCTCCCAGCCCTGCTCCCCTCCAGCATTCCTCCTGCTCCCCTCCAGCACTCCTTCTGCTCCCCTCCAGCTCTTCTCCTGCTCCCAGCCCTGCTCCCCTCCAGCATTCCTCCTGCTTCCCTCCAGCTCTTCTCCTGCTCCCAGCCCTGTGGATTCCCCACCATTTAGCAGGCCTCCTGCGATGCTACACATATGGATATATTTGCGGAGTTAGTTCCGCCTCCCTGGTGTGATATTTCCAAGAGCAGATTTTCATGAATAAATAAAACCTGTTCTATATACAAATATGTATTTTATATGCAGTAAGAATTGGCAAACGGCACACAAGAAGCGCAGCTTACCGTACAGCGTGACCAAACAGGCGTGAGTCACTGCGTACATTAATGAAGGGTGCTAATAAACGGAGCCCACCACCTGGGTGAGAAGCCTCCGATGGAAGCTGCCATTCCCCGACTCCAGCGTTACATACTAGCTATATTCTAAGGGTTCCCATTCACAGTGAGATATTTAGTGAATGATCAGATTTGCTTCCAAATCATTCAGATCGAAAGAAAAAAAAACACATTTAATCGCTTGAAGCCAGCCTAGCATGTACTATTATGATCAATCCAAGAGAAAAATTAGCTTGCTTAAAGTGAATGTTTACCAGTTTTAAAAACAAAAAGTCAGATACTCACCTAAGGAGAGGGAAGGCTCGGTCCTAATGAGCCTTCCCTCTCCTCTCCCGGTGCCCGGTCCCGCGCAGGATCCCCCGTGGCAGTATTCGACCAGTTCGGTCAAATACTGCCACTTCCGCATGCCGAAGGGAGCTTTCGGAAGGCTTCGGGAGCACTCGGGCTCCCGATGACGCGGCCGCTCCATACTACGCATGCGCGAGCGCCCGAGACCTCCGAAGTCCCTGCGGCGGCGGACGCGAACGGGGGAGCCAGCACAGCACTGAGGGCACCGGGAGAGGAGAGGGAAGGCTCATTAGGACCGAGCCTTCCCTCTCCTTAGGTGAGTATCTGACTTTTTGTTTTTAGAAACGGTACCCATTGGCTTTAAGGATTTGTAGCCAGGCATGGCCTTGCCTTTTATGTTCAACAGTTGTCCGAAGAGAACCCCAGATAGCCAGGTAGATTCATCTTTTTCTCGCTCTCTCTCTCTAGTAGGGATGGTCACCGCTTTCCGCTGAATTGTATTTTCCAGAATTTTTAGGCGGAAATTGGTCATTCCGTTCCGTTTGGTCGGAACGGAATTGCTTTTTCAATCTGGCGGAATTCCGAAAATGCCTGTGAAATTCTGCCGGTATCCGTTGATGGTTTTAAGCTGAAAATTCAGTTCAATGGCATCAAGTCCTAGAGAGAGAGAGAGAGAGATCATTTTTCTCTTGGATTGATCATAATGGTACATGCTAGGCTGGCTTCAGCATGTAGTGTTGATGGTATAGTGGTTAAGTCAGTTACCTACCACACATTGAGATCTGGGTTCAATTCCCAGCCCAGCCTGGTTGGCTTTTGACATGCTACAAATGCTTAAGCAAGCTAATTTTTCTCTTGGATTGATCATAATGGTACATGCTAGGCTGGCTTCAGCATGTAGTGTTGGTGGTGGTATAGTGGTTAAGTCAGTTACCTACCACACACTGAGACCTGGGTTCAATTCCCAGCCACGGTATGTAAGCTGGCTTTTTACTACAATTCCCTGGAAGATGAGACCCTCCTCCCTTCGGGAGGGAGGAAAATAGATAGGTGAGGAAATAAATTTGAATTAAAAAATTTTGCACGGAATTCCGTTTTAGAGCTATAGCAATTATGTTCTGACCGGCGGAATCAGAATTGGCCCAATTCCGTCCGTAATCGCGGAATTTAGAATTCCGCGGAATCCAGCGAGCATCCCTACCGGTCACCTCCGCTGCAGATGCCAACCTCGCCAGGTCGGCATCTTCTTGAGCTCCCCTGCGCTCCAGCATGCGGCTAACTGAGTTGCACTGACGTCACCTGGGCACTACTGTGCAGGTGCAGAACTACCGCACCTGCACAGTACAGTCCGGATGATGCCAGTGCGGCTCTGAGAGCCATTCACGCATGCGCAGTGGGGATCTTGCGCCGGAGGGGACCCTGGGCCACCAGCATGGAGAAGAGCTGCTGCAAGTCCACAGGACGGCTGGCAGGGGCTGGAGGAAGCCCCAGGTAAGCGGATTTTTTTATTTTTAGCTTGCTCGGATGTGTCCTTTAAGATGGCAAATTTATATTATGAATTGACGGCACTATTAATAATGACAGTTTGAGCTTAAATAGCATCTATTACAATACAAACGCTTCTCTCTAAAGGTTGCCAATTTGCCACACATCATAGAATTATTATTTTTTTCCAATTGGAGAATTACAATTTTTTTCTGATTGATTGTAACATTTGAAAAATTTTACCAATGTATCACATTAGTGTGTACAATTCTTTCCCAATTGTAAAAAAAAAAAAAAATACTCAAACGCCGAAAAATTGCTTGCGTCTAAAAATCAAAAAAACTGACAATCTTTCCTATACCATTACATTTTCTGAAAAATGTATCAAAATGTTCTGCCTTTCCTGATCGACTTATGTATATATATATATATATATATATATATATATATATATATATATATATATATATATATATATATATATATATATATATATATATATATATATATATATATATATATTTTAAAAAAGTAAAATGTAATGTTTTGGTGAAATTTTGTATGGCCACCTTAAACTGACCATTGTTCTTGTTTACCCTTGAGCTACAATACACTTTGAGGACCTGTCCTGTTTCAAATTTTGAAAGTGTTCGATTTTCATAAAAACGATTGCAGACCGAAATGGAAAGATCGTTCTTAATCAGCTAGGATTTTATAAAATTTCCACTCTTTGCAGCCATGATGACATCACACTGTTTGGTATACAGAATGCCCCCAAACTCCACTTTTCCTGTGTGAGGGCTGGTTCTCATTAGAGGAGAGTTTTCTGCCTTTTTTCAAGCGCAGGTGATTTTTAAAATCGCCCCCAAAACGCTTGTGCAATAAATGTCTATGAGAAGGTTCATATCGGCGCGGTTCGTGCGCTGAGCGTTCAGCTGCCTGGACCATTTTTGAGGCGATTTTGCCTCAATGGAAAGTATAGGAGAAACGTAAAACGCTCAGAAAATCGCTTTGTGCAGCGATTGCGTTCCATGCACACATGGATGAATGAAGCAATTGCAGCAGGCTGACACCCCAGTACAGGATTTATTGTTAGTACTGTTTCTAGGAGATGCTGTTTGTATGCACACACAAAAAAGCATTAAAATAAAAAGTCTGCAATGTAGATCTGCTGTCAGAGGGATAGGCGCTGCTTTCTGATCAGAATGTTGCTTTATTTTGTGTTATGTTTGGTGGAGCTGTGTAGATCTCTGTTGTAACCTGTGTCCTGTTTTTCCTCTCTTGCAGTTTATTTATGATGATGTTATTGTCTGGTAAGTGTGACCTCCAGTTATGAGGTCTTTCTAGGGTCATTCTGGGGGGATCTCCCGTTGAGCTTGTTTATACCCCACTCAATCACTTACAGCTGAAAATGTATGTATAATTTATGCAACAAAAGCTACTGTAGTATTAGGAGAGATGAAATGAAGTGAAATGTTAACTTTTGCATAGTGCTTTTCTCCTGGCGGTCTCTAAGTGCTCGATATTTAGTGTATTTAATATTTAAAGCAAACTTGAAACAAAAATAAACTTATGAGACAATGAATTCGTATGTACAGATATGAAATAGAACAATAGTAGCAAAGAAAAGTCTCGTATTGTTTTCCAGTACAGGAAGAGTTAAAACACTTCAGTTGTTATGTATCACAGGCCTTGTTCACATTGCGTTCAATCCGCATGTCTGTCCATGTTGGCCAGTTTTTTAAATGTTTTATTTTTCAATTTCTCTGCGTTGGGACGGTTTTCTAAGCGCTTTTGCAGAGCGGTCGCGTTTTTTCACTTCCTGACGTCAAAAAACGCAATCGCTCTGCAAAAGCGCTTAGAAAAGTCAGGAAGTGAACTCTTTGATCCGTAAAAGAATAAATACAATGTATTTAGTCTTAAAAACGCAAACGCAATCTCTGCACAAAGCAATTTTTTGAGCGTTTTGCTATACCTTCCATTGAGGCGGAATCGCCTCAGAAATGGCCCATGCAGCGCTTTTCTTAGCGGATCGGAAACAAACCGCTCAGATGTGAACTCTGTCATAGAGAATCATTGCACAAGCATTTTTAGGGCGATTTTGAAAATCACCCGAGCTTGAAAAAAAGGGCAAAAACGCACTTAGTGTGATTGAGCCCTCAAAGAGCTTTTCTGAGCTATTCCACCCACTGGGTGGAATACAGTCCTGTTTTCTGTACAGCTTATGCTAGGTACACACAATGAGATTTACTGCCAGATCGATTATTTCCAACACGTCCAATGTGATTTCTGATCGATTTTCTGAACGATTTGCCATAGAAGTGAACGGAAAATTGATTGGAGATCAGATCGGACATGTTGGAAATAATGGATCTAGCAGTAAATCTGCCAGAAAATCTCATTGTGTGTACTAGGCATTAAACAGCCAAGAAACCGTGAGAGACAGCTTGAGATAAGGTTTTACTGCAGGAAAGTTCAAAGGGTCCTTATTTCTGCTTTGTTTTGCAGCTTAAAAGACAGTGTGGTTTCTAAACTGCAAATGTGACAGAATGAAGCAATGTTATAAAAAAAGCTATTTAACTAAAAATAAAAGTATGATGGTCTTTTCTTTGCTACTAATTTTCTAGTCATTATCCGTACTACATATACTGTACAATTTATTATATCATATGTTTTTTTTTTGCTTTCCGTTTATTGTTTATACAATGTTTATCCCTCCTCATTATTGACCGGTTTTTATCCTTGATCCGCAGGTGGGAAAGCCTCATCCTCATCATTATGTACCTCATTTACATTCTTATCATGAAGTAAGTATTTCTATTTATAGAACAATGGTTTGTTATCCCCGTTTATCCTCCTGCGTGTTGGTGGCCGGACTGTCAGGCCGGTTTTACATGTAAGTTTTGCGTTGCAGTGGGGATGGGATGCTCCTGCCGCATCGCACCCCAACGCAAAAAATGACCAACCTATGACCTTGAGGCAGAGTGTGTGCCAACAAGGTCATATACATAGCCCCGCCCCCGCTCAGTGACATACTCCCTGCTAGGCAGAGTGCGCTGACCGTGTCACATGCATAGCCCCACCCCTGCTCAGTGATTTACTCCCTGCTCGGCAGAGTGTGCTGATAAGGTCATGCATAGCCCCGCCCCCACTGACGTACACCCTGCTGGGCAGAGTACGCTGACAGGGTCATATGCATAGCTCCGCCCCCACTCAGGAAGCATGCCACTTGCTCCCCTGCAGTGCCGTCACCCACGGATGCACCACATGCCTATACACTTGGCGGATGTTATTGGCAATCCACACATGGTTACTTGTATGCTGAACCTTGCTGAATAAACTTCCAGTTGATGTACGGAAGGTGCCTGTGCCTTTTCTACTATTTTGCAACTAGCTAAACAATTTTTTTTTCCTTACACATGTGCAGTGCTGCTCATAATTACCTGTATATACTCGAATACACGTCGGCCTTGTGTATAAGTCGACTCCAATATTCAACCCTCTTAAGCTGGAATTTTTAATTGACTCGAGTATAAGTCTACCCAGCAAAGTTAATGGCTGCACTTGGGGCTCAGGAGGGGTTAATGACTGCACTGTATACAGTATTGGAGCCATTAACCCCTCCTGTCCCTTAAGTGCAGCCAATACCTCCTCCAGGCCCCCAAGTGCAGCAATTATTCACTCCCCCTTCCTGCAGCCCAGTATCCCGCCCCCCCCCCCCCCCCCTGCCCCTTTCCTTGTTAATTGTTGTGGCCAGGAGTTTCACACCTGCGTTTTCTTGGCATTTCCTTTCCTCAAAGTATCACTTACCACTGGGTAAATTGCAGCAAATGGGCATGTCACTATTAGTACACACATTACTCAGTGTGCTCAGTGTTGCCTGTGACTCATGTATAAGTCAACCCCTATACTTTTATGAAGTCAATCAGACCTACATTTCTAGACTTATACTTGAGTATATACAGTATTCTTACCCGGCGTCACTTCTGGCTTCCGACCACGTCATCTGAGATTTTCCACAGGAACATCTTGTATTTTTTAATAATACTCTGCACTGTAGCAACTGGAACTTGAAAACATTTAGAAATGGCCTTGTAGCCCTTTCCTGACTTGTGAGCAGGCACAATGCGCAGCCGCAGCTCCTCACTGGGCTCCTTTGTCTTAGCCATGACTTTCCACAAATCAAATGCAGAGAGTTGCTGTTTTTCACCTGTTGAGTTGAAACAGCTGTTCCCGATTAATCAGGGTAATTAGGATGCTTTAGAACAGCCTAGACTATTTGGAATGATATAGTACTTTGGATTTTCCCACAGACTGTACGTTTGTGAAGGGTATGAATAATTTTGGACTGGACACTTTTTGCTCAAATGTAAATAAAAGCTGAGAAATGTCCCCCTCTCCCCCCACCTTGCACAAACTACTTACCTGATGCCTAACTCTAAACCCCACCCCCGCTACCTACCTGACGCCTAACCCTAAACCCCACTCCCGCTCAAACTACCTACCTGACGCCTAACCCTAAACCCCACCCCCGCTCAAACTACCCACCTAACCATCGCCCCCCCACCCGCACAGACTTCCTACCTGACGTCTAACCCTAACCACCATCCGCACAAACTACTTACTTGACGCCCAGCGAGTGCCCAAATTGCCTGCTCAAGAGAATTCTGCCACGTGGTGTATTCCTGTTTTTCCATTTCAGGGCTATCTGCCTCTTAGCGTAAAATGAAAGTAATCTAGTTAGAAATGATTTCTGTTCCAATATGGGTATATCTCCAAAAGTATTGAGTAGCAGAAGCTTTAGGGGTGAATGGGAGGCATGTATGAGTTTTGTAAACAGGTCATGCATGTCCCCCAATTAAGTCTTGATTCAGGGCATGGCTCAAGAAATGTGAAAGAACCTCACCCCAGGGCATTGTGGGACTTTAGCTTTGTCAGATGACATTCGCTGGAACGGAGGAATGGCAATCGATGATGATGTCAAATGTACAGTATTAAGAGGCTTCTGTGGCTTTAATTCTCTGCCTGACTAAATCACACACCCTTCATGTGCCACAGAGCCGAGCCCTGCACAGATGGATGGTCAGCGAGACAGGCGGATTAGGCTATATCAGGCCGTACCTGTGTGTCCTCCCCCCATGCATACATTAAAGGGAAGGTCCAGGAAGATGAAATAGTAAAAATCTACTTACCTGGCGGCGAGGTCGGCACCTGCACCGGAGGGGACCGGGAGCCTCTGGAGCTGCGGCGAGGGCACAAGATGGATGCAGGGGGCTGGAGAAGCCCCAGGGAAGTGGATTTTTGCTTTTTAATCTTTCAACAAAAATCTACTTCCCTGGGGCTTCCTCCAGCCCCCTGCATCCATCTTGTGCCATCGTCGCAGCTCCAGTGGTCCCTTCCGGTGCAGATGCTGACCTCACCAGGTTGGCATCGACTTGTGCTTCAGCGTGCGGCTCACGGAGTTGCACTGACGTCATTGGGACTGTACTGCGCAGGCGCCGTATTTCTTGTGTGCGCAGTACAGTCCGGATGACGTCAGCACGACTCCGTGAGCCGTAAGCTGAAGCACAGGAGACATTTTGTATCGAGAGGAACCCGGGCCACCGGCGGGGAGCAGAGCTGCGGGGAGGGCACAGTACGACTGCCAGAGACTGGAGGAAGCCCGAGGTAGATTTTAGCTTTTTAATCTTCCTGGACCATCCCTTCAAATAAGGGCCTGAGGGGAAAAAGTGTGCAGGCTGTAGGCAAAATTTCACAATATTGTCCACAACAATGTTTTTTTTAATAGTTTCTTCATCTTTATCTGCATTACAGTAATAAATATGTTAAAATAACAATATTAGAAAGGGCGCGGGGTGAAGTCAAAATTGCAAAATATTGTCTAACAATGAAAATGAAAAAAACCGTTGTAATGACATATATTACCAATATTTTACTTCAACTAAATCTAACTCTACTCTCATACAGACCTCCCCTCCCCCCTTCCTGACGCCTAACCCTAAAAACCTCCTTTCTAACGACTAATCCTAAGACCCCCCCTTCCTGACGGTTAACCCTAAAACCCCCCCTTCCTAAAGCCTAACCCTAAAACTCCCCTTCCTGATGCCTAATCCTAAAACCGCCCTTCCTGATGCCTACCCTGAAGACCCCACTTCCTGATGCCTGAACCCCCCCTTCCTGATGTCTGACCCCAAGACCCCCTTTCCTGATGCCTAAATCCTAAAACCCCCATTCCTGACACCAAAGCCTAAGACCCCCCTTCCTGATGCCTAACCCTAAGACCCCCTTTCCTGATGCCTAAATCCTAAAACCCCCATTCCTGACACCAAAGCCTAAGACCCCCCTTCCTGATGCCTAACCCTAAGACCCCCTTTCCTGATGCCTAAATCCTAAAACCTCCAATCCTGACACCAAAGCCTAAGACCCCCCTTCCTGAAACATAATCTTAAACCCCCCTTCCTCTGCCGCAAATAACGTAAATAGAAAAAAAGATACATTTCTAGAACAATACATTTCCGAATGATAGTTCTCAAAAGGAATTTCAAAATAATAATTTAGCCAATACTTTGCATTAGCGGCTATGGGGCATCCAAATAGTCCATTAGCCGCAGGCGCCCGAATTTCCTCCCCCCCCTCCCCCCTCCCACATCCCTGGTCGTGTCTCAGATCGCACTAGCCACTGGCAGAGAAAGGGTTAATAGCGAGCGATGCAGCATCAGAAAGTGTGAGCGCTGCTCACCCAGTCCTGAGGGGATAATCACTGGTAATCTGCGCTCACCAATCACAGGCTGGCCCGCAGGGTCACATGGTCACCACCAAAGATTAGGCACATCGTACTCCTTCCGTAAGAGATTAAGCTCCCAGCAGGTTATACGGTCTAATACATCCATTCCTGACAACGCGGGGAATCCTGTTTAATCGGTGAATCTGTCTCTAATGGCTGCCAACATTATTCAGCTTAAAGGGTGCAAACGCGGACGCAGGAAATTGGGGGGCGGGGTGGGCACCGTGGAAGTTTGCACTTTTTAAGCCTTAGCTGCCTATAGAAATTACGGCTATAGGAGGAAATTAGGGCAAATTTGGGCCCTGGAGGAGGCCGATAAAATAGCGAGAGCCAGGGCTGCCTGCTATGCAAACTGTGGCTACAAATAGTGGGGACTTGAGTGTATAATTGCGGTGGTAGCCCCCCCAGCAGTTGTACTTCTTCAAGCAAAGGCATACCTACTTATTACTGGGTCCAGAAAAGCTGTGATGGGCTTTCACCACTTCTACGCCCCATGATGACCCCATGGCTATAGGCCCATACACACGGGCTACAATTGTCGCTGCAACCACGTGGCACGCGCGTGTTGCGGCGACAGGTCGTCCGTGTGTATTGGGCGCGCGCCCCGAACCGTCTCTACTCAGAGCTGTCGCCAGGCGATTGGCTCGGTCAATCACCTGGCGACAGTTGCCACCGCAACTGTTGCTAGTCCGCGTGTGTATGCGGACTAGTGACAGCAACCTATAGGCATCACACGGAGCTTCCGGCGGTGGGGAGGAACGTCGGCGACAGCTTCCGTCGCATCACTAATCCCTCTTCTGCCGTGTGTATGCGGAGGGACCTGGCGACGAGCTGTCGCCGATCTGTCGCGCACACGCTTCCGTGTGCTAGCGACTAGCTACATTTGTAGCTCTTGTGTACTCAGTCATGCAATCAGTGTGACCACCACGACTACCCCTCCTCCCCACCCATACACACACACCCATAATAAGTGCTGCCACAAGACCTCCAGTATTGGAGGAACGGTAAGAAGTTGGTGCCCCCATCGCCCTGGGCCCCTGTACAGCTGTGCAGGCTGCACCCCCAGTTGTTACTTCGCATGTGTGTGTGAGAATCCAGGAAACTGCTGCCAAGTGTAGCCACAAAAACACCTGATGTGTAGTACAGTCCCCTGTGTGGGAGGAAGGGAAGGTTAGTACCCCCACAGCTAAAAGCCCCCCCCCCCCCTCTCTATCACAGAGGCTGCTCCCCTCCAGTTACACTCCTGACTGCTGCTGGAGTTTTCAATGTCTCTCCACTTAGCTTTCTTACAATAAGTTTGCTATGCAAAACTATTTGTGCAAACATGCTGCAACCCTCTCCTCGGGATGCTCGTTCCGATTCCGCGGAATTGAAATTTCCGCATTTACGATCGGAATTTGTAAATTGGATTTGTCGGAATTCTTAGATCTACCGCAACTCTGTAATTTTAACCCAATCACCGAACCCGGAAGCATTGGACCAATCAGATAATGCAGAATTTTCTGCAAAAAAAAATAAAAAGAAAAAAAACTGATCACCGCGGTAATGTTAGACCCATCACAAGACTGATTTTCCATTTTTCTGATTTTTTTTTTCCTTTATTTTTTTGCATTCTCTGAAGTAAAAAATGACATAAAATACTCCTTAAAAATCAGAAGTTTTGAATCAGGATGATATCATTTATTGGCTAACTTAGAGATAAAAAGTAAGCTTTCGGCTAACCAGCCTTCATCGGATTTGGTTCCTGCATATTACTGACAAGATTTTAAAAAACACGGCTTACATACATAAGCTGTGTTTTTTTTTTTAATTTTGTTAGTATGTGCAGGAACCAACTCTGATGAAGGCTTATCATTAGCCGAAAGCTTACTGTACGTTTTTGTTAAAGAGGAACTTCAGCCTAAACAAACATACTGTCATTAAGTTACATTAGTTATGTTAATTAAAATAGATGGGTAATATATCCTCTTACCCACCCTGTTTTAAAAGAACAGGCAAATGTTTGTGATTCATGAGGGCAGCCATCTTTTTGGTTGAAATGAGGTGACAGGGAGCATGAGACAGTTCCAACTGTCCTGTGTCCTGATCTCCCAGCTACGCGCGCTAGGCTTCAAATCTCAAATTCAAAATTTAAAACAAAAAATTTGCACCAAAACAGCAGAACGAGAACAATAATATCAGAAATCCCATCATGCTTTGCACAGCATCAAGGAAAAAATGCCCGGGCAGTTTTCTTCTGTGCAGCTAAAAATGAGACTTGGGTAAGAAAAACAAAGTTCTGATGCTGTGAAACTGTTAAAGAAACTCCAAGCCTTTTCAGTGCTGCTGAGTAGATTTTTAGTCTGGAGGTTCACTTTAAGCTGGGGCCAATGTAAACACCTTATTGTCACCTGTAAACAACTAGACAGGGAACGGGCAACACATTTGAATAAGGCGGTTGTTGGAGCCAGAAAATGTCGGGTGTCTGCCTATAATTAGCTAGATGCAGTTTGATCAATTAAAAAGGTATTTCCACAGGAAATTGGTTTTCTAGCCTAGAGCTGCATTCTGGGCTATAAAACAGAAGCCCACCTGAGGAATGGTGTACTTCTCAGGATGTAGCAACACGCTAGGGGTGCCCTGATTTCTGGTCAGAACTGCGTTCTTCCGCAAACAACGCTTGGACCTTTACGCTGGTCGACTTCTGTTTTATTCCATTTTTATTTTGATAAGCAAATTGTCTTGTGTATGTCTTTGTAATTTTTAACTTTGTGTTTTTCTTTAAATATTCTTTGTATATATTTCCTTCTGCACTGTTTCACTTTATTTATTTTTTGAATATTAAATCTTTATTTAATAAGCAGTCTTCTGAAATACTAAGCAGAGCCGTACAATTCCTAGAAAGAGACTGCAGTGTAATTGTGTTACAAGTTCAGTGCCTGATTGTATGCGCGGATTGGTGATTGCTACCGTGTGAGATTGCATTTTGTGTGTGGCATTCTCATACTTTGGCCTAAAGTCCGTGGCTGACCCAAAGGTACGCAATTGTAAGCTTGAGTGTGAGCAGCTTGACAGCAGTGTATAAAATACTCGGAGTGTCTAGCAGTACCGTCCCGGAGGACTGCTAGTGGTGGCTGAGTCTTGCAGAGTGTGGTTGAAGGATGACAGCTTTGTGTACACTTGAATAAGGCTGCTTCCCCTCTCGATCTGGTCGAACCCCCCGTCAGGAACTGTCCCTGCAGGCTTGCCGTGGGGCCGGTTCCTGACACCAGCACAGAACGTGTGTGCGCAAATAGTGTCTGCCATGATATCAGGTGATCCATAAATTGGTTGCCGATTTCTGGAGTGCTGCTGGATGATGAGGCTGTTTTGGATACTGCAGAAACAGCAGGTGCAGATTTATGCCATCCTGCCCCCTGCTGGGCAGCAAATGGATTTACCGGCCGCTTTTATTTCCACCGTCTAAATTGCTAAATCCCCCATCGGAAGGCTAATCGAGAAAACCTGTCACGTAGAAAGACAGATGTATTCCAACAAAGCACAGAGCTTGGAAAGTTACTGTTTGCTGCTCTGTTTCTGTGCTATTTTACAGCACTTTAGACAAGACAAAGAAAATTCTATATAATCTTCCGCAGCACTGTACAGAGTACATAGTCATGTCACTGACTGTCCTCAGAGGAGCTTACAATCTAACCCTACCATAGTGATAGTGTAATGTCCTACTATATTATTATTATTATGTGTTTATATAGCTCTGACATCTTCCGCAGCACTTTACAGAGTACATAGTTATGTCACTGACTGTCCTCAGAGGAGCTCACAGTCTAATCTCTACCATAGTCATAGTCTAATGTCCTATCATATTATTATTATGTATTTATATAGCACTGACATCTTCTGCAGCACTTTACAGAGTACATAGTTATGTCAGTGACTGTCCTCAGAGGAGCTCACAATCTAATCTTACCATAGTCATAGTTTAATGTCCTATCATATTATTATTATTATAATGTATTTATATAGCACTGACATCTTCTGCAGCACGTTACAGAGTACATAGTTATGTCACTCACTGACTGTTCTCTGAGGAATTCACAATCTAATCCTACCATAGTCCTATATGTTCATCATAACCTAGTGCCAATTTTAGGGGGAAGCCAATTAATTATCTGTATGTTTTTGGGATATGGAAAGTAATTTGGTGCCTGGAGGAAATCCACGCAGACACAGGGAGAACATACAAACTCCATGCAGCGATGCAGCAAAACGCATCATTCCAATAGAATTCTTTTTTGTTTGCCTTCTGTTGTGTACCCTGCTTAGGAAGCTAACCACTTGCTGATTTATCCTGTCTGTGGATCTCATGAGTCCAAACCTGACCCCTTTTTTTTCTGTTCATCAGATACAACGTCAAAATGCAACGCCTATTCACCATAAAACGCAAGAACGTGGGGAACGGCTGTGCGGTCGGCAATGAGCTGCAGGATGGTAATGTGTATGGTAGATCTGTGTGTGACGACCCCTCCGAGCCCCTCTTGTGGAAAGGTAAGGCTAAGCAGACAGCGGTAAAGGGCTCTTACATCCTTGTACAATGCAGACACTGGAGGCGCCATATGGAGCTCTGTTGGGGGAGGCGGAGGTTAAAGTAAATAAATCAAAGCAAAGATAGCTTTATTGGCATGACCAAGATTCATACAGGCATTGCCAAAGCAGGGAGGCGAATGTGGTAGGTCAACAGTGGGTTAGCAGTTCGTGGACATTTTTAGGTTTACAGTTCATTTATCCTCCTCTCAGTCTGGGGTATGCTGTGACATAGTGTGCAGCTATTGTCACTGTGTATTCCTCCTCTCAGTCTGGGGCGTGCTGTGACATAGTGTGCAGCGATTGTCACTGTGTATTCCTCCTCTGTCTGGGGCATGCTGTGACATAGTGTGCAGCGACTGTCACTGTGTATTCCTCCTCTCAGTCTATGGCATGCTGTGACATAGTGTGCTGCGATTGTCACTGTGTATTCCTCCTCTCAGTCTGGGGCATGCTGTGACATAGTGTGCTGCGATTGTCACTGTGTATTCCTCCTCTCAGTCTGGGGCATGCTGTGACATAGTGTGCAGCGATTTTCACTGTGTATTCCTCCTCTGTCTGGGGCATGCTGTGACATAGTGTGCAGCGATTGTCACTGTATTCTTCCTCCTCTCTGTCTGGGGCGTGCTGTGACATAGTGTGCAGCGATTGTCACTGTATTCTTCCTCCTCTCAGTCTGTGGCATGCTGTGACATAGTGTGCTGCGATTGTCACTGTGTATTCCTCCTCTCAGTCTGGGGCATGCTGTGACATAGTGTGCAGCGATTGTCACTGTGTATTCCTCCTCTCAGTCTGGGGCATGCTGTGACATAGTGTGCAGCGATTGTCACTGTGTATTCCTCCTCTGTCTGGGGCGTGCTGTGACATAGTGTGCAGCGATTGTCACTGTATTCTTCCTCCTCTGTCTGGGGTATGCTGTGACATAGTGTGCAGTGATTGTCACTGTGTATTCCTCCTTTCAGTCTGGGGTATGCTGTGACATAGTGTGCTGCGATTGTCACTGTGTATTCCTCCTCTCAGTCTGGGGTATGCTGTGACATAGTGTGCAGCGATTGTCACTGTCTATTCCTCCTCTGTCTGTGGCATGCTGTGACATAGTGTGCAGCGATTGTCACTGTCTATTCCTCCTCTGTCTGTGGCATGCTGTGACATAGTGTGCAGCGATTGTCACTGTGGATTCCTCTTCTGCTAGTAGAATGTAGAGTTTTCGCTCATGCTCTAATGTGTGAAAGTCTGGAAATCTCAGGAGAAAAAGTTAATTGCATAAGGGCCACAGTGTTCTTAACCTGAAGAAGCGGTTGAAACCCGAGAAACTCGTTGTTTTTGGTGTCCAATAAATGACTCTTTAACCTCCATATCGAGGTAAGATTCTTCCTTATTAATTCCCAAATTGGTAGTTTACTCTCACACTGGGGCACCTCCTCCCACTCTGTATACGTCCAACCACATGATGCTTTTGTCTCCGAGTCATGTGGACAGATTTCCCCCCGCAGTAGTAATTTGTTTTCACACGACGCAGGCACCCCAGTTTCCCCGCCGTACGCAAATTCTTAGTGGTTTCATAAGAGTAACATGTTGTCCAGCTGGAAATAGAAAACAGGAACCTGACTTTTGTGGAGTTATCACAAGATCCAGCGAGATGGTTCATGTAACTCAGGACTTGTGTCACTGAGTCACAGCCGAGGGGCAGGAAGTGGGACGCGTCCACCAGAATCAGCATTATTTCACGTTTTACCGCTTTATTCAGATAAACATGTGAGTGTGATCAGCTCCTTCTGTGCAATCTTCTTATCAATGTTCTCTAAATGTGCTAAGGCCAAATTTCAGGCACAGATAGTCCTCAGCGGACATAAGGCAAATCATGGCGATCCCCATCACGACATTTCTCTCAGCATTCACATCTTCATCCATATATGGATAGTCCAGGGTCCACCATGCCTCCAATCACCCATAACAAGTCTGGGCACCATGACTCAACCTACCCATAATAATTGTGGCCACCATGATTCCACCCACCACAAGTTTAGCCACCATGACTCCACCCACCCATAACAAGCGTGGCCACCATGACTGCACCTACCCATAACATGTGTCCACCATGACTCCATCTACCCATAACATGTGTGTCCACCATGACTCCACCTACCCATAACATGTGTGTCCACCATGACTCCACCCACCCATAACAAGCGTGGCCACCATGACTGCACCTACCCATAACATGTGTGTCCACCATGACTCCACCTACCCATAACATGTGTGTCCACCATGACTCCACCTACCCATAACATGTGTGTCCACCATGACTCCACCTACCCATAACATGTGTGTCCACCATGACTCCACCTACCCATAACATGTGTGTCCACCATGACTCCACCTACCCATAACATGTGTGTCCACCATGACTCCATCTACCCATAACATGTGTGTCCACCATGACTCCACCTACCCATAACATGTGTGTCCACCATGACTCCACCTACCCATAACATGTGTGTCCACCATGACTCCACCTACCCATAACATGTGTGTCCACCATGACTCCACCTACCCATAACATGTGTGTCCACCATGACTCCACCCACCCATAACATGTGTGGCCACCATGACTCCACCTACCCATAACATGTGTGTCCACCATGACTCCACCTACCCATAACATGTGTGTCCACCATGACTCCACCTACCCATAACATGTGTGTCCACCATGACTCCACCCACCCATAACATGTGTGGCCACCATGACTCCACCTACCCATAACATGTGTGTCCACCATGACTCCACCTACCCATAACATGTGTGTCCACCATGACTCCACCCACCCATAACATGTGTGGCCACCATGACTCCACCCACCCATAACATGTGTGTCCACCATGACTCCACCTACCCATAACATGTGTGTCCACCATGACTCCACCTACCCATAACATGTGTGTCCACCATGACTCCACCCACCCATAACATGTGTGTCCACCATGACTCCACCTACCCATAACATGTGTCCACCATGACTCCACCTACCCATAACATGTGTCCACCATGACTCCACCTACCCATAACATGTGTGTCCACCATGACTCCACCTACCCATAACATGTGTGTCCACCATGACTCCACCTACCCATAACATGTGTGTCCACCATGACTCCACCTACCCATAACATGTGTGGCCACCATGACTCCACCTACCCATAACATGTGTGTCCACCATGACTCCACCTACCCATAACATGTGTGGCCACCATGACTCCACCTACCCATAACAAGCGTGCCACCATGACTCCACCTACCCATAACATGTGTCCACCATGACTCCACCTACCCATAACAAGCGTGCCACCATGACCCCACCCACCTATAATGTGTGGCCACCATCACTCCACCTACCCATAGCAAGTGTGGCCACCATGACTCTACCCAACCATAACAAGTATGGCCACCATGACTCCACCCAACCATAACAAGATAACAAGTGTGGCCACCATGACTCCACCTACCCGTAACAATTGTAGCCACCATGACTCAACCCAACCATAAGTATGGCCACCATGACTCATCACTCACCCACCCATAACAAATGTGGTCACCATGACTCCCCTTCCCATAAGAATGGTGGCCACCATGACTCCACCCATAACAAATGTGGCCACCATGACCCCACCCACATATAACAAGCATGGCACCATAACTCCGCCTACCCATAACAAATCTAATGCCGGAAAAGGTTTTTTGTTCTCTTCAAGTGACTTATAGTAAGGTAGCACTGGTGGGGTCTGTGCAAGGGATCCCTGGTCCCCATTCCTCAGTGAGCTGAGGCAATCCAGCTATACCTGTGTGGAGCATCACCCTGAGGGTAGTTGGAGGGTGCCGGCACCTCGTTAATGTTGTTGTTGTTTTCTGCACTCTGATATATATTATATAATATGAATACATTTAAAGGACACCTGCAGTGCAAGAGATATGGAGGCTCAGGGCCGGCTCTAGACAGGCACATATGAGGGGGCAGACAGAAATTTGCAGGGGGCACGAAGAAACCCTGCGCCGCGCGTAGCGCGGCGCGCCGAAAAATGGGCGTGGTCATGCAACAGACCGTGGGCGTGGTCATGGGTGGGGCCAAATATACATGTCATGACCTTACAGTGGTGTTAAAGGTCTGCCGGGGAAGTTTGAGCTCTGCTGTAGTGTATCCCCCAAAAATTTACAGCACAGACCAAAAGTTTGGACAAACCTTCAATGACTGTCATTAAATATTTTTCGTCAAATGCTAATATACTGGTATTGCGTGGTGTTTTTTACCACAAATACAGTTCTGCGCACTGCAGATTATCAAAAAAATGTTCTCAGGTGTAACACAGAAATATTTTTCGTCAAATGCTAATATACTGATATTGCGTGGTGTTTTTTTTACCACAAATACAGTTCTGCGCACTGCAGATTATCAAAAAAATGTTCTCAGGTGTAAACACAGAAATATTTTTCGTCAAATGCTAATATACTGGTATTGCGTGGTGTTTTTTACCACAAATACAGTTCTGCGCACTGCAGATTATCAAAAAAATGTTCTCAGGTGTAACACAGAAATATTTTTCGTCAAATGCTAATATACTGATATTGCGTGGTGTTTTTTTTACCACAAATACAGTTCTGCGCACTGCAGATTATCAAAAAAATGTTCTCAGGTGTAAACACAGAAATATTTTTCGTCAAATGCTAATATACTGGTATTGCGTGGTGTTTTTTACCACAAATACAGTTCTGCGCACTGCAGATTATCAAAAAAATGTTCTCAGGTGTAAACACAGAAATATTTTTCGTCAAATGCTAATATACTGATATTGCGTGGTGTTTTTTACCACAAATACAGTTCTGCGCACTGCAGGTTATCAAAAAAATGTTCTCAGGTGTAAACACAGAAATATTTTTCGTCAAATGCTAATATACTGATATTGCGTGGTGTTTTTTACCACAAATACAGTTCTGCGCACTGCAGATTATCAAAAAAATGTTCTCAGGTGTAACACAGAAATATTTTTCGTCAAATGCTAATATACTGATATTGCGTGGTGTTTTTTTTACCACAAATACAGTTCTGCGCACTGCAGATTATCAAAAAAATGTTCTCAGGTGTAAACACAGAAATATTTTTCGTCAAATGCTAATATACTGGTATTGCGTGGTGTTTTTTACCACAAATACAGTTCTGCGCACTGCAGATTATCAAAAAAATGTTCTCAGGTGTAAACACAGAAATATTTTTCGTCAAATGCTAATATGCTGATATTGCGTGGTGTTTTTTTACCACAAATACAGTTCTGCGCACTGCAGGTTATCAAAAAAATGTTCTCAGGTGTAAACACAGAAATATTTTTCGTCAAATGCTAATATACTGATATTGCGTGTTTTTTTAACCACAAATACAGTTCTGCCACGCACTGCAGATTATTGAAAAAAATGTTCTCAGGTGTAACACAGTCAGAAATAATTTTCTTCAAATGCTAATATGCTGCGTGTTTTTTATTTTTAGCACAATTACAGTGCTGTGCAGAGGGCCTGAGGTGGCAGCAGATGGCAAAGAACGCACACAAAATAAATGAGGCACTCTGAACTATTGATTTGCCAGAAAGGCTGCAGTGCACTCTGGCAGTGACACTGATTGACCTTAAATGAGGCAATTATCGGATTTGCCAGCCAGGCTGACTATTGGACTGGTCACTGGCAACTGAACTGGCACAGCACACCAGACCTGCAGCACTCTGATCGATTTTGCCAAATGCCAATGCAATTGGCACAGCACACTGCGCAGCCACACTGCCACAGCCAGTGTCTGGAGAGGCGGGTGGCAGTCAGATGGCGGCGGGTAGCAGAAGGCGGGCGGACAAATATGCTGGCTGAAAAAGTTTGCCGAGTGCTGCTCTCCGAGAGGAGTCTCAGCTAGCTCTGACGCAGGCACAGTGGCGGGAGCGGGACCTTAAGAGGCCGCCCTGCATAGAGGAGGAGTCGACTCTCTCAGAGGAGGAGAATTCCTCTTTCTCTGAGAGAGTCGACTCCTCCTCTATGCGGGGCGGCTCTTAATGTCGCCACACTGCCTGCGTCACAGCCGAGACTCGTCTCGGAGAGCCGTCGGAGGAAGAAGCGGTCATGTGACTGATCACATGACCGCTCTGCGCTCCACGCAGGACCAGGAAGCAGCCGCAGCGGCAGAGCGAGAGCCGCTCTGATTTGAGGGGGCAACGAGTCTGTTTGAGGGGGCTCTGCCCCCTCTCGCCCCCCCCTAAAGCCGGCCCTGTGGAGGCTGCCTTATTTGTTTCCTTTTAAACAATACCAGTTGCCTGGCAGCCCTGCTTATCTGTCTGGCATCGGTAGTGTCTAGATCACACACCTGAAACAAGCATGCGGCTAATCCGGTCAGACTTCAGTCAGAAACACCTTATGTGCATGTTTGTTCAGGGTCTATGGCTAAATATATTTTAGACAAAGTATCAGGACAGCCAGGCAATCTGCATTGTTTAAAAGTAAATTAATATGTCAGCCCCTATATCCCTCTCATTTCAGGAATCCTTTAAATAACAAAAAAAGGTTCATAAGAAATGAGACCTGCAGGCTGCTAAAGACCATTGCATAGGAAGTGTTATGTTACGGAACAGTGCAAGAACTGCCCAGCAGGGGGAGCCATTTGGCAAACATTAGGTGATTGACTCTAGAATAAGCGTAACAGAGAAATGGCCACTATACGCTGTCACACGCTTTCAATGGATTACACATTACACTATTGAAACCACTGAATCTCAATTGGAAACAAATGATCATGAAAACGACTGTTTACACGATTGCGGCAAATTACAGTTATTATTTAAAGGATACCCGAAATGACATGATGAGCTAGACATGTGTATGTACAGTGCCAAGCACACAAATAACTGTGCTGTGTTCCTTTTTTTCTTTCTCTGCCTGAAAGAGTTAAATATCAGGTATGTAAGTGGCTGACTCAGTTCTGACTCAGACAGGAAGTGACTACAGTGTGACCCTCATTGATAAGACATTCCAACTATAAAACACTTTCCTAGCAGAAAATGGCTTATGAGGACAGGAAAGAGATAAAAAGGGGAATTTCTTACCAGTGAGGGTCACACTGTAGTCACTTCCTGTCTGAGTCAGGACTGAGTCAGCCACTTACATACCTGATATTTAACTCTTTCAGGCAGAGAAAGAAAAAAAGGAACACAGCCTAGTTATTTGTGTGCTTGGCACTGTACATACACATGTCTATCTCAACATGTCACATGTCACTTCGGGTATCCTTTAACACAGCGGTCGTTTACAATCAAACGATTGCCCCTGGTGGCCTGCATAATCAAACGTTGTTTAATTAATATTTGTTAAGCGATATCCAGGAGAATAACTAGATATCACTCCCCCCCGCGACCCCCCCCCCCCCCCCCTACGCTTTCTGCACAGGTTAACTGAGAACCAATGTTATTCAGTCGCTAGTGCACACTTGAGTGTGTTTTCCCCATGCAGATAAACACAGACAGCAGTGAAGCACTGCACTCTTTTAGTATCTATTAGCTTCTGTGATAAAACGTGCATGTTTTCACACAAACAGACACACATGGGGTGTGTTTATTCACTAAACCATGATAACTCATAGCACGTCCGTGCTAGCGTTCTGCGCTCATTTTTGTGCGCAATCGCAAATGTTAAATTCGCGATTGCACGCGAAAACGCATGCAAAAAACACTAGCGCCCGTGCTATTCGTTATCACGGTTTAGTGAATTAAGCCCCTGGTGTGCAGAAAATTTATACAGAAAACCGACAGACAAGTGTGCTCCCAGACTCAGCTTCATATTACACTCACTCTGTCCATCTCTGATGGAGCAGAACTGGCTGTACAGACTCCTCCAGCATCACTACAGTACACAGCACTTGGGGAGGGGTAGAGAGGTTGGGGGCTGGGCATTTTACACAAGTGCTTGCTGCACACTGAATAGGGACTGTCTACAAATCTTTGTCTGCAAAACTTTGTATGATTGCTTATCAGTGGCTGAGCAGATGCAGCCATTAGAACAATTGTGCAGAGAGCAGAAAGTTTCTTTCTCTCTTTGCCTTTACTTGTCAGTCTTTCAGGACAGGGAAAAGAAACTTCTCTCCCTATGGTGCCCCCTGCTGCTTCTGGGCCCCCCTGCGGCTGCATCCCTTGCAGGGTCTATTGTTACACCCCTGGCGATATCGCAAAATAGATAGTCTGCTGCAAAAACCTTGTCTGAAAAAACGCGTCGTGGGTATGGATCTTAACAAGTTTAACCTCTTTTGCAATTGTTTCATAACCGATTGTCTGGGGTGATTGCATCAAACTGTATCTGTGTTTATCCAACATAAAAATCTGCTGAATCCATTCATAAACTCTCATCAAATACAGGAAATGGACACAAATGAATTTCCTTTGGATCGGCCTGTTATTCCATTCTCAGAAATATTTTAATGATTTATTTTTAAAGTGGATTGCTTGACCATTCCCGGTGACCGCTGTATAATCTCTTTTATATCCTGTCTTCCCATCATCTCCTCCTCCTCTCCCTGCATTGGTCTTTGTAAGTGACTTTGCTTCTTTGTAACAATACTAACGTAACTTTTGGAGTGAATTTTTTGTTTTTCTCTTATTAAAAAGAGTGGGGAAGGGCTACAACAAGCTCTTTCAAGTTTTTATTGCTGTCTCTGATACGAATGGGGAAACGTTACCTTACCTTAAAGGTGCCTATACGCCTACATATGAAATCGCAGCAGGGAGACTTGGCCCAGGATACAGCCGATATACGGCTTACCCTGCTGCTGCACAAGTGGCAACGGCGTTAAAGGGGCATTATGTCGAAAAATTGTAAAATTTAAAATATGTGCAAACATAAACAAATAAGAAGTACGTTTTTTCCAGAGTAAAATGAGCCATACATTACTTTTCTCCTATGTTGCTGTCACTTACAGTAGGTATTAGAAATCTGACAGAAGCGACAGGTTTTGGACTAGTCCATCTCTTCATATGGGATTTTCAGCAAAGCTTTTATTCTTTATTAAGAAATTCCCGAAAAAGGATTTAAACAATGATGCTGGCCAGCTTGCCTGCTCGCTACACAGTTTTTTGGAAGTTGGACAGAGCAAATGCCATTCACTAAGTGCTTTTGAAAATAAATAAATCCCTGAGAATCCCCTATGAAGAGATGGACTAGTCCAAAACCTGTCGCTTCTGTCAGATTTCTAATACCTACTGTAAGTGACAGCAACATAGGAGAAAAGTAATTTATGGCTCATTTTACTCTGGAAAGAAAAGTACTTATTTGTATATGTTTGCACATATTTAAAATTTTACAATTGTTCGCCATAGTGTACCTTTAATTACTATTCCCGCTGCAGGTCCACATAAAAAAAAAAACACAGTTGTATCGTTGTTAGCACTGATGTGGATAGTGTGGGGGCTTTTGCTTTAGCTGGCTCTGTAGCGCCGGTGCCTATAGGCGTGTGCCTAGTGTGCCAGCCCTTTCTGGATATAGCCAGTGTCTGGGCCTAGATGAAAGTCACTCTGGTGCTGAATGGATGACTGTGAGGTCTGGCCTGAATCTACAGTCTTCATAACCAAAGAGACCACTAACGTTCATCTTCACTGTTCTTAAAGTGGTATTATCATCAAATGTCATCTATAGTCTACTCTAAAGCATACACGTCAAACTCCAGTCCGTGGGCCAAACTTGGCCCTCTGAGTTATCAGATTTGGCCCTCAGGTGGATTTCCCACTTTACATTATGTTTGGCCCACTCTAGACCACCAGAGGAGCTATATTGGAGGGTAAGCCCTAGATCACCAGGAAAGCCATATTGGGAGGGGGAAAGCACTAGATACCAGGGAACTGTACTGGAGAGGGAGGGGCCACTAAACACCAGGGAACTGTATAGGGGAGGGAGAGAGGACAACTAAACATCAGGGAATTGTATAGGGGAGGGAGGGAAATCCACTAAAAACCAGAAAACTGTATAGATGAGGGAGGGAGGACCACTAAACTCCAGGGAACTGTATAAGTGAGGGAGAAGGGCCACTAGACACCAGGGAACAGTATAGGGGAAGAAGTTTGACACCCCTGCTCATAAACACTAAATACAGCATACAATTAACAGCTAAAACAGACTTGTTTTCAAGGGTTAAAACTCAAGCTTTAAGGTGACTATGCTTGTAGAGGGCGAGAAGAAAGGAGGACACAGAGAGCCCAATATAGTGTACTATGTATTAAAGGGACTCCGAGCTCATCTAAAAAATAAAAGTTGTACTCACCAGGGGCTTTCTCCAGCCCAGTGCTGGTCGGGAGGTCCCACGACGGCGTCCTGGCTCCTCTCCTTCTCCCCGCTCCGGAATGGCTGACAGGCCGCAGCCCGGGCGACACTCTCCCGAGTGTCGGGCTGCTTCTTCCGCATATGACGCGGATTACGTCACACGCCGGCCGCCTCGCGTCATCACGGCGGCCGGCGTGAAAGTACTGCGCACGCGCGATTAAAGCGCGCATGCGCAGTACTTTCACGCCGGCCGCCGTGATGACGCGAGGTGGCCGGCGTGTGACGTAATCCGCGTCATATGCGGAAGAAGCAGCCCGACACTCGGGAGAGTGTCGCCCGGGCTGCGGCCTGTCAGCCATTCCGGAGCGGGGAGAAGGAGAGGAGCCAGGATGCCGGCGTGGGACCTCCCGACCAGCACTGGGCTGGAGAAAGCCCCTGGTGAGTACAACTTTTATTTTTTAGATGAGCTCGGAGTCACTTTAAAGAGACACTGAAGCGAAAAAAAAAATGATGATATTATGATTTGTATGTGTAGTACAGCTAAGAAATAAAACATTAAGATCAGATATATCAGTCTAATTGTTTCCAGTACAGGAAGAGTTAAGAAACTCTAGTTGTTATCTCTATGCAAAAAAGCCATTAATCTCTACGACTTTCAAAGTCGTGGAGAGGGCTGTTATCTGACTTTTATTATCTCAACTGTAAGTGAACTAATTACTTTTTCTCTGCCAGAGGAGAGGTCATTACTTCACAGACTGCTCTGAAAGACTCATTTTGAATGCTGAGTGTTGTGTAATCTGCACATATTAGAGAATGATGCAATGTTAGAAAAAACACTGTATACCTGAAAATAAAAGTATGAGAATATTTTCTTTGCCACTAATCTTCTAGTAATTATTCATAGTACACAACCAATTCACTATATCATATATTTTTTTTTCGCTTCAGTGTCTCTTTAAGAAGGTAAAGATGAATGTATAAGTATAATATAATACTTACAAACCAGGGTTACCGTCCAGGTAACCGCTGTACAGGCAGGTGGGGAGATTAGACCTGTCCCCACTCAGGATTAAGAAGTCGCTCTCTGTAGATAGGATGAAAAAAAGGGGGGCCAATCCCGCTCCACCAAGGGTGGACTTAATGACCACGCAGTAGTACAGAGGCGCCAGAAGAATAAAAGCACTTGATTAAAAAGTTTAAAATGTAGTGTGTAGTGGTGTACTTACCCCTTCAATACAGACAAAAATGCAGATTATTGCAAAAAACATTTATTTACATACTCCAGAAGGGTATATCCCGCTTCCTCAGGCAATACAAGGGAGCATATAACTCATAGTCGCCAGAGGCGCTAAACTTTGCAACAGACTGTATGAGTTATATGCTCCCTTGTTTACGTTTTCCATTTATGCGAATCACTTGGAAGACAACAGGAAGGGAAAATACAGCAAAAAATTAATAATTTTTGGGAAAAAATGCATATAAAAACGCGTGGAAAATGCATGAAAAATATATGCGTTTTTTTCTATGCGTTTTTTGCTGCGGCCCATAGACTTCCATTAGCGGCAAAAAAAGCAGTGTTTTCCGCAACACTAGTGTTTCTGCTATGTTTGCCGTAACCAGGAGGGAGCAGAGGACTTTATCTCCTTTATTTGCTCACTAATTACTTTTCTAAGAGTACATCTGATATGTCCTGCTGCCCATTGATATCAGTCAGCTCCATTGAGGTGCAAATATGCAATCAAAAGACATCAGAGCAGTCTCATGATTCATATTCATTTTTTACTGTTACATGTTTTAGAGGGGAAAAAAATGTTGATAACAATACCACTTTAACATAAAATTAACAATTTGCAACTAGCAAGGATCTCTCCGTTTTTCTCTCTTAACATTTCACTACTTACCTCCTGTCTGCTTAGCCCTAACTTCTCCACATAGAGTTGTATCATCTGTTCCCCCTTGCATGAATACCTTTTCTGTATACTCTGTAACATATTGCATGGCAACCTACTGACCTGTCCTCTTACGCTGCAACCAAACTGTAAAGAGAATCTGTCACGACTTTACAATGACTCTCTATTAAACCTGCATGTATGACTCCATAGTTATGTCCTGAACCAGAGGCACTGAATCAATACAGAGTTGGTGTTTCATACCATGATAATCTCTGCTTCCTTCTATACAGACACTTCAGAAGTTCTGTGAAGTTTCATCTAATGTAGCTCAGTCTTACCTGACTGCTGCTGTCTCCCATATGATCACTGGTCACTCCTCCCCTTTGATGACTCATGCTGTCAGTTCTGCTAGAGAAGACAGTATGATTAAAGGGAGGGGAGGGGTGAACACAGTGATGACAAGGGAGAAGAAGGCTGATTTGAGCTACTATTTCACTGCAATTTTTTTCAGCATCTGAAACGCTTCTGTATCAGGACATAACTGTAGATTTATACACATGGGCTCATTAGAGGATCACATTGAAGGGAACCGGAAGTGGGGGGTTTACGGAGGCTGCCATATTTATTTCCTTAAAAAAAAATACCATTTGCCTGGTTGTCCTGCTCACACACCTGAAACAAGCATGCTGCTAATTTGTTCAGGTACTTGTTGAAAGCACCGGATCTGCATGCTTGTTCAGGGGCTATGGCTAAAAGTCTTAAAGGCAGATAATCAGCAGGACAGCCAGGCAAGTGGTATTGTTTAAGACGAAATCAATATGTCAGCCTCCATATCCCTCTCACTTCAAGTCCCATTTTAGCCAGGACGATATTCAAAAACGGGTCACATGTTAACTGATGGAAACATTTATACAGCAGCAAGTTTGCCTCTCAGCTACGGATAGTCATGACATGCAAATAATTCCAAGTTTCTGCAAATGTTATGCTAATTTGCATCAGCTCAGAATTATGAGAATCTCATTTGACCATTCCTAGTTGCCATTGCTGGCTGAAGAAGGCAGTTGCGTTACTGAGAGATTGCAGGACAGGAAGTCAGAAGTGCGCCTGAAAATGCCTGAAAATGATTATTCTTTTATAAAGAATGTAATCTGTGAAGAAATCCTGGACCTTTTAAGGCCTATTCACACTGGGGTGATTTGCGGGCATTTTCCGCAGATTTCCGAAAAGCGCTAGTGTAATATATAGTGCATGGCAGTGATCTCGCTGCAGCGATTGCCGGTGATTTGCGGAAAACGAAAACACGTTGCATGCCGCGTTTTTCCAGGATTTTAGAGCAATCACGGTTCAAATGTTAAAAAAAAAAATCACATTTCGCAATTGCTCAAAAATCGCGAGAAAAGAAAAAGAAAACCCTCTGCAAAACGCGAGGGATTTTGCTAGCGTTTTGCGGTCCCAAGTGTGAATGGGCCCTTAACGTCACAGATCGTTGTTTTGTATCAGCCAGGTTGGGATTTCATTTTGTCAGTTTCGCCTCTAGTAACTTTTCTCTTTCGGCGAACAGTGAAGGCAGAGCAGCATTATTACAGCAGGAATTCGGTGGTGATGGTGGACGAGATCATTTGTTCCAGCCCCCCCAAATATCGCTTCCCGGAGGCCGGCCTGCGGATCATGATCACCAACAAGTTCCCCCCCAGGACGCGCCTGCGGATGGCGAGCAGACTCATCATTAACGAGGTATGGCGAGTGATCTTACCAGTCTAAGATGCAACACGGTTTCATTTAACTCTCAGTACAACATATTCATGTCTATGACTTTCAGCAGTATAGTAAGCATAAGACACTTGAAGCATACCTCCCAACTTTTTGAGATAAGAAAGAGGGACACTTAAAAAGGGGTAGTTACCTTGGGAGGGGGAAGCCTCTGAATCCTATTGAGGCTTTCCCCGTCCTCCTCCGTCCTACGGAGGTCACGCTGGGCCCCTCCAAACGGCAGCAATGTAAATATTTACCTTCCCCAGCTTAAAGCGCAGGCGCAGTAGAGCAGACCCAAATGGGATCGGCTATTTCGGCCTGATTCCGAGCTGAGAGCCACTACTGCGCTTTAAGCTGGGGAAGCTAAATATTGCAGGCGCAGTAGCGCTGTGGCTTCGGAGGGACCCAGCAAGACCATCGTGGGAGGGAGGAGGACGGGGGACGCCTCGATAGGATCCAGAGGCTTCCCCCTCCCAAGGTAAGTATGTATGTAAAAATAAGTATATGGGCCCCCCAGGGGCCCATTTTTTTATTACATAGTCTCTTTAAGACACAACCCTGCCACACCGCTAATCCTGCCTCAGTCATACCCCTAGTCATTGATACTAGAAGGAATTCAGAAGCAAAAAAGGGACAGTTGGGAGCTATGCTTGAAGTGAGAAGAGTATGGAGGCTGCCATCTTTGTTTTAATACAATACCAATTGCCTGGCAATCCTGCTGCTCTTTTTAACTGCAGTAGTGTCTGAATCAAACAAGCATGCAGCTAATCCAGTCAGACTTGCCTGATCTGCATGCTTATTCAGGGGCCTTGGCTAAAGGTATTAAGCCCCATCTACACAATATGATTGTTTGTGCGTTTCGATTACGATTCTATTTACGGTTCAATTAAATCCGACATGTCCGATTGGGATTCATTTCGATTCAATTTGATTTGCTATTGTTTTGCAATGGCAAATGGAATTGAGTCAAATTGAATCCCGATCGGACATGTCAGATTTAATCGGATCGTAAATAGAATCGTAATCAAATCGTACAAAGAATCGTATCGTGTAGATTGGGCTTTAGAGGCAGAGGACCAGCCAGGCAATGCGCATTGTTTAAAAGGAAATAAATATGGCAGCCTCCATATACCTCTTGCTTCAGGTGCGCTGTATTTAGTGTCCAGCGTTACATTCCTATTTCCTGCGTGTCTTGACACATCAGCTGGTATTATTATTATTATTATTATTATAATTATTGTGGATATGCTTATATTTCACCTCCCTCTATAGATACCGCCTTGCTGAATCATATCTTTGGTAGAACAAAGAATCCGATCTCTGTAGCACAAATAAAAGACATTCATTGCTGTGAAGCATTGACTTCTGTGTGCCTAGACCGGCAGAATGCACATTAAAAGAGAAAACTTGGATGCAGCCGGAGCATTGTGATTGGTTCACATCATAACAGACTGAAGGAGGAACAAATAGTCTATTGTTTTCAATTCAACAACCCCTGCCTGAGGGAAATGAGAGGTGATATAAATGAGTTAAAAAGCAGAGTAGGGCTAACGTACAGAGGAGAGCCTGTTAGAATAATCAATCAGCTAGAGCTGGCCCTTTCTATGGATTTCCTTTTACACACAGGCCCATACGCAATTCATTTTTTCTCCTGAGTTTTCTCCAAGGCTATATTTTTAAACATGTCAATAAAACGCCTTTTAAACCACCAGAAAGCAAGAAAATACACAAAATAATTTTGCTAGCACTTTTCTAACCTACTTTTTTGCACTTTTTCAATTGCAAAGAGCTGAAAAATGTGTGTAAATAGAGGATTAAAAATTATCACCTAGGAGCGAACTCGAGAGAAAAAGTTAATTGTGGTGCTGCACTGGGGCACTGCCCCCCATCCCCCCCCCCCCCCCCCGGAACATACAGTTAACTGTCTGAGGAAGCCTTACACGTTAAAAGCAAGCTATCATGCCCCCTTTGTGGCCTTCCCCCCCTCCCCCCCCCCAAAGGTTTGAAGCCGCCACTGCATATGGGCTGTTACCTATTCCATTCCAGAGGTATGGATGGGGTGATGAGAGGGTAATATAATATAGGGAGCAGAGAATAGTAATTCTTTTAGAAGTATTTTTTTTTAAGGGGGGGGGGGGGGGGGTGGTGTCCCAACACAGGAAGTGCAACCAAACTTCCTGTTTGTTTTGGGCACCTGTCTGACATCCACATAAAGACGGCTGTCAGGACAGGTGGAGATATGAGTTTATCTGTTGCCATGCAGAATTCTATACTTACTTATATGTTCCCTCTTAACTTGTGTCCCGCTGTGTTTTATAATCTTCATGGCAACGCAAACTAGCGTCTCAAATCATTTCCATATTCATCAGCAGATTTATTTCCCCACAAAAAAAAAAACAGAAGTAGGATTTCACAAGAAAACGTTAAATATTAGAAATGTGATATAAAAGCTCTATAGAGGAGGATCTGCACGCTATGAATGTCAAACGTCCCAGGTGTATCGGCGGTTTCTGAACCTGAAGTGAAACTAAACTTATGTGAAAAGGAATTAAAGGACAACTGAAGAGAGCGGTATATGGAGGCTGCCATGTTTTTTTTCCTTTTAAGCAATACCAGTTACCTGGCTCTCCTGCTGATCCTCTGCTTCTATTAGCCATAGCCCCTGAACAAGCATGCAGCAGATCAGGTGTTTCTGACTTTAAAGTCAGATCTGACAAGACTAGCTGCATGCTTGTTTCTGGTGTTATTCAGATACTACTGCAGAGAAATAGACCAGCAGGGCTACCAGGCAACTGGTATTGATTAAAAGGAAATAAATATGGCAGCCTCCGGAAACCTCTTACTTCAGTTCCCCTTTAAAGTGATCTTAGCAGCTCCTGGTTTCAAAGAGCTGAAGGGGCTGCCATGTTTGAGAAGTTGGGCAAGTAGTTTATTATTTCAGAAGTTTACTATTTCAGGATTTATTATACATGGTATGTTCATACAGGCGCATGGTCAGGACCCAGAGACTGAGTTTACTATAGCCAGAGGTTGGCGCTAGTTTACTTTAGGGGACCCAGCAGGAAACCTTATAGGGAAATTCAGTTAACGTGGACGGCACCCTCTCCAACTGCTAGGAGTTCAATACTTCGCCCACACTATTTGGCCAATCACAACGCTTCATGCTGTAGGGGGTGCTGTGATTGGAGAACTGTTCCCTATGCTATAGCGTAGCTATGGTTTTCAGCGCCCGGGGACAAAGACAATTTTTGCGCCCCACCCCATCTGGACAAAATGGGTGTGGTCATAGGTGAGCTCCCTCACAGTTTTGAGCCCGGGAACATATGCCCCCTCTTGCCCACCCATAGCTATGCCTCTGTCCCTATGAGGTTTCCTGCTGGATCCCCTAAACCAGACTAGCATCCAGAGGTTTAATATGTCTGAGTTTTAATGTATCGAGGTTCTACTGTAATGGAATTGTTGAGCTATATTGGCTATTCAGGGAAGATCCGCCACAAAGTGCTGCACAGAAGAAAGAGAACATCTAGTCTGATGCCAAAAAAAATCAAATAAAAATTTGTGTCTATAGATTTCATATAGGGATGAGGGCAAAGCTTGACTGGCCAGCTTGTATGCATCTGTTTCTTTCTTCAAATCTTCCTCACAAATTCTCACCATCTTCATCCGCTCAGAGGCAGCGACTTCTCCAATCAGCAAACGGCATGAGCTCCACCACGTTAGACGGCAAACAGCAGCTCCTGGAGAACGGCCTCTTACATGAGGAGAAAGAGGACTACCAAGAAGATAATGATGTCACCAACTACCTGGTGCCCTTCTCCTTTCCCAGTAAGTTCTCAAGATAATCTCTGTTACACCAAAGAACAGCTAGTAATAGATATGTGAAATTTCACAGCTGTAGTGACCCCTCCCATGAGGTTCCAACAATGACCCTCCCATGAGGTGCGTGCTCTGGTCTCCACCCTGTCGTCTTGACTGCTGTTAGGACTCTATGTCCTGTTTGACTCACCTTGTATTTTGTATAGAAAATCTTCAATAAGGGTCTATTACATTTACCGTGTTGCGTCTTGTCGTGGTACTCTCTCCTACCACTGCTTGTTGCAGTAGCCATTACAGGCAATGGAACATGACACTCTGCCTGCGGTGCAGAAGTGCTCGGGGTAACACAGAAGCCTTCTGCGGTAATCCCACAAGTGCACAGGAAGTTACATTTTCATTTTTTTTCTTGCGTCGCACCACGGCTATAAGTCACGGTGCAACTTTTCACCTCTGGTGCTCCAAATCGCTCTGCACTAGTGTAAAAGCACCCTTAAAGTGGATGCGAGATAAACTTTTACTCGTTGCATAATTGTGTTCCTTACATATAGTTTATAGGGCATTCCTCAAGCCAAATTCGTTTTTGTTTTAATACTCTAATTCCCTATAAACTAAACAAGCCTCGCCCACAGCTCAAAGTGCCTTGGCACTCCATGTAGCAAGGGCTTATGGGAGCTCAGTCTGGGCAGGAGGAGGAGGTTACTAGCCAGAGATTTCAGAGGCAGAGGGGAGGAGGGAGCAGGAGAGGGGAGTGAACTGAGGGCTGGAGATGCTATCAGCTTGCCTGTGTAATGTGACAAACAAAACATGGCTGCCCTTATTGTATCACAGAAATAAATAAACATGAAGCTGTTGAAGCTGTTTGCAGCTAGATTTGCTGTGTAAACTATCTAAACTTCAGATAAGATACAGTGGCTTGCAAAAGTATTCGGCCCCCTTGAAGTTTACCACATTTTGTCATATTACTGCCACAAACCTGAATCAATTTAATTGGAATTCCACGTGATAGACCAATACAAAGTGGTGTACACGTGAGAAGTGGAACGAAAATCATACATGATTCTCCAAACATTTAAAAAAAAAAAAAAACTGCAAAGTGGGGTGTGCGTAATTATTCAGCCCCCTGAGTTAATACTTTGTAGAACCACCTTTTGCTGAAATTACAGCTGCCAGTCTTTTAGGGTATGTCTCTACCAGCTTTGCACATCTAGAGACTGAAATCCTTTCCCATTCTTCTTTGCAAAACAGCTCCAGCTCAGTCAGATTAGATGGACAGCGTTTGTGAACAGCAGTTTTCAGATCTTGCCACAGGTTCTCGATTGGATTTAGATCTGGACTTTGACTGCGCCATTCTAACACATAGATATATTTTGTTTTAAACCATGCCATTGTTGCTCTGGCTTTATGTTTAGGGCTGTTGTCCTGCTGGAAGGTGAACCTCCGCCCCTTTCTCAAGTCTTTTGCAGACTCCAAGAGGTTTTCTTCCAAGATTGCCCTGTATTTGGCTCCATCCATCTTCCCATCAACTCTGACCAGCTTCCCTGTCCCAGCTTAAGAGAAGCACCCCCAGAGCATGATGCTGCCACCACCATATTTGACCGTGGGGATGGTGTGTTCCAATTGATGTGCAGTGTTAGATTTCCGCCACACATAGCGTTTTGCATTTTGGCCAAAAAGTTCCATTTTGGTCTCATCTGACCAAAGCACCTTCTTCCACATGGTTGCTGTGTCCCCCATATGGCTTGTGGCAAACTGCAAACGGGACTTCTTATGCTTTTCTGTTAACAATGCCTTTCTTCTTGCCACTCTTCCATAAAGGCCAACTTTGTACAGTGCACGACTAATAGTTGTCCTATGGACAGATTCCCCCACCTGAGCTGTAGATCTCTGCAGCTTGTCCAGAGTCACCATGGGCCTCTTGACTGCATTTCCTTGTTCGGTCTGTGGGTTTAGGTGGAAGGCCTTATCTTGGTAGGATTACAGTTGTGCCATACTCCTTCCATTTCTGAATGATCGCTTGAACAGTGCTCCGTGGGATGTTCAAGGCTTTGTAAATCTTTTTGTAGCCTGAGCCTGCTTTAAATTTCTCAATAACTTTATCCCTGACCTGTCTGCTGTGTTCTCTGGACTTCATGGTGTTGTTGCTCCCAATATTCTCTTAGACAACCTCTGAGGCCGTCACAGAGCAGCTGTATTTGTACTGACATTAGATTACACACAGGTGCACTCTATTTAGTCATTAGCACTCATCAGGCAATGTCTATGGGCAACTGACTGCACTCAGACCAAAGGGGGCTGAATAATTACGCACATCCCCACTTTGCAGTTATTGATTTGTAGAAAATGTGTGGAATCCTGTATGATTTTTCATTCCACTTCTCACTTTTACACTACTTTGTATCGGTGTTTCATGTGGAATTCCAATAAAATTGATTCCTGTTTGTGGCAGTAATGTGACAAAATGTGGAAAACTTCAAGGGGGCCAAATACTTTTGCAAGCCACTGTATATACAGTGGTGTGAAAAACTATTTGCCCCCTTCCTGATTTCTTATTCTTTTGCATGTTTGTCACGCTTAAATGTTTCTGCTCATCAAAAACCGTTAACTATTAGTCAAAGATAACATAATTGAACACAAAATGCAGTTTTAAATGATGGTTTTTATTATTTAGTGAGAAAAAAAACCTCAAAACCTACATGGCCCTGTGTGAAAAAGAAATTGCCCCCTGAACCTAATAACTGGTTGGGCCACCCTTAGCAGCAATAACTGCAATCAAGCGTTTGCGATAACTTGCAACGAGTCTTTTACAGCGCTCTGGAGGAATTTTGGCCCACTCATCTTTGCAGAATTGTTGTAATTCAGCTTTATTTGAGGGTTTTCTAGCATGAACCGCCTTTTTAAGGTCATGCCACAACATCTTAATAGGATTCAGGTCAGGACTTTGACTAGGCCACTCCAAAGTCTTCATTTTGTTTTTCTTCAGCCATTCAGAGGTGGATTTGCTGGTGTGTTTTGGGTCATTGTCCTGCTGCAGCACCCAAGATCGCTTCAGCTTGAGTTGACGAACAGATGGCCGGATATTCTCCTTCAGGATTTTTTTTGGTAGACAGTAGAATTCATGGTTCCATCTATCACAGCAAGCCTTCCGGGTCCTGAAGCAGCAAAACAGACCATCACACTACCACCACCATATTTTTACTGTTGGTATGATGATCTTTTGCTGAAATGCTGTGTTACTTCTACGTCAGATGTAACGGGACACGCACCTTCCAAAAAGTTCAACTTTTGTCTCGTCGGTCCACAAGGTATTTTCCCAAACGTCTTGGCAATCATTGAGATGGTTTTTTTTAGCAAAATTGAGACGAGCCTTAATGTTCTTTTTGCTTAAAAGTGGTTTACGCCTTGGATATCTGCCATGCAGGCCGTTTTTGCCCAGTCTCTTTCTTATGGTGGAGTCGTGAACACTGACCTTAATTGAGGCAAGTGAGGCCTGCAGTTCTTTAGATGTTGTCCTGGGGTCTTTTGTGGCCTCTCGGATGAGTTTTCTCGGCGCTCTTGGGGTAATTTTGGTCGGCCGGCCACTCCTGGGAAGGTTCATCACTGTTCCATGTTTTTGCCATTTGTGGATAATGGCTCTCACTGCGGTTCGCTGGAGTCCCAAAGCTTTAGAAATGACTTTATAACCTTTACCAGACTGATAGATCTCAATTACAGTACTTTTGTTCTCATTTGTTCCTGAATTTCTTTGGATCTTGGCATGATGTCTAGCTTTTGATGTGCTTTTGGTCTACTTCTCTGTGTCAGATAGCTCCTATTTAAGTTATTTCTTGATTGAAACAGGTGTGGTAGTAATCAGGCCTGGGGGTGACTACAGAAATTGAACTCAGGTGTGATAAACCACAGTTAAGTTATTTTTTAACAAGGGGGGGCAATCACTTTTTCACACAGGCCATGTAGATTTGGAGTTTTTTTTCCTCACTAAATAATAAAAACCATCATTTAAAACTGCTTTTTGTGTTCAATTATGTTATCTTTGACTAATAGTTAACGGTTTTTGATGAGCAGAAACATTTAAGTGTGACAAACTTGCAAAAGAATAAGAAATCAGGAAGGGGGCAAATAGTTTTTCACACCACTGTAGATAAGTTACTTGTCATAGTTTTTCATCTCGGATCCACTTTACAGTATTATGGAGAGTGTTTAGTGTCTTCAAAAATGGCACCTTCCATATTCCTCTCAATTTAGTGCTCCTTGAGGCCCCTTTTGCACTTGCATTGCAAGTGTTCATTGCAAGTGTTACCCTGTTTTACCGCAGGATAAAGCAACGGCAAGGCAATGGGGCCTTTTCCACATACTGCGACATGCAGGAAGTGTTCATCTCACCGCAATCCCAACGCACAGTCTACAACGCGTTGCCACAAGCACCGCACCTCATGCACTGTGTTTGGGGTAATGGAAGTCAATGGGTGACATAGTAAGTGTGAGGACCAACGGGAATCCTGGTGAAGTACTTCCTGTCTAGCAGGAAGTACATCGCTGAACGGGGGTGGCACTATGCAAATTACCTTGTTGGCGCACTCTGCTACAGGGTCCTATGTTTGTAATTTTTTGTGTTGCAGTGAGATACGGCAGGAGCATTGCCTCCCACCGCAATGCAAAAACCGGCCTTAATCCTACGTAATCAAACTCCCCAAATCGCTGCGTCGTCCTCCTGCTGTCCCTGTGTCCATGCTTTTGCGTACCACGCATGCGCGGCACGCGGGCGGACTTTAGAGCAGGAGGAGGACGGGGCACGCCCCGTGCGTGTGCGCGCGGGCAGGTGCACGCGCATGCATGGTGACTTGCAGCAGTGAAGGACGGAAGGGGAGGGGGGTTGTGAAGGTGGCCTAGAGCCCGTTATTATAACAGTCTTAGGTCCACTAGTGGGATATAATACTCATGTATATATCATGGCCAGCACTATGCCCAATAAGGACATAACTTATACAATTTGTGAGATAACTTACTTCATCTTGACACATTGCATCCCTATTACCAGAAATCAGCTGTTGGTTTTAGAAATTTACATTTTTCATGAATAAAGTAGATTCATATTTTATTAGCAGCACTTTTCTTTATTTAATACTTGATTCTCTTTTCTCTGGTTTGTTCATTTATTGGAAGGGCTGATAAATGAATGAGACATGGTTTGTTGCTGGTATCTCTCCCTGTTCCACTAATGTCTTATTCATATTGTGTAAATGGTGGGTGTTGGAATGTGTACTGCAGCCCTATACAATAGAGATATAAAGTTGTGCGCTGCTACAGCCCAGCTATTCTCCACCCAAAGCTCCCACCCTAAGCACGCCCTCACATACACACAGTAAAAACCATCCACTCCCCTCCATACTCCTGCAAACAGTCCAGCCAACCACATCCCCCCCCCCCCCCAATCTGCGCAATTGCCATCCACTAAGTGCCTTTGTAAATAAAGACAACCTTGAGAATCCCCCGTGAGGAGATGGACTATTCCAAAACTTAAAAGATCTGTCAGATTTTCACTAGCTACTGTAAGTGACAGTAACATAGGAAAAAAGTGATTCATACTGCATTTTACTCTGAAATCTACATTTCATATGTATGTATTTTATATTTTACAATTTTACACGATAGTATTCCTTAATGAGTTTTCAGGGATTAGAAAGATAATCCCTGAAGCACAGATGGAAATGCTTTCACAGTAGGCCTGATGCTGCTCTGAGCCAAAGAGCTAACAATCTACTACTCCTTGCTCACCAGGTGGCTTCGTGAACCAGTTTAAGTGGGCGTTTTCGTGGCCCCTGATCTGCGTGATGTACTTTACCGTCCCCAACTGCAGCAGGCCCCGCTGGGAGAACTTCTTCATGCTGACCTTCATCCTGTCCACCGTCTGGATCGCCATCTTCTCCTACATCATGGTCTGGATGGTGAGTGAGGCCCTCTCAGCAACGGCCAACAGGCCGAAGGGTACCTGCGGACAAATGCGTTGAGAAAAAGTGTGACACTTCCTGCACTTCTCCAGTCCACACTAGTCATACCTCCCAACATTTTAAGATAAGAAAGAGGGACACTTTAAGACATGCCCCTGCCACACCTCCAACTACACCCCTGCCATACCTCCAACCACGCCCCACCACACCCATCATCATGCATATCACAAACAATTCAGAAGCAAAAGATGTAGTTTTATCTTTTTGAAACACACTGGTCCTCTCTATCATCAGTAGTTTGCCTTCATTTTAACATTTGAAAATAAGAAATCTATTAATTTAAATGACGGTAATAAAGTTTAGCGTCAGTTAAACACATTAGAAAAACTCAGTAGAAAAATACATATATTTACATAAATCTATACATCAGTCCTGAAAGAGGGACACATGAGGAGGAACGAGGGACAGGGCTCCCAAAGAGGGACTGTCCCTCCAAAAAAGGGACAAATGGGAGCTATGACACTAGTGATCAGTGGCGTAGCTAAGAAGCCGTGGGCCCCAGTGCAAGTTTAGCATTGGGGCCCCCAAGCATGCTATAGATAACAATTGATACAACACACCAAATCCAATCAAGGACAACCACAGTGTCAGAGGTGCAAGAAGGGGATGGGAAACTGTGTGTTAGTGATCACTACAATTCAAATCAACTATAGCGAACACTTTAATTCCAGCGCAGGAGACTTGGGCGCAGCCGGCGCCACCATAGGCCATAATAGGAATTACAGCTATAGCAGTGCACAGGGAGTAACTTCTGCGCCGTCAATAAGACGGAGTTGAAGTTACTTATAAAACACTATAATTCGGCCTCCAGCAATTGCTGGAAGCCGAATTATTTCATTCCCCACCATCCATGGCGGCCTGGAGGGGGAATAGTATTTAACGTCACCGGGAACTTGATAAGCCATACCGGCTGTATCCTGCGCCGATACCTCTAATAACCAACTATAGAAGTGAATATTATCAGCACAGGACCAATAAAGAGCTAATAGAGTGGTTGAGGGGTGGGCACTTTGGGGCCCCTCTAGCCCAAGGGCCCCGATGCGGTTGCTACCTCTGCACCCCCTATTGCTACGCCACTGCTAGTGATGATTATAAATAATGTGCTAATTTCATTCACGAGAAACTCCAGGTACAACTTCACAATTATACGTCATTTTTTAAACTGATCTGATTTCATGTAAGGGCCCATTTCCACTAGCCAATAATTGTGGATGTTTCCCGCATGTGATTTCAGATGTGGAATCACATCCTATAGGCTGCATCCGAAATCGCGTGCAACCAAAATAATATTGCGTCAGCTGCAGTTTTCTGGAGGCCTGATCTGAATCTTTATATCCGGCTATAGTGGATCCGCAGTGGATTCAGTTCTGGGTCTGATTTGGAAATGGATGCGGCACCCAGTGGGAAATAGACCATAATTACGTTTTTTGCGTAAATTGAAAAAAACATGTTCGTTCATACCAGAGGCAAGTTTGAACTAGCTAAAAAAAAAAACTGTAGTTTTTTGAGAAAATCGATTTTAAAAAATCTAAAGAAAAAATCGTTATTAAACTAGGTAAAATGACATTTTGTAACGGTACACTTTAAATTGGCCTTGAACTCTTGCTCAGGACAGAAGGAAAACAGAGAGAAAAGCACCCTGTATGTATTTAGAGAGATTAGTCTAATTCCCCCTCACAACCTCAGATCAGCAGGATCCATAAACATGGTCACTCCCAGAGTGCACCTCAAAATCCTTTAGAGCCAGAGCTTTCTGTCATGCTGCCCTTAACCTTTGGAATTCCCTACCACACCCAGTAAAGACAGCACCATCCCTGGAGTTTTTTAATTCCAGACTGAAAAGCCACCTGTTTAGCCTGGCATTTGCCGACTTGTAAAATTCTTCCTCTGTACCAAAATTTACCAGTCAACCAATTACTGGTCGGAGCCATACTTATGCGCTTAGAGTCCATTGGGTGAAAAGCGCTTTACAAATGTTGTTGTTTGTTGTTGTATTTAAATAGCACAATCAAAGTGTTTTTTGCTTTTTGTTTTCCCTATATAAGTTTATAAATGTCATTTCATCTAGTTGAACTGCTTTCTCAACAGGAAGTCACCGGTGTTCAGGGAAATGTCTTCCCCTTGGGAGCGTCATTTTTAGGCCTGTTTGGTTTTATGACAGGTGTTCCCTTGCTTTCTCTCTGTACAGGTGACGGTCATCGGGTACACGCTGGGCATTCCAGACGTCATTATGGGCATAACGTTTCTTGCCGCGGGTACCAGTGTACCGGACTGCATGGCAAGCCTGATTGTGGCAAGACAAGGTACGGCGCCTGCATGGCCCCCACGGTCTGATCGCAGCTGAGGGGGAGGAGCCGTGAACTTAAAGGACCTCTGTCGCAAAAAAAATGAGCCATAAATTACTTTTCTCCTATGTTGCTGTCACTTACAGTACGTAGTAGAAATCTGACATTACCGACAGATTTTGGACTAGCCCATCTTCTCATAGGGGGGCTCTCAGGATTTTCTTTATTTTAAAAGCACTTAGTGAATGGCAGTTGCTACGTCCAACTGACAAAAAAAGTGTACCATGAGCAGGGAGGCTGGCCAGCATCTTTGTATAAATCTTTTTCAGGGAATGTCTTTGTAAAGAATAAAGGCCATGCTGAGAATCCCCCATGAAGAGATGGACTAACCCAAAACCTGTCAGTAATGTCAGATTTCTACTGCCTACTGTAAGTGACAGCAACATAGGAATAAAGTAATTTATGGCTCATTTTACTCTGGAAGAAATGTACTTCTTATTTGTATGTGTATTTGTATTAAGATTTTTGCGACAGTTCCTCTTTAATGACAACAGGAAGGAAATATGCGTCCAGTGTATTTGTAGAGAGTGCACAACTAATTTATTACTGAATGAGTCATATGTGGTATAATTTTAAATGTGACGAGTTGTAAAACAGCTTGGATCCAAATCAGATAAAAAATAAATAGAGACAAACTGAATCCAACATAGAAAGTCATTTTCAAAATGATGATCAAACTTGGAAAAGTTTGAGCAAAACGACAAGAGACATATGTGATAACATTTTAGCCGTGATCAGTAGTAGAATGGAGTTTACAGTGTTTTAGGGTTTAGGCCCATGTCTTGTGTATTCTTTTTAGTCACAACCTCAATCAAAAGCAATTAGTTACATTCAAGATACATTCTGTATCCAAATAAAAGACGTGTCTATTGAAAACAAAGTGACAAAATATAAAAGAAAAAACAAATATTGTTACCTCAGGAACTTGGCTAATATGTATGCCATGAGGGTATATTAGGATTATTTTTGCAAATAAGGTCTTGTAATCATCAATAGTGTACAATGAGAAAGCAGAAAAACAGAAAAAGACAACTTTATTTTCAAATACAATATTGTCACCATACATTGTACTAGGAATATAATCTAAGCGTTCAGTACATCAAAAGTGGACCGGGCAACTGTCTCTTTAAACGTTTATTTATCTTCATGCCACATAATACATCCATCAAACAAGTAAAGGAATGATCAAACCTGATGGTGCTGGGGTGTATAGGGATCGGGTGACCAGGGATAGTGAAAGGACGGCACTACAGCCGTTTCGCGCCCGCCTGGCGCTTGTTCACGTGCACAAGCACGTGAACAAGCACGTGAACAAGCGCCAGGCGGGTGTGAAACGGCTGTAGTGCCGTCCTTTCACTATCCCTGGTCACCCGATCCCTATACACCCCAGCACCAGCATCATCAGGTTTGATCATTCCTTTACTTGTTTGATGGATGTATTATGTGGCATGAAGATAAATAAACGTTTAAAGAGACAGTTGCCCGGTCCACTTTTGATGTACTGAACTTTTGCTGACTGCTTTTCCTGCAAGATACCGGTTGCACGTCTTTTGCTTACATCATAGCTGCAGTACAGGGGGTGCTGAGGGGCGAAGATTGCCTGGTTGCCGGGTGCTTACGCGGGCCTGCATACCCCCTCCCCCTTTTTTGGAGTACTAAGTGCCAGGTTGCCCCCATTTCCTTTCAGTGTACGAAATAATCTAAACGTTGTAATAACCAGAATGGATAAACAAATACAATTTGTGGGTTTAACTTAGTTAGAAACAGTGTTTTTTTTTTTTCGTGGCCTTACTTTCCTTTTAAAATGCATAGAAAATAAGGTAATTACTAAACAAAATTATCACACACTAAAAGCCTAAATTCTCCTGAAAAAAGCAAAAAACATATATAGATCATTTAGGTGTGATAAATATTAATAAAGCTGTTGGCGGATGAATGGAAACATTGCTCTCCTCTTGAAGTGGTTAAATGGCAAAGAGTAGACATGAGTAAGGAAAGGCCTTAGCTTGGCTCCAAATTGACACCAGCATCTTGTATAGACTTCAGCCAGAGACCCACATGTGCTCAGGAATCTCCTGGACCACATGGTAGCTAAGTGGTCACCACCCGGGCCTTCAGTTGGGCCACAGTTTTTATTATTACCCAGAACACTATCTGCAGAAAGTTTATACTGTATGTTCCTTGTGTGTATTCCTTGTGTTTCCTCCCACATCCCAAAATCTTATTGTTAGGTTAATTTTCTTCTGAACTTGCCAGAAGACGGTTGTATGGACAGTAGATAATATAGAACGGGTAGTGATGTGAATTATTTGCTGTACTCCAAAGCACTACAGAAAATGTGTTCTATAAATATATAATAACAATTTGAGAATTAATTTAAATAAAACCCGAGGTAGGCAGATGGGGAGCAGATGGCACACCGAGGCGTGTACGTACAAAAAGGGCGCCCGGACAAAAAGGGCACGGGGTGTAAACGCTAATCAACAATTAATTTTTAATAGCGTTTATAAAAATAGTGTGCTATATTTCGTTTACAAATAATGTTTAACAAATTTATAAATCATTAAATAATGTTTATGAAATCGGAAATTGTGAAAACGTTAGTCTTCCCTGTTTCAAATGTTAAACTTATAATTACGTTTATTAAAAAAACAATAATATATGTTTAATTGTTATAATTGTATATTATTGTGAATAACCTTCATTTATGGTTTGTTCTTATACTAAAATCTGAAAATATTCTTTATAACGATGATATAAATATAACTACGTTCGTAATAAGTGTTGTAAAACATTAGTAATTATTACTAAAATTTTACTTAAACTATACCTAAGCCTACTCTTACACAGAACCCTCCCTGTACCTGGTAACAGTAAATTCGGGCGCCTGAGGCTAGTGGACAAATCGGGCGCCGCCATTCACTCCTATAATAAATATCGTTTAATGGGCGCCCGATAGGAAAAAAGGGCGCCGGAAAAAACTAACGTTTTAAAAGCGGCGCCCGGAGACTTAATGTTTTATTACTGTTTCTCATGATTACACATTATTTAATGATTTATACATTTTTAAATATTATTTTTAAACGAGAAACAGTACAATATTTTTTTCCAAACATTATTTTTAAACGAAAAACAGTACTTTTTTTTTTTTACATTATTTTTAAACGAAAAAACCAACAGGGGGGTCTTAGGTTTAGGCACCAACAGGGGGGTCTTAGGTTTAGGCACCAACAGGGGGTCTTAGGTTTAGGCACCAACAGGGGGGTCTTAGGTTTAGGCACCAACAGGGGGGTCTTAGGTTTAGGCACTAACAGGGGGGTCTTAGGTTTAGGCACCAACAGGGGGGTCTTAGGTTTAGGCACTAACAGGGGGGTCTAGGGGTTAGGGGTAGGTACAGGGAGGGTTACTTAGGCACCAACAGGGGGGGTCTTAGGTTTAGGCATCAACAGGGGGGTCTAGGGGTAGGTACAGGGAGGGTTACTTAGTAATTTTTTTTTTAAACGTTATTATATGTTTCACTATTTAAACGAAAGATTAACGGTTTTTACAATTGCCGATTTAATGCACATTATTTAATGATTTATAACTTTAAAAAACAATAATTTTAAACGAAATACAGTACAATACAATTTTAAACGTTATCCATGCTTATCGTTAAAAACCTGGCGCCCTTTTTTCCCAGCGCCCCTTTTTAACGTACGCCTGTACCTATCCCTAACCCCTAGACCCCCCTGTTGGTGACTAAACCTAAGACCACCCCTGTTCCCTGTTGGTGCCTAAACCTAAGACCCCCCCTGTTGGTGCCTAAACCTAAGATCCCCCCTGTTGGTGCCTAAACCTAAGACCCCCCTGTTGGTGCCTAAACCTAAGACCCCCCTGTTGGTGCCTAAACCTAAGACCCCCCTGTTGGTGCCTAAACCTAAGACCCCCCTGTTGGTGCCTAAACCTAAGACCCCCCTGGTGGTGCCTAAACCTAAGACCCCCCTTTATTATGTGGATAATAATGTTTTACTAATTGTGGATGCAAAAAATATTTAGCAATTTACGTTACGTACTGATCGCTTTATTTTGTGAATAATAATGTTTTAGAAACAGTAAGAATTAAAACTTTAAATAATGTTTTAATTAGTTAAATAAGATAAATATGTTTAGTATTTTTATAAACGTTATTCGGCACGGGTGCAGTTTATAAACGTAAATCACCACCAGCACACTTATAAATCATTAAAAATCTCCTGGCGCCGTTTGTAAACGTTATTTATGTCCTGCGCCCTTTTTTCCTGCTCGGCGCCCATTAAACGTTATTTATTATGAGAGTGAATGGCGGCGCCCTTTTTGTCCACTAGCGGCCTGCGCTCTTTTTTCCATGTTCTCTGCCTCATAACATGGCTCTCTGTCCCCACACCGCCGTTCTCTGCCCCCCCCCCCCCCGCCACACCATAGCCCCCGAGAATATTTGTCGCTATCTCGTAGGTAAACATTGAGGCAGGGAACACACTACACGAGAACGGCAAAACGCGCACGATTTTAGAGGCTATTGAAATTAATAGCCTAGCGCAGGAAACGTTGTGCCGCATGCGTTTGTGCGCGTTTGCGTTTTTCTCCGCGTTTTCTAAACTCACAGTTTTCTGCTTTTTCCCGCACGTTGCATGACAGTACATGCCATGCAATCACATAAACGCGGAAACGCACGCGGAAAAACGAACACGTCTGACGCGACCGCAAAACCCGATGGAAACCTAGGAAACGCAGGGGAAAACTGCCCTGCAAGTGTGTTCCCTGCCTGAGGAGAGGGATTTCCTGTTCAAAAAACCTGCCAGGGGCGTTCCTACGGGGTTTCCAGAGCTGCCGTTGGGCAGCTCTCTCTCCCTGGCCACGCCTCCTGCCGCTCCCCCACCTCCCTGTACGCTGTGAGAGACACACTGTCTCTCATTGCAGAGTCGTGACCTATAGGTCAAGAAAGTGGGCCAGTGCGGCACACAGAAGCTGCGTTTTGTGTGGCTACCTGATCCGCTCAGCCCCGTGGATCAGGTAGCGTTTTTTTTTTTTTTTTTAGCCCACCGCTCTCTTAAAGTACGCTTTTTAAAATATGTTATTCTTTTGTTGATGCCACTATATTGTGTACTTTCTGCATTAAATGTGTGTCTTGCAGGTCTCGGAGACATGGCCGTGTCTAATACCATAGGAAGTAATGTCTTTGACATTCTGGTTGGACTGGGGGTGCCCTGGGGGCTACAGACGATGGTGATTCACTACGGATCAACCGTAAGTCCTACTACTACACATAAAGAGAGCCAGGAATCGGGGACAGCTATCTCCTGGGTCCTATAAAAAAAAAATAGACCATCAATTCCTTATGTTATATCTAAAGAATTTGTATTTTTTTTAATTTTGGGAAAATGTCTTGCCTGTTAAGATAGAGATGGGAACCTTTCAACCCTCCCATTAGCCCCTTTGAACTAATCAATGAATTGTCTCCTGTGACTGTTGTATTTTAGGTGAAGATTAACAGCAAAGGATTGGTCTACTCAGTGATTCTCCTGCTAGGCTCTGTGGCTCTCACGGTGAGTACAGGATATCACCAGGATACATCACTTCCAGTTGCTTTGCCGTCACTTCCGGTTGCTTTGCCGTCACTTCCGGTTGCTTTGCAGTCACTTCCGGTTGCTTTGCCGTCACTTCTGGTTGCTGTGCTATCACTTCCGGTTGTTGTGATATCACTTCCAGTTGCCTAGCTGTCCCTTCCGGTTGCTGTGCTGTCACTTCTGGCTGCTTTGCTGTAACTTCCAGTTACGTACTTTGCTGAAATTTGGTCCTCTGGTGATGCTGACCTGCAATGTCCCAAAATCAGCTATAGACAGCCTGAGAACAATTTGGGCCATGCTGGACATGTGACAACTTTTCAAGGCACTCCATAGTGAACTAGTCAAAAAGTTGTTTAAATTATTTTAAAGTAATAAGGTAGCATGCCAAATGAAAAATGGAAGAGCGTAAAAAAAAAGGTGCATCTTTCACAGCAAATGTAGAATTTCACTTTGAGGTGAACCTGCAGTGAGAGGAATATGGATGCGGCCATCTTCGTTTATAAAGAATGCCAGTTGCCTGACTTCTGTGCTGATTCTCCGCCTCTAATGCTATAAGCCACTGCCCCAGGAGGAGCAGCAGAGCAGATGCTGTAACTCTGGTGTGACTCCGTTGGCTGGCTGCATGCTTGTTGCAGGGCTGTGACCTCAACACAACTAAAGCCACAAGCTCAACATAACAACCAGGCAACTGGCATTGTTTATAATGGAATGAAGATGGCAGCCTCCGTATTCCTCTCACTTCAGGTTCCCTTTAAGTACAGTATAAGTACACTTGAAGCATAACTGTACTTATGTACATGAACATGGTTAACTATTTGCTCCTTAACCCATTAGCAGCTTCAAAGGAATTGTCTCCTTTTGAGATTTGAGATAAGTGCCCTGCTTTTGACCTCAGACTTGTGCTGGAAATTCTTGGAATTCTGTGATGTCTCTCTGCTAGCAGAAGATATAGAAAATGAAATTGAAAATGAAATGAAAATGTTATTGTCTCACGCTGCCCCCTAGTGACAAGTGGCCATAGATACACATTACAGCAGTACTAATTAGTAGCAAGGAAATGTAACAATGCCTTACGCCCTTTCAATTCCTATGGGCAGCTGTAAATCATAAGTGATCCTGTTTACCCCCAAGGGAGCTAGGAAATAGACAAGAGGAGGATATTCTGTTGGTGGGTGTAGGGCAATGCCAGTCTGCTGCCGTGATGCTGTAAACCCCTCCATGACTAGTAGGATGATCTCCACTATCACTAAGCTCCAACTCTTGTCTATGCCCTAGTTTCTATGAAAAAAAAGCAAGTGATGTCATTACTGTTACCATGTGCTAGTGTGGATTATTTTATTATTATTATTATTTTTTTATTTATATAGCGCCAACATCTTCTGTAGCGCTGTACAGAGTACAAAGCAATTATTGGAGAGCATAGATACATGAGAAGTTCAAGACACAGTACAACCTTTATTTTAATCTGCAGTGCCCATTTAGGTGGTAAAATCACCATTCAGTCCTGTCTTAACCACCCTGGCGTTTTATCAACATCGCCAGGGTGGCAGCGCAGCACTATTTTGTATTTTTTTTTAAATCATGTAGCTAGCCTAGCACTAGCTACATGATTCCCCCTCCGTGCGGCGTCCCTCCCTGCCGCTGGCACATTAGCCCTGCCGGAAATCCCGTTCTGGTCAGGATTTCCTTTAGGGCTTCCCCCGTCGCCATGGCGACGATCGTGATGACGTCATTGACGTCATCCGGAGTCCCGATCCACCCCCGCAGCGCTGCCTGGCACTGATTGGCCAGGCTGCGCACAGGGTATGCGGGGGGGGCTTTCGCGTCAGGTAGCGGCAGAGCGGCGGCGATCGAATCCCCCACGCAGCTAGCAAAGTGCTAGCTGCGTGATTTTTAAACAAAATTAACTAAATTGGCCCAGCGGGGCCTGAGCGGCGCGCCCTCCGGCGGTAATGGACGAGCTGAGCTCGTCCATACCGCTAAGGAGGTTAATGGAACTAGCAGTTGTTTCCAAGAATTCCTTAAAGCACATTCTGCTATGGATACCTCCTTGGTGCCCCCTTAAATAGCTGCCAGCCCAGGCATGTGCCTGGTTTGTCTATGCCTAAAAACGGCCCTGCGTTAAAGTGGACCTGAACTCTTGCACAGAGCATAAGAAAAACACAGAGAAGTTCACCCTGTGAGAGTTTAGCTAACTTTGTCTAATTCTCCCTCATCTGCAAATAATCACAAGTGTAATTTGAGCTCTCAGCTGTGTCAGCTCGGTAGACACAGCTAACCTGAAAAAAAACAGGAGGTTAACCCTTTGTCCGCTTCCATGAAAGCAGGAAGTAGACACTGCATATTTATTGCAGGAGTTCTGTAAGTTGTGAAATGTTTTTCTTTAACGGTTATTATGCTGTTGCTTATCTTTTAGCGCAGAAAGGAAGTTCTGAGGTCAGGACCCCTTTAATGAAAACCCTTCTGACCATTCATTTTGTCATCACGCAGGTCATCGGCGTTCACGTCAACAAGTGGAAACTGGACAGGAAGCTAGGATACTACGTGCTCATCCTGTACGTCATCTTCCTGTGCGTCTCCGTCCTCATCGAATACAACGTCTTCACCTTCATCAACTTGCCAATGTGTCAGGACGACTTCTGAACTGCCATCCATCAGTAGGCCAGAAACCAAGACTAGAACCACCTCTGTGTCTCGACTAGCCAGACGTCCCTTTCCGCGGCCCCAGTGCGCTGCATGAATCGGCCGGGGAAGTCCCCCCTTCCACCAGAATGTAATGGAAGAGATCGACACTTGCCGCGCCAGGGAGCCTAGCGATGGGTCTAAACCGACAGAACGGTTCCCGACCAAGATCAGCGTCTTCCAAGGAAGGCTCTACGCGATGCTGCTTTATTTTGTACAGTGTAATTAGTTTCGTACAGATTATCGATGACATGCGGAGAAACTTATGGCAACTCCGACGTGTACAAACCATAAGATTTGCTTTTTTTCATACAGCTATCCAGAAGCCAATGGACAAAAAGAGGTTTTGTAGCGGTATTCAAGCACATGTACAGAGAAGAACGAGATGTCAGGCCTAAAGAGTTTAATTTATTGCAAGTTGAAAACTTTATTTAAAACTGTTACAGCACAATCAACAGACTTTCAGGGGAGTCCTTCTTCAACTCTGTAAAGGAATGTGGTGCTGCGGACTGCGTCCAAATTCTTTTTGCAGAACCGTTTCTAGAATCGATAGCTGAAAGCCTGACGGACAGTTTGTAAAAGACGGGTATAAAATAAATCTGGCTCAAAATGGGATGTAGAAAATTCTCTGTAATCTCAATGGACGCTAGCAGACGTTTATAATAAGTTGTGAGACTGATACAAAGCACTTTTTTTTTTCTTCTTTTTTATAGCCAGACTTGAACAGCGCCCCCCGGTGGGAGATTCAACAATGCACATTCAGAAATGCAAAGAATTACGAAAGTCACTTTAAGTAAATGTATTTGTATTTGTGCTTGTATTGGAAAAAAAAAAAGATACCATATTTGATAAGTATATAAATATATATATGTATAAAAATGAGGAATGTTTTATCCAAAGGCACAATATAATACAAGATGTATATGTATTTAACAAGAATATTCTTTGGCTTGTTGGTTTTGTGATGGGTGGAGACAGAGATCTTCTCTTCGAAGCATTCAGTGAATTTTCGAAAAATTCTGCATAATTTTGCCAAAATGCAGTTTTCACCTAAATGCGTTATAGTCAATGGAGAAGGCAAACATTGGGGGTGCTTTTGTGATGTTAAAAGAACTGTCCTTAAAGAGACACTGAAGCGAAAAAAAAATGATATTATGATTTGTATGTGTAGTACAGCTAAGAAATAAAACATTAAGATCAGATACATCAGTCTAATTGTTTCCAGTACAGGAAGAGTTGAGAAACTCCAGTTGTTATCTCTATGCAAACAAGCCATTAAGCTCTCCGACTAAGTTTGGAAAGGGCTGTTATCTGACTTTTATTATCTGTTCCTGGACTATTTACTTTTCCTCTGCCAGAGGAGAGGTCATTACTTCACAGACTGCTCTGAAAGAATCATTTTGAATGCTGAGTGTTGTGTAATTTGCACATATTATAGAATAATGCAATGTTAGAAAAAAACACTATATACCTGAAAATAAAAGTATGAGAATATTTTATTTGCTGCTAATCTTCTAGTAATTATTCATAGTACACAACCAATTCATTATATCATATATATTTTTTTCGCTTCAGTGTCTCTTTAAAATAGCCCAAATAGTTACATAGTTATTTGCTTTGAAAAAAAGACATACGTCCATTGAGTTCAATCAACTATGGATTCAACAAGCTATGCTTTTCCTAACTCTGTCTCTAATTCAGATTCTTCTTTCCCTACCTCTCTGGGTGCAAGACTGGATTTTTTTCATGGTTGAACCCAATGGGCAAATGTCTTTTTTAACCACAATGACCAGACCAACAGTGGCTATCTTATCGTCCTAGTCTTCAATTGCCTAATTCTCCGAACTCTGAGTCTCATGTCCTCAGTTCCCCAAACCTTAATTCTCCTAATTCTAATTCTCACATTCTCGGTTTTCCTAACTCTAATTATCTTGTCTTTAGTTCTCCTAAGCCTGGTTTTACTAACGCTAAGCCTTCTGTCCTAAGTTCTCTTAAGCCTGGTTCTGCTAACTAAGCTTCCTGTCCTCAGTTCTCCTAAGCCTGGTTCTGCTAACACTAAGCTTCCTGTCCTCAGCTCTCCTAAGCCTGGTTCTACTAATGCTAAGCCTTGCGTCCTCAGGGCTTCTAAACCTAGTTCTTCTAATGCTAAGCCTTGTGTCCACTGGTCTCCTAAGCCTAGTTCTACTAATGCTAAGCTTCCTGTCCTTAGATCTCCTAATCCCAGTTCTTCTAACTCTGATTTGCCTATCATCAGTTCTTCTTACTCGGATTCTACCGTCCTTCAGTTCTCCAATGCCTAATTTTCGTATCCTCCATGCTCCCATAGTTCTCCTAATTCTCCCATCCTTAGTTCTCCTAAATCTCCCGTTCTCTATTCTTCATTCTATAATCCTCTTATCCTCAGTAAAATTGTATTCTCCCTTCTTCACTTCTCCTAAATATAAACTCTATTCAACACAATTTCTAAACGTTTATGTTAAGAAGAGGAGTTTGAAATAGTTTCAGGAAAAGTCCTTATATAAAATGCCCCGTAGAAAGGGAATGAAGGGCGGTAGTAAAGGTTTTACCTACCGCTGTCCTACTTCCTGTTGGAGAGATTTACCCACCTTGTTTGAAGGTAGGAAACTACGTAGTTCATCCTACATAGCTATATAACTTCCTGTCTTACGGGGAAGAGGCAGGGGCGTAACCAAAGAGGAGCAGCCCCTGCTATTGCAGGGAGGCCAGAGCAGTGCGTCCCCCAACTACTAGCCTTCCATTTCTTTAGTAAAGGTCTTTATCCTTTTGATAACTTTCCTTTTTGCAGCTACACTTGTTATGGGCGTTAAGATTATGATGACCACACTTGTTTTATGACCCTTGCACAATGTGTCCCCAGGCTGTGAGGGTCACCAAGCGGTGGCAAGAGAAAGGATGTGGACAACGGGGGGGGGGGCTCTATAAAAGTTTTGCTAGGCCCCCAAGATTTGTTGTTACGCCCCTGGGAAGTGGATACTTCTTCCCAACAGGAGGAGAGACAGCAATAGGTAAAACCTTTTTAAAGTATTAAAGAATTACAATCTCATTCGGATTGTATTGTCTTGATGTAGATGGGCTTTTCCAAAACATTTGCACATCATTTTTAATCTTTTTCTAAAATGTTCATTTCACTGTGAGCCAGAGACGAAGCACCCTCATGTATTTTACCATATATATCAGTGGGAACATTAGAGAAGACACTTACCCTGCTCTCCGTTTCATTCTTGACTGCTCAGGCTGCTTGTTATCAGCCCTGATAAAATTCCTGACTGAGCATTCAGTCTGGCTTTGCTATATTGACTCAGCTATAATGATTCCTGAGCAGAGCCAGAAGGGGGCAGGCTTGGGCTTGAAAAGACATCAGAGAAGACAGACTCCGCTATAATAATTCCTGAGCAAAGCCAGACTGAATGCTCAGTCAGGGATTTTATCAGGGCTGATTAGAAGCAGAGAGCAGGGTAGGTGTTTTCTCTGTTTCCATTGATATATATTGTTTCCATTGATATTGAGAGAGGTGGGTTCATGAAACAAAACAAAAAAGTAGGCTACCCGATCTGCGGGGCTGAGCGGATCAGGTAGCCGCAAAAACCGCCGCGCTCGTGGGTTGCAGTAGACCACTTTCACTTGCGGGACCTATAGGTCATGATGCTGCATCGACTGTGTTGTCTCTCATAGCGTGCAGGGAGGCGGGGGAGCGGCAAGAGGCGCGGCCAGGGGAGAGAGCTGCTCAATGGCAGCTCAGGAAACCCTGTAGGTGGGCGTTTAAAACAGGGGATTCCTCTCCTTTCTGTTTACCTCCGAGTTAGTGACAAATCTTGTTGCTAAACTCAGGGGGCTATAGCGTGGCGGTGGAGGGGGGGGCAGAAAGCGACGGTTGGGGGGCACAGAGCCGTGTCATTAGGCAGAGAACATGGCTCTATGTCCCATCTGCCCCCCACATCCCCACCTCGGGTTCCCTTTAACCTCCTTGGCGGTATAAAAAAATACGCCAGGAGGCAGCGCGGCAGTTTTTTTTTATTTTTTTTTTCTATATCATGTAGCGAGCCCAGGGCTCGCTACATGATAGCCGCTGCTCAGCGGCATCCCCCCGCCCTCTTCGATCGCCTTCGGCGATCTCCGATCAGGAAATCCCGTTCTAAGAACGGGATTTCCTGGAGGGCTTCCCCCGTCGCCATGGCGACGGGCGGGATGACGTCACCGACGTCACTGACGTCGGGACGTCATTGGGAGTCCCGGGCCACCCCTCGGCGCTGCCTGGCACTGATTGGCCAGGCAGCGCACGGGGTCTGGGGGGGGGGGGGCGCGCGCCGCACCGGATAGCGGCGATCGGGCGCGCGGCGGCGGCGATCGGGGTGCTGGCGCAGCTAGCAAAGTGCTAGCTGCGTCCAGCAAAAAAAAAATTAAACATCGGCCCAGCAGGGCCTGAGCGGCACCCTCCGGCGGCTTACCCCGAACTACGTTCGGGGTTACCGCCAAGGAGGTTAAAGAAAAACAAAAAAAAATAGAAGAGAGATCAAGAAATGATTGATTTTCACCATGTAATTTGTTCATATTGTTTGATCCACAATGAGCCTGCAGGTCATCATCTTTACTACTGGCAGACATGAAAAAAACACAGTACCAACTGCCATTATTTACATTATTTATAACCACACCCACCAACATTATGATAGGCTAAAAGGTTGTTTTTTTTATATACATATGCACAGAGGGAGATACTGGTTGCTTGGCAATTGGAAAAGCCATTATTTCCCACAATGCAACAAGGTTCACAAACAGGAAACTGTTAGGACCATGGTCCTGACATCACGCTCTGGGAGGGGTTTCACCACAATATCACCCATAGAGATCCCCCTACTGATTGAGATGAAGCTCAATCCTTGGTTACACATTCCTTTTTAAAGGTGGCCATACACTGGTCGATATGCCATCAGTTTCGACCAACAGATAGATCCACATTGCAGTAAAGGTGGCCATATGATCACTTTCTGATCGAATCTGATTGGAGAGGGATCATATGGCCACCTTTACTGCAAACAGATTGTGAATATCGATTTAAGCCTGAAACCGATCACAATCTGTGGAGCTGCTGCTGCCGCACACCCCCCCCCCCCCCCCGCATACATTACCTGTTCCGGCCGGCGCGAGTCTCCGCTGTCTTCTTCTCCGCTCCGGCTCCGGCTACTGAACTTCCTGTCCAGGGAAAGTTTAAACAGTAGAGGGCGCTCCTCCTTGCCGGGTATCCCGAACTCAGTTCGGGTTAACCTGCGCAGGAGGATTTCTCAGGCCCCGCTGGGCCGATTTACATAATTGTTTTTTTCCTACACACAGCTAGCACTTAGCTAGCTGCGTGTAGTACGCGATCGCCGCCGATTCGCCGCGCCGAGCCGCCCCCCCATCCTCCCCCAGACCCCTGCGCAGCCTGGCCAATCAGGGGATTCCCTCTGACGTCACGACGGTCGGTGACGTCATCCCGCCCGGTCGCCATGGCGACCGGGGAGGCCCTGCAGGAAATCCCGTTCTCAACGGGATTTCCTGCATACTCTGATCGCCGAAGGCAATCGGAGTGGGTGGGGGGATGCCGCCGCTCAGCGGCTATCATGTAGCGAGCCCTGGACTCGCTACATGATTTAAAAAAAATTTTTTTTTAAAAAAAGTGCGGAGCTGCCTCCTTGCCGGATTTTTTAGACCGGCAAGGAGGTTAAACTTCCTGCCGGAACAGGAGGTTCTGTGTAGCTCTGGAGCCCAAAGCGGAGAAAAATCAGTCTGGAACCTGAAGTGGAGAAGAAGACCAGGAAACTCGCACCGGCTGGAGCAGGTAATGTATTACCGCTGTATTGCGTCGGTCGTCGGGCATTCGAACGCCGCTAACCACGCACTCCCGACCTGCCGGCGACCTAGGAAAATCTCCCGCACAGATGGGTCGACGGGAACGATCGATTTCGGACGGAAATCGATCGTTCTGTCAGCGGTGTGCGCGGCGATTTCACAGCCGTTTCGATCACTGTGATCGAAACGGCTGTATATCGGCGGGAAAATCGGTAGGTGTATGGGCCCCTTAAGAAGGTTTTCCCTCCTCCATGAGTTGTAGGGGACAGCAGAAGAAGATTGCAAGGAGTGTGACAAAGAGCCTCTATGTCACACTGGTACCTCCTGACAGAATGGGGGCCTTTCAGCATCACTTATCATTGACAGATAAAGCACAGCAATTTTTGAAATATTTACCCAAATGTTTTACTAAAGCACATTTTCAGCTAGTAGACTCAAAGAGTTATCGTTTACAGAATGAACCTTCCAGGTTTCAAGGTGATGAGATTATGCTTATTGAGTCTGTGGGTAACTTTCACTTATGTACAGCTACATCCACACTTTAGATTTTCCTTGGCCAAAACGATTGTTTTAGAAGTGTATGCATGTGTTCACCGACATCTCTGGCCTATCCTCTATAGAGGGCCACATGGATGTCCCCCGATGTCATCTGTTTACTTTGTGAACTTCAGTGGAAGTTTCAGGAGTGTGATACTGCTCACTCCAACCCCCCACCCCTAACCTTCCTAATGTGCAGAACATGATGATTGGCCAGGAGCTGGAAGGTTTGTATGTACAACAATCGCTCCAATATAACTGCTCAAAACTGTGACTAGGTGTATATAGCTTTAGCTAGACTTTCTGTTAACTTAAAGGACATCCGAGGCAAGAAAATAAATGTAGTTTTACTTACCTGGGGCTTTTTCCAGCACCTAGACATCATTTGGGTCCCTCACTGCAGCTCCTGTCCCCTCCGAGGTCCCACGGGCAGCCTCTGAGGATCGCCGACCCTTGCCCACAGGGGCGTAACAATACACCCTGAAAGGAATGCAGCGCAGGAGGGCCCTGTGGGGGAAGTTTCTTTTCCCTGTCCTGAGAGACTGACAGCTAAGGACACGAAGAGGAAAAACTTTCTGCTCTCTGCACAATTGTTGTAATGACTGCATCTGCTCAGCCACTGATAAGGAACCATACAAAGATTTGTAGACAGTGCCTATTCAGTGTGCAGCAGAGTCTTGGGGGGAGGGAATCCACAGTGTTGCAGGGGGCCCAGTGATTTCTAGTTATGCCCCTGCTTGCCCGGGAACATGCCCACATCACTGGGAGCATGCTGTGCAGGCGCAGTATGCCCACAATGACGTGCCCACGCATGCGCAAAAGGCGCTGACCTATCAGGGGTCGGTGATCCTTCAGAGTCTGCCAGCGGGACCCCGGAGAGGACCAGAGCTGTGGCGAGGGACCCAAATACCTTGTAGGGGTTGGAAGAAGCCCCAGGTAAGTATAACTACATATATTTTCTAGCCTCGAAGTCAGGGCCGGGCCGAGGCAGAGAGGCTCCAGCCTCAGGGCGCAGTGTAGGAGGGGGCGCACAACTCACTCAGCTATCATTCCCCTGTTGTGTTTGAAGCAGAGAGAAATAAGAAAAGGGGATACATGGCAGTGACCGCAAGCCAGATAACTAGAGATTAAGGTGTTGGGGGGGTTGGGCCGCCTCTTAGTCTAATCAGCAATCCGTGTGTGACGGCTGGGGTGGGAGGGATGGAGGGGTGCACTTTGGTGTCTCAGCCTTGGTGCAGGAGGACCTTGTCCCGGCTCTGCTGGAAGGCCTTTAAAGGGGCAGAGCTACCGAAGGTAAGCACAGAGGAATGTTCATGCTGATTCCACATACCTATGTACATTTTCTGTTCCTCTGCTCCTTCCCCTTACCAGGACCACATAGGTATTCCTTCAAGTATTTGACTTTAGACTTAAAGGGGACCTGAACTCTTGGATAGGACACAAGGAAAACACAGAAACACAGGAAAAGTTCTTCACTATATCATAAGCTAACTGTATCAGAAATTGTCATTCTCAAGCACATAAAGTATAGTACTGTATTTTAATTAAGTCAATAATTGAGTCAGTTAGGAGTCACAAGTCCCAGCATGCCCAGGGCCCTCTGCAGCAGCCTATTCCTAATGTGCTCATCCAATCAGGGTTGGATTTACCATCCTCTTCCCCTCTACTTTATAGTATACGGTGGTTTGGGCCTTTTGACTCACTGGGACTCCGTAGCTACTCAATAGAAAGAGCTGATTGAATGCTATATAAAGGGGTGTTTTCTTTCCAATTGTAATGCCTGACTTGAAAAGTGAAACGCATTGTCTTATGTCCTTTTATTAAATCTTATTTTACTACACTCCCCGTGTATGTGCTTTCTGCACTATCTCCCTCCCACTGTGTTTACACCGCTGTCTGTGGAGGACTGGATGCCGCTCACCACGCTTCTACGCGTGTGTTAGAGGTAGCGTCCAAGTCCCCATAGCAACTGCCGCCTGGACTCCTGGGAAGGTGACGTCACGTCCGCCCTGCCGATACGGAGAGCCCGGTCCCCGGCTGGCTTAGAGGGACGACTGCTCATCGCGGCTGCGTACGCTGTGCCAGCCACATTAGGATTAGGTGAGACCATTCCATCTTTTGTCTGCACCTTGCTGAACTGTTTTCTCAGAGCGCTCCACTTTTCTCTTCTTCTTGGATTTACCATAAGACACTGTAGGCACTTGCCTACAGGCGCTTGATGATGTTAAGACGGCTCACTCCCCTCGATAAGTGTCTCCCTCCTGCCTTACCTATGCAGAGTCCCTAATGGAGTTTAAATAACAGGTTACTTGCCTGAGTCTTGGCATTCTACTGACTAGATCTACCTTCAGTTGGGGGCACCTCTAGCTATCTAATACTGAGGATAGCTCTGGCTACCTAATACTAAGGAGCACCTGTAGCTACCTTTGATGGGCAAGGGAAGTAAGGGAGAAGTGACAGCTGGGCCAGCCAGCACACTTGCAGTGCGGTTCGGTGGGGGTTTGTAGGTTAATGGAGGGCAAATTCTAGGGTGCCAGAACATCTGTGCCTATAGGCTCCTGTGATTTAAATCTGGACCTGCATCCAATCATAGATCTAGCTGCCAGGAAAGCCTGTTCTGGTATTGGAGGGCTGCACACTGCATATCTGGGGTACTACAAGGCTCAGCATGCCCAGGTGCATCACAGACAGGCAGCATATAATACAGTACATCCATCCTTCCATTGGAAGTACAAGCACTTGCACATTTGGGGGACTACAAAATTCAGCATACCTTAGGACTGCTTAGCCAAGCAACTCTTACCAGTAATCCCAGGTTGGACAAATCACATCACTGAATAGAGGTAGCCACATTCTCTGATATCTCTGTGGGCGGAACTTAAGTTTCCCCTCATACTTGGCCAATCATGTAACCTCTTGCCAGGATGCAACCAATCATAATGAGCCACTGGATTCTGTAATGCGATTGGCTCCGATACCTCTGCAGGCGGGACTTAGCACAGGTTGGCTTGCACCGCAAATCACCACTGGCCATAAACATGCTATCAGGCACCGCCTCACCTTAACCAGCGTGTAGAGCAGCCGACCAATGGTTTCACACTGCCGCATGATGCATGCACCGTCCACTTTTTACTGTAGCCAGAGACAGTGTCACATAGGAACCAAAAACATGTTTACCATACCTCCCAACTTTTTGAGATGAGAAAGAGGGACACTTAAGCCACCCCCTGCCACACCCCTGATCACACCCCCTAGTCACGCCCCATCACACCCCTAGTCACGCATACCATAAAGATTTGTTGAGAAAAATATATCGTCTTATAATTCAGACCACACTGGTCCTTTCTATCCTGGTTCATTTTCCTTCATATTAACATTTTAAAATTAGTAGTATATCAATTTCAAGGATGAGAATAAAGTTTAGAGTCAATCAAACACATTTTTAATGGAAAAAAATATATATATTTACATAGAAAGAGGGACAACATCCTGAAAGGGGGACAAATGAGGAGGAAAGAGGGACAGTTGGGAGCTATGTGTTTACTATACCTGAAGTTTTATTATATCTAGGTTTACTATACCAGGAACTGTTGCTCCTATAGATTTATGATGGAGATTGGAGAAGTAGTTTACGACCGAGTTCATTATAACGAGATTATACTGAAGTACAGGTATAGACAGCAGAGCTGCATATCTGTATCTAGATAGAATAGAGGGGTAGAAGAATCTTCACATTTATAGTCTTCCAGTGTGTTGTCCACCAAGCACAGATTGCTGCGAATATCGGCTTTTGCAAATGCCATGACTACTCTCTCTAGTGGTCACCCACGATCACTGGATTTGAACATTTTTCTGCCCAAGGGCCACTGTCACCAACCTGCTTCCCCAACCGCCCCGCCCTGTGCGCTCCCCCTGTCCCGTTTGTTACCCTGTCCTGTGCTGTCGTCTTGCGCTCACCCCATCCTGTGTACTTCCCTGGTCCTATGCTCCCCCCATTCTGTGCTGTGCTTGGGGGAGCACAGGATCAAGCTCGCCCCTGTGGAAGCAGGGTGGTCAGGGACTGAGTTACTGCTGCAGTTTACGTTTGGCAACTAAACTGCCTTAGTGTGCCAGGCCACTGCCCGCCCCTTGATTCCTGGTGCCCTAGGCCATGGCCTTGCCTCAAATTCGGCCACGCACACGATACAATAAAATGATCCGATTTTACGCCCATTCGATAAAAAAAGATTGTATTTCTTGAAAAATCAAAACCCTTTTTTTTTTTATTCGAGCAAGAAATCCGATCTGTTTTCCTGTTTTTATTCGATAAAAGTTCATCGGGAAGGGTGGATTTTTCTGATCAATTTTTATGAAAATTGAATGGTGTGTGTGGTAGATTGTCAGTTTATTAATATATACACCCAAGCAATTTTCTCAGCGTTTCCAATCATTTTTATCATAATTGAGGAAAGAACATACTGTATGCGTGTGGTACATTGGTCAGATGTTTTTAAATGTTACAATCAGTCAGAAAGATTGATTGCTATTCTTGAATTGAAAAGATATTTAAAAATTGTTTGGCGTGTGGCCAGAGACGAAGCACCCATATATATATATATATATCAATCAATGGGAACATGACAGTAAACACCTCTGCTCTTCGTTTCATTCTTCTATGCTAAATCTGCCTGTTATCAGCCCTGATAAGAATCCCCGACTGAGCATTCAGTCTAGATTTGCCCGGAATGATTATAGTGGAGTCTTCTATGATGTCTTTTCAAGTCCAAGTCTGCCCCCTTGTGGCTCTGGTTTCCTGCTAGGAGGATAGATAGCAGGAAATTAGAGCCACAAGGGGGCAGGTTTGGGCTTGAAAACACATCACAGAAGATTGACTCAGCTATAATCATTACTGGGCAAAGCTAGACTGAATGCAGGGGCGTAGCACTAGGGGGTGCAGAGGTTGCGACCGCATCGGGGCCCTGAGGGGCCTTCCCTCAACTGCAGTATTAGCTCTGTATTGGTCCTGTGCTCATAATAATCACTGCTATAGATACTTTGAATAGTGGTAATCGTTAACAAACTGTTCCCCATCCCCTTCTTGCACCTCTGACTCTGTAGTTGCCATTGGCAGATTTTGGTACGTCATATCAATTGTTATGTATAGAGTACATGAGGGGCCACAATATAAAACTTGCATCGGGGCCCATAGCTTCTTAGCTACGCCACTGACTGAATGCTCAGTCGGGGATTCTTATCAGAGCTGATAACAGGCAGAAAGAGCAGTGAAGAATGAAACAGAGAGCAGGGTAGGTGTTTACTGTCATGTTCCCATTGATATATATGGTAAAATACATGAGGGTGCTTCATCTCTGGTTCTCTTTGAGGACTAACTTGATTTTCTCCTAGGTAAGCTTGATAAAGGACTGGTGCTGTCGCAATTCTTTTTCATGTGATAAACACTGGATAAATTGTCCACTGCTTTACCACAGGGTGGTATGTAATACGGACTGTCGAATATAAATAAAAACTTTTTGGAACATAAACCAAATGTGAAGATGCTTTCATCCCTCTTACCTATTTATCCCTCGTTATCTGTATCTGGAAGCAGGGGTCCTGTGTGTTCTACAGTTCCCTTCACAAGCACAGAGAGTACAGGGGGAGTGGCTTCACTTCTCCCTCATTTGCATTGCCACACACCCTCACCCCTCCTAGCCTGATCAATGGCCAGATGGTAAGGCCTGGAACCCACTACATATTGCTAGCATTTTTAATTAGCGTTTTGTAAGCGATTCCATGAGCGTTTTCCGGCGCTTTGGGGAGTGATTTTAAAAAGTGTAAGCTTTTTGCCAGCGATTGTGTAGCGATTTGCGATTTCAATTCTGATTGTTCCTTTCAATTCACTTTAATTTTTTTTAGGGCTAGTTGACACGGACGGCAGGCGGAGTTGGGGTGGCCGGGAAGCCGCGTCGTCCTGTGACGTCTTGTTCGGGGGCGGCCGCGGCAGTACAGCGACTGTGTCGGTACGGTGTCGGCTTCCCACCGCGATCACGATCAGTGTTTCTCGTTCCCCCGAAAGGGGACATGAAGCCACGGCGGCTAGCTAACCCTGGACGTCGCATGCGGCTTCTAGGGGCCGGCCAAAACGACACATTAAATCAGAACGCCGCATTTGCGCAATTGCCGGTAATCGCACGCTGCTAAACGATCCCTTTAACAGCCTTTAGCAATGTGCGCCTATAACGGCCATCTTGCTGGATTGGATCTTTAAAGGAAACCTGTAACAAAAAAAAAACCTGCCCTGGGGGGTACTTACCTGGGGTGGGGGAAGCCTCTGGATCCTATTGAGGCTTCCCCCGTCCTCCTCGGTCTCACGGCGGCGGTGATAAAGCTCCCAGAATGGCGGGGATGTAAATATTTACCTTCCCAGCTCCAGCACAGGTGCAGTATCGGCTCTCTGCTCGGAGATAGGCGGAAATAGCCAATCGATGTCGGCCTGCTCTACTGCGCAGCCGCAAGTCTGCTGTGCCTACGCAGTAGAGCGGACCCAACAGAAATCGGCTATTTCCGCCTATCTCCGTGCTGGGAGCCGCAACAGCGCCCCCGCTGGAGCCAGGAAAGGTAAATCTATCAAGCCTTGTCAGATTGTCGAGGCAGGAGACTTCGGGGGAACCAGCGCTGGATTGCCTGCAGCTACGGGGAAGGGGGAAGCCTTATTGGGACCCTGCGGCTTCTCCCCTCCGAGGTGAGTACCCCCCAGGAGAACTTTTTTTTGTTACAGAGTCTCTTTAAGATCCTCGACGACTCTGCGCAAAGCACTGCGATTGCTTGAAGTCTCGTTTGTGCCGGTTGTGTAGCGCTGCATGATGTCGCCAGCAGGAAGATGGATGGGGCAATACTCGTCATGGTGGGACATTGCTGGATCTTCCTACTTCGCTGCAGTGAGTATTCAGCTCAGAAGGTTCCCGCATAACCAGATGTAAACTTTCCGTCGTTATCAGAGAACCTTATTAAACTCTCATAGCAAACTCCTCGAGGAATTAAAGGAATTTACAAGAGATCCTTACTGGGCTGAGGATGTGAATTCCTGATCTGGGGAGAGGTTCCTCGAGTGGATCTATAAGATGTAATAATCCTTAGCAAATGCCTTGTGGTCTGTTTCACTATATACTGTCTATATGGCTTTTTATTTGCTTTTTGTATTTGGCCGATGTGAACTGTGATAGTATAGTCATCTCTTAACCATTTCAGCCCGCCGGTATTTTTCACCTTATGCATCCAAGCAATTTTCACCTCCCATTAATTCGCCAATAACTTTATCACTAATTATCACAATGAATTGATCTATATCTTATTTTTTTCCGCCACCAATTAGGCTTTCTTTGGGTGGCTAAGAATTATTTTTTTCTAAATGCATTTTAACAGGAATATTAAGAAACAAATGGAAAAAAATCATTATTTCTCAGTTTTCGGCCATTATAGCTTTAAAATAATACATGCTACCATAGTTAAACCCTATGTATTTTATTTGCCCATTTGTCCTGGTTATTACACCATTTAAATTATGTCCTTATCACAATGTATGGCGCCAATATTTAATTTGGAAATAAAGGTGCATTTTTTCAGTTTTGCGTCCATCACTATTTACAAGCTTATAATTTAAAAAAATGTTTGTAATATACCCTCTTCACAAGCATATTAAAAAGTTCAGGCCACAAGATAGCCAAAGTGCATTTTTTTGCCCTGGAAACGAAGTGCTCGCTTCCAGGAAGCATATGGAGGATGGGAAACTTTTTTTTTGGGGTCAGAAACACTGCGGCTTCTGATGAGAAGCCGTCGGTCTTTCTACCGGGGACTTAGATCAATGAATGGGAACTATGTCCCATTCATTGATATCCGGGGGGCGGCACGGGAGTGCGCTTGCACGATCGCGCGCAGCAGCACAGCAACAGCCGACTCGACGTGACAATCACGTCCAGGTGGCTTAAATGGTTGAAGGATACCGAAGGTGACATGTGACATGATGAGATAGATATGGGTATGTACAGTGCCAAGCATACACATAACTAGGCTGTGTTCCTTTTTTTCTTTCTCTGCTTGAAAGAATTAAACATCACCTTGTAAGTGGCAGTTCCTGTCTGAGTCAGTCTACAGTGTGACCCACACTGATAAGAAATTACAACTATAAAACACTTTCCTAGTAGTACATGGCTTCTGAGAGCAAGAAAGAGATAAAAAGGTTCAATAGTTCATAGATTTTAGCTCTGGCATACTTCAATGAATGTGTCATTGAGCAAAAATAATAAAACAGTAAAAACTTAAAAAGTAGATTTAAATATAAAATAAAACTGTGGAATATCTTAAAAAGTCATTTTTAGGAGAAGAAAGATAGATACAATTGTTTATTTTAATTAGTTTATTTTCACCTCGGGTGTCCTTTAAAGAGGCCCTGTAGTGACTGTTGTAGAATGCAGTCAATTATTCAGGATACCCACTTTTTTGTTAATTATCCTGGTTTCAGCATCAGAAACACGACCTAGGTCTATATATTTCTATATACTAGTATGTAACCCCACCCTACTAGTGATGTTTAGCCTAGGCTGTTTAGATATGCAGAATTCTCCTCCCAAGTTAGCCAGGTACAGTGCTGGTCGTAATGGAGAAAGCTACGCTTACGGATCATTACGCGTAATTTTACGCTATTACGCATTACGAAATTACGCTTACGGCATAGACAGTAAATTTCGGTACATGTCCATAATTACGCATAGCACTTACGCAATTACGCGTAAGTATACCGTAGTGCAGGTTATTACGTTATAGGCTTACGCGTAAAATCCTGCTAGCATTTAATGCGTAAGGTCATGCTGCCAAGCGGAAAAGTTGACGCATGGATCAATGTTAGGTAGCCGCCGACTTTAAGAGTTAATAGCAAAGCCCCCTTAAGTGCTAAGAGCCTCAAATTTGGAGAATATATTAAGGAGATCAGAAGGAATAAGAGGAAAAAAAAATTTCAAAAAGACCTTATAGTTTTTGAGAAAATCGATGTTAAAGTTTCAAAGGAAAAATATATACATTTAAAAACCCGCCGACTTTAACGGTTAATAGCAAAGCCTGCTTAAAATTTAGGAACACCAAATTCACAGGGTATATTAAGGGGATCAGTGGGAATAAGAGGAAAAATTTTTTTTTCAAAAAGACCTTATAGTTTTTGAGAAAATCGATTTTTAAGTTTCAAGGGCGAAAATGTCTTTTAAATGCGGAAAATGTCCGTTTTTTTTGCACAGGTAACAATAGTGTTTTATTTTCATAGATTCCCCCAAGTGGGAAGAGTTTTACTTACTTCGTTCTGAGTGTGGGAAATATAAAAAAAAAACGACGTGGGGTCCCCCCTCCCAGACCTCTTTAACCCCTTGTCCCCCATGCAGACTGGGATAGCCAGAATGCGGAGCACCGGCCGCGTGGGGCTCCGCACCCTGACTATACCAGCCCGCATGGTCCATGGATTGGGGGGTCTCGGAAGGGGAGGGGCAGCCAAGCTTTCCCCTCCCCCTCCGAGCCCTTGTCCAATCCAAGGACAAGGGGCTCTTCTCCACCTCCGATGGGCGGTGGAGGTGGAGGCCGCGATTTCCTGGGGAGGGGTTCATGGTGGCATCTGGGAGTCCCCTTTAAAAAGGGGTCCCCCAGATGCCCACCCCCCTCCCAGGAGAAATGAGTATAGAGGTACTTGTAGTACCCCTTACCCATTTCCTTTAAGAGTTAAAAGTAAATAAACACACAAACACATAGAAAAAGTATTTTAATTGAACAAAAAACATAACCACGAAAAAAGTCCTTTAATATTCTTAATTAACCATTAATACTTACCTGTCCCTTTAAAAGCCAGTTCCCACGCAATATCCTCGGAAATATACTAATCAGTTACAATGTAACAAAGTTATTCAATGTAACAACTTTGTTACATTGTAACACCACCGCACCCGACGTCACTCACCGCCGCCGCCGCCGCCACGTCTGCGCTGCAGGACCCGACAGAGCTCTGAGCTATAGCTCAGAGCTCTCTAAGCATCTTTGTATTTGGGCTCCAAGGAGCCCCATTGGTCCTTAGCAGACCAATGGGGTTCCTTCTGATTTGAAGGAACCCCATTGGTCTGCTAAGGACCAATGGGGCTCCTTGGAGCCCAAATACAAAGATGCTTTGGAGAGCTCTGAGCTAATATAGCTCAGAGCTCTGTCGGGTGAAGGGACGCTAAGTCCCCGCCGGCTCCGCTGCCCTCCCCGCCTCTCCCACATGTCACCTATATACATGCTGGCACCCATGGGTGCCAGCATGTATATGGGTGACAAGTGTGGGCGGAGTGGACGGCGGGAGCCGGCGGGGACTTAGAGTGTATGCGGCGGCCGGCGGGTGAGCGGCGAGTGACGTCGGGTGCGGTGGTGTTACAAAGTAACAAAGTTGTTACATTGTAATAACTTTGTTACATTGTAACTGATTAGTATATTTCCGAGGATATTGCGTGGGAACTGGCTTTTAAAGGGACAGGTAAGTATTAATGGTTAATTAAGAATATTAAAGGACTTTTTTCGTGGTTATGTTTTTTGTTCAATTAAAATACTTTTTCTATGTGTTTGTGTGTTTATTTACTTTTAACTCTTAAAGGAAATGGGTAAGGGGTACTACAAGTACCTCTATACTCATTTCTCCTGGGAGGGGGGTGGGCATCTGGGGGACCCCTTTTTAAAGGGGACTCCCAGATGCCACCATGAACCCCTCCCCAGGAAATCGCGGCCTCCACCTCCACCGCCCATCGGAGGTGGAGAAGAGCCCCTTGTCCTTGGATTGGACAAGGGCTCGGAGGGGGAGGGGAAAGCTTGGCTGCCCCTCCCCTTCCGAGACCCCCCAATCCATGGACCATGCGGGCTGGTATAGTCAGGGTGCGGAGCCCCACACGGCCGGTGCTCCGCATTCTGGCTATCCCAGTCTGCATGGGGGACAAGGGGTTAAAGAGGTCTGGGAGGGGGGACCCCACGTCGTTTTTTTTTTATATTTCCCACACTCAGAACGAAGTAAGTAAAACTCTTCCCACTTGGAGGAATCTATGAAAATAAAACACTATTGTTACCTGTGCAAAAAAAACTGACATTTTCCGCATTTAAAAGACATTTTCGCCCTTGAAACTTAAAAATCGATTTTCTCAAAAACTATAAGGTCTTTTTGAAAAAAAAATTTTTCCTCTTATTCCCACTGATCCCCTTAATATACCCTGTGAATTTGGTGTTCCTAAATTTTAAGCAGGCTTTGCTATTAACCGTTAAAGTCGGCGGGTTTTTAAATGTATATATTTTTCCTTTGAAACTTTAACATCGATTTTCTCAAAAACTATAAGGTCTTTTTGAAAAAAAAAATTTTCCTCTTATTCCTTCTGATCTCCTTAATATATTCTCCAAATTTGAGGCTCTTAGCACTTAAGGGGGCTTTGCTATTAACCCTTAAAGTCGGCGGCTTTTTATATTATACGGGAGCGTAATATTACGCGATTACGGCAGACTGTGTAATTTCAATGGGAGTTTACTGTCTTACGCGTAATTTGTTACGCGTAAAACGTAACCCTGCGATCTACGCGTAATTAATTACACGTAATACCGTAACCTTACACGTAACGCTTACGGTGCATTTGTAGTGAATTACGATGCGTAATTACGCTAATGCGTAATTTCGGCCCAGCACTGGGCCAGGTACAGTTGCCCCCAGTAGAGATTGGCCAGGCACTCTCTTCACTTCCTGTTTCTGCCCGGTGCTGTCCCCAGACTTCTGCTGCCTCAGGAAGTTACCTCACTTGGCATCATGGGCGGACCAGGCCTGAGCATGTAGCTAATCTTGTCAGATCCGACAATAATGTCAGAAGCACCTGATCTGCTGCATGCTTGTTCAGGGTCTGTGGCTGAAAGTATTAGAGGCAGAGGGTCAGCAGGGCTGCACAACTCAGCAAACAAGTGACCTCCCCCCTCCCTTTTTGTCCCCACCAACAGAGCTTCCTGTTGGTGGGGTCTGATCGCTCCCCCCAAAAAATGTTTTTAGGTAAATATTTATTTGATAATTATATTAATAAATTTGCCTGTTTTTTTAACATTTTTTTCTCAGCCCGCCCTCCCCCCCCCCCCCCCCCCCCCCACCAGCCAATCCCCGTGATCAGCTATCATAGGCTTCAGCCTATGACAGCCAATCACTATTATGTATCCCAGGGGGACAGCCGTGTCACACGGCTGTCCCCACTACAGCGCTGCCTTAGATCGCAGCGCTGTACACAGTTATTAGACGTCGTCGTCTAACAATCTCCGAGCAGCGATCGCCGTTGGGAGACTGAAGGTGGAGCGGAGCGCTCTTCTGAAAAGCCCATTCCTAGCCGTGGTCCAGGGGCTGCCGCACTGCTCCCGCCAATCGGCGTGGAGCAGTCGGCAAAAGGTTAAATGGAAATAAGTATAGCGGCTCTTGCTACAGTTGTCCTTTAACCTTCCTGGCGGTAAGCCTGAGCTGAGCTCGGGCTATGCCGCCGGAAGGCACCGCTCAGGCCCCGCTGGGCCGATTTGCATATTTTTTTTTTTTTGCTGCACGCAGCTAGCACTTTGCCCGATCACCGCCGCTACCCGCCGATCCGCCGCTATCCGTCGCGCCGCAGCTGCCCCCCCCAGACCCCGTGCGCTGCCTGGCCAATCAGTGCCCTGAATCCCCTTTGACGTCACGACGTCGGTGACGTCATCCCGCCCCGTCGCCATGGCGATGGGGGAAGCCCTCCAGGAGATCCCGTTCTTTGAACGGGATCTCCTGATCGCCGATCGCCGGAGGCGATCGGAGGGGCTGGGGGGATGCCGCTGAGCAGCGGCTATCATGTAGCGAGACTTTGTCTCGCTACATGAAAAAAAAAAAATTTAAAAAAAAAAGATTTGCTGCCCCCTGGCGATTTTTTAGCAAACCGCCAGGAGGGTTAAAGCAAACCTGAAATGAAAATTAAGTTAAAATAAACACACACACCACATACTTACCTCCCGTGTAGACTGCTCATCAATCTCTTTCTCCTCTCCTGCGTCCTGTTTGTCCGCTGTGATCAATGGAATTCTCATTTTTCCATTTAAAAAAATGGCCATTACCCCATAACAGCTTCTGGGCCAGCACACTGTTAAACTGTAATATCGCCCACTAGAGCCATAGGAAAACATGGACATTACCTTGCACATCAGTTGTCCTTTCAGTTATAACTGACAGCAACTGATATATAATTGACTGCAACTGATATATTTCAGTTCTAACAAAATATTGTCAGAACTGTATGTAATATTCATTTGGAGGTACATCATGTGTTTATTTTAAATACTTTTATAACCTGGTTCAAGTTCCCTTTATAGCTGAATTATCATAAGTACCTTCTGTTTTAGGGCCTATATCCACTATGCCTGAATCTGGGGTGAATATGCAGCATTTCCCTGCGGGCGAGAGGGGCGGGGACATGCTGCCTATCTCTTTCATGGGCTTGCTGTCCAGATCGCACTGCAATGTAAATCTGGATGGCGTGCTGCAGATTTATGCAGCCGAATCCCTATTGCCTTGCGCTGCACAGCTTAGCGGTACAGGCTGCAGCTTCGCGGCAGAACGGGAGCCACAGCCAAATCGCAAACAGATGCGCCTCTTAGTGGAAATGAGCCCTTAAAGCATACATGTCAAACTCCGGCCCATGGGCCAAATCTAGCCCTCTGAGCCATCAAATTTGGCCCTCAGGTGGTTTCCCCACTTTGCATTATGTTTGGCCCACACTAGACCACCAGAGAAGTTATATTGCAGGTGAAGCCCTAGAACACCAGGTAAGCCATATGGGGAGGGGGACAGCACTAGATACAACTGTATAGGAGAGGGAAGGGGGGCACTAGACACCAGGGAACTGTAAAGTAGAGGGAAGGTAGGCCACAAGACACTGTGGAACTGTACAGGAGAGGGAAGGGAGCCACTAGACACCAGGGAACTGTATAGATGGAGGGCGGGCACCACTAAACATCAGAGAACTGTACAGGGGAAGGAGGAGGCTATTAGACACCAGGGGACTTTATAAAAGAGAGAGATGACTGCTAGACATTAAGGTCGGCCCTTGACTTTGTCCCAGAGCTCACTTTCGGCCCACTTTGTATTTGAGTTTGACGCACCTGCCTTAAAGAGAACCTGAGACGAGGGGGGTAAAAGAATTCATACTTACCTGGGTTTTCCTCGAGCCTCATGACCACTGCTGCCTCCCTTGCCCTCCTCCTATGAGCAGGGCCGGATTTACCATAAGGCACAGTAGGCACGTGCCTACAGGCGCCTCATACAGGAGAGGCGGCTTACTCCCCTCCCTCCTTCCCTATGCAGAGTCCTGAGTGGTTGCTCGTCCGGGTGTCGGCATCCCACTAACGAGATCTCCCTTCACTCGGGGCAACTTAATACTGAGGGCACCTCTGGCTACCTAATGCTAAGGGGCACCTGTAGCTACCTATGACAGGCAAGGGAAGTAGGGGAGAGGTGACAGCTGGGCCAGCCAGCACACTTGCAGTGCGGTTTTCCAGATATTTGTAGGTTCTTGGAGGGCAAAGTATAAGTTGCCAGGACATCTGTGCCTATGGGCTCCTGTGATGTAAATCCAGGTCAGCCCATGAGCCTCCATTCGCCTGCTATCGGCCCCAGCAATCCACCTTCACTTGCGTCAATTGGGCTCTTCTGCGCATCCCCGGCCCAGCCACGTGTGCCCTCTGTGTTCCCATCGCTGACGGCGTTCTGCGCTAGCAAGAGACCAACTGAGGGCGCATTACCAGGATGGATAGCAGGCGAACGGGGCATCCAGAAGGACGGTGGCCATGAGGCTGGAGGAAGCCCCAGATAAGTATGAATTCTTTTACTCCCTCATCTCAGGTTAGTTTTAAACAGGAAGAATTGCATTAAAAGTGTACCAGTAATAATATTTTATATCGCTCAGCGTCACAAATCAGGAATAGAGAGGCAGACAACCCCCTCTACGAGCTCCCTATCCCCCTCTACAAGCCCTCTGGGATGGGGCCTGAGCTGCTGGAGGCTGTGATGTCAGGGCTCATATTTGTTCTAAACTTAGAAGTTCGTAAAAGATAAAGAGTTCCCAGATGCAGGAAGTTTAGTCGCAGCAGCTGTGAGGCTGCAGATTTCACCTGTTCTGCAGAACACATCTGTCTGGCAGGATGATTCACTGCAGGGGGTACACACATACAATCTGTCAAGCAGGGCCGGTGCTTCCATAGAGGCAAAGGCGGCAACTGACCCAGGGCCCGAAAGTGTGTGCCCCCTCCCCTCCAGCTATGGTGACCCCATACATGCCTGCGGGGAATGAGGAAGAGAGGCGCTGTGGGGATAAGTCTAGATGGTGCTGCCTGGATTAGGTAAGACCTCGCTGTGTATCCACTCTACATTTGTAAGGGAAAGGAGAATAATGGGGTCCTCAACAATGTTTTTGGGGACATATGCTGGACACCTAATAATTTTGTGTGGGTCCTGGGAGTCGGCTCAGAGGCTGCTTGGAGGGGGAGGGAGCATTTCTAGGGGGACCCCTGAGTTACTTTTGCCCCGAGGCCCTCTTGTAGCTATAACCGGCCCTGGTGTTGCGATCGTACATTGATCGTTGGGGTGACACAGCGGGGAACAAGCGCTAAATGAGTTCTACATAACTGGGCCTCTACGGCATTACATTAACAAGAGCTTTTCAAATCACAAGCGCTTAGAAAAGCACTGCTAGTGGGTACCAGGCCTTAAGCTAGGACAGCACGGTGGCGTAGTGGTTAGTGCTCTTGCCTTGCAGCGCAGGCTCCCCGGTTCGAACCCCAGTCAGGTCAACATGTGCAAGGAGTTTGTATGTTCTCACCATGTCTGCGTGGGTTTCCTCTGGGCACTCCAGTTTCCTCCCACATCCCAAAAACATACAGATAAGTTAATTGGCTCCCCCTAAATTGCCCCTAGATTACAATACATACACTATACAATACATATAGATTTAGGACTATGGTAGGGATTAGATTGTGAGCTCATCTGAGGGACAGTTAGTGGCAAGACTATGGTGCTACATAAATACTAAATAATAATAAGCTAATTATATCTTACAGGCCTTAAAGGACACCCGAGGTGAAAATAAACTAATGAAATAAACAATTGTATCTATCCTCCTTTTCCTAAAAATGACTTTTTAAGATATTCCAGTTTTATATGTTTTTGATCAATGACACATTCATTGAAGTAAGCCAGAGCTAAAATCTATGAACTATTGATCTTTTTATCTCTTTCCTGCTCTCAGAAGCCATTTTCTGCTAGGAAAGTATTTAAGCCCCATCTACACGATACAATTCTTTATGCGATTTGATTATGATTCTATTTACGATCCAATTAAATCCGACATGTCCGATCGGGATTTGATTCAATTAAATTCGATTTGCCATTGTTTTGCAATGGCAAATCGAATTGAATCGAATCTCGATCGGACATGTTGGATTTTTATCGGATTGTAAATAGAATCGTAATCAGATCGCACAAAGAATCGTATCGTGTACATTGGGCTTTATTATAGTTGTAATTCCTCATCAGTGATGGTCACACTGTAGTCACTTCCTGTCTGAGTCAGGACTGAGTCAGCCACTTACATACCTGATATTTACCTCTTTCAGGCAGAGAAAGAAAAAAAAAAAGGAACACAGCCTAGTTATTTGTGTGCTTGGCACTGTACATACACATGTCTACTCATCATGTCACATGTCACCTCGGTTGTCCTTTAAGCCAAGTACACACTTGCGAGAATTGTCGCCCATCGGAGATTGGGAAACGATCCCTCGGGCGACAGTTCGGGGAACGATGCTGTACAGACACATCCCTAGCCTTGAGGCTAGCAATGTGTTCTGTTGCTGTGGAAGGGGGCGGAGGTACAAGAATCTGCAGACGACAGAGCAGCTTCAGTCAGTCGGCAGGGGTTGAAAATAGTATTGCAATCAGTATTGCTCAAACATTGGGGGTTATTAAGGATCTGACAGAACGGATCCTTAACGATGCCCGAGTAATGATTTGCAGCCGCTATAGACACATAACGATCGTCGGCTAAATTGGTCGTCATTGCCTGGTACACACATTCAACTTTGATTGGCTGATGACTGTCTAATTTTACCACCTCCATGTAGTATGAGGGCCAAAAGATTTTGAACACTATGAACAGATTGTGTAGGCAAACTCTACATGGAAGAGATCAAATTGGCCAATCAGAATTGGATGTCTGTACCAAGCTTAAAGGAAATCTAAAGTTAAAAAAACAAACAAAACAGAGTTGAACTTACCTGGTGCTTTTTGCAGTCCCCCTGTGCCTGCGCTGTCCTCCGGAGCCACCTCATCGCGTCCCCGTGCATGGCAGCATTCTGGCATGCGTAGTACGGGAAAATCACTACAACGCATGCGCAGAACGCTCCCGGCAACAGGAGCGTGATCAGATTGCATGGCCTCGGGGGCGTGTATGCACAGTAGCCTCCGACCGGCCAGCTTTCAGGGGGTCGCCGCTACTCACTGGATGGTCACAATTCAATACATTATGCACAAATCACATGCAAAAAAGTCGTGCACGTTGATGTTTTTTACCGCGAACAAAACGCAATTGAAAAATCGCAGAGTGGAACAGAAATCCCAGCGGGCCCATAAGAAACCATTGTGCTCGTTTCCACATGCAATTTCGCATTGCAGCAAAAAAATGCATCCAATGTTGCAAAGCGCGACCCCTGCCTAAAGATTTTACACCAGTACGCCCCCCCCCCCCCCCCCAAACCCCTCAACCCCCCTCACTCACATTTGCAAGGAAACCCTTCTGCTTTCCATGCAAACATCATTTTCGATTTCTAAATAAATTTCTAAATATATTTGTAGTAGTCTATATGGTGTATTAACTTTTTAATCAGTTTCCCTTCTTTGACTTTATAAAGTGGAACTGTCCTGAAAATCTTAAAATTTTAAACACATACAAATAAGAAGTACATTTCTTCCAGAGTAAAATGAGCCATAAATGACTTTTCTCCTATGTTGCTGTCACAGTAGGTAGTAGAAATCTGAGATTACTGACAGGTTTTGGGTTAGTCCATCTCTTCATGGGGGATTCTCAGCATAGCCTTTATTCTTTATAAAGACATTCCCTGAAAACATTTATACAATGATGCTGGCCAGCCTCCCTGCTTGCTGCACACTATTTGGCAGTTGGACGGTGCAACTGCCATTCACTGAGGCCTTGTTGACATTATAGTGCCCATACACGATACAGTAAAAATGTTCGATTTTCCCGTTTATTCGATCTAAATGATCGAATCGAATGAAAGTTGAAAAAAAAATTTTTCCGATCAAGAAATTCGAACGATGATCCCATTTTTTCGAGAAAAATCTGATTGGACATGCTGGAAAAATCTTTATATTCGATCTAACAGAATAATCAAACTAAATTATCTAATCGAAAAAAAATAAGAAATTGTACCATGTATGGCCACCTTTATAGGCGTTTTTGTAAAATTTTAAGCGCGGGTAATTTTCAAAATCGCCCTGAAAGAGCTTGTGCAATGATCCTCTATGGGAGATTTCATATCAGAGCGCTTCGTTTGCGATTCGCTTTGAAATGCGGTGCTTGGGCCATTTTTGAGGCGATTTGCCTCAGTGGAAGGTATAGGAAAGCAATCGCGTTTGAAAAAAAAAAAAACATTGTTTTTATTTTTTTCCGGATCAAAAGACTGAAGCGCTTTACAAAAGCGCTTACAAAAACGCCCACAAAAACGAGCAAACACGCAGAAAATCGCCGGAAAACTTTTGCGGTAAAAAAAACTCACCGCCGACGGACACGCGAGCCGAACGCAATGTGAACAAGGCCAGCTTGTTCACATTAGAGGCATTTTCAGCCTTTTTTCAAGCGCAGGCGATTTCTAAAATCGACCCCAAGACGCTTGTGCAATCAATCTCTATGAGAATTTTCATATCTGCGCAAAGCGGTAACTGAACCATTTTTGAGGCGATTCCTCTCACGGGAAGGTATAGGAAAAACACAAACCGCCCACAAAAAATCGTGATTGCGTTCGCGTTGTTAAGAATAAATGCATTGTACTTATTCTTTTCCGGATCAAAGAGTTCACTTCCTGACTTGCGTCAGGGAGTGAGTTAAAAAACGCCCACCCAAGTGCCGGGAATCGAAAAAAAAATAATTGCGTCAAAAATAGCCGAACGCAAACGGAACTCAATGTGAACGAGCCCTCAGTGCTTTGAAAAATAAAGAAAACCCTGAGAACTCCCATGAGAAGATGGGTTAGTCCAAAATCTGTCGGTAATGTCAGATTTCTACAGCTTCCTGTACGTGACAGCAACATAGGAGAAAAGTAAATTATGGCTCATTTTACTCTGGAAAAAAACGTACTTCTTATTTGTATATGGTCACATGTATTTTAAAATTTTCGCAACAGAGGTCCTTATAAAGTTTTAGCTTGGGCGTGTGCCCAGCTGTGGCCATCATCATATACAGTAAAATCAGGGCAGGGCCCCCTCCTCCCCAGCAGTGAAGGAGTTAAGGGGCTTCCCCTGCCTTCCTGCAGATGCAGAAGCTCAGCTGGCTTCATATAACCTGACCGCTAGCTCTGCCTCTTCCTGAGTCCCCCCAGCAGCTCACATTATACAGGAAACTCTGCAGAAGTGACTGACTGCTCTCTGTCCAGCCCTCCTCACCATGCCTGGGGCCCCCCTGACAGCCCAGGAGCCCCCCAGCACCCCTGTCAGGGCTCACCACTGACTGTCTGAGGCCGGGATCGCTGCAGGGATGGAGGAAGCCGGCCGGGAACCTGGGTAAGAGGAGATCTCCAAGACTTGGAAACTTCTGAAAACTTCTAGGAAACGTTTTTTTTTTTTTTTACTTTTTCACAAAACTTCACACGTCCTGGTGGAGGGGGAGGGGAGGGGGATATGACAACCCCCTCTATACAGTAACCAGTGAGATCACGATGGAGCAGGACTGCATTGAAAGGGAATGATTTCACTAAAAGGAGACCCGTCCTGAAAGGGAGGTTGTGAGGACTTCAGTAAGATCTGGACCGAATTCACAACCTGCCTAGAATTGGCAATTCCCAAGTGTCAGATTGGGGAGGGGGAGGTTTCACCACCCACGTTCCAGGGCAGAGTTTAACCCTTGTGTGTCCTGTGAGTTGTGTGTGTGTGAGATGGAGGAGGATTCTGACTAGTAGTTCTGGAATAACTGGAGAGATGGAGGCTGAAATCTGAGATTTATTTCTGCAGTGTGTGTTTATACAGATAGTCCCCAACTTACAAACGACTCCACTTACAATGTTTTAGAGATATATAAAATACTGCTTTGTTTATGACATATTTTTGTTAAATGTTACAGTATTGTAGAAACTGTTATAAGTGGCGTAGAACCCTTTTTTAAAAGGAAGGTCCAGGCTCCCAAAAAACAAAATCCACTTACATGGGGCTTCCTCCAGCCCGTGGCAGCCGTCCTGTGCCCTCACCGCAGCTCTGGTGGCTCCTGGTCTTCTCCACTGCAGAAGCCGACCTCGCCAGGTTGGGTTCTGGGTCGGCTTCTGCGCTCCACCGTGCAGGTCATGTGGTCCTGCCAACGTCATCAGGATTGTACTGCGCAGGTGCAGTAGTTCTGCGCCTGCGCTGTACAATCCTGATGATGTCAGCATGACCACGTGACCTGCGCCGGCATGGCGAGGGGACTGGGAGCTGCGGCGAGGGCACAGGATGGCTGCCAGGGGCTGGAGGAAGCCCCAGGTAAGTGGATTTTGTTTTTGGTCTTTTTGGAGCCTGGATGTATCCTTTAAAAGCATGTTGATAGCAATCAGAACACATGTTTATGCTACATGTCCAAATCTAAAATTTTGCGAAAGTAAATAATTTTATTCACTCTGTTTAACCACTTCAGTACCTGCAGTCTCTGGTCCCTTAAAGTGTACCTGAGTTGGGGGCGCCTGCCTTAAAATATACATATCTGGGGTTTCCTCCTCTTCTCGCTCTCAGTTTAATTGCAAATGAGTCTAGAAAGTCCTCCGGTCTGGGGCCAACTGCGCATGCACGGCTTGGTCATGTACACGGTCCCGCCGCGTTCACGTCGCATTGAACATTTTTGCACCTGCGTAGCAGTACTGCGCAGGCGCAGAACGCTCCCGGTGTTTGTAGCGAGCCTGGCCGGACTGTGCCTGTGCCAACTGGCCCTGACGCGAACAGCGAGGCAGAAGAGGACGCCATGGGAACGATCCGGCAGGCTGGAGGGAGCAGGAGGAAGCCCCAGGTATGTGTATTTTATGGCGGGGGGCCCCATCTCTGGTATACTTTAAGGGCGTGGATTTCATTTAGGACTCTACTCATTGCATAATTATGTTCCTTTCATATAGTTCATAAGGCATTCCTCAAGCCAAATACTTTTTTTGGGTTTTAATACTCTAATTCTCTGTAAAATAAACAAGCCTCGCCCACAGCTTCTCCAAAATGCCAAGGCACTCAGCCCCATGTAGCAAGGGCTTATGGGAGCTCAGTCTGGGCAGGAGGAGGAGGTTATTAGCCAGAGATTTCAGAGGCAGAGGGGAGGAGGAGGTTATTAGCCAGGGATTTCAGAGGCAGAGGGGAGGGGGAGTGAATTTTTCACAGGCTGAGGGGTGGAGCTGCAGTTGCAGATTACCTGTGTAATGACAAATAGAACATGGCTGCCCTCATTGTATGACAGGAATAAATCATCATAAACTGTTGAAGCTGTATGCAGCCAGATTTGCTGTGTAAACATCTCCTGGAACAGAACCTGTATGTAGGGGCCATCCTGCATAGCTTATCTTACTGTATGTATATTGTTGAGGTTTCTGCAATGATGAAATAATGTTAACCTGCCATAAATCTTTATATTTCCTTTTGGGATGATCTGTAAAGAGCCGATGGTGTGTCCTGGCAGGTGGTTTTCTTTTTATTTTGCAGTGGGTCTCCAATCACAGACCCGGGACAGGATTATTTTCAATGTGGAGAACTGTTGTTGTTAAAGGGGCCCCACAGCGAAAAACTGTAAGGGCCCGTTCAGATCAGAAATGCGGATGGCCATGCGTGCGGAACGCAACGCGTACGAACGCATGGCCATCCGCGTTTGTGTGCCTTGCGTGGCTGATCCCATCACTGAAAAGTTTGCAAAATCTGCGTGCAGCATGCGTTCCCGGACCGCACAGGTCCGGAACGCATGCAGTGTGAACATCAGACATTGCACTCTATGCAATGTCTGATGTCGTGCGTTTTGGCCACCTGCACGCGTTTCCAAAACGCGGCTGGAAACGCGTGCAGTGTGAACGGGCCCTAAAATTTAAAATATGTGTAAACATATACAAATGTACATTTTTTTCCAGAGTAAAATGAGCCATAAAATACTTTTCTCCTATGTTGCTGTCACTTACAGTAGGTAGTTGAAATCTGACAGAAGCGACAGGTTTTGGACTAGACCATCTCTTTATAGGGGATTCTCAGGGATATATTGGTTTTCCCTTAGTGAATGGCAGTTGCTCTGTCCAACTGCCAAAAGCAGGGAAGCTGGCCAGCATCATTGTTTAAATCCTTTTTAGGGAATAACTTTAAGGCCTAGTGCACACCGAGCGGTTTTTGGAGCGATCCGCCTGTAAAAATGTTTGGCCAATGTATTGCAATGATGCACACAGGCGGTTTGAGGTTTTTGCCAAGCTGCAAATGCGCTTCCTGCTGAACGTTTGCGGTTTTCTGAAGCGTTTCATCCTCAATGTAAAGTATAGGAAAAACGCAAACCGCTACTTCAGAGCGGTTTGCCAGGCGTTTTTGTTACAGAAGCTGTTCAGTAACAGTTTTTACTGTAACATGTGTAATCTGCTACCCAAAAAAACGCAGCCAAAACAGCTAGGCGTGTTTAGAAAACGTCTCTAAACATGCCTAGAATCGCTCTGAAATCAGCTCCAAAAACCGCTAGCGTTTTGTGGATCTGCTAGCGGTTTTGGTGTGCACTGGGCCTTAAAGAATAAAAGCCTTGCTGAGAATCTCCTATGGACTAGTCCAAAACCTGTCACTTCTGTGAGATTTCTACCTACTGTAAGTGGCAGCAACATAGGAGAAAAGTCATATATGGCTCATTTTACTCTGGAAAAAATGTACTTCTTATTTGTATATGTTTGCACATATTTTAAATTTTACAGTTTTTCGCTGTAGTATAATAATAATAATAATAATAATAATAATATTCACTTTCATTATTTTCTTCTTTCCTCCTGGCTGGCACCAGTGTTGGCACTATGGGACCAAGCAGGAAACCTCCTAGGGAAATTCCACTAACGTGAATAATTGGACCGGCACCCTCTGGAACTGCAAGGTTTCCAATAGGTTGTAGTAAACACTGTTCTGCCAATCACAATGCTTCGTGCTGTAGAGGGTGCCATAATTGGAAAACTGTTCCAATTATGTTTCCCGCCCAGTCCCCTAAACTAGACTACCTCCCCAATGCCTGCCTTTTCTCCTGTTTGATGAAATCAGGGAGGTGCTGCTAGTGTCGTCCTGACCCCGCCCACCTCCCTCTGTACAGGTATGATTGCCTGACTCCGCCCACCCCTCCCTCCCTCTGTGATCACCTGACCTTGCCCACCTCCTCCCTCTGTACACTTCTGTGATCCCCTGACTCCTCTCACTCCTTCCTCTGTTTGCTTCTGTGGTCCCCTGACTCCGCCCACCCCTCCCTCCATATGGCTCGGTGATCATATGACTCCGCTTACTTCCTCCCTCTGCCCAGCTCTATCATTGCCTGACCCCGCCCACCTCCTCCCTCTGTACAGCTCCCCTTCCTGTGGATGATAATGGGATAGGGAGAGGAGTTTGGACAGCTTATAGTCTGCTGCTCAGTCCAGGCAACCAATATCTTACATGAGTACAAGAAGTCAACGTTGCAAAATTATGCTCCTGTTGGAGACTGAGTGGGAAGCCCTCCATGTAATCAAATGCACAGAAAATAAAAACAAAAAAAGTGGAGGGCAGAACAATGACCTCGGCCTAAGCCTGGCAAAACTGTACAGCAAGGAGGGGGCTGTCAGCACTGCTCTGTTATTGACACTAGTAATTCTATCTTGCATGCAAATTGAATGCAAACTAGAATTGGGCCAATCAAATATAGCGGTACTTCCTGCTGAGTTTGATTGGCCAAGTTGCATACAACTTGCATTATATTTGCAGGGAAACTGGAATTCGCCTCTTAATGACAGTCCCTACACTGAAATCAATAGTTTGGGTTTACATTGCGGGAGTGTGTAACAGAACAGGAAGTCAGCTGTGTTCTGGAGAATGCTCCCCCCCCCCCCCCCCATTCCCCTACTACCGCACCCTCTTGTACCTTTTTATTAGAAGATATGTAAAGAGGCCCTATAGTGAAATATAGCAGAATACAGTAAATGATTCAGGATACCCACTTTCCTGTCATTTAAACTGGTTTCAGCAACACTTTCTATATCTATATATTTCTGTATACTGTTATGTAGCCCCGCCCTCCAATTGATGTCATAGCCTAGGCTGATTAGCTATGCTAATGTCCCCCCTCCCCGAGTATTCCTCGGAAAGGGAAGATGTTACAGGGGGCAAACACTGACTAAATAATGTATTATTATTTAGTCTTTATATAGCACTGACCTCTTCTTCTGCAGCGCTGTACAGAGAATATTGTCTTGTCACTAACTGTCCCTAACTTAGTCATATGTCTATGTATGCATCCTGTAGTGTATGTATCGTAGTCTAGGGCCAATTTTAGGGGGAAGCCAATTTAATTTATCTGTATGTTTTTGGAATGTGGGAGGAAACCGGAGTGTCCAGAGGAAACCCACACAGACACAGGGAGAACATACAAACTCTGTGCAGATAGTGCCCTGGCTGGGATATGAGAGAGGGACCCAGCGCTGCAAGGCGAGACTGCTAACCATTACTCCACCATGCTGCCTATAGTGGTTAATACTAATTGTATTCATTAGGTTATTTTCAGTACAGTTTGGAATGTATGGAGTACAGTGTGGGAGGAAGTTGTGCAATAACGAAAGTGCAGGTTTTGATGAGATGGAGACATTCGAGTGTCAATACTGAGTGACAATCACTACAGCAGTGAGAATTGGATGCTTATTCTATCTCAAGGTTAAAACGCAACCAGTGGACAACTTTACCAAAGACGAGCGTTGAAGTTGGTGGGTCAAAGAATTCAAACTTTTTTCTTTAAATTCGCTCATATGCGAGTTTACTGAAATGGAAGCTCGGTCAGTCGTATTGTTGGCGCTAGTATGGTTTAGGTAAACTCCTAGGGAAATTCTGCTACCATGATTGGTTGCTGTTACAACAGTTGCCCAATCACAGCCCCCTCCACAACTTGAAGCGTTGTAATTGGCTGAATAGTGTGGGCGTAGGTATTATTACTACTTATTACAACCCTGAGGGCGTTTTTTGCCCTTTTTTTTTTTAAGCGCAGGCGATTTTCAAAATTGCCCACAAAACGCTTGTGCAATGAACCTTCTATGGATTCCACCTCAATGGAAAGTATAGGAAGAGCGCTAAACGCTCACAAAATCACTTTGTGGGGAGATTGCGTTTTGCGTTTTTTAAAGAACAAATACATTGTATTTGTTCTTTTCCGGGTCAAAGAGTTCACTTCCTGACTTGCATCAGGGAGAGAATGAAAGACCCGCTCGGGAAAAGCGCTTAGGAAAGCGCTTTTAACAAAAAGTCAGCACGCAGAAGCACGGAGCACCGGGGGGTTTGGGGGCGGCAACAGCGCACAAAAACACGAAACGTTTGCGTTTTCTTTTTTAGGTGTGAATGAGGCCTAAATGCTGTTTTCCACTAAGAAATGCAATTGCGTTTCTTTTATTTTCTGCTACCGTGATTTTGCCGCAATCCGTTTAGTGCACGATTGAGAAATATCACTTCACAAACGCATTGCAGTGATGGAATGATGTTTCCATCAGTAAAGTAAGTACCTAGCGTTTTGCAAACGGAAATAGTAGTTAGGTTACATTTCCACTTGCAAGCGTATCACAAGCGCAATTGTAAAAAAAGGTTTTTTTTGTTTTTTTTTCCACTCGCCGTGATTGCGCAGTGAACTTTCAGTAATGAAATGTGATGTCACCGAAATTCATGCAGGCATACGATTGTTTGTTTGTGAAAAAATCATGCAAAAACAAATCGCTTTGATTTGGGGGGGGGGGGGGAGGGGGAAGCAGCACCGCGATTTACACATTAATTGCTGTGCTGTTGCGATTGGCAAAATGCCAGCGATCCACTTCTTTGGATGGATTGCAGCAAGTGGAAAAGCAGCCTTAAAGAGGACCTGTAGTAAAAATAACATAATAAAATTGCTTATTGTTTACAATATTAATTTATAGATTTAGTCTGAAATGTATCACTGGTGGTGACATTGTTAGTTCTGCCAAGTGATCTCTCTGGACTGTTCATTACTGAGAGTTCTATGCACAGAGGGAGATACTGCTTGCTTGGGAGTTGGAAAAAGCTGGTATTTCCCACAGTGCAATGAGGTTCACAGACAGCAAACTATCAGGACCATGGTCATGACATCACACAGTGGGAGGAGTTTCACCACAATATCAGCCATACAGAGGCTCCTGATGATCAGTTTGTGAAAAGGAAAAGATTTCTCATGGGAAAGGGGGTATCGCCTACTGATTGAGCAATACTTGGATAAAGTTCCTCTTTAAGGCTTCTTGCACACCAAGACGTTGCATTAGGTGGCACGTTAAGGTCGCATAACGTGCACCTAACACAACGTATGGTGCTGCAAGAGCCGACGGTAAGCGGCTCGAGTCCTATAATGTCTCCCAGAGTGGCGCTGATTGGCCAGCGGGACCACGTGATGCGGAGCGAGACACTCCGCATCACGTGGTCCCGCCGGCCAATCAGCGCCCGCCAGTGCAGTGAATATTAAGTAGCCATGTGCGCGGCTACTGTAGCTGGCTCTCCCCGCCTCCTCCGCCCCCCACTGCGCATGTGCAAACAGTCTAACGCGGCTATAGCCGCTCCAACGCCGTAGCATGCTGCACTTTGCACAGAACGTGCAGCATTACATGTAACGCAACGTGGGCTGTGTGAACAGCCCACTTGTGTTACATTGCTGTGCGTTGGGGGAGCGTTACAGGCGCACTAACGTGCGCCTGTAACGTCTTGGTATGTAAGCAGCCTAAAGGATACCCGAAGTGACATGTGACATGATGAGATAGACGTGTATGTACAGTGCCTAGCACACAAATAACTATGCTGTGTTGCTTTTTTTTTTTTTGTCTTTCTCTGCCTGAAAGAATTCCATTTCTTACTTGGGCGATTTGCGCTAATCGCCCAAAAATGGCCAAAATCGCGAAATGCAAACGCGTCGCCTGCACCATTTTAAGGCGATTGACCGGCGATCGCGTTTCAGCGCTATATAAGCGCAAAACGTGATCGCTGAGTAATCGTTACACTGTCCAGTGATTTTTTTTTTTTTATTTTTTTCTCACGTGAAATCGCGGAAAAATCACTCCCGCAAATCGCTGGCGTTTTCAAAACACAAGTGTGAATAGAGCCTAAGTGTTCTGCAGACGCTTGTAGTGTTGCATAATATGCAGGCTGGCTACCAAAATGCACATGATGAAAGTCTATGGGAACGCATATGCATTGCATTTTTTTTATGTTTTTCATTAAAAGTTAAAGCTCTGTGGCGTATTTCCGCTTCCTGTTGTCTTCCTAACGATTTGCATATATTTAGATGTAAAAACGCATATGCGTTTTCTATTAGCAAACACGTACAAACACGCAAAGAGCTTGAAAAGTGCATCTGTGCAAAAATCCCCCGCAAAACTGAAATGCACTAAAAACGCAATACAAAAACGCACTTGCAGAAAACGTAGGATTTTCACGCTATGCTATATGTGAACCTAGCCTATGTGTCCAAAAAGCATGCTCAATGAGCAAACCGTTACGCGTTGATACAAGATTGATGAATGCAAACTAATGCAGCTTGAAAATGGACCAGTTGGATCTCTCAGATGTCGCGTTTCAGAGGTCCGTACACAAGCTGTATACAGTTGCATAATCCTGCATCAACTCTGCATTATTTGCATATCATTTACCATATTTAGCCCCTCCCTGCACATATATTTTCCAGCATTCAGGACAGGATGATAATCGGTGTACCAGAAAGCTGAGAGGAGTGCTATAAGCAATGTTCCACACACAGCCAGATATCTGCCAACGCGTGTTTCTAAGCAAGGACATGGCCAGCACACCAGCTCTGCAAAGTGACGTCACCTTTACCCGCTGTCCCTAATCCAGGGCTGTGTCCGCTTCTAACGTTCTTCGCGACACAGACTTGGAAACTGGTGCATTCCGGAGAAACCATTATCTTGGAGTGTGTTGCCTTTTCAGGCGCTTATGGCCCCACTAAACTGACTCAGGACATAAGGTGGCATTCTCCTGCATGTGTACTCAGAAGGTATGCATCTTCTGATTATGGCTCCTATACGGAGAGGTCACCTGGATTTAGTTATGGCATATGGATGAACTGTCAACTAGCATGAGCTGTTACTCTATACTGAAAGTAAACCAGCTGCAGCACGTGCTGATCTGCTACCTCCAGTATTTACAGTATAAGCCGATACTCTGTGCCTGTAGTGATAGTAAACTACCTGCAGTGTGTGCTGATCTGTGCTACCTCCAGTATGTACAGTATGAGCTGTTACTCTGTGCCTGTAGTGATAGTAAACTACCTGCAGTTTGTGCTGATCTGTGCTACCTCCAGTATGGACAGTATGTACTATGAGCTATTAGGGGGCCCATACACTGGTCGATTTCAGCGATCGATTTTTGCGGCCTATTTCAATCGATTTGATCTATCTGACGGTGGAAAATCTAGGTCAGTCTGCTGCTGGCAGCAGATCGATGGCCCACATAGAGTTGCATTGGATATAATGGTCCAATAATGCATTTAGATCGATTTCCAATAGATTTAATTCTGAAATCGATTGGAAATCTGTTCCTAGTGTGTGGCACACGTCAGATTCTACTGGACAGGCATCTGAGGGCTTGTTTCCACTAGGGCGAATCCGCATGCGGGCACTGCATGCGGATTCGCATACCTAATGTTAGTGGATGGGGCTGTTCCCACCTGTGCGGCGTGCGGGAGCGATTTGGCAGCGGGCCAAATCTGCACGGCGGGACCCACAGTTTTCGTCTGCGTCGGGAATCCGTGCGAATCGCCGCTAATGTATTTAATAGTAAAAACGCATGCGTTTGTTACATGCGTTTTTACCCGCGATTTCGCGTGCGATTTCGCACCTTTTCAATGTTATTTTGCCCTGGCAGTGTCATGGTTAATTTCGCATGGCACCCTGCCATGCGAAATCGCACGCGAAATCGCGGGTAAAAACGCATGCGGAAACGCATCCGCATGCGTTTTTACAAGCGTCGGAATGCGGCCGAAATCGCGTCGCACTAGTGGAAACGGGCCCTCACAGAAATCTATCTGATGGTCGAATCTGCTGCAAATCTAAAAGTGTATGGCCACCTTAAAGAGAAACCGTGACCAAGAATTGAACTTAACCCCAATCAGTAGCTAATGCCCCCTTTTACACAAACTGATCATCAGGGCTGATATTGTGGTGAAACCCCTCCCACAGGAAACTGAGGACCATGGTCCTGGCAGTTTCCTGTCTGTAAACCTTGTTGCATTGTGGGAAATAACAGCAGTTTACAGCTGTTTACAACTGCCAAAAAAGCAGCAGCTACTTTTAGTGACATCACCTGCCAGCAGTAAAAAATGTCACCATGTGATAAATGTCAGAATGTAAATCAGGGAGAGGAAAGATTTTACAATGGGCAAACACTGAATAAATCATTTATACATAATTATTGTAAAAATGAAGCACTTTTTTTTATTATTGTTTTCACTGGAGTTCCTCTTTAACTCTGCTTGTACCATACACTAGTAAACTAGCTGCAGTGTGTGCTGATCTCTGCTACCCCCAGTATGTACGGTATAAGCTGTTACTCTGTGCCTGTACTGATAGTAAACTAGCTGCAGTGTGTGCGGATCTCTGCTACCCCCAGTATGTACAGTATAAGCTGTTACTCTGTGCCTGGACTGATAGGAAACTAGCTGCAGTTTGTGCTGATCTCTGCTATCTTCAGTATGTACGGTATAAGCTGTTACTCTGTGCCTGTACTGATAGTAAACTAGCTGTACCGTGTCCTGATCTAAAAAAAAAATATATATGCCCTTTTGAAATGTTGCCTCCGTTTTTGAAGCGCTGTTTCCTTTCTCACATTTATAAATAGTTCACCTGCACTATATGATCCCTCCTTTAGATTCTTCAGCAAGTGCTGAGTAAGCATATCCTTTGCTTTGAAGGCGATGGGACGACATTCCCACATTTAAAAACTGGGTTAAAGTCAGTGATGTAATTATACTGCATTATTGCTGGAAGTGTTTTATTTTGAGACATTAGAGTCTTTCTAGGGCTTTGATGTGTTTTGTGTAATTCTGCGGAACTTCTAAGTTCTATGGCTTCCCAGCTTGAAGGTGTTAGTCGCTGTTCTCATAGCTCTTTTTGAGCTTCTTGGCAGTGGCTGGCTGGATAGTGTACTCTGCCTCTGACAAAGGCTCAGGGCAGTTTCTAGGCTAAAATGCACCCAGGGCGAGGGTGTAAAAATATTCCCCCCCAGTATAGGTAGCCAGGCAGAGGTGCCCCAGCATAGTTGCCCCCAGTATAGGTTAGCCAGGTAGGTGCCTCCAGCATAGGTAGCCAGTATAGTTGCCCCCAGTATAGGTTAGATAGGGAGGTGCCCCCAGTACAGGTTAGCTAGGTGGGTGCCTCAAATATAGGTAGCCAGAATAGTTGCCCCCAGCATAGGTTAGATAGGTAGGTGCCCCCAGTATAGGTTAGTTAAGTAGGTGCCTCCAATATAGGTAGCCAGTATAGTTGCCGCCAATATAGGTTAGCTAGGTAGGTGCCTGTAGTATAGGCTGGTTAGATAAGTAGGTGCCTGCAGTATAGGTTAGATAGGTAAGTGTCCCCAGTATATGTCAGATAGGTAGGTGCCCCCAGTACAGGTTAGATAGGTAGGTGCCCCAGTATAGGTTAGATAGGTAGCTGCCCGCAATATAGGTACGGTAGGTGCCCCCCCCCCCCCCCCCCAGTAATGGAGGGGGGAGTAAGCCACGGGGAGGGCGGCCCGACTTCTCCCTCTCCCTCTCTCATTTCCCCCCTCTAGGAATCTCATGGCCGTCGAATGTCTTGGCAGCGGAGCTAGCCATCTATGAGCCGCAGGCTGTGTGGTGTAATGATGGGGAAAGTGATCAGCGGTGCCTGAATGTCTGTCTGGCTGGGGAATAGCTGCGTGTGTGTTTTACGCATTAATCTCGCTGTATATACAGCGTGGTTGTGATTTCGGAGCTGCAAAAGAGATTTGGGGTCTGTGGTGCCCGAATACCGCAAATTATCATGTCCTGTATGGATAGTCTGGCACCTCCTACTCCCGATATTACGGCCAGGATAAGGCAGGAGTCCCACTTGCTGAAATCTCATTATTATTTAGTATTTATATAGCTCCAACATCTTCTGTAGCGTTGTACAGCGTACATAGTCATGTCACTTAACTGTCCCTCAGAGAAGCTCACAATCTAATCCCAGTCATATGTCCATGTATATATTGTGTAGTGTATGTATCGTAGTCTAGTGCCATTTGCTGGCTCCTGATCACGTGACCCACATGGGTTCGGTGACCAAGGGGGCCCCATGCTATCATTTTTGCAGGGAGGGCCCTATTCGCTTGAGCCAAACTATGTCCCTGTCGCCATCACTTTACCATCATGGACCTGAAGGAGCGGGACAGCCCCGCGAAACGTGTTGTATTTGTGCAAATAAATTTGATATATTCTGCCATACATGCCTAGTGTTTAAGCCAATAATGCCTCTCCTTTTAGACTGCTTTTAACTGATATGTGTGTGTAGTATTATTATTATTATTATTATTATTCCACCCAGTAGTTAATTTCTTTTGCACCTCTGTTGGGAGTTTATAAATAATAATCTTTGTTTTGCTACAAAAGAGTACATTATCTTATCACTAACTGTCCCTCAGAGGAGCTCACAATCTAGTAGTCCCTACCATAGTCATATGTCTATGTATGTATTTATGTATAGAATGTATTCAGTTGTATTGTAGTCTAGGGCCAATTTAGGGGGAAGCCAATTAACTTATCTGTATCTTTTTGGGTCTCTGAGTTTTTGTGAAATTTTTTTTGCTGTGAGAACTTTAGAACTTCATTTTGGACTCGGAAGTGGCAGATGGTATATAATTTTTTGCGGTGACTTTCACGTTGTGGGGATGTTTTTTTTTTTTTTTTTTAGTTGTGTGTGTTGTATCTGAACTTTCTCAGGTGTTTTTGAGCTTTCTGTATTGAGTGCTTTTTGAACTCTTTGCTGCTCTTTTGTGTGTGAGTGTGTTTGAACTTTCATAAAGACAGAATTGTCCTTTCTTCTGTACAGGAAGTCGGCCCTGCGGAGTCCCCGCTGTAAAATGGAGGGGGATTGCTCCACATGGCTGGGGGGGGGGGGGGGGGGGGGGTTGGGGAAAGTTTGAATAATATACAAAGGAACAAGGGCACAGTGTTTTTTGTGTGTGTGGTGTAGCGCTGTCTGTCAGGAAGGCTTATAAGAGGGCCTAAGGATCTGGCGAGATGCAGGATCCATCCATCTCTAAACTTTGAAGGCATCTTAACCTGTTTTAAGGCTACTTTCACAGTAGGACGTTGCATTTTTGATGTGACGTTAAAGTCGCAAAGCAAACTAACACAACGTCCCAAAAATGTCACAACGTAACTCTATGCCCTGTTATCGTCGCATACAGGCCATGAAAAGTATGCTTCCGAGTCATTACTGAGCATGTGCAAACAGTCTAATGGCCCATACTCACGGGCTACAATTGTCGCCGCAACATGCGCGCGTGTTGCGGCGACAGGTCGCCCGTGAGTATGCGGCGTTGCACGGGCGCGCACCCCGAATTGTCGCCCGTCGCTGATGTCACCAGGCGATTGCGCGGTCAATCGCCTGGCGACAGTCTCCGCCGCAACTGTCGCTAGTCCGCGTGAGTACACGGACTAGTGACAGCAACATAATTGCAAATAGACGGCGCTTCCGGCGGGGGGAGGGACAACAGCGACAGCTTTCGCCGCATCAGTTGCCAGGTCCCTCCGTGTGTATGCGGAGGGACCTGGCGACGAGCTGTCGCCGGCATGTCGCGCACACGCTCCTGTGTGCTAGCGACATGCCAAAAAGTTGCCCGTGAGTATGGGCCATAACGCAGCTAATAACGAGTATAACGCACAGCATGCAGCACTTTCTAATAATGTTACACACAAATGCAAAGTGTGCACTGTGAATGTCGCACAGACTTAGTATTGCTGTACGTTAGTCCACGGTAAAACATTTTATAACGTGTGACTTTAACGTCACAAAGTGAAAGAGGCCTAAAGCAAAAAACTATAAAGTGTCTATGGTACCGTCCTTACTGTACTATAGACTATTGTAGGAATGTAATTGTAGTAGGAATTGTAGTAAAAACAACATAAAATGGTCTATGCACAGAGAAAGATACTGGTTGCTTGGCAGTTGGAAACAGCTGTTATTTCCCACAATGCAATGAGGTTCACAGATTGCAAACTGTCAGGACCTTGGTCATGACATCACACTGTGGGAGGGGATTCACCACAATATCAGCCATACAGAGCCCCCTGATGATCTATTAGAGAAAAGGAAAATATTTCTGGTGGAAAAGGGGTTGTCAGAGACTAACTGGAATGAAGTCCAATCCTTAAAAAGAACCCGAGGTGTGTTTAAAGAATGTTATCTGCATACAGAGGCTGGATCTGCCTCTACAGCTCAGCCTCTGTTGCTATCCCAAACCCCACTAAGGTCCCCCTGCACTCTGCAATCCCTCATAAATCACAGCCATACTGTGAGGCTGTGTTTACATCTGTAGTGTCAGTCTCAGCTGCTCCCCCGCCTCCTGCATAGCTCCGGTCCCTGCCCCCGTCCCTTCTCTCCAATCAGCAGGGAGGGAAGGGATGCAGGCGGGGACCGGAGTTCTGCAGGAGGCAGGAAGAGCAGCAGACTGACACTATAGAGATAAACACAGCCAGCTCTGACAAGCTGTTTGTCAGCAGCGTGGCTGTGATTTATGAGGGATTGCTGAGTGCAGGGGGACCTTAGGGGGGTTTGGGATAGCAACAGAGGCTGGGCTGTATAGGCAGATCCAGCCGCTGTATGCAAATAATATTCTTCAAACCCACCTCGGGTTCTCTTTAAATTCCTCCTTTAATTCATCATTAAAAACATTCTATTATTTTTTTATTTTTTTTTTACCAGTTTTCTGGCAGCCCTGCTGATTTATTTGGCTGCAGTAGCATCTGAATAACACCAGAAACAAGCATGCAGCTAATCAACCTCGTCAGATCTGACAATGTCAGAAACACCTGATCTACTGCATGCTTGTTCAGGGGCTGTGGCTAAAAGTATTAGAGGCAGAGGATCAGCAGAACAGCCAGGCAAATGGTATTGCTTTGAGGGCTCGTTTCCACTGTTGCGGTGCGGAATCGCCTGGATTCCACCGCAGAAGAAATTGCATGCGGCTGCGTTTCCGCCTGCGGATTTAGCCGTGATTTCGCATGCGATTTCGCATGGCAAGGAGCCAGGCGAATTTAACCATGTCACTGCCTGAGTAAAGCTCCATAGCAAACCATGCGAAATCGCGGGGAAATCCGCATGACAAAGCCGCATGCGATTTCCCTATTAAATGCATTAGCGGCGATTCGCCCGCATTCCTCCCGCACGCGAAATCTGACGGCTCTGCCGTGCAGATTTCTGCCGCACCGAAAAACGCTCCCGCCGCCGCACAAGTGGAAACAGCCTCATCCACTTGCATTGACTATGCGAATCCGCATGCAGTGCCCGCATGCGGATTCGCTATAGTGGAAAACACATAGCACGCTGGTTTCGATGCAAATTTTGTGCACTCCCATAGACTGCATCAAGCAGTACGGTTGCGCTTAAAGGACAACTTAAGTAAGAGGGATATGGAGGCTGCCATATTTATTTCCTGTTAAAAGAGACTCTGAAGCAAGAATAAATCTCGCTTCATAGCTTATATTCAGCAGGGGCATGTTTGCCCCTGCTAAAACGCCAATATCCCACGGCTAAACGGCGGTCCCTTACCTCTCAAATCCCCCCTGCAAAATCCGCGACCAACTTGGTCGTAGATTTTGCTGCTGTTGAGACAGGGCTAACGGCTGCAGCCCTGCCTCTCGGCGCCGTCTATCAGCGGCGCATCGCCGCCTCTCCCCCGCCCCTCTCAGTGAAGGAAGACTGAGAGGGGCGGGGGAGAGGCTGAGATACGTGCTGATAGACGCGCATGGAGGCAGGGCTGCGGCCATTAGCCCTGCCTCACCAGGAAGAGATCCCCCGGAAATCCACGTGGGGATTTGGGAGGTAAGGGACCCCCGTTTAGCCGCGGGATAGCGGCGTTTTAGAAGGGGCAAACATGCCCCTGCTGAATATAAGCTCTGAACCGAGACTTATTCTCGCTTCAGAGTCTCTTTTAACAGGAAATAAATATGGCAGCCTCCATATCCCTCTCACTTCAGTTGTCCTTTAAGCGCAACCGTACTGCTTGATGCAGTCTATGGGAGTGCACAAAATTTGCATCGAAACCAGCGTGCTATGTGGTTTTTATTCAGTTTATCCATGCAGTAATAAGCCCTGCCCCCTCATCTCTTAAAAACCGCACTGTACATAATGATCTCACCAAATGGGGAAGAAGTGTTTGCAAAACATTGAAAATTGCGAAAAGAATCACAGAGAATGTGATTTGGAGTGTAAAAGGACTCTAAGCCTTGTGCACACGCTGGACGTTTTTTGGCTGAAGAACCTGATTGGGACCGCCTCTGCCAAGATTGTGTGTGTGTGTGTGTGTGTGTACAGTGGCTCCAAAATTCATTCCCCCCCCCCCCCCCCCCCCCCAAGTGATCCATCTGGCAAATCGCCTTGGCTGAGGGCATTGTTCTCTAAGGCCAGATTTACAGTATGGGCCCATTTACACTTGCTAAATGCAAAATGCTAGCGCTTTTACTAGTGTGTTGCTATGGCGACTTTTTTTTTTTTTTTTTTTTTTGCGAGCGTGTTTGGCACTGAAATGCGATTGAAGGGAAATTGCCTGAAAATGGTCCAGGCTACTCATTTGTGTTTGTCTATTTGCGTTAATTGCCAGTGATTAAAGGGGAACTGAAGTAAGAGGTATACGGAGGCTGCCATATTTATTTCCTTTTAATCAATACCAGTTGCCTTGGCAGCCCTGCTAGTCTATTTCTCTGCAGTAGTATCTGAATCACACCAGAAACAAGCATGCAGCTAGTCTTGTTGTCAGATCTGACTTTAAAGTCTGGAACAGCTGATCTACTGCATGCTTGTTCAGGGTCTGTGGCTGAAAGTATTAGAGGCAGAGGATCAGCAGGGCTGCCAGGCAACTGGTATTGCTTAAAAGGAAATGAACATGGCAGCCTCAATATACCTCTCTCTTCAGTTCCCCTTTCATGCAAATCGCCCAAGTAAGAATGGGCCCATAGGGTATTATTGCACTAGTGCTTTGAAAAGCACTAGCGCTTGAGCATTTTGCAGAAATCGCCGGCAAAACGCCATTTTGTGTTGATTAGCGTTTTTAAAAATTTCTCCCATTCACTTTCATTAAAATCGCGGTAAAAATCACTGCAATCGCATATGTGAAAAATTGTGGCTTTTTTTTTTTATTTTTTTTTTACTGTGATTTTAATGAAAGTGAATGGGAGAAATTTTTAAAAAGCACTAATAAATCACAAAGCTTATAGTGTGGATCCGGCCTTACTCACCTCACCTACACTGTTATGGGCCACGCCCATCAGCTCTCCTATCCCCTGTATATGAACAGTATGCGCTGCAAGTCTGGAGGTCAGGTTTTCCACAAGGCAACTTAACCAAGTGCCTAGGGGCCCGATGAGTGTCCTTCAGCCTTCAGCCCCCATCAGATTTTTTTTTTTTTTTTTTTTTTTTTTTAACCACCCTGGCGGTATTGACGAGCTCAGCTCGTCCAGGAAAAACTTGCTGAAAGCGGTATTGACGAGCTGAGCTCGTCAATACCGCCAGGGAGATTTCTTGTTTCTCTTCCCCGCCGGCTGCACTTTTCCCTCATCAGAGGGATTCCCCAGGATGGCTGGATGCCTGTCAGCACGCTGTGGGTAGTGATCTGTGCTACCCACAGCGTGCAGAACTAGCATCCAGCCACCCTGGGAATCCCTGTGCAGCCGGCGGGGCAGAGAATGTGTGGGGCTGTGCAGGGATTCCCCTTCTTTGCCGGCGGGTGGCTGGTGCGGGGATCCTCTCTGTGCGGGGGGCCGGGGATCCCCGTACTGTGCATGCGGGGTGACCCTTTTGTGTGTGCGGGGGGGCGGGTATCCCCTTCTATGGGGCTGGTCTTGGCCGGTCGGGGACACCCCCTTCTGTGGTGGGGGGAAGGTGGGTGTCCCCATCTGTGTGGGCTGTGGGTGGCCTCTCCCTCCTCTTCCCCATCCCTCCCTCTCTGTCCCCCGTGTCCCCCCCCCCCCCCCCCGATCCCGTGTCTCCCCCCTGTAAGAAGCCCTGATCTACTCACCTGAGGGCTTTCTCCTGCGGCGGCCACGATGGACACCCTCCTCCTCCATCGCCGAAGTCCCGGTCTGTGTAATTACAGTACGCGGCTTGGTGACGTCACCAAGCTGCGTACTGTAATTACAGAGAACACGAGACTTCGCGATGGAGGAGGAGGGTGTCCATCGTGGCCGCCGCAGGAGAAAGCCCTCAGGTGAGTAGATCAGGGCTTCTTACAGGGGGGAGACACGGGATCGGGGGGGGGGGGGACACGGGGGACAGAGAGGGAGGGATGGGGAAGAGGAGGGAGAGGCCACCCACAGCCCACACAGATGGGGACACCCACCTTCCCCCCACCACAGAAGGGGGTGTCCCCGACCGGCCAAGACCAGCCCCATAGAAGGGGATACCCGCCCCCCCGCACACACAAAAGGGTCACCCCGCATGCACAGTACGGGGATCCCCGGCCCCCCGCACAGAGAGGATCCCCGCACCAGCCACCCGCCGGCAAAGAAGGGGAATCCCTGCACAGCCCCACACATTCTCTGCCCCGCCGGCTGCACAGGGATTCCCAGGGTGGCTGGATGCTAGTTCTGTATGCTGTGTGTAGTGGGGGGGACACAGGATCAGGGGTGAGACGGGGGGCATGGAGGACAGAGAGGGAGGGATGGGGGAAGAGGAGGGAGAGGCCACCCACAGCCCGCATAGATGGGGACCCCCACCTCCCACCCACCACAGAAGGGGGTGTCCCCGACCCACCACGACTAGCCCCCATAGAAGGATGATACCTGCCCCCCCCCCAATGCACACACAGAAGGGCCACCCACACGCACAGTATGGGGATTCCCCCCCCCCCCACAGAGGGGATCCCCGCCGGCCACTACCAGCCAGCACAGAAGGGGAGCCCCCCCCACAGAAGGGACACCCGGCCACAGTTAGGGGGCATCGGGGGCAATGGGGTTGGGGGGGCAGAGGCACCCGCAAACCTAGCTCCCTATACATATGACTCCCTAGACCTGGCTGCACATCTGTCTCCTATACACCAGCAAACATCTTGCTCCCTATATACCTGGCAAAACATCTAGCTAACTACACCTGGCTGCACATCTGGCTAATACATCTGGCTATACATCTGGGTCTTATACTCACCATTGGCATGCTGATCCCTCGCCGCGTACCTCTGATAGCTTCTCCAGTGCCTTCTTCCATGTCCCTTGGCGGATTTTGCTTCTCCCTTGGCGATCACATGTCCCCCGTCGATCGGCGTTGATGGCACCAATGTCACACAGCATCATCAAAATCTCGCAGCAAACACTTTTTTTTTTATTGAATTCAATACAATAACCTGTATTGAATTCAATATAAAAAAAATGATTGCAAAAAAAATTGGTTGAAAATTATTGGAAATTAATTGAACCACTTTTTGCACGGAAATCCTGGGGAAATAGAACGCCAGGGTGGCTACATCAAAACACACCACCAGCAGGGTTGGGCAAAAACTTCTATCTTGCCTAATCCATCTCTGGTCCTGAGAGCTCTGCCTGCTGCTGCTGCCTCACTGTTGATTACCTTTGACCTTCTACAGGAAGTTTTGGGTAACCCCCAGCTGATCTGAGGTGCTGGAAACCTCAGTGCTGGTATTCTCGGGGGTGGCTGCAGGAATAGCACGGCAGGTGCACTTTGTTGTGGTTTGTGCGTGTATATATACTCTGAGCATGGCTGCAACAATTTGCCTGCGGCTTCGCGTCGGAACAGGTGCTGCGTCCGATTCAGAAATGGACATGCATTTTTTTCCCTCCTCTGCAGAAAATGTGGTTGCAAAAATTCGCATTAAAACGCACAAGAAATGTGATGCAACTAACCTGTATTAGATGTGCAATTCACATAAGAATTCTGTCATGTGTGAATGGGGCGGGGCCTAACTCTGAATTTTTAGCTTTTCATTGACTTAAAGGGAAGGTCCAGGATGAAAAAAAATCAAAAATCTACTTACCTGGTGCTTCCTCCAGCCGCTGGCAGCCGACCTGTGCCCTCGCCGCAGCTTCGCTCCCCGTTGGTGGCCCGGGGTCCCCTCCGGTCTCCTGCGCTCCAGCATGCGGCTCACAGAGTATCCCTGACATCATCCGGACTGTAGTAGTAGTTCTGCGCCTGCGCAGTACAATCCGGGTGACGTCCGTGTGACTCCATGAGCCGCACTCTGGAGCGCAGTAAGAAGCCGACCTGGCGAGGTCTGCACCGTAGGGGACCAGAGCTGTAGCGAGGGCACAGGAAGGCTGCCAGGGGCTGGAGGAAGCCCCAGGTAAGTAGATTTTTGATTTTTATTCCTCCTGGACCTTACCTTTAAGCACACACTTCCAATGCAGCATTTAACCTCAATAGCGGTCTGGGCCCCTGTCCACTTACAGCAGATCAGATTGCTTCCCCCCCCAGCGCTTTCATGAATAAATACATTGTATAACGTAATGGAAGACAGAGACGCAAAAGTAATAAAATCAGTTGTTAAAAAGTTTAAAAGTGCTTAGGAGGCAGTGGTGGACTTACCTCCTGCAAGCAGACACCACAAGCTGTGTATTCAAAATAAAGCAGATTTATTGGTACACTCCAGGGGATATTCGCAACGCGTTTCGCAGACCTAAACCTGCTTCATCAGGCAATAGCTAGTAGGAGTACACAACAGTGCAGTCTTAACGTCACGAGAAGCGCCTCTGTCTATTGTATTTATTTATTTATTTCCGGGTACAAGTGTTCACTTCCTGACTGGGAGGCGCTAAAAAACATCATGCAGAAAAAATTGAAAAACGATTGGCATCTGCCATTTTCGATTTTTAGATGTGAACAAGCCCTAAAAGGAAAAAAAATATCTATTTAGTATTTATATAGCACTGACATCTTCCGCAGTACTGTACAGAGTGTATCTCTATCTCCATCTCTCTATATCTCTATCTCTATCTCGTCACTTTAATTGTCCCTCAGAGGAGCTCACAATCTAATCCCTACCACAGTCAAATGTCTATGTGTGTATTGTGTAGTGTATGTATCATAGTCTAGGCTAGGGCCAATTTTTAGGAGGAGATTATCTAATCTCATTAGTGTTCCGTGTACGAGGGCCATCTGTAAAATATGTTTTTAGGATGTGGGAGGCAGGGTCGTAGCAATAGGGGTTGCAGAGGTTGCGACTGCATCGCAGCCCTTGTGCCAGAGGGGCCCCAAAGGGTCCTCCCTCAACTACAGTATTAGCTCTCTACTATTGGTCCTGTGCTCAATCACTTCTATATTCGATACTTTGAATAGTAGTAATCATTAACGAGCTGTTCCCCATCCCCCCCCCCCCTTCTTGCACCTCTGACACTGTAGTTGCCTTTGGCAGATTTTGGTGCGACGTATTGTTATTTATATAGAGTGCTTGGGGGGCGCCAATGTAAAACTTGAATTGGGGCCCAAACATACAAACTCTGTGCAGATAGAGCCCTGGAGGGAATTTGAACCGGGGACCCAGAGCTGTGAGGCGAGAGTGCTGATTACCAGAGCTGGGACAAGGTCCTTCAGCACCCAAGGCTGAGACAGCAAAGTGCGCCCCTCCATCCCTCCCACCCCAGCCGTCACACACTGATTGCTATTAGACTAATAGGTGCCCCAGGGCCCCCAACCTCCCCAACACCTTAATCTCTAGTTATCTGGCTTGCAGTCACTGCCATGTATCCCCTTTTTCTTATTTCTTTCTGCTTCAAACACAATTGGGAATGACAGCTTAATGAATTGTGCTCCCCTTCCTACACTGTACCCTGAGGCTGGAGCCTCTCCAGCCTCTGCCTCGGCCCAGCCCTGCTGATTACTACGTTACCATGCTGTCCATGTATCTATCTCTGTATCTCTGTGTATGTCTGTCTATCTATCTAATCTCCTTTGTGTTCCATGTATGAGACCATCTGTAAAATCTGATCTGTACTTGAAAACGTGCCAACAAACTGATTTGGCCTGGTCCTTTTTTAGGGTTTCCCTTTTTTAGCAGCAAAAATGATCTGCCTTTATAGAATAACGTGTGAAACAGGATTTGATAAGTTGTGTTTGCGGATTAGTAATAGGTTTGAGTTCTGGGGAATTGCATATCTCACACTTGGTGCAGATGACTTCCCCTTTCTGTCCTCTGTAGAACATCTTAATCACCACAAAACTTCCCTTCAACCAAATACCCTTCCTCCTCCTGGCCATGTGCGCAGTTCACACTGGGGGAGGGATGGCCTTGTCCGCGGGGTGGGGGTCCTCTCCTCTGTAGCGCTGGATGGTGAAGTATTTTGCTAGGAGCAGTTTTGCATTATTAAAGTGAACCTCCAGACTAAAAATCTACTTAGCAGCACTGAAAAGGCCTGATGTTTAACAGTTTCACAGCATCAGAACTTTGTTTTTCTTACCAAAGCATCATTTTTAGCTGCACAGAAGAAAACTGCCCGGGCATTTTTCCCCTTTTTCAACTTTCTGTTTCTTTTTCATTTTTTCATCAAACAAACATCAGATTTATAACATTTTTAAAGAAAAAATTAGCCAAGACGGGCATTTTTCCCCTGATGCTGTGCCCATGATGGAATTTCTGATGTTGTTCTCGTTCTGCTGTTTTGGTGCAATTTATTTATTTTTTAATTTGAGCTTTGAAGCCTAGCGCACGCAGCTGGGAGGGGTGATCAGGACAGTTGGAACTGTCACTTCATTTCAATTAAAAAGATGGCTGCCCCCATGAAATCACAAACATTTGTCCGCTCTTTTAAAACCGGGTGGGTAAGAGTTTATATTAGCTATCTATCTATTTTAATAACATAACTAATGTAACTTAATGAACATATGTTTGTTTAGGCTGAAGTTCCCCTTTAAAACTGAATGTAAGTGCAGGAATTACTCAATCTCTTCCCCGCATCCAAAATGCCCGCCCATAATTTGTTGCTTTGGTACATGTGAGTGCCAGTCCTTTCTTTTTAGCTGTTTGTGAGCCACTCATGCATCCAAAGTCTGGATGTCCAATGATGGGGATTGTTCCGAGTTGATGCAGGTTGAAAATGGACAAATCGATTCAGGGTCAAGGTTGAATTTGCTTGGTTTCTTTTTCAAGCTGCATATGTTTGCATAATCCTGCATCAACACGGAACAATTTGCATCTCATTAACCATGCTTAATTCAGTGTCAGGTGTACAGTATGTTGTAACTCTCCTATAGTCCTTTTATACTTCCCTTCTATAAATTCTGCATAGGTGCAGAAAACAGGATGGGAGTGTTCTGCCCCCTAGTATGTTGGCTTCTCCCCTGGCAGTAGGTCCCACCCCCTCCTACTTCCTGGTTGGGAGCGGAGGTGAACAGCAAGCCAGCCATTCTTCACCTCCAGAAAGCATTCCTCCTTCACTGGACCCCCAGAGAGAAGGGCTACAACAAGCTTCTGCATACGTTTCTCGGTTGTTTCTGTTGATGGATGTGCGGTGGGTAAAGGCCTTTAAAAATTATACACATTCATGTTTTTGGTGTTTGAGGATCCGTGCACAAATGTTGCACAGTTATGGAGAACGCACATGTTACATCACAAATGAATACCCAAGATGTCAGGAATAGCGCGCACAAAAAAGTGCACCTAGACCTGGTGGAAATTCACCCTAATTATATTTTTTTTTTCTTTCATTTCTCCTCCAACGTAGAACAGTAAGGGCCCATTTCCACTATCGCGAATTCACATAGCAATACAAGTGAATGGGACTGTTTCCACTTGTCAGGATTCCTTTGCGTTTTTTCTGTGCAGAAAAAATTTGCATGGCAGAGCCATCAGAATTCGCATACCGCTATGCGAATCGCATACAATGTCTTTAATAGGAAATTCGCATGCGGTTTGGGTATGCGAATTTTCATGCGAATTCGCATAGAAACAATGGAAAATCACACCAGCACTGCCATGGCTAAATTCGCATACATCGTCATCCATGCAAATTCGTGTGAAAATTTTTCCCGCGACGATTCCCACCGCACAAGTGGTAATGCAGCCTAAGGGCTCGATCACACTAGAGGCGTTTTTTGGAATTTTTAAGCCCCTAAGGCCTGGAACCCACTACAAATTGCTATCACTAATCGCAATCGCTAGCGTTTTGTAAGTAATTTCATGAGTGTTTTCTGGCGATTTTGGAAGCGATTTTAAAGTGTTTTGCCAACGATTGTTTAGCGATTACCACTTTTAATTCTGATTGGTCCTTTCAATTAATTCTTTTTTTAGTGTGCAGTAATGTAAAAACGCTAGCAAAATCGCTCTGTGAAGGTTTTGACGAGCGATTATGCCAGCGTTTATATACTTTGCAAAAACGATAACCCTCAAAAATGCTGCATGTCCTGCGTGTGCGATTTTGGTAATCGCAATTGATCCAGTGGAATTTGGCCCATCCATTAACATTAGCTGAGCGTTTAGGGAAATCGCTAGCGTTTTTAATCCCTCCCTAAACGCTCACAAAATCGATCTAGTGGGTTCCAGCCCTAAAAGCGCTTACACTGTGCTTTCCATTGAGAGTTCTCATTGGGGCATTCTGTTTGCTTGCCGCTGACTACAGCGCTGCATGGACTATTTTCAGGGCGATTTGTCCTGAATGGAAGGTATAGGGAGATTGCAAAGCGCTTGAAAAAGCGATTTGTAGAACGATACCGATTTCCCCAGCTCTTTAATAAATACGTTGTATTTATTCATTTCCAGGGGCAAAGTAATCACTTTCTGACTAACGTCAGGAAGTGATTTAAATAATTTCTCTGCTAAAGAGCTTATAAAAGCTCTTATAACACGCAGAGCGATGAGAGCGCAACGCAATGTGAACAAGGCCTTAGGGAGATAAACTCACCGTTTGCTAGAACGTCTTCACATTTATCATTCCGATTATTGGAATCTGCAGCATTGACTCACAGCAGATCTTCCCTGCACAATGCATGCATGAAATCTATTAAAAATCTATAGATCCGCCACGCAGGCCCAACTGCTGGGGCCCCTCCCCCATCCACGCCTCCCTTTCGTCTAAAATGTGCTCCTCCCAGGCCACACAGAGTGCTGGCAGCGGAGCACATACTCACCTGTGCACTGGCACACTCCTCCTCCTGTGTGCTCTCTCCTGTACCCCGCAGCATGTACATTACTCGAATACGGTGTATCTAGGCATGGTGGGGATGGAGAGAGACCTAGGAAGAGCATGCCGGCAGACAGGTGAGTATGTGCCAACACCCTGCATGTGCAAAGTGAAGCACATTGTAAGGTGGCAACACATCATACAATAAAATGATCTGATTTTACAGCAGTTAGATAAAAACTATCTTTTCTACAGAAAAATCGAAAGCCTTTTTTTTTTTTTTTTTTTTTTTGTTATTTTAAATATATTTCTCCAACAATGGTGCCCCCATGGATCAGGCCTCAGCAGGAGCCGTGTTTGGCGTGCAGGTGTAGCGCACATTGATAATGATGCAGGTGCCCCCATGGATCAGGCCTCAGCAGGAGCCGTGTTTGGCGTGCAGGTGTAGCGCACATTGATAATGATGCATGTAGCAGGTGCCCCCATGGATCAGGCCTCAGCAGGAGCCGTGTTTGGCGTGCAGGTGTAGCGCACATTGATAATGATGCAGGTGCCCCCATGGATCAGGCCTCAGCAGGAGCCGTGTTTGGCGTGCAGGTGTAGCGCACATTGATAATGATGCATGTAGCAGGTGCCCCCATGGATCAGGCCTCAGCAGGAGCCATGCTTGGCGTGCAGGTGTTGCACACACTGATAACGATGTATGTAGCAGGTGCCCCCATGGATCAAGCCTCAGCAGGAGCCGTGTTTGGCGTGCAAGTGTTGCACACATTGATAATGATGTATGTAGCAGGTGCCCCCATGGATCAGGCCTCAGCAGGAGCCGTGCTTGGCGTGCAGGTGTAGCACACATTGATGATGTATGTAGCAGGTGCCCCATGGATCAGGCCTCAGCAGGAGCAGTGCTTGGTGTGCAGGTGTAGCGCACATTGATAATGGTGTATGTAGCAGCTGCCCCCATGGATCAGGCCTCAGCAGGAGCCGTGCTTGGCATGCAGGTGTAGCGCACATTGATAATGATGCAGGTGCCCCCATGGATCAGGCCTCAGCAGGAGCCGTGTTTGGCGTGCAGGTGTAGCGCACATTGATAATGATGCATGTAGCAGGTGCCCCCATGGATCAGGCCTCAGCAGGAGCCATGCTTGGCGTGCAGGTGTTGCACACACTGATAACGATGTATGTAGCAGGTGCCCCCATGGATCAAGCCTCAGCAGGAGCCGTGTTTGGCGTGCAAGTGTTGCACACATTGATAATGATGTATGTAGCAGGTGCCCCCATGGATCAGGCCTCAGCAGGAGCCGTGCTTGGCGTGCAGGTGTAGCACACATTGATGATGTATGTAGCAGGTGCCCCATGGATCAGGCCTCAGCAGGAGCAGTGCTTGGTGTGCAGGTGTAGCGCACATTGATAATGGTGTATGTAGCAGCTGCCCCCATGGATCAGGCCTCAGCAGGAGCCGTGCTTGGCATGCAGGTGTAGCACACATTGATAATGGTGTATGTAGCAGCTGCCCCCATGGATCAGGCCTCAGCAGGAGCCGTGTTTGGCTTGCAGGTGTTGCACACTGATAATGATGTATGTAGCAGGTGCCCCCATGGATCAGGCCTCAGCAGGAGCCGTGTTTGGCGTGCAGGTGTTGCACACATTGATAATGATGTATGTAGCAGCTGCCCCCATGGATCAGGCCTCAGCAGGAGCCGTGTTTGGCGTGCAGGTGTAGCACACATTGATAGTGATGTATGTAGCAGGTGCCCCCATGTATTAGGCCTCAGCAGAGCAGTGCTTGGTGTGCAGGTGTAGCGCACATTGATAATGATGGATGTAGCAGGTGCCCCCATGGATCAGGCCTCAGCAGGAGCCGTGTTTGGCTTGCAGGTGTTGCACACATTGATAATAATGTATGTAGCAGGTGCCCCCATGGATCAGGCCTCAGCAGGAGCCGTGCTTGGTGTGCAGGTGTAGCACACATTGATAATAATGTATGTAGCAGGTGCCCCCATGGATCAGGCCTCAGCAGGAGCCGTGTTTGGCTTGCAGGTGTTGCACACATTGATAATGATGTATGTAGCAGGTGCCCCCATGTATCAGGCCTCAGCAGGAGCAGTGCTTGGTGTGCAGGTGTAGCACACATTGATAACTATGTATGTAGCAGGTGCCCCCATGGATCAGGCCTCAGCAGAAGCCGTGTTTGGCGTGCAGGTGTTGCACACACTGATAATGATGTATGTAGCAGGTGCCCCCATGGATCAGGCCTCAGCAGGAGCCGTGTTTAGCGTGCAGGTGTTGCACACTGATAATGATGTATGTAGCAGGTGCCGCCATGGATCAGGCCTCAGCAGGAGCCGTGTTTGGCGTGCAGGTGTAGCACACATTGATAATGATGCATGTAGCAGCTGCCCCCATGGATCAGGCCTCAGCAGGAGCAGTGTTTGGCGTGCAGGTGTAGCACACATTGATAATGATGTATGTAGCAGCTGCCCCCATGGATCAGGCCTCAGCAGGAGCAGTGTTTGGTGTGTAGGTGTTGCACACATTGATAATGATGTATGTAGCAGCTGCCCCCATGGATCAGGCCTCAGCAGGAGCCGTGCTTGGCGTGCAGGTGTAGCACACATTGATAATGATGTATGTAGCAGCTGCCTCCATGGATCAGGCCTCAGCAGGAGCAGTGTTTGGCGTGCAGGTGTAGCACACATTGATAATGATGTATGTAGCAGGTGCCTCCCTGGATCAGGCCTCAGCAGGAGCCGTGTTTAGCGTGCAGGTGTTGCACACTGATAATGATGTATGTAGCAGGTGCCCCCATGGATCAGGCCTCAGCAGGAGCCGTGTTTGGCGTGCAGGTGTTGCACACATTGATAATAATGTATGTAGCAGGTGCCCCCATGGATCAGGCCTCAGCAGGAGCCGTGTTTGGCTTGCAGGTGTTGCACACATTGATAATGATGTATGTAGCAGGTGCCCCCATGTATCAGACCTCAGCAGGAGCCGTGCTTGGTGTGCAGGTGTTGCACACACTGATAATGATGTATGTAGCAGGTGCCCCCATGGATCAGGCCTCAGCAGAAGCCGTGTTTGGCGTGCAGGTGTTGCACACACTGATAATGATGTATGTAGCAGGTGCCCCCATGGATCAGGCCTCAGCAGGAGCCGTGTTTAGCGTGCAGGTGTTGCACACTGATAATGATGGATGTAGCAGCTGTCCCCATGGATCAGGCCTCAGCAGGAGCCGTGTTTGGCTTGCAGGTGTTGCACACTGATAATGATGTATGTAGCAGGTGCCCCCATGGATCAGGCCTCAGCAGGAGCCGTGCTTGGCGTGCAGGTGTCGCACACATTGATAATGATGTATGTAGCAGGTGCCCCCATGGATCAGGCCTCAGCAGGAGCCGTGCTTGGCGTGCAGGTGTTGCACACACTGATAATGATGTATGTAGCAGGTGCCCCCATGGATCAGGCCTCAGCAGGAGCCGTGTTTGGCATGCAGGTGTTGCACACATTGATAATGATGTATGTAGCAGTGCCCCCATGGATCAGGCCTCAGCAGGAGCCGTGTTTGGCATGCAGGTGTTGCACACATTGATAGTGATGTATGTAGCAGGTGCCCCCATGGATCAGGCCTCAGCAGGAGCCGTGTTTGACTTGCAGGTGTTGCACACATTGATAATGATGTATGTAGCAGGTGCCTCCATGGATCAGGCCTCAGCAGGAGCCGTGTTTGGCGTGCAGGTGTAGCACACATTGATAGTGATGTATGTAGCAGGTGCCCCCATGGATCAGGCCTCAGCAGGAGCCGTGTTTGGCATGCAGGTGTAGCACACATTGATAGTGATGTATGTAGCAGGTGCCCCCATGGATCAGGCCTCAGCAGGAGCCGTGTTTGGCATGCAGGTGTAGCACACATTGATAATGATGTATGTAGCAGCTGCCCAATGGATCAGGCCTCAGCAGGAGCCGTGTTTGGCGTGCAGGTGTAGCACACACGTTGATAATGATGTATGTAGCAGCTGCCCCCATGGATCAGGCCTCAGCAGGAGCAGTGTTTGGCATGCAGGTGTTGCACACATTGATAATGATGTATGTAGCTGTGCCCCCATGGATCAGTCCTCAGCAGGAGCCGAGTTTGGCGTGCAGGTGTAGCACACATTGATAATGATGTATGTAGAAGGTGCCCCCATGGATCAGGCCTCAGCAGGAGCCGTGTTTGGCGTGCAGGCGTAGCACACATTAATGGTGTTATGTAGCAGGTGCCTCCATGGATCAGGCCTCAGCAGGAGCCGTGTTTGGCGTGCAGGCGTAGCACACATTAATGGTGTTATGTAGCAGGTGCCTCCATGGATCAGGCCTCAGCAGGAGCCGTGTTTGGCGTGCAGGTGTAGCACACATTGATAATAATGTATGTAGCAGGTGCCTACATGGAGCAGGCCTCAGCAGGAGCCGTGTTTGGCGTGCAGGTGTTGCACACATTGATAGTGATGTATGTAGCAGGTGCCCCCATGGATCAGGCCTCAGCAGGAGCCGTGTTTGGTGTGCAGGTGTAGCACACATTGATAATGAGGTATGTAGCCGGTGCCCCCATGGATCAGGCCTCAGCAGGAGCCGTGTTTGGCGTGCAGGTGTAGCACACATTGATAGTGATATATGTAGCAGGTGCCCCCATGGATCAGGCCTCAGCAGGAGCCGTGTTTGGCATGCAGGTGTTGCACACATTGATAATGATGTATGTAGCAGTGCCCCCATGGATCAGTCCTCAGCAGGAGCCATGTTTGGCGTGCAGGTGTAGCACACATTGATAATGATGTATGTAGCAGGTGCCCCCATGGATCAGGCCTCAGCAGGAGCCGTGTTTGGCATGCAGGTGTTGCACACATTGATAATGATGTATGTAGCAGTGCCCCCATGGATCAGTCCTCAGCAGGAGCCGTGTTTGGCGTGCAGGTGTAGCACACATTAATAATAATGTATGTAGCAGGTGCCTACATGGATCAGGCCTCAGCAGGAGCCGTGTTTGGCGTGCAGGTGTTGCACACATTGATAGTGATGTATGTAGCAGGTGCCCCCATGGATCAGGCCTCAGCAGGAGCCGTGCTTGACATGCAGGTGTAGCACACACGTTGATAATGATCTATGTAGCAGCTGCCCCCATGGATCAGGCCTCAGCAGGAGCCGTGTTTGGCGTGCAGGTGTAGCACACATTGATAATGATGTATGTAGCAGCTGCCCCGCGGATCAGTCCTCAGCAGGAGCTGTTTGGCATGCAGGTGTAGCACACATTGATAATGATGGTGTATGTAGCAGGTGCCCCCATGGATCAAGCCTCAGCAGGAGCCGTGTTTGGCATGCAGGTGTTGCACACATTGATAATGATGTATGTAGCAGTGCCCCCATGGATCAGGCCTCAGCAGGAGCCGTGTTTGGCGTGCAGGTGTAGCACACATTGATAGTGATGTATGTAGCCGGTGCCCCCATGGATCAGGCCTCAGCAGGAGCCGTGTTTGGCGTGCAGGTGTAGCACACATTGATAGTGATGTATGTAGCAGGTGCCCCCATGGATCAGGCCTCAGCAGGAGCCGTGTTTGGCATGCAGGTGTTGCACACATTGATAATGATGTATGTAGCAGTGCCCCCATGGATCAGTCCTCAGCAGGAGCCGTGTTTGGCGTGCAGGTGTAGCACACATTGATAATGATGTATGTAGCCGGTGCCCCCATGGATCAGTCCTCAGCAGGAGCTGTTTGGCATGCAGGTGTAGCACACATTGATAATGATGGTGTATGTAGCAGGTGCCCCCATGGATCAAGCCTCAGCAGGAGCCGTGTTTGGCATGCAGGTGTTGCACACATTGATAATGATGTATGTAGCAGTGCCCCCATGGATCAGGCCTCAGCAGGAGCCGTGTTTGGCGTGCAGGTGTAGCACACATTGATAGTGATGTATGTAGCCGGTGCCCCCATGGATCAGGCCTCAGCAGGAGCCGTGTTTGGCGTGCAGGTGTAGCACACATTGATAGTGATGTATGTAGCAGGTGCCCCCATGGATCAGGCCTCAGCAGGAGCCGTGTTTGGCATGCAGGTGTTGCACACATTGATAATGATGTATGTAGCAGTGCCCCCATGGATCAGTCCTCAGCAGGAGCCGTGTTTGGCGTGCAGGTGTAGCACACATTGATAGTGATGTATGTAGCAGGTGCCCCCATGGATCAGGCCTCAGCAGGAGCAGTGCTTGGCGTGCAGGTGTAGCACACATTGATAGTGATGTATGTAGCAGGTGCCCCCATGGATCAGGCCTCAGCAGGAGCCGTGTTTGGCATGCAGGTGTTGCACACATTGATAATGATGTATGTAGCCAGTGCCCCCATGGATCAGACCTCAGCAGGAGCCGTGTTTGGCGTGCAGGTGTTGCACACATTGATAGTGATGTATGTAGCAGGTGTCCCCATGGATCAGGCCTCAGCAGGAGCAGTGCTTGGCGTGCAGGTGTAGCACACATTGATAATGGTGTATGTAGCAGGTGCCCCCATGGATCAGGCCTCAGCAGGAGCCATGTTTGGCTTGCAGGTGTTGCACAGATTGAGAACTCGCATGCAGAGTGATAAGTGTGGAATTCAGTAGTAGTGTCGGAATGTTCTCACACACCCACTCCACCCTGACTCAACACATCTCAGCTTGTCTTCTCCTTCCTCGCCCTGACATACACACACACTGCTGCCGCCTCCATGGAGGAGAAGAAAAAGCCACCGAGGAGAAGAGCTGCTTCCAGCCGCACCTTCACACCGCCCGTCAGGGTCCTCAGAAGGTACCGTACACCTGGCCACCACCAGTGCTGCCCCGGCTCCTGCTGATCCCTCCTCCAGCGTCTGTACAGCCAGTACTGGCTTCAAGTGAACCCCAGGTGAGAGGGATATGGAGGCTGCCATATTGATTTCCTGTTAAACAATACCAGTTGCCTGGCAGTCCTGCTGGTCAATTTGGCTGTAGTGGTGTCTGTATGACAACAGAAACAAGCATGCAGCTAATCTTGTCAGTCCTTGTCAGAAACACGTGAGCTGCTGCATGCTTATTCAGGGTCTGTGGCTAAAAGTATTACAGGCAGAGGATCAGCAGGACAGTCAAGCAACTATTATTGCTTAAAAGACAGCCTCCGTATCCCTCTCACTTTAAGGGAACCTTAACTGAGAGGGATATGGCTTTTTTCCTTTTAAACAATACCAGTTGCCTGACAGCCCTGCAGATCTCTTTAGCTGTAGTAGTGGCTGAATCACAGACCTGAAACCAGCATGCAGCTAATCCAGTCTGACTTCAGTCAGAGCACCTGATCTGCATGCTTGTTCAGGGGCTGTGGCTAAAAGTATTAGCGACACAGGATCAGCAGGAGAGTCAGGCAACTGGTATTATTTAAAACGGAAACATCCATATCCGTCTGTCTAGGTTCCCTTTAAGACACTAGCACCAGCCTGCAGCGGTGTGCAGAATGCGGTTTAGTGGCACCTTTGGGTCCTGCAGGCGTTCTCCAATACAATTCTCCTTTGTATATGTTTCCTGTATAATCTTATATTCCTCCTCACTGCCAGCTTCCCAATGCCTCTTTCTTCTCCTCCTAACCACCCACAGCTGCCCATTCCTGTGCCACAGCTGTGGACTTACAGTATAAACTGTTTGTTTTTGTTGTTGTTTTGAATGTATTTTTAAATGTTCTAAACTACTTAACACTTTATACAATACTGTAACATCTAACAACAACAATAATAATAATTTGTATCTTAGACATGTAACTGAAGTCATTTGTCGGCAGGGGACAATCTGTACTCCCGTGTGTGTGTGTGTGTGTAAAGGAGGGGGGGGGGGGGTGTAAATGGATAAGGAGACCTCAGCTTTCCTAAATCCCCCCCCCCCCCTCTTCTCTGTCCCCTGATGTTATTTTGTAAAGGCCAACCAAAGCTACTTCCGGGCCGGTTCGCAGTGCCGTGACTACGTATTGTGCATTCGCACAGCACTCCAGGCCACGGGCACGCCACCAATGACGTGTGGCGCCTGCGCACTGCTTCCCGACCCTGGCCGATCCAGAAGTAGCTTGACGCAGCCTTTACAAGATAATTGCCGGGAATGGAGAACAACGGGGGGTGCAATGGGCATCAGGACGACTTGCAGCACATGCCTGCTCTATTTCTCCCCCCCCCCCCCCCCATTTGGAAAATCCAGGAAAGCTAAGGTATGCTTTAAAGTTGGTGGCGTTGTCAGTGACAGGGATACCAAGGAATCCCAGTGACGTCCTTCCTGCCCAGCACTATGCGTATGACCCGCTCGGCGCACTCTGCTGCAGGGTCATATGAATGATGTTTTATTTGCATTGCGATGGGGCGGAGTATCGCTCTGCAAACCAGGATTGCTCATAAACTACGCCAGTGCAATTCTATGCGCCGTAGTCCGCAACTACGCATCGTAGTACATAGACTAAGTTTAAAAACTACGCGGACGTATTTCCGCGTAGTCGTAGTACTGCTATGCGAAGCTTCGCCCGCTACACGTAATTGACGTCTGTATGGCGAAGTCAACTACGCGTGCGGTAACTGCGTCTATACGGATCATTGCGCATGTGCAGAAATGATTGCCCTTCTATACGTATACAATTCCACATTGGAAAGTGGAATGTACGCATATATTAGTTCACCCATGCGCATAGTTAACGGATTATTGCGGAAATTTTTCCGCATAAGGGCATAAGCGTCCGCATACACTACGCTTTGCAGTACGCAAATCTTCCGTATTCTAATGCGTAGTCTACGAAATGCAAACGTAGCGAAGTTTCTGATTTCATAGCCATAGTTTGCGGGAAACTACGCGTAGTTCCAGCGTAGTGAAGTTGGTTGACTACGAGCATTACTACTGCAAACGCAATGGCTGGTTGTAAAAGCAGCCTGAAATGAAAATCAACACAATCAACCTCCCTTATTTTAATTGGAAGTGTTCTAAATCCACAAGATAATGGGGATAAAAGTGATATTGCATAAAAATATACATCTCCTCTACCCATTCACCCCTTCTTCCCACGCACAAAACACTCGTGTAAAAAAGAAAAAAAAAAGTAACAGCTTTTTTTTTTTTTTTTGTACATAAATAGTTACGGTAGGGCTTTTTTGAGATGTCATGAGGTATATTACTGTTATTTTTTTGAATAAGGGCTCATAATTTATTTAGATTGTTCTAGTGCTATTGCCGGCACCCGAATTACGAGGATTTTATTGCAATTCGGCTGCGGCGTATGGCTGTCCCCAAATCGATTGGGCGCTTAAAACGACCAGACTTGCTCTTAAGTTTTGTTTTTTTTTTTTTTTGCTTAGCAGCAAGGTGCCATATAACTTGTATGAGGGGCTTTGTATACGAGAAAACAGGGCGGAGTCTGAATTTTTTCAGCTGTTCATAGAAAGCTGTAGGCTGGTCTGGGGTGAACCTGATTTGTCAAGCACACCCTAGTGATTTTTCTTTTTCAGTTTGCAAGCTCTTATAAGATGCTGAACTTTGCACAGTGTCATCTGGAATGGTTGGTAAATATGGACAGAATGGACCGCTGTTTTTCTGGGGCATATGTGTCCTGAGGATTAGAGGGTGGTTGGGAAATAAGAGGAGAGAGAGAGAGATACAGTAGAATCTCGTTATAGTAAACTCTGATATAATAAATGAATATTGTAAACTCGGTCCTCAGATCACAGCAAATGGGGCTGCAAAAATATACAGGTAGTCCCCGGTTAGCGAACGAGATGGGGACTGTAGGTTCGTTCTTAACCTAAATCTGTTCTTAAAGGGGAACTCCAGCCTAAACAAACATACTGTCAAGTTACATTAGTTATGTTAATTAGAATAGATAGGTAATATAATCTCTTACCCACCATGTTTTAAAAAAACAGGCACATTTTTGTGATTCATGGGGGCTACCATCTTTGTCATGGGGGCAGCCATCTTTTTGGTTGAAAGGAGGTGACAGGGAGCAGGAGACACAGTTCCAACTATCCTGTGTCCTGATCAGCCCTCCCAGCTGCACATGCTAGGCTTCAAATGTCAAATTCAAAATGTAAAAAAAAACAAATCAGAAATCCCATCCTGCTTTGCACAGCATCAGGTGAAAAAAGCCCGGGCAGTTTTCTTCTGTGCAGCTAAAAAAGAGACTTGTATAAGAGAAACAAAGTTCTGATGCTGTGAAACTGTTAAAGAAACACAAAGCCTTTTCAGTGCTGCGGAGTCGATTTTTAGTCCGGAGGTTCACTTTAAGTCGGAACATTGTGCCATCTGTCGCCTGTACCTCTTGTGCCTCCAGTGTCCCCTTCTGTGTCACCTCTGCCCTAAAAGTTTAAAAGCCATTTTTTCTTTGAATTTTATATCAATTTTCTCAAACTACAAGTCAATGTGAAAAAATGTTTTTTGAGTTGTTCCCATGGAAACAGAATCCATGCTGTTCGTATCGACGGATCGTTTATAAGTCGGCCGTTCCTAAGTCAGGGCCCGCCTGTACCACCAATTCCTGATGCCATAAACTTCTGATCTAGTAAACTACCTTTCCTGGTCCCTCAGAGTTTACTGTAAAGGGATTCTACTGTACTGAGCTATGAACCAATTACAGGACACCTGAAGTGAGCAGGATATGGAGGCTGCCATATTTATTTCCTGTTAAAGAGTAACTGTCGGGCATAAAATCAAACAACAATTCTTTATTTTTATCTAGTAATCAAGTAATAGGGATGCTAATCAGTGTCTGAATTGTACACCAGAAACCTGCATGAGGCAAATCCAGTAAGACTTCAAACCTTTCATATGCATGCTTGTTCAGGGGCTATGGCTAAAAGTATTGGAGGCAGAGGATCAGCAAGACAACCAGGCAATCTGCATTGTTTAAAAGGAAATAAATATGGCAGTTTCCATATCCCTCTCACCATGCTTTAAATTGTCAGTACGTTTTGGGTTGTGGGAGCAAACCGGAATGCCTGGAGAAAACTCAAACGCAGGGAGAACATACAAACTCCATGCAGGTAGGGTTTAGAGTGAGATTTTAGCCTAGGACTCCTGCGCTGCGAGGCGAGAGTGCTATCCACTGAGTCACATTGCTGCTTGTAAATACATCATGACTAGAATTAGAAGCTGTATACAGAAATGTATGTTCTGGGGATTACCCACGGTTAGCAGGTGCAGCACGGTGGCTTAGTGGTTAGCTCTCTCGCCTTGCAGCGATGGGTCCCCGGTTCGAATCCCAGCTAGAGCACTATCTGCATGGAGCTTGTATGTTCTCCCCGTGTCTGCGTGGGATTCCTCCGGGCACTCCGGTTTCCTCCCACATCCCAAAAACATACAGATAAGTTACCAGTAATTGGCTTCCCCCTAAATTGGCACCAGACTACAATACATACACTACATGATACATACATACACATGTGACTATGGTAGGGATTAGATTGTGAGCCCCTCTGAGGGACTCTTAAAGTGAACCTCCGGACTAAAAATCTACTCAGCAGAACTGAAAAGGCTTGGTGTTTGTTTAACAGTTTCACAGCATAAGAACTTTGTTTTTCTTATCAAAGCATCATTTTTAGCTGCATTTTTAGGTAAGCTCCACCCATCAAAGAAAACTGCCTGGGCTTTTTTTCCCTGATGCTGTGCAAAGCATGATGGGGATTTCCTATGTTGTTGTTCACGTTGCCTAGCAACTGGGAGGGGTGATCAGCACACAGGACAGTTGGAACTGTGTCTCATGCTCCCTGTCACCTCCTTTTAACCAAAAAGATGGCTGCCTTCATGAAATCACAAACATGTGCCTGTTCTTTTAAAACAGGGTGGGTAAGAGATTATATTCCCTATCTATTTTAATTAACATAATTAATGTAACTTAATGACAGTATGTTTGTTTAGGCTGAAGTTCCTCTTTAAGTGATAAGACCATACACTCTGTACAGTGCTGTGGAAGATGTTGGAACTATATATAGATACTAGTTCATTAATACATTTTCTGAACATTTATGGAACACCTTTATTCCGGCTCCAGTCTTTCCATGTGCCGGTGTTTATATTGCCCCGCTGCAGCACCTGACCCGCTTGTGTAGTTGTACTCCTGTCTGTGTGCATCTATCAGAATGGAGTGTCAGCATGCTTGAGGTCTGAACCCTTTTATACAGGAGATAAATATAGCTCTGTATGTAGGTGATGTGGTTTCACACCTTCCACTGAATGCAGAGTTCTCGTGTCGGTCTCTTCCGCTGCACAGCTGCCTGTATCTGGCTGCTGACAGTATCTAGAGACTGTCACAGGCTTGTTTCCTGACCTGAGAGACACAGCTACCTGTAGAAGCCCTCTGAATATTCCCGCCTCCTTCCCAGACTCTCCAAATACGTGGGCAGAATCCCAGCACAAGCTACCCTTTCCTCCTGTATACATGTGTGGTGATGTCCTGTGATTGGCTCTTGTGTGGCTAAATCCTTTCACCAGGGCAACTTTGTGTCCAATTCCTTTTTATTTTGTTTGTTTTTGCCACCAAACTGTCAAAAAGAAAAAATAAAGTGTACTATATTTATAACAACCATACTAAGTGCTGGAGCCCACTTGAGCGATTTTTTTTTTTTTTTTTTTTTTTTTTTTTTTTATGCAGCATTTTTGGATTACTGACAATCGCCTTCGGCAAATGCTTTACCAATGTTTTTAATGGGGAATCCTCAAGACATGCAGCATTTTGGGCGCGTTTGCGCTCAATGCTAAGTATAGAAGTGCTGCAAAAATCGCTTTGAAAAGCGTTTTGCAGTGATTTGGGGGCTGAGCGTTTTGATTTTTAAATAATTATACTTACAGTGTGTCCTGTCCGGCTTCTGTCTGTAGCCCCGTCCTGTAGCAGAAGAGGTCACAAGTGCTGCTCTGATTGGTCCTAGAGTAGCACCTATGACCTTTTCCATTGGTGGTGAGGCTACGGACGGAAGCCGGACACCAAGAAACGAGGTAAGTATAATAAAGTTTATTTAAAAAAGAAACTGCGCTAATCGCAAGCGCTGTACTGTAAAGCTTCAAATCTGAGGCAAACACAATTGCAATTGGCCCAGGAATTGCTGCACACAGTGTTTGCTCGCTTTAAGAGTGCTGCAGCGATTTCCTAGGGGGTACCAGACCTAAGGCTGTTCTAAACAAACTAGGAGTGTCGTCCAGAAAGTTACAGCTTTTATCTGCCACGCAAAGGTATTCTTTCTGTGGCACGCATGTTCTTTCACTTCTTAAATTTTGGTAGTTTGCATATAAAAATAAGTGGTGCAGGGAGAGAAAAGGTTAGCCTGATTAGCAATTTACATTATACAAAAAGATTTGTATAATGTAAATTGCTAATCAGGCTAATCTTTTCTCTCACTGCACCACTTGTCACATGACTGCAGAACGCAAGTTCATCTGTTGTTCAGCAGCATTAACATGAAGCCCCTCCTACCTCAATTCCTCCAACCCGTAGGTGAGGGGTGTGATGCCACGACAACAAAGTGACTGAAAACTTTGTAAAACTATAGGATGTACGGGATGCTTTAATACAGCAGGTGATTATGTGGGGAAATAATCAGAAGCTACACTGTGTCTGAGATAAAATGTTTCCTTAATTGATTAGAGACTCTGTAACAAAAACAAATCCCCTGGGGGGTACTCACCTCGGGAGGGGGAAGCCTCAGGGTCCCAATGAGGCTTCCCCCTCCCCTGTAGCTGCAGGCAATCCAGCGTTAGCTCCCCTGAAGCGTCCTGGAATCCTCCCCCGACAAGCCTGACAAGGCTTGATATATTTACCTTCCCGGCTCCAGCGGGGGCGCTGTTGCAGCTCTCCGCACAGAGATAGGTGGAAATAGCAGATCTCTGTTGGGTCTGCTCTACTATGCAGACGCAGTAGAACGGACCACAGCGATCGGCTATTGCTGCCTATCCCCGAGTGGAGAGCCGATACTGCACTGGAGCTGGGAAGGTAAATATTTACATCCCCGCTGTCCGGAGGGACACAGCAAGACAGGAGGACAGGGGAAGCCTTGATCGGATCTGGAGGCTTGGTATTTAATCCACAGGAGGATATCCTATACCAGTGATTGCTAACCTTGGCACTCCAGCTGTGGTGAAACTACAAGTCCCATGAGGCATTGCAATACTCTGACAGCTCTAAGTATAACTCAAGGAGGCAGAGGCATGATGGGATTTGTAGTTTTGTCACAGCTGGAGTGCCAAGGTTAGCCATTACTGTCCTATACGGTCCTATTTTCTCCCCATTTAATGGGTACCTCATATTTGTGGCTGTGTGTTTCTGGGGTGGCGTAGTGGGCAGCACACTCAACTTGCAGCACCGGGTCCCTGGTTTAAATCCCAGCCAGGGTACCGTCTGCATGTCTTCCCCCATGTCTGTGTGGGTTTCCTCCAGGTACTCAGATTTCTTACCACATCCCAAAAACCTACAGATGGCTTCCCTCTGAACTGGCCTTCGATTACAACAGACATATGACTATGGTAGGGATTAGATTGTGAGACCCTCTGAGGGACAGTTAGTGCAAAACTATACTCTGTACAGCGCTGCGGAAGATGCCAGCGCTATAATACTACTACTACTACTACTACTACATTCTGACGGACTTTAGAAAGTTTATATTCTGAAGTTTTGGCCCGTTGATTGGCAGCAGCATGAATCCATATATAACTAGCAGTATAGCTTTACCACCTTCATGAGAACCTGAACTGAAAATGAAGTCATAATAAACATGTCATACCTACCTCCTGTGTAGTCTACTCATCAATCTAGTTCTCCTCTCCTGCGTCCTGTTTGTCCACTGTGATAAATGTAATCCTCTATTTTGAAAATGGCCATTGCCCCCTAACAGCTTCCTGGTCAGCACACTGTTAAACTGTAATATCACTCACTTGAGCCATAGGTAAACATGGACATTACCTTGCACATTCAGTTGTAACTGACAGCTGCTGATATATGACTGATAGCAACTGGTAGATTTCAGTTCTGACAACTTAAGGTGCATACACACATCAGACCATAGTCTTTTGAAAATGAAAGATCACAGACCAATCTTACCACCCTTCATGTAGTATGAGAGCCATACCTTCACAGTCTTTTCTATGGAGCTGAACTCCACATCAGAAAAAAATCTTTGCAAGATGCTGCACACACAGATGCTGTACAGACACAAAAGATCAGTATCTGCAAAAGATCTGTTACTGCCAAAGATCCGTTCCTGCAAATTGCAATGATAGTCTATGAGCTCTGCAGATCATCATACACACATGATTTAACTGACATTCATCTGTAGATCAAGCAATTATCCGCAGATCTGAAAATCCATCCTGGTGGATTTGATCTGCAGATGAATGTCAGTTAAATCCTGTGTGTATGATGATCTGCAGATCTCATAGACTATCATTGCAATTTGCAGGAATGGATTTTTGGCAGGAACAGATCTTTTGCAGATACTGATCTTTTGTGTCTGTACAGCATGTTTGTGTGCAGCATCTTGCAAAGATTTTTTCTGATGTGGAGTTCAGCTCCATAGAATAGACTGTGTAGAGTATGGCTCTCATACTACATGAAGGGTGGTAAGATTGGTCTGTGATCTTTCATTTTCCAAAGACTATAGTCTGATGTGTGTATGAGCCTTTATTGTCAGAACTGGAAGGGATCATTGTCAGAAGCTCACCATTTTCTTCTGAGAGGAACTGATGGTGAGGTTAAGTATGTAATATTCATTTGCAGCTACGTCATGTTTATTTTAAATAAATGTACTAAATTCAGGTTCCCTTTAAAGGGAACCTAAACTGAGAAGGACATGGATTTTTCCATTTAAAGTATTACCAGTTGCCTGACTTTCCTGCTGCTCCTGTTTCTCTTAATACCCCCTGAACAAGCATGCAGATCAGTTGCGCTGACTGAAGTCAGACTGGATTAGCTGCATACTTGTTTCAGGTCTGCGATTCAGCCACTATTGCAGCCAAAGAGATCAGCAGGACTGCCAGGCAACTGGTATTATTTAAGGCTACTTACACAGCAGGACGTTGCATTTAGGGGACGTTATAGGGCACATAACGTGCCCCTAACACAACGCCTGTTGCTCTCTGATGTGGACGTCAGAGTGAGCCGCGTTGTGCAGCTCACTCTGGCGTCCGTGATGCGTACTCTTGGACGCATGCGGCATCACGTGGTCCTGCCCGGCCAATCGCCGCATAGAGCGGCAGCTCCAGGAAGTAAACCCTGCACGTCACACAGTGCAGTGAATATTAATTAGCCATGTGCTTGGCCGCTCTCCACTCCTCCCCAACACTACTAAACATGTGCAAACAGTCTAACGCACAGCATGCAGCACTCAACGGATGTGCTGCGTTACAATGTAACTCAACGTGGGCACTGTGAACAGCCCACTGATTTTTCATTACTGTGCGGTGGGGCTGTGTTACAGGCTGCTCCAACGTGCGCCTGTAACGTCTTAATGTGAAAGCAGCCTAAAAGGAAACATCCATATCCCTCCCAGTTTAGGTTCCCTTTAAGTACTGCCTGCATGTAAAGTTACATACACACGAGGAACAATTGTCCCCCGTTGCATGCGCGCACGCGACAAGTGAGCGACGGCTCCCTGCCGGCGACAGCTGTCCACACGTCTCGCCAGAAAGGCAGAGACACGGTGGAAGCTGTTTGTGAATGGAGCATCCCCCGGCCGGATGCTCCATTCACTCGTGTAGGTCTCCTGTCGCTAGCCCGCCTACACACGCGGGACTAGCGACAGTTCCGGCGAAGTTGCGGTGACAGCTGTAGCTGGTGATCGAACATGTCAATCGCCTGGCGACAGCTCCGACGGTTCGGGGCGCGCGTGTCATACACACGGGCGACCTGTCGCCGCAACACGCACGTGCCACGTGGTTGCGGTGACAGCCGTACCCCGTGTGTATGAGCCTTTACAGGCCTGAGAAGGGTCTTTAGTAAAGCTAGCCTTTGCGCCTCTTTGGTCCAGTTTGGTTAGGGGAATTGCGAGGCTACGGGAGTGAAGGTGTCTGGCTGTGCAGGGAACTGAGAATCACAGGCTGGATTAGTCTGTCTGTGTGGCTCACATAACCTGCTGTCCAAATAAGGGATTGTTCACACACACAGCTTCTCTCTCCCCGGCCCTCTGCTTGTAGAGAATAGAATGGGACAAGCGTGGGAGATTGAGGCGTAACTAGAAAGGAGCAGCTTCTGCGACTGCAGGGGGGCCCCGAGCTGTGGGGGCCCCCAACTACTAACCGTCCCTTTCTCCAAAACGGGTTCATCCTCCAGATCAGGTGCATTTGTGGCGGCACCAAGGGGTGACAAGGGAACACTGTAGGGTCCCATGAAGTTTAAACCAAACCCCCTTCCCAGAGTTTAAAGGTAAAGCAAAACAAAAACACTTGTTCTTAGAACAGGGCTAAGGGTAGCCATAGATTACTCAAGTTTACAGGCCGAGGCCGATTGACCTTTGGAGTAGAATCTGTACTGCAATATGGCTACCCAAGCGATCTTTTGATAGTTTCTGAGCTGAAAACGGTTGAGGTTAAAGGTTCATACACACCTACCAACTATCTGTCCAACTATCTACCAAACTTGTCTATTAAGCCCCATACGACTTTTGTTGTGAAACAAGTTGAAACAACTAAAGTCTTTTGCTATTGTTCAAACGTCTGATAAGAAGTCAATCCAACTGTTGGATTGCAGCTTTTTGAACAATTGCAAAATACTTATTTTTTTATTTATTTTTTTCAACTTGTTTCACAACAAAAGCTGTTTGACAATTGTGCTGCATAAAAGACCGCTGTTGAGCGTGTGAATGGGGCGAACACTTCCGGTTTGGCCGTCACCGGCCGACAGGCATGGGAACGCGAGGGATTCTTCGCGTTCCCAGCCTGTATATCGCCCCCTATGCTGCTATTGCGGCCAGGAGGTCGCAATAGCAGCATAGGGGGCGATATACAGGCTGGGAACGCGAACAATCACTCACGTTCCCCTGCCTGTCGGCCGGTGACGGCGAAACCAGAAGTCGTCGCCAGCGGGTGCAGAAGCATCTGAGCGGGGCTGCGAGGGCACCGATCGTCTGCAGAGGGCTGAGGGAAGCCCCAGGTGAGTTCATCTCGTTTTTTTTTTGTACGCTTTAGGTTCACTTTAAGGCTGCATTTCCACTTGTGCGGTGGGAATCGTCGCGGGAAAAATTCGCATGCGGATGCGAATTTCGCATGTGGGTCTATGCGAATTTTCATGCGAATTCGCATGGATGACGATGTATGCGAATTTAACCATGGCAGTGCTGGTGTGATTTTTTTTTTTTTTTTTTCCATTGTTTCTATGCGAATTTGCATGAAAATTTGCATACCCAAACTGCATGCGAATTTCCTATTAAATACATTGTATGCGATTCGCATAGCGGTATGAGGTATGTGAATTCTGATGGCTCTGCCATGCGAATTTTTTCTGCACAGAAAAAGGCAAAGAAATCCTGACAAGTGGAAACAGTCCCATTCACTTGTATTGCTATGCGAATTTGCATGCGAAAAACGCATGTGAATTCGCGATAGTGGTAATGGGCCCTAAATCAGGAATGCTGGCAAAAATCTTGATCACAAGGGCTCTATTGGATGCTTGGCGGTAATGACATTCAATATCGCGAAGGTCATCCACGTAGTATGTCCCTACATGTGCGGTGGTACAGATGCGCACGGTGATGATAGACTCCAGAGGAGGCCCGGATTTGCGTCGGCGTGGCAGGTGACTTTTTTTTTTTTAACACTACACAGGGGCAAACGCATATACACTTGAGGGGGCGGCGACAGGATCATTTCCAATAGGTTTCATGCTGGGCGGGTCAAAGATCCCCCACTGATAAGGTTAAATCAAATAGGGCACAGTCTGATGGCTGATCTGGTGGCCGTTGAGTAAGGTCTGGGTAGCTTTACGAGACTCAAAACCGAACAAGTCTATGGGTAGGAACACACTAGGCAGAATTGCATATGCGTTTTCTACTACGTGCTATGGAAAATGCATATGCGAATTTGCCTAGTGTGTTCCTACCCGGGGCCATATGCAATTCACTTTTTCACCTGAGTTTTTTTCTCCTAGGTGATATTTTTAAACTCGTCAATAAAATCCATTTTAAGCCCCCAGAAGGCAAGAATATGCTCAAAATAATTTTAATATTACTTTTTCACCAACTTTTAACGTACTTTTCAACTAAAAAAGTACCAAAAAGTTATTTAAAATCAAAGATGAAAAATTATCTCCTGGGAGAAAACTCAGGTGAAAAAGAGAATTGCATATGGCCCTATGTCTTACAGCAATAGGGTAACTGATTATAAGTTGTATAGAAACTTTTTCTTTACCAGCAGTGCAGCCTGCTTCCTTCTCCTTGTAGATTTAGCTGCAGTGCAGGTCCATGAGATATGACGTCCTGAGTAGGAGGAATACAGACCAAACTACATTTCCTAGGATTACTGTAGAACGTGTGGTTGAAGCTAGTAGCAAAAGGTGGAGCATATAGTTTGCACATTTGTTTCTTTAGCTGCACAGTTCTTCGCCCGCCTCATCTATATTCAGTTAATGCAGAAGAAATGGGTGGAGCTTGTGGCAGTCACTATGCTGGTCCAATCTACAGTAGACTTCACGGTCACAGGAAGTGAAGTTTCTGAACCCCACTCTCTGAAAAGGAAGTAAGAACACCCCATTTGTGTGGCTATGTGTGCAGCTACAGAACAACTAGGATGCAGGTTTAAATCAAAAAATACACTGCCAACGGTAATACTTCCTAATCATTTACATTAAACAGTTTTCAGAATTTAACAGCTGCAATTTTTTATTAGCTGAACTTTAATAGTGTCTCGTAAAATGTTTATAAGGCATACTGTATGCTTTCATCTGTTTTTGTTTTTTCTCTCTGTTGGTGTTGTTCTGTCACCTGACTGCTTTTTTTTTTTTTTTTTTTAATTATTTTTACTTTTGCCACTCTGGTAAAGTTTATGTTGCATAAGCAAGTGTTAGAGACCCTCCAAGAGATGCAGCAGACGCGCTTAGGGGTCACCTGGGCATTGCTCTGCGATGTCCCGACATTGTGCTACTGCTGTGCACACGATAGATACTAGATCTACTACTAGATCAGCCGCCCAAGCCAAGTTGAATCTAGCATGTGTACATAGCTTAATTCTAACCTCCGTACTTTGCCCGTTCCTCGACACTTTCCACTGTTTCTTGCGTTGTCTGCTGCTCTTGCTAGTACACCAATCTCTTGCCCCTCACCCCTAATTCTTTACCCCACTCTAACCATCTGCCTTAACTACTGGCTGCTCCAGCTCCAAATTTGTTTGGGGGCACGATGGCTGGCCGGTGGGGCCCATGTTTAAAATACAGAGTGTGGTGTATCATTGCAAATAATAAACTATAACACAAGCCGAGCTAATGACCCTTTCAACTTCCCAGGAGTAAAAATGTTCTCTAAAGGTTCGTATACACGTCCGATAAAGATCGTTCGTTACGAACGATTCGTGACGTTTACACGATATTCAAATTAGACGGAAAAGATTGTTCGTAATGAACGATTGTGTACACACGTGAACGATATAAGTATAAAGTACTGAACGACGAACGATTAAAAAATGCGTGCGCAAACGGAAGTGACGTTATGACAGGCAATAAGAACATGCGTTATCGGACTATCTTTGTACACACTGCAACGATTGAACGATTATCTTTCGAAAAAAATCCGCCGGGTTGGATCGGTCGGATTGAACGATAACGGTCGTTATCGTCCCAAAAAAACGATCGTTGGAAAATTTGGAGCGCACGATTATCGGTCCAATTGTCGTTATCGTTCGTTTTTGAACGATCGTTATCGTACGTGTGTACTCAGCTTAAATCTGTCTGTTTCTTTGATGTGTTGGTGCTCCGGAAAGCAGTGACCAAATTGCTCTTTTGCATATATAACTGAAGTTCAACTCTTTCCTGTACTGGAAACAATATTAGACTCATATCTATGCTACTAATGTTCTGTTTCTTAGCTGTACTACACATACAATTCATTATCTCATAAGTTTATTTTCACTTCAGATTCTCTTTAAAGCAGAACTGTAGATCTAAAAGAAATACATTGTTTCACTTACCTGGGGCTTCCCCAAGCCCCCAGCAGCTGTCCTGTCCCGCGCCGCTCCTCCACGAGTCTCCGTTCCCCCGCCGCCGCTCGGTCCCGTACCTTCACTTGTAAGTCGATGCCAGAGACCGGCTGTGGCCAAGCGTATCCTTTCTTGCCGTTCCCCTCTGCAATAGCGGGGAACGCGAAGAAAGGATACGTGTGGCCAGGCGGCGAAATTGACAGTAGCAGGCGGCGGGAGAACGGAGGCTCGTTGAGGAGCGGTGCGGGACAGGATGGCTGCTGGGGGCTTGGGGAAGCCCCAGGTAAGTGAAACAATGTGTTTATTTTATATCTACAGTTCCGCTTTAAGGCTAAGTAGTTCAGCAATGATAGGAACACATTGAAAACATTATAAATGCAGTAGAACTCAGAGGCTAGGTTGCCCAAATGATGGTGCGATTATTAACCCCTTGAGGACCCTGGGCTTACACCCCCCTAGTGACAGGCCATATTATTATTATTATTCTTTTATTTTTTACTAAATAGGCCACTGCAGCTTTATGGGCCCACTGCAGGGCCGTACAACTCTGCAACTCCCCCCCCCCCCCCCCCCCTTTTTATGTTTTTTTTTTTTTTTTTTTTTTTTAAATAAATATTGCTAATTTATTATCATTTTAAAATCCCCCCCCCCCCCTTCCCTCCCACCGCCAGCCTATGACAGCGGATCGCTCCTGTCTCCCCCAGGGGGCCAGCTGTGTCACACGGCTGTCCCCAGTACAGCGCTGCCGTAGATCGCAGCGATGTACAGAGTAAATAGATGGCGGTTTCGCCGTCTAACAGTCTCCTAGCCGCGATCGCCGCTGGGAGACTGATGACTGAGTGGAGCACCGTCATTCAAGCGGAGATGCGTGCGATCTCTTGTAAATCCCCGCCCCAGGACTTGACGCCAATTCGCGATAGACGGGCCTGGGGCTGCCGCCGTGCTCATGCCCATTGGTGTGAAGCAATTGTTTACAAGTTAAAGAAAAGTTACCTATGTTGGCTGGCATGCTTTGATCCATACTTAGTAGCAAGCTGCTCCTTTGTGGACAGATCACAGACAAATCATTCCAGCCACCAGCCTGTGTCTCATAGCTCTATAAGCAAGGGGAGAGGCAGGAGAGACAGAAACACTGTGTGTAATTCCTTATCTTAGTAGCTAAGCATTGCTGAAGACTAGAGCCTGTATTTTACAGACAGGAAGTTTTGAATCAGGATTATCCTGATTCAAATCTTCCTGTCTGTGAAATACAAGCTCTATTTTATTGGCTAATTTAAAAGAAAAACAGTAAGCTATTAGCTTGTAAGCCTTCTTCAGACTCTCTTCCTGCTGACTGACAATGTAATGTTAGAACATACAATAAGGAGTAAAGCCCCATCTACACGATACGATTCTTTGTGCACTTCGATTACGATTCTATTTACAATCCGATTAAATCCGACATGTCCGATAGGGATTTGATTTGATTCAATTCGATTTGCCATTGTTATAAGTTTGATCCAGATACATTAATTACAAGGGATCTTGCAAGGATTGCGGGGTATTTATGGCATATAGATGAGACCCTTGGTTTACTTAACGCCTACATAGACTCTATCCTGTTCACTGTAGGCTGCTGGAGTAGGCGACAGTTAACTGTATGCTACCAAGGGAGGGGGGGGGGCGCAGAAGGATTCCCAGGGTGGCCAGTGCCCCAATGTAGCACCACCCATGCTCACCTTGTCTACTGCCCTCCGAAACAATGTGTACACTATCTGTCCCCTCTGCCTGCCCAATCCCTGCCATAACTTACTTCAACATATCCTTATCCTATCACAACTACCGCAACTCTGCCCACTGCCTATGCCTACCACAATTTTTTTTTGCCCACTGCCTATGCCTACTGCCACAATTGTCAGGTGAAAAAATGTGAATCTCCTATGTAAATTTTTTATTTTTTTGAATATTTTAAGACTATAAAACACACCTGTTTATGGCAGGGAGTTTCCAATGTCCACAGAAACGGTTTACTATAGTAGCAAAATATCCTGTTTATAGTGTGTATACATGTGTTATGGTCATGTACAATGGGGCATTGGCTAACCTCTGCACAGGCATGTGTGTCTGTGTGTGTGTTCTGTATTATCCTGTCACGTATGCTGGGGCATTGGCTGACCTCTGCACAGACCTGTAATCTATATTTGTTTGTCAAAAGAGGTTTTTTAGAAATGGTGATTTCATTTTGCACACAGCCCACTAAATAATATGCTTTTCTGATGAACTGTGTTTTGCATGGAGTTATAGTAATAAAAAAAAAAAAAAAAAAAAAAAAGGCACACCTGAGTGGCGAAAATACCAGGTGTAGTATTTATTTTGTAAAATCTATCGGGGGGTATGTTTTGTGCCAAAGCGTTCATCTCTGGTTTCCTTTAAATGATTGTACAGCCAGGATACACAAATACCCCTCTTCTCCGAGGTAGGTGTGTGTCATTTTTACATGCTACAGATTGGTCCTTTAGCGCCGCACATCTCCCGTGTGGTAATCCGTGTCTAAATGTGCGATTATCTCCCTCCTGGCCGTGGCAACACGTGCTGCAGCGTAACACGATATAATTGTTGCATGTTTCATTGTCTTCCGCTACAATGGTCAGTGCAAAACAGGAAGTGTAGCAAAACGCTGGAGATTGTAAAGATTTTACTATACTTACTATCTACAGATTAGACGCACCTTCTGACACAGAGACAAGCCATTGCGATTATCATTTTTTATTGTATATACCGCCAACCTCTTCTGTAGCGCTGTACATTGTACAAAACAAATATTGGAGAGCACAATAGATACATGGAGTTCGAAACTCTGTACAATCAGGACCCCCAGCAATACAGGATTTTCTCAAAAAATTAGCATATTGTGATAAAGTTCATTATTTTCTGTAATGTACTGATAAACATTAGACTTTCATATATTTTAGGTTCAAATACACACAACTGAAGTAGTTCAAGCCTTTTATTGTTTTAATATTGATTATTTTGGCATACAGCTCATGAAAACCCAAATTTCCTATCTCAAAAAATCAGTCCAGTGTCAAGTACCCACAGTCAGTGATGGTCTGGGGTGCCATGTCAGCTGCTGGAGTTGGTCCACTGTGTTTTATCAAGAGCAAGGTCCATGCAGCTAGCTATCAGGAGATTTTGGAGCACTTCATGTTTCCATCTGCTGAAAAGCTTTATGGAGATGAAGATTTAATTTGTCAGCACGACCTGGCACCTGCTCACAGTGCCAAAACCACTGGTAAATGGTTTACTGACCATGGTATTACTGTGCTCAATTGGCCTGCCAACTCTCCTGACCTGAATCCCATAGAGAATCTGTGGGATATTGTGAAGAGAAAGTTGAGACACAAGACCCAACACTCTGGATGAGCTTAAGGCCGCTATTGAAGCATCCTGGGCCTCCATAACACCTGAGCAGTGCCGCAGGCTGATTGCCTCCATGCCACGCCGCATTAAAGCAGTCCTTTCTGCAAAAGGATTCCCGACCAAGTATTGAGTGCATAACTGAACATAATTATTTGAAGGTTGACTTTTTTTTGTTTTAAAAACACTTTTCTTTTATTGGTCAGATGAAACATGCTAATTTTTTGAGATAGGAAATTTGGTTTTTCATGAGCTGTATGCCAAAAGCATCAATATTAAAACAATAAAAGGCTTGAACTACTTCAGTTGTGTGTAATGAATCTAAAACCGGGGTCTCAAACTCGCGGCCCGCGGGCCATTTGCGGCCCTCGATACAATATTTTGTGGCCCTCGCCGGCAAAAGCTTCCTTATAGTTCGCTTCAGTGCTCCTAAGTAATCCGCCGCATCCCCGCCTCTAAACGAGGGCTGCAAAGCCCCCAAATCGCCCAGGGGGGAATCCGCCGGCATTTCCTGGAAGGGGCAGAGCTTTCAGCTTCAGCTCTGCCCCTCCTGACGTCAATCGCCGCACGGATCGCCGCCTCTCCCCGCCCCTCTCTGTGAAGGAAGAGTGAGAGGGGCAGGCAGAGGCGGCGATGCGCCACGATTGACGTCAGGAGGGGCAGAGCTGAAGCTGAAAGCTCTGCCCCTTCCAGGAAATGCCGGCGGATTGCCCCTTGGGCAATTCGGGGGGCTCTGCAGCCCTCGTTTTGCGGTGGGGACACGGCGGATTACTTGTAATGGGAGCACTGAAGCGAACTATAAGGTAAAAAGGTAAAATAGGCAAAATGGTTCGCTTCAGTGTGAATTTGATTTTGAAATAAAAATCAATGCAAGGGACGGTTTTGGGGGGTTGGGGGTTTCGGCGGGAGCTGCTGATTGTGAAATCCCCTATGCGGCCCAGCCTCATCCTGACTTTGCCTCCTGCGGCCTCCAGGTAAATTGAGTTTGAGACCCCTGATCTAAAATATATGAAAGTCTAATGTTTATCAGTACATTACAGAAAATAATGAACTTTATCATAATATGCTAATTTTTTTGAGAAGGTCCTGTACAAGTACAGCTACATACATGGTTGGTGTGTGGTCTGACAAGACACAGAACGTTTATATCATGTATTGGAAAAAGCTTGGATTTTTAATGCTGTGGATAGATTAAATAGGAGCCTTTATTTGTTCATTTTTCCTTTCGATATGAATGATTGTTCGCTAAAAATGATACAGTGAATAATATGCATTTATCGTTGGATAAATTAAGTGTAATGCCTGGCGGATCTCCTGCTTTCTTTCAGTTGCTATACCCCAGTCTATCACCACCTTCTTCACCCTATGTAGCGCGTCTTCGCTTGAACGGGAGGTGAGGAAACACCTGCCTGACTTCGGTTACACCCAGGCCTTGGTGGTGCAAGGTATAGCAGCTGAGGCCAGAAAGCCAGATTACCACCAGAGGTCACCACTGAGCCTCGTACACAGTTCAGCAGTATCCCATACAAAGTTCAAGTACAGTAATCCAAATATGAATCTCCTCATGCAATATTATGCAACAACAATGGTTATTTAATTGAAATAGTTCCAGCAGACTTGCAGGCAGAGAAATGCTTGGAAGCAATAGATGTAACTGACAGTTTTTTGAATCTGCATGCAAGATTATGGAAGCTGATAGGAAACGTCCAAGTTTATGCAAGACTGTAAGCACATTGTAAACTGACTGATAAGGAGAGTAGATATGCTTATCATCCAATGCAAGTGCTTACAGGGAATGTCCAGTAAGGCCTGGTGCACACCAAAAACCGCTAGCAGATCCGCAAAATGCTAGCAGATTTTGAAACGCTTTTTTTTATTTTTCTATGGCGTTTTGCGGATTGCTGCTGGACTAGACCCTAATACCTGAGTGTTCAAGGATCCCTTTTTGTTTTTCCAGTAACTCAGCAGAGGTCAGTCCAGGCAGCGATCAAGGGAAGCCCAGTAACTTAGCAGAGGTCGGACCAGGCGGCAGACAATAGAGTAATCCAGGGATCAAGCAGAGGTTGATCACAACAGAGTAGTCAAAACAAGCCGAGGTCAATGTCCAGGAAATCAATACAGGTTTCAGAGTTTGCACCCAGGAACTAGTCTAAGCTATGCTTACCACGGGCAATGGCTGGAAGCACTCTGCACATTTAAATAGCAATCATTTACCAATCAGTGGCCGGCCACCTTCCACTCAACCAATCACACAGCAAGGCACAATAATGTTAGAGATCAGTTAACCCCGCCCCTGTCAGCTGAGCTGGTCAGCTGACTACTGTTTACCTGTGCGGAGGGCGTACTGTGAACGCGCCCTCCGCCTATCAGCATGTGTGGACTGTGAGTCACCGGCGGCGGGGAGCAAGCACCGAGACCCGGAAGTGACAGAACCTGCCCGGGTCTCGGCAGCGTTTTCATCATGCACAGGTACATTCCTTACATTAGTTTTTTGTATGGGGGGGGGGGGGGGTAACTTCTGTTCTGAGTGGGAGGAGCTAGCCGAACATTCCGCTCACCAGAGAGCTCATTGGTGTGTCTGTACAGCCATTTATCCCTGAAAGTCACCCACAACAATCCCTACCATGGTTTCGAGTGATCTTGTTTGAGATTGTGTACACAGCTTAGCTGCTTGCATACTACAGCCACGCCTCTCTACCATCGCTGCAGAGCCCTCCTCTCTGCTGTCTATATGACGCAGAGCTCTGTGCGCCAGTCAGGAGACTCTTTCATTGGCTCCTGACGCTGTCCATCAATGTAAGCCAATGGGATTGGCTCACAGTGATGACAGGGTCAGGAGCCATGTGACCGGCTCACATAGCTCTGCCGTCGTCGTGACGGCAAGGCGAGTGGGTTGTGGTGGGGACATAGCGGTGCGATCGGCGACATCTACGCCCTGTCAGAGCCGTGCAGCCACAAGCAGGATGTAGATTTTAACCACACTTTTTTTTTTTGGGGGGGGGGGGTATTTTATTAGATTATTTAGTCAGTGTTTGCCCATTACAAGATCTTTCCTCTCCCTGCTTTACATTCTGAAATGTATAAATGCATCACTGATGGTGACATTTTTAGCACTGGCAGGCGGTCTCTGCAGAATGTTTGTTTACTGAGAGTCCTAAAGTTAGTACAAAAACATAGTTGGTTTCCCAGAATGTTCTAGGGGGAGAATTCTGCATAATAAAACAACCAAGACTGTGAAATCACGGAGTGGGCAGGATTTTATTTTTTACCGATCTGCAGATTGACCGCTTTATGAATGGGCCTCTTTTAATTTGCTCCTCTGATGCCTCCAGACTCACAGTATGGGAAATGTTCAGCATGGAATTGTGGGTAACGTGATGAGATGGATTCCGTTGCTGCCCTGCGGTGATTGTTGGTTTGTTGTTGGCAACCAGAGGAAATCCGGAGGAAGCACAAATCTAGCTGGGAGTGTGCAGCCAGCCGCCTGCAGATTTCATCCTATATGCCCACCTCTCTGCCTCACTGCATAGCCAGGCTCTCCAAACAGCCTTCCTTTCTGTAGACCCTAAAATGGGGACTTCTCAGGAGCTAACTTATCAGAACTGCCCCCACCAAAGCCAAATGATCTTCCCCGATATCCACAAAATATTGGCCTGCAGCAGAGCCGAATCATCCAAAAGCCCATTCTAGGCAGTTGCCTAGGGCCTGTAGAGAGTCTAGGGGCCCGGTGAAGGCTGGCCCCTACCAAATCTTACTAAAAAAGCCAGGTGATCATCAGAGGTGGGCAAAAACTGATATCTTGCCTGAGGCCTTATTTTATCTTAATTTTTTTTTTTTTTTTGCTCTGGGGTCACTGTTATAACCCGGGTGTCTGTGTCTAGATTTAGGACAACTGTAATGGGAGGCATATGGAGGCTGCCATATTTATTTCCTTTTGAGCAATACCGGTTGCCTGGGCAGTCCTGCTGATCCTCTGCCTCTAATACTTTTAGCCATAGACCCTGAACAAGCATGCAGCAGATCAGGTGTTTCTGACATTGTCAGATCTGACAATATTATCTGTATGCTTGTTTCTGGTGTGATTTCAGACACGACTGCAGCCAAATAGATCAGCAGGGCTGCCAGGCAATTGGCATTGCTTAAAAGTAAAAAAAAATTGGCAGCCTCCATAGTCTTCTCCCTTCAATTGTCCTTTTAAAGGAGAACTGTAGTGAGCGGTATATGGAGGCTGCCATATTTATACCAGTTGCCGGGCAGCCCTGCTGATCCTCTGCCTAGAATACCTTTAGCCATAGACCCTGAACAAGCATGCAGCAGATCAGGTGTCTCTGACATTATTAACCTCCATAGCGGTATTCCCAGCACTGTGTCGGTCATGCCGCTGCAGAGGTTTTGCTGCCGATCGGGACCCCCCAGAATTAATCCATTCGTTTAAATGTGTCCTTTAGATACTAGCTAGCACTACGCTAGCGAGTACTGTCTGCCGGCACCCCCCGATTGGCCGCAATCCCCCCCCCCCCCTGATTGCCCGCTGGATACATTACCACGCCAGGATCCAGCGCTTGAGCAGCCTCGCTCAGCTCCGGTGTTCTCTATGGGGAGGATTGGGACTACGCATATCGTCAGTGACGTCATGTACGATCCTTCCCAAAGTAATGACTCGAGCCTATCGTGGGATCCAGGCAAGGTAGTGTATCCAGCGAGCAATTGGGGTGGGGGGGGGGGGGGTGGAGAGGGGGTTCCGGAGGTGCCGGCAGACAATACTAGCTAGCCTAGTGCTAGCTTGTATCTAATGGACACATTTTAAACTAATAAAGCGCGGGGGGCACTGATAATGCAAAACCTCATGAGCGGCTTAAGATTATCTGTATGCTTGTTTCTGGAGTTATGGTGTTACATCTTTACTGCTGGCTGGTGCAGCTCTGCAGAATGTTTTCTCTTGGAAAGTGGGGGGAGGGAATTCTGCATAGCTAAACAGCCTTGGCCATTACTAGGAGGGCATGGCTACATACCAATATATAGATAGAGAAAATGCTTCTGATGCTGAAACTGAGATAATGAACGGAAAAGTGGGTATCCTAAATAATTTACTGCATTCTACTGTCTCTGTGGTGCCTCTTTAATCCTCTCTCTCTCTCTCTCTCTCTCTATCTATCTATCTATCTATCTATCAGTGCTGCATGTCAGGTAACAGCAGAATGCTAGTAGCGGTTTGTTTAGCAGCTTTTTATTTTTTTTTATCAATCATTTTTTTATTCAAATAAGAAAAGACAAATACAGTAGCGAATTATATAAAACATAGGTACTATTAGAATAGCAAGCAGGATGAATACAGTTATCTTCACAATGAACGCAAGTTATTCAGGGGAAAGTTTGTTTAGCAGCTTTAACATGTAGCCCCCCCTTCCTTGATCCTATCAGCCCAATAGGTGCAGAGTGTGATGCTACGACAACAAAGGGATTCAAAACCTTGTAAAAAATAAAGGTGATTACGTGCAGAAATAATCAAAAGATCCAGCGTGTCTAAAATAAACTTAGACCCCCAGATAACCCTCATATGTACAGCATATGGAAGATTGCACTGTATTAGTATTCTTAATCCTCTTTAATATACTGTTATGGTGACATTCTTGCGTCCTCGCGTTTCAGAGCTGCGGTCGATCTTTCCGTTTGCTGTGAGTCTGGGTGAGGAGTTTGGAATGCAACCTCTGTTTTTCCTTTTTATGAAATGAATCTGTATTTTCCATGTTGAGCGATTTCCTCTGTTGCTGAGCTGGATTGTGGCGGCAGGAAGGGGGCTGTGTTGTGCCGGCAGGAAGGTAGATAAGATGACCGTGCGCAGGACAATGTGTTCCCCGGTCACTGTAGTTAGGGATGTCCTGTAGGACTCCAGTATTTTTCCTTCTACAGCAGAGAAATCCCACACAATGGCTTCTCCAGGCTTCCTCTACCCCGTGTGAGCTTCTGCAGCATTGAGGTACCCATACGCTTAAAGATCGCCATCTGATGTGGCAAAACTATTAATTCCTCTCTGATCGGAATTGATTTGGAGATGGCACAAGATCGGCCTACTGACATTTGAATCGCTACGTAATCTGGGCCCTGGATACATGAAAGAAATGTTGCAGCTGCGTAGCAATCCCTGCCATCTCAGATCCACAGGTTCTAATAATCTAGTCCTACCCAGAATCCACCTGGAAACTTTTGGTCCCAGAGCCTTCTGTCATGCTTCTCCTACGTTACGGAACTCCTTACCTCAGCAGATCAGGACAGCTCCATCTCTGGACACGTTTAAGTGAAAAGCCATCTTTTCAGTTTGGCATTTGTAGAAATATAATTTTTGTTGTGTTAATACTTCATCCTACTACCAATTACTGAATCTGAGAGCGCCTAAGCGCTTTGAGTCCTGTGGGAGAAAAGCGCTATAGAAATGTTATTGTTATAGATTTTCTGAAAATCATTCGAGCTGCAGCGTTGCACCGATTAATGCTATGGACCGCCAGCTCCTGCCCTGCCCCCCCCCCCCCCCCCCACTGAGCAAAACCATTCATCTGGTATAATCAATCCTTTTCCATTCATTCTGGGTCAAAACTGATTGAAAAAAAGGATTTAGGAAACGGATGACAATGCCATGCAGATTCTATCACTTTTGTTGACTCTGCCGTTAAAATCATAAGTGTATGGGCCCCTTTAGACATTAGGCAAATAACTATAGTTTTTATTTAAACCCTAAAAAGGAAACGAGAGGAGGGTGAGTCATGTGACTTTTTATAGTCAAACAGCTCTGGTTTCTCCATCCATGACATACTCAAAAAAAAAACACACAATGGGGGTGGGGGGTGGCTAAGTTTCTCGAACAAAAACTGATGCGTTTGTTGTTTAATATCTTGTGCGCAATTGTTTGTGTTTTTTTTTTTTTTCCTGTTTAATGGTGGGAGCACACTTTGCAGAATTGCATGCGTTTTTCAGGAGTGCTGGAAAACAAACGCATGCAATTCTGCAATGTGGGCTCCCAGCTTCAACTTTCCATGCATACCGAGGAAGTTAAAACGAGAATTTAGCATACCAAGGAAGTTAAAAAAAAATAAAAAAAATTTGTGTGTGTGTTTTTACTGCATTGCAGTCGACTTGCATTGAAATGCATCACGAGCAAAAAAGCAAAGAAATGCAGACCTACTGCCCGAATTTAAAAAAAAATATCCTAATATATTGCACAGTAATGCATAAAAATTGTCACCACTGAAATACATCAGGAGTGCAGTGATTGCAATTTAGAAAAAAATCACAAGTTTTCAGTCTGACTCAGAGCTGGATCACCCACAAGGCAAGCCTAGGCCTGGAGGGAGTCTAGGGGCCTGGTAGATGCTAGCTCCCACCAAATCTTACTAAAAAAGGCCCGGTGACCATCAGCAGCATGTAAAAACTGCTATCTGGCCTAGGGCTCAATTTCATATTTAATCCATTTCTTGTCTGACCCCAGCCTTAGGCCTGGGACCTACTACAAAGCGCTATCGCTAATGGGAATCGCTAGCGTTTTTAATGAGCTTTTTGTAAGCGATTTCATGAGTTTTCTGTCGCTTTTTGGTAGCGATTTTAAAAAGTGGAAGCGTTTTGCCAGCGATTGTGATGGCAATTAGCGTTTTGTATTTCTAATTGGTCCTTTCAATTTTTTTTTTAGTGTGCAGTAATTTAAAACCACTAGCAAATTGCTCTGTATTCTGATGCATGAGCGATTACGCCAGCGTTTATATACTTTGCATTGCAGAAACGCGAACGCTCAAAAAATGCTGCATGTCCTGCGTTTTTGTGATTTGGTAATCGCAATCGCTCCAGTGGAATTTGGTCCATCCATTAACCTTAGCCGAGCGTTTAGGGAAATCGCTAGCTTTTTGAATCGCTCCCTAAATGCTCAAAAAATTGCTCTAGTGGGTTCCAGCTCTTAGGGCCCTTTTCCACTACACAGCTGAATCGCCAAATTGCTAGTGATTTTTAAATCGCTAGGGTTACTACTTTATCATAGAAATCATGAGAAGTATTTTCCACTATAGTGATTCGATTTGGAAATCCGCAATAGCTTTCTGGAGCGATTTTAAAAGTGATAATGCAATGCAAATAAAAAATGCAATTCCTGGCGTTTGTGATTGCGATTGCTAGTGGAAAAGGGCCCTATAAGTGGGAGGGTCCTGAAGTCCCTCCAGGTCAAAGGCCCAGACCCAAGCTAGACATAGGAGTCTGTCAGTATTGTTTGCCCGAATGAATAAACTTAAACCAAAATGAAAATTTGTCTTGTGTGTTTTTTTTTTTTTTGTTTTGTTTTTTTTTCTTTTTTTGAGAAATGAAATGGTGAATGTAAATGTACACTTAATTAATTTTTAATTCTTCTTCCTTTTCAGTTCCTCTGATGTCAGCCCTTCAGGAGCTCCGCCTGCTACAGGCCCGCTTCCTAACGGCCGCCTACCATCATCCGGGATCAGTATTTTGGACCGACTCATCAAAACGTGCCCAGTATGGCTGCAGCTGTGCATGAGCCCGACGCAAGCGCGGGAGATCCTGAGCAGAGAGGATGCTGGGGTGAGTGGCGTCATTTGTACAGCCGTTCCCGGATGTAATTTAGGCGTGATTCAGACTGGCTTCTGCGGGCGTCCATCCTCGCCATTTACTGCCGCTTACAGAAGCGAACCATCCCTAAGTGATCTGAAGTGCCAGATCCCTAAAAGAGCCACCACTGTTCGGTGCTTCCCAGGATTCTCAGCTATAGCAGGGCATCGTGCCTGTATGGCAAATGTTCTTAAAAACTGTCACCTAGAAAAATCACAATTGATCAGTTTTGAAGGATCTGTACATGGCTTTACCTTACACAGGAGTTAATGGTCTTTTCTCTGTCCAATCTCTATAGTGAGGACCTGTGAAAGCAGACAGCACTGACTTGACACCTTACCTTGCTTTGTCCCTTTTAGTGTAAACACACTTCTCTCAGGGGAGTTTAGAGACAGAGATAACCATTTTAGTGTCTGAATCAAGTGTTTGGGTTAATTAGAAACCTCAGATATGCAGATGAGGTCACTTAACGTATTTGTAAAGATAGCATGGTCGCCTCCATGGCGCAAAATGCAAATTTCGCAGCCCCGGCTAGGAAAGTGAGAACTCACAGAAGAAATGTTTGTGTTATTTAAGTATGCATACCTTGGTGGAGATGAGATCCAATTAAATTTAGAATTGGTTCAGGCTTTCGGGCTCATTTCCACTATTGCGGTGCGGAATCGCCTGGATTCCACCGCTGATTAAATCGCATGCGGATGAGATTCCCCGTGCGTTTTATGCCGCGAATTCGCATAGGTGAGGGTATATGTGATTTTAACCATGTCACTGCCTGTGTGAATTTACATTGCTACATTGCAAAACACGCATGGGGAAAATGCATGCGATTTCCCTATTAAATACATTGGGCTCTATTCTCAAAGAGCCAAATTTTCCGCAAAATGTTACCGCTATATTCCCGCCAGCGGTAAACTCCGCATTTTTTCCACATTCACTAATATTTTCCGCATGTTTTCCGCATGCGGGAAAAAAGATGCGGAAACAGGCATTATTCATGCGGGAATCATGCGGTAAAAAGGTCGCATGAAAAAGTGTTTAAAAAAAAAAAGTTAAAGTCCACCAAGCACAGCCCTTAAGCCTCCACACTTCATTACAGTCAATGGGATGCGGAATATATCACCTACTTCTTGTAGGTGATAAAAATTCGGTAATTAACGAAGAAATGATGCGCCTGAACATCTTTGAGAATTGATCTTTTATTGCGGAAAATACCGACTTTTGCGGAAATTTTACCGCATGAATCCCGCACTTTTATCACACTTTTTCCGCATGCGGAAAAAACATGCGGAACATTTTGAGAATCCCAACTTGCCGGTATTTTGGGTGCAAACTTCCCGCATGTACTTTACCGCATGCGGAAACTCATTGAGAATAGAGCCCATTGTGTGCAATTCGCCAGCATTCCACACGCAGGCAAATTCTGCAGGGTGTTCCGTGCAGATTTTCTCCGCACAATAAAACGCTCCCTCAGACGCATAAGTGGAAACAGGCCCATTCACTTATATTGTCTATGCGAATCCGCATACGCATGCGGATTCGCGATAGTGGAAACGAGGCCTCCCTCATTGACTCAGTTTATCATCTGTACTAGTGGAGAACGGGGAGGGGTGTGGTCTATGCTGGGTTCCTCCATTGTTTTAGACATAATTATTTAAATATGACGTTTCCTAGGAAGGAATTTAAAGAATTGCTTGTCTGTCCCCCCCACCCCTTTCCAGATGTGTTTTTTTTTTTCTGATTGAGTTACTTGTTGTGTGTTGGGGAGGAAAAAAGTAATCAGCCTGGGTAAACTAACCTCGCTCATGAGATCGTGCCCATTTTTGCAACGTCAAGCTTTATTGGCAAGAGTTTGAGAGAGACGGGACAAATTATTAAGACATTCCAATGACTGCTTTTTCCCCTTTGATAAGCAGGTGCCATTTCCCCCCAGCAGAACATAAGCAGGAAAGTACAGCCCAGTAACTTCTATACATCTGACAAAAGATAAAAGGCCTAGGCTTTTTCAACCAGAGCTCGCTGCTTAAAGTGAACCTCCAGACTAAAAATCTACTCAGCAGCACTGAAAAGGCTTGGTGTTTCTTTAACAGTTTCACAGCACCAGAACTTTTTTCTTCTCCAAGCCTCATTTTTTTTTAGCTGCACAGAAGAAAACTGCCCGGGCTTTTTTCCCCTGATGCTTTGCAAAGCATGATGGGATTTCTGATGATCTCGTTCTGCTGTTTTGGTGCAAATTTTTTTTTTCAATCTTGAATTTTAGATTTGAAGCCTAGCGCGCGCAGCTGGGAGGGGTGATCAGGACACAGGACAGTTGGAACTGTGTCTCCTGCTCCTTGTCACCTCCTTTCAACCAAAAAGATGGCTGCCCCCATGACAAAGATGGCAGCCCCCATGAAATCACAAACATTTGCCTGTTCTTTCAAAACAGGGTGGGTAAGAGATGATATTACCTATCTATTCTAATTAACATAACTAATGTAACTTAATGACAGTATGTTTGTTTAGGCCAGAGTTCCCCTTTAAGAATAAATAAGAATAAAAGGTCCTTGGCTTCTTCCCTCATCGTGGCCAGGGTGGGTGTATAATAGCACACATAATATATGTACAGCAGCAAATAAAAACGTAAACTGGAAGCAAATCAAGTAGTCTAGCATGGCAAATATAGGCAGGCAAAGGAAGGTGCCCCCACCCCAGTAAAGTTAGCCAGAGGCACAACCCCTCCTCTCCCCCAGTATAGTTGGCCAGATGTGCCCCACCCAGGTTCGGTAGCTAGAGGTGCCCACGCTCAACCCCCCTTTTACCCCAGTATTTAGTAGAATGTGTAGAAGGCTTAACCCCCTTGCCGTTCCAATTGTGTCGGCAAGGCGGCGGCGCAGCACTTTTTTATTTATTTATTTATTTAAAATCATGTAGCGAGCCCAGGGCTCGCTACATGATTGCCGCTGACAAGTGGCATCCCCCTACCTAACCAGGATCGCCGCCGACGCTCTCTGAAAGCAGGAAATCCCATTCAGAACGGGATTTCCTGCCGGGCTTCCCCCGTCCCCCGTTTGGCGATGGGGCGGGAAAACGTCATGGACATCGGGACGTTAGAGGGAATCCCGATCCACCCCTCAGCGCTGCCTGGCACTGATTGGCCAGGCTGCACAAGGGGTCTGGAGGGGGGCGGCGGGTAGCGGCGAATCGGCGGCGATCGAAATATGCACGCAGCTAGCAAAGTGCTAGCTGCGTGCAATAAAAAAAAATTATGCAAATCGGCCCAGTGGGGCCTGAGAAATCCTCCTGCGCAGGTTATCCCGAGCTCGGGATAACCGGCAAGGAGGTTAAAGTGAATGTTTACCAGATTCAAAAAGAAAAAGTCAGATACTCACCTAAGGAGAGGGAAGGCTCGGTCCTAATGAGCCTTCCCTCTCCCGGTGCCCGGTCCCGCGCAGGATCCCCCGTGGCAGTATTCGACCAGTTCGGTCAAATACTGCCACTTCCGCATGCCTTCGGGAGCTTTCGGAGGTCTTCGGGAGCACTCGGGCTCCGGATGACGCGGCCGCTCCATACTACGCATGCGCGAGCGCCTTCTATGACGTAATTGCGCGTACGTAGTATGGAGCGGCCCGTCTTCGGAAGCCCGAGTGCTCCTGAAGACCTCCGAAGTCCCTGCGGCAGCGGACGCGAACGGGGGAGCCAGCGCAGCACCGAGGGCACCGGGAGAGGAGAGGGAAGGCTCATTAGGACCGAGCCTTCCCTCTCCTTAGGTGAGTAACTGACTTTTTCTTTTTGAATCCGGTACCCATTGGCTTTAAATAGACTCTGTAACAAACCTTTCAGCCTTATTTCTCCTATCCTACAAGTTCCTATACCTATTCTAATGTGATCTGGCTTACTGCACCCTTTTCTAGTTGCACAGTCCAATATATCTAATCTTCTTTTCTTTCTCAAGCTTTTTCGACCCAGGGAGGAATGCACTGCCTCTGCTGTGATGGGGACAAATTATGCACGCCCCCTCTATGCTAGCTAGAGCATGTGCTTTGTGTATTCCTCACAGACAGCTTCCCTGCTCTGTCTCAGTGTGTCTGTGAGGCTGTGGGAGGAGGGAGCTGCCTGTCACATGCTGACAAACTGTTATCCTCAATCTTTACTGTTTATAAAACTGTTATTTTATCACCAATATTGCGGTGGGGATTGGTGAAAATGTCACAGAGAGGGCTAGGAGATGTCCCCGAACAGGCTATGTTTATTTATATAACATTTCTTTAATACAGATTGTCTTTAAGCCTGCAAGTAATTTCTGTACCTGATAGAGAAATGACATAATTTTTTCCCCCCGCAGCAGTGTCATTACCTCATTACCAGTTGAGTGTTTGGTAACTCTGGTCGGTATGTTCTCTTTAGGTGTTTCTGGTGACGCGGGATGTGGAGGTCAGGTGCATGGTCCTCTGGGTACATTTCTCTGGACAGAAGGACCCCTCCGATGTCCTGCGCTACAATATTCGGGAAGAGAAAAAAAGTAAGAGACCCGGAAAAGCTGCGTGACTCTGATTACCGCACTTTACGCTGTTGCACGCACTTATATGACAGAACACAGGTGACTTATGGGTTTGTAATACAGAGAGAGCTTCAGATTCTGCACTTTCTCACCCTATGAACTTATTCACACCAAGCAGCGCAGGATAGATATATATTATCTCTGGGCTCGTTCACACTAGAGGTGTTTTTGCCCAATTTTAAGCGCGGGCGTTTTTTCAAAAACACTCTGAAAGCACTTAGGCCCCTTTCACACTTAAAAGCGCAAAACTGCGTGATTTTACCGTGGAAAAATCTATGAACTCTGCAGCGATTTTATTTTATTTTTTTTCCCGCGATCGCATTTAGCGCTTCTATAGCACTAAAACACGATCACCGGGAAATCGCCTGAAAATGATGCAGGCTACACGTTTGTGTTTGGCGATTTTGTGTTAATAGCCAGCGATTAACGCAAATCACCCAAGTAAGAACGGGCCCATAGGGCATTATAGCACTAACGCTTTAAAAAGCTCTAGCGCTTGAGCGTTTTGCCAAAAACGCTCTAGTGTGAATGGGCCCTTACACCATTATTCTGAGACAGTTCGCATCTGAGCGGTTCGCTTCCGATCCGCTCAGAAAAGCGCTGCATGGGGCATTTGTGAGGCGATTTTTCCTCCATGGAAGGTATAGGAAAAACGCAAACTCTCACAAAGTCGCTTTGTGCAGCGATTTTGATCTGGAAAATAATACAATGTATTTATTCTTAAAAATACAGAGTTCATTTCCTGACTGGCGTCATAAAGTGAAAAAACGCAATCGCTTGGCAAAACCGCTTAGAAAAGTGGTTCTCAAAAAAAAAACACGGCGCGCAGGTAATCAACGGAAATCGGAACGAGAAGTCGCGTCAAACGCGGACATACACGCGAACGGAACGCAATGTGAACAAGGCCTAAGAGAGACGACTAAGGACATGCTAATAAATCTGACTTGTATGCTATTATAATGCAAATACATAAACAGGCGGCATCCCAAGCGCTCACAACACTTGGGACCACCATCTGCAAATGCTCTCACCACTAGGACTACAGTTGGACTGTCCCCACCAATAAGGAGATTACAAAACATCCGACCACAAACATTCTAGATGCACTTGCTGATTTGTATTGAAATCTCTTCTCCCTATAGACAATCATGTATGGTGAAATGAGCATTTTGTAGTGGCGATTTATCCGAGGCGCTCTGTCGCTCGCGTGACTTTGTCCCACGGTCATTAAATCTGACCTGAACTCTGAACTTCCTGTCTGCTCTAAAAGATAAGCAACAACAAAACAACCTTTACAGAAAAACATTTCTTTGTTACAGCCGATACAAATCCTGCAAATAATCTGCCGTGTGCCTGTTACCTTCTTTCATGGAAGCAGACATAGGGTTAACATCCTGTGCTTTCAAATTGATCCCTCAGCTGTTTCAGCTGCCTGCCACGGCAGAGAGGCTAAATTACAACTTGTGCTTAGTCGCAGATGAGATGTATTTTTTTTTTTTTCCATCTCGTGAAAGAGTTCAGGTTCACTTAGGCCCAGTGCACACCAAAACCGCTAGCAGATCCTCAAAACACTAGTGGTTTTTGTAGCAGATTTCAGAGTGATTCTAGGTATGTTTAGAGACGTTTTCTAAACACACCTAGCGGTTTCTGGAGCGTTTTTGTGTAGCAGATTACACATATTGTTACAGTAAAGCTGTTACGGAACAGCTTCTGTAAGAAAAACGCCTGGCAAACCGCTCTGATCTAGCGTTTCCAGAGCGGTTTGCGTTTTTCCTATACTTTACATTTGAGGCAGAAACGCTTCTGCAAACCGCAAATGTGCAGCAGGAGGCACGTTTGTGGTTTGCTAAAACCTCAAACCGCTGGTGTGCACCATCCCACTGAAATACATCAGCCAAGCGGTTTGACAGGCGGATGCGGTTGGCGGATCGCTACTAAAACCGCTGTGTGTGCACTGGGCCTAAACGTGGTCTGAAACTCCGACATAACCTTCAATAAAAATGTGTTTTGCTAATTTTTATTACTCATACAGTTATCATATTTGCTTTTGTGCATAAGTAATATTGTCTGTTTACAAATTGCAAGTTTTCAAAGTGTTTATCGTGCCCTGAAAACTGCCATTGCATTTTATTCAAACTGCTTTTTATTATATATTAACATCTTCTAATTAGCTGCTCTGTTTGTGTGCTGGAAGCACATAGAGCTTCACAGAGAGCTCCTTTTCACTTGTTACACTGTTTACACACACGTATCAACATTGGAATGCAAACAAAGATACTGTTATCTCCAGTTTGGATGCGGATTTGAAACTGAATAGCAGGACAAAGTGCTTTCTTTAACCATTTCAGTGATGTTCTGCTAAAAATAATAATTCTGGGATAGTAGCTTTCAAGCTGTGGGGAATCTTTTAGAGCAAAGTGTAGAAACGCTGGCTTTCAGACCACTTTAAATGAGGACTGACAGATTGGAAGATAGACAGGAAATTTGCTTTTGTTTTCAGATAAAAATGGTGTACTCTAGTTTTGGTCATAAAGGGAGGAGTTGTAATCAGTTATGCTGGAATTTGTGGTTCTTCAGATTGGGGAGAATAGAACTCCCTTATTTTCCCAGCGAGATGCAGAGCTGAAAATGCAGACAACACACAACCTTTTATATTACAGTAGAGTGGTTCTGGCAATTTTATATCTGAGAAGATGAAGCTGGAATCTGGGTCACCCCTTTAATATTTCATGTAATGGTGACATTTTTATCAGCTTCAGCAATCTCCCTTGGCCAGCGGCCCCATAGATGTTTGTGGAGTTATGGTGCCCCTTGCTGGTTGCCGGTGGCATTGCGTCTTGGCAGAAATGACTGAAACTAGAAAATGTGCCATTTCTAATGGTACAACTGCACTATTTGTAACTTGTGGCAGTGATCCATCTGTCTGCTAAAGTGGTCTTTACATGATGCGATCACCTAAAAAAAGTAAACCTTTTTTCCGATATTGATTGCAGTCCTTTAGAGGGACACATGGAGTCAGAGGGATATGGAGGCTGCCATATTTATTTCCTCTTAAGTAATACCAGTTGCCTGGCTGTCCTGATAATCTTCCTGACTTCGGTAGTGTCTGAATCCTCACACACCTGAAACAAGCTTGTTGCAAATCTAGTCAGACTTCAGTCAGAAAACCTCGTCTGCATGCCTATTCAGGGGCTATGGCTAAGGGCTCGTTTCCACTAGTGCGGCGTGCGTCTTGCAGACGCACGCTGGCACTGAGCGGGTGGGCGGGATCGCAGGCGAATCCCATGAGCCGTGCCATGCACGGCTATGGGATTCGCAGCCTCCGCTGCGAATTCTGCAGGGGGTTCCGGGCCGAATCGCTCCCGCAAGGGATCCTGCCGCGGCGCCGTAATCCCCCATGGCAGAGTTTCCCCGTGCGATTCATGTGCGGGGAAACTCTGCGGAATCGCGGCGGAAACCGTTATAGTGGAAATGGGCCCTAAAAGTATTAGAGGCTGAGGATCAGCAGAACAGCCGGGCAACTTGCATTGTTTAAAAGGAAATAATTGTCAGCCTTCTTCTCCCTTCAAGTGTCCCTTAAAGGGGCACTATGGCAAAAAATTGTAACATTTAAAATATGGGCAAACCTATAAAAATAAGAAGTGTTTTTTTTTCCCAGAGTAAAATGAACCATAAATTACTTTTCTCCTATGTTGCTGCCACTTACAGTAGTAGAAATCTGACAGAAGTGACAGGTTTTGGACTAGTTCATCTCTTCATAGGGGATTTATTTATTTTGAAAAGTCTATGGGCCTGTTTCCACTAGACCCGATTTTCTGATGCAGATTATCCCATAGGCATTCATTGGAGTCCAGTTTTTTTTCTGCGTCCAATCTACGTGTAGTGGAAACAGGCCCTTAGTGACTGGCAGTTGCTCTGTCCAACTGCCAAAAAAATTGTGCAGCGAGCAGGGAAGCTGCCCAGCATCCTTGTTTAAATACTTTTTAGGGAATATCTTTATAAAGAATAAAAGCCTTGCTGAGAATCCCATACGACGAGCTGGACTAATTCAAAAACTGTTGCTTCTGTCAGGGCTGGAACCCACAGGAGCGCTTTTGGCAGCGCTGCGATACGCTAGCAGTTTGCCAAAACGCTGGGCTAATGTTAATGGATGGGGCAACTTCCACAGGAGCGTTTGCGTTTCCCAGAAACGCAAACGCAGGACCTGCAGCATTTTGGGAGCGTTAGCGCTTCAATGTAAAGTATTGAAACGCTAGCAGAAACGCTCAGCAAAACCTAAACTGAGCGGTTTTACTAGCGTTTTGCGGTTCAGCACACTGTAACAAAATGAAAAATAATTCACAGGACCAATCAGGATAAAAACGCAAAACGCTAGGCACCCGCTGGGGAAATAAATACAATGTTGCAAAACACGACCAAAAGCGCGCATGAATCCGCTTGCAAACCGCTCAGACAAAACGCTAGCGGTTGCGTTTTGCGTTTGCGGTTTTCAGTGGGTTCCAGGCCTCAGAGTTCTACCATCTACTGTAAGTGACGGCAACACAGGAGAAAAGTAATTTATGGCTCATTTTACTCTGGGGGGAAAAACGTAATACTTATTTGTCTGTTTGCACATATCTTAAATTTTTAAATGTTTCGCCATAGTGTCCCTTTAAATAAATGGCATGCAGCACAAATATCCTGTTCAGTGCACGGAGAAAAGACAAACCAATGTTACTCCAGTGTATTGAGTCAGCACTCCTAGCCCTGCAGGAAGTGTGACCATATGACAAGAAAAGCACTAGAGATCTAACACTTTGCTCTTCTGTTTAAAGAGGACCTGTAGTGAAAATAACATCAATAAAACTGCTTATATTTTACAGTATTCATTTATTCCTAGTTCACCCTCTTGTTTCCGCAGTGATGTACCTGGAAGGCTCATTCCTGGTCTTTGAAGACATCTTCAAGCTTGTGGGATTTTACTGTGTGAGTCGGTAAGTGGCCACTGAGGGCTGGACTGTTCCTAGGGACGTCCAACGAGATGCTAAGAAGTCTGAGATTATGCAAATGTTATGTAAATCTATGCAGGTTAGATTTGGATGAAGAAAACATAGGCACATGTAACGAACACCTTCCTTCTCCCCTATCTCCTCCTCCCCCAAACACTAACACATCTACACCTGTGCTTAACTTTAACCTCTTCACCTAGTACTGCATGGGGACTAGGGGTGATCAAGATGATGTAAACAATTCTGAGTTGATGCACATTTTCTACAAATTAACCTTCCTGGGGGTAACCCAGTAGTTCGGGGTAAGCCGCGCAGGAGGATTTCTCAGGCCCTGCTGGGCCGATTTGCATCTTTTTTTTTTAATTTTTTTTTATTTTATGCAACATGCAGCTAGCACTCTGCTAGCTGCGTTATGCCGGAATTGCGTAATTCCGCAAGCGCTAAACTCCGTCGCCATTACATTTCCGCGGAACCATTCTGGCGGAAAATTTCAAGTAATCGCAAGTGAAACCTTGTTTATGCTAAATGATAGCCCATGGGATCTAGTGGCTGTACCCCCTGTCTTTTTTTTTTTTTTTTTCTTTTTTTGCGCAGCAGGAGGTGTCGCTTAAGCCATGGGACCTAGCGGTGTTCCCATGGCAGTGGTTTTGGTGCTGCAGGAGGTGTCGCGTAAGCTATAAGACCTGGCGGTGGTTCCATGGCAGTCATTTTGGCACCACAGGAGGTGTCGCGTAAGCTTTGGGACCTGGCGGTGGTTCTATGGCAGTGTTTTTTGTGCTGCAGGAGGTGTCGCGTAAGCTTTGGGACCTGCCGGTGGTTCCATGGCAATGGTTTTGGCGCCGCAGGAGGTGTCGCGTAAGCTATGGGAGCTGGCGGTGGTTCCATGGTGGTCGTTTTGGCGCCGCAGGAGGTGTCACGTAAGGTATGGGACCTGGCGGTGGTTCCATGGCGGTGGTTTTCGCACCGCAGGAGGTGTCGAGTAAGCTTTGGGACCTATACAAAATGGTTGGGATAGGTGCGATCGCTAGGGAGCTGGTTGCTAACATAGGATTGATTGGTTTTTGTTAACACTGTAATTGGTGCTGAAATAATTCAAATTTTCATGCAGAAATTCGTTTGGGTGGTTTTTGGAAGCCTCTGATTGGTGCAGAAATTCCAACTTTATTTTTTTTTTTTTTTTCAAATAACCCTCCAGGACAGGTGCTACATATGAGATTTAGGCCCGCCCCCAACAGGAAACACAAAGATCTAGCTCTCTATAAGCTCCACCTCTAATCTCTACCTGCCAGTTATTTGTGTTTCCTGTTCCGGGGAACACCTAGCTCTCTAGCTAGGGAAGGTGGTCAGCAGTCAGGCAGTGCTGAGGCCATCCAAGAACTAGTATGTGGGGTAGCCCTATCCTGGTTTGGTCGGAGGTTACCTGTATCCACGGTTGTGGAAGCCTTTGGTGGAGTCGGCAGGTGCACGGCAGCCAGGGGAGCGACTTTGGAAACAGCTAAGGCGGAGGCCATACGCCCGACGGAAGAGGCTGACACCAAGCGGAGGCGGAATGGTGGTCTCGGGAAGGAGTGGTGAGCATTGCAGCGTGTCCAGGCGGAGGCGAGGGCATTAGCGCTGTGGATGTGGAACTTCCGCCCTCACGGTGATGTCACGTCCGGTGACGTCACTTCCGGATCCGGGTCGGGCGCCTGTTTAGAGGTCGCGGCGTCCATCTCCACATGCGGTGGCGTTCTTGGAGGAGATGGACGCGAAACAGAAGACGGCAGATCAGGTAAGTGGGGCAGAGTCGGAGGACAAGTGCCCGTCTGATCTGCGAGGTCTGATGTTGCTGGCTGGATCATGGAGGTCTGACATGCGGATGATGGCTGATATTATTTGCCGCTGTCTGATCTGGTGGTCTGAGCAGGGAAGCAAGTATATGTGCAGACCTGATAAACGTGGGAGAATACTCACTGCAATCAGTTTTTCTCGCTAGACCCAAGAGGTGCTTTAGGGGTAGATGCGTTGGCCCAGAGATGGGACTTTCACATGGCATATGCTTTCCCCCCAATACCTCTATTACCAATACTGTTACAGAAGCTAAAATCAACAGCAGTGTATCTGATATTGATTGCTCCAAACTGGCCAAAACGTATCTGGTTCCCGATGATAAAATCGATGTTGGTGGACAAACCAGTACAGTTGAAAGACAGACTCAACATCCTCAGAAAAGAAGGAGAGCGGACTCAGATTCCCAATCTTCAGCTGACAGCGTGGTTTCTGAGGGGCAAATCTTGAAAAGAAGAGGTCTATCTGACAGGGTCACAGAGACTATACTTAACAGTAGAAAGAATGTTCCACTCAAGGTGGAACGCACCTTGAACCCAAACAGAGGCTCTGCATATACACCAAAGAAAAACTATTAAGTGGGAGCAGCTGACCAGAAATAAATCAATCAAACATAGCAAAGAAATGAACAGCGCTACTTAAAAACAGATGAGTGCTTACCTGTTCATTTCTTTGCTATGTTTGATTGATTTATTTCTGGTCAGCTGCTCCCACTTAATAGTTTTTCTTTGGTGTATATGCAGAGCCTCTGTTTGGGTTCAAGGTGCGTTTGCAGTTTCTGGGGGGGCTCAGCGCATCTCTGAGCTGAGGCCATTCAGAGGCGGCCTGGTGATGCGCTGATCCCACTTTTTTTGCGTAGTAGAAAGAATGTGACGAGGGCAATCTACTCGAAATATTGGAAAAATTTTTGTAGTTGGAAGAAGGATAAAGGTCTAAGATCCAATAGACTGGCCACAGTTCTGGAATTCTTGCAAGATGGAATAGAAAAAAAGCTGGCGCTAAGTACCTTAAAAGTGCAGGTTGCAGCCCTTTCGGTTTTTCTTAATAGGCGGTTAGCCTTAGAACCTTTAGTTGTAAGATTTTTCAAATCAGTAGAACGTTCCAGGCCGGTATGGAAACGTTCGTATCCCAGATGGGACTTAACTTTAGTTTTGAATATGTTAATGAGTGATGAGTTTGAACCATTAAGGGATATTTCGTTAAGATTATTAACAATGAAGACAATTTTTTTGATAGCAATTACCTCAGCGAGGAGGATAAGTGAGCTGGAAGCTCTAAGTTCGGTTGAACCATTTTGTTTAGTTCTCCAGGACAGGGTAGTTTTGAAAACAACAAGTGAATTTTTACCAAAAGTAGCTACCCTATCCAATAGGATGCAGGAAATCATATTGCCATCCTTTTGCAAAAATGCCACGGATCCTAGGGAAGTTAGGTGGCATAAGTTAGATGTTAGATGTTTACTTTTTTACCTAGATAGAGTAAAAGACTTTAGGAAATCTACAGCACTATTTGTTAACTTTATGGGAGCAACGAAGGGTGAAGGCATGTCCAAGGCATCTATAGCAAGATGGATTAAAGCCTGTATTAATGAAGCTTATAAACTTAGAGGAGTTCCATGTCCAAAAGAGATAACAGCACACTCAGCTAGGTCAGTTGCAACCTCCTGGGCCTACAAAGCTGGAGCAACAGCAACCGATATCTGCAAGGCAGCGACATGGAAGACGGTGAACACCTTCATCAGACGCTACAGACTGGATCTACTAGCAGCGGAAGAACAGACTTTTGGAAGGAAAGTTCTTCAGGCTGTGATCCCTCCCTAAGGTTAGTGTTATTTATTGCATATCATCTCATATGTAGCACCTGTCCTGGAGGGTTATTTGAAAAAACCAAAATTGGCTTACCTGGTAATGCTGTTTTTAATAACCCTCCAGGACAGGTGACCCACCCTAAATTTATGAAGGTATAACGATCTATATGTTGTAAACATGACCAATAAGGAGTAAATGGTTAGAGTGTTATTAATATGTGGAGTTTAAAGTATTCTATCGGAACAGTTAATTGGAACAGACTGGCAGGTAGAGATTAGAGGTGGAGCTTATAGAGAGCTAGATCTTTGTGTTTCCTGTTGGGGGCGGGCCTAAATCTCATATGTAGCACCTGTCCTGGAGGGTTATTAAAAACAGCATTACCAGGTAAGCTAATTTAGATTTTTCCCATGAAGAAATCCTGTTTTCACTTTAACCTTCTTCTAGGGGCTTCCTTGTGATTGGCTAACAAAATTCCGCCGGAATTGCGCATCGTTCCGCGGAATTTCCGCTATAGCGCTAAGGCAATTATTTTCTGATGTGACGGAACGGAATCACCAAATTCCTGCCGGAATCGTGGAAACAAGAATTCCGCGGAACGCGGTGAGCATCCCTAGTGGTAATAACAGCTGGGATTTAGCTGCACAGTATGGAGCGTAGGTCCTTTAAAAATTGTGCACCCTCTATTGTCTCTAATGCTGTGTGCGTGATTGCATTATAGATACAGGCACAATTTTTGAACTGACCCGAGGAAGCAGGCGTGCACCTGTGAAACGCATTGTCAGTGTTTTTGAATGAATTTAATTTTCAAGTTGAACTGGTGTCCTTATCTACTGGAGAGGTAAGCAATTACCTCTTGATAGTTGCTGAATAATACTGCAAATAGTTTAGGAGGTTTTTGTTACATCAGGCACCTCCATTGTGGTGTTTTTATTTAGTAGTTTAAAAAGGGGGGGGGGAAAAAAAACCCACAAAACTATAAACCTCTTAAGAGCGACCATTCAGTATCCCCCTGGAGAACCGAGTGGAGACGGTTAATTTCCTGCAGGCTTATACAGTGGTTGCAGAGACCTGCAACTTACCTTTTGTGAGCATAAACCATACAGCTCTATACTTGTTCTTATTACCAAACTGTACCACACCGTTGGTCTCTTTTTTTTTTTTTTTTTGTTCAATTTAAGTCAGTGCTGTGTGTCTAGCACTGGATTTTTCAGATGGAGGAGGCACAGCATCAATGTCCTGGCTTTGGGGGGTGGAGCTAAGCGCAAAAAAAAAAAACGTGAGCCTGCCAGAGGAAGTGGCCTGACACAAACAAATAGTCCGGGCAAGTGAGTGTGGCTTGGGGCCACATCTGGCCTGCGGGGCAACAGCCCAGATTTAGGTGATCCTGGGAACATGCCTACTCATTGACCACAACAAGCGACTGATATCTGGTATTCTGTCCGATCCAACTGGCAGACTAATGGTGTGTACACACTTGAAAGTTTAACTACTTAAGGACCGTCTCACGCCAATGGGCGTGACCGTGGCGGCAGCCCCAGGACCGCCTAACGCCAATTGGCGTCAAGTCTTGGTGCTGCAGTTTTCCAGGGAACGGCCGTGCGCATGCGCGATCTTTCCCTGCCGCGTCACGGAACGGAGTTCCGTGATTAGCCTGCTATCCGCCGATCGCGGCCAGCAGGCTGCTTGTAAATATAAGGGGAAAGAAATCCCCTTTGTTTACAAGCGTACATCGCTGCCGGGGGTCGCAGTGCTGTACGAGATCGCCGATCCCCGGCCTCTGATTGGCCAAGAAGCGCCCTCCTCTCATAGGCTGATGTTCAAATGGAGCGAACGGAGGGGAGGGAGGAAGGAGAGGGAGGGGGACTGGGGGAGAGAGAGAGAGAGAGCCTCGCTGAGGCATCTGAAAAAATAAACAAAGCCTGCAGCCTACGGGCAACATGGACTTGATTGACAGCGGCGCTCGCGCAGGTGCAGTAGAGGACAACCTTGAGGTCGGCCTCAGCACTCGTGGGGACCCCGGGCCGGTGGCTGGGAGCGGAAATGCTGCGTGGGACATGTTGGCCGCAAGGGGCTGGAGGAAGCCCCAGGTAAGTATATCATGGTGCAGCATAGATTGACAACTCCTTAAAGTGAACTTCCAGACTGAAAATGTACGCAGCCGCACTGAAAAGGCCTGGTGTTTCTTTAAGATTCACAGCATCAGAACTTTGTTTTTCTTACCTAAGGCTTATTTTTAGCTGCACAAAAGATAAGCTCCGCCCCATCCAAGAAAACTGCCCAGGCATTTTTCCCCTGAGGCTGTGCAAAGCATGATGGGATTTCCTATGTTCATGTTGCCTAGCAACTGGGAGGGGTGATTAGCACTCGGGACAGTTGGAACTGCGTCTCATGCTCCCTTTCACCGCCTTTCAACCCCCAAAAAAAAAAATGGCTGCCCCATGGAATCACAAACATTTGCCTGTTCTTTTAAAACAGGGTGGGTAAGAGATTATATTACCTATCTATTTGAATTAACATAACTAATGTAACTTAATGACAGTATGTTTGTTTAGGCTGAAGTTCCTCTTTAAGAAAAAAAAGTTTAACTTAACTGGGGCTTCTTGTAGCCCCCTGGAGTCCTCCCTGTGCTCAAGCCATCCTTATGAGTCGGCCACGTGCCTGCTCATATCGTCTCCGTACACGGCAGCGTTCTGCGCATGCACAGTATGGGAAAATCGTTACGGAGTATGTGCAGAATGCAACGAGAGCGCACTCCTGGTGCTCGGGGCTTCTGACCGGCCAGCTTTCAGGAGGTCGCTGCTGCTTGCTGGAGGGACTCAGATGGATGGGGCGAGTATGAGATGACTGCAGGGGGCTGCAAGAAGCCCCAGGAAAGTTAAACTGTTTCTTGTTTTCTTTTTAGGCACAAGTAACACTATAAGCAATTTAAGAAATGAATTCAATAACGGCTCCTCTCAAGCCTCCTACACACCTCTGAGAAAACTCTGCCAAAACGATCTCTCTGAACCATCTTGGCAAGAATCTACTTTGTGCACAACTGCCCCACAAATGAGCGCATGGTTTCCTTTTGTTGCCTGCGCCATAGGAGGTCGCTTGCTAGTTCGCTGCCTGTGGCCCCTCCTCCCCTCTCTATAGAACAGCACTCGCTACTTGGCTGTACATGAACAGGTTGTCTGTACAGCTCTCCTTTCCCCCATGTCACCCTAACGATCATTCAACTATCGTTGCTCCTCATAAACCTATCTGAGTTTGGTCATACTTAAAGAGAAACTTTAACCCAATCAGTAGCGGGTATCCCCTTTTCCTAGAGAAATCTTTACCTTTTCTCTAGATCATTAGGGAGGCTGAAAGGCTGATACTGAGGTGAAACCCCTCCCACTGTGTGATGTCATGACCATGGGCAAACACAGACTAAATAATCTATAAGGCCTAGTGCACACCAGAGCGGTTCTGCTGCGGTTTGCGATCCGCTTGCGGCTGTGGATACGCTTGGGTAATGTATTTCAATGGGCTGGTGCACACCAGAGCGGGAGGCGTTTTGCAGAAACGCATACTCCCGGGGTGAGGCATTTTTTGGATTGTGGATGCGTTTCTGCCTCAATGTTAAGTATAGGAAAAACGCAAACCGCTCTGAAAAACGGCACTTCAGAGCGGTTTGTCAGGCGTTTTTTGTTACAGTAGCTGTTCAGTAACAGCTTTACTGTAACAATATATGAAATCTACTACACCAAAAGCGCTTCACAAAACCGCAAAATGCTAGCTGAAACGCTGCAGAAAAAGAAGAAAAAGCGTTTCAAAATCTGCTAGCATTTTGCGGATCTGCTAGCGGTTTTTGGTGTGCACCAGGCCTAAATGAGGCCCCGTTCACACTGCACGCGTTTCCAGCCTCGTTTTGGAAACGCGTGCAGGTGGCCGACACGCACGACATCAGACATTGCATAGAGTGCAATGTCTGATGTTCACACTGCATGCGTTCCGGACCTGTGCGGTCCAGGAACGCATGCTGCACGCATTTTTTGTAAAACCGCGTGGCTGTCCCATTCACTTTTTAGTGATGGGATCAGCCACGCAACGCACACAAAGGCGGATGGCGTGCGTTCGCATGCATTGCCTTCCGCATGCGTGGCCATCCGCATTTGTGATGTGAGCGGGGCCTGAATATTGTAAACCATAAGCCATTTTAATTATTAGGTTATTTTCACTACAGTACTTTTATTTATATCTATCTATCTCTCTATCTCTATCTATCTATCTCTATCTATCTATCTATGTCTATCTCTAGAAAAGGAAAAAAAAAATTATACACATCTCTTCAGCAGCTGCTGGAGAGAAATGCAAACAGCACACTTCTCTTAGGGCCCATTCACACCTGAGCGGTAATCACGCGATTCCCGCTCATGGCAAACCGCTAGCGGTTTTGTAAAAACCGCTACACATTGTAGCAAGTGGCAGTGTCCTCACTGCTGCGTTTGCGGTTATCGCATGTAGCGGTTTGGTGGCGATTTGCGTTTCGTAATTGTGATTAGTGTGCAAACCACGCTAATCGCGATCGCTCCAAAATCGCCGCAGTGTCCAGTGATTTTTTTTGCCGCGTTAAATCGCAGGAAAATCACTCCCGCAATTTGCGATTATAGGTGTAAACGGGCCCTTACGCTAGACTGGCTCCGACTGACGACAGTGCAGGGACTCGGTTCTCATAGCTGCAGACAGCAGAGGAGGCTGGCGGCGTGGGAGCAATCCAGGCGAATGGGGCTGAAGGAAGCCCCAGGTACTTTTTTATTTATTTATTTTTTCCTTTTCGTCCCTGGTTCACTTTAAGAAATCCCTTGTAAGGCTGAAATGGTAGCCCAGCCCCCGATTGTATGACGGAACACATTGCACATGTTGCCCTGCATGAGAGGGGATGACTGCTTGTGGTTTGCAGTTTGTTCCTTGACTGCGTTGTGACATTTCCTATTTCATGCTGAGCATTTAGTAAAACTTTTTAGACAACTTTAGTAGAACTGTCCTACGTGACTGGCCTGAGCTGGAGGAGAGACCTGCACTCAATAGGGCTCTATCATATGGGCAGGTAAAGGTGGCGAATTCAACGCCTGCCAGTTATTTTCTTTCTTTTTTTTTTTTTTTTTTTTTTTTTCCCAAAAACATTTTATTGTGGTATAAACACAGATGAATGTGAAGTTAGTCGCCGTTGGCATTCCGTTATTGGTACATCTCTCAAGACCATATTTTTCAAACAATCACTATGTGCTATGTTTGGACATATAGAGTCATGTATAATAGATCGATAACAAATCAGGTGTTTTAGATATTGTGTAGCTGTAGCATAGGCCAAGAATAAACAAAAAATCAAAATTGTAAAGAAAATGTAAGATTTACAGGGGCGTAACAATAGACCTTGCAAGGGATGCAGCAGCAGGGGGGGCCAGAAGCCACAGGGGGGGCCCTGGGGGGGGGGGGGGGGTGAGGTTTTTTCCCCCTGTCTTGAGACTGACAACTAAAGGCAAGGTGCGGAAACACTTTCTGCTCTCTGCACAATTGTTCTAATGACTGCTTCTGCTTAGCCACTGGTAATGAATCATACAAAGTTTTGCAGACAAAGATATGTAGAGTGCCTAATTCAGTGTTCAGCAGGGTCTTGTGTACAGTTCTGCTCTACTCCCAGCCTCTCTACCCCTCCCCAAGTGCTGTGTACTCTAAAGGTGGCCATACACTGGTCGATTTGCCATCAGATCGACCAACAGATCCCTCTCTGATCGAACCTGATCAGAGAGGGATCGTCAGGCTGCCTTTACTGCAAACAGATTGTGAATCGATTTCAGCACCATCTGTGAAGCTGACGCGCCCCCCCCCCCCCCCCCCCCCCTCCCAAACATACATTACCTGATCCGGCCGGCGCGAGTCTCCCGGTCTCTGCTGTCTTTTCCGCTCTCGGCTCCAGGGCTCCAGCTTCACTTTACTTCCTGTCTGGGGAAGAGGGCGCTGTACTGATTAAACGTCCTGTCGGGACAGGAAGAAGTGAAGCCTGCCGAAACCCAGCGGAGAAGGAGCAGCGGTGACAGCGGGGATACACGCCGGCCGGATCAGGTAATCTATTGCCCCTGGCGTCGGTCGTCGGACGTTCAAACGCCGATATTGACCCACTCGAGCGAAATATTCCGTGCGGACAGATCGACGGGAACAATCGATTTTGGATGGAAATCAATCGTTCGGCCTGCGTTTTCACAACTATTTCACAGCAGATTCGATCACAGTGATCGAATCTGCTGTATATCGGCGGGAAATAGTATACGTGTATGGGCCCCTTAAGGATACTTGAGGAGTCTGGACACTGAGAGAAAAAACTTTCTGCCCTCTGCACAATTGTTCTAATGACTGCATCTGCTCAGCCACTGATAAGGAATCCTACAAAGTTTTGTAGACAAAGATTTGTAAACCGTCTCTCTTCAGTGTGCAGGTGGAGCCCCATCCAAAGTTTTGCAGGGGGCCCAGTGATTTCTAGTTACGACCCTGATTAACAGGTTAACAGAGTAACAGATACACCAGTTTGATATAGTCATAAGTAAGTTAGGAATACCTGACAAGTATGACCAGGTGGTACCCTGAATTAGTTTAGTTATGTCTACAATTTGGTCAGTATTTAAAGAGAAACTCCGACCAAGAATTGAACTTTATCCCAATCAGTAGCCGATGCTCTCTTTTACATGAGAAATCTATTCCTTTTCACAAACAGACCATCAGGGGGCGCTGTATGACTGATATTGTGAAACCCCTCCCACAAGAAACTCTTGAGTACGTACTCCTGGCAGCTTCCTGTCTGGGAACCTTGCTGCATTGTGGGAAATAGCTGTTTACAGCCGTTTCCAACTGCCAAAAAAACATGCAGCAGCTACATCACCTGCCAACAGTAAAAATGTCACCATGTAATAAATGTCAGAATGTAAATCAGGGATTTAAAATATTTTACAATGGGCAAACACTGACTAAATCCTTTATAGATAATTATTGTAAAAATGAAGCACTTTTTTTATTACATTATTTTCACTGGAGTTCCTCTTTAATATCCATTAGGTGTTGGAGAAACTGCTCAAAAAAGGATCAATCTTTCACATAGGGGTGGAGCTGTGCATACATTAAAAAACTGTGGCACCAAACCTTTTAACTTCTCTCCCATATAACAGCTGCTCTCTTGCAACGGCACAGCGGCAGCACTTGTTACAACTCTGTGCTGGAGCTCGACAGATGAGTTTCCACACCCAGCCGCGCTTAGACCCGACATGAAGTGGTTCTCTGCCTCTGGGTAATGCCACCGCATGTCAATCGCAGACACTAAAGGTGTTACAAACACTGCCGTTTGTCTGCATTTTAATTGCACCCGTATGGCACTCGTCAGCTGCAGACTCGCTGAACTGCTCGGCAAGTGCGCACGTTGCCAACCGTCACTAAATTTACTGACAGTCAGTAAAAAAAATAAACAGATTTGGGCTGCAAGTAAAGTCCGTTATAACTTTGTGGTGTCAGCCAAAAAAACTCTCCCTTCCCTGGTAGATTACAGCGCTAAGGGCCCATTCACACTTGCGTTTTAAAAACGGCTGCGATTTTTGCTGGCGTTTTGCAGGAGTGATTTTTCCGCGATTTCACACGGAAAAATCACTGAACACTGTGGCGATTTTGCCGTGATCGCGTTTAGCGCTTCTATAGCACTGAAATGCGATCGCCAGGAAATCGCCTGAAAATGGTGCAGGTGACGCGTTTCTTGGGCGATTTGTGGCAATTAGCGCAAATCTCCCAAGTAAGAACGGGCCCATAGGGTTTCATTGCACTAGAGCTTTTAAAAAGCGCTACAGTTTGAGCGTTTTGCCGAATTCGCGGCAAAACGCTCTAGTGTGAATGGGCCCTTACTGCTTATCCGTTCATGGGTCACTCTGGAATGTACACTTCTAAAGGTGGCCATACAGCAGTAGACTTGGCGGCCAATGGACCATCAGATTCGATTAATTATCGAATCTGATGAAAATCGTTGCCACCAAGAGCATACCCACTCAACCAATCTCAAGCCGATATTGGTTGCATGTATCGATCGGACATGCTGGAAAATCTTGGGTTGACTTGCTTGATCGCGTGCACCCCGGTAACGGCGTGCGAAGGAAACCCCCCCCCCCCCCCGGTCGAGTTCCCCCCCCCCCCCCTCCCCCCAAATGTTGATTCCACAATATGGTCGCCCGATTCTAATTACGATTGATTTCCATGTGAAATAGATTGAAGTATTAATTGATACCTTTTTGATTTATTGATTGATTAATTGATAAAGGGCAACTGAAGTGAGAAGAATATGGAGGCTGCCATATTTATTTCCTTTTAAACAATACCAGTTGCCTGGCAGCCCTGCTGGACTATTTGGCTGCAGTAGTGTCTGAATCACACACCTGAAACAAGCATGCAGCTAATCCAGTCAGATGTGATGTCAAAAACACCTAATCTGCTGCATGCTAGTTCCGGGTCTAGAGGCAGGGGATCAGCAGGACAGCCAGGCGGGTGCATATTATGTCGGCATCGCTCAGTTCGGCGCGGGGAGAGCCGACTAACAGCTTTCCCCACTACTGATAAACTCCAAGGCGGCGTTAAAGTGAACCAGAGACGAAGCACCCTCATGTATTTTACCATATATATCAGTGGGAACATTAGAGAAAACACCTACCTTGCTCTCTGTTTCATCCTTCACTGCTCAGCCTGCTTGTTATCAGCCCTGATAAAATCCCTGACTGAGCATTCAGTCTGGCTTTGCTCAGGAATCATTATAGCTGAGTCTGTCTTCTATGATGTATTTTCAAGCCCAAGCCTGCCCCATTGTGGCTCTGCTATAATGACTCAGCTATAATGATTCCTGAGCAAAGCCAGACTGAATGCTCAGTCGGGGATTTTATCAGGGCTGAAACAAGCAGGCTGAGCAGTGAAAAATGAAACAGAGAGCAGGGTAGGTGTTTTCTCTAATGTTCCCACTAATATATATGGTACAATACATGAGGGTGCTTCGTCTCTGGTTCACTTATCCCCCCTCCGAGTTGTCACAACTTGGAGCGAGATGTAATTGGGGTCTGGCAACCGCCAGAGCCCCAAATTACCAATAGGCAGGGCGCACATCATAGCATTGCTGCTATGACGGCCCCCAGTTTCGGCGCTCAGCTCAAACAGCCGCGCGCCGAAATGAACTGATCCGCAGCCAGGCAACTGGTATTGCTTAAAAGGACATATATAATGACCGCATCCATGTCCCCCTCACTTTAGTTAAAGTTGAAGAGAAATCGAGAGCCCAATATGGTGTAGTATGTCAAAATTGATTGGATAAATGAAACAGTGAGATGGTAATACTCACAAACACGGGTTACCACCTAGGTAACCACTCATTAGGCAGGTGAGGAGATTAGACCTGTCCTCACTCAGGATTAAGGGCTCTTTCACACTAGAGGCTGCGGAAAGTCAGCCTTTTGCTTAACGCCAATACATAGCGTTTTCAAAGCGTTTTGAAAGAGTTTTACAGCCCATATGAAAACGTCCTTTTTTTTTTTTTTTTCTTCTATAAAAATAAGTGAACAAGATAGCTGTAAAACGCTTTGAAAAGGCTTTGAAAACGCTGAAGTTGGCATTTTCCATTCACTATCATTGAAACGCCAACAGCCAACTTCGGCTGTAAACAGCCCTGAAAAAGCTCCTGGGAGCGTTGAAACGCAACACTCCAAAACACCGAGTTAGATGTGAAAGGTAAAATGAAAGTCTATGGACTTTCTTTTACCTAGCAAAACGCCAACTTCGGCCGTGGCATTAAAATGCCGAAAAATCCCTCTGGTGTGAAAGGGCCCTAAGAAGTCGCTCTCTGTAGATGGGAAGAAAGGGGGTAGATCACCCCTCCACCTGGGGTGGACGCAAATATATTGGTAGGTGAACAGCGGCGCCAGAAGGATAAAAGTACATAAAAAATTTTAAAAAATTGCTGGGAGGAAGTGGTGGACTCGCCTCCGTTAAAGCAGACACCAAGGACTGTAAATATATAGATATACATATTTATTGAAAATACCCCAAAGATGCAACACGTTTCGCGGGCACAGCCCACTTCTTCAGGCAATAAGCAGAGGATAAAGCAATGGTGTCTGCTTTAACGGAGGAGAGTCCACCACTTCCTCCCAGCAATTTTTTTAAAAAAAATTTTTATGTACTTTTATCCTTCTGGCGCCTCTGTTCACCTACCCTCACTTCAGTTGTCCTTTAAAGATTGGACAGGAAGGAAAGAGGTCACTCTATAGGGGGTGGTTGGGTGCACGGCGGTAATGCCCAGCTGTTCTCCACCATGTAAAATGTGCTTCCCTTAAGGCTGTGGGAAGTGTTGCAGCGGAGATTACACTCACCTGTCTGCCGATGAGCCGCCTCCTGTGTCCGGAGTCTTCACTTCTTGGTGTCAGATGGCATGTGCGTAATCCTGTCATGCATGTGGCACACGGTGGGGGTGGAGAGAAGACACAGGGAGGAGCACGCGCAGGGCATAAGTGACTGTATGCTCCACCCCCTGCAACACTCTGTACAGCCAACAGGGTACACTTAAAGGGGCACTACAGCGAAAAACTGTAACATTTAAAATATGTGAAACCATATACAAAGTACATTTTTTTCTAGAGTAAAATGAGCAATAAATTACTTTTCTCCGATGTTGCTGTCACTTACAGTAGGTAGTAGACTTTTGACAGAAGTGACAGGTTTTGGACTAGTCCATCTATTTATAGGAGATTCTCAGGGATGTATTTATTTTTAAAAGCACTTAGTGAATGGCAGTTGCTCTGTACAACTGGCAAAAAACTGTGTAGGAAGCTGGCCAGCATCGTTGTTTAAATCCTTTTTAGGGAATATCTTTACAAAGAATAAAAGCCTTGCTGAAAATCCCCTATGAAGAGATGGACTAGTCCAAAACCTGTCACTTCAGTCAGATTTCTACTACATACTGTAAGTGACAGCAACATAGGAGAAAAGTAATTTATGGCTCATTTTACTCTGGAAAAAATTTACTTATTTGTATATGTTTGCACATATTTTAAATTTTACATTTTTCCACTGTAGTGCCCCTTTAAGTGGGGGCGGGGTCAAAGAAAAGAGACCTGAGGACTTGGCAGGCAGAGGTGTGTGTGTGTGTGTGTATAAATAAATACAAAATAATTTATTTGACAAATCACAAGAAACCTCCACGTTTTTTATGTTGTGATGGAACCTAATAGTCTGTCTTGCTCTTTGCAGAGATATTTTACCCTCTCCGCTGCGACTGCCCTTCGCCATCTCCAAAGCCCAAACCCTGCAGGACCTGGAGACCGTTTCCAACCTCGGCTCAGGTAAACCCCGGGCCTCAACTGGACTTCAGCTATACCCAGAGACAATCAGTGGGGCTGATGTAGCAAGACAGGTGCAAAGAAAGATGGAGGGAATGGAGCAGTTGCCCAAAGTCAGTCAGGGTTCTTTGGCTGGTAAATGAAAGCCTGGTACACACATCCAATTTTGATTGGCCAATTTAACCACCTTACCAACAGATTTTGAATACTATGAGCAGATAGTGAAGGTAAGCTCTCCTACTACATGCAGGTGGTAAAATTGGCCAGGCACTGCCATTTAAAATTGGATGTGTGTACACACCCTTATATGTATATAGTATTATATTTTATTTATTTATTTAATTTATAATGAGCACATTGTTTGAACAGCTATTTATTTACTGTGTGAGGTGACTACCATGTTTTTCGGACTAGAAGATGCACTTTTTCTCCCCCAAAAGTGGGGAGAACAAGTTCCTGCATCTTATAGTCCAAATACAAGGAGTCCCTGACTTACGATTACCTGCTGATATAACCCGCCGCGATGTTGGGAACTCCCTGGCGTCCTCCTCCGCTCCCCTTGAGAAATGTAAGTAGCAGCTGCTTGTATCGCTCACCTGACCCGAGGGTGCCGACGGGGGTCAGCTGATCTTCCTCTCACGCCCTCTTCCCCTAGTGCCGGCATTTCCTGTTCGCATCATTACGCACGCGACTGGCACTAGGGGAAGAGCGTGTGAGAGGAGAAGCAGCTGATCGTCGTGGGCACCCTCAGGTCAGGTAAGTGATGCACGCGGCTGCTGTTGCTACTTGCAATCCATTACACGGGGAGCGAAGTAGGACACCAAGGGTGACAAGAGGAGGACACCAAGGAGGACCTCAACACCAAGGGGGGCAGGAGGAGGAGGACCTCAACACCAAGGGGGGCAGGAGGAGAAGGACACCATGGGGGGCAGGAGGAGGAGGACAAGACCAAGTGGGGCAGGAGGAGGAGGACACCAATGGGGGCAGGAGGAGGACACAATCATTGGGGGACAGGAGGAGGACACAATCATTGGGGGAAGCACATCTACAAGACCTTCTTGGACTATGGATGCACCAAGTTAAGTACATTTCTCCCCCCCCCCCCCCCCCCGTTTTTTGTCCTCTAAACCTAGGTGCCTCTAAAGTCCAAACAATATGATATTCTTTGTGTGATGCAGCTAAAACGAGGAATATGCTAAAATATACATACCCTTATCAAACCTTACATTTTGGGGACAAAATTAAAATTGGCCATACATTTTATTTCGTGGATTCAGAGTCCTGCGCTCACTGCGGGATGTTCTGGGGAAAGGGGAGGGCCCTGTGTTGGTTTCTTGTGAAGACTTGGGTTTCCCGGAGAGGACCCTACAAGGCTTAGGTCACCTCTTCAGTTCCTGGATACATTGGTATAATGTTTGGCTCATAGCTTCCCGTGAATTGGCCCAGATGACCCAGAATCCTCCTGTGCAGATCAGAGAGATGAGTCAGAGTTAAAGAGAAGTTCTCTTTTAAACCGGGCTTTGGCAATCTTGACCGGTTATCTGGAGGTGATGACACAGAGGAGGAAGCTGAGACCTGTTGTGTAGCTGCTGTGGAGTCGGCAGATGGGTTAATTACTTCCAGGAATACTGCTTTTAAGGATACCAGAGCTGAAAAAAAAATGGAAACCGGGGGGAGCGAGCATATACTGCACCTGTGCCGATGCCTACCGCACTGTACCTGAGTGCCCCCGGTATCTGTGTCGTGCTTGCCTGGTCACCTGCTGTGATTCAGGCTGTATGCCCATATGACTGACATATAACCCAGCCCTAACACCTTCGAAAGCTCCTGCCTGATGCAAACTACAATACCCTGCATGCAGATGTAGCATACAGACTGGCAGACCACAATCGCCAAACCCAGCAAGACAATGTAACGCAGTATACTGAATAGTCACCTTAGGCCTGTAGGCTGAAGCAAACCAGATGAAGACAAGATGGCAGGAAATGGCTGAAGTAATCATTAGACAGATACAAGGTCAATCAGGCCAGGGTCAGTGCAGGCAGCGTTCATGCAAATCCTTTCAACAAGCCGGGTCGGTAACAGGGTATCCAATACAGAAGCGTGGTCAGGTTCAAGCCGTGTCGATAACAGGTAATCCAATCTAGAAGAGGCTTAGTCAAGAGACAGGCACAAGTCATCAGCAAGACAAGCACTTGGTGTGAGCGCAATCTCAGCAACAAGCCCAGCATAGGCTATCACGGGCGATTACTGAGGGTGCTCACCTTACATTTATACTAGCACTTAACCAATCAAGACTAAAGGAATCCAAAGTGACCAATCCACAGAGAGATGCTGACACGCTATGCGCACACATGGTCATTGTTTACAGCAGCGGAGCGTGTACTGAGAGCATTTCTGCCGCTTATTCAATGGGAGCTGAGCGCCATGCGCTCCAGTGACGTCAGACAGGCCGAGACCCAGAGGCTTGCGCCTCAGCGTGGGTCTTGGCGTTTCGCCCCCATGAGCGGCCAGTGAATCTTACAGTCTTCTTCCCGGAGTCCCCGGAGTCGGGGTGACTGCGCAGGCCGGGCTGTCCCTGGCTGGGAGCACACAGTGCATGCGATTGACGTCATGCCCATGGTGCTGTGACCTCATACGCGTACACAGGGGCAGCCCAGCCTGTGCAGTCACCCCGACTCCGGTGACTCAGAAGATCCCAGGGGGCTTTCAGGTACACTGTGGGGGGCAGAGATGTGAACTCCATTTTTTTTTTTTTTTTTTTTTTTTTTTTTTGGCTCTGGTATCCTTTCAGACGGGCGTTTTTTGGGATCTACTGCCATCCCATGCAAGTGAATGGGAGCGTTTAGAGCTGGCTTTTGCAGGCTTTCATGAAAGCCTGGCAGTAGATCCCAGCGTTGCGTCTAGTCTCAAAAGCAACATGCTGCTTTCAGAGGCAGTAAACGTGAGGAAACAATAGCAGAGACCAGAACTGCTAGCCTTGAACACTTTTCAAAAGCTTTCAAAAACTAGCTTTTAAACGCTGGCGTTTAAAAGCTGGCGTTTGAACGCAACGCCAAGCAAAAGCTCAGCAGACGCCCGTGTGAACCAGCCCTTAAAGTGAACCAGAGACGAAGGACCCTCATGTATTTTGCCATATAGATCAGTCGGAACATTAGAGAAAACATGTAGAAGCTTTCCAGAGGCGCCAATAGAATAAAAGTCACTTAAACGAGCTTAAAACGATTGGGCAGTGGTGGACCTATCCCATCCATGCGGACAAAGCAAACAAAGGAAGGACTGTGGCATCAACAGTCAAACAACAATTTATTTATACTCCACAGTAAAATTAGGCAACGCGTTTCACGGGCTCAATCCCACTTCATCAGGCCAATCAAAAAGGAGCATACAGCTTATCAGCATCAAAACCACACTGAGCGCCTCTGTGTGGTTTTGATGCTGATAAGCTGTATGCTCCTTTTTGATTGGCCTGAAGAAGCGGGAATAAGCCCGTGAAACGCGTTGCCTAATTTTACTGTGGAGTATAAACAGATTGTTGTTTTACTGTTGATGCCACAGTCCTTACTTTGTTTGCTTCATCCGCATGGATGGGGTAGGTCCACCACTGCCCCATCAGTTTTAAGCTCGTTTATGTGACTTTTATTCTATTGGCAACTCTGGAAAGCTTCTACATATTGCTAAGTCCACCCTTGGTGGAGGGTTGTACCCATCTTTTTCCCATCTACAGAGAGCGACTTTTAATCCTGAGTGGGGTCAGGTTAATCTCCCCACCTGCCTTCACAGTGGTTGCCTAATGGTAACCCTGGTTTGTGAGTATTAATTTGTTATATTACTCATTAATAATTTTCATCTATACAATATCACACTATTGGGCTCTTGGTGTGTGTGTCCCCCCCCCCCTCCCTTTATTAGAGAAAACGCCTACCCTGCTCTTTCATACTTTACTGCTCAGCCTGCTTGTTACCTGCCCTGTTAAAATTCCTGACTGACCATTAAGTCTGGCTTTGCTCAGGAATCGTTATAGCAGAGCCAGAAGGGAGCAGACTTGGGCTTGAAAAGACATCAGAGAACAGACTCAGCTATAATGATTCCTGAGCAAAGCCAGACTGAATGCTCAGTCGGAGACTTTATCAGGGCTGATAACAAGCAGGCTAAGCAGTGAAGAATGAAACAGAGAGCAGGGTAGGTGTTTTCTCTAATGTTCCCACTGATCTATATGGCAAAATACATGAGGGTGCTTCATCTCTGGTTCACTTGAAGTGGGCCGATAACTACCACCTAAGCTGACAATCAGGCATATGTATGGCACCCAATGACACCCAACCTGTGAGCGATGTACCGATGGATCCACCTAACTTCAGCAAGGCCCCCTTCCTAATTCAGACAAGCGGGGGGGACAAAACATTGAGATGCCCAATATGGCTTAAAGGGAACCTGAGGTGGAAGGGATATGGAGACTGACATTTTTTATTTCCTTTTAAATAATGCACATTGCCTGGCTGTCCTGCTGATCCTCTGCCTCTAATACTTTTAGCCCCAGCCCCTGAACAAGCATGCAGCAGATCAGGTGTTTGTGACATTATTTTCAGATCTGACAAGATTAGCTGCATGCTTGTTTCTGGTGTGATTCAGACACTACTGCAGCCAAATAGATCAGCAGGGCTGCCAAGAAACTGGTATTGTTTAATACCTGGTACACACAATGCAATTTTCCATCAGATTGCCGGTCAAATTGATTATTTCGGACCGATCCGATCTGATTTCCGAAAATCAATCAGAAAAACTATCGGACATGTCGATTATCGATTTGACCCGTCTGACGGAAAATTGCATCATGTATACCAGGCACAAGAGGAAGTAAATATGGCAGCCTCCGTATTCTTCTCACTACAGTTTAAAGGGACTCAGAGCACCTCTCATGGGCATGCCTTTAAAGGAATAATGCAAGGTGTAAAAAAAAAAAAAAAAAAAAAAAAAAAAAAGTTTCACTTACCTGGGGCTTCCTCCAGCCCGGGGCAGCCGTCCTGTGCCCCCGCCGCAGCTCCTGCGTCTCCCGGTTCTCTTTGCTGGTGGAGCAAGGTCGGGTTCCAGGTCGGCCTCTCCTGAGCTCCCCCGCGGGGGTCACGTGGTCTGGCCGACGTCATCTGGACGCTACTGCGCAGGGGCAGAGCTGGCGAGGACGGCTCCGCCAGCGAAGATGACCGGGAGATGCAGGAGCTGCAGCGGGGGCACAGGACGGCTGCCCCGGACTGGAGGAAGCCCCAGGTAAGTGGAAGTTTTTTTTTTTCTTTTACCTTGGATCATTCCTTTAAGACTGACGCCTTTCAACAAAGTCGTGATATGACCCCTCTGGAGGAGCCTCTTGCAATGCCCATGCGTGTCACTTCCTCTTCCTGCTTCATTCAGTGATGCACTTCTCTAACAGAGAAGACAGGGGTGACCCAGATGTTATAACATAGCCAAGATGGCAGCCGCGAAAACTATTTAGTATAGAACGGCGTTTCAGGCATCAAATGAAAGAGGAGAGCACAAGCTACAGAAAGGTATGCATCTTTAAAGGGAAACTGAAGTAAGAGGTATACGGAGGCTGCCATATTTATTTCCTTTTAATCAATACCAGATGCCTGGCAGCCCTGCTGGTCTATTTCTCTGCAGTAGTATCTGAATAACACCAGAAACAAGCATGCAGCAAGTCTTGTCAGATCTGAAAATAATGTCACAAAGACCTTATCTGCTGCATGCTTGTTCAGGGGCTATGGCTAATAGTGTTAGAGGCAGAGGATCAGCAGGGCTGCCAGGCAACTGGTATTACTTAAAAGGAAACAAACATGGCAGCCTCCATATACCTCTCTCTTCAGTTCCCCTTTAAGTACTTTGCTGTACTGGTCAGAGTCTTAAAGGCATGCCCATGAGAGGTGCTCTGGATCCTATAGGGGCTCCCCACACCGTCCTCCAGACCTCTCTTGCTGCTCTCAGACCTATAAAGAAATCTAACGAGCTTGTCTGTTTTAAGATCTGGGCCAGGCTCCTCCTCCTCTTTATGCGAGAGCAGCTACTGCGCAGGCGCGACTGTGATCGCAAAGCTGCAGCAAGGCTGGGCTCATGCATAAAGGGGCGCGCCTTCCCGAATCTTCCGGAGTGTCCTGCAGAGTGGGGGCAGGGGCACAAGGAGGACACGGGAGGCCTCTACAGGAGTATGTGTGTGAGTTTTTATGTATTTTGTTTTCTTCACACAAGGTTTGTCTCGGGTTCACTTTAATTGTGAGGGTGGTTAAATAGTTAAAAAATTTTGTCGGTGATATCAGCACTGTGCACAGAATAAGGGAAAGTTTTTTTAAAAGCATTTTCAAAGCAAACCTTCTAGTTGGAAAAAAAAAAGACCTCCGGCCATTCAAATACAACCAAATTGATTATGTAATATAACAAATAGGTGACTGAGGGTACACTAGATACAGGCTTGCCTCCTCAGCAGCACAGGCTGTTATTGATGGTGAAGTTCTGTTGAGACTGAGGTTCCTGGTTTGGAACTCAAGCTATATCCCCTCCTGCCCTCTTGGGGGCACCCGTGAATGACCTTGCCCGGTCCTTCTCGTGCGAGCCCGGTCCTTCTCGTGCTATCCACAACTCCTCTTGTCATCCTGGTGACATCCATAATCTAGTTTGTGTTCCAGTACTGAGGCCAGGAACCAATGATCTGGGGCAGAGGGGGGAGAGTCTTTTTTAGTAGAATCCTACAAACACCCTCTAAGGCTCAGCAGAGGCCCATATGAGATAGTCGCATGCCCTGGTTGGGTAGTCTGTTTACTTTACAGCTCTACTAGAATATAGGAAAATGCCCACTTTTAGGGCTTGTTCACACAATCAGCGTTTGCTAATTTTTATTTTTTTTTAAGCGCTGGCAATTTTCCAAATTGCCCTAAAAGCGCTTGTGTGATGATTTCCTATGACAGTGTTCACATGTAAGCATTTCGATTTTATTGAAATCCCAAACACGCTACATGTACCATTTTCTGAGCACTTTGGCTCAATGGAAGGTATAAGGGAAATTGCAAAGCGCTTTGTATAGCGACTTCCAGAGTGCTTCTAAGAATAAATGCATTGTATTTATTCATTTCCGGGTTAAAGAGTTCACTTCCTGACCGACGTCAGGAAGTGAAAAAAATCGCTGAGCAAAAGCGCTTAGAAAAGCTCTTTGCTAAGCGCAAATCACAGGGAAAGGCTCTTCAAAAATCACAGTATAAATCACTTAGTGCTTGCCATAGAGCTGGCAATTTATAATGTGAACAAAGCCTTAAAGGTTGAGACAGTTAAATGTTTATTCTCTTTGTTGATACGTGGTACTTCCCTGGTGCAAAGTGTAGGCTTTGAATCACAATACTAGTAGAAATATCAATATTCTCCTATTTATGTTATGATGATACATCATATGGTGCATAAGTTATTGTTGATGTAGATTTTGATGCAGCCAATGTGTCAACTTTTTTTTTTCCCCCCATCTCCTTTAGGCTTCTGGGACTCGTCCACAAGAGACAGGAATGGTGGGCTTACGACTCACTCTGGGAAATTCTCATGGCGTGACGAAAGTCGCAGCAGCGACGTCAGCGTGTCTCAGCAATCTTCGCACGAACCCAGTGACTGTGCCTGTGAAATAGAGCTGATGATTGGGAGCGATAGATTGTGGTTTGTCAACCCTATTTTTATCGAGGAGTGTGGCAACGCACAAGCTTCTGATACACTTCCTCTTACAAACTGTGTTGCAAAGCCCGAAGTTCTACTTCCTAAAGTTGTTTACAGACGACCTCCTCCTGCACCGCCTTCATTACATAAGCCACCACTACCCTCTGTGCCTCCTTCCGCTCCTCCTCCTAGTTATGTACCCCCTCACTCTCCATTAAGTTCTCCTTCTTTGTCCTCTCCTGTCAGTCTGAGTTCATCTGACTCGGTCTTGGTCTCTCCTTCTCTACTTGAGCCTCTTCCTCTGTCTCCTACGGACCTGTTCAACGAGCCATCTTCCCAGTGTTCTTCAGCTAATTTGACTAATTTGTCTTCAGAGAATCCTCATCCTGGGAGTACTACGGGGCTGTCCACCCCTCCTGCCTCTGTACCTTCCTCTGTGGAACTTCTCAGGCTGTGCTCTTCTAGTGACACTTCACCTCCTGGATCTAACCCTGTAGAAGTCCTTCATTCTCCACCAGCTGAAACTTCTAGTCCTCCACTAACTGAAGAATCTAGTCTTCTTGTGTGTCAGACTGACAACCCCACTTCACCCACTTCTCCTCAAACTTTGAATACGGTAGACGACTTGGAGAAGTGCTCTGTCAGTGATGATCAAACTGACAACAAGCCTACTGCAGAAATGAGAATCAGCAATGCAGAAGAGAAGAAAGACCTCATCGAAAAAAAAGATATGCGTCCAGAAGTATCTCAGATTCGAAGTCCAGTCCGCCCACCGCCTGCCGTCCCAAAAAGGCGACCATCTGGAAAGATTCCAGAGACTGCATCCAACGTTTTGACAGTAAAACCGGAACCAAAGGAAAAACAAAGTGCAACTTCTCCCAAACTTAAGAACAGTAAGCCAAGTGCTGATGCTATGCTGACTAAACAAGCAGAGTCTCCTGTAAGCAAAAATAAAAATGTGCAGAGGAGTGTTGATTCTCCTGGTGAGGAACCAAAATCCCCAAGCAAGGAGAAGAAGGTGCCTCCTGTTCCTCCACCACGAAAGAAGAGAGTTTCTTCGAGATGCTCTTCTGTACCACCTGGCCTAGACAAACAAGGTTCGAGAAGTCCTGCAGAGTCTCCAAAACCTTCCAAAAAACCTGGGGCGCCAAACAGCAATATCAAAATGCGGGACAAAGAAGAGCATCGGCGTAGGAGTTTGCCCCGGCAAACCATGAAGGATTCCGATACCTCTCTTAGTTCACCAACTTCCCTGAACACCTCACTGTCCAATCCAGAGGCAGATTCCTACTCTACCAGCAGCGCTGACGAGGACTGCGAGAAGCCGACCAGTGCCTCCTTAAAAAAGTCACATTCGTTCATGCTGGACAGGGCAAAAAACAGACTGTCCATCGTCTCCATATCCAACGTGTTTTCGGCATTCATGTCAGCGGACCGTAAGCTGCAGAAGAGGATCACTGAACTGTCTCACGACAAGGATACCTACTTCGGGAACTTGGTGCAGGATTATAAAGCCTACAGTCTGGAGATGATGGCCAAGCAGAGCTCCAGCACGGAGATGCTGCAGGAGATCAGGCTCATGATGACCCAACTGAAGAGCTACTTGGTGCAGAGCACAGAGCTGAAGTCCATGGTGGACTATAGCCTCTACTCTGATGATAAGATAGGTAAGGAAAAATGTTTTAAAATTTTATATTTTTTTACATACCACCTTCTTACAGCCTTAGGTCGGGTTCACACTGTAATCCAGCGGTAGCGGTGCGATCGCATTGCAACGCTAAAAATAGCCTTTGGGGATTTTCACATTTTAATATGCGGTAATCCCCCTTCTGGCTGACAGCCAAACAGGAAGTGGGGCTCTCTAGCGCTCACTTCCTGTGGCGGAAATACGAAGTGCACAGACGTGTATTTAAAAAAAAAAATATGCTTATGTGCCTGCGCGCTGCAATGCCACCACAAAAAAAAAGCTGCGTCAACATAGACTTAGATGATTTCCAATACGCTGTACGTGTTGACCGACAACGCACAAATGCCTTTGCGGTAGATGTGCCACTTCCATCGCATCCAGTGAAAGACCCTGTAAACTTTCATTGCTCTAGCGTCATCCTGTGGTTAAAAAAAAAAAGCGTAACGCCCCACAAAAATGAAAACGTCCCAGTGTGAAAGAAGCCTTAAAGAAAACCTGTGGGGGTACTCACCTCGGGTGAGGGAAGCCTCCGGATCCTATTGAGGCTTCCCCCGTCCTCCTCGGTCCCATGGCGGCGGCGATAAAGCTCCCCGAACAGCGGGGATGTCAATATTTACCTTCCCGGCTCCAGCGCAGGTGCAGTATCTGCTCTCCGCTCGGAGATAGGCGAAAATAGCTGATCGCTGTCGGGCCGCTCTACTGCGCAGGCGTTTTTGGACGTGTTTTTGTTTTGTTTTTTTCTGTTACCGGTTCTCTTTGAGGTGCATAAACACTTTAGAATATAAACGGCTACAAAACGACCAATCATTACTTTAAATTAATTTGTTAAATTTTCGCACATGATTATCTAGCGATCAGCCACAGACAGACATCAGTCGCAAATGCCAATCTGTCTTGCCAAAATCTGATGATCTTTTATTTCCAATAGTGTGTATGGATATTGTTACGGGTATGTGCAGAATCCATCACCTAACAAACTTTAATTTCACTTCTGTATGCGTGCGGAATATTCAAAACTGATTATTCGCTTTACCATAAAGCCAGTCGTTCTATGTTTTGTGAGGTAATTTAAGAAGTACCAGCATTTCAGTCAGTGATCGCTCGTTAATCTGTTATTCCTAACGACGGTTATTAAAAGTGTGTACGCAGCTTAAAGTGTACCAGAGCTGACAAAAATAAAGTTTTATGATGTAAGTGACGGGACCCGGTTCCCGAAGCTGCGGGCAGCAGAGGATGGCGGTGTGGGAGTGATCCGAGCGGATGGGGCTGGAGGAAGCCCCAGGTATGTATATAAAACTTTTTTATTTTTGTCAGCTCTGGTACACTTTAAAGCCTGATACTGTCATCCAATTTTGATTGGTCAATATAATATGAAGGCCAACAGGTTTTTTTTTTTTGAATTCTATAACAGATTGTGTAGGTAAACCCTTTATACTACATGGAGGTGATAAAATTGGCCAATAAAAATTGAATGCCTGTATGCACACCTTAAAGTGAACCAGAGACGAAGCACCCTCATGTATTTTACCATATATATCAGTGGGAACATTAGAGAAAACACCTACCCTGCTCTCTGTTTTATCCTTCACCGCTCAGCTTGCTTGTTATCAGCCCTGATAAAATCCCCAACGGAGCAGCAGACCCACACTGAATGCTCCGTTGGGGATTTTATCAGGGCTGATAACAAGCAAGCTGAGCGGTGAAGGATAAAACAGAGCAGGGTAGGTGTTTTCTCTAATGTTCCCACTGATATATATGGTAAAATACATGTGGGTGCTTCCTCTCTGGTTCACTTTAAGGTGCTCAGTAATGGTACAATTTATTTTATATTTTCGATTGGATTATTCAGATCTTATTGTATGAATACAGAGGAGCTGGTGGGTCCAATTGATCCCAAACACTCACATTATGGCTTGTATCCTTATAGAGTTGGTTGATTGGCGTGGCAGATGTTTTTTCATAGATACAATCATAACTTGTTTTGATAGGGAATGGGTTGGATTCTTAAATGCTGTGGATCGAGTAAGTACGATCTTTTTCTCTGAATCTGAATGATCTTATCGAAAATAAGATTGTTCTACTAAATATCTCACTGTTAATGGACACCTTCGGCTTTCCACAGGACATACACAAAGCAGAGTTGGCATATGAGTTCATTAAACATGGCTGCTTCCATAGATGTGAAGAATAGTGATGGGCACGTCTAGGAGAACTCCTGGGGAAGCACGTGATCAGTTTGGTCAGCTGATAGATTTGCAAAGCTCTGATTTGCTGTGATCACATCCTGCTGTAGCACATGATCATGACTAGCAAATCGGAGACTTGCATATCACCTGACCAAACTGATCACATGCTTCTCTGTGAGTTCTCTTGATCATGACTATCACTACTGGAGAGCTATATCCTGGCCACATTCACGTTTCTACACACTCTACTTTTCTGTAGAGTCTAGTAAACCAGTCAATATTTGTAGTCCCTTTGAACAAATTTGCCAATGGTATATAGAGACCTAAGTTGATTGAAACGGTAAAAGGTGGTGTTGGGTTAAATTTGGTGGCGGGAGAGGTTAGTGGCAGAAGATCACTGGCTATGGTACAACACTGGAGAGGGGGGGGGGGGGGGGGGGGACGACACTAGGGGTTTGATTCCTGTGTGATGTACAAGGTAGTAAATTGATCACAAATTCATGAACCACAATCAAGGAGCGGTAATCGATTGTTAGCCAGATGAAACCACTATCGACCTATGCATGACCTGCTTTCATCATCTGTTTGTTTTTTTGTGGCTTTAGGGGACACTAGTGGTGCAATCTAATCTCACTGCTATACACCCTGGTTGTGTTCATGAAACTTTTATAGTACACCCCTCCAGTTCTCTCTAAATAAGAGATAAACCTGGAGGGGAACTGTAGCCCCTCTTATGCTGCTGGATTTATAAAATTTCAGAGCTGAAGAGATCTCACCGGTCACCACCAGAGACCCTCGAGAGATAAAAAGTAACTGGTTTACTTCTGCATCAACTTAAAAATGTTGTATTGGGTTGTGGAGCCTCTTAGGTGGACATCTCAATGAAAAATATTTAGCTGTAACTTTTTTGCCCTGGTGCAGATGCCATTGTGGAAGCAGGACTGTGCAAGTGTGTCCTGAAGCCCTTGAAGGCCCCCATCGAATGCTACCTCCGAGAGATTCATAACAAGGACGGCTCTCTGAGGCTGCTCACCGAAAACCAGCTGGTCATCCAAGACACGACCAGCACCGACCTGGGCGTCACGACCAGCGTACCAGACAGCGGCGTGATGGAGAAGATCATCCAGAAGTTCAGCACCATGCACAAGACCTACTCTCCAGAGAAAAAGATCACCTACCTCCTGAAGGCTTGCAAGCTGATCTACGACTCCATGGCCAGCGGCAACCCCGGTATGTACTCAATTCTGGTCTAAAAATGCCTTTCATGCTATGGTCTGAAATGTTTTATACACGATGACTATTATTCCAAGCAAAAGCGTGTCGGTGTGGACTGGTGCCATGATTCATTGGGTACACTCCCAATTTCCAGAGGCGTATCTACAGGGGTGCAGGTATGGCATGTGCCATGGACACCTCTTACTGGAGGCTCTGCTCCGTAGCATCCCCAGTATTCTCCATAGAGATTCTAGTTTTTTAATGGAGGACATTCTGCTGCCTGGTTACATCTTTTGGGGACAAGCAGGCTAGAGATGCCCATTAATGGTACAATATTTTCATCAGATAAGATCTTTCGATGCACTTTTTACGATCGTATGTAATCAGGTGGTCATCGATTGTTCCCCATAAATGGGTCAGTTAAGGCATTTTCTCTCTTCAGATGCAATCGTAAAATCCAACTTTTGGATCAAGTAACTTTTCTATTCCGATCAACCAAAGAATAGTTTCACATCAAATTTTTGCTACACACTGCAGTTTTCTGCACAATTCGATCATAAAGTTTGTTGAAAGATCTCTCCTGATTAAAAAAATGTACCATTAATAGGCACGTTTAACCTCCCTGGCAGTGCATTTCTGTCTGGAATTATGAGTCTAAAAGCGGTAAAAAAAAATTTTCCCCAAGAATTTTAGGCATCCAGTTCTTTAAGTCTTATCTCACCAAAATATATCAGAATAAAGGCCTGGTAGACATCCTGTTTATAAATAAAAGACTGGAACACAAAATTGTTCAAATAAATTTTATCAATAAACTGAAAAAATAGCAAAACTGTACAAATAAGGCAGCAGATTATTATACAGTATGTACATATATACCTAATACACCTCCCGAGTGTGATATGTTTTGAAACCGATGAATGGCACAGAGGTGACATCACAATCGGAGCAGTCGAAGTGCGATTATTTTCTGACTTTATTCCCTTTGCTATCAGTCTTAGGCGGCAGGCAGAGAGTAGTCAGAATCCAGGCAGAGATCGGTGCAGGCAGAGTAGTCAGAATCCAGGCAAAAATCGGTAACAGTAAGGCAGAAGCAGTTAGCTCAGAAGCAGTAGGGAACCAAATGGTTATATTATCTTTACTCCAGAGCAGCACTCCAACCATAGATTCACTGTATATAGACTGTAACCACCACCACCAGGAACACCCTAAAGGATCCACACTCACCAAATCTGGTGGGCCAGTGATTATAGTGGCCTTAGATCACCTTTAGGGTACTTGCCAGGCTCCTCGCACCTTATGGCTTTTGCCAATCGAACAGACTCTCTTGCCTCCTTCTTTGGTCACACATTTACCTCAATATAAACAAATACTCTCATTGCGCAGATATCTCTTAAAAACAGACGGTTTATTAAAAGGTTCCACTCACATGTGCCAAGCAGTTGGTAAGCCTGTGGAGTATGGGAATGGGCTCCACCCGGGCTGACCGCCGTTCAGATGTTAAAACTGGGTTTCTGCTCGTCCCTCCACGCCACCGCATCCACTGCTCCCACGTGTGTTACTTCCGCATGTGGCTCCTCCAGGCGGTCAGCCCGGGAGGCCGCATGGGTTGGAGCCCGTTCCCATACTCCACAGGCTTACCAACTGCTTGGCACATGTGAGTGGAACCTTTTAATAAACCGTCTGTTTTTAAGAGAGATCTGCGCAATGAGAGTCTTGTTTACATTTTTATATTGTACTATTTTGCTGTAACTGTTTTTGGATTGTGGGATGAAATGGGTTTCAGCTTCCTATAGCGATTCTCCATTGAGAGAGTCTGGGCTGAGTTTATAATGTGCTCCTTTGCTGTGCTTTAATGTAGATTGCCAGAGAGCATCTTGCCTCCTTTACACCCGCCCCTCTTCAGACCACCCAGCCCCACCGCTGGGTTTCTATACCAGTGCCTGGAGGCAGGGCAGGATTCCTGAAAGGCTACGTAGGCCCAGGCCTTGGGCTACTGCTGCTCAAAGGGAGGCGGCTAGACATGGGAAAGGGGTTGCTGAATATGAAAGCGAAGATTGCAAATGGGAAGGAACATATGGAAGAGAAGAGATCCTGCTTAAAGGGAACCTACATTGAGGATATGGATTTTTCCTTTTAAAATAATGCCGGTTGCCTGACTCTCCTGCTGATCCTGTGTCTCTAATACTTTTAGCCACAGCCCCTGAACAAGCATGCAGGTCAGGTGCTCTGACTGAAGTCAGACTGGATTAGCTGCATGCTTGTTTCAGGTGTGATTCAGCCAATACTGAAGCCAAAGAGATCAGCAGGACTGCCAAGCAACTGGTATGGTTTAAAAGAAAACCTCCATATCCCTCTCAGTTAATGTTCCCTTTAAGAGAGCTGTGTGTGAAGGAAAGGGACAGCTGTACATCTTCTGCAGCACATTAGAGTACATAGACATGTCACTGACTGTCCTCAGAGGAGCTCACAATCTAATCCTACCATAGTCTGTCCTACCATATTATTATTATTATTATTATTATTATTATTATTATGTATTTATATAGCACTGACGTCTTCTGCAGCACTTTACAGAGTAAATGGTCATGTCACTGACTGTCCTCAGAGGAGCTCACACTCTAATCCTACCATAGTCAATAGTCTAATGTCCTACCATATTTTTATGTATTATATAGCACTGCCATCTTCTGCAGCACATTACAGAGTACAGTCATGTCACTGACTGTCCTCAGAGGAGCTCACACTCTAATCCTATCATAGTCCTAGTCTAATGTCCTACCATAATATTATTATGTATTTATATAGCACTGACATCTCCTGAAGCACTTTACAGAGTACATAGTCATGTCACTGACTGTCCTCAGGAGCTCACAATCTAATCCTACCATAGTCATAGTCTAATGTCCTACCATATTGTTATTATGTATTTATATAGCACTGACCTCTTCTGCAGCACTTTACAGAGTACATAGCCGTGTCACTGACTGTCTTCATACATGGGGATCACATTTAGGTGATTTTAGACTTCCTCTTTCTTGCCCTAACTTCTTCTTACACAAACTCAAGACTTGCTGCAAGGGTGCCGCTGTGGCCGCTGATGTAATTCTTTCCTGAGTGGCAGAACTGATGGTGCAATGGGATAATGCTGGAGGTGCAGCAGCCCCCTCTTCTGGTGGCAAGGCTGTAGTGCAGCTTCTGAATATTGATTGCAACGTAAAGTTTTGCAAGGAAGATAGTTACAAGTTATATTCATAGGCAAGAAGCAACACCCATATTGCATCATTTCAGGATCGGAAGAAATACAATTATTCATTGATGCCACAATTGTAAAACTCAAAGCTCACAGGCCCGAATGCGGCCCTCTTCGCCATTTTTGCGGCTTTCGAGAACTTCAACTGTGCATGATATTGTAAACTGTAAAATAACGACCGCACACTGCCTTCCCCTCCAGAGGAGCGCGCTGGTAACTGTTTTTTGTGGTTGAAACATTTCGTTTGCGCAAGGGCACAGCAATAATTCACAACCCCCCTCCCCCACCCCAGTGAAATAAGCATGGGGCTCTTTCCTTGGATCCACTACGCCTCCGTGCTGTTATGTAAAGTGCTACAATGTGATCCTTGCTAACTGCCAGGACAGGTGTTCATATCTAGAGGTTCAATGAGATGCAAACAATTTTGCGTGCAAACTTGATGCAAATTGTATGCATCGCAGAACGGTGCCAATGAACTACCTAACGACCACTTCACCAATGGGTGCGACTGCGGCGGAAGCCCCAGGACTGAATAACACCAATCGGTGTCAACTCCTGGGGCCGGCTACTACAGGAGATCGCTTGCGCGCGCAGCTCTGCTTGGTAGGCGGAGCGGAGCCTTCAGTCTCCCAGCGGCAGCCGCTCGGGGACTGTTAACCGGTGAAACCGCCGTCTATAAACCTTGTACAGTGCTGCGATCTGCAGCAGCGCTGCACTGGGGACAGCCGTGTGACACCGGAGCGATCGGCAGTAATAGGCTGAAGCCTATCACAGCTGATTGCTGTGATAGCCTAGGTGCAGCGAGCCTTTAAAGCGGCAGTGGCCATTTTAGTAAAAAATGGCCTGGTCTTTAGGGGGTTTAGCACTGTGGTCCTCAATTAAACCCACTATCCTATTTTGATGGTCCCATTTCTAAGCTGCATACTTAAATGTGCACAAATATGAAGCCTAGGTCTGGCTGCAGAGGCTAGCAGGGAGTGTGGAACAGCCGAAAAGACGTGTGTGTCTGTAGTGTGCACTCCAGTCCTTTGCGTAAAACGAATTGGAAGAGTACCTTTAAAACTCCCTTTTTATTGTCAGCTGGGCTATGGATAAAGTGATCAGCTGTGGGGGTGAAGTAGATTGTCCTGACAGCTGTTTTGTGAGTGTATCGCTTCGTCAGAGTACCACAGGCCTCCGACGAAGCCCAGCTGACGAGAAAGGGAGATTCTTAAAGGTACGGTTCCTCCTCCAATTCTCTCAACTCAAAGAATTGCAGTACATTTGCGTCCAAGTCAGAATTATTGGCAGCTCATTGACCACCTGTTCACATCTGATTGTTTTTCCCTTCTCCTCCAGGGAAGCCGCACGGAGCCGATGACTTCCTCCCGGTCCTGATGTACGTTCTGGCCCGCTGTGACCTGGCTGCTCTGCTGCTGGATGTGGAGTTTATGATGGAGCTGATGGACCCGGCACTGCAGCTGGGGGAAGGTAAGAGCTGCTGCTGGATCATCCCACCCCTCCCCCGCGTCTGGATCTTGTCCCCGCCCACTCTGCCTCTTTCCCTCTCCACTGAACAGTACACGCTGCTACAATATAACTTAAAGCACACCTAAACTAAGAGTGATATGGAGGCTATTATATTTATGTACTTTTAAACAATGCAGATTCCTGGCTTTCCTGCTGATCCTCTGCCTCTTACACATTTAGCTATAGACCCTGAAAAAGCATGCAGATCAGATGTTCTGAATGAAGTCTGACTGGATTAGCTGCATTCTTGTTTTAGATGTGGGATTCAGCCACTACTGCAGGCAAAGAGATCAGCTGGACTGCCAGGTAACTTGTATTGTATAAAAGGAAATAAATATGCCTGCCTCAATTTCCTTCTCAGTTCAGGTGTACTTTAATCAACACTTGTTAAGAGCGACTTCTACTAAGCATGTGTACGGGCCTTTATGCTAACCGAAGAAAAAAAAGTGTAAAGTGCTGCAGTGCTAGAATACATTTATAAAAGTTTTTTTTTTTGTTTTTTTTAAGTAGTTTTTAGACAGAGTACATAGTCATGTTACTGCCTGTCCTCAGAGGAGCTCACAATCTAATCCTACCTTAATAATAATATGGCAGAACGTTCAAGGGGAACTTCAGCCTTAACAAACATACTGTCATTAAGTTACATTAGTTATGTTAATTAAAATAGATAGGTAACAAACTCTTGCCCACCCTGTTTTAAAATAACAGGCAAATGTTTGTGATTTCATGGGAGCAGCCATCTTTTTGGTTAAAAGGAGGAGACAGGGAGCATGATACACAGTTCCAACTGTCCTGTGTCCTGATCACCCCTCCCAGCTGCGTGCGCTAGGCTTCAAATCTCAAATTCAAAATGTAAAAATAATTTGCACCAAAACAGCAGAAGGAGAAAAGCATCAGAAATCCCATTATGCTTTTGCAAAGCATCATGGGAAAAAATGCCCGGGCAGTTTTCTTCTGTGCAGCTAAAAATGAGGCTTGGGTAAGAAAAACAAAGTTGTAATGCTGTGAAACTGTTAAACACCAAGCCTTTTCAGTGCTGATGAGTAGATTTTTAGTCTGGAGGTTCACTTTAAGCATTGATGGTAATCTTCCTCCCTTTCTGCAGGGTCCTATTACCTCACCACTACCTACGGAGCCCTGGAGCACATCAAGAACTACGATAAGATAACTGTTACCCGACAGCTGAGCTTGGAGGTCCAGGACTCGATCCACCGGTGGGAGAGGCGACGGACGCTTAATAAAGCCAGGGTGTCCCGCTCCTCCATACAGGTAGGTCGCCCAGTTGTGGGGATGGGATAACTAATGAATCATGATTCTCTGATGGACAAGACAGAACATTGAGTACGCTAGGAGAAAAGCGTGCTATAAAAGCACCAGAACTGCAGCCACTAGGGTGCACTCTATAGACAGTTGCAGTGTTATGGAGTCTTGCCCAAGGTCTCCTCACTGAACATGTGCTGGCTTACTAAACAGGAAGAGCTGAGATTTGACCCCTGGTCTTCTGTGTCAGAGGCCTTAACCAGTACCCTATCCAGCCACTGATACTTCTGAGGAACATTCGCGATGGTCCAATCTTCTCCATTCCCCATCTGAGAGTATTCACTCCCATACACTGGAGAATTGTAGAGTTGTGATCGGAGGCGAGTGGACTGGGTCATGATGCCCTTGGTGTAGGGGGACCCATGGAGCAGCATGTGATCAGGTGACTGATTTGTAAGGCTCTGGTTGGCTGGTCACTATGAGGCACTCCTGTCTGTTTCCTTTGAGGGGCTCCTTCTGGCTACCTAAACTGTGGGGGTCAGATCTGGCTGCTTATACTGGGAGGGGGTGACTTCTGACTTCCTATACTGTGGTGTCTCTTCGGCTACTTATTCTGAGCAGGCTACCTATAGCAGGGGGCCACTTCTAGCTATGTATACCAGGGGATGCTAACTAATACTTGTGGCCCCATCTGGCTACCCATATGATGCCCCCCAGCTACTTCTTTTAACCTATACTTAGGGTAGCTACTTCTAGCTCTCAATATTGGGTGGAGATGCTACCTATACTGGTGGGTACATCTGGATTCCCATACTAAAGGGATCTTTAATACTGGGGGTACTTCTAGCTACCTAACACTGGGGGAGGGGGCACAAAGGTAGCTTTATAATTTATTTGGGGGGGGGGGCAGATAAGGGGCCTCAACCAAAATGTTGTCATGGGGCTCAATGATTTCTAGCTATGCCCCTGATGTGATCACAGCAAATCTGAGTCTGATTTTTTTTTCCTTAGGGATGGTTAATGAGATGCTAATAAATTCGAATTTATGCAAATTTTATGCAGCTTAGAAGCAGACCAATCAAACGTAGCAGTTGCTGAATTTGATTGGTCCATTTCCAAGCTTCACAAATGGGCATAAATTTGCCTCAATTCTGAGTTATTGGCCATCCCTAGGCCCTCAAATACTTGAAAGACGTCTCGCAATAGTGGAACGATTGTTGCTTTTTTGAAAGGCTCTGCATGCAAATGAGCGGCGCCACCCTTCCTTCATCCCTGATTGGCCAGAGGAATGTAGGAAATATTTTGCTGTTGGCTGTTCTAGCCTGATGTGCATCCCTGTATGATGAGCAGAGGAGACTGGCACCATCTTCATTCTCTTAATTTCATTTTTTTTTTTTTGTTTTAATATAATTGAAGGTGGCAACTTGGCAGCTGATCAACCATCCAATTCAATTAGTATAATCTAATCTGATGAAAATAAGTGCCGCCAAGTGCATGCCTGATCGATGTTACCATTTTCAAGGACCTCGAAGAAATGTCCACTCCCAGTCATCGTGTGTTCCTGGGCAGCAGGGACACAAAGTAAACTCATGGAGAGGGTAGGCTCTGGATCCCATAGAGTACTGGGCACTGTCAAATGTTCAAGCCTTCTGGACTCCTTGGCAGGTTTCGGGGACACTTGCTTTGCCAATTGTTTCCAAAGACAAGTGCATCCATACTGTGCAGTACGGATCCACTCGTCTTGGAAGTACTCCGGGATTCAAGTACTTCTGAAGGTTGCCCAATGAGGGCCGAAGACTTATTCAAGCTGATCGAAGTACTTCACTGGGGCCCGTCGGTGTAACGAGGGGTTGGAGGGAGGACCAGTAAGGCTGTACAGGATACAAAGCTTTCCCTCTTCAGAGAGAACCTATGGGCGCTTCCTCAGAGGCTTTTGGATGTAGATCTGTTATTCATATTTGTTTATACTTTATATTGTTCCAGATAGATGTATGCATGTAAACATGTTCATTTACTGCTGGTTGATGTTTTATTATTCAACTTTTTTTGGGTTCTTCACATAAAAAATGTGGGAGTAGTATGGTGTTGTGTGTTTATATAAAGAGTTGAAGTGAGCGATAGAAGACAGAGATTCTATAAAGCACCATCTTGCCCATCCATTTTGATAACCTTATCCTCTTTATCCTATTTTTTTTTTCTCCAGGACTTCATCACAATCTCTTTCGAGGAGCTGGACACCAACACGAGGACTTTGGCCACCAAGTCAGATACGAGAGTCTCCCAAGTGCTGCAACAATGCGCAGAGAAATTTGAGGTGTCTGACCCACAGAAATTTGGACTCTTTGTGCTGGTGAATGAACAGTTCTACCGCCTTGCCGATGACGCCTTACCGCACCAGGTGAAGGCTTCTCTGCTGAAGAACGAACAAAAGTTGGACTTCCACTTCCTGTATAAAACTGCCAGTGAACAGGACAATCCAGTTAAGGATCTGGACTTTCTATAGCCCATTCAGGTGTGCGCATTGTATGAGCTGGGCAGCCATTGGCTGAAATATGCCCAACAGGCAAAGTGGAACTGGAGTTGGCTGGACCAATCTGGTTATTTGACTGTAGGACTGTACTTCTACAAGTTCAGCTCTGGATACCTTGTGAGCAGACCAAGAAAGCGGACTTAAATGTCACCCTTCAAAAGAAACCTTGAACTAAAAGTTTTTATTTTGGGGTAACGCTGAAGTTTTTAATGTATGAAATAACTGTGGGTAAATTTATTGTGGAAGAAAAGTACTCAGATAATGCGTCTTAAGAAAATGACTTTATTTTGCACAGTTAAGAACCAAAGAGGTCTTTTCCTTTTAGTGGAGATGTAATCTGGATTATAAGACATTTATAATATGTAGCACGTTTCTGCCATGTGATGTCAAGTAGGTCAGTATTGGGGTGAAGACTTGTGTTGTGGAGTATGTCAGTATTGGGGTGAAGACTTTAGGAGAGGGCTTTAAAGTCTTCTGAGAGAGCTGCTGGTTGGGACGTTACAAACTGGTACTACTTAATGGTGGACCTTTTGTCACCTTTATAATTGTTGGTGGCCATTTTTTCAAGACCGGAAGTGACGTGACAAAATGGAACCCAGCAGAAGATCCAAAGTTCTCACATGGCCCAAAATGCAAAGGAAAAGGTTTTGGTTTGAAGAATGACTTTCAGGTACATTCATCACAGCTCCGGTGGCTGCCATATTTTTTCTTCTAAAAATGTCTTGTTGCACAATAGTGTCTCCAGATGATTTGTATTACAAGTAGAGTTCCTGTTATCCGGAACTCTACTAACCAGAAGTCTCAACCAACCAGCACAAATTGCCGGCAGTACTCAGTGGTGGAAGCCAACTTCTTATGCTGTTTTAGGGGAACCATGGAACCTATAAGCACAGCAGAGCCCACAGAGTAATATACTTTAAATTACGGTACTGTATTTTAACATTTACTACCGAGCTCATGGTATGTATATGAAGTGGCTGTATAGTACTGTACTTGCTAGGCTTTGAGTCCTATGGGAGAAAAGTGCATTACAAATTGTATGGTTTTGAGTCCCAAGCCATCAGAAAGCACAGTTATGTGGCATCAGCCAATCCCTATTGGTGTCCGATAACGGAGACTCTACTGGAAACTTGCATTTTATTTTTTTGAAATTCTTAAGATGGCAGCTTCTACGGCTCTTTGAGGGAGTACTTCAAAAATGGACTGGGGTCTTATTCCATTGAATTTCGTTAAGTGACCTTATACCTTAAAGCGAACCTTAAGTCACCTAAAAAAAATGAGATGAACTCACGTGGGGCTTCCCTCAGCCCCCTGCAGCCGATCGGTGCCCTCGCAGCTCCGCTCCGATGTCCCAGGACCCGCCGGCGACGACTTCCGGTTTCGCCGTCACCGGCCGACAGGCATGGGAACGCGAGTGATTGTTCGCGTTCCCAGCCTGTATATCGCCCCCTATGCTGCTATTGCGGCCTCCTGGCAGCAATAGCAGCCTAGGGGGCCTCCTGGCCGCAATAGCAGCATAGGGGGCGATATACAGGCTGGGAACGCGAACAATCACTCGCGTTCCCATGCCTGTCGGCCGGTGACGGCGAAACCGGAAGTCGTCGCCGGCGGGTCCTGGGACATCGGAGCGGAGCTGCGAGGGCACCGATCGTCTGCTGGGGGCTGAGGGAAGCCCCAGGTGAGTTCATCTCATTCGCTTTAAAGGAGGGTTCACACGTATTGGGAAAAACTGTTTTTCTGCATTCTGCTACACTTTTTTTTTTTTTTTTTTTTTACATGCAGGTGAAAACACAATTTTTAGCATATGCGTGATTCTTAGTTGACGTTCAGTATATGTGTGGCAAAGGTATTGTCGCCATTCGGAAAAAGCACATTTATTTTAATACGTGTGAACCCAGCTTAAATGTCTTCAGTTCAGCTCTGTGCGTTGGTTGTTTGGTTACACTCTAGTACTACCTGTAAGTGATGCGAATTGAAAGTATTCTCACCCTGTTAGCTCTTATACCCCATAGATGTACAAGATCATACAATTTTGATTGTACAGTATATGGAGAGTTTAAGGGAGATGATTAGATTGGGAAAAGAAGTAGCGATTGTCTCTGGTCTTTTGTAGCCGATTCACTCACGTAGGAAGATAAAAATACATCTAGTAGGGATGGACCGTAAGATGCTAATCATTCGAGTCGATGCAGACATTATGCAAATTTTATGCAGATGTATGTATCTTGGAAATTGAGCAGTATAGATGCAGCCATCCCCCAGTGTTAAGCCTGGTACACACTTTCAATTATGATTGGCCACTCCCTGACCAATTGTACCACCTTGTAGTATGAGGGTGAACAGATATTGTATGCTATGAGCAGATGTGTTGGTAAACCCTCACTCTGTACTACATGGTGGTGGTGAAATTTGTTAGTGATTGGCCAATCATAACTGAAAGTGTGTCTCAGGCTTTACTCACAGCGAAATGCCAGATGAGTGTGTCCGTTTGCTGAAGTATGTAGGAGGGGGAAATTGTAATGACTCCACCTCTGCCCCAGTCCTCTCCTCTTCCTACATGAGTAATAAGCTGCACAGTCTGTACTTTAGAAGGTGCAATAATAAAGTTTTGTTTGGGAAAAAAAGAAAGATGTCTGACTTCCTGTCCAGTTGGAGACATGTAGATCATTTTTTTAAATAAAAGTATTATATTAAAAGACTGAAGTAGCGTGGATGTTTCAGAACTATTTCTATGAACAGGTAGAACGACATTTTAACAGACTTATGAAATACTTGTAGCGTTCTTTCATCTGTTAAACTTTTTATATTTTATTATCTTACCACTTTACTTGGAATGTAAAACCGATGTGAGCATTTTTAACTGTCCAAATCTCGTGCCAAAGACTTAAAAAAAAACCTGATTTTGCTGCGGGAGAGACGGAGCCTTTTGTTTGTTGTGGATCCACCTCTTTTCCTGACTGATTTTAAACACATAACGCTGTGATCAAAGTTCAAATGCTGAATCTAGTACTTTAAATGAAAACTGACCTGAGAGGCTATTGAGGCTGCCATATTTATTCCCTTTTACACAATACTAGCTGCCCGGCAGTCCTGCTGATCTCTCTAGCTGCAGTAGTGTCTGAATCACACACCTGAAACAAGCATGCAGCTAATCTAGTCAGACTTCAGTCAGAAACCTCTGACCTACATGCTAGTACAGGGCCTATGGCTAAACGTATTAGAGGCAGAGAACCAGCAGGATGGCCAGGCACTGTGCATAGTTTAAAAGGAAATAAATAGGACAGCCTCCATATCCCTCTTAGGTCTGTTGCCCTTTAACCCTGACCAGACTTGGTCATGTGCCTTTTTTCAAATCAGCCAATCACTGAAAAGACAAAGTACAAGAACTCCTACAGCTTGTATCTTTTAAAAATCAATCAGCAGTGATGACACTGTTATTCAGTAACCTTAATGTACTGTATGGGACTGATGTTTTGTACACAATGTTGGGGTGCTTTCAGTCACATGACCTCTCACTGGTAACTACTGTGACATCACAAATCCCATAATCCTTTTGTAAACTTTTTGTATATTTCTAGCTGTACTTGGCAGAATAAACTGTGTATTTATGTATAAGGAATTCTTTGTACAATGTGCCATTTATGATAATGTAACAAATTATAGACTGCCCAGCGTATGTTACTGTTACGCTTCATTCACATTATAAATCGCAAGCGCTGAGCGCTTTTGTGCGTGACTTTTTTTTTTGTTTCAAGCGATTCCCGGCGTTTTCTGAGCATTGCGCTTTTGACGAGTGATTTAGATTTTCACTCCCTGATGTAAGTCGGGAAGTAAACTCTTTGACCCGGAAAAGAATAAATCTAATGTATTCAGTCTTAAAAGCGCAAACGCAATTGCTATACAAAGCGCTTTTTCAAGCGCTTAGTGATTTCCCTATACCTTCCATTGAGCCAAAGCGCTCAGAAAATGGTACAGGCAGCGCTTTTGGAAGCGGAACGCATCGACCCGCTCACTTGTGAACACTCTCTCATAGGGAATCCTTGCACGAGCGCTTCTAGAGTGATTTCTAAAATCGCCAGCGCTTAAGAAAATACACAAACGCTGATAGTGTGAACAAGCCCTTACACTGCCTTTTCTCCACAAGAGGGACGCTTGACTTTTTTAAAGCGGACCTGAACACAGAACTTCCTCTCTGGTCAAAAAGATAAGCAACAGCATAACAACAACCTTGAAGGAAAAAACATTTTTGTTACAGCTCCTGCAATAAATCTGTGGTGTATCTGCTTTTCGAGGAAGCAGACCTATGCCCATGTTTATAAATGAGCTGCTCTGGCAAGGCAGCCAGCTGACACAGCTGAGAGATCAGATTACAGTTGTGATTAGTCACAGATGAGGGGGAATTAGACAGGCTAAACTCTCTAAATACATACAGGATGCATTTCTCTGTGTTTTTCCTTCTGTCCTGTGCAAGAGTTCAGGTCCACTTTAAAGCGGTTATCAATCCCCAGTGCTGTTAAAGTGAACCCAAGGTCAGAGTATTATGGAAGCTGTCATATTTATTTCCTTTTAAACAATACCAGTTGCCTGGCAGCCCTGCTGGTCTATTTGGCTGCCATAGTGTCTGAATCACACACCAGAAACAAGCATGCAGCTAATCTTGTCAGATCTGACAATTATGTCAGAAACACCTGATCTGCTGCATGCTTGTTCAGGGGCTATGGCTGAAAGTATTAGAGGCAGCAGGGAATTAGCAGGGCTGCCAGGCAACTGGTATTGCTTAAAAGCAAATAAATATGGCATCCTTTATATCAATCTCACATCTGGTTCACTTTAAATACTGATATTTTACTATAAAAGTGTAAAATACCAATATTATTTTACTATGGCCAAACCTAACCCTATTCTCAACAGAATCTAACAGAATGTTACCTGTGCTGTTGCCTTTGCTAGCCCCTCCCTCTCTTCCTATCACTGGCTGGTTGCCCTCTCTGTCTGGTCACTTCAGAGCCCTGCAGACAAGCCTGTGTCCGGTCCCTACTATCCAGCTCCATCTCCTCCAGGGCCAGGGTAGACAGGAAACGTTCGTTGTCCGGGTCTTCGCTGACCTGACGCCCCCCTGGACAAGATGCCAGACTGCTGGGGTGATTGGGTCTGTGCGCTGCTAACCCTCCCAGCAGCCGTGGTGTGGTACGATGATCGCACTGCACAAAATGAAGTAAAAAGTTAAATATCAGGCGCAGAATAGTGGCATACCCCCGCCTGTGCCCCCCTAGCCATCGGGAGTTAAAGGGACTCCAAGCACCTCTCATGGGCATGCCTTTAAGACTCAGACCAGTACTGCAAAGTACTTAAAGCTGCATACCATTCTGTAGCTTGTGCTCTCTCATTTGATGCCTGAATCTCTGTTCTACACCAAATACAGTTGTTTTCATTCGATTTCAATTTAAAAATCGCGGCTGCCATCTTGGCTATGTTATAACTTCTGGGTCACCCCTGTCTTCTCTGTTAGAGAAGTGCATCACTGAATGAAGCAGGAAGAGGAAGTGACACGCATGGTCATTGCTAGAGGCTCCTCCAGAGGGGTCATAGCACGAATTTGTTGGAAGTCGTCTGTCTTAAAGGCATACCCATGAGAGGTGCTCGGAGTCCCTTAAGGGCTCGTTTCCACTATCGCGAATCTGCATGCGTCCAACGCATGCAGATTCGCACATGTAATGCAAGTGGATGGGCCTGTTTCCACTGTAGCGTTGTTGAGGTGCGTTTTTTTCAGCGGTAAAAAAAACGCACAAAAGAGCCAACGAATTCGCCTGCGAGTGGAATGCATGCGAATCGCCGCTAATGTATTTAATAGTAAAAACGCATGCGTTTGTTACATGCGTTTTTACCCGCGATTTCGCACCTTTTTCAATTTTATTTTGCCCTGGCAGTGTCATGGTTAATTTCGCATGGCACCCTGCCATGCGAAATCGCACGTAAAAACAAATGCGGAAACGCATGCGTTTTTACAAGCGTCGGAATGCCAGCGAAATCGCGTCGCAACAGTGGAAACAAGCCCTTAAAGTTTGGATGTGGGACCGAGCTGGCCTGACGTACTGGGAGGAAAAGGATCAGGACAGCAAAAGGAAGAGAGGAACGCTGCAGCTTATGGAGAGACTTCAGCCTGTTGTCATGGCAGGTCCCCTTTGTTAATGAGTTGGGCCAGGACAGCTTAGTGCCAGTAACCTCCTCTGGCAACTGCTTGGTCCTCATGCTGCATGGAGCTGGGGCAGAGGTGCAGTCTCTACTTCTGCAGCGACTCTGCCTGCGCTCGCTCCAACATTTCCCAGCCAGCCCAGAGTGTGAAAAGTTCAGGGGGTCCTGCCCCTTGCCTGCCCCCCACTGATCTCACATATGCCTCGGCTGGAAAGTTCTGCAGGCAAGCAACTGGCACACGCAAATCTCTACGGACTGAATGGGCGCCGCAATATAGCGGCTTTTGGGCGCCCGCGATGCCCAATATATAGCGGGCGCTGTACCTGCTATATATCTGGCTGCGGCTGGTGCCATCATAGGCCATGATAACCTATTTAATCGGGAATTCCCATTTCCAAGCAATAATAACCAAAGAGAGTGCATGTGTTGCAAACATTCTGGGGTAATGAAGGATGATGCAAAAAAAAAGTATGCAGAGTGAACTAAGACCAATCAAATGCTGCAAAGGTTGGATTTGATTGGTCCATTTTCCAGCTGCCTATATTTGCATACAAAATTCGAATAGTCCTGCAGCAACTCAGATTTGTTTGCATCTCATCGACCCATCTCTAATAACTGGGGTTTTGCAGTGGATAAAGCATTGAGTGTTATCGCCATCTAGTGGTGATTTTTAAAATTGTAAATAAAGTGTACTTATCAAATTTACACCATCAATGAATATCAGCAAAATCTTCCATAAATCCCAGCTTCATATTTGCTATCCAGCGCAGTGCGGCATTTACAAATCTCATCTCAGTTGGGGATAACTATGGTCATGCTGCACAAACGGCCCAGCCAGAGCTCATCCATAGACACTACAGGACGAAAAGCTGCTAGAATCACATATAAAAATGCTTATACATTACATGACAGAAGAAGCTGCAGACACCGTTTATAGGCAGCCTTGCTCCACGCTGCATCCCTGCCTGTCCAGGACAGTTGATCTGCACTGACCGTTGTGCAGCAACATTTTAAAAATATAAAGGAGGGGGCAGCACTAACCCCCCCCCGCATTGCTGGCCTGGTAGCAGCACTCATGGGCTGAACACCTGGAATTGCCACCCATGACACAGGCCCGTCTTGTTTGACACACAGCCCTCCTGCGCTACATATGCAACAAGCCGCCATGCACTCTTTCATGGCTAACATTTCATCTTGTTTGCATTGCAGTGGGGTTGAGATGCCCCACCACATTCCACCGCAGTGCAAAAAATGACAAACATATGACCCTGCGGCAGAGTGCGCCGACAGGGCCATATGCATAGCCCCGACCCCAGCTCAGTGATGTACTCCTTGCTGGGCAGGAACTACGTCACTGGCATTCCTATACGTCTGTTTACATTATGTGCGTCGCCCATTGGCTACCATTACCCGAACCACTGTGTATTAAATGGACACTTCAGTAAAAAAAAAAAAAATTAAATGACTTACCTAGGGCTTCTTCCAGCCCCTGGACTCCTACTGTGCCCACAACGTCCTCCTTATCCCCTCCAGGCAACAGTGGCAATCCCCGCAAAGCTGGGCTGTCGTCTCCCACTACTGCGCACGCACGCCCCTGTGGTCGGGAGTGTTCTGCACATGCGCAGTAGTGAATTGTGGATACTGCGCAGGAAGCACAACCAGGGGCTGCGTGTGCACAGTAGCTCAGCTTTGTGGGGGTCACCGCCGCTGCCCAGAGGGGATCAGGAGGACATTGTGGGCACAATAGGAATCCAGGGGGATGGAAGAAGCCCCGGGTAAGTTATTTTTTAAACTTAAACATGGTGCTTGTGGTAACATGCTGAGTAGACCTTATGTTGGCTCAGATACTTCCAGCGCATCGCAAGGGACTGCAGTAAGTGTCAGAGCCTTCATAGACTTTCATTGCTTCTGCGGCCCCTTGTGGCAAAAAAAGGGTAAGGGCTCGTTTCCACTAGTCCGGTGCGAATCGCTGGGATTCCACCGCTGACAAAATCGCATGCGGATGCGATTCCGCATGCGATTTTTGCCGCGATTTCGCATGCGATTTCGCATAGGCAGGCTATCAGCGATTTTAACCATGTCACTGCCTGGCTCAATGTACATTAGTTTTAGTACGATTTCGCACGCGAAATCGCGGCAAAAAACGCATGTGCGTTTTCCCCTATTAAACACATTGCCTGCGAATCGCCTGCATTCCACACGCAGGCGAATTCTGCAGGCCCTACCGTGCAGAAAAATCCTGCACAGAAAAACGCACCAAAAAACTGACAAGTGGAAACAGTCTAATCCACTTGTATTAGTTATGCGAATCCGCATGCAGACAACGCATGCGGATTCGCTCTAGTGGAAACGGGCCCTAACGCGATGCAGGTAAACCCTGCATATGTGAAACGGGACTATAGGCAGCCTTACACTGGTTGATTGCCACCAGATCGACCAACAGATAGATCCCTCTCTGATTAAATCTGATCAGAGAGGGATCTATTGGCTGCCCATACATTGCACACAGATTTTGAATCGATTTCGGCATGAAACCTGTGGAGCTGCTTCTCTGCCTGCTCGCCGTCCCTGCTCCCCCAGCCAGCAGCAATACATTACCTGTTCCACAGGCGCGAGTCCCCGGGTCCATGATGTCTTTCTCCGGCTGGCCTTCTCCATCTTCTCTTCACTTCCTGTCCCGAGCGGAAGTTCAAACAGTAGAGGGAGCTCTGTTTGAACTTCCCCTTCTCACAGGACGAGACAAGAAGTGAAGAGGAGATTGAGCAGAAGGCCATCCGGGGGAAGGGACATCATGGACCCGGGGACTCGCGCAGGTGGACAGGTGATGCATTGCTGCATTGAACGCCGCTAATACCTCGGCGCCGGAGAATGAGCAAAATTTTCCGCCTGGACAGATTGACTGAATCAATCGATTTTGGATGGAACAACATTGGTTGGTCAACATTTGCGTTAACTATTTCAGTGATCAAATCTGCTGTATATTAGCGGGAAATCGACGTAGTGTATGGGTACCTTAAGACTTTAGCAATTTGTGTAATAATAGCTCTTCTGTGGTATTAGACCAGATAGATCAGCCTTCACTACTCGTGTATTAATTTCCCTAGATCAGGCATGGGCAAACTTGGCCCTCCAGCTGTTAAAGGGAACCAGAGACGTTGGGGAAAGGCTTGTATACATACCTGGGGCTTCCTCCAGCCCCATACGCACGGATCGCTCCCACGCCACCGTCCTCTGCTGCCTGGATCCGCCGGTACCGGGTCCCGTCATTGCCGCTAGTGGGCCAGTTGGCCGGCAGACGCGCCCAATTGTCCTCATCTCACGGGGTTCCCTCCGTATACGTACGCATGAGGCTGCCTACTGCGCAGCCTCATGCGTACGGGTATGGAGGGAGCCCCTGTGATGCGGACAATTGGCCGCGTCCGCCGGAAGTGACGGGACCCGTTACCGGCGATACAGGAAGCGGAGGATGGCGGCGTGGGTGCGATCCAGGCTTATAGGGCTGGAAGAAGCCCCAGGTATGTATAAAAGCTTGTTCTATTTTTTATTACCGTTCCTCTCTGGTTCCCTTTAAGGAACTACAAGTCCCACAGTGCATTGCAGGAGTCTTACAGCCACAGTTATGACTCAAAGGCAAATGCATTGTGGGACTTGTAGTTCCGTAACAGCTGGAGGGCCAAGTTTGCCCATGCCTGCCCTAGATTATCCATGACCCTGATGCCAAGTTCGATGATTGACGTGGTCCTCTTGTTATGTACTCCCAACAGCATAGCAGAAATACCAGACAAGACCTGCCATGTTTGAGATTTCCTGACCTAGTCATTGAAGCCTCACTATTTGCCCACATCAAAGTCACATTGTTTTTACTAATAGGACTTGGCTGAGATAAGAAACGACTGATCTGATTTAGCAGCACCACCCATACATTACTGGGGAGGTGCAGAAGTGGCCAGGCCCACACATCCGGTTTGGCCACCACTCTGGTTGGACTGGTCTTTCCAGTTTGCTAAACCCAATGAGGAGGGATCTTCAGGAAGAGCAGCATTTTACATTAACAATCGGGAGAAACGAAACATGAAGAAGCAACAAGCAAAACATTCTTCTGAAATGTCTTTTACTTCGGCATAGGGAGGGAAATAAAATGTAACCAGTTTTCTTCTGGGTTACATTTTTGCTTATTAGCATTGTACAGTATTGTGCTTACGTCACTAATTGTGAATACTAGTGTTCCTGTTTTCAGTACAATAGGCCGTTTTACACTTTTAACATGCGTTAGTACGCGTTTTTTTTCCATAGCAGTGCATTGTGAAAAAAGATTTCAGTGAAAACGCACAATTAAGTGTGAACTGCGCCATAGGAAAACATAGGGGCCTAAGGCCTCGTTCACATCTATGCAGCGCAGATGGCCGTACGATAAAAATGCAACGCGTGCGATCACACGCCATCTGCGCCGCTACCCACTGCCCTGCTGATCCCATCCATTGACAGTGATGAGTCAGCTCTGCGCTTGCGGACAAAATGCAGGCAGCAGTATGCAAGCGCCTTTGATGTGAACGGCGGAAGGGCTGTCTATGCTCTTCTAGCGTGTCACCACGTCATATGCGCGTCCAAATGCGCACGGAAGCGTATGATGTGAACGATGCCTGAAGCGGTATTTGATCCCCTGCCGATTTTGCTGGTCTGCCTTCCGTACAAGAATTATCGCTCTAACTCAGGCTCTCCACTAGGGATTCTTGAGTACTCTGCAGGGGTTTCTTGAGTACTCTGCAGGGGTTACTTGAGTACTCTGCAGGGGTTACTTGAGTACTCTGCAGGGGTTACTTGAGTACTCTGCAGGGGTTACTTGAGTACTCTGCAGGGGTTACTTGGCATTTTCCTCTATCATGAGGAAGTATAATAGAGCACATAATAATAGGGTGACTGTAAAAAGAAGCACTAAATTGGGGGTGAGAATAATGAGCACATTAAAGTGGACCTGAACTCAGAGTTTCCCCTCTGCTCTAAAAGATACGCAACAGCATACTTAACTGTTAAAAAACATTTCTTTATCACAGCTGAAACAAATCCTAAAATATAGGATTCTACTTCCTGCTTTCATGGAAGCAGACATATTTGGTTAACATCCTGTACTTTCAAATGAGCTTATCTGCTGTGGCAGTCATGTGACACAGGGGAGAGGTCAAATTACCAGGGCTGTGGAGTTGGAGTCAAGGCAATTTTGGGCACCCGGAGTCGGAGTTAGTGATTTCATAAACTGAGGAGTCTGAGTTGAATGTTTTTTTTGTACAAAATCCACAGCCCTGTTCAGTATTAGACTAAGGAGAAGGAGTTTCATAAACTGAGGAGTCGGAAGATTTTTGTACCGACAACACATTCCTGCAAATTACAGTCACAATCAACTAGTGATTAGACAAACGAGGGGGGGGGATTAAACAGGCTAAACTCTCAAAATATATACAGGGTGCATTTCTCTATGTTTTACTTCTGTCCTGTGGAAGAGTTCAGGTCCATTTTAATAAAAAGCACTAGGATAAGGAGAATGTATAATGAGTATCCAAAGACAGAACAACAAAAGTTGTTTAGATGATACCTTTAATGACTAACTGTACAAGATTCCTTTGCAAGCTTTCAAAACTTTAAAGCGGATCCGAGATGAAAAACTAACTATAACAAGTAACTTGTCTATATATCTTATCTAAAGTTTAGATAGTTTACACAGCATATCTAGCTGCAAGCAGCTTTAGGGCCCGTTTCCACTATAGCGTTACGAAATCGCCGGCGAATCACCGCAGGCAAATCGCATGCGGGTGCGATTCCGCATGCGTTTTTTGCCGCGATTTCGCATGCGATTTCGCATAGGTAAGGCTGTATGCGATTTTAACCATGTCACTGCCTGTGTGAATTAACATGGGTACCTATGCGAAATCGCGGCAAAAAACGCATGGGGAAAACGCATGCGATTTCCCTATTAAATACATTGCGTGCGATTCGCCTGCATTCCACACGCAGGCGAATTCTGAGGCCCCTACCCTGCAGATTTTTTCTGCACAGAAAAACGTGCGGGGAAACGCACAAGTGGAAACAGTCCCATCCACTTGTACTGACTGTGCAAATCCGCATGCGTTGCCCGCATGCGGATTCGCGATAGTGGAAACGGGCCCTTAATAGAAAATGATTATTTTTTCCTGTGATACAATGACAGCAGCCATGTTGTTTGTAAACATTACACAGAGGCAGGCTTATCTGTATCCTGAGCACTCAGCCTGTGAAAAAAAAACTAATCCCCCCCCCCCCCCTTTCCTCTGCTGCTAAAATCAATGGCTAGTAACACCTACTCCTCCTGCTGCCCAGACTGAGCTCCCATGAGCCCTTGCTACTGCCAAGGCTCTCTGAAAACCTGTGGGCATGGTTTATTTAGTTTATTTATAGGGTATTGAAACAAAAACAAAAAAGTATTTGGCTTGAGGAATGCTCTATAAACAATAGGAAAGGAACACAATTATGCAATGAGTAAAAGTTCATCTCGGATACACTTTAGGTTTCTTATTCTGGCATGTTTCAGAACTGGATCAGAACCATTGGTATATAGGTATGGTACTGATCCAGTTCTGAAACATGCCTGTAGAAGAAACTTGGTTTCGAAAGTTTGCAAAGAACACTTGTACAGTTAGTCATTAAAAGGCATCACCTAAGCAACTTTTGTTATGTCTTCAGATTCTCTCCATGACGAATACCGGACCACACGCAACTGTATGAGTGGCATTGTAGTAGGGGGGTAGTGAAATAAACAGCCACACCTACTTTTAAAGACCACGCCTCCTGCAAAATAAATGCAGGGGTTCCTCAAGATCAAGAAAATGTTTGCAGGGGTTCCTTGAGATTCAAGTTATTTGCAGGGTTCCTCCAGGGTAAAAAGGCTGAGAAAGGCTGCTCTAACTTGTTATCTTCTCACCAAGCTGCTTGGCGATCGTCTTGTAGACCAGTCCAGCCTTGTGCAGGCCTACACTCTTGTCCCGACATCCTTGGACGCATACATGCAAAAACGGCAATGGGAGATTTGGGTGCAGGGTGAAGCCAAAAAACGTCTCGCCCTGCTCCTGCAAAAGTCCTGGCAGCGTTAATTACTATTCTCCCTCCAGGACGTTGTGGACTCAGGGGAAAGATTTTAATTCGACTGCAGGCTATTGCTGGTGGCTGAATTATGTTTTTATAGTAATTTGGACACGACGGCGTCCAAATGACTGTCTGAGCACCGCTATAGCCGTAATTCATATTATGGCCTATGGCGGCGCATCGTGCGCTTAAATTTCCGGGTGCCCCTTGGACAGCTCTTTGGTCTTGGCCTTGGTGGGCAGTTTGAAAACTAACTGATTACTCCCGTCTTTTATACAGGTCCTGTAACTACCTGGGATTAGGAGCACTCCCATAGGGCCTGTTTCCAGTAGGAGCCGCGCCCGTTTCTGATTCATGGCTTAAAGGGGCACTATGGCGAAAAATAACAAAAACGCACTTCTAATTTGTACGTTTGCACATATTTTAAATTTTACAAAGTAAAATGAACCATACATTACTTTTCTCCTATGTTGCTGTCTCTTACAGTAAGTAGAAGAAATCTGACAGAAGCGACAGATTTTGGACTAATCCATCTCTTCATGGGGGATTCTCAGGGATTTATTTATTTTCAAAAGCACTTAGTGAATGGCAGTTGCTCCGTCCAACTACCCAAAAATTGTGTAGCGAGCAGAGAATCTGGCCAGCATCATTGTTAAAATCATTTTTAGGGAATATCTTTATAAAGAATAAAAGCCTTGCTGAGAATCCCCCATGAAGAGATGGACTAGTCCAAAACCTGTCGCTTCTGTCAGATTTCTACTACCTACTGTAAGTGACAGCAACATAGGAGAAAAGTAATTTATGGCTCATTCTACTCTGGGGAAAAAAAAAATAAAGCGTACTTCTTATTTGTATATGTTTGCACATATTTAAAATTTGACAATTTTTCTCAATAGTGCCCCTTTAAAAAGTGTATCGGAGCTGAAGTTTGTAATCAAAATGAGATACTTGCCTGATAGACGGCCCCGGGCAGTAAAATGTACATATACGGCCTATTTGAAACAAGTATGCAGATCAGCTGATCTCATTCAAATCTGACTCCGCTGGCTGGGTGGTTCAGGGGACGCAAAGCCATGCTTATTCAGGGAAGAAACGCCGCTGGCTGCATGCTTGTTCTGGGGTGTGACTGCAGGGGTTGGAAGAGGAGGGCAGTCGTGTAATTTATTTGTAAAAGGGGCAAAACCATCACAGTCTCCATATTCCTCTCACCACATTTCTGTAGCCCTTTCCCTTTAATATGATTTGTTTTGCTGGAATACCTTGGAAAACAGGTGAATGATTCACATTTTGGCACAGAAGCCGCCACGTCACATGAGCAGGAAGTGCTGAGGGGTGGCGAGGTTTACATTCCACAGCCATCAATTATTACTAGTCAAAGCCAAGAATCCGGCTGCATCACAAGACACAGCTATTGTTATCATCTCAGCACCTCCCTGTACTGCACATCACACAGTCTGTCACAGGCCAGCCTAGCCAATCACTGGAGACCAGTGACATCACTGAGAGAGCAGCCTATCCATTCACTACAGACTAGTGACATCACTGAGAGAGCAGCCTATCCATTCACTACAGACTAGTGACATCACTGAGAGCAGCCTATCCATTCACTACAGACTAGTGACATCACTGAGAGAGCAGCCTATCCATTCACTACAGACTAGTGACATCACTGATAGAGCAGCCTATCCATTCACTACAGACTAGTGACATCACAGAGAGCAGCCTATCCATTCACTTGAGACCAGTGACATCACTGAGAGAGCAGCCTATCCATTCACTACAGACTAGTGACATCACTGAGGGTGCAGCCTATCCATTCACTAGAGACTAGTGACATCACTGAGAATGCAGCCTATCCATTCACTAGAGACCAGTGACATCACTGAGAATGCAGCCTATCCATTCACTAGAGACCAGTGACATCACTGAGAATGCAGCCTATGCATTCACTGAGACCAGTGACATCACTGAGAATGCAGCCTATCCATTCACTAGAGACCAGTGACATCACTGATAGAGCAGCCTATCCATTCACTACAGACTAGTGACATCACAGAGAGCAGCCTATCCATTCACTAGAGACCAGTGACATCACTAATAATGCAGCCTATCCATTCACTAGAGACCAGTGACATCACAGAGAATGCAGGATATCCATTCACTAGAGACCAGTGACATCACTGAGAATGCAGCCTATCCATTCACTAGAGACCAGTGACATCACAGAGAATGCAGGATATCCATTCACTAGAGACCAGTGACATCATTGAGAATGCAGGATATCCATTCACTAGAGACCAGTGACATCATTGAGAATGCAGCCTATCCATTCACTAGAGACCAGTGACATCACTGAGAATGCAGCCTATCCATTCACTAGAGACCAGTGACATCACTGAGGATGCAGCCTATCCATTCACTAGAGACTGGTGACATCACTGAGAGTGCAGCCTACCCATTCACTAGAGACCAGTGACATCACTGAGAATGCAGCCTATCCATTCACTAGAGGCCAGTGACATCACTGAGAATGCAGCCTATCCATTCACTAGAGACCAGTGACATCACTGAGAATGCAGCCTACCCATTCACTAGAGACCAGTGACATCACTGAGAATGCAGCCTATCCATTCACTAGAGACCAGTGACATCACTGAGAATGCTGCCTATCCATTCACTAGAGGCCAGTGACATCACTGAGAATGCAGCCTATCCATTCACTAGAGACCAGTGACATCACTGAGAATGCAGCCTATCCATTCACTAGAGACCAGTGACATCACTGAGAATGCAGCCTATCCATTCACTTGAGACCAGTGACATCACTGAGAGAGCAGCCTATCCATTCACTACAGACTAGTGACATCACTGAGGGTGCAGCCTATCCATTCACTAGAGACTAGTGACATCACTGAGAATGCAGCCTATCCATTCACTAGAGACCAGTGACATCACTGAGAATGCAGCCTATCCATTCACTAGAGACCAGTGACATCACTGAGAATGCAGCCTATCCATTCACTAGAGACCAGTGACATCACTGAGAATGCAGCCTATCCATTCACTAGAGACCAGTGACATCACTGAGAATGCAGCCTATCCATTCACTAGAGACCAGTGACATCACTGAGAATGCAGCCTATCCATTCACTAGAGACCAGTGACATCACTGAGAATGCAGCCTATCCATTCACTAGAGACCAGTGACATCACTGAGAATGCAGCCTATCCATTCACTAGAGACCAGTGACATCACTGAGAATGCAGCCTATCCATTCACTAGAGACCAGTGACATCACTGAGAATGCAGCCTATCCATTCACTGAGATCAGTGACATCACTGAGAATGCAGCCTATCCATTCACTGAGACCAGTGACATCACTGAGAATGCAGCCTATCCATTCACTAGAGACCAGTGACATCACTGAGAATGCAGCCTATCCATTCACTAGAGACCAGTGACATCACTGAGAATGCAGCCTATCCATTCACTAGAGACCAGTGACATCACTGAGAATGCAGCCTACCCATTCACTAGAGACCAGTGACATCACTGAGAATGCAGCCTATCCATTCACTGAGACCAGTGACATCACTGAGAATGCAGCCTATCCATTCACTAGAGACCAGTGACATCACTGAGAATGCAGCCTATCCATTCACTAGAGACCAGTGACATCCCTGAGAATGCAGCCTATCCATTCACTAGAGACCAGTGACATCACTGAGAATGCAGCCTATCCATTCACTGAGACCAGTGACATCACTGAGAATGCAGCCTATCCATTCACTAGAGACCAGTGACATCACTGAGAATGCAGCCTATCCATTCACTAGAGACCAGTGACATCACTGAGAATGCAGCCTATCCATTCACTAGAGACCAGTGACATCACAGAGAATGCAGGATATCCATTCACTAGAGACCAGTGACATCACTGAGAATGCAGCCTATCCATTCACTAGAGACCAGTGACATCACTGAGAATGCAGGATATCCATTCACTAGAGACCAGTGACATCACTGAGTGCAGCCTATCCATTCACTAGATGCCAGTGACATCACTGAGAATGCAGCCTATCCATTCACTAGAGACCAGTGACATCACTGAGAATCATAGCTCCCGACTGTCTCTCTTTTGGAGTGACAGTCCCTCTTTGGGAACCCTGTGCCTCTTTTCTCCTCATTTGTATCTCTGTCTATGTAAATATATGTATTTCTCTGCTGAAAAAAAATGTGTTTAATTGCCTCTAAACTTTATTCCCATCTTTTAAATAAATATATTTCTTATTTTCAAATGTTAATATGAAGGAAAATGCGCCAGGATAGAAAGGACCAATATGGTTTGAATTAAAAAACAACATATTTTTCTTAAGAAACCTTTATGGTATGCGGGACTAGGGGTGTGCCGGGGGCGTGATCAGGGGTGTGGCTTAAGTGTTCCTCTTTCTCATCTCAAAAAGTTGGGAGGTATGGAGAATGCAGCCCATCCCTTCATTAGAGACCAACGATTCAAGGTCGGCTGGCACACCAAAGTCAGTTTCCAAGCAAATTTATTGAATGCACAGCATGACAATTGTTTCGGGGCCAAGCATGGTCCCCTTCATCAGATAAGTGCAGACATACAAGTGATGCAAAAAACCAGCACATATATATACCCAACAATGATCAATCACCAGGCATCAGAGGAAGGGACCTCCCCCCTAATTACCATGCATGATTAAGCTCAATGCAAATCCATTGCATATATGTTACACTAAAATACGTATTTCATAACCTCATACCTGACTTTCATGGTAAGTCTCTCCAAATGTGATAATACGTTTCTTTCAAAGTGTCCAAAATCCGCAGCAGCTCCTGTTGTTGATGTTGCAGACTGCAAATGACAGTCTACAACTATGAAACTCGTGCTACTCGCCGCCTGAGGAGTCGGTCAGCCGTTAGGCTGATCAGGCTGTTGCCGATGGAGTCGCCATGGTAACCTGACAAGCAGGCTGCCTTAGCCAGTGAGCTCACGGCGGGGCGTGGTCAAGACGTCACCTCGTTCCCTGCTCAAACCGCGCTGTCAGCGAGCGGGGAACGGGCGAATAGTGGGCGTGGCCGTGGCATACGGCGCTGCCCTCAATGGCTCTGTGGCTCTCGATTGGCTAGGGGGCGCGGACACGCGCGCAACCATCCTGCCTCCTCGTCTCAACATGGGTAACCTAGGTTACCCTAAACAACCAGGCTGCGTAGGACTTGGGCATACTCTGAATGCCAGTAACAGCTCTAGGATACATATGGTAACCCAAAGGGGAGGGCAAAGAGATAGGGAAACCGGGAAAGAGATGATTAAAGGGAAGTTGGCAGAGGGAAGCCAGATACAGAAGGACTGAGATAGACAGGTGGGAAAAAAAGGGGGGGGGGGGGGAAAGGGAACAAAAGAACAGAAAGATGCCATAATAACACAACATAATAAAATAAAAACAGTGCAGCATATGATTCACGCACCAGGCGTGGATGGCTGAGTTGTCACTACATGCCACTCACCGCTCATGCCCATTAATCAAATCGGAAGACTGTGGAAAGCGAGATATACACAACAATAATATTACAAGGCATATGGAACCCAATTTTATGTTACCACCTGAAAAAATGAATATGACAATCTCATCTGTCATCCAGAAAGCAAGTCAATGGATTAATTTGGTTTAGACCTTTTGGTTGTAATGTCTCCAATGTATAAATCCAATATGCTTCCCTCTGAAGGAGCAGTTTGTCTCTATCGCCCCCTCTCCTTGGTTTTTTCACCTGATCAATGACCAGTCCCCTTAGCTCACTGACTCGATGACCTCTCTCAATAAAATGCATGGCAACTGGTTTTGTGACATCAGGTTTTTTATTCTTCAATTTCGCTTCTGTGGCTATTTTGATATCACTCCTATGATGCTGAAACCTCACCTTAAATGCACTCGTAGTTTTACCAACATATCCCATGCCACATGGGCATTTGAGCATGTAGACACAGTACTCGGTGTTGCAGTTATAGTACTCATGCATGAAGTGTTTTTCGCCATTACAAGGATGTACAAAATATTCACCGGTGATCAAAGAGTTACATACATTACAGTTTTGGCATCGATAGCATCCTTTCTTATTGGAAAACTTAAACGGTGTACTGCAATATTTGTCATAGGGATCCGCTTGTACCAGCATATCCCTCAAGCTCCTGTTAGATCTATAGGAGAACAAAGGTTTCTCTTTAAGCAGTGGACTTAGACTCACATCTGATTTCAGTATCGATAAATTTTTTGCTACACAATTTTTGATGCATGCTGACATGGGGCTGAAGTCCTGTACAAAAGGGATACCACTCTTGTTTCCCCGTGTGGCACTGCCCATATATATCTCTCTTGCTCTTGTAATGGCGACTGTCAACACGCCTTCTGGGTACCCTCTCTCCATGAACCTTAATTTCATACACCCAAGTTCGGATTCTGCATCTTCCCCAAACGTACAAATTCTTAAGACCCTGAGGAATTGTGAGACCGGTAGTCCCTTCATCAGGTGACTCGGGTGTCCACTATTATATTGTAACAATGTGTTGCGGTCCGTGGGTTTCCTGTATAAGGTAGTCGTAAGCCCACCCTCTGTTTTTCTCACCATAACATCAAGAAATGGTACCTCCTGGTATGAGATTTCCGGATTGAACACTATTCCCTCAAACAAAGTGTTCAAATATGCAACAAACTCTCTCAACAACTCCTGCCCGCCGCTCCATATCACAAACACGTCATCTATGAATCTAGTCCAAAAGATGACGTGTTCGCGATACAGCGGCGAACTGTACACCCTTTCCTCCTCAAGATATCCTACAAATAAATTTGCATATGCCGGGGCTGCCGAGCTGCCCATGGCAGTCCCCCGGCATTGCCTGAACCAAGTCTTTTCAAATTTGAAACAGTTTGTAGTCAGTATCAATTCCAATCCTGCTAGGATAAATTCCGTGGGTAACAAAACATTATTCGATTTTGATAAGAAATGACCTACCGCCTCCAAACCTGCTGTATTCGGAATCGATGTGTAGAGAGACCCGATGTCCATCGTGCACAAGATCATATCCCGGGTGTTCACTGTAATCCGTTCCAGTTTGCTCAAAAAGTGGTTAGTATCCTTTAAATAAGCAGGTAAGGATTGCACAATTGGTTGTAGCTGGAAATCAATAAACTGTGCAATTGGTTGTGTAACCGAGTCCGTGCCTGAAATGATTGGGCGAAACTTAAGTGGTGTCAGTCCCTTGTGTATTTTTGGCAACCCGTATATAACGGGCCGCTGAGGAAATTCCGGAGATAGGAACTCTTTTTCGCTTTCTGTAATCCAGTTGTTATTAATGCCAAGCATGAGAAGGTCATCGAGCTGTTTCAGGATCCTCTGGGTCGGGTCATTCGCAATTTCTTGATAGCTGGTGTGATCTGCCAGCATTTCTTTAATGCCCATACTGTATTGTTTATAGTCCATGACGACAATGGCTCCCCCCTTATCCGCGGGTTTTATAATTATCCCTCTGTTATTCTTTAATAAGAGGACAGCCACCTAGAGGCAGACCAAGGCCACGAGGAGGACCACGTCCTCAACCCAGACCTAAACCAAACCCGGATTCTGACGTTCCCACAGAGAATCCGTCTTCTGAGAGCGATACCCCTGGTCCATCGGGGTTTCAGGGGGACGCAAAAGGAGACACCCCAGGAGGGGAAAAACCAAAAGGAAGAGGACCCCAACCTCAACCACTACGCCCACAAACACGGAGCCAGAATCACCAGTGATTAATCTAAGTAGTACTGCCCTCAGTAAATACGAAATGGGTGTCCTTTCAAAGGGATTATCATTCTGCCCGACGGCAAGGTTCGACCCCTTTAAATTTGAGGTAGATCTCTTTAAGTTTGAGCGTACGTTGAAACTTAAACAATTCTTTTATGAAAAACCGAGTACCGCCACAGTGACACAAACCTCCAGGTTCAAGTTAAAAAGCTCATTTATACCACCAGGCTCCTTTTCTAGTATTGAAACTTTTGCCAATACAGTGAGACATGATGTCTTACGATACAATAAGAATAGCAAAGTAAATAAATCTAACTTGACATGGAATGAAAGACAAGCCATCAAATCATTAAAGAATAACAGAGGGATAATTATAAAACCCGCGGATAAGGGGGGAGCCATTGTCGTCATGGACTATAAACAATACAGTATGGGCATTAAAGAAATGCTGGCAGATCACACCAGCTATCAAGAAATTGCGAATGACCCGACCCAGAGGATCCTGAAACAGCTCGATGACCTTCTCATGCTTGGCATTAATAACAACTGGATTACAGAAAGCGAAAAAGAGTTCCTATCTCCGGAATTTCCTCAGCGGCCCGTTATATACGGGTTGCCAAAAATACACAAGGGACTGACACCACTTAAGTTTCGCCCAATCATTTCAGGCACGGACTCGGTTACACAACCAATTGCACAGTTTATTGATTTCCAGCTACAACCAATTGTGCAATCCTTACCTGCTTATTTAAAGGATACTAACCACTTTTTGAGCAAACTGGAACGGATTACAGTGAACACCCGGGATATGATCTTGTGCACGATGGACATCGGGTCTCTCTACACATCGATTCCGAATACAGCAGGTTTGGAGGCGGTAGGTCATTTCTTATCAAAATCGAATAATGTTTTGTTACCCACGGAATTTATCCTAGCAGGATTGGAATTGATACTGACTACAAACTGTTTCAAATTTGAAAAGACTTGGTTCAGGCAATGCCGGGGGACTGCCATGGGCAGCTCGGCAGCCCCGGCATATGCAAATTTATTTGTAGGATATCTTGAGGAGGAAAGGGTGTACAGTTCGCCGCTGTATCGCGAACACGTCATCTTTTGGACTAGATTCATAGATGACGTGTTTGTGATATGGAGCGGCGGGCAGGAGTTGTTGAGAGAGTTTGTTGCATATTTGAACACTTTGTTTGAGGGAATAGTGTTCAATCCGGAAATCTCATACCAGGAGGTACCATTTCTTGATGTTATGGTGAGAAAAACAGAGGGTGGGCTTACGACTACCTTATACAGGAAACCCACGGACCGCAACACATTGTTACAATATAATAGTGGACACCCGAGTCACCTGATGAAGGGACTACCGGTCTCACAATTCCTCAGGGTCTTAAGAATTTGTACGTTTGGGGAAGATGCAGAATCCGAACTTGGGTGTATGAAATTAAGGTTCATGGAGAGAGGGTACCCAGAAGGCGTGTTGACAGTCGCCATTACAAGAGCAAGAGAGATATATATGGGCAGTGCCACACGGGGAAACAAGAGTGGTATCCCTTTTGTACAGGACTTCAGCCCCATGTCAGCATGCATCAAAAATTGTGTAGCAAAAAATTTATCGATACTGAAATCAGATGTGAGTCTAAGTCCACTGCTTAAAGAGAAACCTTTGTTCTCCTATAGATCTAACAGGAGCTTGAGGGATATGCTGGTACAAGCGGATCCCTATGACAAATATTGCAGTACACCGTTTAAGTTTTCCAATAAGAAAGGATGCTATCGATGCCAAAACTGTAATGTATGTAACTCTTTGATCACCGGTGAATATTTTGTACATCCTTGTAATGGCGAAAAACACTTCATGCATGAGTACTATAACTGCAACACCGAGTACTGTGTCTACATGCTCAAATGCCCATGTGGCATGGGATATGTTGGTAAAACTACGAGTGCATTTAAGGTGAGGTTTCAGCATCATAGGAGTGATATCAAAATAGCCACAGAAGCGAAATTGAAGAATAAAAAACCTGATGTCACAAAACCAGTTGCCATGCATTTTATTGAGAGAGGTCATCGAGTCAGTGAGCTAAGGGGACTGGTCATTGATCAGGTGAAAAAACCAAGGAGAGGGGGCGATAGAGACAAACTGCTCCTTCAGAGGGAAGCATATTGGATTTATACATTGGAGACATTACAACCAAAAGGTCTAAACCAAATTAATCCATTGACTTGCTTTCTGGATGACAGATGAGATTGTCATATTCATTTTTTCAGGTGGTAACATAAAATTGGGTTCCATATGCCTTGTAATATTATTGTTGTGTATATCTCGCTTTCCACAGTCTTCCGATTTGATTAATGGGCATGAGCGGTGAGTGGCATGTAGTGACAACTCAGCCATCCACGCCTGGTGCGTGAATCATATGCTGCACTGTTTTTATTTTATTATGTTGTGTTATTATGGCATCTTTCTGTTCTTTTGTTCCCTTTCCCCCCCCCCCCCTTTTTTTCCCACCTGTCTATCTCAGTCCTTCTGTATCTGGCTTCCCTCTGCCAACTTCCCTTTAATCATCTCTTTCCCGGTTTCCCTATCTCTTTGCCCTCCCCTTTGGGTTACCATATGTATCCTAGAGCTGTTACTGGCATTCAGAGTATGCCCAAGTCCTACGCAGCCTGGTTGTTTAGGGTAACCTAGGTTACCCATGTTGAGACGAGGAGGCAGGATGGTTGCGCGCGTGTCCGCGCCCCCTAGCCAATCGAGAGCCACAGAGCCATTGAGGGCAGCGCCGTATGCCACGGCCACGCCCACTATTCGCCCGTTCCCCGCTCGCTGACAGCGCGGTTTGAGCAGGGAACGAGGTGACGTCTTGACCACGCCCCGCCGTGAGCTCACTGGCTAAGGCAGCCTGCTTGTCAGGTTACCATGGCGACTCCATCGGCAACAGCCTGATCAGCCTAACGGCTGACCGACTCCTCAGGCGGCGAGTAGCACGAGTTTCATAGTTGTAGACTGTCATTTGCAGTCTGCAACATCAACAACAGGAGCTGCTGCGGATTTTGGACACTTTGAAAGAAACGTATTATCACATTTGGAGAGACTTACCATGAAAGTCAGGTATGAGGTTATGAAATACGTATTTTAGTGTAACATATATGCAATGGATTTTGCATTGAGCTTAATCATGCATGGTAATTAGGGGGGAGGTCCCTTCCTCTGATGCCTGGTGATTGATCATTGTTGGGTATATATATATGTGCTGGTTTTTTGCATCACTTGTATGTCTGCACTTATCTGATGAAGGGGACCATGCTTGGCCCCGAAACAATTGTCATGCTGTGCATTCAATAAATTTGCTTGGAAACTGACTTTGGTGTGCCAGCCGACCTTGAATCGTTTGTATTGGATTGATGTCGCTTCTACATCAAGGCTGAGCACCCAATAACCCACGGCAAGGTGTGCCTATCCTAAACCCAATATTTCATTAGAGACCAGTGACATCACTGAGAATACAGCCTATCCATTCACTAGAGAGCAGTGACATCACTGAGAATACAGCCTATACATTCACTAGAGAGCAGTGACATCACTGAGAATACAGCCTATCCATTCACTAGAGACCAGTGACATCACAGAAGCTGCACTCTAGAAGACAATATTTAGGTCAAACGTACAGAATGCCATTACAACAAATATCACAGAGGCATTTTTAGAACTCAAGAATGATACGTCTGTTTATTAATAATGTTCATCTTTCAACTTAACTGTACATTTGATTGATGTGTAATTTTAGTGCATCAGACATAGATAAGCATCTTGTGGGGAGGTAAGCCAAATTCCTTCCATCTTCCCAGGCTGATAAATTTAAATGCGAACAATCTGCCTTACGGATAAAACACAGTGTGCGGGTCTGTCAGTATCTCACAGGCAGCACGTCTTCCGTGTATGGAGGTAGTCGGGACAGTCAGCATATTCTAGGGGCAGTCCAGAGAACCCAAACTACCTTGCTTTCACATTGGTGAGAACCACCAGCGTCACCATGAGTGGTTATAAAGTACCACACTGCAGACCGCAGGCAGCGGCGGAACCCATCTGAGGCCTCGGCAGTTCCGTAACTCTGCAGCACATCTCAACAAAATACGGCAGTCAAACAATTCTTTAAAACAAATCAATGCTAAACATTCTTTGGATTAAAAAAAAAAAATCTTAAACAAAATATCCAATAACAAAAATGTCAAACTCACATACTGAAAAGTTAAAAGCTAAAACGAGAAGTGTACTTAAAACGTCACTTTACCAAATCAGTCCCCGACAGTTCCCTGATCAGTAACGCAATCATAACCAATTCCCGATCTTGCCTCCTCCCCCCTTTAAGTGCACCTTGCTTTAGTAAACAGGCTTTGAAATAATGAGTGCTGACTAAATGTCCAGATACCTACAGGGAGGAGCGGTGGAGGAAGCTGAAGAGTTACAGGGCATTGCTGAACTAGTCACCACTAGCCCAGTTGTTTGCTCAAATTTCTTCTCATCAGGGTTTTAACGGTTTCAGGGGACAAAAGAGGAGGAGAGGGGGGGGGGGGGGGGGGGGGGCAAGATCATGATCTTTACAAGGGGAACAAAAAGATCTTTCCTTAGGTTATACTTAAAGCGGAATATAACCCTGCATTTCAACTTTGCTCTAAAACATTATTTACAGCATATTATATGCAAAAAGCATTTTTTTTTTACTAGACCAGCATTGGAAGGGTTAAACACAGAGGTTTTAAGTTCCGTGCAGACATTCAGATGGTTACATTCTATTTAGTTAGTGTGTAACTGTTTATCAATAGATACATCTCTTTGGCTGTCCTCCAAGCTCCTTCTCAGTGAGAGAGATGAGTCATAATAAACACATATTTGTAAACAAAAAGTATCTAACTCAAGTTCGGATTCGGTTGCAGAAATCTCTAGGGACTTTAAAGCCCTGTGTAACCCTTCCAATGCTGGTCTAGTAAAAAAAAAAAATGCTGGTTGCATATAATATACTGTAAATAATGTTTTAGAGCAAAGTTGAAATGCAGGGTTATATTCCGCTTTAAGTACATTTATCCTTTACGTGAAATCTAAAAAAATGATTTAAGAGAGAAGCAGGTGTTTGTTTATACTGGCCATCTCTAGTTTAGATCTAGTGTTAATAATCATGTCCATTAGGTCTGATAACGCAAGTCAGTCATTGCCAGCAAATCAGATACTTCCACATCATACAATAATTCTAGCAGCTACAGGACAATTACAGCCCCCCCGGCTACCAGGTAGGGATCTCAGTATGACTGCTGAAAAGTCACTTGCTTTGGTTGAGTAAACCAAGCCCCATTGATTTGGCCCAGCAGAAGATCGTTCCGGCCCGGACTTGCAGGTAAAGGTACGGGTGGTATAAGAGATGACAGGTGATGACAAAGAAGGCAAAATCGGTCAAGTGGAGAGTAGATTTCAGGTAGCAGCTGCAGGCAGAGAGGAATAATCACCATCAATGCCCTCTCTACTGCCTCCTTCTGGAGGAGATTGTTGTCAGTAGTTTCAGTTTTGGTCTGGGCAGACGGTGTTCATAGCATACTCAATCCTAAAAGACACAAATTGAGAAAACATCAGTGTCCAAGAATGCTAAACTTATGCACAGCAGCGTATCAAAGAAATACAGAGGATATGAAGTCTCGTCTCCAGAAATTATATTTTCTACTTCTCCCTCACCAGATCTCTAGGCTGACAGGTGCCTGCAGCCCATTCCCCTCACCAGATCTCTAGGCTGACAGGTGCCTGCAGCCCATTCCCCTCACCAAATCACTAGACTGACAGGTGCCTGCAGCCCATTTCCCTCATCAGATCTCTAGACTGACAGGAGCCTGCAGCCCATTTCCCTCATCAGATCTCTAGACTGACAGGAGCCTGCAGCCCATTTCCCTCACCAGATCTGTAGGCTGACAGGTGCCTGCAGCCCATTCCCCTCACCAGATCTGTAGACTGACAGGTGCCTGCAGCCCATTCCCCTCACCAGATCTATGGACTGACAGGTGCCTGCAGCCCGTTTCCCTCACCAGATCTGTAGGCTGACAGGTGCCTGCAGCCCATTCCCCTCACCAGATCTGTAGACTGACAGGTGCCTGCAGCCCATTCCTCTCACCAAATCACTAGACTGACAGGTGCCTGCAGCCCATTCCCCTCACCAGATCTCTAGGCTGACAGGTGCCTGCAGCCCATTCCCCTCACCAGATCTATGGACTGACAGGTGCCTGCAGCCCGTTTCCCTCACCAGATCTCTGGACTGACAGGTGCCTGCAGCCAGTTTCCCTCACCAGATCTCTGGACTGACAGGTGCCTGCCGCCCATTCCCCTCCCCAGATCACTAGACTGACAGGCGCCTGCAGCCCATTCCCCTCCCCAGATCTCTGGACTGACAGGTGCCTGCAGCCCATTCCCCTCCCCAGATCTCTAGGCTGACAGGTGCCTGCAGCCCATTCCCCTCCCCAGATCTCTGGACTGACAGGTGCCTGCAGCCAGTTTCCCTCACCAGATCTCTGGACTGACAGGTGCCTGCAGCCCATTTCCCTCACCAGATCTCTAGGCTGACAGGTGCCTGCAGCCCGTTTCCCTCACCAGATCTCTAGACTGACAGGTGCCTGCAGCCCGTTTCCCTCACCAGATCTCTAGACTGACAGGTGCCTGCAGCCAGTTTCCCTCAGCAGATCTCTAGACTGACAGGTGCCTGCAGCCCATTCCCCTCACCAGATCTCTGGACTGACAGGTGCCTGCACCCCATTTCCCTCACCAGATCTCTGGACTGACAGGTGCCTGCAGTCTGTTTCCCTCACCAGATCTCTGGACTGACAGGTGCCTGCACCCCATTTCCCTCACCAGATCTCTGGACTGACAGGTGCCTGCAGCCCATTCCCCTCACCAGATCTCTAGACTGACATCTCAGCAGATCTCCCTATTCACACACTAGACCAGGCTTTCTCAGCCAGTGTTCCTCGAGTACTCTGCAGGGGGTTCTTGGGATTTTGCCCCCATTATGTGTGTTGGGGGGAAGTATGCTAGAGGGCACACTAAAATAAGGGGTACTGTAAAAAGAAGCACTAAATTGGTGGTCAGAATAATAAAAAGCACTAAAACAGACATTATAATAGAGACAATACAAAATAGAGTCATTATAATGAAAGGCACTGTGATAGGGTATAAACGGGCACACCAGCTTTTAAAGATAATGCCACCTGCAAAGTAAATTCAGGGCTTCCTTGAGATCCAAAAGGTATTTGCTGGGTTCCTCCAGGGTAAAAAGGTTGAGAAAGGCTGCACTAGACTGTCAGCATATATGCACAGGACTACACAGGACCATGAACTCTCATCTCACATCTATGGGGTGTTTCTGCACCAGAACTTCAGAGGTAACAAAACAATTCTAGATGAGAATTAAGGTTTCTAATAAAAAAAAAAGACAGCAAGCTTCACCTTTCTAATGGGTATCCAGACTCACAGAGGTTGACCAGAGTATACAGCTCTCTCATGGCATATTCATACTGCAAGGACAAAGACACAGAGTCAGGCCTCTAGTACAGCATGCAGTACAGGAAACACATGTAATTGTATAGCAGTTACAGTACATCATCTGCAATGATCAGACTGCAACACAACCTCATTAAAGTGAACCAGAGATGAAGCATCGTCATGTATTTTACCATATATATCAGTGGGAACATAGAGAAAACCCCTACCCTGCTCTCTGTTTCATTATTTACTGTTCAGATTGCTTCTTAGCAGCCCAGGTAAAATCCCCCACTGAGCTTTCAGTCTGGCTTTCCTATAATGACTCAGCTATAATGATTCCTGAGCAGAGCCACAAGGGGGCAGGCTTGGGCTTGAAAAGACAGCACAGAAGACAGACTCAGCTATAAAGATTCCTGAACAGAGCCAGAGTGAATGCTCAGTGGGGGATTTTATCAGGGCTAATAAGAAGCAACCTGAACAGTAAATAATGAAACAGACAGCAGGGTAGGTGTTTTCTCTAATGTTCCCACTGATATATATGGTAAAATACATGAGGGTGCTTCGTCTCTGGTTCACTTTAAGGAGACATAATTATTCTTAAAGTGACACTGAAGCGAACATAAATCTGTGAGATAAGGAATTTTATGTGTGGTACGGATAATGAATAGAACATTAGTAGCAAAGAGAAGAGTCTCATATTTTTCAGTTACATAGCTTTATTTATAACATTGCATCACACTGTCATATTTGCAGTTGAGAAACCACACTCTGTATTTTAACAGTAAAACAGAGCAGAGTTAATGACCTTTTAACTTTCCTGCAGTAAACCTTATCTAAATCTGCCTCTGGCTGTTTCTTGGCTGTTTAGGCTGTTCAGAAAACAGTATTGAGTTTTATCAAGTTGGTCGAATAGCTCAGAGAAGCTCTTTGCACAGAGGACTGAAGTTTTTCGGGCCAACTCTTCATGTACTGGAAAACAATATGAGACTTTTTTCTTTGCTAATAATGTTCTATTTCTTAGTTGTACTACACATACAATTGAATTCATTATCCCATAGGTGTATTTTAGCTTAAAATTTGCTTTAACTACTTTAGCATTTCGGATGTAGCTGCTATGTCCAAAATGCTACCCTTGCTGCCGCTCGCCACGCGTGCTCCCGCAGCCTTCCGTTAGCCCGGAGATCAATAAATGGGAACACATTTCCCATTCATTGATCTAAGTCCCGGTATGAATGACCAACGCCATCTATGAGACGGCTCCGTCATTCATAAAGCCCATACTTACATGTCCACGCATTGCTTCCGTTTTGTGCAGTAATACTACGCATATGGAAAATAGGTGCAATATCTTGTGGCCAAAGAGTATATTCCTGTTATTTTTAAACTATGGGCTTGTAATAAGTGATCGACGCAAAACTGAAAAAAAAGCACCTTTTTTTCGAAATAAAATATCGCCGCCATACAATGTGATAGGAACATAATTTAAATGGTGTAATAAACTAGACAAAGGGGCAAATAAAATATGTGAATTTTTTATTACGGCAGCATGTATTATTTTAAAACTATAATGGCAGAAAAATTAGGAATGATGAAGTGTTGGCGAATGAATGGGAGGTGAAAGTTGCTTGGATGCACAAGGTGAAACAACACTGAAGGCTGAAGTGGTTAAAGTCCATCTAAAGCCCCCAATACCAATAAATAATAATAATAATTAAAAAAAAAATGGTTGACGAGTTAGAGATGACCAAAAATGTTCCTTGCTGCCAATTTATTGCTGTGTAGCTGTGTGCTGCTTTCTCTCACTGCCAGATATCGGTGCCCTCTCTCCACCGTGCTAGGAAAAATACTGTAAAAAGTTCTGGTGGGCCCAGTTCCCGCAGGCTAACACTAGGTGGCATGGAGGCACCATGGCATTAGTTTATGGCTGCTACAAAAGCCAAACAGGACTACAAGGTGGGGTCCCCAAGACAATGGTGGACGCAGACATTAACCGTTCCGGGACTGACGCCGCTGAAATCTACGTCCTACATGTGGCAGCACGGATCTGACAGGACGTAGTTTTCAATCATTGCGCCGCGCAGTCTCGCCGTTCAAGACGTTTTGTCCCCACCGCAATACATTCGCCCTGCCGTCTCTATGACGGCAGAGTTCTGTGAGCCGGTCAGGAGTAGTTTTCATTGGCTCCTGGCCCTGTCATCACTGTAAGCCAATCCCACTGGCTTACATTGATTGACAGGGTCAGGAGCCAATGAAAGCGGCTCCTGACCGGCGCACAACGCTCTGCCGTCATAGAGACAGCAGAGAGAGGAGCCTGTGGTGATGGGTGAGCGGTGTGACCGGCGAGAGCGGCTGGACTGCGCGGAGATTCGTTTGTAAGCGCCGTTTTGCTGTACCAGCAGTCTCTGGTCCTTGAGGGGCCAGAGGCAGCTGGTAGAGAAATGGCTTAAGGGAACCTTAACTCAATAAAAAAAAAAAGTTTCACTTCCCTGGGGCTTCTACCAGCCCCCTGCAGCCTCAGCTGCCCCGTGCCCTCGATGTCCTGGAAGGATGCTTCGGTCCTCTGCAGCAGCCAAGTTACGTGTTCAGAGACTGGCCAGTCAACAAGCCACTGCGTCGAGCACCTGCAGAGAACTCACATGCTGTGCAGTATGGGGGCGGCGATGTGAGCGAGGAGGCGTGCGGCCAGGGCCGTGCAAGCGCAGTGAAAATGAAACTTAGCCGCTGCGGGAGGCAGGACATCGAGGGCACAAGGCGGCTGCAGGGGGCTAGTAGAAGCCCCAGGTAAGTACTTTTTTTTTTTTAAAGTAGCGTTAAGGTTCCCTTTAAGCCAAGGGAGGAAGCCGCACAACACTACAATGCGAAAAGCAGCAGTGATGAACATAAAGGGTATGTAGAAGCAAAGCAGGGGGCACAATATAGCATCATATATTCAGTTGGTGGGCAGGCAGGCAAGGTGTGACCATGTGACACAAAGTAGGTAGAATAGATGCCAGGCTACATTCCCTACCATCCCATTACAAGCTGTGTGTTTAAAAGGAGGAGGCGGGACCTTCAGGTCACAGGGGGTAAAAGGCAATATTTCCCGGTGTCTAGTCATTTCCACCTCCCTCCCCATATGGCTTCCCTGGTGATCTAGAGTGGGTCAAACATGATGCAAAGTGAGGATACTGCTTGAGGGCCAAATCTGATGGCTCTGCGGGCCAGAGATTTGGCCCACAGGCTGGAGTTTCACATGTATGCCCTAGAAGAAGCCCCAGGTGAGTAGATGTGATCTTTAACATTTCAGCTCGGGTGTCCTTTAACCTTTAAAGTGGAAGTGTCAGGAAGGAGCCTGTGTTGTGCGGAGATGTAAAACAATGACGCATAAAGCGCTGACGCTGGTGACAGATGGAGCGTCTCAGATGCAAGAAGGATTAATGTAGACGTGTAGAAAAAATTAAAAACAGAATCCGGGCACCCCCCACAATAGCAATTACATCGCCTTTAATTAATTCCCAGCATCCTGACATGAAATACAAAGTTGAAGCCTGACAGCCGTTTCGCAGGCTAAATGCTCGTTTCGTTAGTGGCAAGAATTAACCTAACTCTTGCCTCTGACGAAGCGGGCATTTAGCCTGCGAAACGGTTGTCAGGCCTTAAAGCGGATTCGAGATGAAAAACTAACTATAAGGCCTCTTGCACACTGCAAGCAATTCAGATTCCGATTCCGCTTTTTAATCTGTTTTTACTTCCGATTCAGATTCAGATTTGCAGTTTGCTCCTTGCACACTGCAATTCTGAATCTGAATCGGAGGTAAAAACTGATTAAAAAGCGGAATCTGAATCTGAATTGCTTGCAGTGTGCAAGAGGCCACACAAGTAACTTGTCTATATATTTTATCTAAAGTTTAGATAGTTTACACAGCAAATATAGCTGCAAACAGCTTTAATAGAAAATGATTATTTCTTCCTGTGATACAATGACAGCAGCCATGTTGTTTGTAAACATTACACAGAGGCAGGCTTATCTGTATCTTGATCACTAAGCCTGTGAAAAAAAGCTAATCCCCCCTCCCCTCTGTCTCGGAAATCAATGGCTAGTAACACCTCCTCCTCCTCCTGCCCAGACTGAGCTCCCATGAGCCCTTGCTACTGCCAAGGCTCTCTGAATACCTGTGGGTGTGGTTTATTTAGTTTATAGGGAATTAGAGTATTAAAACAAAAAAGTATTTGGCTTGAGGAATGCCCTATAAACAATAGGAAAGGAACACAATTATGCAATGAGTAAAAGTTCACCTCGGATCCACTTTAAACTTGTATTTCATGTCGGGATGCTGGGAATTAAAGGCGACCTAAATTGCTATTGTGGTCGGTGCCCGGATTCTGTTTATTTTCTACACATCTACATTGTTGCTTGCCTCTGGAGACACGACCACGGCACCAGCTCCTCTCAGCTTGCCTGTCATCTAGTGCTGATTACCCCTTCTCCATGGCTAAGAAGGAATAAAGTGGGAGTGTCTCACCAGGGGCATATGCCAGTTGAAGCACTTGTACTTGAAGCGTTCTGCGGCTGCGCTGTAACAACCGAAATCATTAAGGACCATCTGATCAGTCAGAATTTCCTTCGTCATCTCGTCCGATTCCGTCACCAAGTCAATTATCTTCTTCACCTTTTCCTTGATTACTTCTTTGGCCTGGAGGGAAAACAAAAAAGGGGGAAGAATCAGAAGTTTTCCAACAAGTTGCAACGATCACAGATTTCTGTGATTACACAGAGATGAGAGGGCAATGCGTAAAATGATGCACATCCTTATCAGTTATTGCAATACGTTGTGGAGAAAATATTAAGAATAATACTTCCATGTAGTACAGGGGTGTCAAACTCTAATACAAAGTGAGCCAAGATTGAACACTGGGACCAAGTCGTGGGCCAATCTCAATGTCTAGTGGCCACCTCCCTTCCTTATAAAAAGTTTCCTGGTGTCTAACGGCCCCCCTCCAACCCCTATACAGTTCCCTGGTGTCTAGTGGTCCTCTTACCTCCCCTATACATTTCCCTGGTGTTTAGTGGTCCTCCTCTCTCCTCTATACAGTTCCCTGGTGTCTAGTGGTCCTCTTACCTCCCCTATACATTTCCCTGGTGTCTAGTGGTCCTCCTCTCTCCTCTATACAGTTCCTTGGTGTCTAGTGGTCCTCTTACCTCCCCTATACATTTCCCTGGTGTCTAGTGGTCCTCCTCTCTCCTCTATACAGTTCCCTGGTGTCTAGTGTTCCTCTTCCCTCTATACCAGGCATGGGCAAACTTGGCCCTCCGGCAGTTAAGGAACTACAAGTCCCACAATGCATTTGCCTTTATGAGTCATGACTGTGGCTGTAAGACTCCTGCAATGCATTGTGAGACTTCTAGTTCCTTACCAGCTGGAGGGCCAAGTTTGCCCATGCCTGCTCTATACAGTTCCCTGGTGTCTGGTGGCCCCCACCCTCCCATATACAGTTCTCTGCAGTGTTTAGTGCTTTCCCCCTACCTCCCCCATATGGATTCCCTGGTGTTTTAGGGCTTCTCTTCCAATATAGCGTCCCTGGTGGTCTAGAGTGGGCCAAACACAATGCAGAGTGGGGAAACCACTTGGGGGCCAACTTTAATAACTCTGAGGGCCAGAAATGGCCCGTGGGCCGGAGTTTGACATGCATGATGTAGTAGGAAGCCCAACAGATTTTGCATACTATAAACAGATTGTGTAGGTAAGCACCAATACTACATGGAAGTGGTAGAACTGGTCAGTTATTACAGCCCGGCTAAACAAACATCTCTTGGTTCACAATTCACAGCTCACTTTATTGTGCTTGATAATTAAGGGATAACCTTGAGGGCCCTTTCACACTGGAGCGGTGTGGTGCTGTAAATTTAGGGTAATAAAAGTCTATGGAGACTTTCATACGGATGCAGTACGGCGTGATGTGACGTTTTCGCCACATCCCTGACGCTCGGACAGATGTACGTTACCACGCAGGTTCTGCGCCGACCTGAAAATAATGCAAGTCTATGGCGACGTGTGCCAATGTGAAAACCTGCTGCAGTTTTACGCGTCGCACACGCACATTCTTTGCAATACGCTTCTGCGCATATGATTGCATCGGCCACAGGAAGTGACGTCACTTCCTGCTTGGCAGCCTGCCAGAAGGCCTGCTTTTGGCGGTGCGGCCCAATACCACCAATCTGCAGTGTAAAGTCGCCCTCAATGTATAATAATAATAATAATAATAATACTATGGTGTGTGATATTGGAGTGCAGCTGGGGACTAGCGACATACCTTTAGAAGGGCATTGATCCTAATCATGATATTTCTGGCCTCCTGAGCATCGTTAGTAGCCATGTACTTCCTTTTTAGGATGGCCAGAGGTACGTCTGGGCTGGGGGTCAGATCCAACCTCTTCACCGGCTCCAGGGTCATTCGGGGGGCCTGACCTTTGTTGCTGCCCTGGAACTGTTTCACCTTCATCTTGGAAATGGTCTGAGAAGGAAAGAACAATAAAAATGAATTTATCTTGAGAATTAACGCTAATACACTGGCCGCTGCAGCCAAAAGATAGATCCCTCATATCATCATCTGACCAGGGATGGATCTACCCGATTGAACCCCTCCACACAGGGTAGCATGAAATCAATTGATAATTTGTGTGCACTTCCTGCTGGCCTCCAGGTCCCCCAATCTACACCCACCCTCGGGCTGTGCAGTGTGGACAGCGGAGCTTACACTCACCTGTCCTCCGACGCGTCCTCTGCACCACTTCCTCTCTCCCGGTTATCGGGTGTCCAATGAGAAATGCTAGAGGCCACACACTGGGGACACCATGGCACATACCTTACTTGACCACTAGAGGCCTCTAGTGTTTGTGACGTGATACGGGATACCCAGAAGGAAAGGAAAAGAGAGGAGCGCCGGCAGTGGCCAACTAGTGTATAGCCACCTTAAAGGGATCCTGAGCAGACCCTTAAAATGAAAATCTGCACATACCTAGGGCTTCCCCCAGCCCCCCATAGCCTGCGAGATTCCTCAGCATCCCCTGGGTCCCCGCTCTGTGGTTCAGCTGGCGGGCCCTTTAGCCTGGCGACTTGGGGTGCATGCGTGGTTCTCGAAAGACTGCTCATGTGCAGGAGGCTTATGGCGACAGGCACGTGAACGAGCCAGGTGCACAGACGGGCCCCATATGTGCACAACTTCGCCCAAAGTCGCCAGGCTAACAGAGCTGCTAAAGACACCATGGAGGGGACCCAGAGGGACCTAGCGGGCTATGGGGAGGGAGGAAGCCACAGATAAGTGCAGATTTTCATTTTTAAAGTCTGCTCATGGTCCCTTTAAGGTGGCTATACACAACCACATTTAAAGTGAGGATAGAAAAAAAAAAAAAAAAAGTGTTTCACTTAACTGCAGATGTCCTGTGCCCGCGCTGTCTGAACAGAGCCAGTTTCGTTTTCAGCAGTGCGTCTGCAGGCTTTGGCTGTGCATGTACTCTTATCGTACGATCGAGTACATGCGTGGCCAGAGCCAGTCACTGAAAACGGAACTAGCTGCCTGTGGGGGACCAGAGGATCGGTTTGAGATGGCGGGGGCACAGGTCATCTCCAGGGGGCTGGGCAAGTGAAATTTTTTTATTATTCCTCAGTTAAGGTTCCCTTTAAAGAGAAACCGTGACCAACTATTGACCTTCATCCCAATCAGTAGCTGATACCCCCATTTACATGAGAAATCTATTCCTTTTCACTAACAGACCATCAGGGGGCGCTGTATGACTGATATTGTGGTGAAACCCCTCCCACAATAAACTCTAAGGACCGTGGTACTCCTGGCAGTTTCCGGGCTGTGAACCTTGTTGCATTGTGGGAAATAGCGGTTTACAGCGGTTTCCAACCGCCAAAAAAGCAAGCATAGCTACATCACCTGCCAGCAGCAAAAATGTCACCATGTGATAAATGTCAGAATGTAAATCAGGCAGAAGAACGATTTTACAATTTTACAATGGCCAATCACTGATTGACATTTATACATAATTATGATAAAAATAAAGCAGTTTTTTCTTACATTATTTTTACTGGAGTTCCTCTTTAAAGGATACCCGAACTGACATGTGACATGATGAGATAGACATGTGTATGTACAGTGCCTAGCACACAAATAACTATGCTGTGTTCCTTTTTTTCTTTCTCTGCCTGAAATAGTTAAATATCAGGTATGTAAGTAGCTGACTCAGTCCTGACTCAGACAGGAAGTGACTACAGTGTGACTCGCACTGATAAGATTTTCCCCTTTTTATCTCTGTCTTGCTCTCAGAAGCCATTTTCTGCTAGGAAAGTGTTTTATTGTTGGAATTTCTTAACAGTGAGGGTCACACTGTGCTCACTTCATGTTTGAGTCAGGACTGAGTCAGCCACTTACATACTTGATATTTAACTCTTTCAGAGAAAGAAAAAAAGGAACACAGCATAGTTATTAATCTGCTAGGCACTGTACATACACATGTCTATCTCATCATGTCACATGTCAGTTCGGGTATCCTTTAAGAACTGCTCACCCTCAAAAAATATTACACAAGCTTTTGCATGAGCTGCGCTTAGCATGCCTGCAGCTCTCCGGGCCTTGCGTTAACCCGTCCAGCCAGTTCTTGAGGTGTCCATCAATTACACTATTTAGCGAGCAATCAACCTTCCGAGCCAATAATTGTGATTGGAAGGAAACGATCGATTGGACCCTTAAATGGGATAAAAAAAAAAAAAAATGTATAACCAATCTGATTACTTCAAATAGAATCAATCTGCAAAACAGATTGCTAAAATGATCAATTAATCGATCATTTGTGGTCAATTCACACCATCAATACTGATCTGATTGGAAGGTCGATCATTCACTAAATTGTATCGTTAATGGGCACTTTAAGACTCATTCCCGTAAGACAATCAATGGACTTCATGAACATGCTTTGTAAAAATGTGGAAACTTACCCGGTTTCCATACTGCATCACGTGACTGAGGTTAGTGTGCTGTTTGACCAATAGGAACTGCTGATGAAGTGTCTCCTTCGTTAGATCCTCCTACAGCAAGACAGATAGGAGAGATTAGTGCTCTATCATTCATTATCCTCATCCACACATCCAATTTTGATTGCCCAATAATACCACCTCCATGTACTATGAAGGCCAACAAATTTTGAATACTATGAACAGATTGGGTTGGTAAGCTCTCAAAATGAATGGAGGTGGTAAAATTGGCCAATCAAAGGTGTGGCCACACCGTTAAAACAGGAGTGTCACCATAAAAATCTAATTTCAACAGCAACTGGTCTGAGTGTATTAAGTGATAAAGATGCTAATCCTGCATTCAAAACTTTTTCTGCTGTTCTGGTTTGGAGTTATCACATACTTTAGGAGCACTGGCCCTTTAGTAGTCAGTGCCAAACAGTTGCATGCTGGGGATTCTTTTTATTTATAATATATTCCTCTTCCATTTATTTCCCTGCTTAGCTGCTTATCTGAAACACGATCCTCTGCTCACTTGTGTTACAAGCAAGGCTGAGGTGACTCAGCGATTGGAGGAGAAAAGAAAAAAGTAAAGGGCAGAAATGACATCAGGATTTAGCCTAAACTGTGGGCAAAAGACATGGCCCCCACCAGGAACAGAATTCTCTTCAGTATATAAAATTCAGTGAAATCAAAACGTGGACAGTACAATACAGGTGTTATGTAAGTAGATCAAGTATTTATCTACTTATATACCGTATGTGTTTTCTTTCCCTATCATAGTATGGCTAATCCTCCTGCTTTAAAGCAAATCTGAAGGTAAAAATTTAAAAAAACAAAAAAACAAAACAAAAAAAAAACCCAGATACTTACCTAAGGAGGCGGAAGGCTCTGGGTAGAGCCTTCCTGCACCTCTCCTCATCCCCTCGTTCCCCGCAGGCTCTTCCATTTAAATCTCCCACGGTGGGAGGCTTCGGCAGACTTCTGGAGCCCGAGTGCTCCCGAAGACGGGCGGACCTGTACTGCGCATGCGCAAAAGAGAGTGCTGACATGTGCGCAGTAAGTAGCAGCACGTCTTCGGGAGTCTGAGGCTCCCAAAGATTCCCGAATTCCACTCAAAGCAGAAAAGAGCAGTCTCCGACTGATCGGTCAGAGAATGCCAGCGCAGGAACGGGGAAACCAGTAGAGAAACAGGAAGGCTCATTAGGACCCAGAGCCTACCCTCTCCTCAGGCAAGTATTGTTTTTTGTTTTTAATTTTTGCCTTCAGACCATTTCTCTGAACAACCCTGCGCTAGACCGCAGCACTGTACACTTGTTTATGACTTTTTCCTCTTAGTTTCAGCCTGCCAGCTCCAATCGCGGCAGGCAGGCTGTTCGCGGCTGTCTCCCGTGTTACCCTGCAGGAAACGCGTGCTCGCACTCTTTCACTGCTAATCTCAAGAGGACTGCCATGATGCCAATCAGCGTTAGGCGGTCCTGGGGGAGCCACTCTGCAACCGCCCATCGGCGTAAGGTGGTCGCAGAGTAGTCAAAAAGGAATAGATAAAAACTATCGGATTTCCCAAAAAATCTAAAGCTTTTTTTCTTATTCGAGCACGAAATCCAAGTGGATTTTTTTCTGATCAATTTTTATGAAACTTGAATGGTGTGTGGTAGATTGTCAACTTATTAATATGCACCCCCAAGCAATTTTCTCAGCGTTTTCAATCTTTTTTTTTTCATAATTGGGGAAAAACAGAACATGTGTGCGGTACATTGGTCAGATTTTTGAAATGTTAAGGTGGTCACACACCATACAATTAAAAGATCCAGTTTTTCACCAGTTCAATAATTTTGATCGGTTGTCTCGAAAAATCGAGAGCTTTTCTTTGTTTTCGATCGAGAAATCTGATCGAATTTCTCGATTTTGGGGAATGGGACATGTTGGAAATTTCAGACCAACTTTATCAAGAATTGTATGGTGTGTGAAGGATTGTCAATTACTTGATGTACAGTTCCAATCAATGTTTTCTGAGCTTTCAATTATTTTATTCATCATTGGGTAAAAATTTAACACACGTGTGTAATACATTGGTCAGAGTTCTGAATAGTTACAATCAGTCAGAAAAATTAATTGCTATTCTTGAATTGAACAGATATTTAAAAAATTGTACGGTGTGTGGCCACCTTTATGAGAGAAAATAATTCTTAGGGTTTTGCGAGTCACTCTGCTGCCTTGTGTTGCCAATGTGTCACGTCCTGGTGTGTTGGGACCCGTCCCCTCCCCCCGTGATATTTATCTGGACAGGGTTGGGGGAAATCGGCAAAGACCCCCACAACTCAGTGACACTATGTTTAGTGGGCAGACAGGAGGAGGAACACGACCAACACCGTTAAAGTGATCTCGAGCTGAAGCTTGGGGTACAAAATCAGATACTTACCTATAAGGAGAAGGGAAGCTTCAGGATCCTATTGAGGCTTCCCTCGCTATTCCTTGGTCAACCGTTGCAGAGTCTCCCCCCCCCCCCCAACCGGAAGATTAGCGAGGTAGGTATTGCCAGGCCGAGCAAGGTCTCTCTTTGGGTTAAGGCAGAAATAGCCGAACCCGGTCGTATCCGCTCTAACATGCAGGCGCGAGTCCTTTTGCGTCTGCACAGTAGAGTTGATACGATTGGGTTCGACTATTTCCGCCTTACCCGAAGGAAGAGCTGTTACTGCGCTTGCGTTGGATTCCGACAAGGTAAATAAATCAGTGCTTATCAGGCTTGTTGGGGGAGGATTGCGGGACACTTCAGGGGAGCCAGCGCTGGATTGCCTGCAGCTACAGGGGAGGGGGAAGCCTCATTGGGACCCTGAGGCTTCCCCCTCCCGAGGTGAGTACCCCCCAGGGGATGTTTTTTTTCGTTACAGAGTCTCATTAAGATTCGTACACACGTGCAACTTTCTGCGCAGCTATTGCCCAAACTTGGTCTGTTGGAAAAACTTTGGGCATGTAAACGTGTCACAAACGACTAGAGAAGCGACTGATAACAGGTGGTTTCCCTGATCCAACAGGCATATCGACTCACACGACTGTTGGGCTGGTTGTCGTGCAGTTGGCCACGTGTGTACAATGTAGTTTGAACGACTTGTACTTGTTTTGAATGCACCCATATCGTGCAGTCCATCGTTCAGTGTGCAAACGAGTTGGTCATTCAGTTGGTTGGTGCGCGGAAAATACAAGTCGTGCAATTGCTTGGTCATGCAGTCGGTCATGTCGTTGGGTTGGTCATGCAGAAAAAGTTGCATGTGTGTACGAACCTTAAAGAGGCACTTAAAGGGAACCAGAGACGAAGCACCCTTGTGTATTTTACCATGTATATCAGTAAGAACATTAGAGAAAACACTTACCATGCTCTCTGTTTCATCCTCACTGCTAAAAGTGTCTGTTATCAGCAGTCACAAGAATCCCAGACTGAGCAATTAACCCCCCTGGCGGTTTGCAAAAAATCCGCCAGGGGGCAGCAAATCTTTTTTTTTAATTTTTTTTTTTTTTTTTCATGTAGCGAGACAAAGTCTCGCTACATGATAGCCGCTGCTCAGCGGCATCCCCCCAGCCCCTCCGATCGCCGCCGGCGATCGGAGATCAGGAGATCCCGTTCAAAGAACGGGATCTCCTGGAGGGCTTCCCCCGTCGCCATGGCGACGGGCGGGATGACGTCACCGACGTCATCGACGTCGTGACGTCAGAGGGGACTCCGATCTGCCCCATAGCGCTGCCTGGCACTGATTGGCCAGGCAGCGCACGGGGTCTGGGGGGGGGGCGGCCGCGGCGAGAGGAATTGCGGCGGATCGGCGGGTAGCGGCGGCGATCAGATGCTACACGCAGCTAGCAAAGTGCTAGCTGCGTGTAGCAAAAAAAAAATTATGCAAATCGGCCCAGCGGGGCCTGAGCGGTGCCTCCCGGCGGCATAGCCCGTGCTCAGCACGGGCTTACCGCCAGGGAGGTTAAATCTGGCTTTGCTGGGAATGATTATTGCTGAGTCATTATAGCAAAGCCACAAGGGGGCAGGCTTGGTCTTCAAATAACACCACAGAAGACAGACTTAGCTATAATCTTTCTGTAGCAAAGCTAGACGGAGCAGCCTGACTGTTCAGTCGGGGATTCTTATCAGAGGTGATTATAGTCAGATTACACAGAGAACAATGAAACAAAGGGCAGATTAGGTGTTTACTGTCATGTTCCCACTGATTTATAAGGTAAAATACAAGAGGGTGCTTCATCTCTGGTTCTCTTTAAGTCAACAACAACAACAACAAAAATGAGTTTTACTCACCTGGGGCTTCCCTCAGCCCCCTGTAGCTGATCAGTGCCCTCGTCGTGTGCCTCCGATCCTCGTGTCCCCGCCGGCTGCTACTTCTGGTTTCGCCGTCAGGACCCGACAGGCTGGGAACGCGAGTGATTCTTTGCGTTCACAATATCGCCCCCCCTATGCTGCTATTGCGGCAAGGAAGGCCTCAATAGCAGCATAGGGGGCGATATTGTGGCTGGGAACGCGAAGAATCACTCGTGTTCCCAGCGTGTCAGATCCTGAGGCCGAAACCGGAAGTAGCCGCCGGCGGGGACACGAGGATCGGAGGGACACCACGAGGGCACTGATCAGCTACAGGGGGCCGAGGGAAGTCCCAGGTGAGTAAAACTCATTTTTTTTTGTTGACTTAACGTTCACTTTATGACTGCATTGTACAGTATTTGATTGATCGATAAAAGTCATCTTTTAGCTTATGGCTAGGCACATATCGGGCTCGCCCTTCAGATTGATTGCTGCAGTATCAGTGTTGGTAGACTATCTCACCACGTCAGAGTCCTCCATCCAGCTGATGCTGTAGAGGTCGCCGAGGTAGGTGTCTCGCTTGTCGTCGTAGTAACAGGCATAGGAAGACTCGTGAGGGTTGGCCGCTGTGGTGGCATAAACTGTAAATACACAAAGATGCAGGTCACACATCAACTCAAGAGGAGGTTTCTGAAAAGAGTCTCCTAGCGGGTTACAAATGACAACTTTATGCAGTCGTGTACCGCACTACCTACGGATAAACATGCAGGTTAAAAAGGGAGAACAGAGTTCTGCTGCAACTTCTGGCAGGATTAGGAAATTCTTAGCTTGCTGGAGATTCAAATTGAGAGTTCATTTTTAGCAACCTTAAAGAGAACCTGTATTGAGTAAAAATATTTCAAATAAACACATGAGGTAACTTCAAATGAACATTACATAGTTACCTTGCCATCAGTTCCTCTCAGAAGCTCACCATTTTCTTCTTACAGTGATCCCTTCCAGTTCTGACAATATTTTGTCAGATCTGAAATATATCAGTTGCTGTCAATAAAATATCAGTTGCTGTCAGTTACAGCTGAGAGGATGTACCAGGTAATGTCCATGTTTCCCTATGGCTCAAGTGGGCGATGTTACAGTTTAACTGTGTGCTGACCAGAAAGCGGTTATGGGTAATGACCATTTTCAAAATGGAGGACGGAAAATTCCCTTGATCATAGTGAACAAACAGGACGCGGGACAGGAGAAAGACACTGAGGAGTAGACAACATGGAAGGTAAGTATGACTTGTGTATGCTTATTTTGACTTTTATTTTCAGTTCAGGTTTTCTTTAAAGTGAACCAGAGATGAAAATAAACTAACGAGATAAACAATTGGATCTGTCCTTCTACTCCTAAAAAAATGACACTTTTCAATATCTCAAGGTTTTATTTTATGTATAAACATTTACAAAGCAGATGTGGCTTCATGGTGTAATGGTTAAAGGGGAACTGAAGAGAGAGGTATATGGAGGCTGTCATGTTTATTTCCTTTTAATCAATACCAGTTGCCTGGCAGCCCTGCTGGTCTATTTCTCTGCAGTAGTATCTGATTAAAACCAGAAACAAGCATGCAGCTAGTCTTGTCAGATCAGACTTATAAGTCTGAACCACTGAAACACCTGATCTGCTGCATGCTTGTTCAGGGGCTAGTATTAGAGGCAGAGGATCAGCAGGGCTGCCAGGCAACTGGTATTGTCTAAAAGGAAATAAACATGACAGCCTCCATATACCTCTCTCTTCAGTTCCCCTTTAAGGGCTCTGCCTCTGACACAGGAGACCAGGGTTCGAATTTCAGCTCTGCCCGTTCAGTAAGCCAGCACCCATTCAGTAGGAGACCTTGGGCAAGACTCCCTAACGCTGCTACTGCCTATAGAGCGCGTCCTAGTGGCTGCAGCTCTGGTGCTTTGAGTCCGCCAGGAGAAAAGCGCTATATAAATGTTCTGTGTTTAGATGTAATGTTTTATAGTCTGTGCTCAATTGCAGTGTCTCAAGAGTCCCAGAGTGAAAGGGACCCTTTTATCTTTTCCCCTCGCCGTAAAAAGCCCAGGTCTCTGCTTAGGAAAAGGTTTTATAGCTGTAATTTGTTATCAGTGAGCCGACGGAGTCCTGACTGGAGAAAAACTAAGTTCCATAGCTAATTATAAACTCTTTCAAGCAGGGGGAAAAAAAAAGAAAAAAAGCACAGCATAAGTGTCTCTATGCTTGCCACTGTATATACACGTCTATCTCATCATGTTACATGTCATCTCTGGTACACTTTAAAGGTAACCAGAGACGAAGCACCCTCATGTATTTTACCCTATAGATCAGTGGGAACATTAGAGAAAACACCTACCCTGCTCTCTGTTTCATCCTTCACTGCTCAGCCTGCTTGTTATCAGCTCTGATAAAATCTCCCACTGAGCATTCAGTCTGGCTTTGCTCAGGAATCATTATAGCTGAGTCATTATAGCAGAGCCAGAAGGGGACAGGCTTGGGCTTGAAAATACATCAGAGAAGACAGACTCCGCTATAATGATTCCTGAGCAAAGCCAGACCGAATGCTCAGTCGGGGATTTTATCAGGGCTGATAACAGGCACACAAATTGTCACATGTGAAAGTTGCAAAAAGACTGGGAAAGATCAGATCTGTACATGGTCAGAATGAGAGGCGAATACCCCCCCCCCCCCTCTCACACACACACCAAGAATTGCTCCATCATAAGTGACTCAAACAGCCGACAATTTACCGTCAGATAGTCACATGACTTGTCGGCAGAATTCACCGCTTTTCATTATTCAGCTCTCACATGAGAGGACGGGATTTCAGTTCTGCAATCTGAATTTCAGGGGGAGGTCAGCGTCGGGGGAGCTCATGATGTACAGACGTCAGAACGCGGGCGCGGTCATATCAGATCTTCACACGAGGAAGTGAAAGAATAAGAGGAGCACAATGCATCCATACACACAAGAGGAAGTTGTACTTTAAAGCATATGAAAGAAAAGCGTCACTTAGATGTTACTCATCCCCGGCTGTGAATAATAAATACATGTGGAATAAAATAAAGTCCCTTTAAAAGGTTAAGGCGCTCGTGGATAGCAGCAGTGGCAGGCATTTTAAAATGTCCTGTGGTCCGTTAACAGGTACTAACAGGACGTTTTAAAACATAGCGGGGGCGGGTAATGGTTAATAACCGCCCATGTCTCTGATTGGACAGCACACTTACTGTTGATGTTGTTGGGTAAGTGGTTCATCATAGAGCCGGACTCGCAGGCCTCGATGTACAGGACCATCTGTAAGAGAGAGAACTCCGCTGTGACAGGCAGCCCAGAATACAGGATCACCAGATCTCCAGCAACAGGACAAGCTGCTGCCGGGAGATCGCACTATATATCCCTGGAGAGGGGAAACTCCAGCAAATCTCTCCCCCCTCCCCTATATATAAGAACATGGAGCTGCAGATCCACTTCCAGTTTTTATTGCCATTTTACAAAAGCTGGGATGTGTACGTGTAAAAACAGCACCGTGCTAATTTGGAAGCCAGGAGAGGCTGAACTTACCAATATTCTACTATTGGGCTCTGACTAATTTCGATACGACTTTAGCGAACCCTCATCTCTCACTAACCCTCCCTCTACCTTCCCCTAACCCACCCTGTACATATCCCTAACACTAACCCTCCCTTTACCTACCCCTAACCCTCCCTCTACATATCCCTAACACTAACCCTCCCTCTACCTACGCCTAACCTCCCTCTACCTACCCCTAACCCACCCTGTACTTACCCTAACCCCCCCCCCCTCAACCTATCCCTAACACTAACCCTCCCTCTACCTACCCCTATCTAACCCTGCCTCTACCTACCTCTAACACTAACCCTCCCTCTACCTACCCCTAACCCACCCAATACCTACCCCTAACACTGACCCATCCTCTACTGACCCCTAACACTAACCCTCCCTCCACCTACCCTTAACACTAATACACCCAATACCTACCACTAACATTTACCCATCCTCTGCTGACCCCTAACACTAACCCACTCTCTACCTACCCCAAACACTAACTTATCACCAATCACCTGCAGTTATTACTGACACACCCACTAAGAAACTCTGTAGCAATGCTGAAGTGGCCTTTTCAGGTTCAATCAAACTAACAAATCGAAATGGGTATTTGCAAAAAAATTCTAGTACTGCAGTAATCTGAATGGAGGGCAACAAAAAAAAAAAAATGGAATATCACTCTTACTGTAAAGATTCCCTTCCTCTATGAGCAGTTTATATTTTCCGTACCCTTTTGTACTTCTTGTTCTCATACATGTACTGTAAGGTCTTGTTCAGGTCTTTGACATGAAGCTGAAAGAGAACAAAGTATACAAAAACATTGAAAAAGTGAGCCAACAATCATACAAGGACTGTCACTGTGGCAGGGGGGAGGGGGGCTTAATCCCTCCCGAGACAGCAGTATAGATGTGTCACTGGCCCCCAGGCTAGCGGTGGGTTGTTAGTATAGAAGGGGATGACACGTGGCCCACGCTTCTTGCAGGCGGGGCTAGTGGGAGAATAATGAGTTTGGGGGTCACTCGGGCATTAGACGTCGCTATGGATGCGCCATGGCGGATCTTAAGGTGACATTTGGGGCTCTCATACACAAGCTAGATTGTCACCCGAAGTGGACTTTATTGTGACAAAGGTAATTTGGCCACTCCCATTTTAAAATTCTGGAGAAGCTCGAGAAGATAGCTGAGGGGAAATTTGCACTGATGGAGCAGAGCATCGTAGCGACCATTTTATCCGCTACAGAGTTCTGCGGGCTGACGGTAATCTGACGCCAGCTAGCTCAGCATTTGCAGCTGTACACGGACCTTTTCTACAATGTGAGTACAGGCAGACATCAAACAACTGAAATCAACGTTCTGAGAACACAAGCCCTTAAAGAGAGTCTGAAGCTAGAATAAATCTCGCTTCAGACCTCATATATAGCAGGGGCATGTGTGCCCCTGCTAAACCGCCGCTATCCCGCAGCTTAACGAGGGTCCCTGTCCCCCCAAATACCCTCCGTAATGCGGGGGAGCGCTTCCTGGTTGGGGCAGGGCTAACCGCCGCAGCCCTGCCCCACGCGCGTCTGTCAGCGCGTATCTCCGCCTCTCCCCCGCCCCTCTCAGTCTTCCTTCACTGAGAGGGGCGGGGGAGAGGCGGCGATGCGCGGCTGATAGACGCAAATGGAGGCAGGGCTGCAGCCGTTAGCCCTGCCTCCAGGAGCGACCAAGCCTGCGATCAAGTGTCGCAGTGGGAGGTTTGGGGGTGAAGGGACCCCCGTTTAGCGGCGCGTATGCGGCGGTTTAGCAGGGGCACACATGCCCCTGCTAACTATGAGCTCTGAAGCGAGATTTATTCTCGCTTCAGAGTCTCTTTAACTGAGAGGGATATGGAGACTGCCATTTTACTTCCATGTAAACAATAACAGTTGCCTGGCTATCCTGCTGATCTCTTTGGCTGCAGTAGTGTCTGAATCACACACCTGAAATAAGCATGCGGCGAAACCAGTCACACTTCAGTCAGAGCACCTGATCTGCTGCATGCTTGTTCAGGGTCTATGGCGAAAGGTGGCCACGCAAAATACAATCAAATGATCCAATTCAATTCCAGATTTCCTTTTTTTTTTTTTTTTTTTTTTCTCGATATAAGTCAATCGGGAGAGGTGGATTTTTCTAATAAACTTTTATGCAAATTGAATGGAATGGAATAGGGTAGATTGTCAATTTCTCAATATATACAGCCAAGTGATTTTTTCAGAGTTTTCAATCATTCTTTTTCATAATTGGGGAAAAATTGGATTTTTCAAATGTTATAATCAATCAGAAAAATGGATTGCATTCCTTGAATTGAAATTGTTTTTAAAATAAATAAAAATTGTATGGTGTGTGGCCACCTTTAAAATATTAGAGGCAGATGATAAAGGACTTACGAGGCGAGCATTGAAAAAAAAGTTAAGTACCTCATGTCCATTGTAGTCCTAAAGCCTCATCTACACGATGAGGTTTCGATCCGGCGGCTTGATTCGTTTCCGGATCGCCTCTTCCGCGTCCCCGCTGGCCACGCGTGCGCCGGATTTGATTCCCCGCTCGTATCAGCCGGCGCCGCTCATCTTCCGCTCGATTCCCTGCCATTGTCCCCTCGCGGGGAACGAGCAGGGAATCGGCGGTGCGGAGATCCGTCCTGTCGGATCTTATCAATCGAGCCGCATCAGCGGCTCGATTGATAAGCCACATCGCCGCCTCATCTACCCGTGTAGATGAGGCTTTCTATCAGCACCTTCCTTTCAACTGACTGGCGCTCTGATAAGCTAATCCACTTTGCATTGCCAGCCCCGACCCTGCCCCGAGTCGCCTTATCAGGCGGCGACTAGAGTCACCGCTTTAAAAGTTCCAACGCCTGCGCAGTTCTCTTAGCCTAGTGCGGCTGCGCAGGTATTGTGATGTCTGCGGCCGTCCTCGCTCCTATCACTCTGTTGTACGTCATGTGGGCGTGTCCACAAGACCGCCCACATGACATGAATGATGTAAAAGTCAGCCGCACCCCCTCAGCAGAGACGAACAGTGCTGAGGGACGCAAGACGTGACTTGTCATATACTTGTGTGTCAGCACAAGCAAATGCAAAGTGGATTAGCTTATCAGAGCGCCAGTCAGTTGAAAGGAAGGCGCTGATAGTCTGTCCTAAGGACTACAATGGACATGAGGTACTTAACTTTTTTTTCAATGCTCGCCTCGTAAGTCCTATGATAAGCAGAGCAGGCGTGCAATTTGCATTGCGTAAAAGGAAATACAGGTCAGCCTTCATATTCCTCTAACTTCAGGTGTGCTTTAATATATATAAAAAAACAAACAAACAAAAAAAAAAAACAGTCCAGAGATAACATGCAGAATAGTTTCCTGTCCATCTGGCTGCAGCCTGTGTATAAGGAGACATTACTGAGGTCAGTCCTGAAAGGGTTACAATATAAAGCAGCTTCTGGTTCTTCTGGTTCTGCCAAGTGACACTGCTGCTTTCACTTCCCCCTTCTCCATCTATTGTGCTCACATCTATTATTATAACCAATCAGAATGAGGAATTGGGACAGGCAGCGATCCTAGCAGCGGGGTGGGGGCGGGACAGTACTTACATCATCACTGGGAAAGGCCAGCAGACCCGGAGCTCCGTGGTCAGTGAAGTAGACAAACACGTGATCGTCAGGTCCGCTGCAAGACAACAGTGTCCTATGGTTATGTAGGGCAGAGAATAGCTGCACAACCCTTCAGTTAAGCCTATCGGACATCATAACAGAACCCCCTACCCCATAAAAAAACGCCCCCCCTACCACCACACTAAGACAAAAACAGCCCCCACCTAACAGGCAAAAACACCCCCACCACCACCCCACTAAGACAAAAACAACCACCCCACCCTTCAAAGACAGACCCCCCTACCCAAAAAAGACAGAAACAGTCCCCCACCACACTGACAAAAACTACCCACACCCTTCAAAGACAGAGACAGTGTTCTCCCCAGGCTCTTTTAGCCGGGCGCGCCACCCGGCTAGTTTTGGTGAGCACCCGGCTGTCATCGGCTCACCTCCTTCTCTGCTGTAAGCAGAATTATGCAGAGAAGCGCCGGCCCTGCATTCTCTCATCTCGCCCCACCCGGCTACTATTTCATGCCACCCGGCTGGAAAAAAATTCTGGGGAGAACACGGAGACCCGACCCCACAAAGACAGAAATGCCCCCCCCCCCTCCAAACAAAGACAAAAACAGCCCCTCACCACCCAGGCTGTAAAAGTAAAAAAAAAACGAGGACCTGGGCAGGTATGGAAACAAGGCTGCATTAAGGTGGGTACACACGTCAGATAAAAGTCTTTGGAAAATGAAAGATCACAGACCAATCTTACCCCCTTTCATGTAGTATGAGAGCCATACTCTGCACAGTCTATTCTATGGAGCTGAACTCCCCATCAGATAAAATCTTTGCAAGATGCTGCACACACAGATGCTGTACACATGCAACAGATCAGTATCTGCAAAAGATCTGTTCCTGCAAAAGATCCATTCCTGCAAAACGCATTCATAGTCTATGATATCTGCAGACCTTATACACACCTTGTTTAATGGACAATTATCTGTAGATCAGATCCACCAGATTGGATCTTCAGATCGGCAGATAATCGGCTGATCTGCAGATGAATGTCCATTAAACAAGGTGTGTATGGGATCTGCAGATATCATAGACTATGAAAGCATTTTGCAGGAATGGATCTTTTGCAGGAACAGATCTTTTGCAGATACTGATCTGTTGAATGTGTACAGCATCTTTGTGTGCAGCATCTTGCAAAGATTTTTATCTGATGGGGAGTTCAGCTCCATAGAATAGACTGTGTAGGTATGGCTCTCATACTATATGAAAGGGGGTAAAATTGGTCTGTGATCTTTCATTTTCCAAAGACTTTTATCTGACGTGTGTACGCACCTTTAGCTTAGCACAGAGGGAGATGCTGTGTGAGGTCCGTTGGCTCGGGGGATGCCGCAATGCAGGCTGAAGCTTCTACTTCCGCATCTCGGCAGGCCGGCGTCGTCATTGGAGCGCAGGAGGTGACAGAGCGGATTGGCCGGACGGAGGAGGCGCTCTCAGTACGCCCTGCGCAGGGGAAACCAGTGACAGCCTTTCACTGCAGCATGGGTCTGCGCTGCTCACTAATTGGCTGTCACCTGTTTAAATATCAGGAAGTCCTTTCTGTCAGTGCCCGTGATAGTAACTGCTAACTAACTAATTACTGGCTAGCTCTCATCACTTGTTTGTTTGACTAATGCTGGCAATACACAGTACGTTTGTGCCACTCGATTGAGCCATTTAGATAGCTCGATTGATAAATTCCGACATGTCCGATCACCCGCCGGATCGATTCCGCGCTCTATACCGCGGGCGGGAAAATGATAAGGAAAACGAGCAGAAGATAAAAGAATCGCCCGTCATTAAAGAGACACTAAAGCGAAAAAAAATATATGATATAATGAATTGGTTGTGTACTATGAATAATTACTAGAAGATTAGCAGCAAAGAAAATATTCTCATATTGTTATTTTCAGGTATACAGTGTTTTTTCTAACATTGCATCATTCTATAATATGTGCAGATTACACAACATTCAGCATTCAAAATGAGTCTTTCAGAGCAGTCTGTGAAGTAATGAACTCTCCTCTAGCAGAGGAAAAGTAAACAGTTCAATTACAGTTCAGATAATAAAAGTCAGATAACAGCCCTCTCCAGGACTAAGTTAGTCGGAGAGCTTAATGGCTTTTTTGCATAGAGATAACAACTGGAGTTTCTCAACTCTTCCTGTACTGGAAACAATTAGACTGATGTATCTGATCTTAATGTTTTTTTTCTTAGCTGTGCTACACATACAAATGATAATATCATTTTTTTTTCGCTTCAGTGATATACCTCCTGGACTTATCCTACCCTGGAATCTGCATACCCATAAGCTCATTTTCATAGGACTATCTACCTTCTGGACTCATTATTGGCCCTGGATCCTGCATATCCAAAAGCAATCATCTCTGGACTTCCGTGCTTACAGTACCTCTGTTCATTCATCTGGATTGCTGCTGCTTCTGGAACTCAGGTGACTATTACTACTTCTGAGGGCCCGTTTCCACTTGTGCGGTGCGAATTAGTTGCGGAAAACGCAAAAAAGAATTTGCGCGTGGATGCAAATTTTACCGCAAATCCGCGAGCGTTTTTTGCATATGTTAATGAGTATGCGTATTTAACCATATCAGTGCCTTAGGCTTTAACATTGATTTCATGCGAAAACGCCCGCAAATTTGCGGTAAAATTCGCATACGAAATTCCTATTAAATACATTGTATGCGAATTGCGAATTTTGAGGGCTCTGCCGTGCAGATTTTTTTCTGCACAGAAAAACGCTCAGAAATCCTGACAAGTGGAAACAGGCCCATCCACTTGTATTGTCTATGCGAATCTGCATGCAGGAAACGCATGCAGATTCGCTATAGTGGAATCGGGCCCTGACTCATTACTTCTTGTGCCCTGCCATCTGTTTTGCAGAAGAATTGCTGGTATAATCTCTGCGCTTCACATTGTATGCAGTATCTGCTTACAAAGAGTTAAGGTGGCCATACACTGGTCGATTTGCCATCAATTTGACCAACAGATAGATCCCTCTCTGATCGAATCTGATCAGAGAGGGGTCGTATGGCTGCCTTTACTGCAAACAGATTGTGAATCGATTTCAGCATGAAACCGATCAGAATCTGTGGAGCTGCCTTTGTGGCCCTCATACATGACCTGATCCGGCCGGCGCGAGTCCCCCTCTGTCCGCGCTGCTTCTTCTCCGCGCTCGGCTCCAGCTTCACTGAACTTCCTGTCCGGGGAAGTTTAACCAGTAGAGGGCGCTCTACTGTTTAAACTTCCTGCCGGGACAGGAAGTTCAGTAAAGCCGGTCCGGAGCCCAGCACGGAGAAGAAGCAGCGCGGACAGCGGGGATACGCGCCGACTGGATCAGGTCATGTATTGCCGCTAGCGTCGGGCATTCGAACGCCGCTATCGAAGCACTCCTGACCCGCCAGCGATCGAGGGAAATCTTCCGCATGGAACAACAGGAATCGTCTGGAACGATCGATTTCGGACGGAAATCACTCTGTCAGCGTTTGCGCGACGATTTAACAGCCGATTCAATCACAGTGATCGAATCGGCTGTATATCGTCGGGAAAATCTGTGTGTGGTTAGGTCACTCTTTGGAAGTGTTAGCTAGTCAGCCGCATCCGCATACAGTGTGAATCAGAGTCTAATACCAGCAAGCCCTGACATGCTGCTTGTTTGGCAGTCAGAAAAAGCAGTTATCTCCCACGTTGCAATGAGGTTCACAGACTGGAAACTGTCATGGCCATGACCTCACACTGTGGGAGGGGTTTCACCACAATATCATCCATACAGACCCCCCTGATTATCTATTCGAGAAAATGTAAAGATCTTTTGTGGGAAAGGGGGTATCAGCTACTGATTGGGATGAAGTTCAAAGGAACAGGTTTCTTTACAAAACGTTCACAAACCTCTGAATCACCTTCCCGGATCCCTTGCCCTTCACGGCCTTGGCGTCGCCCTTGAGAACTGCCAGGAAGTTTGCGGGGGTGACATCCTGGAATTAAAGCAATCGCACCATCAAAAAAATGAGGGCTCAATATCAACTCCTGACAAGTGGCCAACACAGCACAGATGAGATACGATATAACTGAGCGGTCTTCCCTACCACAAGAATTACGGTAATATCTAAAGTGACTAGTCGCTGGAGGCATCCAATCAAATAATAAAAGCCGGCTTTAAAAAAAAAAAAAGATAGGTGTTGGTTTACCTTCAATGATGACAACTGGTCAATATATTCAGACAGTTTATTGAAAAGTGCAGACAACAACAACATGTTTTGTGTCCTGGAGCCTCTTCCTCTGGCTGGATAGTGTAATGGTTAAGGCCTCTGCCTCTGACACAGGAGACCTGGGTTCAAATCTCTACTCTGCCTGTTCAGTAAGCCAGCACCTATTCAGTAGGAGATCTTGGGCAAGTCTTCCTAACACTGCTACTGCCTATAGAGCGTGTCCCAGAGGATGCAGCTCTGGTGCTTTGAGTCCGCCAGGAAAAAAGCGAGATATAAATGTTCTGTGTTTGTTTGTTTCTTAGGTAAATATATATATGCCTTGCCAACAGCTGAAAATAGCTCAGTTGTAAAACATGTTGTTGCCTGTCTGGCTTTATGCAATAAAGTGTTTTCTCATATGATAAAGTTGTTTTCTCGTGCCTTACAGACATCAATACATTTGTGTAAAAAATAAAAGTGATTGATGCCTTCCTCTATGCCAATTTCAGCTCCTAATGCTTACTCCTTGATGAGGCGTGAATCAGAATTAAAGGGATACTGTAGGGGGGGCGGGGGGGAAATCGGGGGAAAATGAGTTCAAGTTACCCCGGGGCTTCTAATGGTCCCCGCAGACATCCTGTGCCGGGCAGCCACTCACCGATGCTCCAGCCCCGCCTCCGATTCACTTCTGGAATTTCAGACTTTAAAGTCTGAAAACTACTGCGCCTGCTTTGCCGTGTCCTTGCTCCCGCTGATGTCACCAGGAGCGTACTGCGCAGGCCCAGTATGGTCTGTGCCTGCGCTCCTGGTGACATCAGCGGGAGCGAGGACATGGCAACGCAGGCGCAGTGGTTTTCAGACTTTAAAGTCTGAAATTCCAGAAGTGAACCGGAGGCGGGGCCGGAGCATCGGTGAGTGGCTGCGCGGGCACAGGATGTCTGCGAGGGACCATTAGAAGCCCCGGGTAACTTCAACTCATTTTCCCCTGACCCCCGCTACAGTATTCCTTTAAAGTAAGGCCCTATTACCATTTTTAGAGGACTTACAGTTGCTACAGTGACCAGAATTGTGAGCCGGCAGCATGAGTCATTTCCTTCAGACAACATAGACAGGGAGCAGAATGGAAACCGCTATGCAATGACGGATTACAAACTCACAAATCCGGCCAATCAAGTACAGTCACTAGTGATTTGGATTGGCCTCATTCCGAGCTGCCTACAAGCTGCAACAGAACTCCCATCGGGATGGAAGTATCTGCATCTCATTGAACAGCTGTGCTAGCAATATGTTGTGGTTGGAAATGTAACTCACAACAGACGCAAGAAAACCACCTTTGGGTGCAGGTACAAGGTCACTAGACAAGAATGGGGTATCGGTTCCTTACCTCTCCTGTGTAGTCCTTCAGCACTCCGGCATAGACATCTGTCCCGTTAGGCCTGTTAATTACTACTCCTTTGGTTGGATTCCTGCAAATAAGATGAAATAATTTATAACTATTAGTTCTATGGGGCGGCTTATCACATAAGACATTGAGGAGTACAGGAAGGTAGAGCAGTTTTTGCCTCAAAGGAGCTGACACTCTAAAGGTGGCCACACACCATACAATTTTTAAAATATCTGTTCAATTTAACAATCGCAATCAATTTTTCTGACTGATTGTAACATTTCAAAAATTTGACCACACAGATATGTTCAATTTTTCCCCAATTATGATAAAAATAATTGGAAACTCTGATAAAATTGCTAGGGTGCGTGTATTAATACATTGACAATCCAACACACATCATACAATCTTTAGAAAGATTGAAGAAAAATATCTGTCATTCCGGATCGATAAAAATCAAAGAAAAAAACGGGAAATCCGATCTGATTTTTCAGTCGAATGAAAAAAAAAAAAAAGCTCTCAATTTTTTCGGGAGATCCGATCGGTTTTATCGAATTGCCGTAAAATCGGATCATTTTATTGTATCGTGTGTGGCCACCTTAACCACTTAACGACCACGGTCAGACGATTGGCGGACCTAGGTGTTACCATGTTACCATGGAAACGGACGCTCGTTCTAGCGGCCTTTCCATGTCAGTTCACGGAGGGTGTCTCCGTGAACAGTCTGCGAGCCGCCGATCGCGGCTCGCAGGCGAAATGTAAACACGTGGGGAAGAAATCCCCGCTGTTTACATCGTACGGCGCTGCAGCAGCGCCGTAAAGCAGATCGACGATCCCCGGTTTCTGATTGGCCGGGGATCGCCGGCATCTGATAGGCTGAAGCCTATCCTAGGCGCCGCCCATAGAGTGAGGGAGGGAAGGGCAGAGGGGGCGGAAATCGCTGTGGAGGGGGGCTTTGAGGAGCCCCCCCCCCGCAGATAGCCGGCGGTGATCAGAACCCCCCAGCAGGGGGTGGGGAAGGAGGGGGGGGGGGGGGGGGGGGGAGTCTGATCGCCCTGCACTAATCATGATCTGTGCTGCGGGCTGGAGAGCACACGCAGCACAGATCAGCCAAAATGAGCCCGGTCCTTAAGTGGTTAAGTCATCTGTCACACTCCTACTGACCAGCCTATAACACAGCAGTCAGATATCCATTAACCCACTAGTATGCTGGTGTGTCCCAAAAGGAAACCCAACAGTATTGCCACCCCTAGTGGTACCCGACAGCTGCCCCTACCCACAGCTGTACATGGCATGCGTGGTTTTGGTGCAATAAATTAGATCTAACACAGAAAATACCAGTGTAGAAACGACACTGCAGTGACAAAGAGTTGAATGCAGTAAATGAGTCCAGATAGCCACTTCCTGGTTTCAGCATCAGAAACACTTCCTATAGTTATATATCCTTGTGTAGTGGCATGTAGCCCCACCCTCCCAGTGATGTCACAGCCTAGGCTGTTTAGCTATGCAGAATTATCCTCCCAGAGCATTCTGGGAGTCCAGGTATATTTTTACTGGCTTCGGGAACAGTCAGTAAACAAACATTCCGCACAGCTGCAGCTGACAAGTTGAAAGATGTTGCCACCTGTGATACATTTTGGAATGTAAATCAGGGAGAGGAAAGATTTTACAATGGGCTATGGATAGGGAACTGGCTAATGGACAGAAAACAAAGAGTTGTGGTCAATGGATCGTACTCAAAATGGGAGACTGTTAGCAGTGGGGTACCACAGGGGTCTGTTCTGGGTCCAGTGCTCTTCAATTTATTTATTAATGACCTAGTAGATGCAGTAGTGAGCAATGTTGCTATTTTTGCAGATGATACAAAATTGTGCAGAATCATCAACTCTCAGGAAGATAGTGTCATATTGCAACAGGATCTGGATAGGATGGCTATATGGGCACATACATGGCAGATGAAATTCAATGTTAACAAATGTAAAGTCATGCATTTTGGACGTACTAATGGTCTAGCACCATGCAAAATAAATGGGATACAGTTGGGGACATCAAACTTGGAGAAGGACTTAGGAGTACTCATCGACAACAAGTTAAATAATCGGACTCAATGCCAAGCCGCTGCAGCTAAAGCTAACAAAATTTTGGGATGCATTAAAAAGGAAATAAAAACTCGAGATGCTAGCATAATATTGCCCCTGTTTAACTCTCTAGTAAGGCCACATCTGGAATATGGAATTCAGCTCTGGGCACCACATTACAGGAAATATATTGCAGTCTTAGAGCAGGTGCAGAGACGAGCAACAAAATTGATACGTGGGATGGAAGGTCTCACTTACCAAGAAAGGTTAGATAAACTGGGTTTATTTAGTCTAGAGAAAAGATGCCTTAGAGGAGATCTAATTAACATGTATAAATACATCAGAGGGCAAAATAATAGCTTGGCAGATGAGCTTTTTGTCCCTAGGCCTTCTCAAAGGACTAGAGGACATGATCTGCGCATGGAGGAAAACAGTTTTAGCCATTTATTTAGGAAAGGGTTCTTTACAGTAAGAGTGATTAAGATGTGGAATGCATTGCCACAGGAAGTCGTTATGGCAACCTCTATACCTGCATTTAAAGGGGGCTTAGATGCTTTCCTTGCGTTGAAAGACATCCATGGCTACAATTACTAGGTAATGCCTAATGATGTTGATCCAGGGATTTTATCTGATTCTGGAGTCGGGAAGGAATTTTTCCCCTTTTGGGGCTAATTGGACCATGCCTTGTAAGGGTTTTTCGCCTTCCTCTGGATCAACAGGGATATGTGAGGGAGCAGGCTGGTGTTGTACTTTATACTAGTTGAACTTGATGGACGTATGTCTTTTTTCAACCAAAATAACTATGTAACTATGTAACCACTGACTAAATCATTTATAAATGAATATTGTACAAAAAAAAAAAAAAACGACAAATTTATTACGTTTTTTTTTACTGCACAAAGCAATATCAACTCCCATATCTCTATTTTTAGAGGTTTTATTCAAAGCTCTCTAAGGCCTGGGGCACACCAAAACCGCTAGCGGATCCACAAACACTAGCGGTTTTGGGTGCAGAAGACAGAGTTTGGTCCAAGTGCACACCGGGCGGATCTTGATGCAATCTGCCGGCCGCATCCGCCTCAGCATCCGCGTGGCTAATGTATCTATGGGCTGGTGCACACCGGCGGTTTTAGGTTTTAAGCAAACCGCAAACGTGCAGCAAGAGGCACGTTTGCGGCTTGCTAAAAACCTCGAACCGCCGGTGTGCGCCAGCCCATAGAGATACATTAGCCACGCGGATTTTCAGGCGGATGCGGCCGGCGGATCCGCCCGGTGTGCACTGGGCCTAAGATTTATGGGCAATAATTCAGAAAGTGTTCAGATGCGGTCCTGGCTTTATGTGTGAGGATCACCCCAGAAGACCCAGTCTGATAGCAATAGGACTCCACGCTGATTCAGAAACCTCCACAGGCAGTTTAAATCGATGAAAAGTAGAATCCGATATATCTTACTTGCAAACAAAAAGCATACACTGATGTTTTTAGAACTTTTTCATAGATAAAAAGACAATGCGTACAATGTACAATGTACACACAGATTACCTAACTGACCCAAATCTAGAAGGGCCGGTTCACACTTGGCGCTTGGAGCGCCGCTTGCCCTGATCGCGATTTTTCGCTTGTGATTTCCATTCAATAGAACGAGAATCACACAGCGCAATCGCCCCCGAAACGCTGCCTGCAGCGTGTTTGCGATTGATGGAAATCACAAATGCTGCAGTGTGAATGTATCCATAGGTATACATTAGTAGCAGCGCTTTGCTGATCACCGGCGATCAGCAAAGCGCTGAAGAAGAAAAAAAAAAAAAAAATTAACTCAGTATGAACCAATGATCTACAAAATGGCTGCCGTGCAGGAAGTGACAGCAGGGATATGCTAACTAGCTAAATCCTGCAGGGATTTTAGATTATTATAAAAAAAATGTAAAATAAACAATGTTTAATGCTGGAAATACACGGTTCGTTTCTGGCGCTCGATTCTCCTCTCGATCGTTTTTGCCGCTCGATTCTGCAGTCAATTCTCTTATCTTCCGCTTGTTTTTCTTATCTTTTTCCATTCACTTCTATCAGAAATCGAGCGGCGAAAGGATCGAAAGGGAGATCGGACATGTCGGAAATTATCGAACCATCTAATCAGCTCAAAAATGAACTGTGTATTCCCAGCATAACATACAGAGAGGCTGTTGTGACAGCACAGAAAGGTTATTCAACAACCAGTTTTTCACGATCACGAGGGGTTGTAAAAAGTGCAACAGAGATACTGTAAATGCTGTATAAATCTGGGAGGTAAAGGCTCTGCTCTGAGACAAACACTGCAGACAGTCACACCAGGTTCCAGACTGGATTATTTTACAGCGACAGGAGACTATGTACCTAAACTTTTCTCTCTAGAAAAAAACACCAATGTCACTGTACAGTCATAAGGACCACATGCCCACAGACAAGGGAGGTTACAACACCACCATATTTATTTCCAATTAAACAAAACCAGTTGCCTGGCAGCCCTGCCCAGCTGCAATAGTGTCTGAATCACACACACTGCAGTGTTTGAATAGAATTTGGTTTTGTGGCTGACAATCCCGCTTTAAGTGGTTAAGGCCACACTTTTGCTTATAGTAAGAGGACACTTACGCTTCATTCTGTGCGATGTCGTCATACATCATCACCACGATCTGCTCATCGGGGATGCCGTTTTTCTTGATGATTTGGTAAGCGTGGCACAGGTCGGCCTGGAAAAGAGACCAAAGTCTGTTTAAAGCGGATCCGAGATGAAAAACTAGATAAGATATATCAACAAGTTACTTGTTATAATTAAAGTTTAGATAGTTTACACAGAAAATCTAGCTGCAAACAGCTTCAAAAGTTTATGATCATTTATTCCTGTGATACAATGACAGCAGCCATGATTTGTTTGTCACATTACACAGAGGCAAGCTACTCTGCATCTCCAGCCCTCAGCCTGTGACCTTCAGTCCCCTCTCCTCCTCCCCTCTGCCTTTGAAATCTCTGGCTAGTAAGTCCTCCTGCCCCTCCTCCTCCTGTCCTGAGCTCCCATAAGCCTTTGCTACAGTGCCAAGGCACTCTGAAAAAGCTGTGGACGTGGCTTGTTTAGTTTATAGGGAATTAGGGTATTAAAACAAAAAAAAAGTATTTGGCTTGAGGAATGCCCTATAAACTATATGTAAGGAACACAATTATGCAATGAGTAAAAGTTTATCTCGGATCCACTTTAAAAAGAGAACCCGAGGTGGGGTTCTGACAATGCTATCCGCACACAGAGGCTGGGTCTGCTTATATTGCCCAGCCTCTGTTGCTATCTCAATCCCCCCCTAAGTTCCCCCAGCACTCTGCTATGCCGCCATAAATCACAGCCGTGCTGTCGACACGCAGCGGGGTGTGTTTACCTATGTAGTGTCACTCTGGCCGCTCCCCCTGCCTCCTGCATAGCTCCGGTCCCCGCTCGCGTCCCTTCCCTCCCACGCTGATTGGAGGGAAGGGACGGGGACTGTGCGTGTCGACAGCACGGCTGTGATTTATGGGGGACAGCAGAGTGCAGGGGGAACTTAGAGGGAATTAAGGGAATTGAGATAGCAACAGAAGCTGGGCAATATAAGTAGACCTAGCCTCTGTATGCGGATAGCATTCTTAGAAACCACCTCGGGTTCTCTTTAATGTCATCCTGCTACAGCGCTTTCAGCCCTGCCTAGTGCGAAGAGGCGGGGCTATAATCCATGCTCCTCCCACATGGTGGATGGAAAAATAACAGCTTTAATGGAGGTCGGGGGGGGATGGGCACTTAGAGGCCCTGTAGTGACATATAGAAAAATGCAGTAAATTATTCAGGACACCCATGTTTACGGTGATCTTCCTGGTTTCAGAAACATCTATATATTGCTGTATATTGGTATGCAGCCACTCCCTCCCAGTGATGTCACAGCCTAGCCTGTTAAGCTATGTGGAATTCTCCTCCCAGAGCACTCTGAGCAAATTAAAGGGAACCTGAGGTTAGAGTGAAATGGAGGCTGCCATATTTATTTCCTTTTAAACAATCAGGTCAGGTACTCTGACTCAGGTTTTACTAGATTAGCCATATGCTTGTTCCAGGGTTTTGACTCAGGTACTACTTATGCCAGAAGATCAACAGGACTGCCAGGCAACTGGCATGGTTTACAAGGAAGTAAATATGGCAGCCTCCATATGCCCCTCCGATTCCCTTTAAAGGAGAACTGTAGTGAAAGGTATATGGAGGCTGCCATATTGATTTCCTTTTAAGCAATACCGGTTACCTGGCAGCCCTGCTGAGCTATCTGCCTGCAGAATCACACCAGGAACAAGCATGCAGCTAATCTTGTCAGATCTGACAAAAATGCCAGAATCACCTGATCTGCTGCATGCTTGTTCACAGTCTAGGGCAAAAAGTATTAGACGCAGATGATCAGCAGGACAGCCAGGCAACTAGTATTGCGTAAAAGGAAATCAATATGGCAGCCTCCATATACCTCTCACTTCGTTTCCACTAACGCAAATTTGCATGCGTTGTACGCATGCAGATTCGCATTACCAATACAAGTGGATGGGACCGTTTCCACTTGTCAGGAATTCTGTGCGGTTTGCTGTGCAGAAAAAATCTGCACGGCAGAGCCATCAGAATTCGCATGCCGCACACGAATAGCCAGTAATGTTATGTAATAGGAAAACCGCAAGCATTGTAGTCTTGCGATTTTCCCGGCATTTCCGCGTGAAAACCCATGTCAATGCTTGCCGGCATTGACATGGTTAAAATTGCATAGCGCAAACCGTGGGCAATTACACGTGAAAATCCGCATGGAAACGTGAATAAATCCGCACGTGGATTCGTTGATGCGATTTTCGTGTCAAAAACGCAACGCTCAAGTGGAAACGTACCCTGAAGCCATTTAAAATACCTCTTTTTATCCAGCAGGCTGCTTCAGCATTACAATCCAAACTGATTCGCCACGAGAAAGTGGCAGAGCAAGGTCTTTATCCCCATGAAATCCCCGGGGCAAAATTCCACAACTTTCCAGGTTCTGGATTTTGCTGCCCGGGGAGGCAGAGCTTTGGGCTGTAGCTCTGCCTCTGGTACAGTCGATCTCTGCAGATCTCTGCCTCTCCCCGCCCCTCTCAGAGAAAGAAGGCAGAGGGGGGCGGGGAGAGGCAGAGATTGACGCGAGCAGAGCAGAGCTACTGCACAAAGCTCTGCCTCTACCCGGAAGGAGCCCCGAATTTTGCCCCGTGGATTTGGGAGGTATCAAGACCTCAGTTTGCTAAATATTGCTAAAGCTGCATGCTGGATAAAAACAAGTATTTTAAATGGCTTCAGACTCTCTTTAAACCCTAAATCCTGTTCTTGGGCACATGAACTTTTCCCCAGGGAGGGGACTTTCTGCACTTGCCAAGCTCTCCCTCGGCTGACCTTCTCCTATACGCCGCACCATCACACCCCTCCTGCCGCTGTTCCGGTTATACGATAGGTGCTTGTCAGCTCTTCAGCGGTGAAGGGCTCTCGGCTGCCTGGCAATACCTCCTTCACCTCGCTGTATAAACACTCTCCTGTCCACTGTGAGGCAGCTAATGCAGGCCGAGTACACCAGCCGGCCTCACAGAACACCCATTAGACGTCCATTCATCTCAATCCTCTCAGAAACAAACAATCTGAGGCAGCAAGAGTGCAAAAATCTCTGGACAAAATCCAAAACTCTGGACACACATTTGAGGCCTGATCTGATACGGCGTGGACGACGTTAAAGTGAACCTCCAGACTAAAAATCTACTCAGCAGCACTGAAAAGGCTTGGTGTTTCTTTCATAGTTTCACAGCATCATAACTGTTTTTCTTACCCAAGCCTCATTTTTAGCTGCACAGGAAAAAAAACTGCATTTTTCCCCTGATGCTGTGCAAAGCATGATGGGATTTCTGATGTTGTTCTCCTTCTGCTGTTTTAGCGCAAATTTTTTTATTTTGAATTTGAGATTTGAAGCCTAACGCACGCAGCTGGGAGGGGTGATCAGCACAGAGGACAGTTGGAACTGTGTCTCATGCTCCCTGTCACCTCCTTTCAACCAAAAAGATGGCTGCCCGTTGGAATCACAAACATTTGCTTGCTCTTTTAAAACAGGGTGGGTAAGATTACATTACCTATTTTAATTAACATAACTAATGTAACTTAATGACAGTATGTTTGTTTAGGCTGAATTTCCCCTTTAAAGTGCACCTGTAGCCATTTATCGTGTGAGCATGCCTTTGTGGCAGATAAAACAAGGTGTTTGCAGGGAAACAAACCTGGGGTGGTTTGTTGGCAAATGTCATCACCTAAAAAGAATTTTAAGACGTATAACATTTATATTGCGCTTTTCTCCTGGCTGACTTAAAGTGGACCTGATTTAAACTCAGAACTCCTCTCTGCTCTAAAAGATACACAACAGCGTAATAACCTTTACACAAAAAACATTTCTGTGTTACAGCTGATACAAATCCTAAAATAAATCTGCACAGTTTCTACTTCCTGATTCATGGAAGCAGACATATTGTTTACAGGCTATACTTTCAAATGGGCTTATCTGCCATAGGCAGTCAGGTGAAACAGGGGAGGGAGCAGATTACAACTTGTGATAAGATACAAATGAGGGGGAATTAGACAGGCTAAACTCTCTGAATACACACAGGGTGCATTTCTCTATGCTTTCCTTCTGTCCTGTGCAAGAGTTCAGGTCCACTTTAAAGCAATTGAGCTGCAGCCACTATGGCGCGCTTAGTAGGCAGTAGCAGTGTTGAGCGTGAGTCTTGCCTGATGACTCCTTACTAAATAGGCGCTGGCTTACTTAATAGGAAGAGCGGAGATTCAAAGCCTGGTCTCCTGTGTCAGAGGCAGAGCCCTTAACCAGTACACTATCCAGCCACTGTGCTACCTGCAGTCACTGAAAGGCAGTGGGAGTGGATATAGAATGTGTAGACGGTGGGGTGGATATATAATGGGGTTATAAAAAGGGGTGGGCAGTGGATTATATGGGAGGGGTGCGAGCATAAAGCAGGAAATGGGCAGCTGCGGATCACAACAGGAACTACAATAGTGGTCAGCCAATTACTATCTCACCAAAAGGCAAGACCACCAACACTGGGGGACACCTACTCACTCTAGACCAGGGGTGTCAAACTCAAATACAAAGGCTATCATTCATGAAAGTGCTGTCGGTAAGGAGAATCAGTGCGGGAAAACACTGCTGCCGGTATTTTAGACTTCTGGGTGGGCATTCATAAAAAAGTATCCATGTGTGGTAGCAGTGCGGAGATTCCCCGAACTAAGCTGGCGGTAGGCTTGCGGAGACATGGAAGCTGCCGAGTTGATACATTTCTCCGTGTTCCGCTCTGCTGCAGCTGCCTGGGAGGTCTGTGTGTCTCCATTCACTTACATTGGTATCGCCACATCAGAGTGAGCGGTACTTCCCGACCTCACACCGCTTGCGTCAGTGGCGGACACAGGCAGCAGTGGGCCCCTGTGCAAAATATCAATTGTGGGCCCACCTGACCTGCGGCGCGCGAAGCGCGCCGCGCCCAAAAATGGGTGCAGCTATAACCTGCGGCGCGCGAAGCGCGCCGCGGCAAAAAATGGGCGTGGATAGAACCTGCGGCGCGTAGCGCCGCGGCAAAAAATGGGCGTGGCAATGACCGGATAAGGGCGGAGCTAACTGTAATTTAAAGTGATCCCGGGGTGAGAGTGATATGGAGGCTGCCATATTTATTTCCTTTTAAACAATACTAGTTGCCTGGCGGCCCTGCTGATCTATTTGGCTGCAGTAATAAACTGAATTACACCAGCAACAAGCATGCAGCTTAATCTTCTCAGTTCTGACAATATTGTCAGAAACCCCTGACCTGCTGCATGCTTGTTCAGGGTCTATGGTTGAAAGAATAAGAGGCAGAGGACCAGAACGGCAACCAGGCAACTGGTATTGCTTAAAAGGAGAGAAATATGGCAGCCTCAATATTATTCTCACCTCAGGTTCCCATGAAAAGTGCAACGCAAAGACAGTGGGCCCAAGTTTTGGTGACCCTTTCCCCAGAAAATTCACATAATTGTGCAGGTTTTCTCAAGAAAATACACATAATGTGAGCAGATTTGCCCAGAAAATACATTCAATCATGTCGGCAGATTTGCCCAGAAAATACGTGCAATGATGTCGGCAGATATGCCCAGAAAATACGTGCAATGATGTCGGCAGATATGCCCAGAAAATACGTGCAATGATGTCGGCAGATATGCCCAGAAAATACGTGCAATGATGTCGGCAGATATGCCCAGAAAATACGTGCAATGATGTCGGCAGATATGCCCAGAAAATACGTGCAATCATGTCGGCAGATATGCCCAGAAAATACGTGCAATCATGTCAGCAGATATGCCCAGAAAATACGTGCAATCATGTCGGCAGATATGCCCAGAAAATACGTGCAATCATGTCGGCAGATATGCCCAGAAAATACGTGCAAACATGTCGGCAGATATGCCCAGAAAATACGTGCAATCATGTCGGCAGATATGCCCAGAAAATACGTGCAATCATGTCGGCAGATATGCCCAGAAAATACGTGCAATCATGTCGGCAGATATGCCCAGAAAATACGTGCAATCATGTCGGCAGATATGCCCAGAAAATACGTGCAATCATGTCAGCAGATATGCCCAGAAAATACGTGCAATCATGTCGGCAGATATGCCCAGAAAATACCTGCAATCATGTCGGCAGATATGCCCAGAAAATACCTGCAATCATGTCGGCAGATATGCCCAGAAAATACCTGCAATCATGTCGGCAGATATGCCCAGAAAATACGTGCAATCATGTCGGCAGATTTGCCCAGAAAACACATGCAATCATGTAGCAAATTTGCCCAGAACATACATGCAATCATGTGGCAGACCTGCCCAGAACATACACGCAATCATGTGGCAGACCTGCCCAGAACATACACGCAATCATGTGGCAGACCTGCCCAGAACATACACCTGCTAAAATAAATAATAAAAAAAAAACATTTACTCACCTGCAGCAGCAGACCTCCTGTCCCAGCCTCCATCCGGCGCGCAGCTCCCATGGGTGGTTGGGTGGATAGGTAGCCTGGTGGGTAGGTAGGCAGCCGGGTGGGTAGGTAGGTAGCCCTTAGCCGGGTGGGTAAGTAGCCTGGTGGGTGGCTGGGTAGCCGGGTGGGTAGCCTGGTGGGTGGCTGGGTAGGCGGGTGGGTAGGTAGCCTGGTGGGTGGGTAGGTGGGTGGTTAGGTAGCTGGGTGGGTGGGTAGGTAGCCTTCTGGGTTGGTAGGTAGCCGGGTGGGTAGGTAGGTAGGTAGCCTGGTGGGTAGGTAGGTAGCCGGGTGGGTGTGTAGGTAGCCGGGTGGGTGGTTAGGTAGCCGGGTGGGTAGGTAGCCGGGTGGGTGGGTAGGTAGCCGGGTGGGTAGGTAGGTATCCGGGTGGGTAGGTAGGTATCCGGGTGGGTGGGTAGGTAGCCGGGTGGGTGGGTAGCCAGGTAGATAGCCGGCAGGGTGGTTAGGTAGCCGGGTGGGTAGGTAGCCAGGTAGATAGCCGGCAGGGTGGTTAGGTAGCCGGGTGGGTAGGTAGCCGGGTGGGTGGGTAGGTAGCCGGGTGGGTAGGTAGGTATCCGGGTGGGTAGGTAGCCGGGTGGGTGGGTAGGTAGCCGGGTGGGTAGGTAGCCAGCAGGGTGGGTAGGTAGCCGGGTGGGTAGGTAGCCAGGTAGATAGCCGGCAGGGTGGTTAGGTAGCCGGGTGGGTAGCTAGGTAGCCGGGTGGGTAGGTAGCCGGCAGGGTGGTTAGGTAGCCGGGTGGGTAGCTAGGTAGCCGGGTGGGTAGGTAGCCGGGTGGGTAGGTAGCCAGGTAGATAGCCGGCAGGGTGGTTAGGTAGCCGGGTGGGTAGCTAGGTAGCCGGGTGGGTAGGTAGCCAGGTAGATAGCCGGCAGGGTGGTTAGGTAGCCGGGTGGGTAGGTAGCCAGGTAGGTAGCCGGCAGGGTGGTTAGGTAGCCGGGTGGGTAGCTAGGTAGCCGGGTGGGTAGGTAGCCGGGTGGGTAGGTAGCCAGGTAGATAGCCGGCAGGGTGGTTAGGTAGCCGGGTGGGTAGCTAGGTAGCCGGGTGGGTAGGTAGCCAGGTAGATAGCCGGCAGGGTGGTTAGGTAGCCGGGTGGGTAGCTAGGTAGCCGGGTGGGTAGGTAGCCGGCAGGGTGGTTAGGTAGCCGGGTGGGTAGCTAGGTAGCCGGGTGGGTAGGTAGCCGGGTGGGTAGGTAGCCAGGTAGATAGCCGGCAGGGTGGTCAGGTAGCCGGGTGGGTAGCTAGGTAGCCGGGTGGGTAGGTAGCCAGGTAGGTAGCCGGCAGGGTGGTTAGGTAGCCGGGTGGGTAGCTAGGTAGCCGGGTGGGTGGGTAGGTAGCCGGGTAGGTAGCCGGGTGGATGGTTAGGTAGCGGGGTAGGTAGCCGGGTGGGTGGGTAAGGTAGCCGGGTGGGTAGCTATCCGGGTGGGGGGCCCGACTCCTATCCTCCCTCACTCACCTCGGGGCCCCCCTCCCGGTATGCGCTGCAGCCGGCGGGAGAGCAGAAAATACAGGAAGTCTCCGGCCGGGGCTGCAGCAGACGCTAGAGGCAGCTGCTGCTTAGTTTCCGATATGTCTCCAAAGTTGGAGACCAAGCGGCAGCTGCCGCCCCGGCCGGAGACTTCTTGTATTTTCCGCTCTCCCGCCGCATGAGGGGGGGGGGGGCGAGGTGAGGGGGGAGGACAGGAGTTGGGCCCCCCAGGTTAAAAAAAAATAAAATAAAATAAAAAAAAAAAAAAAAAATAAAAAAAAACCTGCAATACTTAATGGGCCCCTGAAGCAGCAGAACTTCAGGGGCCCTCGTGCGGCGGCACGGCCTGCACGGCCGTATGTCCGCCACTGGCTTGCGTGATCTTTATGAATGAACATTTTGCTACATTTGTTCTGATAATCACCGCACAAGGCGGCGATTTATCACTCTGCTCGGTAGTGTCCTTTTTTCATGTGGAAAGAGCCTTTATGAATGCTGACTTTGCTAAGTGGTCGGTAAAGTCAGCTGTTTTAAGCATTTCCGCATGCGGAAATGCTTTATGAATGATAGCCAAAGTGGGCCGAAATTGTACACTGGGACCTAGTCGCGGGCTGTCCTCAATGTCTACTGGCCACCTTCCTCCGTTCTAAACTTCCCTGGTTTCTACTAGCCCCCCTTCAACCCCTATACAGTTCCCTGGTGTCAAGTGGGTCTCCCTCCCCTACATAGTTCCCTAGTGTCTAGAGGCCCACGCCCCCTCCTATACAGTTCCCTAGTGTTTAGTGCTTTCCCCCTACCTCCCCCATACCTACTGGTGTTCGAGGGCTTCACCTCCAATATAGCTTCCCTGATGGTCTAGAGTGGGCCAAGCATAATGCAAAGTGGAAAAACCACTTGAGGGCCAAATTTAATGGCTCTGAGGGCCAGATTTGGCCCGCAGGCCGGAGTTTGATATGTATGCTCTAGACTGTGATGGTTTACAATGACTGAGATCATGGATCTGCACATAGAATGTATAACTCTCCCTCATGTTCCCCTCATGGCAGATCTCTTACGATCCCCTCCCCTCCTCAGAGTCCAGCGAGCTGTGCACAGTGCTGATAACTCAGACTCCCGATCATCTATCTCTGCAGACGTCTGCTGGACAAACTGGGGAAAAGGTCACACCACAGAATGTGAAGGAGAGACACGCCCTGCCGGATCCTGACAACCAGCACTGTGTGGAGAGCACAGCCATGTGGTGTGTGGTGCAGCCCTGCCCTGTTTGCACTGAGGGGTCAGGGGAAGGGATTTCACTGGGCCCCCAACAATCGACATGAGCTATCCGCCCCCCCCCTCCCCCAATGGATACAGGCAGCTAGGGGCTCCATAAATGGACACAAGGCAGCTACAGGCCCCCAGCAGACACGAGGTAGCCAAGCCGCCCCCCCACCTCAATGGAGGTGGGCAGATACAGGCCGCCTCCACAGACACATGAAGCAGCTAACCCCCCTCCCAACAACGGACACGGGCAGCTACATCTATAGATATGTTAGAAATATAAACAGGGACATAAAAAAAACACTAGAAAGATTAAAGTCTGTAGTCTGAGTATGATGTTGTTGGACCTGCCGTCGTGGCAAAGCATGCTGGGCAAAGGAGTCATTCTCAGCACTGTCTGACCTGATTTTGGGACCTTTGCTCACACTCCTGCAGTAAGCAAAGGATGACGAGGAATGATTAACTCGCTGATTACAGTCACAAGAATGATTGTGAAACAAGGAAGAACAATAAGACGGTGAGTCAGGTGCCAATACTGGCACACGTTCCTGAACAGGCGCCAATAAAACAAGCTGGAATGACATTTTGGATTCAGGACAGATGATTCTAACCAAAACAGCAGTGGTAGACGCTCCGCCTTCAGCAAACAGGGGGAGGGGCATACTACATTAGCACCAAGGCTCTTTGTTACTCAATCACGCAACAATGGCTGAACGGATTTGAATGAAATGTGGCACACACATAGTACATTACCTGGAATAACATATAGGAAACTTTTTATCCCCATAACCAAAAAGTGGGCGGAGACAAATACAAATTTCACTGGGAAAATATAAACTGCAGCCATTCTTACACTATTAATGGCGGGGATCTCAAACTTGCCACACTTGGTCACTGGGTGACTGGGATTATTATTCAGAAAAGTGGGTGGAGCCTACTAAAACCAGTCAAAATTCACCTATTGATTTCATTGCTCCCATTCTTGCACTGTTAACCTCCCTAGCGTTCTGGACGAGCTGAGCTCGCCCAGAGATGCCGGAGGGCACCGCTCAGGCCCTGCTGGGCCGATTTGAATACTTATTTTTTTAAACACGCAGCTAGCACTTTGCTAGCTGCGTGTTTAATTTGACCGCCGCCGCTCGCCGCCGATACCCGACGCGAAAGAGGGGGACCCCCCCCGGGACACCGGCCAATCAGTGCCAGGCAGCGCTGAGGGGTGGATCGGGAGTCCCTGATGGCGACGGGGAGTCGCCATGGCGACGGGGGAAGCCCTAAAGGAAATCCCGTTCAGAACGGTATGGTATTTCCGGATGAGACTTCACGCCGGCGGCGATCGGAGACGCTGGGGGGGACGCAGCAGGGAGCAGCCAATCATTTAGCTAGCGCTAGGCTAGCTATATGATGATAAAAAAAAAAAAAAAAGGGGGCGCGAAAAAACCCTCAGAACGCCCAACAGGTTAATGGCACAAGCCTCAAACCTGGTACAGTTGGTCATTGGGTGACTGGGGTTCAAATTCAGAAAAGGGGGTGGAGCCACAGACAGCGTATTATTTCAATGCATTGGGTGACTGGGGTTCAAATTCAGAAAAGGGGGTGGAGCCACAGACAGCGTATTATTTCAATGCAAATTATTGATGCCAAAGACCGCAAAGCTCACAAACTAGGTAATTGAGCAATTGAGTGTTTGTGTGTTCGAGTTAGAAAAAGTGGGCGGAGCCAACACCAGCCAAATACATACCCAGGCAACGCCCCACCATCAGCTAGTGTATAGTAATAATAATGTGTGACTGTGGTGAGGACATTAAGAGTGCAAGCTCCTCTGGTGCAGAGGCTGATGGGAATGGATCAGTGATCTCTGTACAGCGCTGTAGAATAGGCCAGCTATTCAAATATTTAATAATAGTGTGTGACTGTAGTAAGACCATTAGAGTGTTCGCTCCTCTGGTGCATAGATTGATGGGAATGGATCAGTGATCTCTGTACGGTGCTATGGAATATGGCAGACCTATTTAAATGTATAATATAATAATAACAGTAACTGTGGTGAGGCCATTAGAGTGCTAGCTCCACTGGTGCAGAGACCGATGCGTATGGATCAGTGATCGCTGTACAACGCTGTGGAATATGTCAGAGCTATATAAATGTGTTTCGAAGAAAGGTAGCTGGGCACATAGGATTGCAATTCTGGTACAAGGTTTACTCCATGGGGAGGGGAGGGTACACACAATGGCAGTGGGAGATCGTGGAAAAAGAAGTCAACGCCTAACATCCGTTTCGCGGTACATCTGCTTCTTCAGAGGCAAAAGGATGAATTTTGCCAATGAAGAAGCAGTTGTACTGCAAAACGGCTGCAAACCTATGTGCCTAGCTACCTTTCTTTCGATTACTTGAACAGCTTCTTGTGTTAGCTGGGGGGAATACTCCGCTTGCGATATCTAGTGCCAGCTCTTCCATCCTCTGCTGGTAATTGTGTGACTAGTGGCTGGATAGTGTAATGGTTAAATGCTCGGCCTCTGACACAGGAGACCTGGGTTCGAATCTCGTCTCTGCCTGTTCAGTAAGCCAGCACCTATTCAGTAGGAGACCTTGGGCAAGACTCCCTAACACTGCTACTGCCTATAGAGCACGTCCTAGTGGCTGCAGCTCTGGCGCTTTGAGTCCGCCAGGAGAAAAAGCGCGATATAAATGTTCTGTGCTCAAGTGATAGGATTGCTGTCTGCTCACCTGGTGTCTGTAGTTGTACCAGCCATTAGATCCGGCCACTAGGACCACCCAGTGCTTCCCAGCATCCTCTGGGTCATTGATGGGCATAGACGAGGCCAGAGCAGCCAGGCCCAGCAGAAGTGTCGCCGGCAGCATCATGGGAGGAAGTAACGGAACCCTGAAAAGACAAAAATAGAAATAATACATCAGGAGAGCTGAGATTCGCTTTTTATGTCTATATATTCCGGTCTGGAGAAAGTTGTCCAGACAGGTCATTAAAGTGAGATGATTCTCCAGGTTAACTATAATAAAAAAAAAAATAAAAAAAAATTTATATATAATCCTCCAATAGGGAATTACTTACATATCCTGTTTTTAGTGTTCACTGTCAAATGTGATATGAAAAATAGGATATTTCTGCTGGTTTTCCATCGTTACCGCTTCTTTATGATGCCAAAAGTGTCATTACTTCTGCCCTTTCCTTTTTTCGACCCAGCTCAGTGTTAGTTCCCCCCACAGCAAACATAACCCACACAGAAGGCTTACCGCACTGTGTGAGCTCTTTAAGGGGAGAGTTGTCCAGGCTTGTCTTCCCAGACTCTGGGATGCACACTCTAGCCTATTTACTGTCATAGCAACCTCTGTATAGTCCTACACCTAATGTGGCAGTTGCCCTACAAGGATGGCTCCATTCATTAAAGAGCAAATATCGGAGAAAAAGAAAAATTAAAATGCATATACTGTAGTGTATCTAAAATGAATATTGTTCCCAAAGTTAAATGCGCTATAAATTACTATGTTGCTGTCACTTACAGTAAGTACTAAAAAGCAGATCTGACAGATTATGAACTAGTCCATTTCCTCATGGGAGGTTCTCAGTATCCAGAGGTTCTCAGCTGAGCTCGTCCTTACTGCTCAGGAGGTTAATGCTGTATGTTTTACATGCGTTGTGGCTTCACATGCTGCCCTGATTTCCCCCATGAAACTACCGTGTGCTGCCAGCTTTCCCTGCTGAGCTCCTCCTCCTCATGAATATGCCTACATGGTGGATATCCCACAGTTTGTTCTGTAGCGGCTGCAACCAATGACAGTCCTGCAATCTCTGGATAATACCGGACTGCTGCAAACACAACTCTGCTGTGGGAAGGAGCAGAATAGTTCTCTTTCTACTTCCTTGTCAGCAGTGTTGCCAGCTGTCAGTACATTTACTGAAAGTCAGTAAAAAAAGTAAACAAATCTGGGCTGCCAGTAAAGTCTGTGGAAACTCTCCTCCCAAGTACATTACAGCACTTACTGCTTATCAGGTCATGTGTCACTCTGGAATGTACCCTGCTCTAGCTAAAGTTGGCCATGCATCCATAAGGTGGCCATACACTTATAGATTTGCAGCAGATTCGACCATCAGATAGATTCCCATCAGGTTGAATCAGACAGGAATCTATCTGATGTGTGCCACACACCAGGAACAGATTTCCAATAGATTTCATTATGAAATCTATTGAAAAATCCATAAAAATGCAGAAAGTTGCACTATTCGATCCAATGCAATCTTATGGGATATCGATCTGCCGCCTGCCACCAATTGACTTAGAAATTCTGTCCGGACCGTTTGAGTTAATCGATCGAATTCAGACAGAAATCGGTTGGTCAATCATGCTGCGTGCTGCATCGATTTCTAGCCGATTCGATGAGCGATTCGACCGTATATCGATGGCAGAAATCGATGAGTGTATGGCTAGCTTTAGACTTGGCAGCCGATCGACCATCAGATTCAATAATTACGGGATCTGACGAAAATCGGTGCCGCCAGGAGAGTGCTCGATTGACAACGCAACCAATTTTGGACCATAATTGGTTGCATGCATCGATCAGACATGCAGGAAAATCTCTGGCCGACATGCGCGATCGGGTGTGCGGCGGCACCGGCATGATGGCGTGCTTTAATAGCGAACGATGAATGATCCCGCCTCTCAAATGTAGATGTACCCCTCCCAGTGTCCACCGCTGTATCTGCACTGTTCTTCCTCATTCGCGCCCCACGTGGCTGGCGGTATATTGCGCGTGGGGCGTGTGTGATATCTTAAACTTAATTTCAGTAATATTAAACTTCAGTAAAAAAAAAAAAAAAAAAGTTGTCAGTAAAATTTGTCAGTAATTTTTTTGTTTTCTGAGGTTGGCAACACTGCTTGCCAGAATCTGTCCATTACCCAACCACAGAACGATGTTATTCCATGCTTAAAGTGAGCCTGAAGTGAGAGGGATATGGAGGCTGCCATTTTTATTTACTTTTAAACAATACCAGTTGCCTGGCTAGCTGATCTATTTGGCTGCAGTAGTGTCTAAATAACGCACCTAAAACAAGCATGCAGCTAATTCAGTCAGGACTTCAGTCAGAAACATCTAATCTGCATGCTAGTACAGGGTCTATGGCAGGGGCGTAGCAATAGGGGTTGCAGAGGTTGCAACCGCATCGGGGCCCTTGGGCCAGAGGGGCCCTCCCTCAACTACAGTAATAGCTCTCTATTGGTCTTGTGCTCATAATAATCACTTCTATAGATACTTTGAATAGTGGTAATCATTCATAAACTGTTCCCCATCCCCTTCTTGCAACTCTGACACTGTAGTTGCCATTGGCAGGTTTTGGTGCGCCGTATCAATTGTTATGTATAGAGTGCTTGGGGGGCCCCATTGTAAAACTTGCATCGGGGCCCACAGCTCCTTAGCTACGCCACTGGTATGGCTTAAGATATTAGAGGCAGAAGATCACCAAGACAGCCAGGCAATCTGCATTGCATAAAAGGAAATACAGTAAGGTGTGATAGTTGACTTCCCTGGTATCCGGCACCGGTGGGGGAATCACCTGATGCCAGGTACATGTGCTTGCCGGCTGCTCGAGCAACCGGACTAAAAAGGACAACCCCCCACAGCATAAAATAAATACTTACCAAGCCTCAGCGATGGCTTCTACCCATCCTGTAGTTCCTAGAGCAGCTTTCCAGCGTCCTCCGAGTACGGCTCCTGGCGTGTCACCTGACCTGCATTGGGTCACATGACACACCAGGAGCCCTGCACAGATGCAGGAAATCTGCTAGGAGCTGCAGGAAAGTTAAAAGATGCCGCTTAGAGGCTCAGTAAGTATTTTCTGTCCTACAAACCCCCCAAAGCACTGTCCCCGTTATCCCCTCAGGCATGCCGGTTAGTTGAGACTTCCAGTAGCCCGAGTTCCAGATAACGGGGACTTTGCTGTAAATATGGCAGCCTTCATATCTCTTTCACTTCATGGGCCTTATCAGAGTAGCATAGCGAGCGCTACTTATGCCTGCTAATTGGCAATGGCACTCGTCCTGTCCTGAGCCACTGCGGGTTCGTAGCACTCGCTATTCTACTCTGATAAGGCGTGTTAACTTTGATAAGGTGTGATTGTTGAGTTATCACGGTTTTAGTGAAATCAAGCCCATCGTGTGCTATAACAGTCCTTTGGGTGCAGTGATGTGTTGTGAGGTGAGTGTGCTGTGCTGTCCACGACGATACGCCACAGAACACGCCAGACTGAGCCCAAACTCTGAAACCAAAGCAGACTTCCACACGTCATGTTTATGTAACACTATATGCAGAGTGTACAGATCAGAGCGTAATATGCGTCTATGGCCGGGAATAATGCTCGGCTGGCTGCATTTTGCATAGCAGCAGCAGAGAGTAAACTTAACTCTCATTTCACAACATCTCCTCCTCCTGGGAGATCACAGACCATCTGCACACTCAGCAAACAGGAAGCTGGCCGGAGCTCTCTGTCACATGACTTACTTTTAGCAGAGATTGCTTTTTGGGACAATTCTGGCTCCTATTACCGGTCTGGTATGTGGTGAATTCTGTAAAGGAAGTCCTATCAGCGATATTTACATATGAGCTGCTGACAGGACATTTACTGGAAAATGCACTCAGCTGACAAGAGCTCATATGATCGATACCAAGTACTGTACACAGCAAGGCCTACACTGCACAAATTACTTTAATAGATTAGGTGTTAAAGCGAACATAAATTTAGATCTTCCTCTTGGCTCTAAAAGATACACAACAACATAACCTTTAAACAAACAAAAAACATTGTTACAGCTGATATACTGTAAATCCTTCAAGAAATCTGCAGTGTCTACTTCCTGCTTTCAATGGAATTTACCAATTAGCTCTCTGCAGTGGCAGCCAGTTGACACAGCTGAGGGATCAAATTACAACTTGTCATAGATGATGATTTGCCTGATCCTTCATCTGGTACAATAGATAATTAAAGGACAACTTAAGGTAGCCATACACTGGTCGATTTGCCATCAGATTCGACCAACAGATAGATCCCTCTCTGATCGAATCTGATCAGAGAGGGATCGTATGGCTACCTTTACTGCAAACAGATTGTGAACCGATTTCAGCCTGAAACCGTTCACAATCTGATGTGGTGGTGGTGCTGCCGCCGCTCCCCCCGCCCGCATACATTACCTGCTCCGCCGGTGCGACTCCAGTCCCCAGATCTCCGCTGTCTTCTCCGCTCTGGTCTCCAGGTCCGGCATGCTTTACTTCTTCCTGCCCGGCAGGAAGTTTAAACAGTAGAGCGCCCTCTACTGTTTAAACTTCCTGCCGGGCAGGAGGAACTGAAGCATGCCGGAGACCAGAGCGGAGACGGAGCAGCGGTGACCGGGGGACTGGAGTCGCGCCGGCGGAGCAGGTAATGTATTGCCGCTCTATTGCGTCGGTCGTCGGGCACTCGAACGCCGCTAGCAATGCGCTCCCTACCCGCGGGCGATCGACGGTAATTTTCCGCACGGAGCGATCGGACGAAATGGATCGAAATTCGGCGTGTAGCGCGAACGATTGGCAGCAGATTTGATCCCAGTGATCGAATCTGCTGTCGAAACGGCGGCAAATCGGGCCAGTGTATGGCCAGCTTAAGGATATGGAGGCTGCTGTATTTATTCCCAAGCATGCAGCTAATCCAGTCAGACTTCAAGGGACTCCGAGCACCTCTCATGGGATGGGCATGCCTTTAAGCCAGACGCCTTCCAACAAAGTTGTGCTATGACCCCTCTGGAGGAGCCTCTTGCAATGGCCATGCGTGTCACTTCCTCTTCCTGCTTCATTCAGTGATGCACTTCTCTAACAGAGAAGACAGGGGTGACCCAGAAGTTATAACAAGGCCAAGATGGCAGCCGCAATTTTTTTTATTGAAATCGAACGAAAACTATTTGGTGTAGAACGGCGATTCATCAAATGAAGGAGGAGAGCACAAGCTACAGAAAGGTATGCATCTTTAACTACTTTGCAGTACTGGTCGGAGTCTTAAGCTCCATCTACACCACATACGTTTTTTTTGTGCGATTCGATTCATCAATTCGATCCCACATGTCCAATCGGGATTTGATTCGATTCACCATTGCACAGCAATGGCAAACCAATTCGAATCGAATTCTGATCGGACATGTCGGATTGAATCGCACAAAAAAATTGTATGGTGTAGATGAGGCTTTAAAGGCATGCCTATGAAAGGTGCTCTGAGTCCCTTTCAGTCAGAGACTCCAGATCTGCTGCATGCTTGTTCAGGGGCTATGGCTAAAAGTATTAGAGGAAGAGGATCAGCAGGACAGCCAGGCAACCGGTATGGTTTATAAGGAAATAAATATGGCAGCCTCCATATCCCTCTCACTTTAGGTTCCCTTTAAAGGACAATCGAAGGAAGAGGTATATGGAGGCTGCCATATTTCCTTTTAAGCAATACCAGTTGCCTGGCAGCCCTGCTGATCCTCTGCCTCTAATACTTTTAGCCATAGCCCCTGAACAAGCATGCAGCAGATCAGGTGTTTCTGACATTATTGTCAGTTCTGACAAGATTAGCTGCATGCTTGTTTCTGGTGTCATTCAGACACTACTGCAGCCAAATCGATCATCAGGTCTACCAGGCAACTGGTATTAACAGGAAATAAATATGACAGCCTCCATATCTCTCTCACTTCAGTTGTCCTTTATGTCAACCTGAACTCTTGCACAGGACAGAAGGAAAGCATGGAAAAATGCACCCTGTATGCACAGAGAGTTTACCTTGTCTAATGACCCCTCATCTGTGACTCATCACAACTGAAATTTGATCGCTCAGCTGTGTCACATGAATCCACGGCAGAGCAGCTAATTTGTAAACACAGGATGTTAACATCTCTGCTACCATGAAAGCAGGAAGTAGACACACAGCAGATTTATTGCAGGATTTGTATCAGCTGGAACAAAGAAATCTGTAAGGCTGCTTTCACAGTGGGACGTTACAGGCGCACATTAGTGCAGCCTGTAACGCAGCCCAACTTACAGTAATGTAAAATCAATGGGCTGTTCACAGTGCCCATGTTGCGTTAGAGTATAACGCAGCATGTTAAATGAAAGTGCAGCATGCTGTGCGTTATACTCGTATTTCCCTGCGTTAGACTGTTTGCACATGCTCAGTACGTTTTATTTTTTTAAATGTGCCACATGCGCTGCTTTCATTCGATCCGTATGAGTCAAAAAGTACGCATCGTGTACGCATCAAGAGACGCATAACGCAGTTCAATGTAACGTCCAACTTCTAAGCTAACATGCGTTGCGTTAGGGGCACGTTATGCGACCTCAACGTCGCATCAAACGCAACGTCTTAGTGTGAAAGAGCCCTAAAGGTTATTATGCTGTTGCTGATATTTTAGAGCATAGAGGAAGTTCTGAGTTTAGGCCCGCTTTCATTTCCTGTTCTTCCTCTGCCTGGGTATTGGAAGCACTTCCAGGGCCCTGTCTGGAGCATAAACCACCCTGCTATTTCCAGCCTGGCATAGCTGCAGAGGCATCATGTGCTTTTATGCTGATGGATCTTGTTGTTGGGCTGTTCATGAAAATTAACTACAGTATAAACATGACTAATGCTTTCTGAGTGCTGCAAGCGCCCGGTACAAAAGGATCGATTTGTCTTCCTGAAATTGTGTCTGGCTGCTCCTAAAGGTGGCCACACACCATACAAATTTTTTTAACCTCCCCGGCGTTCTATTGAGATCGCCAGGGAGGCTGCGGGAGGGTTTTTTTTTAATTAAAAAAAAACTATTTCATGCAGCCAACTGAAAGTTGGCTGCATGAAAGCCCACTAGAGGGCGCTCCGGAGGCGTTCTTCCGATCGCCTCCGGCGCCCATAATAAACAAGGAAGGCCGCAATGAGCGGCCTTCCTTGTTTTGCTTAGATCGTCGCCATGGCGACGAGCGGAGTGACGTCATGGACGTCAGCCGCCTCCAATCCAGCCCTTAGCGCTGGCCGGAACTTTTTGTTCCGGCTGCGCAGGGCTCAGGCGGCTAGGGGGGCCCTCTTTCGCCGCTGCTCAGGCAGCACACGCGGCTGGCAAAGTGCCGGCTGCGTGTGCTGCACTTTATTTGAAGAAAATCGGCCCAGCAGGGCCTGAGCGGCAGCCCCTGGCGGTGATGGACGAGCTGAGCTCGTCCATACCGCTCAGGAGGTAATATCTCTTCAATTTAAGAATTGCAATCAATCAAACATTTCAAAAATATGACCAATGTACCACACACACGTATGTTAAATCTTTCCCCAATTATGATAAAAATGATTGGTAGCTGACAAAATTACTAGGTTGTGTACATTAATAAATTGACAATCTAACACACACCATACAATCTTCAAAAAGATTGAAGAAAAATATCTGGCATTCCGGATCGATAATCGAAGAAACCGGGAAATCTGATCGGATTTTGAAATGAAAGTCAATCGAAAAAAAAAAAAAAAACTTCAGATTTTTCCGAGAGATCCGATTGTTTTTATCAAATTACTGTAAAATCGGATCATTTTATTGTATCGTGTGTGGCCACCTTTAGATTAACCCACCAGACAAATTCCACATGTTATATGTATGCATTTTGAAGTTAACAATTTTTGGGGTATGGCGGTCCTTTAATAATTATTTCCAAGCCAGGGCGCTGTGTGTCTGAACCCGTCCCCCGCTCTGGTTGGCTACGGCGCTGCGTCAGTCTGCCTCGCACACACACCCTCCTGTGACTGGCGATTGTGCAGATCGGATGCCATGAGCAGGATGGAGCATAAACATGTGACGAGAGCAATGTCCAGAGAGATAGCTTGCGCACTCCAGCCCCCCCCTTCCCCCCCAAGCTAGTTAAAGAGGAACTGTAGTGAAAATAGCATAGCTTATTTTTTTTTACAATATTCATTATTCAGTCAGCATTTGCCCATTGTAAAAATCTGTCCTCTCCCTGATTTACATTCTGACATTTATCACAGGTGGCGACATCTCTATTCCTGTCTGGTGATCTCTGCAGAATGTTCGTTACTGAGTGTTCTATGCACAGAGGGAGATGCTGCTTGCTTGGCAATTGGAAAAAGCTGTTATTTCCCACAATGCAACAAGGCTCACAGACAACATACTGTCAGGACCATGGTCATGACATCACACTGTGGGAGGGGTTTCACTTTGATGATCTATGAGAGAAAAGGTAAAGCATTCTCCTGGGAAAGGGGGTGTCAGCTACAGATTGGGATGCAGTACAAGTTCCTCATTTATATACAGTAAATAGCTGTTAATAATAGAACTGCCAGTAAAGTTGTGCAGCAATCAGCCGGCTACAACCTGTGCTGGTAAACAACATCTAAACTATGAAAACTGGAAAGTGACAGACAGGTAGTCCTGATATTGGATTTCAGTAGAGTGTAGATTTCTGTACATCCAGACAGCCAATCCCCAGACCAGAGATCATCACTGCAGTTTTGTGCCTGATGTATGTAATCATGTGACAAGGAAATTACAGGTCAGCATGCCATTCCTGGATACTGCTCATTAGAGAACTATTCCCTTGGTGAACCAGAAGTTAGGGATAGTAATTGGAGGACTAGCAGATAAAAAAGGGTTTATCTGTCTTCTTAAAGGCGCGTACACACGCCGTACTTCTTCAAACAAGGGGTCCGTCAGACCCTCCCGCGGTGCGGTTGTTTTGCCGACAGTTGCACGTGATTACAGGCTGTCAGCAGACTGATAAGACTGCTCGGCGGATCAGTCAAAAACAGTCTCATCAGTCTGCCTACAGCTTGTACTCACGTGCAACTGTCAGCAGAACGACCGCACCGTGGGAGGGTCTGCCGGACCAGTCGTTTGAAGAAGTACGACGTGTGTACGTGCCTTTAAAATCTCAAATCTTACTATAATTGAATTACATAAATAAAAGGTGCTCATACATCAGGCGACTTTGGCAACCAACCAATTTGATTATTATTATCGAATTGGTTGGAAATCGGTGCCGCCAAGTGCCGGACCCGGCCAACTATGCGACCAATTTCAGGCTGGTTAGTCGATCGCGCCTGATGCAAGATGTCGGGCCGAAGTTGGTGTGTGGCAGTACGGCGGACGATTTCGGAACGAGCAACAAAAACCCCCACCACTGCCCCTCAATGTATAATTGTGCACCCAAGTCCCCCCTTGTGTGTGTAATTATACATTACCTGTCCTGTGTCAGCCTCCTCGCGGTGTCCATAACCTACGGCGGCTCTCTGTACACGCCACTGGCACATAGCGGCTCAGCCGATTCCCTGCAGATTTCATGCTGAAATCAGACGGGAATGGTGCTGCAGTATATGAGCAGCTTCGACAAATTTATCTCTAATTAGATTCGATTCGAGATAAATTTGTCTCTTTGTCGAATCTGCCCATAATCTTCTGATGTATGAGCACCTTAAGTCTAGGGATAAGTGTACCTCATGTAGAGAACTTAAAAGGAACCTGAGGTGTTAGGCCCCGTTCAGACTGCAGAACGCAGACCGCAACGCATGTGGACCGCAACGCGTACGAACGCACGCCATCCGCGTTCGTATGCGTTGCGTGGCTGATCCCATCACTGAAAAGTGAATGGGACAGCCATGCGTTTTTACAAAAAATGCGTGCAGCATGCGTTCCCGGACCGCACAGGTCCGGAACGCATGCAGTGTGAACATCAGACATTGCACTCTATGCAATGTCTGATGTCGTGCGTGTCGGCCACCTGCACGCGTTTCCAAAACGCGGCTGGAAACGCGTGCAGTGTGAACGGGGCCTTAGACCTATGGTAGCTGCCATATTTATTTTCAAAAATACCAGTTGCCTGGCAGTCCTGCTGATCTTTCTGGTCAGTAGGGTCTAAATCCTAGGTTCTCAACGTGCGGTACGCGTACCCCAGGGGGTACTTCTGATGGTTCCAGGGGGTACTCGGGCTTGATATAATTAACCGAGAATACAAATTTAGAGTTTTAGAAAATGATAAATCTTATTTAAACAACACCAAATTAGTATTTTAGTTAATTAAAAGCAATAGTAATTGCTTGGAAATGGTTTAGAACCAATTATCATGTACTACGATTAAATATATATTTGTCAAGGGGTACTTGTGATAATGATTAATATGCTAGGGGGTACTTGGTGAGTACAGGGTTTTAGAAGGGGTACATACCAATAAAATGTTGAGAAACACTGGTCTAAATCACACACCTGAAACAAGCATACAGCTAATCTTGTCAGATTTGTCAGAAACATCCGATCTGCAGGCTTGTTCGGGGTCTATGGCTTAAAGTATTAGAGGCTGATGATCAGCAGGACAGCCAGGCAATGTGTATTGTTTAAAAGGAAATAAACATGCCAGCCTCCATATTCCCTCTCACCTCGGGGTCCCTTTAACCAGCCTGGCGGTATGGACGAGCTCAGCTCGTCCATTACCGCCGGAGGCTGCTGCTCAGGCCCTGCTGGGCCGATTTTTATCAAATAAAAAGGAGCACACGCAGCCGGCACTTTACCAGCCGCGTGTGCTACCTGATCGCCGCCGCAGCGCGGCGATCCGCCGCCCGAGCCCAGCGCAGCCGGACCAAACAGTTCCGGCCGGCGCTAAGGGCTGGATCGGAGGCGGCTGACGTCAGGACGTCGGCTGACGTCCATGACGTCACTCCGCTCGTCGCCATGGCGACGAGGAAAGCAAAACAAGAAAGGCCGCTCATCGCGCCCTTTCTTGTTACTTCTGATCGCCGGAGGCGATCAGAAGTACGCAACAGGAGCGCCCTCTAGTGGGCTTTCATGCAGCCAACTTTTAGTTGGCTGCATGCGATAGTTTTTTTTTAATTAAAAAAAAACAAAACGTCCGATTCCCAGCTTGGCGATCTTAATAAAACGCCAGGCTGGTTAAGGTGCCCATAGGCAAGTCGACCAAGATACAGATCTCTCTCTGATCTAATCTGACTACAGAGAGATCTAGTGGCTGTCCATAAATTGTAGGCAGATTCCCAATCGATTTCAGCATGAAATCTCTGGTAATCGGCCTTGTGTTGCCGCATCCATCGCCTTCCACCGTGCTGTCCCCCTGAATGTAAACCCCCCCCCATATGTGAGGCCATTTCCACCACGCACCCGATCAAGCAAGTTGGACCAACATCATGTCCAATCGATACATGCGACCAATTTTCGGCCCGAAATTGGTCGCATTGTTGATTGGGTATACCTTCAGCTTCACCAATTTTCTTTCAATGCGATTATAATAATTGAGTCGGATGGTCGATTGGCTGCCAATTCGCTGATGTTTGACCACCTTAAGGGCTCTTTATCCTCAAGGGAAAGCAATCACATAGCAATCGCGTTTCTTTCCAATTCCCCCACTGATCAGTCGGTTGTACAGCGTGATTTCAGTTAAACTCGATCACAGAGAGATCTACCTCTTGGTCGATCTAGCCATACACCTGAACAGGTGCAGAACGCTCCCAGGGACGGGAGCACACCTGGCTGGGCCTCGCAGCGTAGAGAAGCAACACTCGGCCAGGCTTTCGGGCTGAATTGCCGGGGGCTGGAGCCACCCGGGGAGACGGCAAGGGACAAGCCCCAGGTAAGTATGGAACAGCTTTAGACAAAATTTCTGAAAACAAATCTTGTTGAATATCAATCTCATCCATACAACTTTGCATTCCACAATCCAGTACAAAAGCTATGGAATCCTAGGTTGGGCACGGCTTCCACACTGCACTCCCGCTGACAACAAACATAGCAAGAATCATGCAAATCGGATTAATATTCTGTCCACAGTTCTAACATCCATACAGATGGGTCAGCACCACCGTAGGTAGATTATAGCTCTTTTATTGTAGAGGCAGCAATTACAGACTGCTGTTTCGGGCAGACATGCCCTTTTTCAAATTGCATATAAAGCCGTGACAATTTGAAAAAGGGCATGTCTGCCCGAAACAGCAGTCTGTAACTGCTGCCTCTACAGTAAAAGAGCTATAATTTACCTACGGTGGTGCTGACCCATCTGTGTGGATCTCTGAAGTATACCCCTTGAGGTGCTGGGGTAGGGGTCTAGCACGCTTTCTGCTCCATTGGGTGCTCCTTGCTGCTTCTTTGTATGTTCACAGTTCTAATGCTGGGAATACACCATACAATTTTATGTTAGATTTTCTGTTATACTGGGGATACACGGGTAGACCCGGCGGCTCGATTAGCCGCCAGATCGACTCCCGCCGTGTCCCCGCTCGTTCCCGTGAGCGCTCCTCATCGTTCCGCTCGATTACCCGCTATTGTCCGCCCGCGGGGATCGAGCGGGGAATCTACCCGGCGGGTCATCGGACCTGTTGGATATTATCAATCGAGCCATCAGCGGCTCAATTGATAAGGGAAAAACGACTATGACCAGCATTAGATTTATTTGCCAGAAAGATAATTTCCAACATGTTGGAAATTATCGATCTAACCATCTATCTGCCTAATGCTGGATACACACGTTGCGTTTTCCCGTGCGATTCGCAGGATCGATTCCGTCACATCGATTATTTACAACATGTCCGATCGTGTTTCGATGGAATATGCAAAATCGACGGCTGTATCCATCGAAACACGATCGAACATGTTGGAAAACGCAACGTGGGTATTCAGCATAACAATTAAGCATTGTTCTACTCAGCAGGAGATAACCAGAAGACAATGCACCGGAGATAAAAACCATTCTCTACAGAAAATAATCTAATTACAGTAAATAAGGGCTGGTTCACACGGGCGTTTTTGTGGCGTTAAACGCGGCATTTAGGATGCAGCATTTTTTGGGATCTACTGCCGTCCCATTCAAGTGAATGGGAGCGTTTAGAGCTGGCTTTTGCAGGCCTTCATGAAAGCCTGGCTGTAGATCCTGGCGTTGCGTCTCGAAAGTAACATGTTGCTTTCAGAGGCGGTAAACGCCAGCAAACAATAGCAGAGACCAGAACTGCTAGCCTTGAACGCTTCCCAAAAGCTAGCGGCTAAACGCTGGCATTTAAACGTGGCACCGAGCGAAAGCTTGGCAGAAGCCCGTGTGAACCAGCCCTAACAGAAAAATCTAACAGAAAATTGTATGGTGTATTCCCAGAATAACATAAAATGACAGTTTTAATGGTTTTTAAGCCTGGCACACACCATGCAATCTTCCCTTCAGATCCTATTTGAGCGAGTGATCAGATATTGAATGCTAGCGTACTAATGTATGCGATTTCTTCAAATTCATTTCAGATTTCCCATCATTTTTTCGATCGGAGATTGATTGAAGATTCATTTTGAGTTTGGGATTGGTATTATTTTTTTTCCCCAATCCAATTTTTCTCAAGCGGAAATAATTGGATTGTACCTCATCATAATGTTTATATCGAATCGGACTTCTAATCTATTAAAAATACTGTTTAATGTAAGGGTAATTTAAGGACAACAGGTCTCCATTCACCTCCTGGAGTGACAAATCCCTCTATCCCATAATCCCTCAGCACAGATCAATAGTCCTCCCCATCCCCCAACAGACAGCTGTATGGCTACCCCCAACCCCACACCCATACACCTCCCCTCCCCCATGCCTCCTGTTATAATGCCTGGTACACACCATGCAATCTTCACTCCATATTCTACTTGCAATTGAGAAAACGATCAGATTGGGTAAAAACATTACCAGCGACCAATCCCAGCTCAAAATCAATGTATTCTCTATCAAAAGCAGATCGGACAGGCAGGAAAATATCTATCAAGATACCGGCCATCATCCTTTCGATTCATTTTCAATAGATTGCCAATCGGGAATCTGATCGGAATTTGAATCCAAATTATGTCAGATTTGAATATCGATCGAATCACTCGCTCAAATATTATAATTATAAATCAATAATAATAAAAAATAGGCTCTAAAAATGAAAACACAATCCCGTGGCCGATCGATCATTTCCAACCGTAATCAATCGGTCATGCCCATTAATGGCTGAATTCCGCTAACAAATTAGATCAGTTTAATGGAATCAAATCAAAATGGTTAGCAGGAATTCATTCGTTAACAGGCACAACCGGTCGTTTACAGCAGCGATCAGAAACGATTGATCGGCTGTGGGATTGTATCATTAATGGCCTCCTTTAGGGCGCGTTTCCACTAAAGAGAATCTGCATGCTTTTTCTGCATGCAGATTCGCATAACCAATATAAATCAATGGGCCTGTTTCCACTTGTCAGGATATATGCGCGGTGGACTGTGCAGAAAAAAATCTGCACAGCACAGCCATCAGAATTCGCACACCGCAAGGCTAGTGTGCGATTCACCTGTAATGTATTTAATAGTGAATTCGCCTGCGTTTTCTTTATGCGAAGTCGCATGTGCGTTTCGCTTAAAGTCAATGTAAAAGCACACAGGCACTGACATGGTTAAATTTGCATACTTACCAACAGATGCAAATTTCAACGCGTTTCCGTTTTTAAAATGCACAAACGCATACAATTTGCACCGCAATAGTGGAAACAGCCCTTCAGCCTTCCATAACTATTGATCTCTGAGTGGATATTTCCCCCATACAGATCCATACATTTCCACCACTGATTTATACCCTGCTCAGTATATTCCATATATACAGATGTATAGATGACCCCCATGCACCCCTCCCCTCCATACACAGATCCATAGTACAGCAGATAATAGTAACAATATTGATACATCACCTTCTCTCTGTGCGGCCGCAGCGCTGCTGTTATCAGCCTGATGATGTGACCGCAGATATATCTCCCAGAACTACACACAACAACTGGGCGGGGCTCACTCAGCTTGACTGACAGCCGCGCTTTCCAATCACCGGCGCCAGATCTTGCGCAGCACAGCAGAATATAGCCGGGCGGGGCCTCCTGCGGCTGACACGCCCTACAGCCTATCAGCTGCCTCTACGGCTCCCTTCTCCCCACCCCCATGTCATGTGGGCCTCGAGCTCGTGACTGTGAGTCATCAGTAAGCCTAAGCCGCGCCTGGAGCCAAAGTAATGGCGGCGCCCAGGAGGCGACAACCTGTGCAGTATAGGCAGCATGGGAGCACTCCTATAGCAGCGCAGAGTATGGGGGGATTATATACCCCCCCCCCCCAACTTTTTGAGATGAGAAAGAGGGACAATTAAACCATGCCCACGTCACGCCCCCTGTCACACCCCTAGTCACGCAGAAAAATATGTTGTTTTATATTAACCACTTCCCAACTGAGGGGTTTTACCCCCTGACCACCAGAGCAATTTTCATCTTTCAGCGCTCCTTCCATTCATTCGTCTATAATTTTACCATTACTTATCGCAATGAAATGAACTATATCTTGTTTTTTTCGCCACCAATTAGGCTTTATTTAGGTGGGACATTATGCCAAGAATAATTTTATTCTAAATGTGTTTTAATGGGAAAATAGGAAAAAATGTGGGAAAAAATTATTTTTCAGTTTTCGGCCATTATAGTTTTTAAATAATGCATGCTACTGTAATTAAAACCCATTAAATGTATATGCCTATTTATCCCGGTTATAAAACCGTTTAAATTATGTCCCTATCACAATGTTTGCCGCCAATATTTTAATTGGAAATAAATGTGCATTTTTTTCAGTTTTGCGTCCATCCCTAATTACAAGCCCATAGTTTATAAAGTAACAGTGTTATACCCTCTTGACATAAATATTTAAAAAGTTCAGTCCCTAAGGTAACTATGTATTTTTTTTACATTGTAAATTTTTTATTTTTTTTTAATTACAAAAAAAAATAAAAATTGGGGAGTGTGGGAGGTAAGGAGTTAATTTTTTGTGTAAAACTAGTTTATTTGTGTGTAAAAAATGGTTAGGGTGTAGTTTTACTATTTGGCCACAAGATGGCAACAGTAACTTTTTGTTACTTTCCGGACGCTTGCAGGAAGTAGAAAGAGGCTGGGACTTTGTTATTGCTCACAATGATCGCGCTGCTCAGCCGAGCGGCAGCGGATCATTGCGGGGCTTAGATCAACGAACGGGAATGGATTTTCCCGTTCGTTGATCTCTGGGCGAGCGGGCGGCGGCGTGTTTACTAGCGGCGGGCGGCATGTTTACGAGCGGGAGCGCGGGCAGCGGCGGGAGCGCGGAAAGTACGGATTTCTCCGTCCCTGGGGGTTAAAGGATGGAAAAAGGGACGGAGAAATCCGTACGGGCGGGGGTAAAGTGGTTAATGCATGGTGCTCCCGGGGATTGTGCTGTAACTATATCTGTGGCCCCCAGAGCATTGACTCTTCCTCTAGTTCAGGGGTGTCAAACTCAAATATAAAGTGGGCTGATACTGTACACTGGGACCTAGTCGCAGGCCAACTTTAATGTCTACTGGCCATCTTCCTCCCTTATAAAGTTCCCAGGTGTCAAATCATATGCCACCCCCTCCAAATCCTATACAGTTCCCTGGTGTCTAGTGGTCCTCTTCCTATACAGTTGTCTGGTGGTCCTCCTTCCCCTATACAGTTCCCTGGTGTCTAGAGGCCCCCCTCCAACCTGTATACAGTTCCCTGGTGTTTAGTGGTCCTCACTCTCTCCCCTATACAGTTCCCTGGTGTCTAGTGGTCCTCCTTCCCCTATACAGTTCCCTGGTGTCTAGAGGCCCCCACCCTCCCCTATAGAGTTCCCTGCTGTCTAGAGGCCCCCTCCCTCCCCTAATACAGTTCCCCAGTGTTTAGGGCTTTCCCCCTACCTACCTTATATGGCTCCCCTGGTTTTCAAGGCCTTCACCTCCAATATGGCTTTCCTGGTGGCCTTCTTGCCGCAATAGTCGCATAGGGGGTGCTATTGTGGCTGGGAACGCGAACAATCACTCACGTTCCCATGCCTGTCAGCCGGTGACGGCGAAACCGGAAGTCGTCGCCGGCGGGTCCAGGAGCATCGGAGCGGAGCTGCGAGGGCACCGATCAGCTGCAGGGGGCTGAGGGACGCCCCAGGTGAGTTAAACTCATTTTTTTGGCCAGACTTAAGTATCCCTTTAAGCTGCTTTCACAGTAAGACGTTACAGGCGCACGTTAGTGCAGCCTGTAACGCATCCCAACTCACAGCAATGATTAATCAATGGGCTGTTCACAGTGCCCACGTTGCGTTACATTGTAACGCAGCACGTAAGTTGAAAGTGCTGCATGCTGTGCATTATGCTGTGCGCACATGCTCAGTAGTGTTGGAGGAGGAGGTCTTCCCTCCCCCTCCTCGGCCAGGCACATGGCTAATTAATATTCACTGCACGGTGTGACTGCAGGGTTTACTTCCTGGAGAGCCGCTCTGTGCGGCAATTGGCTGGCGGGACCACGTGATGCCGCATGCGTCCTAGAGTACGCATCACGGCATCACAGACGCCAGAGTGAGCTGCACAACGCGGCTCACTCTGACGTCCACATCCAAGAGCACCAGGCGTTGCGTTAGGGGCACGTTATGCGACCATAACGTCCACTAAAATGCAACGTCTTGGTGTGAAGGTAGCCTTAAGGTGTATTATCCGCATAGGGGATATAGATGTGTGTTTGCCTTCACAGAAGGTAGCTGGATACTAGTGGGGGTATGGGGATAATACATGGGGATAATACACCTTCATGCTGGGGATACACGGTACGTTTCTGTACCGTGTATCGACCAGCTGATCCGGCCAGCTGATAATATTCAGCTGGCCCGATCAAGCGGCTCGACCCCCGCCCGCTCGATTCCCGCCTGCGGACAATGGCAAGTAATCGAGGGCTGATAAGGAAGCGCCGGCGGGGCCGAACGGCAATCGATCCACGCGCACGCGGGGACGCGGCTGGGGTCGATCTGGCGGCTAATCGAGCCGCCAGTCGACCCATGTATCCCCAGTATAAGAGACACCAATGAATGGCTGCAACACAAGTTTCTTTACAAGCCATCTCGAGTGTCTAGGTGTACCAATTATTATCTAGTGTGCATTAGTCGGTTACACTTCTAGTAAAGCAACTAAGGGCATTTATTTGTCTATAGGAAGTGCACTTGCAAGATAGCTACACCTCATGATATATGTATGGGGAGGATCAGCAAAGACCCTTGTAATGTGTATACAATAGACTCCCAATGTATTTGCTGGATGCTAGAAATAATTGATGACTATAAGCACAAGTTCTATTGATTGTAAATAAGCAAATCCCTGCTTGTGAAACAAGAAGCCCTCATTGAGGCCTACAACCAGGGACAGGATTCATACAATTTCCTTTGTGTACATATGGTCAGGCTGCATAGCAAAGTGTGATATTTATTTTTTCACCAGTACAATCTATTTTCGGTAGTGAAACATCTAATGTTGGTTGTGACAATAAAAAAAAATTGCAGTCAGCTATTTTTGTGGATATATTATGTGGAAACTGCATTTCTAATTTGCGACCGCCAGTAAACTTCTGAATCCTCTCATTGGCCTAATGCTTGATTGGCCTAAGGCTGCATTTCCACTTGTGCGGTGCGGAATCGCCGGGAAATCACCGCAGACGAAATTGCATGCGGGTGCAATTTTGCATGCGTTTTTTCCCACGATTTCGCATAGGGTAGTAGGTGGCCGATTTTAACCATGTCACTGCCTGTGTAAATTAATATTACCTCCTATACGAAATCGCATGCGAAATCGCGGGGGAAAACGCATGCCAAAACCGCATGCGATTTCCCTACTAGATACATTGTATGCGATTCGCTTAGCGGTGTGTGGGGAGCGAATTCTGACGGCTCTGCCGTGCAGATTTTCCCCGCACACAAAAACGCTCCGCACAACGCACAAGTGGAAACAGGCCCATCCACTTGTATTAGCTGTGCGAATCCGCATGCGGACAACGCATGCGGATTCGCTATAGTGGAAACGAGCCCTAAAGGTACTGTGGTAATCTGATTTCTCTGTGGAAAAATTCGGCATTCTCTGGCTGGTCTAAAATCTCCAAAGTCTCGTTATGTGGCCCAAAATTACTGTGGTAATCAGATTTCCGTTGAGAAATGTTGCTTTCTAGGATTGGATTAAAATTCCTGCAGTAATCCAACTTTTGCAGAAAAAATCTGCATTCTCTGATTCGCCCAATGCTTCCAATGCTACGTACGCACATGCGACAACGATCGTTCGTTGAGAACGACAAACGAACTTTTAATTGAAGAAAGAACGACCTAAGTAAAGTTAGTTTTAAAAGGTGTGTAACGATCTGATAATTAGAACGAACGTTACATCGCGTAAAGCAACTATTGCGCCTGCGCATAAAAATGAAAAGTTCCATGGAGGAATAGTGAAATGCACATGTCAAGCCTAGTACGAACGACCGTTTCCAACGATGTACTACTTTTGCAAACGATCGTCGTTGGTTAAAATCCGCCGAGACAGAACTTTCTTTTGTAGCGATTTGGCTCGTTCGTCGTTTGCCTTAATAGTCGGTGGTTCGTTTTTTGTAACGATCGTCGTTGGTAAATATCGGGGAACGATCGTTACAAACGACTATAGTCGCATGTGTGTACGCACCTCAAGTTCTGTGGTTGGGCTAAAATGACGGTACACCCATTGTGATTTCCATTTCTAGAAATCAGAATGCCGCAGACATTTTCCGACTCTGGATCAGTGGCCTCTGTAAGCTCTTGGAAGCCCTTATAATGAAAACTAGTGCTGCCCTTGAGGCTGGGTCCACATATAACATAGCGTTTTTTTCCTGCGTTTTCCGCAGGTGCGTTTGCATTTTTGCATTGCAAGTTCTTTGGGCCAGATTCGTTTTCAAAGCGTTTTGCGTGCGTTTACGCGTTTGTGGGTCGCTAATAGAAAACGCATATGCGTTTTGTATGCGTTTTTACATTTAAATATATGCAAATCATTAGGAAGACAACAGGAAGCGGAAACACGTCAGAAATCAATGTTTTTTTAAAATTAAAAACGCATAAAAAAAATGCATAAAAAACACAATGGCTATCATTCATAATGCATTTCTGCATGCGTAAATGCTTAAAACAGCTGACTTTACCGAACACTTAACAACTGCTGCATTCATAAAGGCTCTTTCTGCATGAAAAGCTGACACTACTACAGAGCGATAAATCACCGCCTTGTGCGGTGATTATCATAAAAAATGTAATAAAATGATAATTCATAAAGATCACCGCAAGCGGTATGAGGAGGGGAAATACCGCTCCCTCTGATGTGGCGATAATAATGTTAAGTGAATGTAGAGATGGACTTCCCAGGCAGCTGCAGTAGAGCGGAACACAAAGAAATGTATCAACTCCGCAGCTTCCTGTGCTTCCTCAAGCCTACCGCCTGTCTTCCGACAGCCTAGTTCGGGGAATCTCCGCACTGCTACCGCAACTGGATATATTTTTATGAATGAGCAGCCAGAAGTCTAAAACACCGACAGCGGTGTTTTCCCACACAGATTCTCTTTACCGACAACAGGTTTATGAATGATAGCCAATCCATATGTGTTCCCATAGACTTATGTGCTTGCAACACTGCAAGCGTCTGCAGAACGCTTACTGTAAATCGCAGGGGCAATGCTTGTGTGTGTGTGTGTGTGCTCATATAAAAACATGAACACAATTTATTAACAAAAGTGTAAATCTCCATTGACATTTAGTGTGTGCAGCGAACATGTCGGTGCTAGTCTACTTTAGGGTACCCAGCAGGAAACTTCATAGGGAACAGTTCTCCAGTCACAGCACCGTCTACAGCACAAAGCGATGTGATTGGCCGAATAGTGTGCGCATAATTTACTACAACCTATTGGAAATCTAGCAGTTTGAGAGTTTGCTCTCCACCCAAATTTGTTAGTTGAAGCTACATGTGACCCTTAGCATTAGGTAGCCAGACGTACCCTCAGTATTAAGTAGCTAGAGGTAGGGGTGTAACTAGAAATCACTGGGCCCCCTGTAAATCTTTGGATGGGGCCCCCTCCCCCGTCGCACACATGGTGTACAGAAAACCAACAGACGAGTGTGCTCCCAGCCTCAGCTTCTTTTTACATTCACTATGTCCATCTCTAATGGAGCGAACTGGCTCTGCAGACTTCACCAGCATCACTACAGTACAGTGCACTTTGGGAGGGGTAGAGAGGTTGGGGGCTGGACGCTGTACACAAGACCATGCTGCACACTGAATAGGGACTGTCTACAAATCTTTGTCTGCAAAACTTTGTACGATTCCTTATCAGTGGCTGAGCAGATGCAGTCATTAGAACAATTCTGCAAAGGGCAGAAAGTTTTTTTCTCTCCATGCCCTTAATTGTCAGTGTCTCAAGACAGGGAAAATAAACTTCTCCCCCCAATGGGGCCCCCTGCTGCTTTTGGCCCCCCTGCAGCTGCATCCCTTGCAGGGTCTATTGTTACGCCCCTGGCTAGAGGTGCTCCCAAATATTAAAGGGGAACTGAAGAGAGAGGTATATGGAGGCTGCCATGTTTATTTCCTTTTAAGCAATACCCGTCTCCTGGCAGTCCTGCTGATCCTCTGCCTCTAATGCTATTAGCCATAGCCCCTGAGCAGTGGCTGGATGGTGCCTCTGACACAGGAGACCTGGGTTCGAATCTCGGCTCTGCCTGTTCAGTAAGCCAGCACCTATTCAGTAGGAGACCTTAGGCAAGTCTCCCTAACACTGCTACTGCCTATAGAGCGCGTCCTTGTGGCTGCAGCTCTGGCGCTTTGAGTCCGCAAGGAGAAAAGCGTGATATAAATGTTATTTGTCTTGTCATGTCTTGAACAAGCATGCAGCAGATCAGGTGTTTCAGACTTTAAAGTCAGATCTGACAAGACTAGATGCATGCTTGTTTCTGGTGTTTTTCAGATACTACTGCAGAGAAATAGACCAGCAGGGCTGCCAGGCAACTGGTATTGATTAAAAGGAAATAAACATGGCAGCCTCCGTATACCTCTTACTTCAGTTCCCCTTTAAGTTGCTGGAGGTGCCCCTGAATGAAGGGAGATCATCAGTGGAATGCCAAGAGTAAACTCTCATTTATGCTCCACTCGGGACTCTGCATAGGGAAGGAGGGAGGCACCGCCCTTCCATCATCAGGCGCCTGTAGGCACATGCCTACAGTGCCTCATGGTAAATTCGGCCCTGGGGGCGAACTAGCAAAGTTAAGCACAGTTATTGAGTACACTATGCCTCTGACATGTTGTCAAATAAAACATTCCCAATGGAAAAATAGTAACCCAAATACCGTGTGTAGTTAGCACAGTGACAGCTGCTAATCAATGGCTGCTATTGCTACAGTGGTGGCCAATAACCTACAGACGGGCAAAGGGGGAAGGGGAGGGGTGACGCAAGATGGTCCCTACATGCGGCACCACAGCTACTGAAGAGGAGGGATTTCTGAGATTATTGAGGATTATGTACATTTGTATGCAAATCTATGCAGCTTGAAAATGGACCAATCAAGTCCCACCAAGGTTTAAATCGATTGGTACATTTTCAAGATGCATATATTTGCATAAAAAAAAATTACATAATCCCGAATGAATTCGTAAATATTTGCATGTCATTGATCATCCCCCGACTGAAGAGAGCTTGAGGCCTGGAACCCACTACAAAACGCTATCGCTAATCGCAATCGCTAGCGTTTTCTATGAGCAGTTTGTAAGCGAGTTCATGAGCGTTTTAGGGATAGATTTTAGAAAGTGTAATCAATTTGCCATCGGTTGTGTAGCGATTAGCGATTAGCGTTTTAAAGTCTGATTGGTCCTTGCAATTATTTTTAATTTTGTTACAGTGTACATTAACTTAAAACGCTAGCAAAATCGCTCCGTGCAGGTTTTGATGAGCGATTACGCCAGCGTTTATATACTTTACATTGAAGCGCAAACGCTAACAAAATGCTGCATGTCCTGCGTTTGCGATTTTGCTAATCGCAATCGCTTCTGTGGAATTTGCACCATCCATTTACATTGGCAGAGCGTTTAGGGAAATCGCTAGCGATTTCTCACGCTCCCTAAACGCTCAAAAAAATCGCTCTAGTGGGTTCCAGCCCTCAGGGGGGGACCTGAAATGGCTCAGTGGGCTGCATTTGGCCCTGAGCCAGACTTTGGACATGTCTGATCTAAGCCACAGGGGCGTAACTAGAAATTACTGGGCTCCTGTGCGAAACTATGGATGCGGCCCCCTCCTGTCAACCCCTCCCCCGCTCCCAGTCATTAGAACAATTGTGCAGAGAGCAGAAAGCATTTTCCCTCCATGCCCAGACTCTCAAGCATCACTACAGTACACAGCACTTGGGAGGGGTAGAGAGGTGGGAGTAGAACAGGGACGTACACAAGACCCTGCTGAACACTGAATAGGGACTGTCTATAAATCTCTGTCTGCAATACTTTGTATGATTCCTTATCAGTGGCTGAGCAGATGCAGTCATTAGAACAGTTGTGCAGAGAGCAGATAGTTTTTTCTTTCCTTGCCATTAGTTGTCAGTCTCTCAGGACGGGGCCCCCTGTGGCTTCTGGGCTCCCCTGCAGCTGCATCCCTTGCAGGGTCTATTGTTATGACCCTACTACCATGATTGGCGACCTGTACCGTAGTCACAAGGGGGTTCTAAGCTGGCATTTAGAGATGGGTTGACATTAACGGTTTTGAAGGCAGAAAACAAACAAGCAATTTAGTTCTTTTCCACTCCAAATTGCGATCATGATAATAAATGCAATTTTCTGTATGTTGTGCCGTGATTTTGTGTGCGATCATCGACAGTTCATGCTGCGATCTTCCGACGATCGGGGGGAGGGGATGTTGCATAAGGAAATCACAATTAAAACAGTGTCTTTTCTAAGCGATTTTGTTTTGCAACATGGGGCATCCCGAGATTACACCGCCCTGAACTGCATATATATGTGTAGGTGAGGTTTTCATATTTTGGTGGTGGTTAACTACTAATATGCTGGGTTTCAGATATCTAGAAGCAGCTATACGTGTCAAGTCAGTGATTGGCCAATCATAATTGATAGTGTGTATCAAGCTTTAGCTATTTTTTTCCCCAAGTTTTCAGGATTTTGTACTCCTAAACATCCTAGTAAAAACCTGGTACACACTTCCAATTTTGATTGTTCATCGATAGGCCAATTTTACCCTAATTATTTCAGACTTAATTGTCAGCATACTTTGCTTAACAGTGCAGCTTTCAAAGGGAAAAAAAAAGTAACACTTCCCCCAATATCTGTCATCACCAGTCCACTTTGCACCAGTGTAAAAGTGCTGAGGCCAGCATGTGCGTTCACAGTCAGCTGACCAGATCACTCGGTACACTTCTGGCTGTTTATTACGCCTTCAGGTGACTCACGAGCTGCACAAAAACACAACACGAACCAACTTCCTTCTACTGATATCAGCATTTTCAGGGAAATGCCACAAAGTGTGACGTGAAATGGAAAACGCATAGAAAGGGGATCTTGAAAATTGGTTCATGGATTTAAAGAGGCTCTGTAGTAACGTGACATATGATGGGCCTCAATTCACTAAGCAGTTTAGACTAGTCTACAGATGGTTTTTAGTCTACTGATGGTTTGGTGTAATGTTTTAAGCCCCATCTACGCGATACGATTCTTTGTGCGATTCGATTACGATTCTATTTACGATCCGATTAAATCCGACATGTTCGATCAGGATTTGATTCTATTCAATTCGCCATTGTTTTGCAATGGCAAATCGAATTGAATTGAATTCCAATCGGACATGTCGGATTTAATCGGATCGTAAATAGAATCATAATCGAATTGCACAAAGAATCGTATCGTGTAGATGGGGCTTTAGGGCTCATTTCCACTATCGCGAATTCGCATGCGTTTTTCGCATACAAATTCGCATAGCAATACAAGTCAATGGGACTGTTTCCACTTGTCAGGATTCCTTTGCGTTTTTCTGTGCAGAAAAAATTCGCATGGAAGAGCCATCAGAATCCGCATACCGCTATGCGAATCGCATACAATGTATTTAATAGGAAATTCGCATGAGGGTTTTATGCGAATTTTCATGCGAATTTTCATGCGAATTCGCATAGAAACAATGGAAAAGCACACCAGCACTGCCATGGTTAAATTCGCACACATCGTCATCCATGCAAATTCGTGTGCGAATGCGCGTGAAAATTCGCATGCACCCGCATACGAATTTCGCATCCGCATGCGAATTTTTACCGCGGCGATTCGCACCGCACAAGTGGAAATGCAGCCTGAGATCTGTTTTTTTTTAGACCTGGTCTAACGTTCAGTAATTACACAATTCACAAAGGCAAACAAGGAGTAACCACGCCCACTTTTTCTGACAGCGATTAGACCAGCTGATTTCTGTAGGTAAAGTAATTCTGTGAGGTATTTTAGATGGGAGGATGGAACATTTTGAATTAAATATGCAGGATTTATAATTGTATGCAGAGGAGAGCTCATCAGAGGAGAAGGGTGTCAGTCATAGCTACTTGTTTGTGAATTGCATCTTTTGATCATTTCCCCTGCTTTACCCACCTAATTACCAAATGGTTTAGACCAGGTCTAAAAACAGGTCTAAGGCCCAGTGCACACCAAAACCGCTAGCAGATCGTCAAAACGCTAGTGGTTTGGGGAGCAGAGAGCCGATATTTGGCCGGGTGCACATCGAGCAGATTTTGTATGCGATCCGCCAGCCGCATCAGCCAGTGAAAACGCGTGGCTATTGTATTTAAATGTGTGGTGCACACCAGCGGTTTGAGGTTTTTAGCAAACCGCAAACGTGCAGCAGGAGGCACGTTTGCAATTTGCTAAAAACCTCAAACCGCCAGTGTGCACCAGCCCATTGAAATACATTACCCGAGCGGCTTTACAGGCGGTTGCGGCCGGCGGATCGCATCAAGATCCGCTCGGTGTACACTGGGCCTAAAACATTGGTAATAGTGAATTCCCCTTTCATGCAACTGACCAAACCATCAGTAGACTTATAAGGGGCCCATACACTCAGCCGATTTTTGGCCGATCGATCCATCGCAAATCGATTGACCAATCTATCGATTTGCGGCCGATTTCAATTGATTTCAATCGATTTGACATGTTGGAAAATTTAGGCTTATCTCTTGAGATGGCTTATCAGTTTGCATTGGACCTAATGGAAATCTGATGGCAAAAAAATGCCATCAGATCGATTTTCAATAGATTTCATACTGAAATCTATTGGAAATCTGTTCCTAGTAAAAAATGTTCCTAAACACATCAGATAGATAAGAAATCCATCTGATAAACTATCTGCTGCTAATCTGACGAGTGTATGGACACCTTTAGTGAATTGAGGCCATAGGCCTCAATTGACTAAAGGTGGCCATATACTCGTTAGATTAGCAGCAGATAGATCATCAGATACATTTCTGATCTATCTGATGTGTTTAGGAACATTTTTTACTAGGATTAAAATTCTAATAGATTTCAGTTTGAAATCTATTTAAAATCGATCTGATGGCATTTTTTTGCCATCAGATTTCCATTAGGGCCAATGCAAAATGATAAGGAATCTCAACAGATCCACCTAGATTTTCCAGCCTGCCAGATCGATTGAAATCGGCCGCAAATCGGTTGATTGGTGAATCGACTTGCAATCGACCGATCGATCTTGATCAATCGATCTTGATCGATCGGCCAGAAATCGGCTGAGTGTATGGGCCCCTTAAGGGAAGTTCAGTAACATAATTAAAGCAAGTCTGGAGCTTAAAGAGAACCAGAGATGAAGCACCCTCTTGTATTTTACCTTATAAATCAGTGGGAACATGACAGTAAACACCTAATCTGCTCTCTGTGTCATTGTTCTCTGTGTAATCTGACTGTTATCACGTCTGATAAGAATCCCCGACTGAGAAGTCAGGCTGCTCCGTCTAGCTTTGCTACAGAAAGATTATAGCTAAGTCTGTATTCTGTGGTGTTATTTCAAGCCCAAGCCTGCCCCCTTGTGGCTTTGCTATAATGACTCAGCAATAATCATTCCCAGCAAAGCCAGATTTAATTGCTCAGTCTGGGATTCTTGTGACTGCTGTTAACAGACACTTTTAGCAGTGAGGAGGAAACAGAGAGCATGGTAAGTGTTTTCTCTAATGTTCTTACTGATATACATGGTAAAATACACAAGGGTGCTTCGTCTCTGGTTCCCTTTAAATAAAAATAGAAAACCGATACTCACCTAAGGAGAAGGAAGGCTTTGAGTCCTATAGAGCCGCCCTGTTCTCCTCCTGGCATCCCCGTTTCCTCGCAGGCTCCTCAGTTTGAATCTCGCACCGTGGAAGTCTTCGGCAGTCTTCGAAAAGCACTTGGGCTCCCGAAGATGGGCGGCTCTGTACTGCACATGTGCAGGAGAAGATGCTTCTGAAGACTGCCAAAGCCCACCCAACGCGGAAGAGAGCAGTCCACAACCGTGGAACAGGAAGCCTATAGGACCCAGAACCTTCCCTCTCCTTAGGTGAGATCTTCAGACTCCCTTTAAGGTCGGTAAAATACTGCATTCTGTATTTTACACTCCCCCCCCCCCCCCCAAATTCCAAATTTCCCTCATGTAGTAGAAGTTTGGTAATTTATGGAAATAACATGCTACAATTCACTAAGCCCTGCTTGGTAAGTCTCACCAGCTGTGATCAGGCCAGGCAGGAAGCTGTGTGTCTTCCCACATATAGCATGAATGAGGGGGGGGGGGGTTCTGTCCAGTGCATCCCTTTAGATGTGCTGCAGCCACTAGAAGGAGCTCTTCTGTATACCAGTATATAGACGTGCACGTCTAAAGGCATACAGAAAACCCTTTTTAAAATGTCACCTCTTTCTCTATCGTTCTGAAGTCCCACCCTCTAGGAGTATCGGACCAAATGGGGTGAGAAGCAGGGCTGTCTGCTACATCTCTCAATATTACCGCCTGGAGAGTGTGTGAGTTACTGGCTGATCAGAGCTGGAGGTAAATACGGAACACTTTCTTTGTGAATTGCAATTCCCTGACTTTTCTTGAGGTATTTACCTCACTAGTCAGTAATTTCAGTGCAGTAATAGGTTTAGCGAGTTGGCATTTGACAAGATGATCGGTAAAATCAGCTGTTTTCTGCATTATTGAATGCATTAATGCTCAGTGAATTGAGGCCATAGTAGATTGCAGTAAATTATCCAGGCTGGGTTCACATATGACATAGCGTGAAAGGCTGCTGTTTAGGTCATGTTTTATGCTAATATTGTGTGTGTTTGTGAGTTTTACTGCGTTTTTGGAGCTTTTGCGATGCGGTTTGCGCGCATTTTAATGAGTTTGCGGTTCGCATATACAAAACGCATGTGTGGTGTATGCGTTTTCCATGCGTTTTTTTTATATTTCCATTTATGCAAATTACTTGGAAGAGAACAGGAAGAGGAAATACAGCGGAAAGTTCCCATTGACTTTCATTATGTGAGTTTTTGATGTGTTCATGAATATTCTGTAACACAACCAGCATTTCTAAAAACGCAGGTTTGAAAACACATATGCGTTTTTTTCCCTGCGGCCCATAGTAGTTTTTTTGCATTGCATTGGGAAGCAGCAGGAGCATCGCATCCCCACCGCAGACAAAAACGTCATGAAATATTACTCCTATTGAAAAGTAAGTCTAATGATGCTTCCACCTCCATACTAGGCCTCTAGTATTTAGTCTCTGTATTACGTCACACAGGCGGACAAGGGAGTGAAAAAGACGGAGCAGCCGCCTGGGAGAAGCAGAGACCGGACCATGCGGTACACAGGCATTGAATCGAATGCCACTAACGATGTGCTCCTGATCCGCCACCGATCGTTCAGTCCGAACCAATCAACCTAATCGACCGGTATTAGCTGGGAGAAGTCGATGAGTGTATGGCCACCTTTTAAAGCGGTATTGTCAACATAAGATTCAAATTTCAACAGCAACTGGTCTGAGTGTATTAAATGATAAAGATGTTAATCCTGCATTCAGAACTTTTTCTGTTGATATGGTTTGGAGTTATCACATACCTTAGAAGCATTGGCCCTTTATTAGCCATTGCAGTTGCATGCTGGGGGGTCTTTTTATCTATAATATATGTCTCCTCTTCCCTTTATTTCCCTGCCTAGCTGAAGCATTATCCTCTGCTCACTTGTTTACAAGCAAGGCTGAGGTGACTCAGTGATTGGAGGAGAAAAGAAAAAAAGTTAAGGGCAGAAATGACATCAGTGTTTAGCCTCAAACTGTGGGCAAAAGACATGGCCCCCACCAGGAACAGAATTCTCTTCATTTACTATATAAAATTACTGAAATCAAAACGTGGACAGTACAATACATGTGTTATGTACCGTATAGTCCGGCGTATAAGACTGGGCTTATAAGACGATCCCCTAACTTTTCCAGTTAAAATATAGAGTTTGTGATATACTCGCCGTATAAGACTACCCCTCTTCCAACGCACACCAAATAAAAATTTAAAAAAACATCATATACTGGTGCTATGTCTGAATAGATACTGGTGCTGTACTGTATGTGGTACCCAGAATATAACAGTATATAGGCAATTGACTGGTTGGATTGGTCAGCTCTCCCTGTCTTCCTGTTTATCAGAGCGGTATGGAAGAATAGATTGCGCTGTGCCCATAAAACACGCCTCTTTCACCCTTCTGGCCCCGCCCTTGTATCCTATTTACCCCCTTCTCTGCCTCTCAGATCTCGCACATGTGCACCTGCACCGCGTCGCTATAGTCCTCAGCAGCGAGATCTGAGAGGCGGTAACAGGATAGGGCCTATGAATTACACCCGGCGTATAAGACGACCCCTAACTTTTCAGAAGATTTTCAAGGGTTAAAAAGTAGTCTTATACGCCAGAATATACAGTAAGTACATCAAGTATTTATCTACTTCTATATGTAGGCAATCAGGAAACAACCGCTCGACTGCACTGTGGAAGGCAGTGCTGGACCATAGGCAGCCAGGCCTGGACACTGTAGTAAAGAAGAAAGATGCGGGTCCGCTAGCTAGCTTTGTACTTTTTTTAAATGCTGTGAGGATACGTCCTAAATAAACTACAAGACTGTGGAGAGACTTGTTGCGGACCGCATCTTTCTTCTTTACTTCTATATGTGTTTTTTTCCCCTGGCATAGTATGACTAATCCTCCTGCTTTAACCACTTGAGGACCCACCCTTTACCCCCCCTTAAGGACCAGCGCTAGTTTGATTGATCTGTGCTGGGTGGGCTCTGCAGCCCCCAGCACAGATCAGGGTGCAGGCAGGGAGATCAGATTGCCCCCCTTTTTTCCCCCCTATGGGGATGATGTGCTGGGGGGGTCTGATCTCTGCTGCCTGCGAGTGGCTGGCGGGGGGGGCACCTCAAAGCCCCCCTCCGCGGCGAAATGCTCCCTCTCCTACCTGGCCCCCTTTGGTAAGCCGGGCTGCACAGGACGCTATCCGTCCTGTGCAGCCAGTGACAGGCTGTCTCCTGTCACATGGCGGCGATCCCCGGCCGCTGATTGGCCGGGGATCGCCGATCTGCCTTACGGCGCTGCTGCGCAGCAGCGCCGTACAAATGTAAACAAAGCGGATTATTTCCGCTTGTGTTTACATCTAGCCTGCGAGCCGCCATCGGCGGCCCGCAGGCTATTCACGGAGCCCCCCGCCGTGATTTGACAGGAAGCAGCCGCTCGTACGAGCGGCTGCTTCCTGATTAATTAGGCTGCAGCTGGCGACGCAGTACTGCGTCGCTGATCCTGCAGCTGCCACTTTGCCGACGCACGTTATGAGTGTGCGGTCGGCAAGTGGTTAAACGGCGCATGCGTTACATTAAAAAAAAACATTACTGAGCATTGCAACACACAACGCAGCAAATGTATTGCTAAACGCACAGCATTCAGCTAGCCTCTGATGAGTCGCCATAGCGACGAAATGCGTAGGGCGGAGCTACGGAGCAGCGTTGCGTCTGACGTCATCGGACACGGTGATTGGTGGACGCGCGCCATCTTTGACCTAGCAGTGGATTTTTTCTAGTAGGGACCCATCAGGATCACGCTCAGCGGCTGCTCTATGCAGGCCTTGGCTGCACGCTATTTCCTCAGTCCCAGACCACGCTAGGTTGCTGTTTTATGAGCTACTGCTCTTTTAAACATTTTTATCTACAATAAACGTGGGCGTTATCCCTTTTACGCTATGTGAAGCGTCTTCCTTTCTTTGGAGGTTCATGTGATTCCCGGAGGTCCAGCTGTGGAGTTTTGCCAGAGAGGCTGAGGGGTGGCCGATACCCCTGACGTGCAGACGGGCCCATCTCAGACCGCTCCATCTGGTGAGTCGTTCCACATTTGGGGGAGGGGGACACAGTTGTGTCACCCACTACTAGATGAACTTTATTTTGATTAATCTCTGTGAGATCCATTGGCGTTAAAGAGAGTCTGAAGCGAGAATAAATCTCGCTTCAGACCTCATAGTCAGCAGGGGCATGTGTGCCCCTGCTAAAACGCCGCTATCCCGCGGCTAAACGGGGGTCCCTTACACCCCGAAATCCCCTCCGTAGTGCGCATCCCCTCTTCCGCATTGAGGCAGGGCTGATGGCTGCAGCCCTGCCTCACGCGCGTCTGTCAGCGCGTATCTCCGCCTCTCCCCCGCCCCTCTCAGTCTTCCTTCGCTGAGAGGGGCGGGGAGAGGCGGCGATGCGCCACTGATAGACGGCGCTGAGAGGCAGGGCTGCAGCCGTTAGCCCTGCATCAAGAGCAGCAAAATCTACGACTAAGTTGGTCGTAGTTTTTGCGGGGGGGTTGGGGGGTAAGGGACCCTCGTTTAGCCGCGGGATAGCGGCGTTTTAGCAGGGGCACACATGCCCCTGCTAACTATGAGACAAGAAGCGAGATTTATTCTCGCTTCAGTGTCTCTTTAAGAAGTGGTGACAACTTCCTTTAGGCTTCTTTCCCACTAAGACGTTGCGGTAGATGACACGTTAAGGCCGCTTAACGTGCCCCTAACGCAACGCCTGGTGGTGTTGGAGCAGGACGCTACTAAGAGCCGTGTTAAAAGCAGCTCTTGCTGCGCCTGCTCTGTCGGATGCGCTGCGGAGACCACGTGAGCGGAGCTCTCCGCATCACGTGGTCCCGCCAGCCAATCCGCGGCTGCTCCAGGATGTAAACAATGCAAGTGCAGTGAATATAAAGTAGCCATGTGCCTGGCTACGTAGCGGCCTCTCCCCGCCTCCTCTCCGCCCACAAAATAAAAACACCCATACTGAGCATGTGCAAGCCGTTATAACGCACAGTATGCTGCACTTCAAACGAACGTGCAGCGTTACTGTGTAACACAACGTGGGCACTGTGAACAGCCCATTGATTTTTCATTGCTGTGCGTTGGGCTGTGTTACAGGCTGCACTAACGTGCGCCTGTAACATCCCACTGTGAAAGCAGCCTTAAGCTTTAAGGACTGTAATCTTTGAGCGCTAATCTATTTGCCTGTTTGTGAATCTTTTTATACAGAGAGCGCTTCACCTGTATATTATTGGTATTTTTTAATCAGTCATTTGCTAGTTTTAGGATTGTTTATTTTTTGAAGCACTTAACCTATTTTGGTTTCTGGACGTAGAAACTACGTCCAGAAACCATGTGCGCTGCCGTGCGCCCCTGCGGCCGATCGCGCACGCGCACTCCCGGCCGCGGATTCGGTAGTCAGGGAATCAATGTATCGGACTATGAAGTCCGATCACTGATTCCTCTCCCCCGCTGAAAAAGCGACAGCTTCTCTCGGAAGCTGCGCCTTTTCTGGCCATTCACTTCCTGATGCGCCACTCTAAGCGTGTGTTACGCTTAGAGTGACGTCATGTAAACAAACTCATGGCCGCCATCTTGTGGCCAAAAAGTAATACTACACCTGAAAATAAAAATGAATTAAAATCAACACACATTTACATTATAAATCTATTGTTTACCCCCCACCCTCCCAAAACTACCCAAATAAAATGTTTACTATAAATAAAAAAAACCATTACAATAAAAAAAAAAAAAACATGTAAATATTTACCTAAGGGTCTAAACTTTTTAAATATCAATGTAAAGATGAAATATTTCTATATTTTTTTTATTTTAAACTTGTTAATAGTGATGGATGCAAAATGGAAAAAATGCACCTTTATTTCCAAATAAAATATTGTCGCCATACATTGTGATAGGGACATAATTTTAACGGTGTAATAACCGGGACATATCGGCATATACAATACGTGAGTTTTAATTATGGAGGCATGTATTATTTTAAAACTATAATGGCTGAAAACTGAGAAATAATGAATTTTTCCATTTTTTTCTTATTCTTCCTGTTAAAATGCGTTTACAGTAAAGTGGCTCTTAGCAAAATGTACCCCCCAAAGAAAGCCTAATTGGTGGCAGAAAAAACAAGATATAGATCAGTTCATTGTGATAAGTAGTGATAAAGTTATAGGCTAATGAATGGGAGGTGAACATTTCTCTCGTGAAAACCACGGAACCTGAATGGGTAAGTACATTTTGTTTTATATGTAAACTTCTGACTTCAATGGTGCAAAACCGTGATGAGGGAAAATGGCAATATTCCTTTTGCGTACATTTTTGCAAAAGTGATGTTAAATCCAATAAAATTTTTGTGCTAAAATATTTTTCACGTTTTGTGGAAAAAAATTGTCACGGTGAAAATATTGGTTTTCCGTATTTTTCATGGTAAAAATAACGATTTTTTTGTGAAAAAAACTTGAAAATACAAGCTATTTTCGAAAAATGGCATTTTCGATGCGAAAATTACTTTGCCGAAAATTTGCATGCAACACTGGTGCAGATAAACAGTTCTTCACTTTTCAAGCTCAAATTGCCTAAGAGCAAAACCTTTTCCCAACTTTATAAATGTAGCATTTTTTTTTAGATTTGGATTTGAAAAGTGAAGAAAAGGTTATTGGAGATCCTTTTTCAATTTAACACAATTATTACAAACAGGACCCACAGAATACTCAAAAGTTGTGGGGAGTTGCTTTTAGAATAGTTAGCTTGCAACAAACATAGGATTATACTGCCCTCCAGTGGCAATTGCAGACATTGGTACACAATACAGAAGCGCTGCCTTTCTCTGCTGTGTACAATAGTAATTGTACACAGCAGAGAAAGGCAGCGCTACTGAAGACAAACTGCATCCGAATGACTAGCTGCATGAGTGTGCATAACCTACTAATAGACAACATGCACACCCTGCATTCAAATCAGATGACCCAAATTACCATGGCTGGCGGATGTTGGTTTCTTTAATAGTCTTTAATAGGAGTCTGAAGCCTCCTAAAATGCCCCCTTTTTTAGGCAGTCTTCTTAAAGGACCTCTGTTGCAAAAATATTAAAATTTTAAATATACAGTGGTTTGCAAAAGTATTTGCCCCCCCCCCCCCCCCCCCCCTGAAGTTTTCCACATTTTGTCACATTACTGCCACAAACATGAATAAATTTTATTGGAATTCCACATGGAAAACCAATACAAAGTGGTGTACACCTGAGAAGTGGAACGAAAATCATACATGATTCCAGGGCTGTGGAGTCGGTACAAAAATCCACCGACTCCGACTCCTCAGTTTAGGATTCCTCCGACTCCGACTCCTTGACTCAGACTCCTCTAATTTGCATATTACAATCTTGTTGATTGAAAGTATGTAACATGAAATTCGTCTCTTAACTGCCAACGCTTAGGAATTTTAAAAGACAACTGAAGTGAGAAGGATATGGAGACTGCCATATTTATTCCCTTTAGTCATAGACTAAATCTAGTCCTTGGTAAGAGTACTTGTAAAAGGTACAGACCGGAACAAAGAACATCTATCAGGCCCTAGGCAATGTAAGTGTGGGTACATGTAAGAATGATGTGCAGGTACTCTGCAGGGGAATGAGGGGATTCTTCCTCTATTACACATTCTTCATGCACAATCTGAACCAGGTTTATGGGTGACAGACAACACCTCTGTGTTCAATGTGCACAACATTCTCAGTGGATTCCCTGCAGCTCTGTGGGGAGTGTATATGTAGAGTATAGTACTACTGTGTAACAAAGTAAACCTGAGACAGATGAAATTAAAGTTTTATACATACCTGGGGCTTCCTCCAGCCCCCTTCAGGCTAATAAGTCCCTCACTGTCCTCCTCCGCCACTTGGATCTTCTGCTATGAGTCCAGGTACTTGAGCCAGTCTGGCGCATGCACACACTCCGCCGCCGGGAGCGTACTACACCTGCGCAGCACTATTGCGCAGGTGCAGAACGCTCCTGGCTGTGGAAGCGGCATGCAGCCGGACTGCGCTGACTGGCTGAATACCAGGACTCATAGCAGAAGATCCAGGTGGTGGAGGAGGACAGCGAGGGACTGATTAGCCTGAAGGGGGCTGGAAGAAGCCCCAGGTATGTATAAAAAATTTCTTTTCATCCTTCTCAGGTACCATTTAATTCGTAGTCACCAAACCAAATTTTAACATATCAAATTATTTGATTTCATGAGCAAAGAGAGTGCATACATTTGCATAAATCAGAATCAACGCAGAATTATTTCCATCTCATTGACCATCTCTATTAGTGACACGGCTACACATCAGGCTTTATACTTACAGCATAGATGTTATTTAGTATATATAAGAGATTCCTGTGTACACATCATATACAGTCACAATCAGATGTGTATATCTGACTTCAAAAATACGGGGACTGCTTTATTGAAGCAGCACAAGTAACTAATTTTGATTGGTTTATTTCATTTATGTGGACTAAGCACAGCTATTACTGTGTATATATAAATTATTTATGATGACTATTCTCTGAGAAATAGAACATTTTATCATATTTTCTATTTTAATTACAGTTTAAATTCATTAGGAGTCGGAGTCGGTGCATTTTTTCCCAACTCCAGGCACCCAAACTTGCCCCTACTCCACGACTCCGACTCCACAGCCCTGCATGATTCCAAACATTTTTTACAGATAAATAACTGCAAAGTGGGGTGTGCGTAATTATTCAGCCCCCTGAGTCAATATTTGTAGAACCACCTTTTGCTGCAATTACAGCTGCCAGTCTTTTAGGGTATGTCTCTACCAGCTTTGCACATCTAGAGACTGAAATCCTTGCCCATTCTTCTTTGCAAAACAGATCCAGCTCAGTCAGATTAGATGTACAGCGTTTGTGAACAGCAGTTTTCAGATCTTGCCACAGATTCTTGATTGGATTTAGATCTGGACTTTGACTGGGCCATTCTTACACATGGATATGTTTTGTTTTAAAGAGACACTGAAGCGAAAAAAAAAATTATGATGTAATGATTTGTATGTGTAGTACAGCTAAGAAAAAAAACATTAGCAGCAGAGACACAAGTCTAGTATTGTTTCCCAGTAAAGGAAGAGCTAAGAAACTCCAGTTGTTATCTATGCAAATTAGCCATTCAGCTCTACGACTTTCAAAGTCGCAGAGAACTCTGCCAGACACTTGAGATAATAAACTTTAAAAGACAATAGCCTCAATTCACTAAGATCATGCTGGAGATAATAAGGCAAGAGAAGACGTACTCCACACAGTGAGAGAGTTATCTTATCTCTTCATTTCTTGAAGAGACTCTGAAGCGAGAATAATCTCGCTTCAGAGCTCATAGTCAGCAGGGGCATGTGTGCCCCTGCTAAAACGCCGCTATCCCACGGCTAAACGAGGGTCCCTTACCCCCCCGAAATCCCCTCCGAGCAGTGGGGGATCTCTTCCGGATTGAGGCAGGGCTAACCGCCGCAGCCCTGCCTCACGAGCGTCTGTCAACGCGTATCTCCGCCTCTCCCCCGCCCCTCTGTCTTCCTTCGCTGAGAGGGGGGAGAGGCGGCGATGCACCGCTGATAGACGCGCTGTGAGGCAGGGCTGCAGCCGTTTGGGGGGTCAAGGACCCTCGTTTAGCCGCGGGATAGCGGCGTTTTAGCAGGGGCACACATGCCCCTGCTGACTATGAGACAAGAAGCGAGATTTATTCTCGCTTCAGTGTCTCTTTAAACCATTCCATTGTTGCCCTGGCTTTATGTTTAGGGTTGTTGTCCTGCTGGAAGGCGAACCTCCGCCCCAGTCTCAAGTCTTTTGCAGACTCCAAGAGGTTTTCTTCCAAGATTGCCCTGTATTTGGCTCCATCCATTTTCCCATCAACTCTGACCAGCTTCCCTGTCCCTGCTGAAGAGATGCACCCCCCGAGCATGATGCTGCCACCACCATATTTGACAGTGGGGATGGTGTGTTCAGAGTGATGTGCAGGGTTAGTTTTTCGCCACACATAGCGTTTTGCATTTTGGCCAAAAAGTTCAATTTTGGTCTCATCTGACCAGAGCACCTTCTTCCACATGTTTGCTGTATCCCCCACATGGCTTGTGGCAAACTGCAAACAGGACTTCTTATGCTTTTCTGTTAACAATGCCTTTCTTCTTGCCACTCTTCCATAAAGGCCAACTTTGTGCAGTGCACGACTAATAGTTGTCCTATAGACAGATTCCCCCACCTGAGCTGTAGATCTCTGCAGCTTGTCCAGAGTCACCATGGGCCTCTTGACTGCATTTCCTTGTTCGCCTGTGGGTTTAGGTGGACGGCCTTATCTTGGTAGGATTACAGTTGTGCCATACTCCTTCCATTTCTGAATGATCGCTTGAACAGTGCTCCGTGGGATGTTCAAGGCTTTGGAAATCTTTTTGTAGCCTGAGGGCTGGAACCCACAGGAGCGCTTTTGGCAGCACTGCGATACGCTAGCAGTTTGCCAAAACGCTGGGCTAATGTTAATGGATGGGGCAACTTCCACAGGAGCGTTTGCGTTTCCCAGAAACGCAAACGCAGGACCTGCAGCATTTTGGGAGCGTTAGCGCTTCAATGTAAAGTATTGAAACGCTAGCAGAAACGCTCAGCAAAACCTAAACTGAGCGGTTTTGCTAGCGTTTTGTGGTTCAGCACACTGTAACAAAATTAAAAATAATTCACAGGACCAATCAGGATAAAAACGCAAAACGCTACGCACCCGCTGGGCAAAAAAATACAATGTTGCAAAACACGACCAAAAACGCGCATGAATCCGCTTGCAAACCGCTCAGACAAAACGCTAGCGGTTGCGTTTTGCGTTTGCTGATTTCAGTGGGTTCCAGGCCTAAGCCTGCTTTGAATTTCTCAATAACTTTATCCCTGACCTGTCTGGTGTGTTCTTTGGACTTCATGGTGTTGTTGCTCCCAATATTCTATTAGACAACCTCTGAGGCCATCACAGAGCAGCTGTATTTGTACTGACATTATATTACACACAGGTGCACTCTATTTAGTAATTAGCACTCATCAGGCAATGTCTATGGGCAACTGACTGCACTCAGACCAAAGGGGGCTGAAAAATTACGCACACCCCACTTTGCAGTTATTGATTTGTAAAAAATGTTTGGAATCATGTATGATTTTCATTCCACTTCTCACATGTACACCACTTTGTATTGGTCTTTCATGTGGAATTCCAATAAAATTGATTCATGTTTGTGGCAGTAATGTGACAAAATGTGGAAAACTTCAAGGGGGCCGAATACGTTTGCAAACCACTGTATGTAAATATATACAATTAAGAAGTACATCTCTTCCAGAGTAAAATGAGCCATAAATTACTTTTCTGCTATGTTGCTGTCACTTACAGTAGGTAGTAGAAATCTGTCAGAACCGACAGGTTTTGGACTAGCCCATTTCTTCATAGGGGGTTCACAGGGATTTCTTTATTTTTAAAATGCACTTAGTGAATGGCAGTTCCCCCGTCCAACTGCCAAAAAAAAGTGTACGATGAGCAGGGAGGCTGGCCAGCATATTTGTATAAATTTTTTTCAGGCAATGTCTTTATAAAAAATAAAGGCTATGCTGAGAATCCCATATGAAGAGATGGGCTAGCCCAAAGCCTGTCAGTAATGTCAGATTTCTACTACCTACTGTAAGTGACAGCAACATAGGAGAAAAGTAATTTATGGCTCATTTTACTCTGGAAGAAATGTACTTCTTATTTGTATGTGTTCTAAATTGTAAGATTTTCGCAACAGTTCCTCTATAAGCATTAATGGATTAGCTGAAACCTGAAACACTGCTATCCCACAGCAAAATGAGGCTTTATCCCACCGCAAAACAAGGCAAATAAACCTATTTAAATCACGAATTTGTGTCCTTAGGGACTCGTAACCAGTGGTGCTCATCCGGATTCCAGATATCCGTGTAACCCGGATAATGGACCATTTTTCAGCTATCCGATCCGGATTCCGGATTTCTTCGGAAATCCGGATAGCTATCTGCAGATACTTGGTCGCATACGCGGATATCCAGATTCGAACACTGAAGCTAATGAGATGACGTCCTGGAGCCAATCAGAGGGCTCCCAGCAGAAGCCCTAGCAACCAATAAGAGAAGGGAACCCTGGCCAGACCCACCTGACCTCATTGAGCCAATCAGAGGGCTCCCAGCCTAAAACCTGGCACCCAATCACAGAAAGGAACACTGGCCAGCCCCCCTGTATAATAAGGTGCCAAGTGCCACGTGCCATGTCCGGCATGCTCCGGGCAGACGTTACACCTGCTGCATTGCCCTGCTCCTGCTGCCTTTGCTGCTCCCGCCACCTCCAGGGTGCCACAGGCCACTGCTGCTGTGCTGATACCACCTATATTTAACCAAAAACACAATTTCTGCATATTTTTTGGAGGTGTCTGGGCTGAAAACTGCCATGTCCCAGTCGTGCGGTTGGACTTTGGACACAATGTGGGCTGCACGACCGCTGTCTGGAACCTAGGCCTGATGTTGTTTGACAGCCATTTTTTTTTTTTGGGGGGGGGGGGGGGGATTTTAAGTCCCCACATCATCAATTAGTATTCCCCTTTAAAAAAATAATGATGCTACATGCCTCATTGACCCTAAAAAACGTTTTTAAAGCAACTTAAAGGCCACTTCTGGGTTTTCTATCCGGGTATCCGAATTTGCCCAGATATCACGGATACTAGGGTCGGATATCCGATTCGGATTGGAAATGGGATATCTGAAAGATAGCTAGTCAATCATCATCTAGGGTAGAGGTGATTCTAGGGAAGGAAAGCAGGTTATGTGTAGAAATGAAGCTGTAGTTGGGATGGTATTTGGATTGCAAACTAGTGGTGAGAAGATGTATGAGGAAGGAGGGCAAGATTGTGGAGAGCTTTGTAGGTTAGAGTTGTTTTTGAAGTGAATCCTCTGGTCAACTGACAGGCAATGAAGAGCTTGGCAGAGAGGAGGAGGAGCAGCAGTTGAAGAGAGAGGTGGATGAGTAAGTAGAGTTACCAAGTTCAGTACCTGAAGGTATGAAAGTCTGTTGGTAGGTAGGCCACAGAGTTTTACAGGGTATTACAGTAGTCAGGGCAAGATAAACTGTATTTTTAAACTGGAGAAGACCAGAAGTGGCTAAAGAGTGTGTGGTATACATGAGAGAGGAGTCGAATATTACCCCTAAGCACCGTGCTTGGAGAACTGAAGTTATTGCGGCGTTATTGACGTTAATTGTTATATCAGACAGAGAAGTGGACAGAGATGGTGGAAAAGTGATCATTTCTGTTTTACTCATGTTAGATTTTAGGAAACGAGAGGTCATGAAAGAAGCCACAGCAGACAGACAGCCAGAAATGTGTATCAAGACAAGAAGTATGCGGTCAAACGGCACTACAGTTTTTCTTGCGGCGGGCAGAGTGGGATATATGGATGTAAGGAGGATCAGGCCAACAAAATCACCTTGGTATAAACTACTGCATGCTCATGATAAGCTCAGCAACAGATGCATAACATTGATCAATTGAATAAGAACAAGTTCCATCAGTCACTGCAGTTAATTCAAATGTATTCAATATCCAAGCATAGTGTGAAACATCACATGTAGACTTGCTATTTTCGAAGGTAGGTGCATGAGTCACGGGCAAGCAGCTTGCATGCACCTACCTTCGAAAATAGCAAGTCTACATGTGATGTTTCACACTATGCTTGGATATTGAATACATTTGAATTCACTGCAGGGCATTGCTAGGTTCCTGGGAGATCCGGGGCACCCCTGGGCACAAAGAGTGAATGAATATGCGAGACGATAAATGGGCGTGGTCATGTCGTGGGAAAGTGGGCGTGATCATAGGTGGGGCCAAATGTACATGAACATAGCAGTGGTGTAACTTAAATATATTAACCTATTTTGGTTCCTGGACGTAGAAACTACGTCCAGGAACCATGTGCGCTCCCGCGGCCAATCGCGCTCCCGGCCGCGGATCGTTTGCCCAGAAATCAGTGAATTGGGCCATGGTGCCCGATCGCTGATTTCTCTCCCCCGCAGAAAAAGTGACAGCTTCTCTTGGAAGCTTTACTTTTTCTGGCTGTTGCGTCCATGCGCGCCCATGCGTCTCTCTAAGCGTATGTCATGTAAATAAACTCATGGCTGTCATCTTGGGGCCAAAAAGTAAAACTACAACTAAAAGTAAAAAAAATAAAACTCAACACACATTTACATTACAAAACTACTGTTTACATTCCCACCCTCCCAAAAATACCCAAATAAAATGTTTAATATAAAAAAAACATGTAAATATTTACCTAAGGGTCTAAGCTTTTTAAATATCAATGTAAAGATGAAATATTTCTATATATTTTTTTTATTTTAAACTTGTAAATAGTGATAGATGCAAAACGGAAAAAATGCACCTTTATTTCCAAATAAAATATTGTCGCCATACATTGTGATAGGGACATAATGTTAATGGTGTAATAACCGGGACATATGGGCAAATACAATACATGAGTTTTAATTATGGAAGCATGTATTATTTTAAAACTATAATGGCTGAAAACTGAGAAATAATGAATTTTTTCCATTTTTTTTTCTTATTCTTCCTGTTAAAATGCATTTACAGTAAGGTAGTTCTTAGCAAAATGTACCCCCCCAAAGAAAGCCTAATTGGTTGCGGAAAAAACAAGATATAGATCAGTTCATTGTGATAAGTAGTGATAAAGTTATAGGCTAATCAATGGGAGGTGAACATTGCTCAAGTGAAAACGACGGAACGCGAATGGGTTAAACAGGCAGTATTTCACATAAATAAGCCCCTCACCTGGATTCTGTCTTGTTTTCGGCAGGCTGGCCTGTGTGCTGTACTCGGCTGGTGGTTATGCTGGGCTTGCATGCTCCATGTCCGTGGGTAGCGTGCGCCTCTGTCTGGTCACCGCCGATCTGAAGTCTCAGTGCAGAGGCAGCAGGGACCAGGAGCCGGCACACTATAGGGGGAGGGCAGGGTAGTTGCTAGGCTAAATTGCACCCAGGGCAAGGTTGTAAAATTTGCCCCCCCCCCCCCCCCGAAACCAGGTATAAGTCACCCCCAGTATGGGTAGTCAGGCATAGTTGCGTCCAGTATAGGGTAGCCCATATAATTGCCACAAGTATAGGTAGCCCATATAATTGCCACAAGTATAAGTATAGGTAGGTGCCCCCAGTACAGGTTAGATAGGTAGGTGCCCAGAGTACAGGTTAGAAAGGTAGGTTGCCCCAGTATAGGCTAGATAGGCAGGTGCCCCAGTATAGGTTAGATAGGTAGGTTTCCCCAGTATAGGCTAGATAGGCAGGTGCCTCCAGCGGCGGGGAGAGCGGGCACAGGTAATTACAAACTCACCTTCTTCCGCGATCCCCAAACGCAGCCTCCAGCTTCTTGGTATTTCCTCCCCTGGCGTCCATCCATTGGTAACAGCACCTCCTGTGATAACATGCAGTTAAGTCATCACAGGAGGTGCTGTAAACAACATATGGACACCAGGGAAGGAAATAGAAAGAAGCTGGAGGCTGCATGCGGGGATCGCGGAGGAAGCCTCCCCCACCGCTCCGGCCAGTGCGCCCTCTCCTGCCGCTCAAAGTGGCCGAAACAGCCCAAGGAGAGGATCTGGGGCACCATGACAACAGGTTTAGGGGCGGTTTCCCCGGATCAAACCCCCTAGTGACGCCACTGGTGCCTGTTGGAACTTGTTCTTATTCAATTAGTCAGAAATGTGTGAAGGTTGCTCAGGAGAAACAAGAGGTGTGTGCTCAGACCAAGCTGCACCTGACTTATAATTGCTGCAGAAATATGTGAAACGAGGGAATTAAGGCCTGGGGCTGAATAGTACAGTTGTGCATCGTCAGCAAATAAGTGGTACAAAAAAACCATGAATTTATCCCTAACGTATTTACAGTATAATCTTGGTATAGTGAACTCCAAGGGACCAGGAAAAGTGGTTTACTATATCAGAAGTTTACTGTATAAGAAATTGTCCTAGAAATGGCTCTGCATGCCCTGGTGCATTCTCTGCTGCAAACTTAACTCTGTCCCCCCGTTGGTGGTACAGTACAAGCACTTGCCCATTTTGGTGGACTACAAGGTTAAGTATACCTTAGGGCTGCATAGCCAAGCTGGACAAATTGCTGATTCAGTAAACAGGGCTCTTTAAAAATTGCAGCCTTCACTGAATAGAGCAGGCATGGGCAAACTTGGCCCTCCAGCTGTTACGGAACTACAAGTCCCACAATGCATTTGCCTTTATGAGTCATGACTGTGGCTGTCAGACCCCTGCAATGCATTGTGGGACTTGTAGTTCCTTAACAGCTGGAGGGCAAGTTTGCCCATGCCTGGAATAGAGGCAGCCACTCAGGGCCGGGCCGAGGCATAGGCTGGAGAGGCTCCAGCCTCGGGGCGCAGTGTAGGAGGGGGCGCAGAATTCATTCAGCTGTCATTCCTAATTGTGTTTGAAGCAGAAAGAAATAAGAAAAGGGGATACATAGCAGTGACTGCAAGCCATATAACTAGATATTAAGGTGTAGGGGAGGTTATGGGCCCTGTGGCGCCTCTTAGTCTAATAGCAATCAGAGTGTGACGGCTGGGGTGGGTGGGATGGAGGGGCGCACTTTGGTGTCTCAGCCTTGGGTGCTGGAGGACCTTGTCCCGGCTCTGCCACTCGCTTCCTGTGAGTGGCTCCGAAACCACTGCAGACGAAATTTGCAGCACGTGTCTTGCAAAAGTTTCTGCTTGCACTTAAAGGGACTCCGAGCTCAAAATGAAAACAAAATTAAAACTCCCCTTGGGCTTTCTGTAGCCCAGTGTAGGTCAGGAGTTCCCCCGGCGGCATCCTGGCTATTCTCCCAAGGCCTGTGCAGAAATGGCTCCCGGCCAGCAGCCCGGCGACACTGGCCCAAGTGTCGGGCTCCTTCTTCCGCATACGCGACGTATGACTTCACACGCCGGCCGCCTCGCGTCATCACGGCGGCCGACATGACAGTACGGCGCATGCACGATTAAACCGCGCATGCGCTGTAATGTCATGCCACCCGGCGTGTAAAGTCATAGGTCGCGTATGCGGAAGAAGGAGCCCGATACTCAGGCCAGTGTCGCCCGGAGCCATTTCTGCACAGACCTTGGGAGAAGAGCCAGGACGCCGCCTGTTGACCTCCCGACCTACACTGGGCTACAGAAAGCCCAAGGTGAGTACTAATTTCATTTTTATTTTGAGCTCGGAGTCCCTTTAAGCCAATCATGAAGTCTCTCTTCAAAATGCAGCCAATCATGATAAGCCGCTTGCATTACAGAGTTCGATACCTCTGTGGGCGGAACTTAGCACTCTCCTCTCCGGTCTCCTTAGTTTTGCAGCGAGCAGGGATGCTCATCACGGATTAAACACGAGTAACCACGGTGGTTACTCGTGATTCAAATGAGGTTTAATTACAGCAGCTGAGCGGCGGGGAATGAAAGGGTTATTTACCCATAAATCTGCCTCCTCCCCGCGCTCCATATAGGTCCATGCATCCTATTATTAGAGTTCCAAGCCTCGCTGCCGTCACCTCCTCCTTCAAGCCGGAAGGAGGAGGTGACGGCAGCGAGGCTTGGAACGCTAATAATAGGATGCATGGACCAATATGGAGTGCGGGGAGGAGGCAGATTTATGGGTAAATAACCCTTTCATTCCCCGCCACTCAGCTGCTATAATTAAATCTCATTTCATTCACTAGTAACCACCGTGGTTACTCGTGTTTAACCCATGATGAGCATCCCTGGCAGCGAGTAGACCTGCACTGATCTGCACTGATCTGCACTACAAGTGAAAGTAACTTGTACTGCACTCCACACGGTACCAGGAGCGTCATCTCTAACAAGAAAAGAAAAAAACATTTGGATGCCCCCCCCCCCCCCCCCATAGGTGCCAAATAATCATAATGGGCAGAGTTTCACTATAAAATAATTGTAATGAGGCAGCGTTTCACCAGAAAATAATCGTAACGTGGGCAGCAGTCACCAGAAAATAATCGTAATGTGGGTAGCAGTCACCAGAAAATAATCGTAAAGTGGGCAGCAGTCACCAGAAAATAATCGTAAAGTGGGCAGCAGTCACCAGAAAATAATCATAAAGTGGGCAGCAGTCACCAGAAAATAATCGTAAAGTGAGCAGCAGTCACCAGAAAATAATTGTAATGTGGACAGCAGTCACCCAAAAATAATCGTAATGTGGGCAGCAGTCACCAAAAATAATAGTAAAGTGGGCAGCAGGCAACAGAAAATCGTCATGTGGGCAGCATTGCACAAGAAAAAAATCATAATGTGGGCAGCAGTCACCAGAAAAAAATGCACCTGTAAAAAAAACAATTCACTCACCTGGCAGAAGTCTCCTTTCCCGGCTGGCCTCTGGTGCACAGCTCCCCGACGATCCTCCAGCAGCAAATCTCCCGCGCTGACAGGCAGAGATCAGGGCTACGGGAATATGGCGCCCAAAGCCCTGTACTGGAGACACAAATAGTCTCCAGTGCAGGGCTTCGGACGCTATCTTCCCGTAGCCCTGCTCTGCCTGCCGGAAGACTCCCGCAGGCTAAGTGGGCTGCGGGGAATGAACTGGCGCGGCGTCTATTAGACGCCGCGGCCAGTTCACCACCGGGAAGGTCTCCGAATCGGGCAGGCGGCAGCGCTCCCCTCGCACATGGCGGGCGGGCCCCCCTGCGGCTGAAAGGGGTTGCATCCCCTATAGTTACGCCTCTGCCCATAGACTTATAATGGAGATTGGCCAGGACCTGGAGAGGTAGTTTACTATAGCCAAATGTTTACTACACCCGAGTTTATTATAATGAGTTTATTATAATGAGATTATACTGTATATATGTATTGAAAAAAAGAGGACCAAGGGCAGAACCTAGGGCATAGAGTGATGATCTGAATAACAGACAGTGAAAGACCTTCCAAAAGGATAGAATGATATGCAAGAAAGAGGAAGGCCCTTAACCTCCCTGGCGGTCTGATTATTTCCAGATTTTAGGTTCTAAAAGCGGTGCATTTTTTTTGCATGTTTTTAGACCCTAAAACCGCAAAACAATTATACTGCCAGAAAGCCTTCTGCAGCTTACTCACCTCCCTGGGATCCAGCGCTGCAGTTCTAACTCCATCCTCCGGGTGGCGCAGTACCCCTATGGTGAGAACGACGACTGTCATCATGATGACAGATGGAGATCTCACCAGAGGAATCTAGAGCCTCCATGGACAGGAGGAAGTAGAATGGCTGCCGTCTTCTGGATCACGGAAGAGGTGAGTTTAAACACCCACTTCACGCTATGCTCTGCAACAACCTTGCGGCAGCTACCATGAGTCAGGCTTGGGGTTACCGTTCTGAGCTGCGGATTTCTAGCCCCGAGCTTGACTCGGGGTTACCGCTAGGAGGTTAATACTGGTTAAAGGAACTATGCATTCATTTTTTAAAACTTCTTAAATGAATGTTCCCCTAAGGAGAGTTTAATTGTGTGGGCTTTTGGGGATGCAGCAGAATTTTACTTTCCTATGAAGGTATGGAGGGGCTGCTCAGTAGAACTCCCTGTCTATACGGAGGCCTCCATTTTCTATGTCCCTGATCCAGAGAACTGCAGGTTCCCGCAGTAATGTCCTAAGTCCCTGACAGCCACAATGCATGCTGGGAATGCTCGATGCATGCTGGCAAATGTAGTTCCCATTGATCATCACCAATCAATAAACTACATCTCCAGGCATGCATGGCATATCCCCAGCATGCATTGAGGCTGCCAGGGACACAGAAAGTCATTGTCAAAATGCCAGGGACACAGAAGCTGGAGGCTTCCATATGGGTGGGAGAGTGGCACGGAATAGGAGGACCCTGGCAGAAATGGACACCTCTCCACTCTCCAGAGGTGTCTGTAGATAAGTATATAAACCACCATATTTTTTTTTTATTTATTTTTTTTACTTTATTTGCTGGTTCAGTTGTGCTACAAGACCTCTTTTCCACGAACTGTTGAGCTGTGTGCTCAGCGAGCAGTTACCAGGCAGCAGCGAGCAGTTGCCAGGCAGCAGCGAACAGTTGTCAGGCAGCAGCGGGCAGTTGTCAGGCAGCAGCGGGCAGTTGTCAGGCAGCAGCGGGCAGTTGTCAGGCAGCAGCGGGCAGTTGTCAGGCAGCAGCGGGCAGTTGCCATGCAGCGGCGGGCAGTTGTCAGGCAGCGGCGGGCAGTTGTCAGGCAGCGGCGGGCAGTTGTCAGGCAGCGGCGGGCAGTTGTCAGGCAGCGGCGGGCAGTTGTCAGGCAGCGGCGGGCAGTTGTCAGGCAGCGGCGGGCAGTTGCCAGGCAGCGGCGGGCAGTTGCCAGGCAGCGGCGGGCAGTTGCCAGGCAGCAGCGGGCAGTTGCCAGGCAGCAGCGAGCAGTTACCAGGCGGCAGCAGCAAGCAGTTTTGAGAGTTTGAGAGGCATTTCACTGCCTGTCAACAGTTCGTGGAAAAGAGGCCTAACTCATGAGTAGGGATGGTCAATGAAATGCAAATAATTCAAAATTGATGCAGTATTATGTAAATAGTGCATGCTAATTTGTGTAGCTTGAGGCCTCTTTTCCACAGACTGATGATAGGCAGTGAAATGCCTCTCAAACTCACAACTGCTGCCTGGTATCTGCCTACCGCTGCCTGGTAACTGCTTGCTGAGCACACAGTTCAACAGTCCGTGGAAAAGAGGCCTGAAAATGCAGCAATCAATTTCTGCCAGGGTTAAATTCAACTGGTGCATTTTCAAGCTGCATATAATTTGCATGCTAAATTTGCATAATCCTGTATGCACTGAGAACGATTTGCATCTCATTGACCATCCCCATTATTGACGAGTCTAGTGATGGTCATGTCTAGGAGAAGCATGTGATCAGTTTGGTCAGATGATAGATATGTACAGGTAAGTCTCTGATTTGCCAGTCATGATCATGTACCAACAAGGCCGGCGCTGCCACAGAGACAAAGGGGGCAATTGCCCTGGGGCCCCGACCTCCGCAGGTGCCCTTGCGCTGCCGGCCCTGCTGTTGCTCTCAGTGGCACTGCTCCCCAGGGAACCTGCAAGTATAACTGCATCACTATTCTATATATATATATATATATTAGAGTAAGTGCCTCAACCTTCAAGCAAGAAGAAGTACTTTGCATGAGAAAATGTATGCGCGCTCAAACACCAAGTTTAACCCTAGCAAGTCTGTCTTTGCAAATATGGCCTAATTGGCTATTCATGAGGCAATGCTCATGCAAATATGAATTTGCTTTCGCATGCCAAACTATGCAGGGTAAAAAAAACAATTCCGCAAAGTGATCGCCCTGCGGCAATTAGCTCTTGCTACATTAGCACTATCCAGGAGCACCATGGGGAGGCTTCCCAATGCCCCCACACAACCGGGGGGACCGCGGGGTCCCAGGCTCTCTCACTGCCTGGGAACCACAGCGGCACCCCGGAGGGGGAGGCTGGGTGGCGCAGCCGACCTCCCCCCCCCCCCCCCCCCCCAAGCGTGGGGAGAGCCGTCCGCACCAACCTCTCTATATTAAAAACAGGCACTTACCTTAACATCCATTGGGCTCTATTCATAAAAGGTTACTGCAAGTTTTCCGCTCAAAACAGCGGATTTTCCCGTCCATTTAGCAAAGTGGGCATTCATAAAAGCTGTTCCCGCATGAAAATCTACAATCCCCCAGCAGAGCGAGAAATTTCCGCCCTCTCCAGTGTTTTTCTAGATTTATCTAGAAAAAAGTAACAAAATGGCCATTCATGAAGTTTAGAGGAAGCGGTATGTGGACGGGAAATACCGCTTTCTCTGATTTTGCGGATTACATACAAGTGAATGGGACAGACCTCCCAGAGAGAGCAGTGCACGGAGGGACTCTGCCGGCAGAAGTGTTTCCGCATGCCTTCCGACAGCTTACCGCCAGCCTTCAGCGGGAGATCTCTAGAGTTGGGCCGAACGGTTCGCCTGCGAACGGTTCCATGCGAACGTCCGTGGTTCGCGTTCGCTTCCCGCAGGCGAACCTTTGCGGAAGTTCGGTTCGCCCCATAATGCACATGGAGGGTCAACTTTGACCCTCTACATCAGTCAGCAGGCCCAGTGTAGCCAATTAGGCTACACTAGCCCCTGGAGCCCCACCCCCCCTTATATAAGGCAGGCAGCGGCGGCCATTACGGTCACTCGTGTGCTGCCTGCGTTAGTGAGAGTAGGGCGAGCTGCTGCAGACTGTCTCTCAGGGAAAGATTAGTTAGGCTTAACTTGTTCCTGTCTGGCTGCATACCTGTGCTGTGAACCCACCACTGCATACCTGTGCTGTGAACCCACCACTGCATACCTGTGCTGTGAACCCACCACTGCATACCTGTGCTGTGAACCCACCACTGCATACCTGTGCTGTGAACCCACCACTGCATACCTGTGCTGTGAACCCACCACTGCATACCTGTGCTGTGAACCCACCACTGCATACCTGTGCTGTGAACCCACCACTGCATACCTGTGCTGTGAACCCACCACTGCATACCTGTTCTGTTCAGTGGACCCGCCACTGTATACCTGTGCTGTGAACCCACCACTGCATACCTGTGCTGTGAACCCACCACTGCATACCTGTGCTGTGAACCCACCACTGCATACCTGTGCTGTGAACCCACCACTGCGTACCTGTTCAGTGAACCCGCCACTGCATACCTGTTCTGTTCAGTGAACCCGCCACTGCATACCTGTTCTGTTCAGTGGACCCGCCACTGTATACCTGTGCTGTGAACCCACCACTGCATACCTGTTCTGTTCAGTGGACCCGCCACTGTATACCTGTTCATTGAACCCACCACTGCATACCTGTGCTGTGAACCCACCACTGCATACCTGTGCTGTGAACCCACCACTGCATACCTGTTCTGTGAACCCACCACTGCATACCTGTTCTGTTTAGTGAACCCGCCACTGCATACCTGTTCTGTTCAGTGGACCCGCCACTGTATACCTGTTCAGTGAACCCGCCACTGCATACCTGTTGTGTTCAGTGGACCCGCCACTGCATACCTGTTCTGTGAACCCGCCACTGTATACCTGTTCTGTTTAGTGAACCCGCCACTGCATACCTGTTCTGTTCAGTGGACCCGCCACTGTATACCTGTTCAGTGAACCCGCCACTGCATACCTGTTGTGTTCAGTGAACCTGCCACTGCATACCTGTTCTGTTCAGTGGACCCGCCACTGCATACCTGTTCTGTGAACCCGCCACTGTATACCTGTTCTGTTTAGTGAACCCACCACTGCATACCTGTGCTGTGAACCCACCACTGCATACCTGTTCTGTTCAGTGGACCCGCCACTGTATACCTGTTCAGTGAACCCGCCACTGCATACCTGTTGTGTTCAGTGAACCTGCCACTGCATACCTGTTCTGTTCAGTGGACCCGCCACTGTATACCTGTGCTGTGAACCCACCACTGCATACCTGTTCTGTTCAGTGGACCCGCCACTGTATACCTGTTCATTGAACCCACCACTGCATACCTGTGCTGTGAACCCACCACAGCATACCTGTTCTGTGAACCCGCCACTGCATACCTGTTCAGTGAACCTGCCACTGCATACCTGTTCTGTTCAGTGGACCCGCCACTGCATACCTGTTCTGTGAACCCGCCACTGTATACCTGTTCTGTTTACTGAACCCGCCACTGCATACCTGTTCTGTTCAGTGGACCCGCCACTGCATACCTGTTCTGTGAACCCGCCACTGTATACCTGTTCTGTTTAGTGAACCCACCACTGCATACCTGTGCTGTGAACCCACCACTGCATACCTGTTCTGTTCAGTGGACCCGCCACTGTATACCTGTTCAGTGAACCCGCCACTGCATACCTGTTGTGTTCAGTGAACCTGCCACTGCATACCTGTTCTGTTCAGTGGACCCGCCACTGCATACCTGTTCTGTGAACCCGCCACTGTATACCTGTTCTGTTTAGTGAACCCGCCACTGCATACCTGTTCTGTTCAGTGGACCCGCCACTGTATACCTGTTCAGTGAACCCGCCACTGCATACCTGTTGTGTTCAGTGAACCTGCCACTGCATACCTGTTCTGTTCAGTGGACCCGCCACTGCATACCTGTTCAGTGAACCCACCGCATCAGTGCGCATACCTGTGCAGTTAAGTGAACCCACCTACCTACGTGAGTGCACACAGTGTGATATACCACTCCGTGCATACCCGATATGGACAAAACAGGTAGAGGAAGAGATAGTGCCAGAGCCAGAGGAAGGCCACCCGGCAGGTCTGCGCGAGGTCGTGTAAATGTAATTTCGTGTGGACCTGGCCCACAGTACAGTGCTCGGAAGAAGGCACGTCCCATCACCTCCCAAGATTGTCAGGACGTGGTTGAGTATTTAGCGACACAGAACACCTCATCTTGCTCAGCCACCAGCGCTACTACTAGCACCACTTCCGCTGCATTTGACACTTCGCAAGAATTATTTAGTGGTGAAATCACTGATGCACAGCCATTGTTGTTACAGCCAGATGAATTTTCACCAGCTCATATGTCTGAGTTACGCGGCAACATTATGGATGTAACGTGTAAGGAGGATGAAGGACCTACTGATGGTGCATGTTTGGATTTGTCTGAGGCAAGCGAAGCTGGGCAGGATGATTACGATGATGACGATGATAGGGATCCTCTGTATGTTCCCAATAGAGGAGATGAAGAGGGGGACAGTTCAGAGGGGGAGTCAGAGAGTAGTAGGAGAAGAGAAGTTGCTGAAAAAAGCTGGGGCAGCTCTTCGTCAGAAACAGCTGGTGGCAGTGTCCGGCACCATGTATCGCCACCTATGTACAGCCAGCCGACTTGCCCTTCAGCATCAGCTGCTGAGGTCCCCATAGTGCCCACATCCCAGGGTGGCTCAGCGGTGTGGAAATTTTTTAATGTGTGTGCCTCAGATCGGACCAAAGCCATCTGTTCGCTCTGCCAACAAAAATTGAGCCGTGGAAAGGCCAACACTCACGTAGGGACAAGTGCCTTACGAAGGCACCTGGAGAAAAGGCACAAACAGCAATGGGATGGCCACCTGAGCAAAAGCAGCAGCAGCACACAAAAGCAAAGCCACCCTCCTTCTCCTCTTCCTCCTCCATCAGGTGCATTATCTGCTTCTGTCGCTTTCTCCCTTGCACCTTCACAGGCACCCTCCTCCACTCCGCCTCTGCCCTTGAGCGGTTCCTGCTCCTCTGCCCACAGCAGCAGTCAGGTGTCCGTGAAGGAAATGTTTGAGCGGAAGAAGCCAATTTCGGCCAGTCACCCCCTTGCCCGGCGTCTGACAGCTGGCGTGGCGGAACTGTTAGCTCGGCAGCTGTTACCATACCGGCTGGTGGACTCTGAGGCCTTCCGTAAATTTGTGGCCATCGGAACACCGCAGTGGAAGATGCCAGGCCGCACTTATTTTTCGAGAAAGGCCATACCCCAACTGCACCGTGAAGTTGAGAGGCAAGTGGTGTCATCTCTTGCGAAGAGCGTTGGGTCAAGGGTACACCTGACCACGGATGCCTGGTCTGCCAAGCACGGGCAGGGCCGCTACATTACCTACACAGCCCATTGGGTGAACCTGGTGGTGAAAGATGGCAAGCAGGGCGCAGCGGACCAAATTGTGACACCTCCACGGCTTGCAGGCAGGCCTCCTGCCACCTCCTCTCCTCCTGCTACATGCTCTTCGCTGTCCTTCTCTTCCTTGGCTGAGTGGCAGTTCTCCTCTCCAGCTACACAGCCCCAGCTCCGCAGGGCCTATGCTGCATGCCAGGTACGACGCTGTCACGCCATCTTAGACATGGCTTGTCTCAAAGCGGAGAGTCACACTGGAGCAGCTCTCCTGGCTGCTCTTAAGAAACAGGTGCATGAGTGGCTGACCCCGCACCACCTGGAGATAGGCAACGTGGTGTGCGACAACGGCAGCAATCTGCTTGCCGCTTTGCATATGGGGAAGCTGACACACATACCCTGCATGGCACATGTCATGAATCTAGTGGTTCAAAGATTTGTGGCAAAGTACCCTGGCTTAGCGAATGTCCTGAAGCAGGCCAAGTTCTGTGGGCATTTGAGGCGGTCTTACACAGCCATGGCACGCTTTGCGGAAATTCAGCGCAAAAACAACATGCCGGTGAGACGCCTCATTTGCGATAGCCCGACTCGCTGGAACTCGACCCTGCTCATGTTCTCCCGCCTGCTAGAACAGAAGAAAGCCGTGACCCACTACCTCTACAACTACAGTAGAATGAAACAGTCTGGGAAGATGGGGATGTTCTGGCCCGACAACTGGACACTGATGGAAAATGCATGCAGGCTCATGCGGCCGTTTGAGGAGGTGACCAACCTGGTGAGCCGCAGTGAGGGCACCATCAGCGACTTAATTCCCTACGCTTACTTCTTGGAGCGTGCTGTGCGTAGAGTGACGGATGAAGCTGTGAATGAGCGTGACCAGGAACCGTTACGGCAGGAACAGGCATGGGACCAATTTTCATCAGACCCAGCTGTTTCCTCAACACCTGTGGCAGCACAGAGGGGGGAGGAGGAGGAAGAAGAGAAGTCGTGTGCAGAAGACGAGTCAGACTCAGAGGATGATGAGCAAGGTGTTTCTTTGGGGGAGGAGGAGGAGGAGGAGGAGGGGACAGCAGCAGGAGAACAACCTCAGCAGGCATCGCAAGGGGCTTGTGCTGCTCAACCTTCCCGTGGTATTGTTCGCGGCTGGGGGGAGGAGGTTGACTTACCTGACGTCACTGAGGAAGAGCAAGAGGAGATGGAGGGTACTGGATCAGACTTTGTGCAGATGTCGTCTTTTATGCTGTCCTGCCTGTTGAGGGAGCCCCGTATAAAAAACCTCAAGGGGAATGAGCTGTACTGGGTGGCCACACTACTAGACCCTCGGTACAGGCACAAAGTGGCGGACCTGTTACCAACTCACCGGAAGGTGGAAAGGATGCAGCACATGCAGAACCAGCTGTCAACTATGCTTTACAATGCCTTTAAGGGTGATGTGACGGCACAACGCCAGCAAGGTACCACTGCCACAAATCCTCCTCCCGTGTCCACGCAGTCAAAGACAGGACGCTCCAGCGATCTCGTGGTGATGTCGGACATGCGGACGTTCTTTAGTCCAACGCCTCGCCGTAGCCCTTCCGGATCCACCCTCCACCAACGCCTGGAACGGCAGGTAGCCGACTACCTGGCCTTGTGGATGTAGACACTGCTGTGAACAGCGATGACGAACCCTTGAACTACTGGGTGCGCAGGCTTGACCTGTGGCCAGAGCTGTCCCAATTTGCCATCCAACTTCTCTCCTGCCCTGCCGCAAGCGTCCTGTCAGAAAGGACCTTCAGCGCAGCTGGAGGCATTGTCACAGAGAAGAGAAGTCGCCTAAGTCACAAAAGTGTTAAGTACCTCACCTTTATCAAAATGAATGAGGCATGGATCCCGGAGGGCTGCTGCCCGCCCCAAGACTAAGTCAGTCCCCGCACACACAGCATCTCTGCCTGCATGCCGTGTGACTGGCTGCCTGGCCTGCCCCAAGAAGACTAAGTCGCTCCCAGTCCCTCCACACAGCATGTCTGCCTGCAGGCCGCTTGACTACCTTCTCCGCCACCACCAACAGGGTCCGGGACTCCAGGCGGATTGCTGAATTTTTTAGGCCGCTGCTAGCAGCGGCCGCTGTAATAATTTTTCGGGTGCGTGTACATGACTGCCTAATTTTTCTGGCTGCACTGCGGGCAGCTGCAACAACAAAAGAAAAGGCATGTACATGCACCCATTCCCCTTCGTGATCATTACCTTGCCGTGGTGAAGGGGCTTGCGTATCACAATGAAGCAATGACCGGCGCCTAGATGAGTGTCTCGGGGGGCACACCCACGATAATAAGGTCGTTGCCTCATTGTGGTCAGACCAAATTTGATCAGCTGGACAGTCACTGTTCTGTCATTCAGCTACATCAGCCAGGCGACCATATGGGCTGTAAAGCCACCAAAACCTGCACTCTCGCCATGGTGCGCACCAGTCCAGCACGGCCGTCACTACACAAACAGCTGTTTGCGGTGCGTTACACGGTGAGTTTGGTGTGTCAGTGTGAAGCAGTACCTTAATTACACTACCTGATTGATGTATACACATGCAAGATGTTTGAAAGCACTTTAGGCCTGTCATTTAGCATTCAATGTGATTTCTGCCCTTAAAACGCTGCTTTGCGTCAAATTCAGATTTTTCCCGGGGACTTTTGGCATGTATCCCACTCCGCCATCCCCCCCCTCCAGGTGTTAGACCCCTTGAAACATCTTTTCCATCACTTTTGTGGCCAGCATAATTTTTTTTTTTTTTTCAAAGTTCGCATCCCCATTGAAGTCTATTGCGGTTCGCGAACTTTTCCGCGAACCGAACGTTCCGCGGAAGTTCGCGAACCCGGTTCGCGAACCGAAAATCGGAGGTTCGGCCCAACTCTAGAGATCTCCGCTCTTGCATCGCAGCTGGCAAGATTTTTTTGAATGACCACCCAGAAGTGTAAAATACCGCTGCGGTATTTTCCCTCCAGGAGTTTTTTCACCACAACTTTTTTATGAATAGAGCCCATTGCGTTCTGCTACATGCACATTAATTTTCTCATGGAAAACAGTTTTTACAGTTTGTATCCTTTGGAGGCAGGTGGTGGATGGCTTGCTCTGGTGGTGTGAGCCCTAGAGTGAGTTATCTGCGCCTGTCCTCCCCCCCCCCTGGAGTGCTGTATGTGAGCCAGCCCTGAGCTCTAAAGCTCGGGGTGACCCATGCTTCACTCCTTTCTCATGTGGTGCCCCCAAGTGAATGCGCATGTAGCAGAAAGCAATTGACGTTAAGGTAAGTGCCTGTTTTTAATATTGGGAAGTGTGTGCGAACGGCTCTCTCCGGCGCTGGCCACGCTTGGGGGGGGGGGGGGGGGGGGAGGCTGCGCCACCCAGCCTCACCCTCTGGGGTGCCGCTGTGGTTCCCAGGCAGTGAGAGAGCCTGGGACCCCGCAATCCCCCCGGTTGTATGGGGGCATTGGGAAGCCTCCCCGTGGCGCTCCTGGATAGTGATAATGTAGCATGAACTAATTCCGCAGGGCGACCGCTTTGCAGTATTGGTTTTTTGACCCTGCATAGTTTGGCATGCGAAAGCAATTGCTTCATGATGATTAGCCAATTAGGCTAGATTTGCAAAGCCAGACTTGCTAGGGTTAAACTTGGTGTTTGAGCACAGCGACACTGTGAAAAAAAGAGAAATACCTGGCTGGTAGTTGTAGCCTTAGGGGACGCCATCCGCGTCCTCCGTTCCATTCCGCTGCGGGTTCTTATCAAGATGCTCAGGCCCCGACCCCATCCCTTGGGTCATCCTGATTTTTCCCAATAAAGATGGCCGCCAGCCTTGCCGCACGTCTTGCAGCGCCTGTGCAGTTCGTGTATAGCCGCGAGTGTGGCTGCGCAGCTCTAACTCCTCCTCCAGTCCTGAACTGCGGAGGCGCGGCAAGACGTGTGGCTAGGCTGGCGGACATCCTTATTGGGGAAAATCAGGACGACCAGAGGGATGGGGTCGGGGCCTGAGCATCTTGAAAAGAACCCGCAGCGGAATGGAACGGAGGACGCAGATGGCGTCCCCTAAGGCTACAACTACCAGCCAGGTATTTCACTTTTTTTTTCACAGTGTCGCCTCGTAAGTCCTGGAGGGGGAGCGCAGATGGGGGACTAGACTGACTTCATGAACAATCACCGCAATGTACTGGAGTGTATTCAGTCACAGACAACTGTATGTTGCTCTGTCCACAGTTCCATCTTTTCATATCCTAACAGTGATAACCTCAAACCTACCCCATCTGCACAACTGTGTCTTTCAGGAAGTCTTCACGCATTCATAATTATGCGGCGTATGGTACGCTGCGGGTGACTGAGGCGGGTCGGCTAGTTATATTGTGGTTTATGCAAGCTGCTGGAGGACAGATAAGCAGCAGTGAGAGGGCAGGGTGTGTCTCTGTGTGTTCTGGGGCCAGAAAAAGCTAAAAGTGAAAGTATTTGTGAAGGTTGTAATGGAAAGTGAGATGCAACCACTGATAAAAGGTGCGTCCTCTCTGCTCTCCTCACACCTGTTTTGTTTTCCTATCATTTCCTTGTATCTCTTTCTGCCTTGCACTTAGCTGAGATCTGCACCAACACCACCATTTTTTTTTTTTTTTTTTTTTTTTTTTTTTTTTTTTGAGAATTACAATCACTTTTTATTTGATTGTAACATTTGAAAAACCTGACCTACGTATCACACATCTGCAAGGCTCCCAACTGTCCCTCTGTCCTCCTCATTTGTCCCTCTTTCAGGACTTTGCCCCTCAATCTATGTAAATATTTATCTACTATAAAAAAGTTTGTTTGACTCTAAGCTTTATTCCCATCATTTAAATGGATATATGAATAATTTTTTAAAATGTTAACATGAAGGAAAATGAACCAGGATAAAAAGGACCAGTGTGGTTTTTAATTATAGAACATATTTTTCTCATCAAATTGTTATGGTATGCGTGACTAGGGGTGTGACGGGGGTGTGATCATGGGCGTGGCTTAAGTGTCCCTCTTTCTCATCTCAAAAAGTTGGGAGGTATGCATCTGTGTTTAATAATTCCTCAATTAGAAATACTATGATTAAGGTGCGTACACACATGCGACTATAGTCGTTTGTAACGATCGTTCCCCGATATTTACCAACGACGATCGTTACAAAAAACGAACCACCGACTATTAAGGCAAACGACGAACGAGCCAAATCGCTACAAAAGAAAGTTCTGTCTCGGCGGATTTTAACCAACGACGATCGTTTGCAAAAGTAGTACATCGTTGGAAACGATCGTTCATACTAGGCTTGACATGCACATTTCACTATTTCTCCATGGAACTTCTCATTTTTATGCGCAGGCGCAATAGTTGCTTTCTGTGATGTAACGTTCGTTCTAACGATCAGATCGTTACACACATTTTAAAACTACCTTTACTTAGGTCGTTCTTTCATCAATTAAAAGTTCGTTCGTCGTTCTTAACGAACGATCGTTGTCGCATGTGTGTACGTAGCATAAGGGTCTTTAAGGCCTCTTTTCCATGGACTGTTTGGCAGTAAATTGCCTCTCAAACTCTCACAACTGCTCGTTGCTGCCTGGTAACTGCTTGCTGAGCACTCAGTTCAACAGTCCATGGAAAAGAGGCAAGTAGTTGTGAGAGTTTGAGAGGCATTTCACTGCCTATCAACTGTCCGTGGAAAAGAGGCCTAAAGGATACCCGAAGTGAGTGGTATATGGAGGCTGCCATATTTATTTCCTTTTAAGCAATACCAGTTGGCTCTGGCTGTCCTGCTGATCCTCTGCCTCTAATCCATTTAGTCATAGTACCTGAACAAGCATGCAGCTAATCAGGTGTTTCTGACATTATTGTCAGATCTGACAAGACTAGCTGCATGATTGTTTCTAGTGTTATTCAGACACTACTGCAGCCAAATAGACCTGCAGGGCTGCCAGGCAACTGGTATTATTTTAAAGGAAATAAAAATGGCAACCCCCATATACCTCTCATTGAAGTCGTCATTTGAGGTGAGAGGTATATGGAGGCTGACATGTCCATTTCCTTTAAACAATGCAGATTGCCTGGTTGTCCTGCTGAGGGTACATTTAAAAAAAGCACCGCAAAAAATAGCACAGTGTGATGCCGATGATGGCAGCTTGCTACTAAGGTTAAAGTTTCAGAAAGTTCCTAAAACTTTAAATAACGCTAGTAACAAGATGTCATCACCCGGTCCCAATGATCGCGACTCCTCCACTCAGGGGCGGACATAGGGCCGTGCTGTGTGTTTTTTTTTTTTTCCCCCTTGTGGGGCCCGAATCCTATCCTCCCCTCTTCACCTCAGGGCCCCCCTCATGCGGCGGAAGAGCTGCAGATATAGGAAGGCTCCGGCGGTTCCAGCAGGCGCTAGAGGTTCAGCCGCCTGGTCTACATTGGCCTCAATTCACTAAGATCATGCTGGAGATAATAAGGCAAGAGAAAACGTACCTCCACACATTGAGTTATCTTATCTCTTCATTCCTTAAGTTACCTCCTCTGTAGTTATTTTCACACACCAGCCTGTCTTTAACTTTAGAATTCTGGAGTTATTTTAAGGATTGAAGAGTTAACTTAAAGACAGAAGAGTTAACTTTAGGTTTGCCTGAGGTAAAATGTTTCCTGAATACTACATGCCTTATCACCATGGTGATAACTGTAGAAACGTTATTAAAGACAGGAGATAAGTTTAGTGAATTGAGGCTATTGTCTTCTCTCCTCTGTAAGCCGCTCACACTAAACCAGGAAGTAGCGAGCGGCATACAGAGGAGAGGAAACAATGTAGACCAGGTGGCTGAACCTCCTAGTGCCTGCTGGAACCGCCGGAACCTCCCCTATATCTGCCGACTGCCACACTTCCGCTGCGCATACTGGGAGGGGGGGGCCCCCACCAGGCTAGCTACCCATTAGCCCACCAGCTACCCAAGCACCCACCCCTCCCACCAGGCTACCTATCAGTCCACCCACCAGGCTACCTACCTATTAGCCCACCCTCCTACCTAGTACCTACCTATTAGCCCTCCCTCCCAACAGGCTACCACCTATTAGCCCTCCCTCCCTCCCACCAGGCTACCTACCTATTAGCCCTCCCTCCCTCCCACCAGGCTACCTACCTATTAGCCCACCCTCCCTCCCACCAGGCTACCTACCTATTAGCCCACCCTCCCTCCCACCAGGCTACCTACCTATTAGCCCACCCTCCCTCCCACCAGGCTACCTACCTATTAGCCCACCCTCCCTCCAACCAGGCTACCTACCTATTAGCCCACCCTCCCTCCCACCAGGCTACCTACCTATTAGCCCACCCTCCCTCCCTCCCACCAGGCTACCTACCTATTAGCCCACCCTCCCTCCCACCAGGCTACCTACCTATTAGCCCACCCTCCCTCCCACCAGGCTACCTACCTATTAGCCCACCCTCCCTCCCTCCCTCCCACCAAGCTACCTACCTGTTAGCCCACCCTCCCTCCCTCCAGGCTACCTACCTACTAGCCCACCCTCCCTCCCACCAGGCTACCTACCTCCCACCAGGCTACCTACCTATTAGCCCACCCTCCCTCCCTCCCACCAGGCTACCTACCTATTAGCCCACCCTCCCTCCCTCCCACCAGGCTACCTACCTATTAGCCCACCCTCCCTCCCACCAGGCTACCTACCTATTAGCCCACCCTCCCTCCCACCAGGCTACCTACCTATTAGCCCACCCTCCCTCCAACCAGGCTACCTACCTATTAGCCCACCCTCCCTCCCACCAGGCTACCTACCTATTAGCCCGCCCACCCTCCCTCCCACCAGGCTACCTACCTATTAGCCCACCCTCCCTCCCTCCCACCAGGCTACCTACCTATTAGCCCACCCTCCCTCCCACCAGGCTACCTACCTATTAGCCCACCCTCCCTCCCACCAGGCTACCTACCTATTAGCCCACCCTCCCTCCCTCCCTCCCTCCCACCAAGCTACCTACCTATTAGCCCACCCTCCCTCCCTCCAGGCTACCTACCTACTAGCCCACCCTCCCTCCCACCAGGCTACCTACCTCCCACCAGGCTACCTACCTATTAGCCCACCAGGCTACCTACCTATTAGCCCACCCTCCCTCCCTCCCACCAGGCTACCTACCTATTAGCCCACCCTCCCTCCCTCCCACCAGGCTACCTACCTATTAGCCCACCCACCCTCCCTCCCACCAGGCTACCTACCTATAAGCCCACCCTCCCTCCCACCAGGCTACCTACCTATAAGCCCACCCTCCCTCCCACCAGGCTACCTACCTATTAGCCCACCCACCCTTCCACCAGGCTACCTACCTATTAGCCCCCCCCCCCTCCCACCAGGCTACCTACCTGTTAGCCTTCCCACCAGGCTACCTACCTATTAGCCCCCCCCCCTCCCACCAGGCTACCTACCTATTAGCCCCCCCTTCCACCAGGCTACCTACCTATTAGCCCCCCCCCCCTCCCACCAGGCTACCTACCTGTTAGCCTTCCCACCAGGCTACCTATTAGCCTACCAGCCCTCCCACCAGGCTACCTACCTATTAGCCCCCCCTCCCACCAGGCTACCTACCTATTAGCCAGCCCACCAGGCTACCTACCTATTAGCCAGCCCACCCATCCTCCCTCCCACCAGGCTACCTACCTATTTGCCAGCCCACCCACCCTCCCACCAGGCTACCTACCTATTAGCCCACCCGCCCTCCCACCAGGCTACCTACCTATTAGAACACCCGCCCTCCCACCAGGCTACCTACCTATTAGAACACCCGCCCTCCCACCAGGCTACCTACCTATTAGAACACCCGCCCTCCCACCAGGCTACCTACCTATTAGAACACCCGCCCTCCCACCAGGCTACCTACCTATTAGAACACCCACCCTCCCACCAGGCTACCTACCTATTGGCCCACCAGGCTACCTACCTATGAGCCAGCCCACCAGGCTACCTACCTATTAGCCAGCCCAGGTGAAAATTGCTCAGATGCATTAAGGTGAAAAACACTGAAGGCTGAAGTGGTTATTTTTTTTTTTTTTTTTCAGTAGAAACACATTCTTTCTGTAGAAAAATACATATTTACACCGTTTTGTACATCAGTTCTGAAAGAGGGACAGAGAAACTGGGTTCTACAAAGAGGGACTGTTGGGAGCTGTGTGAATAGCTGGAGGTGAGGCAGGGGTGTTGGCAGGGTGGATTCTGGTCTCTGGGCTGCAGCAATGCAGAACGTTCACAAACTGAAAGTGAAACTAGAAAGTGCAAACAAAGAGCTGCAAAGGCTGAGAGAGACACACAGACCAGACGAGGACGAGAGGTAGGTGCTTCCCCATCTGTAGTCCTGCAGAACATCTCCCTCCCCAGCTCTGCCAATCACTGCCTCTTCCCTGTGTCCTGCAGGACATCTGCCCTCCACATAATCCCCAGTCCTTCCCCGTGTCCCCCTCTCCTCCTGCAGAACATCTCCCTCCCCAGCTCAGCCAATCATTGCCTCTTCCCTGTGTCCTGCAGGACATCTGCCCTCCACATAATCCTCAGTCCTTCCCCATGTCCCCCTCTCCTCCTGCAGAACATCTCCCTCCCCAGCTCAGCCAATCATTGCCTCTTCCCTGTGTCCTGCAGGACATCTGCCCTCCACATAATCCTCAGTCCTTCCCCGTGTCCCCCTCTCCTCCTGCAGAACATCTCCCCCCCCCCCCCCCCCCCCCCATAATCCTCAGTCCTTCCCCATGTCCCCCTCTCCTCCTGCAGAAACATCGCCTCTCCCCCTCAGCAGCACACCCATCCCCATCTCCTCTTTATTTCTCCCACTTTCCTTCCTCATCTCTTGTGCTGCAGAACATATCTTTCTGTTCTCCTGCACTGCTGAATGTTCCTCTTCCAGTCAGTCTCTTACCTGTTCACTCTTATCCTGCTGAACTTTTCTCCTTCCTTCTACTAGAGCTGGATTAAGACCTGAAAGGAAATAGTCAAAGTAATGGCTTTGCCTGTGCTGCTTAGTGAACAAACAGGTAATCGGAGGTGTTGGTGATATGAGACTGCAATGCATGATACTAGGTGGTTTAGCTATCATCTGTAGGCTGCATTACAGCTCTTAGACAGTCGTGTGGCCTACAGACCCGCAGCTTGGTGCCCCCATATATATTATTAGTTATGAAGGTGCCTGGCTTGTTCCCCTCCACTTCTGATGTCGGACGTAGAACCTGAACACAGAGCCGGGACAAGGTCCTTCAGCACCCAAGGCTGAGACACCAAAGTGCGCCCCTCCATCCCTCCCACCCCAGCTGTCACACACTGATTGCTGTTAGACGCCACAGGGCCCACAACCTCCCTAACACCTTAATCTCTAGTTATCTGGCTTGCAGTCACTGCCATGTATCCCCTTTTCTTATTTCTTTCAGCTTCATACACAATTAGGAATGACAGCTGAATGAATTGTGAGCCCCCTCCTACACTGCGCCCTGAGGCTGGAGCCTCTCCAGCCTATGCCTCGGCCCGGCCCTCCTACACTGCGCCCTGAGGCTGGAGCCTCTCCAGCCTATGCATCGGCCCGGCCCTGCCTGAACAAGCATGCAGATCAGGGCCCATATGCAATTCACTTTTTCACCTGAGTTTTCTACTAGGTTGTACTTTTTTAATCTTCTCTTTAACCACTTGAGGACCGTAGGTTTACATGCCCCTAGTGACCAGGCTATTTTTTACTAAATAGGCTGCTGCAGCTTTAAGGGCTTGCTGCAGGGCCGTACAACTCAGCACACAAGTGATCCCCCCCCCCCCTTTCTGCCCACCAACAGAGCTTTCTGTTGGTGGGCTATGATCGCTCCCAGGATGTTTGTTTGTTTGTTTGTTTTTTATAAATATTTATTTTTAAATAAATATTACTATTATTATTTTTATAACCCTCCCGCCGCCAGCCTATGACAGCGATCGGCATCAGTGCGCGCGATCTCCAGCAAAACCCCGCCCCAGGATTTGACGCTAATTGGCGTTAGGCAGTCCTGGGGCTTCCGCCTTGTTTACGCCCAGGCGTTAGGCGGACGCTAGGTAGTTAAAACATTTTTTCAGCATTTTACAATTAAAAAAATAACCGAAAGTAGTAGAAAAAAAAGTACTGTCAGAATGTTTTGTGTATTTTCTTGCTTGGGGATTTAAAAGTCATTTTATTGATGGTGTGAAAATATCAACTTGAAGAAAACTAAGAAGAAAAAGTGAATTACATATGGCCCCAGCTGTCTGACTGAAGTTTGGCTGGATTTGCTGCATGCTTGTTTTAGGTGTGTGATTCAGATGCTGATGCATGAAAGATCAGCAGGATGCAATAGATTTTTATTTGAAATTTAAAACGTGCAAATAGCATAAAGCATCATATTGTAGATAAACGAGATGACAAAAGGAGAATATTACTAGTCTGTCACCTCCTTCCATTTTTCAGGTTCTTAAAAGGAATGTCCAGGGTTAAAAATAAACAAAAATCTACTTACCCCGGGCTTCCTCCAGCCCCTGCCAGCCGTACTGTGCCCTCCCCGCAGCTCCGCTCCCCGCCAATGGCCCTTCATCCCCTCCAGTACAAGAGGCCTACTTGCGTTCCAGCGTGCGTCACAGTCACGCTGATGTCTTCCAGACTGCACTGCGTAGTAGTTTTGCTCCTGCGCAGTACAGTCGGGATGACGTCAGTGAGCCACACGCTGGAACGCAAGTAGATGCCGACCTGGCAAGATCAGCATCTTCACCGGAGGGGAGCGGGTGCTATGGCGAGGGCACAGGATGGCTGCCAAGGGCTAGATTTTTTTTTTTATTTTTCACCCTGGACCTTAATGAAAGCTATGAGTAAGTCAACAACCAACAACATAAAGTATCAGAAATACTGATAAGTATAGTGTCGCCTTTTATGAGGCAAAAAAAAAAAAAGTAATAATGAAATAAGAGAAAGTTACTGTTCTCACTCAGAATAACATAACAGAAACAATTCGGGCTGGATTGACTATAAGGCACTGTAGGCACATGCTTACAGGCGCCTGGTGATGGAAAGGCGGCTTCCTTCCCTCCCCTAGTGTGTCCTTCCTTCCATATGCAGAGTCCTGAGCATGAGAGTTTACTCACCCAACTCTCGACATTCCACTGTTGAAATCTCTCCAGTCGTGTGCACCACTAGCTACTTGATACTGAGGATAGCTCTGGCTACATAATACTAAGGGGCACCTGTAGCTACCTATGACGGGCAGGGGAAGTGAGGGAGAAATGACAGCTGGGCCAGCCAGCGCACTTGTGGGCCGTTTGGTGGGGGTTATTAGGTTCATGGAGGGCAGGGTCGAGGCAGATGCGAGAGAGGCTCCAGCCTCAGGGCGCAGTGTAGGAGGGCGCACAACTCATTCAGCTATCATTCCCCTATTGTGTATGAAGCAGAGAGAAATCAGAAAAGGGGATACATAGAAGTGACTGCAAGCCAGGTAACTAGAGATTAAGGTGTTGGAGGCCCTGGGGCCCCTCTTAGTCTAATAGCAATCAGTGTGTGACGGCTGGGGTGGGAGGGATGGAGGGGTGCACTTTGGTGTCTCAGCCTTGGGTGCTGGAGGACCTTGTCCCGGCTGTTATGGAGGGCCACGTCTAGGGTGCCAGGACGTCTGTGCCTATAGGCTCCTGTGATGTCAATCTGGGCCTAGCCTAATAAAAATGTACCCGTTAAAAAAAAATCTGATCCTGGCCATATCTGCATATAAAATATAGAAGGAGAAGAATATAAAACAACAATGGTAGTCTTCTTGATTGGATATTGCCAAGGTCGAGGGATGTTCCACGTCCCCCCAGATACCAGGCTTTACCTTCTCCAGTTCTGAATTCTGCTACCTGCAAGTGGAGCGTGGAATAGTTATTCACTCACTTTCCTTGCCACCTCACTCCTGTTCCATACAGTCAGAATGTTCTTATTGAGGGCATGTGTAGGCATGTCACGGGAGCAGTGACAGAGGTGTGAGAAACCATGAAGACCAGTCAGGAGGAAGAAGGAACATGCTGGCAGGATAAGTGAGTACACCACTTGCAGCTAAGCTCCAGTCGGGGACATTTCCAGCTCTGGTCCTCATGGAGACCTAAGGCAGGCTGCACCAAAATTGTAATCTCGCACACACTAAAAGATCCAACCTGTTGTCTCTGGGGGAGTGCAACAGCTGGAAAAGAGGGATGATACCCTCAATGCACAAAGTAGAGAGCTGGCACATCCAAAGTAAACCTTTATTGGTTCCATGTAAAAGCATATGACCAACATTTCGGAGCCACGTAGGGCCTCTTTATCAGGGCAATATTTGCACGGAAGCAAAATTCTGTCTGCTGCTGCAAATCGGTTCAAAGGAGGTAGGAGTCAGGCTTCTTTAGACACTGCAGTCTAGCGATGTGTACTCAGCGGGCCCTTGATAAAGGGGTCCTACATGGCTTTATAACATTGGCCATATGCTTTTACATGGAACCAATAAAGATTTACTTTGGATGTGCCAGCTGCTGTTTACTTTTTTGAAGCTTGCACCAAAAGCCTGTGGTTGGGCTTTCAAAATACAGGCCCTGTCCCCGTTCTGCCCTGCTTCGTGGTACTACCTTTCCAGCTGCGGGCCTCATGGAGCAATTCAGGCATGACTTGGAACAGGCCGTGAGGCAGGAGATTCTACTTCTACTGTTACCTCAGGAATATAAGGCTGCACTCTGCAACACCTTGGACTGCCTCACTGACTTCTGCTGACAGAAGAAATTATCCATTAACTTTGAGTTGTTGTGATGTGTGGACTATTGCCTGGCAACCTTTGGTCATCTCTCTTAAAGGTCCAATATCTCTCCCCCCCCCCCCCCCATAAAAAAAAGTAAAACTTAAATTACAAATAAACACATACAAATAAGAACTAAACAGAGGAGAAAAGCAATGTAAAGCACATTTTACTCCAGACGAAATGTACTCTTTTATTTGTGTCTTCATGTATTTTTAAATTGTACTATTTTTCGTGGTCCTCTAAGGTGCCCATACATCAGAAGATGTATGGGCATATCGAACCGTACAGAGAGAGAGATCTGTCGGCTGCCAATACACCAGTGACCAATTCCTGATTGAGTCCAGTAAGAAATCTCCCGGGAATCAGCCTTGAGACGCCATATCTGCTGCTGCGCCACCCCCCCCCACCCGCGCTGTCCCCCCTAAAGCAAAACGTCCCCCCCCTCTTTTGTTTCAGTATACTTTTCCTGTCCTTCGCTGGCGGGCGGGGCAAATCTGGCTATCTAAACAGCATTTGTCCAACTGTGTCTGTCCACGACTACGCCCACATTCTGATGTGTGTCTATGCCCATTTTGTCTGGGTGTGGGTGGGGCACAAACATTGTCTTTGTCCCTGGGCGCTGAAAACCATAGCCACGCCGCATCCGTCACTCAGGCCGATATCGCGTGCTGTTACTGCAACGCACCCGATCAAGCGAGTCGGCCCAACATCTTGCAGCATGTGCGATCGATACATGCGACCAATATTAGCCCTAAATTGGTCGCATCGTCGATCGAGCATGCTCTTGGCAGCACCAATTTTCATCAGAGCCGATTATAATAATTGAATCGGATGGTCGAATGGCCCCCAAGTCGCCTGATGTATGGCCACCTTTACTTTAATCAGCTGATGCATTAGGCATGTTCTATTGAACAGCATTGTTTTGAATGGCTTCAGTATCTCCACCAACATGGCTCTAGATCCATGCTCACCTGGACATTTAGTTTGGTCACCCCACCTTGTTTGTTCTTCTTTCTGCATCTTTTTCTAGCATGTTCTTCTTCCTCTTGCCTATGTTTGCACTTGATTCCTGATTCTGAGTTAACGCTTTTCATATAATAAATGTGCATGGTGGCAGCACAATGTAATGCTAACATCTTTCCTCTGATGGACAACTCATTACAGTAGATGGGAAAAGGCCCATTGATTAACCAGTTAGCAGCTTCAATAGAGTTATCTTGTTTGAGATCAGTGCGCTGCTTATTACCTCAGTCGGTAGAACTTGTGCTGTAAATTCTTGGAATGCTTTGATCTTGGGATGTAAGGATTTATTTATTGTATTTATAAAGCGCCAACATATTTGTTGTTGTTCATCTGAGGTTGCTACCTAATTTTATGATCTGCAAAGAACTTTATGCTTTTTTTTTTTTTTTTTAAATTATTTCTTGTTGATATGAAAACCCTTAGAATTTTAAAGGGGGTGTACTTTCCTTTTCTCAAGACTGTATATTATATTTGTATTTTTATGGGTGCTCCCTGGGCATCTGGTTTCCGCCTACATCCCAAGAACATGCTGGTAGCTTAATGGGATTCTTTCAGAATTGGTTCTACTGTACAGTATATAGTGAAGACATTAGATTAGGGCTATGACACTGGCATAACAATAGGGGTTGCAGCCCCTGCATCTGTGGGGGTGAGTGGGGGGGAGACCGGGCTGTTTTGGGGGGCAGGAGGGGTCACAACATGAGGGGAGAGCATTGGCCACACATCGGTGGGGAGGGGGGAAAATCGCCCCCTCCACCTTGGGCTCTCCCCTCAGCGCTCCCCTCCAGCATCAATCAGTGGCAACAGGCGGTGGGCAGGAGCACATACCTTAGAGATCAGACCTCCGCAGTAGATGGAGGTATGTGTTCCTGTCCACCGCCTGCTGCCACTGATTGATGCTGGAAGGGAGCACTGAGGGGAGAGCCCAAGGTGGGGGGGGGACTGCCCCCCCCTCCCCACCGTTGTGTGACCATGCTCTCCCCTCATCCCTCATTCTGCAACTCCTCCTGCCCCCCGCAAAACAGCCCTGAGCGGGCCCAGGGGGGGGGGGGGGGGGGGGAGGGGCCATGCAAATTTTTGCAGGGGGGGCCTGGTGATTTCTAGTTACGCCCCTCGGCTATGATAAAAATATTAGCTTGTGAGCCCTGTCGATAACCTGTATTGTATGTTAAACTGTTACATACTATAGAGTAAAGGCATAATAATAATAAGAATCTCAGTTTCACAGGAACCCAAGATGAAAGGGATATTGAGGCTGACATATTTATTTCCTTTTAAATAATGCAGATTGCCTGGATGTCCTATTGATCCTCTGATACTTTAAGCCATGGACCCTGAACAAGCATGCAGATCAGATGTGTATCTGACAAGATTAGCTGCATGCCTGTTTCAGGCGTGTGATGTAGACCCTACTGACCAGAAAGATCAGCAGGACTGTCAGGTAACTGGCATTGTTTAAAGGGAAATAAATCTGGCATTCTCCATAGGTCTTTCACCTCAGGTTCCTTTTTTAAATTGCTTTGACATATTTCAAGGCCACTTTAAGAAGTTCATCATTCTCTTCCACAGACTATAGAAAATCCTCTCCAAAGAAAATACAGAAGTGGAGCCAAAGCTTCCAGGTAAAGATGGGGACCTTTTTCGTATGCATTTGTTTGCATTGTATGTTATACAGTCTTTCAATGTCTAGAAAATAAATCTTAAATAATACTGTATAACGCACAAGTTATTTAAATATATTGTTGATGTTTTCCAGCCATGTCTGAGAACCTTCCCAAAAAAACAACACATGATGAAGCTCCAGCAAGCCCGGCAAGAAACGAACTTGGCAGAAGACTAGAAGCAGTTGGACTTAAACCAGATATATGGCTGTTGCATCTCCGCAATACCCTTGGAGTAGAAGATGCACTGCTTTTACAATACTTGGGTAATGAAGATTACCTTAAGCTCGAAAAATATGCAAATCATTCTTGGGAAAAACAGGCACTGAAAAAACTGTTGAACATAGAAGATACAAAAGCTTCTGTGAAAGAAATGCTAGATGAGAAAGACAAAAAAAGGAAAGACAACCAAGCCAAAGCCAAAACAGGACTAGAAGAAACTAAAAAAGTGACACAGGAAGTCAAAACAAGGACTGATAAAATGGCTAACCCACCAGCTGAAACCATGCAGAAAGCCAGAAATACATCTGCAGAACGCTCCCAATCACTTGAAAAAACTATGGAGAAGCAACACAAAGATTTGGGTGTAACAGATGGAGAACTTGCAAATCTGGGTAACCTATCAGGTAAAGATCTATTATACCAGGCATCAGGAGGCCTTGCTTTGGAAGGGGTATACCTGACCAAACAGTTGGAAGATGTTCTGAGGAAGCGGGAGAGGCTACTCGCTGCCCCAGAGGGCATTGTAATAACTGGCCCTGTTCAGAAGCCCGTGCTTAAGCAGAAAGAGTTCACCTCTTCGGAAGCAGAAACAACATTTTCACAATCTGTTGAGAAACTAGGTTTCAGCATTGCTACTTCAGCCAAAGGAGGCTTCTGGGGATTCCAAGCAGAGGGCAGCTACAGTTCTAGCTCAAGTAGCATGTCAGAAGGAAAAAAAGAGTCTCACATGGAACAAACCTATATCTCTACAACTAAGTACAACTACATTCCTTTGGCATCCTGCTACATTAGCCACGAGCAGCTTTGTCTTTCTCCAGCAGCCCTGGAGGAGCTGAAGGCTGTTGAAAAGATTTTAACAACCTGTGATAAAATGGAGAAACATACCATTGCTAAGCAGCGATATGAAAAGTTCTTCAGTCGCTTTGGCTCTCATGCTAACCAGGGTCCTCTTCATTTTGGTGGAATATACTGGTGGACGGCTTCTTCTCATGGATTTAAACAGGAGCTGCTGGAAGAAATTAGACAGGAAACTAGGACAGCTGTGAATGTCTCAGCAGGTATAAGTTATTCAGGTTTATTCTCGACTTCAGCTAGCATTGAGCATTCAAAAACTCATTCAAGGGAAGCATTTTCCAAAGGAGAAAAAAGCAAAATGAAAAAAATGTATGAAATGTTGGTTACAAAAACTGGAGGACCGGTTACTGTGGATTCTCTCGATAAATGGAAGTCAGGACTTCAAGCCAACAGTAAGACTTGGAGTGTGATCGATCGAGGCGTCCAACTCATTCCAGTTTGGGATATAATACTATCTCATCACGAGGAAGACTTTGGTAATGTTTATGAAGTTGCAAAAGATCTGAAAAACATCTATGGATCAGCCACTGGTCTACACTATAGCTTGTCATTTGGTGAAAATGTTTCTACTGCTTTAAATGAAGCCAACGCCTTTCTGTATCAGATGAACTCTTGGCAGGTTGAACCAGCATGCCAGCAATTAAACAAGTTGAATAAGTTCCGTCAATATCTTAATGAAAAGACTGGAAACTACAATATTTGGTTAAATGTTTGTCTTCCTCATCCAGACTTAAAATGTTTCTTAGAAAAAGTTGTGGAGTTTTACAAAGAAAGGCCCAGATCAGATAAATCTGTCATCCGTTGTCTGCTAAAATGTCTTCTGGAGCACATTGCATGTTCCAGTGAAAACATAGATTCCTACTCGACTGTAACAAAATGGATTTATCAGTCTAAGAAAGAAGAGCCATTTCTTAAAATCACTGGCTTTTCTGTGTTCATGGATTTGATGTCTCAGGCAAAAAATGATCTTCTGCAAATTAGCCCAGCTGATGATGTCACTGAGGACAATCAAGAAGCACGAGTCAAAGTTACTGTTGTTATTAGTTCCTATCTTCAGTCTTTTCTAAAAACACTGAAACACATGGAGCGAAAAGAGGAGGAGCTTCTGATTCTTTGTGCTGCAAGCTGTGTTGGATATTCAGTGCAGAATAATTATTTCACATGGTGTCTTGGGTGGCAAGAGGTCAACTTTTTGCTGGAGAAAATGCAGTATTTGTTTCAAGAATACAAGGACCTCAAAGGTTCCAAAGCTCAGGCTTTTATCTTGTTTTCCGGGCTCACTTTAGGAGATGAGATAATGCCCAGGTCCACTGAACAAAAAAAGGAATTTCTTCGCTTCATGGAAGAGAAAATGAAAAGTACTTTGGAATCAGAAGTTCATAACATTTTAAATGAATACAGTAAAGATGGTGATTTACGGTCTTTAATTAGAAACTTAAACCAGGTGTACTTAGGAAATTATGAACCTGTCAACACTGAAAGCTTGGTCAATGAAATAAAGTCAGCGTGTGAGGTGAACATGGAAGATACAGTATCTGCAACTGCACCTCAACCCCAAAAGAATATCACCAATAAAGAGGAAAATCTTTCATACAGTCAGGATATCCGCAATCTTATGCAAAGTTTCGGACTAGACCAGTATTTTCCAAAAGGCTTAACTCGGAGAAATTTTTGTGTAGTTCACAAATCTTTTCAGAACCTTTTAGAAAAGGAGACTGAACTTCCTTTGCGGTTTATGCAGCTGCTGATGAGATTAGACTACAGGTTCCGGTACCTGGCCTGCAAGAACAGTGATCTTACTTACACTGAAAATGTACAGGACACTAACGATGACAATAGCGTATTTGACACAGTAGATGACTTGTTTGAATACTGTGCTGAAGAAGAAACTGAAGAATTCCAAACAGATATAAAAGGGAAGCACCCCATGGACCTGATGATGGCCATCTACCACTGTGCAGATGACCTGATGAGACCTTATATTTTTACCAAATTGTCAATGTGCCAATTTGCATTACCGCTTGTAGTGCCAAGACTTTATGATGCAATGATAGAAATACCTCTATGGGCTTTCAGACAAGTCCAAAAAAATATATTAGAAGCAGGGAAACATAAAGAAAAGCCTATTTATCAAATTGACTTTCCAGTTGTGTGCTTCTCCAGGCTTGGGACATCTCCATTTTCAAAATCACAGCTCTTGAACAACCTACTGAGTAAGCACAGACATGATATATTTTTCCACAGGAACTGTGAGGGCAGCGTTAAGAATCGCGTATTATTTGATGGACTCGCTGAGATTTTCTGGTTTTGCCCAAGTGGAAAAGACACGGATCAGTTTGAAAACTGCACTGCCTTTGTTAATCTTCGAGGTGATGCCAGAAAGTATAGCAAGCAAGCTGCCTTTTTACAAGAAATTTCTACTGTAAATGTGGTAATGTTTTCAAAATCTGACCACAAGGAGTCTGGTAATGAAATGTCATCCAAAAAATTAAAAGAAAAACCTTTGATAATTCTCTCCCCAGATAGAGAGGCCTCAAGAAATGTAAACACAGAGAGCAAGCAAGTAATAATTGGTCTTAAAAACCAGAATGAAGCAAAAGTCTTGGAGGAACTAAATACAACCCTTCGACGATTGTTGGCTACGTCATCTAAACTCACCAATCTCGAACACTGTGCAGAAATGGGTCGACAGCATGGTTTCCTAGTGGATGAAGATGGAAAGGAATGTGGAGAGGGCAAAATGCATGCTCAGAAAATTATGTCAGTTTTAAAACAAAAAGATCTGAAGGCCAAGGAGGAACTGTTACCTCTGTCAGGTCAACTGTGGCATTCATGGTGCAAAAAAGACAAAGAACTTACTCGGCTGCAGAACAAGATGAATCGAAGCATTGAACAACACTGTAGTGAAATTGAGACGTTCAAGACATCCATCAGGAAAGAACAGTTAGAGAAGGCAAGTCATAATCAATTTATCAAAGCCATCATCACCCAACTGAAATCTCTTTCAAAAACAACCAAACTTTTCTTTTTACAGTGGTTAAAACTCTATATCGATAGCCTTTCCTATGACCGTGTAATGGATCTGAGAGATGAGTATAATAGATTGTGGGGTCTTCTTAATTCTGAAGAAATGAAGGAGAAAGATGTGATAGAGACCATACAGATATCCCTCGAGAATACTTCAGATCAGATGAACGCCTGTATGTTTGGTCTTGAACATGTCCTACGAGAGGTCGGCCAGACTTATGAAGCTTTGTGTGACTTGCAGTATAAAGATGACTGTTTCTATGAGCTGCCCAAAATTGCTGCAGATATGATGATTTCTGGATACCCCATTGAGCTAATGGACGGGGATGCTTGCTATGTTCCCTTGAAATGGATAAAAGCTGTGCTAGGAGAATTAAGTAAAAGTATAGGTGATAAAAATATATTTGTCCTCTCTGTACTTGGTGTTCAGAGTTCAGGAAAGTCCACACTGCTCAACACAATGTTTGGATTACAATTTGCCGTCAGTGCCGGGAGATGCACCCGAGGAGCGTTTATGCAACTTGTTGAAATTACAGATGAACTAAAGAAAGACCTGGACTTTGATTATATCCTAGTTATTGATACTGAAGGTCTGAGAGCCATGGAGCTATCCAACAAAGCAACATTAAATCATGATAATGAGCTAGCAACATTTGTCATTGGTGTGGGTAACATGACCTTGATCAATGTCTTTGGTGAAAACCCTTCGGAGATCAAAGATGTTCTCCAAATTGCTGTGCAGGCATTTCTAAGAATGAAGCAAGTGAAACTCTCCTCGAGCTGCCTCTTTGTTCACCAAAATGTTGGGGACTTAACTGCTAAAGATAAAAACATGGAAGGACGCCGCAATCTTCAGATTGAACTAGACAATATGACTGCTCTTGCGGCAGAACAGGAACAGTGCAATGTCCAACATTTCAGTGAGGTCATAAGTTTTGATGCAAATAGACACATTCGTTATTTTGCACACTTGTGGGAAGGAAACCCACCCATGGCTCCTCCTAACCCTCATTACAGCGAGGATGCTCAGAAAGTTAAAGATATTATTCTGCAATGCATGGCAAATGAGCGTCACAACATTCTAAACATCTCAAAGCTCACCGTTCGCATAGAAGACCTCTGGTCGGCTTTGAGAAATGAAAACTTTGTGTTTAGCTTTAAAAACACCCTGGAAATTTCAGCCTATAGTAAAGTGGAAAACAAATATAAAAAGCTAACGTGGCAGCTGAGGCGCAGGTTCCTTGAGCTCCAAACAAAACTAAACAACAAAATTAAGAAAGGTGAGATTGGTTCATTCAGCCAGAATGATGTGGAGGAGGAGGTGAAGGAAACATATGACTCCATCAAGGAGGAATTTAAATGTTTTTTCAGTGAAGAAAAGGACCGAGAGATCCTCATCCAGTGGAAAGCCAGCATTGAAAACCGGGTGAAAAGTCTGCATACAGAGCTTGTGGAAGAAACCAGAAGGCAAGCCATGGAACTTATAAGACTGAAGAAGAGTCAGAGCCAAGTGGAAAAGAGGCAAATGGGTTACGAGGAAGAACTGTTTAGGAAGAGTAAACAGCTGGCACTGGACCTAAAAAATGAAGGTCTCAAAGAATCTGAACTGAGAGACCATTTCAACATCCTTTGGCAAGAATGGGTTGCAGAAATAAACGCCACAGTCCCTCATACAGAACATCCTAATATAATTTCTGAAGCAGAAGATGTATTGTTACAAAATTTTAAACATGAGCGGAGTATGAATGATAAATTAAACAACTTCAGTACATGGATGTCCTTCTCTATTGATTTGTCAAAACATGCGATTGGTAAAAAAGGATGGCTTAAATCCTACAAACCCAATGAAGCCGATATGAAATGGATTATGCAACAGTTCAATCACTTGGTCAAAATTGTACAAGAATATCTAAAGAAAAAAAGAAACGAAAGGGTAGACTACAATCAAACATTCTTTTATGAAATAATCATTCAAGTATCTGAGACCATTTCAAACATAAATTCATCCGACGTGTCAAAGAAATTCACACTAACTGAGTTATTTAAGTATGATGTGACCTTGTATCTCTTTGGACTGGCAGTGCCCTTCTTTGATTCCATGCACAAAGCTTTTCAGGCAGCCAACAACCCTGTAGCAACTCTTGCGAGCAAACGTGGAGATTTCTTCAACTGCTTCACAATTTCTTGCCAAGGAGCTGCCTCAATCAAAACATTTTCTAACTTTCTGTGTTTGAAGATCCTGGAATCAATACGTCCAGCATTATATGACAAGACCGCTCTGGCGATTGTGGATGAGATGACGGCCAACTATCCAGCTTTTAGTGGCAATCGTTCCAAACTGGAAAACTACATTTTGATAGACCTAGCTGAGCAGGAAGACTTTGAACAATATAGGGAATATATTCATTTTCCAAAAATTTTTTTTAAAGGGTTTGTTGAGAAGTGTGTCAATGGTTACTGCCTAGGCAAGAATTCACAGAAACTGAAACATTTCTTACAGATCAGTTTTGATTATTTCAACAAACAAGTTCTTCGGAGCATCAGTGATTCCACCAGATTTGTTAAGAACAGAAATGGTGATATCTCTGAGTGGCTGGATGACTTCTATGAAATAATTGAGGATTTTGTGACCTTTTCTAGAGCAGATCTGAAGAGTATTGAACACCAGGAGATGCAGGATATTGAGTTCATTCAGGAAGCCATGTGTACAACTTGGGATATTGCAGCTGCAAATTTCCAAAAGAACTTTGAAACAACCAATTTTGAAGATTTTGAGAAGAAGCCTCATGAAATACTAATTGAACAACTATGTGGTTGCTGGGAACAGTGCCCGTTCTGTAGAGCAATTTGTACGAATACAATCCCTGGCCATGATGGTGACCACTCTGTACCTTTTCACCGCTCCCAGGCAATCAATGGTATGCCATGGATCAATTCAGATGAATTTGTCACGGAAATCTGTTCAACGCTCATAAGCTCCGATTCCTGCCTAGTTATAGACAGAGCAACCCAGTTTCTCTATAAAGATTACAGAAAGATAGGCCCAAACTATGCTAACTGGAGCATCACACCAGATACTTCCTCTCAACCGTACTGGAAGTGGTATGTGTGTCACTTCCGGACAAAACTGGAAGATGATTATTGCTTGAAGTTTCAAGGCAGAGGAGAGATTCCGGCCCAGTGGGAAACCGTCACTAAAAGGGAAGTGATTGCCACTTTGAGGGAACAGCTGTAAAACTGACAACGCCTACAAGCATTACAACTAAATGCATTGATTTAAATGACCAACTTCTGTATCTCAAAAGAGCTCTATTGATTTTAATGATGTACAGGATTTTCTCAAAAAATTAGCATATTGTGATAAAGTTCATTATTTTCTGTAATGTACTGATAAACATTAGACTTTCATATATTTTAGATTCAAATACACACAACTGAAGTAGTTCAAGCCTTTTATTGTTTTAATATTGATGATTTTGGCATACAGCTCATGAAAACCCAAATTTCCTATCTCAAAAAATTAGCATATTTCATCCGACCAATAAAAGAAAAAAAAAGTCAACCTTCAAATAATTATGTTCAGTTATGCACTCAATACTTGGCCGGGAATCCTTTTGCAGAAATGACTGCTTCAATGTGGCGTGGCATGGAGGCAATCAGCCTGTGGCACTGCTCAGGTGTTATGGAGGCCCAGGATGCTTCGATAGCGGCCTTAATCTCATCCAGAGTGTTGGGTCTTGCATCTCAACTTTCTCTTCACAATATCCCACAGATTCTCTATGGGGGGGTTCAAGTCAGGAGAGTTGGCAGGCCAATTGAGCACAGTAATACCATGATCAGTAAACCATTTACCAGTGGTTTTTTGCACTGTGAGCAGGTGCCAGGTCGTGCTGAAAAATGAAATCTTCATCTCCATAGGAGGCATTAAGTGCTCCAAAATCTCCTGATAGCTAGCTGCGTTGACCCTGCCCTTGATAAAACACCAGCATCTGACATGGCACCCCAGACCATCACTGACTGTGGGTACTTGACACTGGACTTCAGGCATTTTGGCATTCCCTCTCCCCAGTCTTCCTCCAGACTCTGGCACCTTGATGTCCGAATGACATGTAAAAGTAGCTTTCATCCAAAAAAAGTACTTTGGACCACTGAGCAACAGTCCAGTGCTGCTTCTCTGTAGCCCAGGTCAGGAGTTTCTGCCGATTTTTCTGGTTCAAAAGTGGTTTCATGCTTCTATCTGCTAAAAAGCTTTATGGAGATGAAGATTTTATTTTTCAGCACGACCTGGCACCTGCTCACAGTGCCTAAACCACTGGTAAATGGTTTACTGATCATGGTATTACTGTGCTCAATTGGCCTGCCAACTCTCCTGACCTGAACCCCATAGAGAATCTGTGGGATATTGTGAAGAGGAAGTTGAGAGACGCAAGACCCAACACTCTGGATGAGCTTAAGGCCGCTATCGAAGCATCCTGGGCCTCCATAACACCTGAGCAGTGCCACAGGCTGATTGCCTCCATGCCACGCCGCATTGAAGCAGTCATTTCTGCAAAAGGATTCCCGACCAAGTATAGAGTGCATAACTGAACATAATTCTTTGAAGGTTGACTTTTTTTGTTTTAAAAACCCTTTTCTTTTATTGGTCGGATGAAATATGCTAATTTTTTGAGATAGGAAATTTGGGTTTTCATGAGCTGTATGCCAAAATCATCAATATTAAAACAATAAAAGGCTTGAACTACTTCATGTGTGTGTATTTGAATCTAAAATATATGAAAGTCTAATGTTTATCAGTACATTACAGAAAATAATGAACTTTATCACAATATGCTAATTTTTTGAGAAGATCCTGTATATAGTAATAGTCATTGCCAGTATATGCTTAACCGATCTGACTTTCCCATTGGCATTGGGCATGACGTTCGGTCAATGGTGCTTCAGCCTTTCTTGAATTTACCATGCAAAAATAGGCAGGGGCTACCACTGCACCAACTTTATGATTTGACGAGCAGTACTGTTGATACAGTGTCTGTTCCCGATGTCAATCAACATGAGTTTTCAAATCCCAGATGCTGGTGTTGCTATGTGTATTAACCTCTGTAGATCCCAGCTCTAAGGCCTTTTTTCCATGGATGGCTGAACTGCTCGTTTATTGAGTAGTTGAGCCACTCGACTGTCAGCCACAAGTGCCATTCAGCTACAAATACTTGCAGTCAAATGGCAGCATTCAGTAACACCTTACACATCCTTTTTGACCCGGCAAAAAAAAGTCTTATGTTGTATCTGTGCTCAGGTGCAACTACATGGGGGGGGGGGGGGGGGCATTGGAAACCTTTAAGTGATATTTGCCTTCTTAAAACAGAAGGTATCTGTGATAAAATCTGTGGTTACCCACAATGCACCGCTACTGAATATGCAAACTATCTCTTTATGCCCCTGAAGCCAGGCTCACATCCAGGACCACTGGTGTATAGAAAGCTTATAGCTTTGAATTTTATGTGGGGGTATGTGCGTGTGGAGTTAGTGTGGCTCTGTAAAATTCAAAGCTATATGGGCTTGCTTTACACCAGCAGTTTTGGATGTAACCCTGGCTTCAGGAGAATAAAGAGATAATTTGCATATTCGGTAACCACAGATGTTCACTTAAAGCGGAACCAAACCAAACTTTTGAATTAAAGAAAAAAATTTGTTGCACCACTCTGACACATACAAAGATAAATAAACACTCCTTCAAGCCTATGAGTATTTCAGTGCATGCTTTTCACCCTTCTCTTTTCATAACTAGGGTTATACAGGTGGCAGCCATTACTTCTGAGCTTAGTAGGAGGTTTTAGATCACGGGTGTGTTTGTCATCAGCTACCCTCCCTCACATGGGCGTCGTCTAAGTGAAATCTCACACAAGCTGAGATCACCTCCCCTGTGACAGCATCAGTAGCAGCCTGGGTTTTGTTTTTGTTTTTTATCTCCTCCACCAGTCTGCCGGATTCTGTTCCGGCAATATGAAAGGAAGGGAGGGGTTCCTCCAATAAATGTAAAATATTTTATATTTGTCATCATGCAGCTAAAAAAAGGCTGCTATCTATTATTATAATTTAGAAAATAGGTTTTATTTCTGAAATCTTGTATTTTTTAATTTGGGTCTACTTTAAAGCTGAATTATCACAAATTCCTTCTGTTTTAAGAAGGCAAACCACACTGACCAAGAAACTCCGTTACAGGCAATTCGAGACTCCTGTCTTCTCACTCCAGAAAGCAGCATTTTGAATTTGAATAAAAAGAGTTTTTCTTTTTCACTATTACCCAATAAAATCTTATATTAATTACTGACAATGATTGTAGCAATATCTATGAATGTATGTAGCAAACCTGAAACAAAAATAAACTTATGAGATAATGCATTGTATGTGTGGTATAGCTAAGAAAATGTAGTATAATCCTCAGCGGCAGTAGGTCTCACTCTCCTCTATGCAACCTGCAGTAACCCAGGGCTCACACAGACGTGGCCACCACCAGGGTATAAACCACAATACAGACTATTAGTTACAAAAAACATTGAGTAACCTTTTATTAATAAAATCACAATCGCAAAGTTAAAAGCAGAACTCACATTGAGGGTCCATGCACACTGGACCCCTTTTGCATATCACTTCAAAGGTACCTGACTTAGGGGTATAAGGAGAGATGATGACGGCGTAAGCCGAAACCTAGGTCAGGAAGAAGAACGGACTTCTCCAATCCACCTGATGTGAGGGGATGTGTAAAAGGTGACCGCTGAGTCCATACAGGTACCTTTGAAGTGATATTATGCAAAAGGGGTCCAGTGTACATGGACCCTCAATGTGAGTTCTGTTTTAACTTTGTGATTGTGAATTTTTTAATAAAAGTTTACTCTCTGTTTTTGTAACTAATAGTCTGTATTGTGGTTTATACCCTGGTGGTGGCCACGTCTATGTGAGCCCTGGGTTACTGCAGGTTGCATAGAGGAGAGTGAGACCTACTGCCGCTGAGGATTATACTATATTTGGCCTTATTATTCCATTGTGGATTGGAAGTAGCAAAGAAAAGAGTCTTATATTGTTTTCCAGTACAGGAAGAGTTTAGAAACTTTATTTGTTATCTATGCAAAAGAGCTTCTCTTAGCTCTCCTACCCAACTTGGGTATACTACAGCCCTGTTTTCTGAAGCACTTAGACAGCCAAGAAACTGTGAGAGACAGCTTGAGATAAGTTTTTACTGCAGGAAAGTTCAAAGGGTCATTAGCTGTGCGCTGTAGCTTACTGTAAAAGACAGTGTGGTTGGTAAACTGCAAATGTGACAGAATGATGGGGGGGGGGGGGGGGGGAGCTATAACTGAAAATAAAAATACGAGACTCTTTTCTTTGCTACTAATGTTCTATTCCTTTTCCTTTTACTACACATACAGTTCATTATATTATAAGGTGTTTTTTTTTTTTGTTCGTTTCAGGTTTGCTTTAAAGGGGCACTATCGCAAAAATCTTAAAAATTTAAATATATGTAAACACATACAAATAAGAAGTATATCTTTTCCAGAGTAAAATGAACCACAAACTACTTCTCTCCTATGTTGCTGTCACAGTAGGTAGTAGAAGTCTGACATTACCGACAGGTTTTGGACTAGTCCATCTCTTCATGGGGGATTCTCAGCATGGCCTTTATTCTTTATAAAGACATTCCCTGAAAAGGATTTATACACTGATGCTGGCCAGCCTCCCTGCTCACTGCACACTTTTTTTGGCAGTTGGACGGAGCAACTGTTATTCGCTAAGTGCTTTTGAAAATAAAGAAAACCATGAGAATCCCCCATGAGGAGATGGGCTAGTGCAAAACCTGTCAGTTCTGTCAGATTTCTACTGCTTACTGTAAGTGACAGCAACATAGGAGAAAAGTAGTGTAGAGCCAAAATTTTCGTAATTTTGTGTTTCCTTAATTACGGACGTGAATTTTGATGCTACGACACGAATTCGTAATTGCTATACAAACCGTAATTCAGTATTCCGTAAGCAAAGTTTCAGTTTCGTAATTTCGCGTTTCGGCGCAAATTTGTGTGTAACGTGAAATTTCGTAATATCATGTTTTCTATGGAAACAAAGTTATTTTAGTTATGCATTTTGTTTCTAAAAGTAATTATTCACATTTAGGTAATGATTAAATTCAAAAAGTCACTCATTGATTGCAATATCTGATAATGCAAAGGCCCCTGCACAGGCTGTCGCTTTAAATGTATCAGGAGGCTTTATCTGCAGCCACTTTAAGGCAGGTGCTCTTTGTAAAAGTGCACTTAGCAGTCATGCATGCTGAGATGCTTGATTTTGGGCCTTGCTATATCTGATAATGCAAAAGATCCTGCACGTGCTGTTTCTTTAATTGTTTCAGGAGGCTCTGGACTGGAACACAATTTCAAGAATAGATGAATTTCCAAAATTCAGATTTGTTTGTGTTATGTAAACGATCGTACTTACAAAAACTTTCATAATTATGAATTTCCCCATAAACGCAAAATGTTGTGTGATTTTGTGAAATTCGTGAAATTTTTCGATTATGGCCATAATCGTAATTTTGAAAAATTACGTACATTTTTGGGGCGTAATCGTAATTAGGTCGTTGCAATCATCACTAACTGTAAGTGAAAGCAGCATAGGAGAAAAGTAATTTGTCTCATTTTACCCTGGAAGAAATGTATTTCGTATTTGTATGTGTTTACACGATTTTCGCAATAGTGGTACTTTAGAATAAATACTTGTTTTTGTAATAATTGTCCATTAAACACAACTGCCATAAGAAACAGTATGCATCAATATTAAAATTGTATTGAAACACCATTCCTGGGTGTAAAGATGTAAGCTTACAGCTGTACCCCCTTTATGCCTGTCCCCTCTCCTCCCGGGAGTCCAGTACATTTTACTGTATTAACTACCTTTCCACTTATAGAGTCCTTATCTAACCCTTGTTTGTTTGTACTGGTATAAGTGTAACTACCACTCATGTTCCTGCATGCTGACTTTCTCTGCATTATACAGAAATAAAAAATATATTGCATATTATTTTTTTTGAATTTTTTTGTTAGAAATCTGCATGTAATTTTTGTTATGAAACTAAAATTACTATTTTTGTTATGAAACTAAAATTACTAATAAAAATACACTGCAAATTATACTGATGAGTGTGTGGTCTCATTTTTCTATTGTGGTAATGGTTAAAGCACACCTGAACTAAAAATTAAAACTGAAAATAAGCATACACAGGACCTCCCGTGTAGTCTACTCATCAATCTCTTTCTGTCTGAGCTGCGGATGAAATCCAAATGGGTTTCATTCGGATTTAATCCAGATAATTAGTGCAGCTGATGTGGCTGGTGAGCGGGGGGTTAAACTTACCCAGAAGCCGTCTTCCAGTTAAACTTACCCAGAAGCCGTCTTCTTTAACCCCCCGGCGGTATGATTATTTCCGGATTTTAGGGTCTGTTTAAAAGGTTTCAGACCCTAAAATCAGGAACAAATCATGCCGCCAGAACGCCAGCAGCAGCCCCTTCTCTCACCTCCCTGGGCTCTAGTGCTGCAATTTTACCTCCGTTCTCCAGGTGGCGCTGTTACTCTTTGGTGAGATCCATGACGACGATCTCACCAGAGTGATTCAGAGCCTCCGAGGACAAGTAGAACAGCTACCGACATCTGGATCCCCCAGGAGGCGAGTAAAAGCTCTTGCTGCGCGCAATACTCTACCGCTAGCCCGAGTAGTATTACCGCCAGGGAGGTTATCCGTCCCACTTCGCATCTCATGCTGCATTGCAAGCCGCATTCACGTGACTACTGCGCTTCCTCCTTCCGGGTTGAAGGAGGAAGCGTAGTAGTCACGTGAGGCGGCTTGGAATGCAGCGTGAGACACGACATGGATGGATTAAAGAAGATTGCTTCTGGGTAAGTTTAACCACTTAAAGGAAAGGTCCAAGCTTAAAAAAAAAAAAAAAAAAACTCCCACTTACCTGGGGCTTCCTCCAGCCCCTGGCAGTCGTTCTGTGCCCTCGCAGCAGCCCCTCTCCCTCCCGGTGTCCAGCGCTGAAGAAGCCGACCACGCCAGGTTGGCTTCCGTGCGCTCCACGGCGGGGGGCACGTGGTGTACGTGACGTCATCGGGTCTCTACTGCACAGGCGCAGAACTACTGCGCCTGCGCAGTAGAGACCCGATGACTTCACGTACACCACGTGACCAGTGCCGCGGAGCGCACAGAAGCCGACCTGGCGAGGTCGGCTTCTTCAGCGCTGGACACCGGGAGGGAGAGGGGCTGCTGCGAGGGCACAGATTGACTGCCAGGGGCTGGAGGAAGCCCCAGGTAAGTGGAGGTTTTTTTTTTTTTTGCTTGGACCTTCCCTTTAAGCCCGAAGGGTTGTTTATTTTTTGCATCTGAGCAGCTTTCACCTCCCATTCATTTGCCAATACTTTTATCACTACGCATCTCAATGAATTGATCTATATCTTGTTTTTTCTGCCACCAATTAGGCTTTCTTTGGTTGATACATTTTGATAAGAATTAATTTGTTCTAAATCCATTTTAACAGGAATATTAAGAAAGAAATGGAAAAAAAATCATTATTTCTCAGTTTTTGGCCATTTTAATTTGAAATTAATACATGCTACCATAATTAAAACCCATGTATTTTATTTGCCCGTTTGTCCCACTTATTACACATTTAAATTATGTCCCTATCACAATTTGCGTCCATCACTATTTACAAGCCCATAATTTAAAAAAAATGTATAATATACTCCTTTGATATGCATATTTAAAAAGTTCAGATCCTTAGGTAACTGTATTTTTTTTTTTTTATTGTAACTTTTTTTTTTTTTTATAAAAAAATGTATTTGGGTAATTTTTGGTGTGGGAGGTAAACGGCTAACTTTAAATGTAAAATAATGTATTTGTTTAATAAAAAATAGATGTGGGTATAGTTTTACTATTTGGCCACAAGATGGCCACAGTCAAAAAATCCTGGAAGCGTGATCGTACGCTTCCAGGAAGTATTAGGTCAACGGGAAACTTTGTAACACAGAAAAACCACAGCCTCTGATGAGGCTGTTGGCTTTTCTGTGGGGGGCTTCGATCAATGAATGGGATCTATAATCCAATTTATTGATCGCTGGGCTAACGGCCAGCGGCGGGAGCGAACGCGCAACCCAAATGGACAAGAATTTTCGTCCAGTTGGGCTTAAGTGGTTAACCCCGATCACCAGCCACTTCAGCTGCACTAATTATCTGGATGAAATCAGAATGAGGCCTCTTGCACACTACTTGTGATTCAGATTAAAAAAGGTAACAGCATGCAGTACGTTTTTAATCTGAATCAAAAATTGGATCAGATAAAAAAATTGGAATTGCATGTAGTGTGCAAGAGGCCTGAAACCCATTCGCATTTCATCCGGAGCTCATCTCTGCTCCCGCGTCCTGTTTGTTCACTGTGATCAATGGAATTCTCAGTCCTCCATTTTGAAAATGGCCATTACCCCCTAACAGCTTCCTGTCCAGCACACTGTTAAACTGTAATATCGCCCACTTGAGCAATAGTTAAACATGGACATTACCTTGCTCATCAGTTGTCCTTTCAGTTATAACTGACAGCAACTGATATATTTCACTTCTGACAAAATCTTGTCAGAACTGGAAGGAATCTTTAGAAATAAATGGTGAGCTTCTGAGAGGAACTTACGACAAGGTAAATATGAAATATTCATTTGCCTGCACAGTACCGTCCTAATGACATCAGCGCTACCACGTGACCCACGCAGTGGAGCAGAGATAAAGCCGAACTGATGAGTTCGGCATCTGCAGTGGAAGAAACTGGGAGCCCCCGGAGCTGTGGCGAGGGACAGGACGGCTGGAGAAAGCCCCAGGTAAGTGGATTTTTTTTTATTTTATTTTTTTGCCTGGATGTATCCTTTAACTTAACCTCCTTGCCGGTTATCCCGAGCTCAGCTCGGGGTAACCTGCGTAGGAGGATTTCCCAGGCCCCGCTGGGTGGATTTTCAATTTTTTTTGTTTTTAATTGCACGCAGCTAGCACTTTGCTAGCTGCGTGCATATTCCGATTTGCCGCTACCCGCCGCGCCGCCTCCCCCTTCCCTCCAGACCCCTTGCGCAGCCTGGCCAATCAGTGCCAGGCAGCGCTGAGGGGTGGATCGAGATTCCCTCTGACATCCCGACGTCCATGACGTCAGTGACGTCATCTCGCCACGTCGCCATGGCGACCGGGGAAGCCCAGCAGGAAATCCCATTCTGAACGGGATTTCCTGCTTACTCTGATCGCCGGAGGCGATCGCAGTCGGTGGGGGGAAGCCGCTGCTCTGCGGCTATCATGTAGCGAGCCTTGGGCTCGCTACATGTTTTTTAAAGAAAAGTGCTCTGCTACCCCCTTGCCACGGGAATTGGACTGGCGAGGGGGTTAAAGACACAAGAGGTAACTTTAGGTTTGCCTGAGGAAAATTGTTTCCTGAATACTACATGCCTTATCACCATAGTGATAACTCTAGAAACAGCTCAGAAACTTTATTAAAGACAGCAGATAAGCTTATTGAATTAAAGGCCTGTATGAGACTCATATCTGTGCTAATAATGTTTTATGTCCTAGCTGTAGTACACATACAAATCATTTGAACAAAACAAATGGGCAAGCACCATCCACATATCCATATAATATGGGTAAATAGGTGAGGAGTGTGCAGAAAGGAACATATAACCCTTAAAGCACTACAAGAACCAGAAGTTCCATGAAAAACCGCACCACTCAACTCATGAGTACAAAAATATAAACATCTTTATTACGTACAATAACTATAAAAACATTTAAGATCAAGGTCAGGGGACACTCATGTAATTAACATCAAACATGATAAATGTATATATATTCACAATAATCATCCGTGGCTTCCTGTAATATATCACAATTCCACTATATTATATCCAGTATTCATAACCCATAAAGGTAGGAATTGACAGATTATATACCCCAAGTACCATAGTCCAGCACTATAGTTAGTAAAGTGCTAAGTGAGAAAGTGCATAGAGTAAATAAGAGGACCAGCATGTCCTGGAAAACAATTGAGATGGAAGACAAAGTATTAAGCCATCTCCAGTGTAAATATGCATGTGTGTAAGCTCGTGATGGTGAGAAAATACGGTAGAACAAGCCGGAAAATAAAACCAAGTGAAGGTGGGTATCTATAGGCTGGAGCTTACCGAGGTGCGGTGTTACAGGAACAGGAGGAGGAGTGTGCCCTCGTAAAGAGCCGTCGCGATTCGCTGCCTGCAGTATGCAGCTTCGTCTGGGCATAAGGACCTATCTGTTAGCCGGCGGTTTATGTGATTCAGGACCTCAATGGGCGGGGACTGGGAAAGCCCTATTGATCCCATGTTTGTGCGTGGCCGCGCACAACGAGGAGGCGGAAGCGGCGTCAATTGACGTCGCTCCACTTCCTCAAGCTATCTTAAGGGAGCCTGGGAACTGTAGTTTAAAAATACATATACAAAACTGCCGGGTATTTGAACTCTCGTACTTAATGTACATCAAGCAATAAAGCAATACAACTGTGTATTATGCAACATCTATTCACAAAAAGCTTATAATGGCATTATCCAATATTTATAAAGCATACAATATGCTAACATGTCTTAGTACCGCCATAACAGTAAATAGTCACGCATGTTGCCATCTTGCGGCCAAAAACAATCAGTGCAGCGCTAGAGATATAAATTGATCACAGCATACTGCACAATACATCCATCAACATTACCACACGATTATCATAATAAGGAGAAAAGACTTGAAGAGAAATCCGGGGCCGTCTCTTGGATAGGAGGAGAATTACATCATGCGTTAGTGAATGTTGTACCCATATCTAAGGAAAGAGAGAAATGTTCACACAATGAGTTATTACCATCATTGGAAACACAGAGAGAGAGCCCATCCTTTATATCAGATATCCCAATCGTATTGTTGAGACAAGAGACCAAATACAAAAACCACTTCAACAGTAGTTACATCGGAGGTGCCTAAAGACTACTAGCATGGGACTACTCACTAATCCCAGCTCAGTCACTTTTATTGTGCATACACAGGCTCAATAAAGTGTTCCGCAAATATCAAACACACAGCCAAATAATGACCCACTCACCACGGGTCAAAAAATGGTAAGCACGCGTGATTACTTGAGAAAACTCACAAATTAAAAGTCCTCATTTAGACCTACCGGTGATTTTGAGCCCAAATCGAAGATCCATTTTGTCTCATGTCTCAAAAGTGATGGAACCACATTGCCACCCCTAGAAGACAAAAATAAACGCTTTAATCCACACACAGTCCAACCAGTCGTGAGGCCCCCATGTATTTTTAAAGCATGGTCTGCTACTGGGGTAAGAGGTTTACCCTCCTCAAAATCCCTCTCCGCCAAACGTATGGTCGAGAGATGTTTCTGGATACGTTTTTTCAATTTATTTTTAGTTTGCCCCACATAGTATAGTTTACAGGGGCATTTTAACAGATAAATGACTGCTTCAGTTTGGCAGTTAATGAACTCCTCTATCTGATGTATCTTTTGTGTTTTAGGACTGATTACTTCCCTGGTAGGTTTCATCATAGGGCATATGTTACATCGTCCACAAGGGAAGCTGCCCTTGATATCTCGTCGAACGTTCGAGGATCGTTGAAAATGGCTTCTACATAACTTATCTCTTAAAGTGGGTGCCTTTATGAATACTGGATATAATATAGTGGAATTGTGATATATTACAGGAAGCCACGGATGATTATTGTGAATATATATACAATTATCATGTTTGATGTTAATTACATGAGTGTCCCCTGACCTTGATCTTACATGTTTTTATGGTTATTGTACATAATGTTATAAACTGTTCTAATCACCTTGCTTCGACACCATCGTCTCACAGACTGTGAGATCACTTGACTCTCCACACAGCAAACAGGAGATAGACTTTCTCAGGCTTCTTCAATGTTTACGTTATTTATTCAGGAAACAGGAATACAGATAGATACATTCATCATATCCTAGCTATGCCAATCTTCATGTTGCGTTACAAGCTCGTGATTAGACTCCCTGCTGAAGTCTATCAGGTACCTTCTTCCTAACTACGTTACACTAAACTACCTATGTACAGCATACATTATATCAGATTACAGAAAGGAAGAACATGCTTAGAAGTCCCAGTCAGCCTTGCTAGCTAGTGCGGAAGGAAGAAGCAGAAGTGAGCTCTCATAGCTCCCTCAGCCTTTAATACCGACTAGGAAAGAGTTAAATATGACATCATCTTCGCCACCCCCTAGACCAGATTATTGGTGGACCCACTCGTGGTGTCATCATACACACCTACTTGATTAATAATCAATGAGGCATTTGACCCATATGCAGGAACGTGGATGTTTAGTAAATATGGCCAATGTTTTCTGTTCCTGTGGTGTAGTGTTAAGGTCAGAGTAGTCCAATGGCCTTCTTTTAGGAACATGTTCTCAGTATCTGCGTGTATCCTCTGCTACACGCAGACCCTGAGATGCCTCTGCCTGCATCACAAAACCTCTATTTATTTCAAAGGCATACACTGCGGACAAGCCTTTTACATAAAACTCAGGCCAAGTAACTGAGGCTTACTTAAATTATAACACTTAATAAAGATGTTTATATTTTTGTACTCATGAGTTGAGTGGTGCGGTTTTTCAGGGAACTTCTGGTTCTTGTAACACATACAAATCATTATCATACATTTATTTTCACTTCAAATCCCCTTTAAGACTAGGGCCCGTTTGTCCTTGCAGCAGTAATGGAAATAATGTGTGTCTTCTGTTACCTCCAGGCTCATTCAAAAATATGAGTCAATCAGCTGGATGAACAGAGACTTTAACTTTAGCAGTCAGTAACTATTGAAGGACAGACATTTTTGATAAGGCATACACTAGAAATGTTACTGCCAGTTAGTGCTCAATCCAGTAATGACACTTTGTGGAAATTCTTTATACTGTAATAAATAATACACAGCTGCTCCTCTTAGTGAACTTTGCGGTATTGCCAAATTCGACATTTTTTTTTGTTCCTTCCCCCTCCCAACATTGTACTAAAAACTTTTGAATCTCTTTATTTTGGGGTTTCTAGACGTAAGGGTCTTATCACGCTAATCTATGTATTACTTCTTGGCAGGGCTGGATTTGTACTTTCCAGTGCCCTAGGCCTGCTGCCACTAACTGCCCCCCCCCCCCCCACACACACACACACACACACACACACAACACCACCACCAAAAATGTTCTGTCCAACACTCTGACTAGCAATCACTGGTTTGAATGGGCTCATTTCAGCTGTGCTGCTCTGCCCCCCATTCAACAAATAATTCCTGTAATTTGCGCTCCTGCCCGAATGTGCACCTTAGTGTTCTGGGCATGCATACTGGAGAAATGATGCTGATGTATGACCGGTACTTGTCTAGAATGCATAACACTATACTGGCCTCGGTTGCTGTGCAATCCGGGCAGGAGCGAGAAATTACAGGGAGAGTGAGTGGCCAGAGCCTGCGCTGCTTCTTTGTCCTCTGTGCGACTGGCTGCAGTCGGAGCCACAAACGGGACAGGGCAGTGCAATGGAGAGAAGCCCATCCAAAACAGAAAACAGGTAAGTATCAAACATCCTGTCAAGACCCACTTTGGATGTTCTGTTGTAATTAGAGTGGACCTGAACTCAGAACTTCCTCTCTGCTCTAAAAGATATGCAACTACATAACCTTTACATAAAAACATTTCTTTGTTACAGCTGATACTAATCCTGTAATAAACATGTGGAAGAAGGCGCTCTGGTCAGATGAGACCAAAATGGAACTTTTTGGCCAAAAATGCAAAATGCTATGTGTGGTGGAAAACTAACACTGCACATCACTCTGAACACACCATCCCCACTGTCAAATATGGTGGTGGCAGCATCATGCTCTGGGGGTGCATCTCTTCAGCAGGGACAGGGAAGCTGGTCAGAGTTGATGGGAAGATGGATGGAGCCAAATACAGGGCAATCTAGGAAGAAAACCTCTTGGAGTCTGCAAAAGACTTGAGACTGGGGCAGGGCCGGGCTGAGGCAGAGGCGAGAGTGGCTCCAGCTTCAGGGCACAGTGTAGGAGGGGCCGTACAACTCGCTCAGCTATCATTGCCCCTATTGTGTTTGAAGCAGAGAGAAATAAGAAAAGGGGATACATGACAGTGACTGCAAGCCAGATAACTAGAGATTAAAGTTTTGGGGGGGTTGGGGGCTCTGGGGCACCTCTTAGTCTAATAGCAATCAGTGTGTGACGGCTGGGGTGGGAGGGATGGAGGGGCGCACTCTGGTGTCTCAGCCTTGGGTGCTGGAGGACGTTGTCCCGACTCTGGACTGGGGCGGAGGTTCACCTTCCAGCAGGACAATGACCCTAAACATAAAGCCAGGACAACAGTGGAATGGTTTAAAACAAAACATATCCATGTGTTAGAATGGCCCAGTCAAAGTCCAGATCTAAATCCAATCGAGAATCTGTGGCAAGATCTGAAAACTTCTGTTCACAAACGCTGTCCATCTAATCCGATGGAGCTGTTTTGCAAAGAAGAATGGGCAAGGATTTCAGTGTCTAGATGTGCAAAGCTGGTAGAGACATACCCTAAAAGACTGGCAGCTGCAATTGCAGCAAAAGGTGGTTCTACAAAGTATTGACTCAGGGAGCCGAATAATTACGCACACCCCACTTTGCAGTTATTTATTTGTAAAACATGTTTGGAATGATGTATGATTTTCGTTCCACTTCTCACGTGTACACCACTTTGTGTTGGTCTTTCACGTGGAATTCCAATAAAATTGATTCATGTTTATGGCAGTAATATGAAAAAATGTGGAAAACTTCAAGGGGGCCGAATACGTTTGCAAGCCACTGTATATGAGAGCTTGGGAGATTTCTTTAGCAAACTGGTCAGTTTCATGGGCCTCAATTTCTAAGGTAGTCAAATCTAATATTTAATGAAATCGGAAATGCAAAAACCTGGCAGGTCATAGTTTTTCATTTATCCTAGAATTTAATAGCCTCAGGGCATTCCCAAATGTGTATAAGCGTATCATCAGAACAACATCCACAAAAGCAGAGCGAAGACATAGAAGGATAAAATTTATGTCATTTGGCTGGGGAGTAATACCAAAGGAAAAGGAGCTGGACAGCTGTGTCTTTAAAGAGAACCCGAGGTGTGTTTAAAGAGAATCTGTATTGTTAAAATCGCACAAAAGTAAACATACCAGTGCGTTAGGGGACATCTCCTATTACCCTCTGTCACAATTTCGCCGCTCCCCGCCACATTAAAAGTAGTCAAAAACAGTTTTAAAAAGTTTGTTTATAAACAAACAAAATGGCCACCAAAACAGGAAGTAGGTTGATGTACAGTATGTCCAAACATAGAAAATACATCCATACACAAGCAGGCTGTATACAGCTTTCCTTTTGAATCTCAAAAGATCATTTGTGTGTTTACCTTCTGTCCACTTCTTCTCTCATGCACTGAACATTACAGGCTTCCTGCAGACAGCTCTGCCTGTGCCTGTGTTTGTAATTCCTCAGTATGTGTCAGCCAGCTACTTTCACAGCCTAACAGAGGAGGATTTTTATCCAGCTCTCTTCTATCACTGATAAGATAGCAGAGAAGCTGCTGGCTTATGTAAATAAAACACACACTGGAGTGTGCATAGAGGAACAGACCAGCACGGAAGAGTTGGCAGCCTTCCAGACACAGGCCGACAAGTCTGACAAGGGAAAGATACATTGATTTATTACAGAGACCGTGATAGTACAAAGTGCTGCAGTGAGCCAGAACACATTAGAATAGGTTTAGGAACTTGTAGGATGGTGGAAAAAACGTTGTAATTTTTGTTACAGAGTCACTTTAAAGTGACTCTGTAACAAAAATTACAACGTTTTTTTCTACCATCCTACAAGTTCCTAAACCTATTCTAATGTGATCTGGCTTGCTGCAGCTCTTTCTACTATAACCATCTCTGTAATAAATCAATGTATCTTTCCCCTGTCAGACTTGTCGGCCTGTGTCTGGAAGGCTGCCAAGTTCTTCAGTGTTGAACTGTTCCTCTATGCACACTCCAGTGTGTGTTTTATTTACATAAGCCAGCAGCTTCTCTGCTATCTTATCAGTGATAGAAGAGAGCTGGATAAAAATCCTCCTCTGGAGGCTGTGAAAGGAGCTGGTCTGTCACATACTAAGGAATTAACGACATAGGCAGAGCTGTCTGCAGGAAGCCTGTAATGTTCAGTGCATGAGAGAAGCTGGGGACAGAAGGTAAACACACACAAGTGATCTCTTGAGATTCAGAAGTAAGGCTGTATACAGCCTGCTTGTGTATGGATGTATTTTCTATGTGTGGACATGCTGTACATCAACCTACTTCCTGTTTTGGTGGCCATTTTGTTTGTTTATAAACAAACTTTTTAAAACAGTTTTTTACTACTTTTAATGCGGTGGGGAGCGGTGAAATTGTGACAGAGGGTAATAGGAGATGTCCCCTAACGCACTGGTATGTTTACTTTTGTGCGATTTTAACAATACAGATTCTCTTTAAGTTATACAGCTCCTGTGACTGATAGTACCTTACCAGCTCCTCTGGTAAGGTCTAGTTAAACTATTCAGTCGCTTGTGCTGATAGTACCTTACCAGCTCCTCTGGTAAGGTCTAGTTATACTATTCAGTCGCTTGTGCTGATAGTACCTTACCAGCTCCTCTGGTAAGGTCTAGTTATACTATTCAGTCGCTTGTGCTGATAGTACCTTACCAGCTCCCCTGGTAAGGTTTAGCCAAACTTTGTTGTCACTCCTGTTATTAGTACGTTACCAGCTCCTCTGGTAAAGACCTATTATTTAATCTACTGTTGCACCAAACACTTTACACCTCTGTTTCTCAGCCATCTATACTTGCATTATTGGTGATACTGCAGATCACCACATAATCGGGTATAGAGTCTGTATTATTGGTGATTCTGCAGATCACACAATAATCAGACGTCTGTGTGCTACACCAATCGTTACACTGTAATAGGAATTACAGCTATAGCTGCGCTCAGTGAGTAACGTCGGCGCCGTCAGAAGACGGAGCTGAAGTTGCTTTTAAAACACAATAATTCAGCCTCCAGCAATAGCTGTAAGCTGAATTACATCATTCCCCACCATCCATGTCGGCCTGGAGGGGGAATAGTAATTAGAGTTGGGCCGAACCTCCGATTTTAGGTTCGCGAACTTCCGCGGAAGGTTCGGTTCGCGTTAAAGTTCGCGAACTGCAATAGACTTCAATGGGGATGCGAACTTTGAAAAAAAAAAATAATTATGCTGGCCACAAAAGTGATGGAAAAGATGTTTCAAGGGGTCTAACACCTGGAGGGGGGCATGGCGGAGTGGGATACATGCCAAAAGTCCCGGGGAAAAATCTGGATTTGACGCAAAGCAGCGTTTTAAGGGCAGAAATCACATTGAATGCTAAATGACAGGCCTAAAGTGCTTTCAAACATCTTGCATGTGTATACATCAATCAGGTAGTGTAATTAAGGTACTGCTTCACACTGACACACCAAACTCACCGTGTAACGCACCGCAAACAGCTGTTTGTGTAGTGACGGCCGTGCTGGACTGGTGCGCACCATGGCGAGAGTGCAGGTTTTGGTGGCTTTACAGCCCATATGGTCGCCTGGCTGATGTAGCTGAATGACAGAACAGTGACTGTCCAGCTGATCAAATTTGGTCTGACCACAATGAGGCAACGACCTTATTATCGTGGGTGTGCCCCCCGAGACACTCATCTAGGCGCAGGTCATTGCTTCATTGTGATACGCAAGCCCCTTCACCACGGCAAGGTAATGATCACGAAGGGGAATGGGCGCATGTACATGCCTTTTCTTTTGTTGTTGCAGCTGCCCGCAGTGCAGCCAGAAAAATTAGGCAGTCATGTACACGCACCAGAAAAATTATTACAGCGGCCGCTGCTAGCAGCGGCCTAAAAAATTCAGCAATCCGCCTGGAGTCCCGGACCCTGTTGGTGGTGGCGGAGAAGGTAGTCAAGCGGCCTGCAGGCAGACATGCTGTGTGGAGGGACTGGGAGCGACTTAGTCTTCTTGGGGCAGGCCAGGCAGCCAGTCACACGGCGTGCAGGCAGAGATGCTGTATGTGCGGGGACTGACTTAGTCTTGGGGCGGGCAGCAGCCCTCCGGGATCCATGCCTCATTAATTTTGATAAAGGTGAGGTACTTAACACTTTTGTGACTTAGGCGACTTCTCTTCTCTGTGACAATGCCTCCAGCTGCGCTGAAGGTCCTTTCTGAGAGGACGCTTGCGGCAGGGCAGGAGAGAAGTTGGATGGCAAATTGGGACAGCTCTGGCCACAGGTCAAGCCTGCGCACCCAGTAGTTCAAGGGTTCCTCATCGCTGTTCACAGCAGTGTCTACATCCACACTTAAGGCCAGGTAGTCGGCTACCTGCCGTTCCAGGCGTTGGTGGAGGGTGGATCCGGAAGGGCTACGGCGAGGCGTTGGACTAAAGAACGTCCGCATGTCCGACATCACCATGAGATCGCTGGAGCGTCCTGTCTTTGACTGCGTGGACACGGGAGGAGGATTAGTGGCAGTGGTACCTTGCTGGCGTTGTGCCGTCACATCACCCTTAAAGGCATTGTAAAGCATAGTTGACAGCTGGTTCTGCATGTGCTGCATCCTTTCCACCTTCCGGTGAGTTGGTAACAGGTCCGCCACTTTGTGCCTGTACCGAGGGTCTAGTAGTGTGGCCACCCAGTACAGCTCATTCCCCTTGAGGTTTTTTATACGGGGGTCCCTCAACAGGCAGGACAGCATAAAAGACGACATCTGCACAAAGTCGGATCCAGTACCCTCCATCTCCTCTTGCTCTTCCTCAGTGACGTCAGGTAAGTCAACCTCCTCCCCCCAGCCGCGAACAATACCACGGGAAGGTTGAGCAGCACAAGCCCCTTGCGATGCCTGCTGAGGTTGTTCTCCTGCCGCTGTCCCCTCCTCCTCCTCCTCCTCCCCCAAAGAAACACCTTGCTCATCATCCTCTGAGTCTGATTCGTCTTCTGCACACGACTTCTCTTCTTCCTCCTCCTCCCCCCTCTGTGCTGCCGCAGGTGTTGAGGAAACAGCTGGGTCTGATGAAAATTGGTCCCATGCCTGTTCCTGCCGTAACGGTTCCTGGTCACGCTCATTCGCAGCTTCATCCGCCACTCTACGCACAGCACGCTCCAAGAAGTAAGCGTAGGGAATTAAGTCGCTGATGGTGCCCTCACTGCGGCTCACCAGGTTGGTCACCTCCTCAAACGGCCGCATGAGCCTGCATGCATTCTCCATCAGTGTCCAGTTGTCGGGCCAGAACATCCCCATCTTCCCAGACTGTTTCATTCTACTCCAGTTGTAGAGGTAGTGGGTCACGGCTTTCTTCTGTTCTAGCAGGCGGGAGAACATGAGCAGGGTCGAGTTCCAGCGAGTCGGGCTATCGCAAATGAGGCGTCTCACCGGCATGTTGTTTTTGCGCTGAATTTCCGCAAAGCGTGCCATGGCTGTGTAAGACCGCCTCAAATGCCCACAGAACTTCCTGGCCTGCTTCAGGACATTCGCTAAGCCAGGGTACTTTGCCACAAATCTTTGAACCACTAGATTCATGACATGTGCCATGCAGGGTATGTGTGTCAGCTTCCCCATATGCAAAGCGGCAAGCAGATTGCTGCCGTTGTCGCACACCACGTTGCCTATCTCCAGGTGGTGCGGGGTCAGCCACTCATCCACCTGTTTCTTAAGAGCAGCCAGGAGAGCTGCTCCAGTGTGACTCTCCGCTTTGAGACAAGCCATGTCTAAGATGGCGTGACACCGTCGTACCTGGCATGCAGCATAGGCCCTGCGGAGCTGGGGCTGTGTAGCTGGAGAGGAGAACTGCCACTCAGCCAAGGAGGAGGAGGACAGCGAAGAGCATGTAGCAGGAGGAGAGGAGGTGGCAGGAGGCCTGCCTGCAAGCCGTGGAGGTGTCACAATTTGGTCCGCTGCGCCCTGCTTGCCATCGTTCACCACCAGGTTCACCCAATGGGCTGTGTAGGTAATGTAGCGGCCCTGCCCGTGCTTGGCAGACCAGGCATCCGTGGTCAGGTGTACCCTTGACCCAACGCTCTTCGCAAGAGATGACACCACTTGCCTCTCAACTTCACGGTGCAGTTGGGGTATGGCCTTTCTCGAAAAATAAGTGCGGCCTGGCATCTTCCACTGCGGTGTTCCGATGGCCACAAATTTACGGAAGGCCTCAGAGTCCACCAGCCGGTATGGTAACAGCTGCCGAGCTAACAGTTCCGCCACGCCAGCTGTCAGACGGCGGGCAAGGGGGTGACTGGCCGAAATTGGCTTCTTCCGCTCAAACATTTCCTTCACGGACACCTGACTGCTGCTGTGGGCAGAGGAGCAGGAAGCGCTCAAGGGCAGAGGCGGAGTGGAGGAGGGTGCCTGTGAAGGTGGAAGGGAGAAAGCGGCAGAAGCAGATAATGCACCTGATGGAGGAGGAAGAGGAGAAGGAGGGTGGCTTTGCTTTTGTGTGCTGCTGCTGCTTTTGCTCAGGTGGCCATCCCATTGCTGTTTGTGCCTTTTCTCCAGGTGCCTTCGTAAGGCACTTGTCCCTACGTGAGTGTTGGCCTTTCCACGGCTCAATTTTTGTTGGCAGAGCGAGCAGATGGCTTTGGTCCGATCTGAGGCACACACATTAAAAAATTTCCACACCGCTGAGCCACCCTGGGATGTGGGCACTATGGGGACCTCAGCAGCTGATGCTGAAGGGCAAGTTGGCTGGCTGTACATAGGTGGCAATACATGGTGCCGGACACTGCCACCAGCTGTTTCTGACGAAGAGCTGCCCCAGCTTCTTTCAGCAACTTCTCTCCTCCTCCTACTCTCTGACTCCCCCTCTGAACTGTCCCCCTCTTCATCTCCTCTATTGGGTACATACAGAGGATCCCTATCATCGTCATCATCGTAATCATCCTGCCCAGCTTCGCTTGCCTCAGACAAATCCAAACATGCACCAACATCAGTAGGTCCTTCATCCTCCTTACACGTTACATCCATAATGTTGCCGCGTAACTCAGACATATGAGCTGGTGAAAATTCATCTGGCTGTAACAACAATGGCTGTGCATCAGTGATTTCACCACTAAATAATTCTTGCGAAGTGTCAAATGCAGCGGAAGTGGTGCTAGTAGTAGCACTGGTGGCTGAGCAAGATGAGGTGTTCTGTGTCGCTAAATACTCAACCACGTCCTGACAATCTTGGGAGGTGATGGGACGTGCCTTCTTCCGAGCACTGTACTGTGGGCCAGGTCCACACGAAATTACATTTACACGACCTCGCGCAGACCTGCCGGGTGGCCTTCCTCTGGCTCTGCCACTACCTCTTCCTCTACCTGTTTTGTCCATATCGGGTATGCACGGAGTGGTATATCACACTGCGTGCACTCACGTAGGTAGGTGGGTTCACTTAACTGCACAGGTATGCGCACTGATGCGGTGGGTTCACTGAACAGAACAGGTATACAGTGGCGGGTTCACAGAACAGGTATGCAGTGGCGGGTCCACTGAACAGAACAGGTATGCAGTGGCGGGTTCACTAAACAGAACAGGTATACAGTGGCGGTTCACTAAACAGAACAGGTATGCAGTGGCGGGTCCACTGAACAGAACAGGTATGCAGTGGCGGGTTCACTTAACTGCACAGGTATGCGCACTGATGCGGTGGGTTCACTGAACAGAACAGGTATGCAGTGGCGGGTTCACTTAACTGCACAGGTATGCGCACTGATGCGGTGGGTTCACTGAACAGAACAGGTATGCAGTGGCGGGTTCACTTAACTGCACAGGTATGCGCACTGATGCGGTGGGTTCACTGAACAGAACAGGTATGCAGTGGCGGGTTCACTAAACAGAACAGGTATACAGTGGCGGTTCACTAAACAGAACAGGTATGCAGTGGCGGGTCCACTGAACAGAACAGGTATGCAGTGGCGGGTTCACTTAACTGCACAGGTATGCGCACTGATGCGGTGGGTTCACTGAACAGAACAGGTATGCAGTGGCGGGTTCACTAAACAGAACAACTGCACAGGTATGCGCACTGATGCGGTGGGTTCACTGAACAGAACAGGTATGCAGTGGCGGGTTCACTTAACTGCACAGGTATGCGCACTGATGCGGTGGGTTCACTGAACAGAACAGGTATGCAGTGGCGGGTTCACTTAACTGCACAGGTATGCGCACTGATGCGGTGGGTTCACTGAACAGAACAGGTATGCAGTGGCGGGTTCACTAAACAGAACAGGTATACAGTGGCGGTTCACTAAACAGAACAGGTAAGCAGTGGCGGGTCCACTGAACAGAACAGGTATGCAGTGGCGGGTTCACTTAACTGCACAGGTATGCGCACTGATGCGGTGGGTCCACTGAACAGAACAGGTATGCAGTGGCGGGTTCACTAAACAGAACAGGTATACAGTGGCGGGTCCACTGAACAGAACAGGTATGCAGTGGCGGGTTCACTAAACAGAACAGGTATGCAGTGGCGGGTCCACTGAACAGAACAGGTATGCAGTGGCGGGTTCACTAAACAGAACAGGTATACAGTGGCGGTTCACTAAACAGAACAGGTATACAGTGGCGGTTCACTAAACAGAACAGGTATGCAGTGGCGGGTTCACTGAACAGAACAGGTATGCGCACTGATGCGGTGGGTTCACTGAACAGAACAGGTATGCAGTGGCGGGTTCACTAAACAGAACAGGTATACAGTGGAGGTTCACTAAACAGAACAGGTATGCAGTGGCGGGTCCACTGAACAGAACAGGTATGCAGTGGTGGGTTCACAGCACAGGTATGCAGTGGTGGGTTCACAGCACAGGTATGCAGTGGTGGGTTCAATGAACAGGTATACAGTGGCGGGTCCACTGAACAGAAAAGGTATGCAGTGGTGGGTTCACAGCACAGGTATGCAGTGGTGGGTTCACAGCACAGGTATGCAGTGGTGGGTTCACAGAACAGGTATGCAGCCAGACAGGAACAAGCTAAGCCTAACTAATCTTTCCCTGAGAGACAGTCTGCAGCAGCTCGCCCTACTCTCACTAACGCAGGCAGCACACGAGTGACCGTAATGGCCGCCGCTGCCTGCCTTATATAAGGGGGGGTGGGGCTCCAGGGGCTAGTGTAGCCTAATTGGCTACACTGGGCCTGCTGACTGTGATGTAGAGGGTCAAAGTTGACCCTCCATGTGCATTATGGGGCGAACCGAACTTCCGCAAAGGTTCGCCTGCGGGACGCGAACGCGAACCACTGAAGTTCGCATGGAACCGTTCGCAGGCGAACCGTTCGGCCCAACTCTAATAGTAATTAACGCGGCCCGGACCTGTGCAGAAGCAGTTAGTTAGGGAGGGAAACACCGAGAGCCCGATATGGTGCAGTATGTACTGGAGAATTGGAGTAATGGTGGGAATTGTGAGAATTATACTCACAAATCTGGGTTACCTTCCAGGCAACCACTGTGTAGGCAAGTGGGGAGATTAGACCTGTCCCCACTCAGGATTAAGAAGTCGCTCTCTGTAGATCGGAAAAAGGGGCCAAATCCCCTCCACCAGGGGTGGACACAAATTGTAAGCAAGGTTACAGAGGCGCCAGTAGTGTAAAAATGGATACAAAGTTTAAAAATAGGGAGGTAGTTGGTGGACTTATCTCCCCAAAGTAGACACAAAATAATGTTGATTTTTCAACACCACAGAAAAAAAGTTTATTCACAAATACTCCAATTGATTGCAACGCGTTTCGTGGCCTCAACCCACTTCATCAGGCTATAGACAGGAGTATAACACTATGGGACAGAAGAGACAATGCAACTAAGTATCCTGATACAATATGTTGTCACTATAACATCTTCAAACATTTTAGGATAAATATACCAGTGTCTTTCACATGGGTTTATATGATCAAGTTTATATTCAGACAATTAAAGATCGGGTAATGATATAAAAAAAGGGACATATGGCAATCTATATTTACTGCACCTAAAGTGACTTTTCATGTGGTCAACAACTGAAAAAAAAAACTGATAAAAAAGGGCTCTATTATTCTTTACTAGTGGCCTAAGCCTTTTTAAAAATGGGCTAGGTCCGTTCCTACCCGCCACGCGCGCCCGCCCCGCACCCGTCGCGCTCCCGCCACGCACCCGTCACGCGCTCGCGCACACACGCCCGCTCCTCCTGGCCCCGTCCTCCTCCGGCTCTCGGCGGTGTTGCTGCGTCTTGTCCCTGCACATGTGCAGTGCTAAAAAGCACTGACGGACGGACGGACGGACGCAGCGACACAGGGATTTTATTGTATAGGATGGTATCGATCCAAGTATGGGCAAAGGTATAAGCGGTGGTGTCCATAATGACATTGATATGCAGTGTGTTATCATGACAGGGTGCAAAGTATCGCAATTTAGTAAACCATTAAGTGCTCTGTGCAATGCGTGCTGGGTGCAGGTGACTGATCCTGATTACAAGGTAATAACCCCTGCTCAAATGAGAAACTGCACCCAGCACGGATTGCACAGAGCACTTATTGGTTTACTAAATTGCGATCCTTTTCACCCTGTCATGATAACACACTGCGTATCAATGTCATTATGGACACCACCGCTTATACCTTTGCCCATACTTGGATCGATACCATAAAGAATAATAGAGCCCTTTTTTTATCCGTTTTTTTTTTCAGTTGTTGACCACATGAAAAGTCACTTTAGGCACAGTAAATATAGATTGCCATATGTCCCTTTTTTATATCATTACCCGGTCTTTAATTGTCTGAATATAAACTTCATCATAAATCCATGTGAAAGACACTGGTATATTTATCCTAAAATGTTTGAAGATGTTATAGTGACAACATAATGTATCAGGATACTTAGTTGCATTGTCTCTTCTGTCCCATAGTGTTATACTCCTGTCTATAGCCCGATGAAGTGGGCTGAGCCCACGAAACGCGTTGCAATCAATTGGAGTATGTAAATAAACTTTTTTTCTGTGTGATAAAAAATCGACATTATCTTGTGTCTACATTGGGGAGGTAAGTCCACCTCCCTATTTTTTAACTTTTTATCAATTTTTACACTACTGGCGCCTCTGTAACCTTGTTTACAATTTGTGCAGAAGCAGGATCAGCCATATACCGGCTGTATCCTGCGCCCAAGTCTACCGGCGCCGATTTCAAATGTATGCTGCCTAGTATTGTACTTAGAGCAGGGTGGCGCGCACGAGCGTACATGTCCAGGCACTCATCCATACATGCACTCGCCTCCCAACTTGAGCCGCGACCCAGAAGCTGTCACAGGGGTCGCGCCCATTTTATCCAGGCAGTCCTGGATTTTTATAATCTAAAAAAAAAACAGAGAAGGAGAGGGGGCAGAGCGGTGGTAAAATGATTGAAATAATCTGCATTTCAAGAGCTATCCATCTATATAATTTTTTTTGCAATATTCCGATTATTTTTAAGTCCTTTAGATGCAGCCTGGTTTTGGATGCACTGTTATTTCTCCCTACTGTATACAAAAATGTAAGTTTAACTTTTCTACTGCCTCACTTCATGGCAGACTCAGTTTTATTGCAAAAGTGAAAGTGAAACTGTCTGCTGGAAGTAATAAATAGAGGCAGAGCTGCAGCAGAGGGACGTTGTTCAGACGCCCATGACAAAGGTAGGTGCTTCCCCGGGGCTGTTGTTATCGTCCTTATATGACGAATATCAGGAAGACGGTGATTATTTCAATCACACACAAAATAAGCTTTTTTGGTTTTGGGGCAGCTGCTGGAATAATATCTATCGATATAAATCAGAGTCAGTTATAGGGAAATTAATTGTCCATATGCATTCCATTATTTATAGCGGGGGTGCTCAATAGGTCGATCGCGATCTACCGGTAGATCGCGACCGCCTATTTGGTAGATCGCGGCCTCTTGGCCGCGTCTTGACAAATATCGCGGCCTTTTGGCCGCGTGTTGTTTGATACACCAGCCGCGCATTGGAACTAATCAGCCGCGGCTGTCAGAAAATGGCCGCGGCTGTCAGAAAATGCTTCCCAGGCTCCCAGCACACGGAGGGGAGAGGCGCGGCTGACAGCACAGAGGTGTGGCTGAAGGGGAGAGGAGCCAATTGCGAGCTTCTCCTCTCCCTCCTCTCTGATGGGCAGGAGTTGTGGCCACGCCCCCCCAGGTCTCGTGGGTCTTACAATCACGCGCCGAGGCCGACACCTGACCGCCATCTTGTCTTGTGAGACGCGCCGGAGAGGCTTTGAGGTGGGCACATTACGTGGTGGGTCGGGTCGGTCGCTGTTGAGGTCGGGTCGGTCGCTGTTGAGGTCGAGTGGATTCTTACTGCGGGGTAGTGGTATGTGCAGGGGGAAGGGGATTTAGTGTTTTAATATTAGAAGCCATGTGCTGTGTGGGGGGGAGAACGATCGTTGGGGGGGGGGGGGGGTTAGTGGGGTTAAGTTTATAAATGTGGGTACCTGTGTATCTGTGTGTGTGTGTGGGGGGGAGATACTGTGTGCATCTGCTGCCAAATATACGGGGGTTGGGAGGGGGGCTTTCATGTCACACTGTGTGTGTGTGTGTGGGGGGGGGGGGGGGATACTGTGTGCATCTGCTGCCAAATATAGGCCCCTATACTTGGCTAAGCTACACTGAGGGCTCCTATACTTGGCTAAGCTACACTGAGGGCCCATATACCTGGCTAAGCTACACTGAGGGCCCATATACCTGGCTAAGCTACACTGAGGGCTTCTATACCTGGCTAAGCTACACTGAGGGCCCCTATACTTGGCTAAGCTACACTGAGGGCCCCTATACTTGGCTAAGCTACACTGAGGGCCCCTATACTTGGCTAAGCTACACTGAGGGCCCCTATACCTGGCTAAGCTACACTGAGGGCCCATATACCTGGCTAAGCTACACTGAGGGCCCCTATACTTGGCTAAGCTACACTGAGGGCCCCTATACTTGGCTAAGCTACACTGAGGGCCCCTATACCTGGATAAGCTACACTGGGGGCCCATATGCCTGGCTAACCTACACTGGGGGCCCATATGCCTGGCTAACCTACACTGGGGGCCCATATGCCTGGCTAACCTACACTGGGGGCCCATATGCCTGGCTAACCTACACTGGGGGCCCATATGCCTGGCTAACCTACACTGGGGGCCCATATGCCTGGCTAACCTACACTGGGGGCCCATATGCCTGGCTAACCTACACTGGGGGCCCATATGCCTGGCTAACCTACACTGGGGGCCCATATGCCTGGCTAACCTACACTGGGGGCCCATATGCCTGGCTAACCTTGACTGGGGGCCCATATACCTGGCTAACCTTGACTGGGGGCCCATATACCTGGCTAACCTATACTGAGGGCCCATATACCTGGCTAACCTATACTGAGGGCACGTAACCTATGCTGCAGGCACATACACCTGGCTAACCTACGTCGGGGGGGGGGGGGGGGGGGGGGGGCGTGCTTAGCATTTGGGACGTTGGTAGATCTCCTGGCCTCGGCAAATTTTAAAGTAGCTCGCGAGCCGAAAAAGTGTGGGCACCCCTGATTTATAGCTTCCAACTGTCCCTCTTTTGGAGGGACAGTCCCACTTTGGGAACCCTGTGCCTCTGTCCCTGTTTATTTCCCCCTCATTTATCCCTCTTTCAGGACTCATGTAAATATGTATTTTTCTTTTTCTCTTTTAACTGACTCTAAACTGTATTCCCATCCTTTAAATTGATGTTCCTTATTTTCAGATGTTCAGGGCTGGTTGTAGACTTTTTGCTGCACCCCCCCCCCCCCCCCCCCGATTTAGAATGATTGCACAGCACCCAACAATTTACATAGCTCCCAACTGTCCCTCTTTGGGAGCCCTGTCCCTCTGTCCCTCTTTCCTCCTCATTTGTCCCTCTTTCATGACTTTGTCCCTCTTTCTATGTAAATATTCATATTTTTCTACTAAAATATGTGTTTGATTAACTTTATAAGCATCCTTTAAATTGATATTTTAAAATGTTAATATGAAGTAAAATGGACCAGTATAGAAAGGACCAGTGTGGTTTGAATTATAAAACAACATATTTTTCTTATAGGGGAACTTCAGCCTAAACAAACATACTGTTATTAAGTTACATTAGTTATGTTAATTAGAATAGATAGGTAATATAATCTCTTACCCACCCTGTTTTAAAAGAACAGGTAAATGTTTGTGATTCATGGGGGCTGCCATCTTTGTCATGGGGGCAGCCATCTTTTTGGTTGAAAGGAGTTGACAAGGAGCAGGAGACACAGTTCCAACTGTCCTGTGTCCTGAATACCCCTCCCATTTGCACACGCTAGGCTTCAAATGTCAAATTCAAAATGTAAAAGAAAAACAATTGCACCAAAACAGCAGAACGAGAACAACAACATCAGAAATTCCATCATGCTTTGCACAGCATCAGGGGAAAAAAGCCCGGGCAGTTTTCTTCTGTGCAGCTAAAAATGAGGCTTGTATAAGAGAAACAAAGTTCTGATGCTGTGAAACTGTTAAAGAAACACCAAGCCTTTTCAGTGCTGCTGAGTCGATTTTTAGTCCGGAGGTTCACTTTAAGAAATCTTTATGGTATGCGTGACAAGGGCTGTGATGGGGGGCGTGATCAGGGGTGTGGCAGGGGCGTGGCTTACGTTTCCCTCTTTCTCATCTCAAAAAGTTGGGAGGCATGAATTTACTCTGCTTCATTTAATATTCTCACAGGAGATGCTGCATCTTAGCACAATAGGACACTGGCTGGCTGTGAGTCTGTGACAAACAAACTGCTCACCCTCAGCCAGCCTACTCTGACTGCATGCTGTTAGTGTAAACACAGTACAAAAATGCTGCCCATGTAATCTCTGTGCCTGATCCAAATGTTTAACCTTGCTTCATGAGAGAACGGGCCCTGCAAATGTTAACGAGACTCTGAAGTCTCCAAAAAATTAGGTTTTTACTTTAAAAACCTCATTAAAGAGAACCCGAGGTGGGTTTGAAGAATATTATCTGCATACAGAGGCTGGATCTGCCTATACAGCCCAGCCTCTGTTGCTATCCCAAACCCCCCTAAGGTCCCCCTGCACTCTGCAATCCCTCATAAATCACAGCCACGCTGCTGACAAACAGCTTGTCAGAGCTGGCTCTGTTTATCTCTATAGTGTCAGTCTGCTGCTCTCCCCGCCTCCTGCAGAACTCCAGTCCCCGCCTGCATCCCTTCCCTCCCTGCTGATTGGAGGGAAGGGACGGGGGCAGGGACCGGAGCTATGCAGGAGGCGGGGGAGCAGCTGAGACTGACACTACAGATGTAAACACAGCCTCACAGCATGGCTGTGATTTATGAGGGATTGCAGAGTGCAGGGGGACCTTAGTGGGGTTTGGGATAGCAACAGAGGCTGGGCTTTATAGGCAGATCCAGCCTCTGTATGCAGATAACATTCTTTAAACACACCTCGGGTTCTCTTTAACATTATTGCCCCTCTTAAATCGCCGCATCCCCGCGGCTGAAAACACCTTAAATCACCCCAAACTCTCTAGGGTACATCACGGGCTCCTTCCGCATAGAGGCAGAGCATTTGGCTGCAGCTCTGCCTCCATGCGCATCAATCAGCGCAGATCGCCGCCTCTCCCCCGCCCCTTTCAGTCTTCCTTCACTGAGAGTGGCGGGGGAGAGGCGGAGATACGCTCTGATTGACGTGCATAGAGGCGGCAGAAAAATCCAAGACCAAGAAAGTCATGGATTTCGCAGTGTGATTTAGGGTGTTTTCAGTCGCGGGGATGCGGTTATGTAAACTGCGACACTGAGTACGTGGTTTACATGCTGAAATGCCCATGTGGTCTGGCCTATGTGGGTAAAACCACTGGCCCTTTCAAGAAACGTTTCCAGCGACACCGCAGCGATATTCGCACAACATACGCTGCGGTGACGGAAGGAAAAACGCCCGATGCCACTAAGCCAGTGGCTATGCACTTCCTTGAACATAAACAGCAGGCACACAGCCTGAGAGGCATGGTTATTGAATGGGTACAAGCGCCCAGGAGAGGGGGTGATCGCAAGCGCCTCTTGTTACAGAGGGAGGCGTTTTGGATTTTTACTCTGAACACAGTAGCTCCAGCAGGGTTGAATAGCAACAACGGTTCGACCTGTTTCCTGAAGAAAAGATGATGATGTATCTGCAATTGCTGAATATGTACATTTTTTGTATATAGATTATGGTCTCATAAAATACATTGTACTAATTATATCCCTTTTCCCTACAGATATCACCCCTGGTGCCTATTCTCTCATGGGTGGTCTTGGTGTTTTCTTCTGTATGCACTGGTGTCCCTTCTGTTCCTCTGGTCTGGTGGTGAGTTGGATTGTCATGATTCGCTACCTTCCTCACATGCTTATCTCACTTCGCATGCCCAGTATAAGGTTCTGTCCTTGGGGACATTGGTGGCTCATCTGAGCACTGGGAGTATAGGGCAGGTCCTTTGATTATGTGAGTTGCCAATCAGAACTGTTTGGTGTGCTTAGGCAAGTGGTATCTATCCACTGCTTATGCAGCTATGGTCGTGTATTTTTATATTATGTAAATCCAGACGGTGGGATCAAATCGATTTTTGCTGGGCTATGAAATCGCGCTGTGGGGTTGGGGACATGTTAAGGGCACTGTGTGCACGGAGGGTTGCGAGGCAGCCAATGTGTTCACTGTGCATCCCCTGCAGCAGCCTATGCTGAGCGGGACTATGCACGCACAGCATTGGCGGTGGGTTGCCAGGACACCACGCCGATATGGCGCATCCCCGGCAGCAGTCTATGCTGGGTGGACATGCGCACTAGCGATGGTGCGTTATGGGCGCATTCCTTGTGGCCATGCGGTCACAGCGCGAACGAGAGTGGGCACTCCACAGGGCGCACGATGTGACGCACGATGTGCGCAGTGAAGCCCTAGCACCTTGAGTCTATCACACAGACTCGGTGCACAGGCAAAATTGAGGCGGGATATCCGCCCGTACGGTTGCATCCTGGGTCATTGAGGGTCCCCAGCTGAACGGCAGAGCGGAGCATGGCCCAGCTAACGTGTCAGGTATGACATAAGTAAAAAATCGAGAAGGTCCGCACACTCAATCGATCCAAGATCAAGGTTTATTCAACCAATTGTGACACATGTCCACTCCATAAACCAACGACTCGTTTCGGGGCCCCGTAGGGTCCCCTTTGTCAAGGTAGAGCAATACAGAATGATACCATAATGGTACCATTCTGTATTGCTTTACCTTGACAAAGGGGACCCTACGGGGCCCCGAAACGAGTCGTTGGTTTATGGAGTGGACATGTGTCACAATTGGTTGAATAAACCTTGATCTTGGATCGATTGAGTGTGCGGACCGTCTCGATTTTTTACTTGCAGTCTACAATGGTCCAGCACCTCCATGGTGGTGTGCGATCCTCATTTTGATTTTTCTTGGACTTAAGGTATGACATAAGGGAGTATGACCACTTAAGCAGTAGTGTTGTACAACAACAGTGTGTTTGGTAATCCTTGCAAATGACCAATTGTGTATATTGATTTGTGTATACATGCAAATGACCAATTATGCTAATGTTTGACATCATATGCAAATGTGATGGCTGGGCGGCAATTTTGAATGTGAGGGGTGGGGTCATTGACACCATCACTGCCTATATATCAGAATGTTTTGTCAGTTACACGTGTTACCATTCTGTGTGTTTACCTTGACAAAGGGGACCCCTCGGGGCCCCAAAACGAATTGTTGGTTATGGAATGGAATTGTGTCACGTTTTTTGAATAAAACAGCAGACTTGGTCTACATATGAGTGTGCGGACCTTCTGGATTTATCATTGACTGTTACTCAGGTCCAGCACCTCCACAGTGGTGTGCGGTTCCTCCTCGGATTTCTGTGTAATGTGTGACTGCAATACAGATTAGCTCTCTGCTCCATCTCCGGCTATTCTCAGTCTCACTCCACTCCTCCTCTCTCTGGGCTAGTGCACAACAAAATCGCAATAGCAATCTGCGAATGCGACTTTGTGAAGCGATTTTTGAAAGAAGCGCTCCAATAAATGCTACCTGCAGCATGTTTGCGATTTTAAAAAATCACAACGCTGCTGTGGGAACACCCTCATAGGGTAACATTAGCCAAGCGCTTTTCAAATCGCTGTAAATTTGAAAAGCGCTCAGAAGCACTCTTGTTGTGCACCAGCCTCCTTCATTCACCTTTGTTTCCCTCTTTCCCTAGTGCTGGGTGTTTGTGTGTTCTTGTCATACAGGAAAGCTAAATAAAAGTGCAATCCTGGTGAAACAAATATCTTCTTCCCTCTCTTTTAGCTCTTCTCTCTGCATTATTTCTCTGCATAAGGGCTCAGACACACTATAAGGTAGCGAAAACAGGGATTAGTAGAGATAGTGGTGAAGGTGAGGACATAGGTAGGTGTATATTGTGTGTGTGTGTTGGGGGGGGATTGGCCTTGAGGGAATTACAATGGCCATACTTCTGTTGACCTGACAGCCGATCGACCAACTGTTTTGATATTAGCAAATCGGATAAAACATTTTGGGTGGAAATTGGTTGAATGTATCAATCTGAGATGTTAGGAAATCTTGGGCCAATGTGGTTGTCAGGTGTGATAATCATGGCGTGCGATAACCACAAATTATAGACAAGACGGATACCTTGGCCGTTGTCCCTTAAAATGTATTGTGCCCCCCTGATGCCTGTACTTTTCCTGTCACACTGTTCACAGAGTGTCCTTGCTGTATTTCCGCATTGGCACTCCACGTGATAACTGGCATATACGACATAGGGTGAGTGTGTGACATAATTTGGGCTGAGGCTGTCATGATAACGGGCCTCTAGTCTGTGTTTCCCCCCAGGCCAAAAGGTCCCAGTCCTCCCCTGGTAGCAGCATAGTGTGTGTGTGTGTGTGTATATAGTGTATGTCTACTGTGTGCTGTGTATGGTGTGTGTGTATAGTGTAGTGTGTGTATAGTGTGTGTGCATGTGTATAGTGTGTGTGTGTGTATAGTGTGTGTGCATGTGTACTGTGCGTGTCTATGGTGTGTGTGTGTGTGTATAGTGTGTGTGTTGTGTGCGGTGTGTGTGCATGTATAGTGTGTGTGTACTGTGTGCATGTGTATAGTGTAGTGTGTGTGTGTATAGTGTAGTGTGTGTGTGTATAGTGTGTGTGTGTGTGTATAGTGTGTGTGTATAGTGTGTGTGTGTGTGTGTGTATAGTGTGTGTGTGTGTATAGTGTGTGTGTACTGTGCGTGTCTATAGTGTGTGTGTGTGTGTGTGTGTGTGTGTGTGTGTGTGTGTGTGTGTGTGTGTGTACTGTGTACAGTGTGTGTGTTGTGTTCGGTGTGTGCGCGTGTATAGTGTGTGTGTGTACTGTGTGTGTGTGTGTGTGTGTGTGTGTGTGTGTGTGTATAGTGTGTGTGTACTGTGTGCGTGTGTGTGTGTACTGTGTGTGAGTGCATGCCGCAATAAGTATATTTTATGGTGAAACGTTCTGCTGCATTACAACTATTTTCTGGTGAACCCATGCCGCAATAAGTTTATTTTCTGGTGAAATGCTGCTGCATTATGATTTTCGGGGGTCTTGGGGGTGGGGATCACCACAGGGGTGGTGTTCACCATGGGGGTGGGGGGTATGGGGCTGGGGGGCAATCACGGGGGGGGGGGGGGGGGCACAGGATTTCTCGCCTGGAGTGACAAAATGGCTAGAGACGCCCCTGCCTAGCAGAGGATGGTTTCGATCCATCAACCTCTGGGTTATGGGCCCAGCACGCTTCCGCTGCACCGCTCTGCTTACGTTTGTATATAACCTTCAAGTTTAAGAAGGGGACATTAGTTGGAATAGTTACACTACTATCTTTGTTACAGCAAGGCCCTAATGACACTTTCCCTTATGGGGCTATGGCCACAGATTGGCCCATGTGATAAAGCAAGATGTAAAAACCAAAGTACACCTAGCAGAGGAGGGTTTAGATCCATCAAACTCTGGGTTATGGGCTCAGCACGTTTCTGCTGCGCCACTCTGCTGCTGCTTCGTTGTAGGAAAAAGTGAGTGAGACCGCTTAGCCGTACGGAAAAATGGGCACTCCTTTGCCTACTTCTTTCTGGCCTTTGTCATCATGAAAGGATCATAGAAATATATGTAGAAATTTGATATATACAGGTTTTGTTTAAAGTGGCGTTAAACTTCTTGGAGCAGACTTTTTTCCTCCCTCCACAAGACACACATGCATGCACATAAAATTGTTTAGCAACAACTGTATGCACTGTCTCTGTGGTGCAATCAGTTAGCGTGTTTGGTTGTTAACCGAAAGGTTGGTGGTTCAAGCCCAGAGAGAGAATGAGATGATTCTACATGGCTATCTGGGGTTCTCTTTGGTCAACTGTTGAATGCAAAAGGTAAGGCTCTCCCAGGGTGGGCTTGAACCACCAACCTTTCGGTTAACAGCTGAATGTGCTAATTGATTGTACCACAGAGACTGTGCATGCAGTGCTGTTGAATTATTTTATGGGGATGTACGTGTGTCTTTTGGAGGGAGGAAGTAAGTCTTCTCCAAGAAGTTTCAGCATGTAGTGTTGGTGGTATAGTGGTGAGCATAGCTGCCTTCCAAGCAGCTGACCTGGGTTTGATTCCTGGCCAATGTATGTAAGCTGGCTTTTGACATCCTACAAATCCCTGGAAGGCAAGATCCCTGGAAGAGGAGGGAGGAAAAAAAACACCAGTGCAAGATTAGCTCTCAATAGAGCTGTTGAGGGGAGCTATCTAAGGAATAACAATCAGCCAGGCGCAAGCTAACAAGCCTACAAGAGCCTAATAAGCTTACCCTAGCAGAGTCTGCCAGCACATGAGGACCTTGCCTTCTATAAGGGGGAGAGTGGCTCCAGAGGTGAGTGTAGACTGATTGGCTCTCCTGTGCCTGCTGAGTGTGATGTAGAGGGTCAAAGTTGACCATAATAGAGCATTAGGGGCGAACCAAACTTCCGCAAAAGTTCGCCTTCGCCGGCAAACGCGAACCACGCAAAGTTCACCTGGAACCGTTCAGGGCCAGGGATGCTCGGAAAATTCCGCGGAATTATAAATTCCGTGATTCCGGCCGGAATTAGGTTAATTCCGATTCCGGTAGTCAATCGGAATTCCTATACCTCTCAAACGGAATTCCGCGGAAATTTTATAATTCCGACGGAATTTTCCGAAATAGCACAAAAATCTCTCTCCCTCTCCCTCCTCTCCATCCATCCATCCATCCATCCATATCATGCAGTAGGGAATTGCAGATTTTCAAAACAGCTTATATACCATAGCTGGGATTTGAACCCAGGACCTAGTGTGTAGTAGGTATCTGTCTTAACCTCTAGACCATGGCCCACACTACATGCTAAAGCTGGCAGTAGCATAAACCATACTTCCATTATGATCAATTCGATAGAAAAAGTAGCATGATTAAGGATTTGCACTTTTTGAAAAGCATGCTTATATAGCATAGCTGGGATTTGAACCCAGGACCTAGTGTGTAGTAGGTATCTGTCTTAACCTCTAGACCATGGCCCACACTACATGCTAAAGCTGGCGGTAGCATAAACCATACTTCCATTATGATCAATTCGATAGAAAAAGTAGCATGATTAAGTATTTGTACTTTTTGAAAAGCATGCTTATATAGCATAGCTGGGATTTGAACCCAGGACCTAGTGTGTAGTAGGTATCTGTCTTAACCTCTAGACCATGGCCCACACTACATGCTAAAGCTGGCGGTAGCATAAACCATACTTCCATTATGATCAATTCGATAGAAAAAGTAGCATGATTAAGGATTTGTACTTTTTGAAAAGCATGCTTATATAGCATAGCTGGGATTTGAACCCAGGACCTAGTGTGTAGTAGGTATCTGTCTTAACCTCTAGACCATGGCCCACACTACATGCTAAAGCTGGCGGTAGCATAAACCATACTTCCATTATGATCAATTCGATAGAAAAAGTAGCATGATTAAGGATTTGTACTTTTTGAAAAGCATGCTTATATAGCATAGCTGGGATTTGAACCCAGGACCTAGTGTGTAGTAGGTATCTGTCTTACCCTCTAGACCGGAAACGGAAATGGGCTATTCCGACCATACCTGTTCAGGGCCATCTCTATTAACAATATGTCTTAGAGGGAAGAGGACGTTCTGAGTTCAGGTCCACTTTAAATGAGATATTTGCGGCCATGTTAATGCATTCATGGCATGAAACATGTTGGATGCTACTGTCATTTTCTTGCCCTAAACACAATTGTGAGACACTCGCTTCATCATTTTACCCATTAAAATTCAAAACCTGACTTTTGTAATATATTTTATAATTTCATCAATGTGCTGGGAAGAAAATGCTTTGTACTCAACACAATAGTTCATGGACTCGCTATTGATCTGGGTCTGGGTTGATCTGGGTTATTACAAATTCTCTCATTTTTCATCTACCTTCACCTCTGTAGTATCATCCCTATTGCCTTACCCTAAATACATTACTAAAATCTTATTTATGGTCTGTTATTTATCCTTCCTGGTACTTTATTCCCACGTTAACTATGCCAGATCTGTCCACAATAAACTTACAGTTGTCCACGGCCTTATTCCTCTCCAAAACCCTCACCATCCTCACACTCACCGAGAGACATGGCTCCCCCCTCTGACTCTGCTGCAGAGGCTGCCGTCTCCTATGGTGGGCTTCACCTTAGTCACACCCCCAGACCAAACAGCAGGACTGGGGAATGGTTGGGTCTGCTCCTCTCCCCATCCTGTACCTTCCGTGTCCTCACCCCACCTCCCTCCCTACAATTTACATCATTCAAGGCCCACACCATCCGCCTCTACCATCCCCTCCCAGCTATTGTTGCGGTCTTATATTGCCCTCTGTCAAGCTCCATTCCTCACTTTCTCGACAACCTTGCCTCCTGGCTCCCACATATCCTCTCATCTGACCTCCCCACCATCATCCTTGGGGATTTCAACATTCCCATCGATGAACCCAATAACTCTGTTGTGACCCATCTACTCACTACGGCCAACTCCCTTGGCCTAGTACAACACACCAACACCCCGACCCACACCGCAGGTCACACTCTTGACCTTATATTCACTAAATCCACCACCATTACAGACCTTGACGTCGCACCCTTCCCACCCTCAGACCATCACCTTCTAACTTTCAACCTTCTCACAGAAGGCACCTCCCAACCACCCGCCCACCCACCTGGTCGATGGCAGCAAGATTTACTTCAGCTCAACCCTAGTGTCCTAGCCGACCCTCTCCATGTCCTCTCCTCCTCTCTCCCCACCCTAACTTGTCCTAATCTTGCTGCAGCTCAGTATCGTCAAACCTTCTCTTTGGCCCTAGAGGAAGCTGCTTCCCCAATATTTCGCTGCAACCACCCCCCTAACCCCCAGCCCTAGCCACGAGTAATAGCCACCACCCATATTTGCAATCTCCAGAGGGAAACACATTACCCCTCCTTCAACATCTTCAAGAAGGCCCTTAAAACTCAACTGTTCATTCTGGCCTAACCCCCCCCCCCCCCCTCACTAGTGCTCTAAAACCGCAGCTGAACTCTGGTCCCCTACCTTTTGTATCCCCACCCTCTAGATTGTAAGCCTTCAGGCATACTTCTTATGCTCTTTGGAACCTACAGGAAGTGTTTAGAGGCTGTAATTTCTGACAAAGGAGGATATACTAAATAATTTCATTTCTTTTTTCTGGTGCCCAAATGTATGCACCTGCCTAATTTAGAATAAACAATTCTTGCACACTTTCTGTAAATCCAATAAACTTCATTTTACTTCTCAAATATTACTATGTGTGTCTCCTATATGATATATTTAACTGACATTTTTTATCGTAACAATCAAAGATTTATGCAGGAAAATCATGACAAATATCAAGGTTGCCCAAACTTTTGCATCCCACTGTAAATGGGATCATCAATTTTTGCACAGCACAACATACTGTATTTTCTGCTGTATAAGACACTCCGGAATATAAGAAGCACCCAGGTTTAGAGGGAAAAAAACAGCGGGGAAAAATACACTTAACCTGGTGCGTCCATGTTCCAAGAGCATCTTGTGCATGTTCTCCCCCAAATGGTGTCCTTCTGTGTCCTCCATGTCTCCCCATGTGTCCTCCTGTATCCCCATGTTACATAGTTACATAGTTACTTTGGTTGAAAAAAGACATACGTCCATCGAGTTCAACCAGTACAAAGTACAACTCCACCCTGCTCCCTCACATATCCCTGTTGATCCAGAGGAAGGCGAAAAAACCCTTACAAGGTAAAAATTCCTTCCCGACTCCAGATGGCAATCAGATAAAATCCCTGGATCAACATCATTGGCATTACCTAGTAATTGTAGCCATGGATGTCATTCAACGCAAGGAAAGCATCTAAGCCCCCTTTAAATGCAGGTATAGAGTTTGCCATAACGACTTCCTGTGGCAATGCATTCCACATCTTAATCACTCTTACTGTAAAGAACCCTTTCCTAAATAAATGGCTAAAACGTTTTTCCTCCATGCGCAGATCATGTCCTCTAGTCCTTTGAGAAGGCCTAGGGACAAAAAGCTCATCCGCCAAGCTATTATATTGCCCTCTGATGTATTTATACATGTTAATTAGATCTCCTCTAAGGCGTCTTTTCTCTAGACTAAATAAACCCAGTTTATCTAACCTTTCTTGGTAAGTGAGACCTTCCATCCCACGTATCAATTTTGTTGCTCGTCTCTGCACCTGCTCTAAAACTGCAATATCTTTTTTGTAATGTGGTGCCCAGAACTGAATTCCATATTCCAGATGTGGCCTTACTAGAAAGTTAAACAGGGGCAATATTATGCTAGCATCTCGAGTTTTTATTTCCCTTTTAATGCATCCCAAAATTTTGTTAGCTTTAGCTGCAGCGGCTTGGCATTGAGTACGATTATTTAACTTGTTGTCGATGAGTACTCCTAAGTCCTTCTCCAAGTTTGATGTCCCCAACTGTATCCCATTTATTTTGTATGGTGTTAGACCATTGGTACGACCAAAATGCATGACTTTACATTTGTCAACATTGAATTTCATCTGCCATGTATGTGCCCATATAGCCATCCTATCCAGATCCTGTTGCAATATAACACTATCTTCCTTAGAGTTGATGATTCTGCACAATTTTGTATCATCTGCAAAAATAGCAACATTGCTCACTACTGTATCCACTAGGTCATTAATAAATAAATTGAAGAGCACTGGACCCAGTACAGACCCCTGTGGGACCCCACTGCTAACAGTCTCCCATTTTGAGTATGATCCATTGACCACAACTCTTTGTTTTCTGTCCATTAGCCAGTTCCCTATCCAAGCACACAGACTCTTCCCCAGTCCTTGCATCCTCATCTTTTGCACCAGACTTTTGTGGGGAACAGTGTCGAATGCCTTAGCAAAGTCTAAGTATATCACATCTACAGCATTCCCAATATCCATATTAGCATTCACTACCTCATAAAAGCTGAGCATGTTAGTCAAACAGGACCTGTCTTTAGTAAACCCATGTTGATGCTGAGAAATAAGATTATTTTCTACTATGAAGTCATGTATAGTATCTCTTAGTAACCCCTCAAATAGTTTGCATACAACTGATGTTAAGCTTACAGGTCTATAATTTCCTGGATCTGATTTTTTGCCCTTCTTAAATAATGGGAAAACGTGGGCTGTACGCCAATCCACTGGGACTCTGCCAGTTGCAAGAGAGTCACAAAAGATAAGATAAAGGGGTTTATCTATAACTGAACTTAATTCCCTTAGGACCCGAGGATGCATGCCATCCGGGCCAGGTGCCTTGTCTATTTTTAATTTATTTAGTCTTGCCTTTACTTCTTCCTGCGTTAAGTATTTAATATTACAGTTAGAAGATTGAGACTCATCCGCCTCTGTAATTTGCAACAGTGCTGTTTCCTTTGTAAAGACAGAAGCAAAGAAAGCATTTAATAACTCTGCCTTACCTTGGTCATCCACCATTAAGTTTCCACCTTCATCCTTTAGGAGTCCTATACAGTCAACCTTTCTTTTTTTAGAGTTGATGTACTTGTAAAACTTTTTTGGGTTAGATTTGATATCCCTAGCGATTTGATTTTCAGCTTCGATCTTTGCTAGCCTAATTTCTTTTTTACAATTTTTATTGCACTCCTTGTAATTGCTGAGTGCAGCCTCGGACCCCTCCTGTTTTAGGACCTTATAGGCATTCTTTTTCCTCTTCATTTTATCTATAACCTTTCTATTCATCCATAGAGGCCTTTTTTTATTCCTAGACATTTTGTTTCCATATGGGATATACATACTACAATATTGATTGAGAATACGTTTAAAAGCTTGCCATTTCCCTTCAGTGTCCTCCCCTTGTAGTACATTATCCCAGTTCACCAAACTTAGTGCCTGCCTAATTTGATTGAACTTTGCTTTTCTAAAATTCATAGTTTTAGTGGTCCCGCTGCCCCGTGGCCTATCAGTCACCAGATCAAACGTTATCATGTTGTGATCACTATTTCCCAAATGTTCTTGAACCTGCACATTTGATACATTATCTGGTCTATTCGAAATGATCAGATCCAGTAACGCATTCCCCCTAGTTGGTTCCGTTACCATTTGAGTCAAGTAATTGTCCTGTAGTGCTGCCAGAAATCTGCTGCTTTTACCAGAATGGGTAGCCTCAATACCCCAGTCAATGTCTGGAAAGTTGAAGTCGCCCATAACTATGACCTCATTTTTACTTGCCGCTTTTTCAATTTGCTGTAGTAATTGCAGTTCTGCAGCTTCATTAATATGGGGTGGTCTGTAGCATACCCCAATAAGCAATTGGCAACTTTTATTTCCACCATGAATATTTACCCAAACGGACTCCACATCTTCGCAATCTTCCTCCATCTCATCGTTGAGGACAGCTGTAAAAGAATTCTTAACAAAGAGACAAACCCCTCCACCTTTTTTCCCTGTTCTATCCCTCCTGAACACATTGTATCCTTTTAAATTGGCTATCCAGTCATGACTTTCATCCATCCATGTCTCGGTTATTCCCACAATGTCATAGCCTTTGTCATTCAGAATGAACTCTAGTTCATCTATTTTATTTGCAAGGCTCCGAGCATTGGTTATCATGCACTTTATATTTTTACCACCACATTTACCAATTTTGTTTACCTGAAATGGGCTACTTGAAGTTTTACCAACCTCCTTAATCTTTACACTGTCCCCACCCCCCTCTCCACCCCCCATAATGTTAGGCTCCCACTGTCTTTTTACCTTATCTTGTCTATATGTTGAGACTTTATCCTCCCGCCTCCCCCCAGATCCTAGTTTAAAATCTCCTCCAACCGTTTAGCCATCTTCTCCCCCAATGTGTCTTCCTGTATTCCCCATGTGTCCTCCTGTATCCCCTATGTGTCCTCCTGTGTCCCCCATGTCTCCTCCATGGGTCCTTCATGTCTTCCCATGTGTCCTCCTGTCCACCATATGTCCTCCTGTCCCCCCATGTGTCCTCCTGTATCCCCATGTGTCCTCCTGTGTCCCCCATGTCTCCTCCATGGGTCCTCCATGTCTTCCCATGTGTCCTCCTGTCCCCCATACGTCCTCCTGTCCCCCCAAGTGTCCTCCTGTATTCCTATGTGTCCTTCTGTATCCCCATGTCCTCCTCTATTACCCCATGTTTCCTTTTGTGTCCACTTCTGTCCCAGCAAGTGCCCAGCTCCCCCTGCATGCCTCCGCTCCCTCGCTGTGTTTCCTTGCCCCCCCCCCCCCTCCACCATGTGTGTAGTGGCAGCGTGCTTACAGCCATTCCTGCGGGGATTGCAGACTTCCTTCTCCGTGCGGCTCCCTTTAGTTTGTGGCTTATATAGATATATAGACTACTTCTAAAGATGTATAGACCACTTCACTTATTGGGAACCAGAGGTGAGAGGGTTGTGGTGGCTGCCATATTTATTTCCTTGTAAAGCCTAGTTGGGCTTCTGGTTTAAAGTGGTCTAACACCCAGCATTTCAACTTTGCTTTAAAAGATTGCTTACAGCTTAGAAACTATTATGCCAGATGTTTTTTTTTTTTTTAGCAGAAATTCACTGAATGGGTTTAACATGACGTTTTGGTGTTGAATTTAGCTAGAAATCCACGTCCCGTTCTGAGGTTCAGATACAAATGTATCTATTTACAATGTAAATAAACAAACACCTCTCTGAGAGAGCACAGAGGGCTTCCCAGACAGGCTTTTCAGAGGTCTATTTGCATTCCAAACAAAGATACATTTGTATCTAAACCTATATAAATACTAAATAATAATAATAATAATAATAATATCTAAACCTCAGCACGGATGCGGATTTCTAGTTAAATGAAACACTAAAATGTCATGTTAAACCCATTCAGTGAATTTCTGCTAAAAAAAAATCTGGCATAATAGTTTCTAAGCTGTAAGCAATCTTTTAAAGAGAATCTGTACTTTAACATTCTTACAATAAAAAAGCATACCATTCTCTTCATTATGTTCTCCTGGGCCCCTCTGTGTTGTTTCTGCCACTCCCTGCTGCAATCCTGGCTTGTAATTAACAGTTTTAGGCAGTGTTTACAAACAGCTTACTGTGTGACTCATGCAGAGCTTGGAGAGGGTTTGTAAAGCTTCTGCCAATGACAAGCAGTGCTGCACATTCCACACATTCCAGCCTCAGCCCCGACAGAGGAAAGAAGATAAGATTTATTACAGAGACAGTGCAACTAGAAAATGTTGCAGTAAGACAGACCACATTAGAACAGGCATAGGAACTTATAGGGTAGAAGAAATAAGGCTCAAAATTTTGTTACAGAGTCTCTTTAAAGCAAAGTTGAAATGCTGGGTGTTAGACCACTTTAAGAAGTGTCTGAGTCAAAACCCTGGAGTCAGCTGAGTCAGAGTCCCGGATCTGCTGCTTGCTTGCTCAGGGTCTATGGCTAAAACTATTGGACACAAGATCAAGAGTAGAGTTGGGCCGAACCTCCGATTTTAGGTTCGCGAACCGGGTTCGCGAACTTTCGCGGAAGGTTCGGTTCGCGGTAAAGTTCGCGAACCGCAATAGACTTCAATGGGGATGCGAACTTTGAAAAAAAAAAATAATTATGCTGGCCACAAAAGTGATGGAAAAGATGTTTCAAGGGGTCTAACACCTGGAGGGGGGCATGGCGGAGTGGGATACACGCCAAAAGTCCCCGGGAAAAATCTGGATTTGACGCAAAGCAGCGTTTTAAGGGCAGAAATCACATTGAATGCTAAATGACAGGCCTAAAGTGCTTTCAAACATCTTGCATGTGTATACATCAATCAGGTAGTGTAATTAAGGTACTGCTTCACACTGACACACCAAACTCACCGTGTAACGCACCGCAAACAGCTGTTTGTGTAGTGACGGCCGTGCTGGACTGGTGCGCACCATGGCGAGAGTGCAGGTTTAGGTGGCTTTACAGCCCATATGGTCGCCTGGCTGATGTAGCTGAATGACAGAACAGTGACTGTCCAGCTGATCAAATTTGGTCTGACCACAATGAGGCAACGACCTTATTATCTTTTGTGTGCCCCCGAGACACTCATCTAGGCGCCGGTCATTGCTTCATTGTGATACGCAAGCCCCTTCACCACGGCAAGGTAATGATCACGAAGGGGAATGGGCGCATGTACATGCCTTTTCTTTTGTTGTTGCAGCTGCCCGCAGTGCAGCCAGAAAAATTAGGCAGTCATGTACACGCACCAGAAAAATTATTACAGCGGCCACTGCTAGCAGCGGCCTAAAAAATTCAGCAATCCGCCTGGAGTCCCGGACCCTGTTGGTGGTGGCGGAGAAGGTAGTCAAGCGGCCTGCAGGCAGACATGCTGTGTGGAGGGACTGGGAGCGACTTAGTCTTCTTGGGGCAGGCCAGGCAGCCAGTCACACGGCGTGCAGGCAGAGATGCTGTGTGTGCGGGGACTGACTTAGTCTTGGGGCGGGCAGCAGCCCTCCGGGATCCATGCCTCATTCATTTTGATAAAGGTGAGGTACTTAACACTTTTGTGACTTAGGCGACTTCTCTTCTCTGTGACAATGCCTCCAGCTGCGCTGAAGGTCCTTTCTGACAGGACGCTTGCGGCAGGGCAGGAGAGAAGTTGGATGGCAAATTGGGACAGCTCTGGCCACAGGTCAAGCCTGCGCACCCAGTAGTTCAAGGGTTCCTCATCGCTGTTCACAGCAGTGTCTACATCCACACTTAAGGCCAGGTAGTCGGCTACCTGCCGTTCCAGGCGTTGGTGGAGGGTGGATCCGGAAGGGCTACGGCGAGGCGTTGGACTAAAGAACGTCCGCATGTCCGACATCACCATGAGATCGCTGGAGCGTCCTGTCTTTGACTGCGTGGACACGGGAGGAGGATTAGTGGCAGTGGTACCTTGCTGGCGTTGTGCCGTCACATCACCCTTAAAGGCATTGTAAAGCATAGTTGACAGCTGGTTCTGCATGTGCTGCATCCTTTCCACCTTCCGGTGAGTTGGTAACAGGTCCGCCACTTTGTGCCTGTACCGAGGGTCTAGTAGTGTGGCCACCCAGTACAGGTCATTCCCCTTGAGGTTTTTTATACGGGGGTCCCTCAACAGGCAGGACAGCATAAAAGACGACATCTGCACAAAGTCGGATCCAGTACCCTCCATCTCCTCTTGCTCTTCCTCAGTGACGTCAGGTAAGTCAACCTCCTCCCCCCAGCCGCGAACAATACCACGGGAAGGTTGAGCAGCACAAGCCCCTTGCGATGCCTGCTGCGGTTGTTCTCCTGCCGCTGTCCCCTCCTCCTCCTCCTCCCCCAAAGAAACACCTTGCTCATCATCCTCTGAGTCTGACTCGTCTTCTGCACACGACTTCTCTTCTTCCTCCTCCTCCCCCCTCTGTGCTGCCGCAGGTGTTGAGGAAACAGCTGGGTCTGATGAAAATTGGTCCCATGCCTGTTCCTGCCGTAACGGTTCCTGGTCACGCTCATTCACAGCTTCATCCGCCACTCTACGCACAGCACGCTCCAAGAAGTAAGCGTAGGGAATTAACTCGCTGATGGTGCCCTCACTGCGGCTCACCAGGTTGGTCACCTCCTCAAACGGCCGCATGAGCCTGCATGCATTTTCCATCAGTGTCCAGTTGTCGGGCCAGAACATCCCCATCTTCCCAGACTGTTTCATTCTACTGTAGTTGTAGAGGTAGTGGGTCACGGCTTTCTTCTGTTCTAGCAGGCGGGAGAACATGAGCAGGGTCGAGTTCCAGCGAGTCGGGCTATCGCAAATGAGGCGTCTCACCGGCATGTTGTTTTTGCGCTGAATTTCCGCAAAGCGTGCCATGGCTGTGTAAGACCGCCTCAAATGCCCACAGAACTTCCTGGCCTGCTTCAGGACATTCGCTAAGCCAGGGTACTTTGCCACAAATCTTTGAACCACTAGATTCATGACATGTGCCATGCAGGGTATGTGTGTCAGCTTCCCCATATGCAAAGCGGCAAGCAGATTGCTGCCGTTGTCGCACACCACGTTGCCTATCTCCAGGTGGTGCGGGGTCAGCCACTCATCCACCTGTTTCTTAAGAGCAGCCAGGAGAGCTGCTCCAGTGTGACTCTCCGCTTTGAGACAAGACATGTCTAAGATGGCGTGACACCGTCTTACCTGGCATGCAGCATAGGCCCTGCGGAGCTGGGGCTGTGTAGCTGGAGAGGAGAACTGCCACTCAGCCAAGGAGGAGGAGGACAGCGAAGAGCATGTAGCAGGAGGAGAGGAGGTGGCAGGAGGCCTGCCTGCAAGCCGTGGAGGTGTCACAATTTGGTCCGCTGCGCCCTGCTTGCCATCGTTCACCACCAGGTTCACCCAATGGGCTGTGTACGTAATGTAGCGGCCCTGCCCGTGCTTGGCAGACCAGGCATCCGTGGTCAGGTGTACCCTTGACCCAACGCTCTTCGCAAGAGATGACACCACTTGCCTCTCAACTTCACGGTGCAGTTGGGGTATGGCCTTTCTCGAAAAATAAGTGCGGCCTGGCATCTTCCACTGCGGTGTTCCGATGGCCACAAATTTACAGAAGGCCTCAGAGTCCACCAGCCGGTATGGTAACAGCTGGCGAGCTAACAGTTCCGCCACGCCAGCTGTCAGACGCCGGGCAAGGGGGTGACTGGCCGAAATTGGCTTCTTCCGCTCAAACATTTCCTTCACGGACACCTGACTGCTGCTGTGGGCAGAGGAGCAGGAACCGCTCAAGGGCAGAGGCGGAGTGGAGGAGGGTGCCTGTGAAGGTGGAAGGGAGAAAGCGGCAGAAGCAGATAATGCACCTGATGGAGGAGGAAGAGGAGAAGGAGGGTGGCTTTGCTTTTGTGTGCTGCTGCTGCTTTTGCTCAGGTGGCCATCCCATTGCTGTTTGTGCCTTTTCTCCAGGTGCCTTCGTAAGGCACTTGTCCCTACGTGAGTGTTGGCCTTTCCACGGCTCAATTTTTGTTGGCAGAGCGAACAGATGGCTTTGCTCCGATCTGAGGCACACACATTAAAAAATTTCCACACCGCTGAGCCACCCTGGGATGTGGGCACTATGGGGACCTCAGCAGCTGATGCTGAAGGGCAAGTTGGCTGGCTGTACATAGGTGGCGATACATGGTGCCGGACTCTGCCACCAGCTGTTTCTGACGAAGAGCTGCCCCAGCTTCTTTCAGCAACTTCTCTCCTCCTACTACTCTCTGACTCCCCCTCTGAACTGTCCCCCTCTTCATCTCCTCTATTGGGAACATACAGAAGATCCCTATCATCGTCATCATCGTAATCATCCTGCCCAGCTTCGCTTGCCTCAGACAAATCCAAACTTGCACCATCAGTAGGTCCTTCATCCTCCTGACACGTTACATCCATAGTGTTGCCGCGTAACTCAGACATATGAGCTGGTGAAAATTCATCTGGCTGTAACAACAATGGCTGTGCATCAGTGATTTCACCACTAAATAATTCTTGCGAAGTGTCAAATGCAGCGGAAGTGGTGCTAGTAGTAGCGCTGGTGGCTGAGCAAGATGAGGTGTTCTGTGTCGCTAAATACTCAACCACGTCCTGACAATCTTGGGAGGTGATGGGACGTGCCTTCTTCAGAGCACTGTACTGTGGGCCAGGTCCACACGAAATTACATTTACACGACCTCGCGCAGACCTGCCGGGTGGCCTTCCTCTGGCTCTGGCACTACCTCTTCCTCTACCTGTTTTGTCCATATCGGGTATGCACGGAGTGGTATATCACACTGCGTGCACTCACGTAGGTAGGTGGGTTCACTTAACTGCACAGGTATGCGCACTGATGCGGTGGGTTCACTGAACAGAACAGGTATACAGTGGCGGGTTCACAGAACAGGTATGCAGTGGCAGGTTCACTGAACACAACAGGTATGCAGTGGCGGGTTCACTGAACAGGTATACAGTGGCAGGTCCACTGAACAGAACAGGTATGCAGTGGCTGGTTCACTGAACAGAACAGGTATACAGTGGCCGGTTCACTAAACAGAACAGGTATACAGTGGCGGGTTCACAGAACAGGTATGCAGTGGCAGGTTCACTGAACACAACAGGTATGCAGTGGCGGGTTCACTGAACAGGTATACAGTGGCGGGTCCACTGAACAGAACAGGTATGCAGTGGCTGGTTCACTGAACAGAACAGGTATACAGTGGCCGGTTCACTAAACAGAACAGGTATACAGTGGCGGGTTCACAGAACAGGTATGCAGTGGCAGGTTCACTGAACACAACAGGTATGCAGTGGCGGGTTCACTGAACAGGTATACAGTGGCGGGTCCACTGAACAGAACAGGTATGCAGTGGCAGGTTCACTGAACAGGTATACAGTGGCGGGTCCACTGAACAGAACAGGTATGCAGTGGCTGGTTCACTGAACAGAACAGGTATACAGTGGCAGGTTCACTGAACACAACAGGTATGCAGTGGCGGGTTCACTGAACAGGTATACAGTGGCGGGTCCACTGAACAGAACAGGTATGCAGTGGCTGGTTCACTGAACAGAACAGGTATACAGTGGCGGGTTCACTGAACAGAACAGGTATACAGTGGCGGGATCACTGAACAGAACAGGTATACAGTGGCGGGTTCACAGAACAGGTATGCAGTGGCAGGTTCACTGAACACAACAGGTATGCAGTGGCGGGTTCACTGAACAGGTATACAGTGGCGGGTTCACTGAACAGAACAGGTATGCAGTGGCGGGGTCACTAAACAGGTATACAGTGGCGGGTCCACTGAACAGAACAGGTATGCAGTGGCGGGTTCACTGAACAGGTATGCAGTGGTGGGTTCACAGCACAGGTATGCAGTGGTGGGTTCACTGAACAGGTATGCAGTGGTGGGTTCACAGCACAGGTATGCAGTGGTGGGTTCACAGAACAGGTATGCAGTGGTGGGTTCACAGCACAGGTATGCAGTGGTGGGTTCACTAAACAGAACAGGTATACAGTGGCGGGTTCACTAAACAGAACAGGTATACAGTGGTGGGTTCACAGAACAGGTATGCAGTGGCAGGTTCACTGAACACAACAGGTATGCAGTGGCGGGTTCACTGAACAGGTATACAGTGGCGGGTCCACTGAACAGAACAGGTATGCAGTTGCTGGTTCACTGAACAGGTATACAGTGGCGGGTCCACTGAACAGAACAGGTATGCAGTGGCGGGTTCACTGAACAGGTATACAGTGGCGGGTCCACTGAACAGAACAGGTATGCAGTGGCGGGTTCACTGAACAGGTATGCAGTCGTGGGTTCACAGCACAGGTATGCAGTGGTGGGTTCACTGAACAGGTATGCAGTGGTGGGTTCACAGCACAGGTATGCAGTGGTGGGTTCACAGAACAGGTATACAGTGGCGGGTTCACTGAACAGAACAGGTATACAGTGGCGGGTTCACAGAACAGGTATGCAGTGGCAGGTTCACTGAACACAACAGGTATGCAGTGGCGGGTTCACTGAACAGGTATACAGTGGCGGGTCCACTGAACAGAACAGGTATGCAGTGGCTGGTTCACTGAACAGGTATACAGTGGCGGGTCCACTGAACAGAACAGGTATGCAGTGGCGGGTTCACTGAACAGGTATACAGTGGCGGGTCCACTGAACAGAACAGGTATGCAGTGGCGGGTTCACTGAACAGGTATGCAGTGGTGGGTTCACAGCACAGGTATGCAGTGGTGGGTTCACTAAACATGTATGCAGTGGTGGGTTCACAGCACAGGTATGCAGTGGTGGGTTCACAGAACAGGTATGCAGTGGTGGGTTCACAGCACAGGTATGCAGTGGTGGGTTCACTAAACAGAACAGGTATACAGTGGCGGGTTCACAGAACAGGTATGCAGTGGCAGGTTCACTAAACACAACAGGTATGCAGTGGTGGGTTCACTGAACAGGTATACAGTGGCGGGTCCACTGAACAGAACAGGTATGCAGTGGCGGGTTCACTAAACAGAACAGGTATACAGTGGCGGGTTCACTAAACAGAACAGGTATACAGTGGTGGGTTCACAGAACAGGTATGCAGTGGCAGGTTCACTGAACACAACAGGTATGCAGTGGCGGGTTCACTGAACAGGTATACAGTGGCGGGTCCACTGAACAGAACAGGTATGCAGTGGCGGGTTCACTGAACAGGTATACAGTGGCGGGTCCACTGAACAGAACAGGTATGCAGTGGCGGGTTCACTGAACAGGTATGCAGTGGTGGGTTCACAGCACAGGTATGCAGTGGTGGGTTCACTGAACAGGTATGCAGTGGTGGGTTCACAGCACAGGTATGCAGTGGTGGGTTCACAGAACAGGTATGCAGTGGTGGGTTCACAGCACAGGTATGCAGTGGTGGGTTCACTAAACAGAACAGGTATACAGTGGCGGGTTCACAGAACAGGTATGCAGTGGCAGGTTCACTAAACACAACAGGTATGCAGTGGTGGGTTCACTGAACAGGTATACAGTGGCGGGTCCACTGAACAGAACAGGTATGCAGTGGCGGGTTCACTAAACAGAACAGGTATACAGTGGCGGGTTCACTAAACAGAACAGGTATACAGTGGTGGGTTCACAGAACAGGTATGCAGTGGCAGGTTCACTGAACACAACAGGTATGCAGTGGCGGGTTCACTGAACAGGTATACAGTGGCGGGTCCACTGAACAGAACAGGTATGCAGTTGCTGGTTCACTGAACAGGTATACAGTGGCGGGTCCACTGAACAGAACAGGTATGCAGTGGCGGGTTCACTGAACAGGTATACAGTGGCGGGTCCACTGAACAGAACAGGTATGCAGTGGCAGGTTCACTGAACAGGTATGCAGTCATGGGTTCACAGCACAGGTATGCAGTGGTGGGTTCACTGAACAGGTATGCAGTGGTGGGTTCACAGCACAGGTATGCAGTGGTGGGTTCACAGAACAGGTATGCAGTGGTGGGTTCACAGCACAGGTATGCAGTGGTGGGTTCACTAAACAGAACAGGTATACAGTGGCGGGTTCACAGAACAGGTATGCAGTGGCAGGTTCACTGAACACAACAGGTATGCAGTGGTGGGTTCACTGAACAGGTATACAGTGGCGGGTCCACTGAACAGAACAGGTATGCAGTGGCGGGTTCACTAAACAGAACAGGTATACAGTGGCGGGTTCACTAAACAGAACAGGTATACAGTGGTGGGTTCACAGAACAGGTATGCAGTGGCAGGTTCACTGAACACAACAGGTATGCAGTGGCGGGTTCACTGAACAGGTATACAGTGGCGGGTCCACTTAACAGAACAGGTATGCAGTGGCTGGTTCACTGAACAGGTATACAGTGGCGGGTCCACTGAACAGAACAGGTATGCAGTGGCGGGTTCACTGAACAGGTATACAGTGGCGGGTCCACTGAACAGAACAGGTATGCAGTGGCGGGTTCACTGAACAGGTATGCAGTGGTGGGTTCAAAGAACAGGTATGCAGTGGTGGGTTCACAGCACAGGTATGCAGTGGTGGGTTCACTGAACAGGTATACAGTGGTGGGTTCACAGCACAGGTATGCAGTGGTGGGTTCACAGCACAGGTATGCAGTGGTGGGTTCACAGAACAGGTATGCAGCCAGACAGGAACAAGTTAAGCCTAACTAATCTTTCCCTGAGAGACAGTCTGCAGCAGCTCGCCCTACTCTCACTAACGCAGGCAGCACACGAGTGACCGTAATGGCCGCCGCTGCCTGCCTTATATAAGGGGGGGTGGGGCTCCAGGGGCTAGTGTAGCCTAATTGGCTACACTGGGCCTGCTGACTGTGATGTAGAGGGTCAAAGTTGACCCTCATAGTGCATTGTGGGGCGAACCGAACTTCCGGAAACGTTCGCCTGCGGGAGGCGAACGCGAACCACCGAAGTTCGCCGGGAACCGTTCGCCGGCGAACCGTTCGGCCCATCTCTAATCAAGAGGACTGGCAGGCAACTGGTATTGTTTAAAAGAAAATACATATGGAAATCTGCATATCCCGGTTACCTCGGGTTCCCTTTAAAGTGAATTGGTCGCTTTATCCTGAGCACACTGATCTGTGGGTGACATCACTGGCCCAGCCTGTACAGACTCATGTCAGCTGTGTAGCTGACAACATGTTCTGTTGCTGTTCAGGGGGGCGGAGGGACAACGGAGCAGCAGGCATGTGACGTCAAATGCCGGGTGGGGGAGCAGTGTCTTTAAAGAATTTGACTGTCACTTGGCCCAGTTGATTCACCAAGTGGATCACTTGCTAATCCGCCGGGTGGGGCCATTGTACACACACCTGATTATCAGCTGAGGCAGCCCCCTAGGCCAACTATAGTCAGGCATGTGTATGAGCCTTTAGAATAGATCTGTAACGATTGGTGTCAGCACACAGAGAGAATCTGATTATTGATGATCTGCAGAATCATCAACAATACAAGTATGACTAACCTCTGGACACCTAATGAAGTGTAAGAGTTTGGAGCAACTGAAGGCTATCTCCCGTGGGGTGGGAGACACAGATAACTTCGGCCAAAGACCACCTGAGGGGCAGGTGGCCCTCAGCTGTGCAGGGACTATCTCCTTAAGAGAGGAGATAGAGATAATCTGGCAGCCAGTGATTCCCTGGAAAACTGGAAATCAGACTGTACTGCAGCCAGGGGACTCCAATGGGATAGAGGCCACTGGCTGCACTGCAGGAAGGACTCTCTGATGAGCAAGAGGTCCTTGCAGCTAACTTACACTTGGTGGAATAATGTCTCGGGTAGTACAGACAGACTGAACCCTCGAGGGATGAGTGACAGCCAGAAGGGAAGACAGAGCAAATGGTCATAACAGATATAAATCACAATCCTAGTCTGGGGTGTTAGGTCCTTGGTCTCGACACCCAGGAACTAGTCTAAAGGATAACACAGTATCCTATGCTTGGGTGTGAGGTCATTGGTCTCAACACCCTGGATCTGGTCTAAAGTATAACACAGCAATGACACAGTAATCCTAAGCTTGGGTGTGAGGTCCTTGGTCTCAACACCCCGGAACTGGTCTAAAGTATAGCACAGTAATGACACAGTAATCCTAAGCTTGGGTGTGAGGTCCTTGGTCTCAACACCCCGGAACTGGTCTAAAGTATAACACAGTAATGACACAGTAATCCTAAGCTTGGGTGTGAGGTCCTTGGTCTCAACACCCCGGAACTGGTCTAAAGTATAACACAGTTATGACACAGTAATAACAAGAGCGTAATCTGGCTAAGTGTGAATTCCCAGGTCCACCTGGTTCTAACACACTGTAGGATCTGACTGAGGTCTGAGTGCTCACACGTAAGTATTCGCAATGGCAGGCAACCAGCAACTGACAAGCAAGGTCTATATATACCTGCAGTGCTATGCAGCTCCGCCCGAGCCACTCAGTCAATCCAGAGTCCAGCTGGGATCAGCTGATTCCCCTTCTGCTGGTATAAATGTCCTGTCGCCTGGCGCACGCACGCGTAGCTTTCCACCTGAGTGCACTAGAAGGCCCAGGCAAACCAGACGCATGTTGCTGTACGGAAACCGCCAGTCTGAATGCGGAGACAGCCGCCCCGCTGCCAGCCCACGCGGCGGCATCTCCACTATTCATTACAGTACCCCCCCCCCCCCCTTGAGGAGTGGAGTCCGGACACTTCCCACCCGGCTTCCCAGGATGTGAGTCATGAAATTCTTTCTTTAATTCCTCCGCATGCATGCGACAACCTGGCACCCAAGTTCTTTCCTCCGGTATCGGTTGAAAAGGGCGCCTGAGCTGCCTGTATGAAAAGGGCACCGCCATAGACATCAATGTTATTTCTGGAAATATGGGCTACAAGGTGTAGAAAAGGGCGCCCGAGTTTTGATATGGGCTACACCAGGCGCCTTTTTTGTAGCCGAAGTTTATATGGGCTACACCAGGCGCCCTTTTTTTTTTGTAGCTGAAGTTTATATGGGCTACACCAGGTGCCTTTTTTGTAGCAGAAGTTTATATGGGCTACACCAGGTGCTTTTTTTTGTAGCCGAAGTTTATATGGGCTACACCAGGTGCCTTTTTTGTAGCCCAAGTTTATATGGGCTACACCAAGCACCTTTTTTTGTAGCCGAAGTTTATATGGGCTACACCAGGCGCCTTTTTTGTAGCCCAAGTTTATATGGGCTACACCAGGCGTCTTTTTTGTAGCCGAAATTGGTATATATGGGCTCCACCAGGCGCCCTTTTTACAGGCGCCCTTTTCATATAAACTCCTTTCCTCCACACCATATCCTTTCCAGTGGACCAGATACTGCACAGAATTTTGCACTAAGCGAGAGTCCAGAACCTTTTCAATCTCATATTCAGGTTGGTCATCAACCATCAGAGGAGGAGGGGGGGGGGGGGGGAGGAATCCACGTGCACTGCCGGCTTCAACAGAGACACATGGAATGATCTCACACCTCGCATGCTGGCTGGGAGATCAATCGCATAAGTGACATTATTAATTTTTCTGGTCACTGGGAATGGTCCTATGAATCTAGGACCCAGTTTGGGTGACAGTTGCTTCAGGGCCAAATGCCGAGTGGATACCCATACCATGTCTCCCGGGGAAAACTTCCACTTCACAGACTGTCTCCTATCTGTCTGTTTTCTCTGAGTCCGAAGTTTATTTGGCACTGGTGGGGGTTGCAATGTACCCGCTGGCGCCTGAGGGGATGGTTTTACTTCTAGAACCTCTCGTTGGTAAGGGCCCAGAGTAGCCACCCAGTCCTTCCAGGTCTCAGTAACTGCCAAAACCACCTTCTGAGGTAGAATGGTCTTAGGCTCAAAACACCTAGAAAGAGTGTCAGCTTTGATCTTTTTACTACCTGGTATATGCGTACCAGGTGACCGGGAAGGATAGAACCCGTCATCAAAATCCGTACACTGTACTGCCACTCCTCCGACCTGTATCTTGGTAGCACCAACAGCAACTCTCCCCAAACAATGCCGATGACAATGGGCTGACCATTTCAGTAGCTGTCCTGAAGGTTGAGTACTCTGCAACAGAGGGTCATCCACTGCAGTGACCAGAATCTGCCGGTCTAGTGGGAACAAGGGTATCCACAATTTTTTTACGAAATCGTAATCTATGAAGTTCGCTGCAGAACCGGAGTCTACAAAGGCTTCTGCGGAACTAGTCCGACCCTCCCATGTAATAGAGCAGGCGGCAGCATTCTCCTGGCCCTTTAGCACCATATAGATCGCGTTTTCTTGGCCTTCTGCGACTCTTTTTCACTTGTCTCAGCCCTGAATATCCGATTTGCATCGGCTCGTCTGGGGGTGACGAAAGTAGCGAAGAGTTGTATGAGACAGACCTTATAGCTGTAACGGTCTGCTCAGCTGTCTGCACGGGCAGACGGCTGTTTGTCCATTCCTTAAGTCTGAGGGCTGCAGGTCTCTGGAAAAAAGACCTGCCTGTGCTTTGAAAGTTTCAGACCTGCTCTGCTGCTGGGCAGTTTGCATACACTTGTCATGCAAATGGCCTAGCTGCCTCCTGTGAAGGCTTGCAGTATAAATACCATATGTTCCCAGAGTCCTTTGCTGCTCATAGAGGTTTGTTCCTGTTCCTGCTGGACTCACCTGGAGAGTCAGCCACTGCTATCTTAGTATAGTTAATTCTTGGGGAGTGCTCCTTGCATTCCTAGTTAGTGCAGTCAGTTTGTGTATACTTGTACTGCCTATTCTGTCCTGTCTTGTCTGTCGCGATTGCGCTGTCGCCAGCGGCGGTTGATAGCGAATCGCTCTGTCTTGTTTGGATCGCACTAGCCTCTAGCGGTAGCGGTGGTGGATCCTTCTGATTTGAGTTCCTGGAGTGTAAGCTGGAGCAGCGGTTACTACCGGCTACCTCATCTGTCTGTCTTGTTTGGATCGCACTAGCCTCTAGCGGTAGCGGCGGTGGATCCTTCTGATCTGAGTTCCTGGAGTGTAAGCTGGAGCAGCGGTTGCTACCGGCTACCTCATCTGTCTGTCTTGTTTGGATCGCACTAGCCTCTAGCGGTAGCGGCGGTAGATCCTTCTGATCTGAGTTCCTGGAGTGTAAGCTGGAGCAGCGGTTGCTACCGGCTACCTCATTTGTCTGTCTTGTCTGTTTGTGCTCATTTGTGTTACTTGTGGCTAGTTAGGGTAGCGTGTTTGTCTCTGTTGCGCTTTTCGTGCGGAGACCGCGCTGTAAACACGTTCGCTGTTGCGAATGAGTGCAGTGTTCGCGTTTAGCTAGCGTTTGTTATTTTCCTTATCTTTTATTGTTGTTTTGCTGTGCCTTTGCTACTCTCGTGCTCTATCCTGCTCAGTCTGGTGTCACTATCTGGCAATCGCCATTCTTGCGATTGCGTTCCCACTTCGTTTCCGCCGTTGTGTGTTCACCGTCGCTGGGTGGCGACTAGTTTGGACACACATTGATTCTGTCTCTTTGCTCTCACTCTTTGGGGGCTATCTTGCCTTGCATTGCTGCTTTTCGTACAATTTCCATCTGGCATTTGTGCAGTGCAGAGGGTTTATTCCTCTGCACTCCACAGCTCCATCTGCCGTTGGAAATTCCCCTCTACTGGTGCTTGCACCAAACGCTGGGTTCTAGTATCTTGACACGCTTGTGGAGGACCTCCGCAGTGTCAGCGCACATCTTCGTGTGCTGAACACGGAGATATCCCACAATCGTTACAATAGCATTCCTACCACGAATCTGTTTCTGGTAGCGCAAACGGCGATCTATCTGCACGGCCAAAGAAATTGCCTCGTCTACAGATTTGGGTTCAGGATGTCCTATCATCACATCATGGATTGCATCTGACAATCCTGCCAAAAAACAGTCTAATAAAGCATATGTGTAAAAACGTATAAAAGCGCTCACATATATTAGGGGCAATAAAAATGTTTAGAGACAACAGTATGAAAGCCCTTGAGGCAAAAAGGAGACTGAATTAACACCAGCAAAAGTTAGGCGGAGCGCTTGCCTATTCAACAGTTCAAGGTATCAGAGGTATCCAGTCCCTCTGGCAACATACTAATAAAGCATATGTTCCCCATCTAGCCGAGACAGCCCACTTCCTAAACTCAGCGGCGTAAGCCTCAACCGATTTACGACCCTGCCTGAGCATCTTGAGCTTCTTTTCAGCAGTGGAAGAAATATCCGGGTCATCGTATATAATGGCCATGGCCTTAAAAAATTCCTGAACTGATGATAACGCCTCATGCTCTGCATGTAGGCTATATGCCCATGTTTGGGAATCACCCGACAGCAGGGTCTTTATAAATGTTACCCTTTGGGACTTAGTTCCTGACAAGGTAGGCCTCAACTCAAAATAAGACAGTACACGATTTCTGAAATTCCGAAAGTCAGATCTATGGCCAGAAAACTTTTCAGGTACGGACATGCGAATGTCCATGACTGGAGGGGATCGCACTGTATTTATAGTTAATTGAATTTCCTGAATAGCCCCAAATAACTGATTGATCTGAGTCTGTTGGTTCATAATTACCCCGGAAAGATTGTTTACCGTGGTGGTCAGGACTTCAACATGACTATACAGTGCGTCCATAGTGTTTTTGGTCTGCCGTTCTGTAACGATTGGTGTCAGCACACAGAGAGAATCTGATTATTGATGATCTGCAGAATCATCAACAATACAGATGTATACCTGATTATGGATGATCTGCAGAATCACCAATAATACAAATATGACTAACCTCTGGACACCTAATGAAGTGTAAGAGTTTGGTGCAACTGAAGGCTATCTCCCGTGGGGTGGGAGACACAGATAACTTCGGCCAAAGACCACCTGAGGGGCAGGTGGCCCTCAGCTGTGCAGGGACTATCTCCTTAAGAGAGGAGATAGAGATAATCTGGCAGCCAGGGATTCCCTGGAAAACTGGAAATCAGACTGTACTGCAGCCAGGGGACTCCAATGGGATAGAGGCCACTGGCTGCACTGCAGAAAGGACACTCTGATGAGCAAGAGGTCCTTGCAGCTAACTGACAATTGGTGGAATAGTGTATTGGGTAGTACAGACAGACTGAACCCTCAAGGGATGAGTGACAGCCAGAAGGGAAGACAGAGCAAATGGTCATAACAGATATAAATCACAATCCTAGTCTGGGGTGTGAGGTCCTTGGTCTCGACACCCAGGAACTAGTCTAAAGGATAACAGTATCCTATGCTTGGGTGTGAGGTCCTTGGTGTCAACATTCTGGAACTGGTCTAAAGTATAACACAGCAATGACACAGTAATCCTAAGCTTGGGTGTGAGGTCCTTGGTCTCAACACCCCGGAACTGGTCTAAAGTATAACACAGTAATGACACAGTAATCCTAAGCTTGGGTGTGAGGTCCTTGGTCTCAACACCCCGGAACTGGTCTAAAGTATAACACAGTAATGACACAGTAATCCTAAGCTTGGGTGTGAGGTCCTTGGTCTCAACACCCCGGAACTGGTCTAAAGTATAACACAGTAATGACACAGTAATCCTAAACTTGGGTGTGAGGTCCTTGGTCACAACACCCCGGAACTGTTCTAGAGTATAACACAGTAATGACACAGTAATAACAAGAGCGTAATCTGGCTAAGTGTGAATTCCCAGGTCCACCTGGTTCTAACACACTGTAGGATCTGACTGAGGTCTGAGTGCTCACACGTAAGTATTCGCAACGGCAGACAACCAGCAACTGACAAGCAAGGTCTATATATACCTGCAGTGCTGTGCAGCTCCGCCCGAGCCACTCAGCCAATCCAGAGTCCAGCTGGGATCAGCTGATCGGCCTGATCAGCTGATTCCCCTTCTGCTGGTATAAATGTCCTGTCGCCTGGCGCGCGCACGCGTAGCTCTTCACCTGAGTGCACTAGAAGGCCCAGGCAAACCAGACGCATGCTGCTGTATGGAAACCGCCGGTCTGAACGCGGAGACAGCCGCCCTGCCGCCAGACCGCGCGGTGGCATCTCCACTATTCATTACAAGATCCTACACGATTATGGCAATAATAAAAAATATTACATTTTGTGCTCTGTCAATAACCCGAATTGTGTACCGTACTGTTATGTGCTGTATAGTAAAGGCTTAACAATAATATTCTCAATTTACATTGCTTTGGGATATTTAAGGGCCACTTTAAGGAGAAGTACATTATTCTCTTCTTCCACAGACTGCAGAAGCTCCTCCTCTGAGGAAGTACAGCAGACTACAGAAGCTCCTCCTCTGAGGAAGTATAGACCGCACTTGAATAGTGGACTGAGAAGTTGTTCCCAAGCGTCCAGGTAAAAATAGGGACCATTTTCATTTGTATTTATTTGCAATGTAGGTTATATTTGAATGTCTAGAAATGTTTAAATATTTTTAAAGCTCACAAGGAATTTAAATATATTGTTTTCCAGCCATGACTAATGAGGCTCCAGCAAGCTCGGAAAAGAACGACCTTGGAAGAAGACTGGAAGAGGTTGGACTTAAACCGGATAAATGGCTGCCGCATCTCGACAATACTCTCGAAGTCAAAGATGCACTCACTTTACAATACTTAGGTATTGAGGATTACCTTAAGCTTGAAAAACATGCAGATCATCCTTGGGAGAAACAGGCACTGAAGAAACTGTTGAACATAGAAGATACACAAGCTTCTGTTAAAGAACTGCTAGACAATAAAAACAAAGAAAGCAAAGACAACCAAGAGAAAGTCAAAGCAGGACTAGAGGAAACTAAAAAAGAGAGACAGGAAGTCAAAACAAGGACTGATAAAATGGCTAACCCACCAGCTAAAACCACGCAGAAAGCCAGAATTACATCTGCAGAACGCTCCCAATCACTTGAGAAAACTATAGAAAAGTCCCACAAAGATTATTTGGCTGTAACAGATGGAGAACTTTCAAATCCTGGTAACCTATCAGGTGAAGATCTATTATACCAGGCTTCAGGAGGCCTTGGTTTGGAAGGAATATACATTACTAAACAGATGGACCATGTTCTGATGAATCGGGAGAAGATTCTTGCTGTGCCAGAGGACATTGTAATAGCTGGCCCTGTGCAGAAGCCTGTTCTTCAGCAGAAAGAGTTCACCTCCTCAGAAGCAGAAGCTGCATTTTCCCAATCTGTGGAGAAGCTGGGTTTCAGCATTGCTACTTTAGCCAAAAAAGGCTCAGGGATATTCCAAGTAGAGGGCAGTTTTAGTTATAGCTCAAATAGCATGTCAGAACAAAAAAAAGAGTCTCACATGGAACAAACCTATATCTCTACAACTAAGTACAACTACATTCCATTGGCATCCTGCTACATTAGCCACGAGCAGCTTCGGCTGTCTTCAGCAGCCCTGAAGGGGCTGAAATCTATTGAGAAGCTACTGACAGAGTGTGATGAAATGGAGAAATCCTCCATTGCTAAACAGCGATATGAAGAGTTCTTCAGTCGCTTTGGCTCTCATGCTAACCAGGGACCTCTTCATTTTGGGGGAATATACTGGTGGACGGCTTTATCTCAGGGATTTAAACAGGAGCTGCTGGAAGAAATGAGACAGGAAACTAGGACAGCTGTGAATGCCTCAGCAGGTGTAGGTTTTTCTGGTTTATTCTCGGCTTCAGCTAGTGGTGAGCGTTCAAAAACTTTATCACAGGAAGCATCTTCCACAGGAGAGAAAAAACAAATGAAAAAAATGTATGAAATGTTGGTTACAAAAACCGGAGGACCGGTTACTGTGGATTCTCTTGATAAATGGAAGTCAGGACTTCAAGCCAACAGTAAGACTTGGAGTGTGATCGACCGAGGCATCAAACTCATTCCAGTTTGGGATATAATTCTGTCTCATCACAAGGGAGACTTTAAAGAGGTTTATGAAGTGGCAAAAGATCTGAAAAACATCTATGGATCAGTCACTGGTATACACTATATCTTATCAGTTGGTGAAAATGTTTCTACTGCTTTGTATGAAGCCAACACCTTTCTATCTCAGCTGACCTCTTGGCAGGTTGAACCAGCATACCAGCATTTAAAAGAGTTGATTGATTTCAGGCAAAAAGTTAATGAAAAGACAGGGAACTACAAGATATGGTTAAATGTTTGTCTTCCTCATAAGGACTTAAGATCTTACTTAGAAAAAGTTGTGGAGTTTTACATTGAAAGGCCCAAATCAGATGAATGTGTCATCCGTTGCCTGCTAAAATGTCTTCTGGGACACATGCGTTCCAGTGAGAACATAGATTCATATGCAACTGTAACAAGATGGATTTATCAGCCTAAGCCCAAGGAACAAAAACCCTTACTTGACATCATTGACATCCTGCTTTTGAAGGTACTGAATGCACTAGACGGAAAATTATGTGACAAGACTGCTCTGGCAATTGTTGAAGTGATGACAGCCAGCTATCCAGCTTTTAGTGGTGATCATTCCAATCTGGAAAAGTATGTTTTGATAGAACTAGCTAAAAGGGAAGACTATAAACAACACAAGGAGGAATATAATAATTTTCCAAATAGGTTTTTTGAAAGCTTTATTAAGGAGCGTGTCAATCAAAATTTCCTAGGCAAGAATTTACCCAGACTGAAAATTCTCTTACAGATCAGCTTTGATTATTTCCACAAACAAGTTCTTCAGAGCATCAGTGATTCCACCAGATTTGTTGAGAACAGAAATGGTGATATCTCTCAGTGGCTGGATGATTTCTACAAAAGAACTGAGGATCTGGTGACCTTTCAGAGAGCAGATCTGAAGAGTATTGAACATCAGGAGATCAAGGATATTGCGTATGTTCAGGAAGCCATGTGTGAAAGGTGGGATATTGCTGTTGAAAATAATTTGGAAACAAATATTTTTGACAGTTTGGTTAGGAAATCTCATGAATTACTGATGGAAAAGCTATGTGGTAGCAGGGAGCAGTGTCAGTCCTGTAATGCGATTTGTACAAACACAATCCCTAATCATGGTGGTGAGCACTTTGCGCTTTTCCGCCACCCCTGTGCAATCACTGATGAAGAATTGTCTCAAAGACTAGACATGATCAAAAATAGAGACCCTTTTTTCAAAATGTTTTTCCCTAATCCTTATTAGAGGCGCTTTAACCTATAGACCACCTAGGCGGTGGCTTGGAGAGATTTGATGGGGAAAGACAAATAAATTACTGTCAGTCCAAGCGGAAAAATAAATCCTGTCCTGAAAGACCGATGTAATGCTGGGAATACACGGTTCGTTTTTGCCTTCGTTTAAACCTTCGTTTCGATTGTGCCTTTTGTCCTTTTCGATCCCGAAATAATCAGTCATACGGTTAATATCACCACCCACGGTTTCGTTTTTTTTCGATTCTGATGGTTTCGTTTTTCCAATGATCGAAGGCTGCAAAGAAACAAAACGAAAATCCCTTTTTACAGGGACGGACTAGCATAAACGAATATATAATCGATCTGAAGAGCCATCAAGCCTACCAATGGCTCGATTAGATGGATAAAGAGAGATAATATCAAACATGTTCGATCACTAGTCGTTCGTTTTTGGGGTCTATTAATCGAAACTATAATGAGATTATGACTATTTTCACATACGTTTTCAACACTCGATTCGTTTACCGAACGAATCGAAGGTTTAAACGAAGGCAAAAACGAACCGTGTATTCCCAGCATAAGGGACTGGAGAGAAATAGCCTTTTGCTCTCTTGACATTCACTAATGAATGCATTTGCTAAGTCACTGATAAAAATCATTCAGAGTTCAGATTTATAGACACTCCCTAAGCCGAACCATGGAATTCCAGAGAAAAAACACAAGGTCAGCCCAGAGCCGTCCTTTACACTCAGTGACTGTGAAATCAGCAGAACTGACAAACATACCTACCTCGATATGGAAATCAACCAATTTGGAAGCCTTAAATCAGCCATAGAGATGCTGAAAGCTAAAGCTTGCCGAATGTTCTATTCCATCAGGAAAGAACTGTACCAGCTCAAACCAGCCGTGAAGGTCAGGCGAAAAAAAAAATCCTGTCCTGAAAGACCGATGTAAGGGACTGGAGAGAAATAGCCTTTTGCTCTCCTCACATTCACTAATGAATGCATTTGCTAAGTCACTGATAAAGAATCATTCAGAGTTCAGATTTATAGACACTCCCTAAGCCGAACCATGGTGTTCCAGAGGAAAAACACAAAGTCAGCCCAGAGCCCTTCCTTTACACTCATTGACTGTGAAATCAGCAGAATTGACAAATATACCCACGTTGGTATGGAAATCAACCAATCTGGAAGCCTTAAATCAGCCATAGAGGCCCTGAAAGCTAAAGCTCGCCGAATGTTCTATGCCATCAGGAAAGAACTGCACCAGCTCAAACCAGCCGTGAAGGTCTGGCTGAAAGTCTTTGACAGTATCATCACCCCAATCCTGCTCTATGGAAGTGATATATGGGGCCCCATCACCTACCCTGATCAATCAAATTGGGAATCTAGCCTCTTAGAAATATTCCACCTGGAATTCTACAAACACCTCCTCCAGGTCCATCGGAGTATCTCAAACAATGCCTGCCGAGCTGAGCTGGGTAGATTCCCACTACTGCTTGAGATAGAGAAGAGAGTGTTGTCCTACTGGGCCCACCTACAGAGCAGCAGGCCCGACTCACCCCACTACAAAGCCTTGGTCTTCATTGTGCAGCATGCACAATGAAGACCAAGAAAAGCCATGTGCCCTGAAAGAAGTTGTCAACTCTCTGCTGCCTCCAAACTCATATGCACTAGTCCTATCAAGAGCCTACATAAAGCACACCACAGCCAAGAGCAAAGAGGATTTTGTAGATAAATGGAGGAATGAAATAAAATGGTCACAAAAGCTAACCATATACCAGTCCCTACAGAGAGAATACAAAATAGCCCCATACCTGGAAAATCTCTAAAACTCTCAAGCGAGGAAAAATCCTGAGCCTCCACAGACTGAGTGCTCACAACCTTGAAATTGAGTCTGGGAGACACAGACAAACATACAAATCCAGGGAGGAGAGACTATGCCAACACTGTGAGCAGAAGACCCTCAAGGACGAGAATGACTTCCTGCTGCACCAGTCCAAATATACTGCAACCAGGGAAACCTTCTTTAAAGTCAATGGTACCCGATTAAAAATAAAAAAGCAAGGGGGGGCATGTCCGCCGCGCTATCACGCTGGACGTGTGAGACAGGAGCTCCGTGTAGTGACCCTGCATTAAGCGGCATAAAAAGCGAGCCAACCCATCATTTTTTTCCCCAGAACAGTGAAGAAGGATGGCGGAATCCCCGATGGAGATGGAGCTGTCCTTAAAAAGGAAAAAAAAGAACTTGCAGCTGAATAAGCTGCCGGAGATCTTCGCTGGAATACAAGCGCGGGCCTCCAGCAAAGATGGCGCCGGCGCGACCTCACAGACAGGAGCTCCGATAAAAGGTACGGAAATCCTTCCCTCAGCAGACATAGCCCAGCTCACCTCTGACCCAGCGGGTGATTCATCTCGCGAATCCTGCTCCCCCTCATCTAGAAGACCGGTCAAAACCAAGTTGAAGCTGTCTCCCTCAAACGAACAAACAGTCCCAGTGGCCATCTTAGCCTCTCCCCCTCACGAACAGCTCATAACACTGGAGCACATTTCAGCCTCAGAGCAGAGCATCACACAAGCCTATCTAAAAAAAATGCTGGTATCCCTCAAAACGTCTCTTTCAGCTGACATGTTACAGATATCCAACAACCTCCAGCAATCCGTCAGCCTGCTAGGAGATAGAGTAGCAACAGTGGAAAATAGCATTGCTCTGCTCACTAAAGAACATAACACTGCAGTTGACTGCTGGGAGCAGCAACAACAAGACATAAGCTGGCTAAAAATGAAGTTAGCAGACCAAGAAGATAGGAACAGAAGGTGCAACCTTAAATTTAGAGGAATAGATGAATCTATCCAACAGCAGCAGCTGAAAAAATATATTGAGGAACTGATCCACATCACTTTACCCCAGTCTGCAGAAATAGAAAGATGCATAGAAAGATCCCACAGGCTCCCTAAACCCCAGCACCTCCCAGATAACATACCAAGAGATGTCATCTGCAACTTTCAGTCCTTTCACACAAAAGAGAATCTGCTTCATTATGTTAAACAAAAGGGCGCATTACCAGATCCCTACACCAGCATTACTTTATTCTCTGATCTTTCCCAAGCCACTCTAACAAAAAGAAGATCTATGATACAGATCACCAAAGCTTTGAGAGAGCACAACATCCCTTACCACTGGGGCTTCCCCACAAAGTTACTTATCCAAAAAGGCGGCAAGATTTTTGCTATCCACGCCACAGATGATGGCCTCAAACTCCTGACCTCCTGGGGCATAAAACCTAAAGAAGATCACTCCAAACCCCAACGCTCCAGTTAAGCATCTAAAGTAAGACAAGACTGGCACAAAGTTTCTTAAAGGGCACTACAGGCTCAAATTCTATCTGTTATCTCTTATGAGAAGGGCAACATTACTGGTTGGGAACATCACCCGTTGCCCCTTCCCCCACCTTGGAGAGACCTCTCTCATCCTAATACTACTATGGATCTCTCCAGATATAAGCATTAAGTTTTCTATACTACTGGTTCATACCACACTCTTTCACCTGGCTTTCAGCAACATAATGCGGCAAAGATGGTCCTTCCCTCCCCCATCTCCCCCTCCCCTGGAGTCACCCCGGCTCATCCGGAGAAAGCATCAGCACAATATTAGAGAAAAGACCGACCTCGACACCCATCTCAACTATAGTGACTATGGTTACTTCCATCAATGTTAAGGGTCTCAACACCCCTTTGAAGCGCCACTCCATGTGGAGAGAAGCAACCAGACTTAAAACAGACATTCTCTTCATACAAGAGTCTCACTTCATGGAAGGAAACTCCCCCCCATGCTCTAACCCAAACTTCCCACTAATAATCTCTAACAACTTCTCAAAGAAGCAAAGAGGAGTCCTGGTCGCCTTTCATAAGGACTTACTGGTTACAATCCACTCAGAGAAAGATAATCAAGGACGATATTTGTTAATTTCCTGCAGCATTAACCAAACCCCGTGTACATTGCTGAACCTCTATGCCCCAAATTCAGGCCAATATAAATTTATCAAAAAACTGCTCTCTAAAGTTATGAAGGACAACCACCCTGGTCTTATAATTGGTGGAGATTTTAATATGCTCATAGACCCCTCTATGGACACTACCTCACTAGCCCCCCATAAGTCAACCCCGAACCTTTCATCTCTTTTAGCTCAATGGGACCTTTTTGACACCTGGAGAACCACCCACGGATCAGAAAAAGATTATACCTTTTTCTCTCAGGTCCACCATGTATACACTAGAATCGATCTATTCTTAGTCAACAGGTGGTCCTTACCAAGTGTCTAAAACATCTATACATTCCATCACGTGGTTAGACCACGCACCTATAACTTTAAACATAGACCTCTCATCTCCCAAATCCTCTAGACCACCCTGGAGACTTAACACCTCACTACTTCACTCTGAAAAGAACAAAAAACTGATATTAGAAGGAATACAAGATTATTATGCATTTAATAATGGGACGGAAATTGGAGAGGCAACAACTTGGTTAGCCTTTAACCACTTCCCGACCACCTAACGCACAGGGGCGGCCGGGAAGTGGAGCCCTGAAGGACCGGCTCACCCACAGAGGCGGCGGTCCTTCTAAGGGCATGGGCGGAGCGATCGCGTCATCCGTGACGCGATCCTCCGCCGGCTACTGTCACCGCTCGCCCGCCGCAACATCCCGCCGGCTATACGGAAGCGGCGGCGGGATGTTAACCCCGCGATCGCCGCATACACAGTGTATAATACACTTTGTAATGTTTACAAAGTGTATTATACAGGCTGCCTCCTGCCCTGGTGGTCCCAGTGTCAGAGGGACCACCAGGGCAGGCTGCAGCCACCCTAGTCTGCACCCAAGCACACTGATTTCTCCCCCCCCGCCCCAGATCACCCACAGCACCCATCAGACCCCCCCCTGCCCACCCCCCAGACCCCTGTTTGCACCCAATCACCCCCCTAATCACCCATCAATCACTCCCTGTCACTATCTGTCAACGCTATTTTTTTTTATCCCCCCCCCTGCTCCCTGCCCCCTCCTGATCACCCCCCACCCCTCAGATTCTCCCCAGACCCCCCCCCCCCAGACCACCCCCCCTGTTTACTGTATGCATCTATCCCCCTGATCACCCGTCAATCACCCGTCAATCACCCCCTGTCACTGCCACCCATCAATCAGCCCCTAACCTGCCCCTTGCGGGCAATCTGATCACCCCCCCACACCAATAGATCGCCCGCAGATCCGACATCAGATCACCTCCCAAATCCATTGTTAACATCTATTCTCTCCTCTAAACACCCACTAATTACCCATCAATCACCCCCTATCACCATCTGTCACTTTTACCTATCAGATCAGACCCTAATCTGCCCCTTGCGGGCACCCAATCACCCGCCCACACGCTCAGATTGCCCTCTGACCCCCCCTTATCAATTCACCAGTGCATTAATTACATCTGTTCTTCCCTGTAATAACCCACTGATCACCTGTCAATCACCTGTCAATCACCTGCCAATCACCTATCACCCATCAATCACCCCCTGTCACTGCCACCCAACAATCAGCCCCTAACCTGCCCCTTGCGGGCAATCTGATCACCCACCCACACCAATAGATCGCCCGCAGATCCGACATCAGATCACCACCCAAGCGCAGCGTTTACATCTATTCTCTCCTCTAAACACCCACTAATTACCCATCAATCACCCATCAATCACCCCCTATCACAACCTGTCACTGTTACCTATCAGATCAGACCCTAATCTGCCCCTTGCGGGCACCCAATCACCCGCCTACACGCTCAGATTGCCCTCAGACCCCCCCTTATCAATTCGCCAGTGCAATATTTACATCTGTTCTCCCCTGTAATAACCCACTGATTACCTGTCAATCACCTATCAATCACCCATCAATCACCCCCTGTCACTGCCACCCATCAATCACCCGCTGTCACTGCCACCCATCAATCAGCCCCTAACCTGCCCCTTGCGGGCAAACTGATCACCCACCCACACCAATAGATCGCCCGCAGATCCGACATCAGATCACCACCCAAGCGCAGTGTTTCCATCTATTCTCTACCCTAAACACCCACTAATTACCCATCAATCACCCCCTGTCACTGCTACCTATCAGATTAGACCCCTATCTGCCCCTAGGGCACTCAATCACCCGCCCACACCCTCAGAATGCCCTCAGACCCCAGCCCTGATCACCTCGCCAGTGCATTGCTTGCATCTATTCCCCCCTCTAATCACACCTTGAGACACCCATCAATCACCTCCTGTCACCCCCCTAGCACTCCTATCAATCAGATCAGGCCCAATACAACCTGTCATCTAAAAGGCCACCCTGCTTATGACCGGTTCCACAAAATTCGCCCCCTCATAGACCATCTGTCATCAAAATTTGCAGATGCTTATACCCCTGAAGAGTCATTTTGAGACATTTGGTTTCCAGACTACTCACGGTTTTGGGCCTGTAAAATGCCAGGGCGGTATAGGAACCCCACAAGTGACCCCATTTTAGAAAAAAAAAAAGACACCCCAAGGTATTCTGTTAGGTGTATGAAGAGTTCATAGAAGATTTTATTTTTTGTCAAAAGTTAGCGGAAATTAATTTTTATTGTTTTTTTTTCACAAAGTGTCATTTTTCACTAACTTGTGACAAAAAATAAAATCTTCTATGAACTCGCCATACACCTAACGGAATACCTTGGGGTGTCTTCTTTCTAAAATGGGGTCACTTGTGGGGTTCCTATACTGCCCTGGCATTTTAGGGGCCCTAAACCGCGAGGAGTAGTCTAGAAAACAAATGCTTCAAAATGACCTGTGAATAGGACGTTGGGCCCCTTAGCGCACCTAGGCTGCAAAAAAGTGTCACACATGTGGTACCGCCGTACTCAGGAAAAGTAGTATAATGTGTTTTGGGGTGTATTTTTACACATACCCATGCTGGGTGGGAGAAATTTCTATGTAAATGGACAATTGTGTGTAAAAAAAAATCAAACAATTGTCATTTACAGAGATATTTCTCCCACTTAGCATGGGTATGTGTAAAAATACACCCCAAAACGCATTATACTACTTCTCCTGAGTACGGCGGTACCACACGTGTGGCACTTTTTTACACCCTAAGTACGCTAAGGGGCCCAAAGTCCAATGAGTACCTTTAGGATTTCACAGGTCATTTTGCGACATTTGGTTTCAAGACTACTCCTCACGGTTTAGGGCCCCTAAAATGCCAGGGCAGTATAGGAACCCCACAAATGACCCCATTCTAGAAAGAAGACACCCAAAGGTATTCCGTACGGAGTATGGTGAGTTCATAGAAGATTTTATTTTTTGTCACAAGTTAGCGGAAAATGACACTTTGTGAAAAAAACTATTAAAATCAATTTCCGCTAACTTGTGACAAAAAAATAAAAACTTCTATGAACTCACCATACTCCTAACGGAATACCTTGGGGTGTCTTCTTTCTAAAATGGGGTCATTAGTGGGGTTCCTATACTGCCCTGGCATTTTAGGGGCCCTAAACCGTGAGGAGTAGTCTTGAAACAAAAATGACCTGTGAAATCCTAAAGGTACTCATTGGACTTTGGGCCCCTTAGTGCAGTTAGGGTGCAAAAAAGTGCCACACATGTGGTATTGCCGTACTCGGGAGAAGTAGTATAATGTGTTTTGGGGTGTATTTTTACACATACCCATGCTGGGTGGGAGAAATACCTCTGTAAATGACAATCTTTTGATTTTTTTTTTTACACACAATTGTCCATTTACAGAGGTATTTCTCCCACCCAGCATGGGTATGTGTAAAAATACACCCCAAAACACATTGTACTACTTCTCCCGAGTATGGCGATACCACATGTGTGGCACTTTTTTGCACCCTAACTGCGCTAAAGGGCCCAAAGTCCAATGAGTACCTTTAGGATTTCACAGGTCATTTTGAGAAATTTCGTTTCAAGACTACTCCTCACGGTTTAGGGCCCCTAAAATGCCAGGGCAGTATAGGAACCCCACAAATGACCCCATTTTAGAAAGAAGACACCCCAAGGTATTCCGTTAGGAGTATGGTGAGTTCATAGAAGATTTTATTTTTTGTCAAAAGTTAGCGTAAATTGATTTTAATTGTGTTTTTTCACAAAGTGTCATTTTCCGCTAACTTTTGACAAAAAATAAATTCTATGAACTCACCATACTTCTAACGGAATACCTTGGGGTGTCTTCTTTCTAAAATGGGGTCATTTGTGGGGTTCCTATACTGCCCTGGCATTTTAGGGGCCCTAAACCGTGAGGAGTAGTCTTGAAACGAAATTTCTCAAAATGACCTGTGAAATCCTAAAGGTACTCATTGGACTTTGGGCCCTTTAGCGCAGTTAGGGTGAAAAAAAGTGCCACACATGTGGTATTGCCATACTCGGGAAAAGTAGTACAATGTGTTTTGGGGTGTATTTTTACACATACCCATGCTGGGTGGGAGAAATACCTCTGTAAATGGACAATTGTGTGTAAAAAAAAAAAATCAAAAGATTGTCATTTACAGAGGTATTTCTCCCACCCAGCATGGGTATGTGTAAAAATACACCCCAAAACACATTATACTACTTCTCCCGAGTACGGCAATACCACATGTGTGGCACTTTTTTGCAGCCTAACTGCGCTAAGGGGTCCAAAGTCCAATGAGCACCTTTAGGCTTTACAGGGGTGCTTACAATTTAGCACCCCCCAAAATGTCAGGACAGTAAACACCCCACAAATGACCCCATTTTGGAAAGTAGACCCTTCAAGGTATTCAGAGAGGGGCATGGTGAGTCCGTGGCAGATTTCATTTTTTTTTGTCGCAAGTTAGAAGAAATGGAAACTTTTTTTTTTTTTTTTTTTTCTCACAAAGTGTCATTTTCCGCTTACTTGTGACAAAAAATAATTTCTATGAACTCACTATGCCTCTCAGTGAATACTTTGGGATGTCTTCTTTCCAAAATGGGGTCATCTGGGGGGTATTTATACTATCCTGGAATTCTAGCCCCTCATGAAACATGACAGGGGGTCAGAAAAGTCATAGATGCTTGAAAATGGGAAAATTCACTTTTTGCACCATAGTTTGTAAACGCTATAACTTTTACCCAAACCAATAAATATACACTAAATGGGTTTTTTTATCAAAAACATGTTTGTCCACATTTTTCGCGCTGCATGTATACAGAAATTTTACTTTATTTGAAAAATGTCAGCACAGAAAGTTAAAAAAAAATCATTTTTTTGCCAAAATTCATGTCTTTTTTGATGAATATAATAAAAATTAAAAATCGCAGGAGCAATCAAATAGCACCAAAAGAAAGCTTTATTAGTGACAAGAAAAGGAGCCAAAATTAATTTAGGTGGTAGGTTGTATGAGCGAGCAATAAACCGTGAAAGCTGCAGTGGTCTGAATGGAAAAAAAGTGGCCGGTCCTTAAGGGGTAGAAAGCCCTAGGTCCTCAAGTGGTTAAGGCTGTCATTAGAGGCCTACTGATCAAACTAGGTGCCCAGGCAAAAAAACTAAAAGAATTTAATCTAAATTCTCTATTATCCAAAATTAGGGATTTAGAAGCATCACACAAAATTTCTCCTACTCTAGCTAAAGAACGTATACTATTTAAGCTAAGACAAGACCTCAGAACTACACTAGCAAAGGAATAGGACTTCAGGTTAACAAGATTAAAAATGTCTTATTACCATTAGAGCAACAAAGCCAGTCCCCTTCTGGCCAAACTTATTCAACAGAAACAAGCAAAAAGCAGAATAGTTAAGCTAGTTCACCAAGATACAACTACATGACCCGCAAAAAATTGCCGACGCATTTAGCGACTACTACCAATCTCTATACAACTTAAAAGATGATAAAAATACGTTCCAACCTTCTACTGAAGCTATATCAAATTTCTTAAAAGAAATCAAGGTGCCAACCATCACACAAAAACAGCAAACAGACATTAATTCCCCCTTTACGGTCCCGGAAGTCCTAAACGTCATCCTTAAATCTAAATCTAATAAAGCCCCTGGCCCGGATGGCTTTGCTAATGAATTCTACAAGACATATGCCACTCAATTATCCCCAAAACTAACCTCCCTTTTCAACTCATTTTCCACCTCGGGATACATTCCCCCGGAGTTCACAAAAGCCACAATTACAGTCATCCCTAAATCTGGGAAAGATACTACAAGCCCCTATCTCATTGTTAAATTGTGATATTAAACTCTACTCTAAATTACTAGCTAACAGATTATTGGACATACTACCTAATTTACTATCTTTAGATCAGGTGGGTTTCACCAAGGGCAGACAAGCAGCTGATGGGAGAAGAAGAATTTTGAATATGCTTCACTCGTTGGACTCTGACCGAAGGCCTTCTCTGCTTCTAACTTTAGACGCGGAGAAGGCCTTTGACAGGGTCCATTGGGGTTTCCTGAGGGAAGTATTAACCAAATTTGGGTTCTCTGGGAGGTTCCATCAAGCTACAATGGCTCTTTATGAATCCCCCGAAGCCAACGTGAATGTATGCGGATTTCTGTCTAAACTGTAACGATTGTGGAACTTCCCCGTGATCAGCGCACAACGCGTGCGCTGACACGGCGGAGATCCTCCACAAGCGTATAATTTGCAGGAACCCAGCAAAAGGTGCTACGCACCTGTAGAGGGAAATTCCTGTCGGCAGATGGCGCTGGGGAGTGCAGAGGAACCAATCCTCTGTACCTCCACAAGTGCCAGACAGGAATTGTACGAAGCGCAGAACGCAATCGCAAGAGAGGCGATTGCGAATGAGATTGAGCAAAAGGGATAGGTTGTATGTGTGTGCGCCAATCCAGTCGCCACTCCGCGACCGCGCACACACAACAGCAGATACGAAATAGGAACGCGATCGCGAGAGGTGCGATCGCGAGACGTGACACAAGGCAGAACAGAATAGAATACGAGGGTAGCAAAGGCACAGCAAATACAATAAGGAGATACGGAAAACAACAACCGCTAGCTAACCGCGAACACCGCACTCATTCGCAACAGTGCACGCGGTTATGCGCGATCTCCACGTGATAAGCACAATAGAGACAAGCACGCCTAACTAACCATAAACAGACAAACATGAAACAGGGGACGCGAGCGCTTGCTTAACGGTTACCTCACCGAGCCTGTAGCAAGCGCAGCGAACAAGACAGACACACGAAAAACAAGAACTAGGCAGGAAGGATCCACCGCTCTTCCGCCAGAGCAAGTGTGATCCAAGCAGGAACACAGATCAGAAAGATCCACAGCCGCTAACGCTAGCGGCTAGTGCGATCTCAGCAAGACAGAACGATTCGCTATCAACCGCCGTTGGTGACAGCGCAATCGCGACCGACAAGACAGAACAGAAGGATCCCCAGCGCTCGCACAAAGTAGCTAGCGCGATCCCAAGAAACAGAACAGAAGGATCCCCGGCGCTAGCACAAAGTAGCTAGCGCGATCCCAGAAGACAGAACAGAAGAGATAGCTGGTAGCAACCGCTGCACCAGCTATACTCCAAGAACATAGATCAGAACCATTTCCTGTCAACCACCATAGGGACAGGACAATGGCAAACAGGCAAGACAAGACAAGACAGAACAGGCAATACAGATAATACAACCTGACTGGGCTAGAAGGAGAGCCTAAAGCAACCCCCAGGAATTAACTATACTAGATAGCAATGGCTGACACTCCAGCAGTGTCCATCAGGAACTGAGCATGGAAGGGAAATGACCAGCCCAGCATTGTGGGAAAGACATAGTACTTATAGTACACGCCTCCAATGAATGTGGCCAGGCAATTTGCATGACAACGTATGCAAATTCCTCTGCAAGCACAAGCTGCAAAACTGACAGAAACTCTTCTTTCCAGAGTCCTGCAGCATGCAAACTTACACAATGGTCAAAGGGCTGCCTGTCTGCACAGGCAGCTGAGCAAATCATCACATAAACCCTTTGCAATAACTAATGGGACGAGGCAGGGTTGCCCGCTATCCCCCCTAATCTTCGTACTAGTCATGGAGACCTTGGCAGAAAGAATTAGAAGTAACACTGGAATACAAGGAATCCAGATGGGTCACCTGAATCCTAAAATAAGCTTATTTGCGGACGATGTCCTTATATCAATAACAAATCCCTTCCCCTCTTTACACCATGTTTCACTCATCCTGAAAGAATTCTCCCAGGCCTCCTTCTATAAAATAAATGAGGCTAAGTCCTCAAGCCTAGGGATTGCCATCCCAGAGGCCATAAAAAAAAAATTTACTACCACTTTCCCTTTGGCCAACAAAAGTATAACTTACGTTGGGGTAGATATCCCAACCTCAATAAAAGAAGTATATCCAACTAACTTCCCAGGTCTATTATCCAGAGTTAAATCAGATCTCACTCACTTAGTGTAACGATTGGCCATGCAGATAGTGGTCGTGACTGGAACCAGACTGGCAGATCCATGATCTCTGCATGGCAATCGTTTTGGTTTAACAAAACCAGAAGATCACAATGGAAATACTGACGTCTGCACAACAGAGTAGAATGATAAATGTGTTTATTACAATAATGCAAGTGTACAAATGCAGATCACCATACACATACAATTAAACAACGCGTGGTGCACCCCAAATACCAGAACCCTGACTATCTAAATATATACAGCAACACACACAATATGAGAATATATACAATAATACAATATATACAGACACGTCTCAGCAGAATCAGCACACGGAAGAATAGTCATACAAGCCAGGATCAATAATCAGGGAATACAAAGTACAAAGGCAGAAGACAGAGAATAGTCAGACTAGCAAGGATCAAATACCAGGAGTACAGAATACTGGAACAGAGTTCAGGAACACAGGACTGGATGGCCAGAGTCACAACTGCAGCGAGCAGACAAACGGAATGACCTAGCAATGTGCTGCTAGGAAGTCCGGCCTTAAATATGCAGCACATTGCTCAGGTGACTGGCCAGAATCTTCCACAGTTCCATCTGCTGGTGAGCCGAGGAATTGCCCCGCTCCCAGCAATATGAGAGCCATCTGCTGGTAGACAGCGGAAGTCCACCTCAAGTCCCTCAGTGCTGCCACCAGCAGGATGACACAGGCACAGATCATCACAGTACCCCCCTCTTTAGGAGCGGGCTCCGAACGCTCCACACGATCTCCAGAGTTTGCCCCACCTGGGTCCCAATAGAAAAACCGAGGCTGGGTGGGCAGGGAGGGAGAGAAATCAAACATACAATATGAATGGACCACTGGAGACTTTAGAGGCTGGACAGCCTGAACATGTGACTGAAAAGAGTCACGCAGAAACACAGATTGGGAAGCAGAGGTATCAGCAGCGTGGAGACCATCAGGATCCGAAGGAGCAGGAACAGACTGGAACCCATCAGGATCAAGAAGAGCCAGAGCAGACTTGAGATCCGCAGGAACATCGTACTTGGAAGCAACACCTGGAACTGCGGACTTGGAAGCAACACCTGGAACTGCAGACTTGGAAGCAACACCTGGAACTGCAGACTTGGAAGCAACACCTGGAACTGCAGACTTGGAAGCAACACCTGGAACTGCAGACTTGGAAGCAACACCTGGAACTGCAGACTTGGAAGCAACACCTGGAACTGCAGACTTGGAAGCAACACCTGGAACTGCAGACTTGGAAGCAACACCTGGAACTGCAGACTTGGAAGCAACACCTGGAACTGCAGACTTGGAAGCAACACCTGGAACTGCAGACTTGGAAGCAACACCTGGAACTGCAGACTTGGAAGCAACACCTGGAACTGCAGACTTGGAAGCAACACCTGGAACTGCAGACTTGGAAGCAACACCTGGAACTGCAGACTTGGAAGCAACACCTGGAACTGCAGACTTGGAAGCAACACCTGGAACCGAAGATACCCTCAGAAGCGGCAGCAGACTGGATACCCTCAGAAGCGGCAGCAGACTGGATACCCTCAGAAGCGGCAGCAGACTGGATACCCTCAGAAGCGGCAGCAGACTGGATACCCTCAGAAGCGGCAGCAGACTGGATATCTTCAGAAGCGGCAGCAGACTCACCAACCTTGGAAGCAGCAGCAAAGTCGCCAGACTTGGAAGCAACAGCAGAGTCGCCAGACTTGGAAGCAACAGCAGAGTCGCCAGACTTGCAAGCAACAGCAGAGTCGCCAGACTTGCAAGCAACAGCAGAGTCGCCAGACTTGCAAGCAACAGCAGAGTCGCCAGACTTGCAAGCAACAGCAGAGTCGCCAGACTTGCAAGCAACAGCAGAGTCGCCAGACTTGCAAGCAACAGCAGAGTCGCCAGACTTGCAAGCAACAGCAGAGTCGCCAGACTTGCAAGCAACAGCAGAGTCGCCAGACTTGCAAGCAACAGCAGAGTCGCCAGACTTGCAAGCAACAGCAGAGTCGCCAGACTTGCAAGCAACAGCAGAGTCGCCAGACTTGCAAGCAACAGCAGAGTCGCCAGACTTGCAAGCAACAGCAGAGTCGCCAGACTTGCAAGCAACAGCAGAGTCGCCAGACTTGCAAGCAACAGCAGAGTCGCCAGACTTGCAAGCAACAGCAGAGTCGCCAGACTTGCAAGCAACAGCAGAGTCGCCAGACTTGCAAGCAACAGCAGAGTCGCCAGACTTGCAAGCAATAGCAGAGTCGCCAGACTTGCAAGCAACAGCAGAGTCGTGTGACATTTGAGCAGTTAACTGGAAAGCTTCAGGTAGTGCTGCAGGCAGATTAGCAACAGACTGAATAGTCTTGGGCAGGGCAGCAACAGGCTGGATTGTCTCGGACAGGGCAGCAACAGGCTGGATGGTAAACTGGGTGCCCTCAAGTAGTCCAGCAGACCAGAAACTACCAGGAGAAGCAAGAACAGTAGCAACAAAAGTCTGTGAAGGCTGGGCAGCAGCTTGCATAACCTCAGGCAAAACAGAATATGGCTGAGCGCTTGGCTGGGCCGTTGGCTGAGCGCTTGGCTGGGCCGTTGGCTGAGCGCTTGGCTGGGCCGTTGGCTGAGCGCTTGGCTGGGCCGTTGGCTGAGCGCTTGGCTGGGCCGTTGGCTGAGCGCTTGGCTGGGCCGTTGGCTGAGCGCTTGGCTGGGCCGTTGGCTGAGCGCTTGGCTGGACCGTTGGCTGAGCGCTTGGCTGGACCGTTGGCTGAGCGCTTGGCTGGACCGTTGGCTGAGCGCTTGGCTGGACCGTTGGCTGAGCGCTTGGCTGGACCGTTGGCTGAGCGCTTGGCTGGACCGTTGGCTGAGCGCTTGGCTGGACCGTTGGCTGAGCGCTTGGCTGGACCGTTGGCTGAGCGCTTGGCTGGACCGTTGGCTGAGCGCTTGGCTGAAACTGTGTGAACTGAGCCTGTGTGGACTGGGAGCAAAGTTCTGCAGGCAAGGAGCAAAGTTCTGCAGGCAAGGAGCAAAGTTCTGTAGGCAAGGAGCAAAGTTCTGTAGGCAAGGAGCAAAGTTCTGTAGGCAAGGAGCAAAGTTCTGTAGGCAAGGAGCAAAGTTCCGCGGGCTGGATGCAACACTCTGCGGGCTGGATGCAACACTCTGCGGGCTGGATGCAACACTCTGCGGGCTGGATGCAACACTCTGCGGGCTGGATGCAACACTCTGCGGGCTGGATGCAACACTCTGCGGGCTGGATGCAACACTCTGCGGGCTGGATGCAACACTCTGCGGGCTGGATGCAACACTCTGCGGGCTGGATGCAACACTCTGCGGGCTGGATGCAACACTCTGCGGGCTGGATTGCAGGACTGGATACTGCAGGATAAACATTCGGGAGCTCTGCAGGCCTGGCCGGCTGACCCACTGTTAGCAGACCTAGTCCATGAAAGAGTCCACAAAGAAAGGCAAAGGACTGCTCAGGACAGACTGGAGATTGCTGAGGACACAAATCACCTGGAGTCTGCATGGACGTGGTTGAAGTCTGCACGGATCTGGATGAAGTCTGTATGGAGCTAGATGGAGTTTGTATGGAACTGCAAGGAGTCTGCACACGACTGGAATCGGCTGGAGGCTGCACACGACTGGAATCGGCTGGAGGCTGCACACCACTGGAATCGGCTGGAGGCTGCACACCACTGGAATCGGCTGGAGGCTGCACACCACTGGAATCGGCTGGAGGCTGCACACCACTGGAATCGGCTGGAGGCTGCACACCACTGGAATCGGCTGGAGGCTGCACATGCTGAATGGAGTTGGTAGGAAAGAATTTCTTTTTCTTTGTGGATGATGACTTGTTTTTCTAATGATTTTTGCCAGGACCAAGGTGTGGTTCTAACTGCAGTTTGCAATGGAGTTTGTACAGATAAACTGACATGCAGGTTGTGAACTCTGGACATAAGGGTTATCAGAGAGAGGATGAGATTGAAATTTAGAGGAAAGAATTTCTTGCCAGATGGCAATCAAAGCAGAGGCAGACTCATTCTCACACAAGGCATTAACCATCAGAGATCTTACTCCACAGATACAATTCCTAATAAACTCCTCATCTTGTTGCAAATAGAATGACATAAACTCTTCCCTATCATTCTTCAAATAGCTATAATAAGCATTGATCTCTTCTGCAGTGAAATCAAAACTGACTCAATTGCTGCAATCTCTCCACTCATTTGATTCCTCAATCACATGCATGCATGCATCTGCATCAAATGACAAGATTTCCTCCCAAACTTGGATCAGGGCAGAGGCAGCTTTCTGCGGACACAATTTGTAACCACTCATCCTTTTCACAGCATGCACATATTTCAGCAGAACTTTCCATTTTAGAATAGTGGTTTAAAAAAAAACTTTTCTTATCCTTCTTTAAATGATCAAATAGATAGTTAAACATCTGCTGCACAAAAGACAGGCTCTAAACGAGATTGGTTCCTAACTGGCAGAGAATTTATTTGTCTATTAATAGAACTTGACTGAACTACATCAGAAACAGAATCAAGGCTGGACTGGATTGTAACAGACAAAGAACCAATTTGAAGGTTATTCTTTGCTGTCACAGAACAAGGTTTGCATTGGGAAAATAACATCTCTTCCCAGGCAGACATTAACAAGGAGGTTTTTTCAAATTTGCATACTCTTAAATCAATCAATGATTGAAGGGATTGGACACAAGCTTGCATAATATTTTTGTCTTTCTTGGAGTAGAACTTAATGAAAGATTCCCTGTCGTTTTTCAAAATAGACGTCAAACCGGTAACATCAGATGGGCTAAATGGAGGATCAAGAAAATTATCCTTGGATAATTTACTTTTCAGCAACCATTGAAGGACCTGCAGCAAGTCCTGCACCTCTTCTGCAGACAAGATTTTCTGATTAACATAGTTTTGCACTAACTCCAATAACTGCTGAAGCTGCTTTCTGGGATAAGCTGCAAAATACAGGAAGGAATAATCTTTGCTTTCTTCAGCAAGCAAGACATAGTAGTACACATCATCAAATTTCCAACTCTTTGTACCGATAGATGAATCTGCAGTATTTCTGTGATCAATATATGGGTAGGCTAGGTCATTCTGTAACGATTGGCCATGCAGATCGTGGTCGTGACTGGAACCAGACTGGCAGATCCACGATCTCTGCATGGCAATCGTTTTGGTTTAACAAAACCAGAAGATCAGAATGGAAATACTGACGTCTGCACAACAGAGTAGAATGATAAATGTGTTTATTACAATAATGCAAGTGTACAAATGCAGATCACCATACACATACAATTAAACAACGCATGGTGCACCACAAATACCAGAACCCTGACTATCTATCTATCTATCTATCTATAAAAATATATACAGCAACACACACACACAATATGAGAATATATACAATAATACAATATATACAGACACGTCTCAGCAGAATCAGCACACGGAAGAATAGTCATACAAGCCAGGATCAATAATCAGGGAATACAAAGTACAAAGGCAGAAGACAGAGAATAGTCAGACTAGCAAGGATCAAATACCAGGAGTACAGAATACTGGAACAGAGTTCAGGAACACAGGACTGGATGGCCAGAGTCACAACTGCAGCGAGCAGACAAACGGAATGACCTAGCAATGTGCTGCTAGGAAGTCCGGCCTTAAATATGCAGCACATTGCTCAGGTGACTGGCCAGAATCTTCCACAGTTCCATCTGCTGGTGAGCCGAGGAATTGCCCCGCTCCCAGCAATATGAGAGCCATGTGCTGGTAGACAGCAGAAGTCCACCTCAAGTCCCTCAGTGCTGCCACCAGCAGGATGACACAGGCACAGATCATCACACTTAGCTAAATTTGAATTCACAATCTCGGGGAAAATTGCGGCATATAAAATGACCGTATTTCCAAAAATCCTCTACTTTTTTAGAACCCCTTTCCATAAGCTTACCCTCTAGCTTCTTTAAAGACCTAAACAAACTGGTCTCTGACTTCATCTGGAAAACAAAAAAACGCAGACTCTCCTTCTCCACCCTAACCACCCCAGCCAAAATGGGTGGCTTTGGCCTTCCAAACCCACTATTCTACTACTATGCATCACTAATAGAAATGTCCCAATATTGGAACCCCGAAGCACCCCCAAAATATTGGGTGTCACAGGAGCAACTCTATACCAAATCCTCCCTATTGGACTTAATAACCCTCCAGAGAGCCAATATCCCAATACTAACCATAAAACATCCTATAATCACAGCCTCTCTCACAGCATGGAATTTTGCTCTAAGCTCCTCCCCCGACATAAGGAAGAACAACCATATCAATACCCCTATTACAGCTTTAAAAGCAGCTATCCCAGATATTAGATTATCCAGTTGGATTGCAGCAGGAATAACAGCGGTTGAGCAAATAGCCAACCCTCTTATTCAGGGGCAAACGCAGGATTTTTAAGGGGGGGGTTCCTGAAAGATCCAGAAGCACGTATGTCCCCGAGTGCTTCTGAATACAGGTGGCTCCATACTGCCCATGCACAAAAGTGCGCTGGCGTATTACGGAGCTGCCTATCTTTGGAAGTACTCAAGGACACGAGTGTTTCTGAGGGATTCTGGTAGCAGCAAATGTGAACGGGGGACAGCGCTGGAACAACTCCCCAAGAGAGGAACAGGAGATAGACTTAGTTTGGACAATTCAGTGGAATATGCTACATAGTTTCACATAGCGCAAGCGATACCCATATGATGCAGGGATATATGCATCTGCGGAAGATGTCGGCGCTATATAAATACTAAATAATATTATTTTGCCTCACTAGGATTGCACTTTTATTTAGCTTTCCTGTAAGACAAGAACACACAGTCAGCCAGCCAGCACTAGGGGAAGAGGGAAACAAAGGTGAATGAGGGAGGCTGGTGCACACCAAGAGTGCTTCTGAGCGTTTTTCAAATCAACAGTGATTTGAAAAGCGCTTGGCTAATGTTACCCTATGTGGGTGTTCCCACAGCAGCGTTGTGATTTTTTCAAAATCGCAGGTATACTGCATGTAGCATGTTTTTGAGCAATTCATTCAAAAATCGCTCTGAAAATCACTTCACAAAATCACACTCACAAATTGCTAGCGATTGCTATTGTCATTTTGGCGTTGCACTAGCCCAGAGAGAGGAGTGGAGAAATTGAGAATAGCCCCGGAGATGGAGCAGAGAACTTATCTGTATTGAAGTCCCACATCACACAGGCTACTTGCCTGTAATCGGACTCCTGTCCCTGTCAGTCTCTCACACAAGTCAGAAAGAAGCCCTCCTGGAGTCTAGGGACTGTCAAAAACTTTTCAGCTTGTTATCCACAGTTCCACACCTTATCCACACATGCAGTCATTATAACAATGGGGAGAGACCAGACAGATGTTTGCCCACAGACCCTGAGTCCAGGCAAGCTCTGCATCATGCTGTGCATATTTACCAGCTTGCCTGCACTCTAATTTCATCATGTCTGACACTTCTGTGCTGTGGAGAGTCCAGGACTCCATAATCAACATTCTCTCACTGTAGGCTGCATCTTCTTGTGAGGGTTGTGAGGGAAGCTCGGCTGCCTGGGAGCTCATATATACAGCCAAATATAGGAAGAAAGGAATATCGGTAGGATATAACTCCTTCATGGAAGCCTCCCAGTCATCACTAATTAAATACCTCAGAATCTGGGAATATGATCTGCAGACTACATTAACATTACCACAAATACTCTCAGCTATTAACTCAGTTAAGACATACTCCAAATGCATATCTCACTCAGAAACAATCAGGAAAATCATATGCAAATGGTATATTACCCCAAATACCGTATATACTCGCATACAAGCCGAATTTTTGACCCCCAAAAAGGGGGCCAAAAGTTGGGGGTTCGGCTTGTATGCGAGTCATGTTGGTCCGCGGGTCCCCCCCCCTCCGCTGTTCCGCGGGTCCCCGCTCCCCCCATGGCCGCCGCTGCTATTACCTGGCGCATCTTCTATTTCCCTCTCCGTGCTTGTAAACATTCACAGCAGCGCGCCCGGCGCTGCTACTGTGAAGAGGCAGGAGGCAGGAAAGAGCACGGCTTCCTGTTACTATGGCAACCGCTCTTTCCTGGCTCGCCGCTCGTCACAGTAGCAGCGCCGGGCGCGCTGCTGTGCATGTTTACAAGCACGGAGAGGGAAATAGAAGATGCGCCAGGTAATAGCGGCGGCGGCGGCCATGGGGGGAGCGAGGACTGTACTGGCTGAACTGGGGCACTTTACTAGCTATACTGAGCGCTAAACTGGGGCACTATACTAGCTATACTGAGCACTATACTAGCTAAACTGGGGCACTATACTAGCTATACTGAGCACTATACTAGCTAAACTGGGACACTTTACTAGCTATACTGAGCACTATACTAGCTAAACTGGGACACTTTACTAGCTATACTGAGCACTATACTAGCTAAACTGGGGCACTATACTAGCTATACTGGGCACAATACTAGCTATACTGAGCACTATACTGAGCACTATACTAGCTAAACTGGGACACTTTACTAGCTATACTGGGCACTATACTAGCTATACTGGGGCACTACCTACCCATACTGGACACTTTACTAGCTATACTGGGACACACTCGGGGAATAAGGCGGCCAGCATTTCCTACCCCCGGCTTATATGGGGGTCAATCATTTTTCCCTGGTTTTTCAGGGAAAAGTTGGGGGGTCGGCTTATATGCGGGTCGGCTTATATGCGAGTATATACGGTATTCTATCTAAAATGGCGCCTAATCATTCAGCTAAATGTTGGAGGAACTATGCACAAGTAGGCACTCTCCACCACATTTTATGGACATGCCCTACAGTGAAACCTCTATGGAACACAATAGGGAGACTGATTTCAAACGTGACAAACACAAAATTCCAGCTCTCTCCGGAACTGGCACTATTCCACATGGGGATAACGAGCTTCCCTGTAGAATACCAATTGGTAGTTTCACACATCATCTGCGCAACTAGACAGCTGCTCCTCTCTAATTGGAACCAAACCGTGATTCCTTCACTCTCCCTGATACTAAATTTAGTTGACCACAACCTCAAGATGGAACACCTCCTCAGAGCCAAAAACAACCAAAACTTATTAAAATATAGATGGGAGTTCGATTGGGCCTCCTTTCTGCATTAACTCTTCCCAGACACAGAATGCCCGTTGAATAAATGCACAGCACAAAGTTAACCAGACTAACTCCAGATCTATCCAGGCCCCCAACTTCCTCCCCATAACCCATCTCCCCCTGCTGGCTGACCACCTTTACTTAGTTGTAAGCCCTGACCATTTGAATGTAGTAGATCAGGGCCCCTGCAACTGCCCCCAGGTGATACCTTACAGATCTTCGGCCTCAATTATAAGGCCAACAGCAAACCAACGCTTGAATAAGTTCACTAGAGTTTTAGTTCAATGTTACTAATTATTCTATGTTTATGCCTACTCTTACCAGTTTATTTGTTTCGTATTCGAGATGTGTACTCTCCAAGCTCATTTAAGGTTTAGTATGCCCTCGGGCCATACATATATATGCTTAGTATAAAGACATTAGAATTCTCGGACCTTAGATGTCAGCTTTTTTGAGTTGTTATATACAATTATTAAGATGTATGACTATGCTTCATATGTTTGTCAACTGTTTAAAATTTAATAAAAATCATTAACACAAAAAAAAATAAAAAAGCAAGATATTTACCTAAGGAGTGAGAAGGCTCTGTGTCCTAATGAGCCTTCCCACTCCTTTCCCGGTGCCCTAGTCGAAGCGGCAGCTCCTCCGTTCAAATCCTCCGCCGCGGGGGGCTTCAGAAGTCTTCAGGGGCCGAGTCCTCCCAAAGACAGGTGGCTCCATACTGCACACGCGCAATTACGTGATAGAGGGCGCGCGCGTGTGCGCAATCTGGAGCGGCCTGTCTTCGGGAGCACTCGGGCTCCTGAAGACTTCCAAAGCCTCCCTTTGACGGCGGAGATAGCAACATTTGGTCGAATGCTGCTACGGGGGATCCTGCACTGGAATGTGCACCGGGAGAGGAGAGGGTAGGCTCATTAGGACCCAGAGACTTCCCTCTCCTTAGGTAAGTATATGGCTTTTTTTTCTTAATCGGATCCCATTGACTTTAAGAAAGTGACGGAACGATTTCCAGACTTCCACACATTAGAGAATGCGACAAAACACTACATTCTACTAGGAGAAATCCACAGTGACAATCGCTGCACACTATGTAAAAAAAAAAAAAACATCCCATGTCCCCTATTCCCCCTGCTTTGGCAATGCCTGTATTGAAGCTTGGTCATGCCAATAAACCTATCTTTGAATTTGATTTGAGGTGTCTGGTTTATAGCTGTTCTCTGCCCCTCCATTAGGAGCCTGAGTCACTGAAAACTAAGGGTATGTAGAGAAAAGGTTTTCTGTTCTAATGAATGCATCTGCTCAGCCCCTGATAAAGAGTCATAGAAAGATTTAAGACAGTCCCTCACTATTCAGTGTATAGCGCCCTACCCCCAAATGCTGCAGAGTCTGCAGAGGGAGACAAACAAACAGTAAACTTTGCAGACAACCCTATGCTCTGCTAGAATGTCAAGCATGTCTAGGTGTCAGGATTATTGCCATGACAAGCTACCGAGCAGTAGGATCATCTGATCCTCTCCCCTCTCTGGGGCACACAGGTTGCATTTCTACCTGAATTCACACGGACAGTGTTTGAAAAGCAAAATGGGCACAGTGGGGACGCAGGTTTTGTCTTTCATTGTGAGTGAGTGAATAGGAGGGCAAGCATCTAAAGGTACCCATACACTAAAACGATTTCCTGTTGAAATACAGCAGATTCGATCACTGTGATTGAATCTGCTGTTAAATCGTTACGCAAATGTTGACTGATCGGCCCATTTTCACCTGAAATTGATTGATTCAGTCGATCTGTTCAGGTGGAAAATTTAGCTAGATCGCCGGCGGGTCGGGAGCACGTCGTTAGCGATGTTTCGGCATCTTCTCCATCCTCACTTCCTAAAAAAGAAAAAGGTTTTGGAGGGCACACCATCAAAATTGTTGTCGGGTGCATGACACTGAGACATAGGCAATGTCTCAAGTGAAACTGCGAAAAAAATGTGCCAGCACACCGTTTTTCCTTAAGATCACGCTCTTTTATTGAGCCATGCGTTGCCAAAGGTAAAAAACCGACAATTGTTTCGGGGGCCTCACAGGGTCAACAATGTATGCATACGCTTATGCTTCGCATAGCGTGGCTTGTTTGGTATTGTTCAAACATGTGGAAGTGAATATACCAATGGGGAGCCTTGTTGCAACCCACTTTTTGCCATGAGACCTTACGAAAATGGCCATTGTCTCATTGCGAGAGATATTGGCCAATCATGTGACACCCCGCGGGACAACACGCCCATTGGGTGCGGAGCTGATGGCTGTGCATCATGTGGGCATAGCGACTGTTGCATAGCAACAGAACGCGTCCAGCCCCGTGACACATTGTCGGCGAACGTGCCCACCAGGGGCGGAGCATGCAGCTCCGTCATGACTGGGCGGAAGTGAACGGGGAGATCGGCGTACTCTATTGCTTGAGATCCCTCTACCTATGACAAGCGAGGGGCGGAGCTCAGAGACGCAGCGCGCGAGGACAACCAGCCTATCAGCCTGGTCAGCAACGGTTTCGTTACACTGCACACATTAAAACGCTGCAGCAATTACCTACGGTTTTACAACGGGGTGTGACTGGAGAAACCCCCAAAAGGTATGAATGACAATGTACAGTAGCGCTGAGCGCACTTATAAACATTATTTCCTAATCAAGGGCGTTGATCACAGGTTACAATCAATTATGTGGCATGTTCATATTGTAAACAACGGAGATTACATCACTGTTTTGCATCATTATGGGTGGGGTGATTGGGGATTATGTTAGTTTATATGGTGATTTGAAATGCATGCACTTGTAACTATACGCCTTGAAGAAGGAGGACCCTGTGAGGCCCCCGAAACAATTGTCGGTTTTTTACCTTTGGCAACGCATGGCTCAATAAAAGAGCGTGATCTTAAGGAAAAACGGTGTGCTGGCACATTTTTTTCGCATCCTCACTTCCTGTCCCGTTCTGTGAGAAGGTGAAGTTCAAACAGTAGAGGACGCTCTAGAGAAGATGGAGGAGGTCGCTGAAAGAAGTGAGAGATTTTGGGAACCCGGGGATTCGCGCCAGCAGACAGGTAATGTACTACTGCTGGCAGAGGCGGCGAGGCAGGCAGAGGCAGTTCCACAGGTTGTGAATCGATTTCATGCTAAAATCGATTCAAAATCTATGGGCAGCCAATAGATCCCTCTCTGATCAGATTTGATCAGAGAGGGATCTATCATACACTGGTCGATCTGGTGGCAATCGACCAGTGTATGGGTAGCCTTAAAGCTCAGACAATGCTAGTGGACATGTAGGTAATGTGTGCAATTACATCCTTCACTACTTATACTTGAGGCTGCCGTAATAATGTATTTCCAGTAATGCTGTCTGTTTGCCCTCTCTCTGATGCTATGTACCCACCTCACGATTTTTCCATCAATTTTCCTGACGTCCATCGATTTTTTTTACTCTGAGCGGCGAGTGGCCATTTACGTGACGTCGCGACATGGGTACAGGTGCACAATCATGTAAACATCGCTTCTTCTGACGGTGCTGAAGTTACTCACTGCTGCGCACAAGTCTCCTGCGCTGGAATGAAAGTGTTCGCCCACACTGACCTCTACTTCTCCTGACATCCACCCCTTCCCCCAAAGCTGACACCCACCCAGTACTTATGCTCACATGACCTCAAGTACCTGCACCCAGGCCTGACCATTGCACCCAGTACTCACACTTGCATACAGCCTCCACATGGCACCCACTATCTGCACCAAGCACCCACTTAACCAATATCCGCACCCAAAGTATCTGCATTCAAAACCCATGTGACACCCAAAGCCCACCCATAGCCAGCACCCAGTACAGGCACGGCACCAAGCATTCGCACCAATGTCACTCTCAGTACCTGCACCCAGCACCGACATGACATCCAGCAGGGCCGGCCGTAGGTTTCACAGCGCCCTGAGCGAAAACTATTTTTGGTGCCCCCCCTCATCCTCTTTGCATATGCACACACACACACACATACAGAGGCCCGTATGCAGGGCCGGCCTTTGACCTGAGCGACCGGTGCGATCGCTCAGGGCGCCGGCTTCCAGGGGGCGCTCCTCTCCCCTGGCTGCGTGTTTTTGCGGCCCCGGCTGGGTACTCCCGCCCCGCCCCCTGGTGCCGCTGCTGGGGGTGATGTGCGTGCGCCGTGATGGAGGGGGGAGCCGCGGGGAGGGCAGCCCGACCTCTCCCTCCCTCTCCGGGCCATCCTCTGTTCTCCCCCCTCCGATGCACAGATTGCAGCAGAAAGAACTCACCTCCATGGTTCCGATCGCCGGCGCCTCTCACTTGCCGCTGGTATCTTCTACATAGTTTACCGATACACACTAAACTTCCTGCAGGAAGTTTAGTGTGTATCGGTAAACTATGTAGAAGATACCAGCGGCAAGTGAGAGGCGCCGGCGATCGGAACCAGGGAGGTGAGTTCTTTCTGCTGCAGTCTGTGCATCGGAGGGGGGAGCACAGAGGATGGCCCGGAGAGGAAGGGAGGGAGAGGTCGGGCTGCCCTCCCCGCGGCTCCCCCCTCCACTATGCGGGGGGGGCACCTACCTACCTACCTTATACTGGGGGCAGCTACCTATCTAACCTATACTGGGGGCAGCTACCTATCTAACCTATACTGGGGGCGGCTACCTATATAGCCAATACTGGGGGCACCTACCTATACTGGGGGGCAGCTACCTATCTAACCTATACTGGGGGGCAGCTACCTATCTAATCTACACTGGGGGCAGTTACCTATCTAATCTATACGGGGGGCACCTACCTATCTAATCTATACTGGGGGGCAGCTACTTATCTAATCTATACTGGGGGCACCTACCTATCTAACCTATACTGGGGGCAGCTACCTATCTAATCTATACTGGGGGCATCTACCTATCTAATCTATACTGGGGCAGCTACCTATCTAACATATGTTGCAGGTACCTACCTATCTAACCTGTACTGGGGGCACCTACCTATCTACCTACACACTACTAAGCCCCCCCCCATTAGTGTATGTGTGTGGTGCGCTCACACGCGAAGAGGATGAATGGGGGGGGGGGGCACCAAAATCTGGTTCGCTCAGGGCGCTGTGAAACCTAAGGCCGGCCCTGCCCGTATGCAATGCACCTTTTCTCCTGAGTTACTTCCTAGTACCGTGGATCCCAACCTTTTTGAAGATGTGACACATCACACCAAACACTTAGATCTCTGTGACACTTTACATATGTATTCCAGAAAAATACTAATAAGCACAAAATGGGTGGACAGAGTGCATTATCCTTAATACACTTAAAAATGAAGGCTAGAAACTTTCAGGAATATCAATAAAAACAATCAGTGCAACAGTTAGGCGCCCCCCTCCCCCAAATTTGGAATAATAGCACAGTACTGCCAATTTTCACCATGCATTATAGCCACAGTGCGCTCCCCCCCCCCCCCCCCCCAAAAAAAAACCAAAACCCTTAGACTCAGTATAGGTAGGTAGCCAGGTATAGGTGCTCCCAGTATAGGATCTTATGTGTAGGTGCCCTCAATATAGGTAGCCAAGCATAGGCTTTACAGGAAGTCAGGTGTAGGTCTACCTCCATAGGTAGCCAGGCGTCAGTGCCTCCAGTATAGGTAGCCAGGTGTTGGTGCCCTCAGTATAGGTAGCCAGGAGTAGATGGCCTCCCTCAGTTAGATAGCCAGCTCTAGGTGCCCCCTTGGAAGACGGCGCCCTGAGCGACTGCTCAGGTCAAAGGCCGGCTATGACATCCAGTACATGCACCCAGATGTCACATGGCACTTAGTACTTGCAATCAGCACTGGCATGTCACTCGATACCCACCCATAACCAGAACCCACATGACACTCTGTACCCACACCCAGCATCTGCATTCAGCAGACATAAACAAAGTGTGTGTGTGTGGTGGTGGTGGTTAAATTTGAGCACCCCCCCACTTAAGGACCCTCTGCATGGCCCTGACTGACATCTTCAGCACTTTACAGAGTATATAGTCATGCCACTGACTGTGCTCACTGGAGCTCACAATTTAATACCTACCATAGTCATAGTGTAATGTCCCACATTATTATTATTATGTATTTATATAGCACTGACATCTTCTGCAGCACTTTACAGAGTACATAGTAATGTCACAGACTGTCCTCAGAGGAGCTCACATCATCTAATCCTACCATATTCATGGTGTAATCGAGACACAAGGTTCCAATCTCCAGCGTCTTTTTTGCCACTTTCAACTCCCTGCTTAAAGCCACTCCCCCACCCACCGTTTCCTCCCTCTCTGCCACAGATTTAGCCGGGGTCGGAGGGTAGGCAGATAGGTAACCAGGGTGGGCAGCTAGGTAGCCGGGTGGGAGGGTAGGCAGTTAGGTAGCCGGGTGGGCAGTTAGGTAGCCGGGTAGGCAGTTACAGGCTTGCTCTCCAGGACTTCCGAATGCGAATTTACCCGAATTATTTGGGTAAATGTTAGCGCTCCCGAAGTCGAGGCCGAATTTGCCGGACCCGAAGCCGAAGGCGGCCGAATGTGCGCATTTGAATTCGGCCGGATGACGCGTTGGGTTCGGCTTTGGGAGTGACGCGGGCCAATCAGAATTCCTCCAGCCGAATCCCTGGCAACGCTAGCAACCAATCAGAGGAGGGGAGCCTGGCCCTCCCCTCCTCTATATAAGGCGGCGGCCATTTTGTGGAGCTACGCACTTGTGTGACTGAGCTGGTACTGAGAGCATCTCCAGTGCTGTTTTGCTTCCTAAACACCTCCTAAACACATTAATTGTACTGTTATATAGATAGATAGTAATTTGATTGTTTGTAGTCAGCTAGTGTGTACTGTATACTGTGCTAGGCTAGTGTTAGTCTGTGTGCAGGCTAGGCCTGCCAGCCTAGGGCAGCCTTAGCCTACTAGTACTACTAGCTTAGGTAGGTTAGGGATTCTAGTTAGTTGTGTACTATAGTTATAGTAGTTTAGTTAAATTGTACTGCTGCTGTTTGCTGTAGTCTGTTAGTTTATAGCTTTAGTACTGTTAGTTAATACTAGTTAGTTACTGATTGACTGTGTACAGGCCAGCATCCCTTGTTATCACCTGCTGTGACTGTCATTTGCCAGCGCACTCTGTTGATTGCGTCTGACCGTGTGTGACCGACCAACTGTAATTTGTCACCCACTGTCTGGCAGTTAGTTATATTGTTTACTGTTTAGTACAGCAGGCGTTTAATAGTTACTACCTGCGCGTACAACCGTACTACTACTAGGTAGGTGGTAGTCTCTCTTCCACTACTACTACCACCCACCCACCCCTTCATTTAATTTTTTTCATTTGTTACTGTGTGATTTATTACCTTTCTGTAGTAAATTGTTACTTTTGCAGGCCAACATCCCTTGTTGTCACCTGCTGTGTGACTGACATTTGCTGGCCCACCCTGTTGATTGCGTCTGACCGTGTGACCGACTGTAATTTGTCACCCACTGTCTGGCAGTTAGTTATATTGTTTACTGTTTAGTACAGCAGGCGTTTAATAGTTACTACCTGCGCGTACAACCGTACTACTACTAGCTAGGTGGTAGTCTCTCTTCCACTACTACTACCACCACCCACCACTTCATTTAATTTTTTTCATTTATTACTGTGTGATTTATTACCTTTCTGTAGTACATTGTTACATTCGCAGGCCAGCATCCCTTGTTGTCACCTGCTGTGACTGTCATTTGCCGGTGCACCCTATTGATTGCGTCTGACCATGTGTGACCGACCGTAATTGTCACCCACTGTCACACGAGTTAGTACTGTAGAGACTCACTGTTAGTAGTAGTACTACTACTACTACTACTACTACTACTACTACTACTACTACTACTACTACTACTACTACTACTACTACTACTACTACTTAAAAAAAATAAATTCATTTTTTGTTGACACTTACCACCAGTCAGTCACTCACCACCACCACCAACCCAGACTTTATTAAAGTTTACACCCTTTCCCGCCGTTTTCTACACATTTGTTTATTCGTATATAAGTGCAAAATGACTGGAAGAGGTAGAGGACGAGGCACCACCAGGAGAGGCAGCGCCATTGCAGCAGCCACTGCCAGCAGCAGCAGCAGCAGCAGCAGCAGGTCTGTGACTGGTCTGCCGCCAGCCACTGACCGAAGAGTTGGGGAGGAGGGAGCAGAGGCGCAACAGCAGCGCGTTGCACCCATCTTTGAGATGGGTCGTCGGTCGCCCCCGGCCCATTAAGGAGAGTCAGGCGCAGGCTGTGGTGAAACTGATGGTGGAGCAGGAAGCCACCGTTTCCAGCCAGGCCTCCAGCAGCAGCGAGACCAGTGCCACCACCACCAGCACTCCGGTCCGCAGAAGGCCTCCACCACCGCTTGAGGTCACAGTGACCCCATTGACCAGCCTGCCCTCAATGAGCTCGGTCTTCACCCCAGTGACTGCAGCTGTGTACAGGGATGTTGTGGAGAAGTTTGAGCAGGAGATAATGGGGACATCATCATGCAAGGAGGAGGAGTTGGAGGTGGAGCAGTTTGTTGTTGGCGCTGATGAGGAGGGGTGTGATGCAGGGGATTTTGGGCCACTGGATGTGGTTGAGGCGGGCTCAGAGGACATGTTTGGGGATGATGATGACGTGCTGGATCCTCCCTATGTGCCACCACCAGTACCACCAGCACACTTGCTTGAAGGCAGCTCGTCATCGGAGGAGGAGGTGTCTCTGGCACAGAGGCATGGCAGCAGCAAGGCGGCAAGCACAGGGCGTGGAAGGCAGGAGCCACAGCCTGCTGCTTCAGTCGCTACCACCACCCGCAGCAAACCTCCAACCAAACCAAAAAAGGCACAAGCCTCAAAGGCCACCAAAAAACCCCAGCCCTCAAGCTCAAAGGGCAGGTTGAAGTCCCCAGTCTGGCGGTTCTTAACTAAGTCCACAGAGGACCCGACCCCTGCAATTTGCAACAGTTGCAAGGTCAGTCTCAGCAGAGGTTGCGATCTCCTCAAGCTGAGTACCTCGTGCCTGTCGACCCACTTAGAGACCAGGTATTTTGAGGATTTTTGTGAGTATGAGAAGCTGATGCAAAGTGGCGCAGGCAGTGGTCAGAGCCAGAGAGCCACTGCACAGATTTCAGCAGCAGCAGCAGCATCCCACCCAGCAGCAGCAGCAGGAGCACAGAAGCAGCAACTCACTCCTCCCCCCCCCCCACCCCCCCGGGCAGCCAGTCCTCAGTTGCCTCATCAGCTCCCTCCACAGTGGCCTCCTCATCCTCCCGCGCAGGCAAACGCCGCCAGACCCTGCTCAGCGAGTCCTTTCCCGGTGTGACCAAGGTGTTGCCTCCCGCTCACATCCGGGTGCTGAACGGGTTGCTTGCCCGGGTCATGTGCTCCCAGCTCCTGCCATATTCCTTCGTGCAGGAGGGGAGTGACATGAGAGCGCTGCTGCATTTTGGGATCCCGGAGTGGCAAGTCCCCAGCCGCCACTACTTCTCCCGCACGGCGATCCCAGCACTGCACCGGTTTGCCATGGCGAACGTGGGCCGCGCACTCGATCACGCTGTGAGTGCGCGGATCGCCATAACCATGGATTCATGTAGCAGCCGTTTTGGGACAGAACGCTATCTGTCCTTTACGGCACACTGGGTCAGCCTGGTGGAAAGCCTGAGCGAGGAAGCAGCAGGTCCACCCTCGGGCGCATCAGCAGCAGCAGCGGCACCAGTCGCCCACTGGGCTGTGGTGCCACCACGCGGGGTCAGGGGAGAAGCAGCATCTTCCGCCGCCAAGCGACAACGCCACAGCAGCGTGAAGGCCCGCCACTGCCAAGTGCTGCTGGAGATGGTGAGCCTGGGGAAGAACAGTCTGACAGCAGCCAACGTGCTCCGCTACCCAAGGGAGCAGGAGAAGACGTGGCTGACCCCCAGAGGCCTCCGAGTCGGATTAGTGGTGTCCGACAATGCCACCAACCTGCTGGCTGCCATCAGCAGGGGACACTTATGCCACATCCCCTGCTTGGCCCACGTCCTGAACCTGGTGGTGCAGAAGTTCCTGCACACCTACCAGGGGATGGAGGAGCTGTTGGAAGCGGGGCGGAAAATTGTGCGCACTTTCCGCCGCTCAGCTGCTGCTGCATCAAAGCTGGCAGAGATCCAGCAGCGCGAGGGCCTGCCACCACACTGCCTTGTCATCGATGTGCCGACTTGCTGGAACTCCACCCTGGCGATGTTGGAGCGGCTGGTTGAGCAGAGGAGGGCTGTCAACCAATACATCGTGGAGGCCACTCTGGAAGGCAACACCAAACTCCAGCTCCTCACCAACGCACAGTGGGGGCAGATGCAGCAGGTCTGCTTGGTGTTGGCTCCCTTCCTGCAGGGAACCAACCTGGTGAGCCAGGAGCGGGCATCCCTATGCCAGTGGGTGCCCTTTGTTTGTCTGCTGGACAGGGCACTTGGCGATTTGTTGGATTTGGGGGAGGAGGCCCTAAAGCAGCTGGAACAGCAGCCGCCTGCGCAGTCCACTGCTGTGCAAGAATTTGAATCCCTGGAGGAGGATGAGGAGGAGTTGGAGGTGCTGGACGTCGCTGCTGAGGGGAAACAGCGGAGCACAGCAGCAGTGGTGCGAGGGTGGAGAGAGGAGGAAGAGGCTCAGGAGCCAGAGGAGGATGCTGACCCTGATGTCTCTGTGTCACGGACCACCCTGTTCCCCATGGCAGTGCACATGCTGCGTTGCCTGCGCACAGACCCCAGGGTGAAGCAGATGCAAGCGAGGGAGGACGCCTGCATCAGCATGATCCTGGATCCACGGCTGAGGGGGAAGTGGGCTCAGTTTCTGCCTGCTACAGGACGTGAGCAGCGCACAAGCGAGTTGCAGCAGCTCCTTGTTCGGCGACTGGAGGAAGCCTTCCCCCAGGCTTCCACCCCCTCTGTCCCTGTCCAACCAGCACAGCAGCCGGTGCCTGCGGCCAGCAGCAGCGTCAGGCGCCCAGGAGACCTTCTGTCATTGACGCAGGTGCTCTACATGACGGTAGAGCAGCCGAGAGAGGAGGTGCGTGCAGCAGCAGCAGAGGGAGTGGACAGACTGACATTTTTGAAGATCAACCAGGCCTGGATTGAAGACACGTTCCTGGCACCTACTGTTGGCGAGAGGAGGACATGAGGTGCCTGGGAATCATTCTTTGACAACATAAACCTTCATTCCCGGGGTCCTGAGAATTTGGCCTGGTGTTTCTTCACTTGCTGTGGTAGTAACGCTAGCTACCATGGCCTGTGACATGCCTGCTGCTGCCACACGTCACTCCTCTTCCTGCTGCTGTTGCTGATGTATTTATATATTTATGAATTTACTGATTTATTTATGAATTTATTTATTTGTGTATTTATTTATTTATTGTATTTATACAGTGCCAACATATTACGAAGTGCTGATTTTCCTCCTCCTGCTGTTCACCACACAATGCATGCCTGCTGCTGCCACACGTCACTCCTCTTCCTGCTGCTGTAGTTATCCTACTGTCTGTGCTCCCACCGCCAGGGTCCACAGAATACATTGCCTTCTGCCATTCGCCACTCCTCCTCCTCCTGCTGAGTTTATCCTCCTGTCTGTCTGTGTTCCCACCGCCACGGTCCACAGAATTATGCGCTGCTGCCATGCGCCACTAGCTATTACGCCACTACAATAGCTATACTGCTGTATAAAAAAAAAATTCTGAGGTGTCTGGGTTGAAAACTGTGCTGTCCCAGTTGTGCATTGGGCACAATTTGGGCTGCATGACTGCTGTCCGGAACCTCCTCTTGCTCTTTGCTGTTTATTTTCAGCCATGGTACCATTGGCCTGTGACATTGCCTGCTGCCATACGTCACTACTTCTCCTCCTGCTGCTGCTGTTATAGTTATCCTCCTGCCTGTCTGTGTTCCCACCGCCAGGGTCCACACATTGACTCCTGCCATTCGCCACTCCTCCTCTTCCTGCTGAGTTTATCCTCCTGCCTGTCTGTGTTCCCACCGCGAGGGTCCACAGAATTATGCGCTGCTGCCATGCAAAACTAGCTATTATGCCACTACAATAGCTATGCTGGTGTTGAAGATAACATTTTACAACAGTACAGTTCTGTAAGGGAAAAAACAAAGAATGTTGGTGGTGGACGGTGAAGAAGAAGAAGAATAACCATGTGAAGAAGAAGAATAACCATGTGAAGAAGAAGAAGAACCAGGTGAAGAAGAAGAACCAGGTGACGAAGGAAAAGAACAAGGTGAAGAAGAAAAGAACCAGGTGAAGAAGAACCAGATGATGTTGACGAAGAATAAGAAGATGAAGAAGAACCAGGTGAAGAAGAAGAAGAGAAGAACCAGGTGAAGATGAAGAAGAGAAGAACCAGGTGAAGAAGAAGAAGAGAAGAACCAGGTGAAGATGAAGAAGAGAAGAACCAGGTGAAGAAGAACAAGAGAAGAACCAGGTGAAGAAGAAGAAGAGAAGAACCAGATGAAGAAGAAGAACCAGATGATGATGATGAAGAAGGAGAATAAGAAGACGAAGAAGAACCAGGTGAAGAAGAAGATGAAAAAACAATTGAAGATGAGCCAGGTGAAGAAGAAGAACTTAAAGAACCAGATGCCAGCGAAGAAGAAGATGATGAAGATGATAGTAATGAATGATTGATGATGAGAAACAAAAAGAGGGTAAAACCGAAAAAGAAGATGGTGAAGAAAAAGATGGAGAGAAAAAAAAGAAGACGGTGACAATGAATAAACAAGAAATGCTGAAAAAAAAGTTTTCCATCACATTTTTTTTTAATATTTACATGTGATTTCCCTTTAAAAAAAAGAAAACCCATACGAATTTGCGAACAAAAATTTTCCCGAATTGCAACCCGAACCAAATTCGAATCCGAACCGAATTCGGCGATCGCATCCGAATCCGAATTTTCTGCGGGCCCGAATTCGAATGTACCCGAATCGAATTTTGGTACATTCGAGCAACCCTGATGACAACCCTTTGCAGCGGTGCATTAAACAGTGAGTTTGGTGTGTCAGTGTCAAGCAGTACACTACTTACACTACCTAATCCAAGTCTACACAAGCAAGATGTTTGAAAGCACTTTAGGGGCCTGATTTACAAAGCGGTGCTAACAGTTAGCACCCTGGTGAAAAGCCCTTTATCATGCCTAAACTCAGTTTAGGCATGATAAGTTTAGGCGTGATAAGTTTAAACACCAACTGGGTTAGCACCGCAGTGCACAGCTGATCAAAAGTTTTGCGCTAGCAAAGACTGGTGCACTTCGTATAAAGTTTAATGGCGCTGCTTTGCGTGCGGGACTTTGCAAGCGATCTAAACTTATCTAAACTTAGCATGCCTAAACTTATCACACCTAAACTTATCATGCCTAAACTTATCACACCTAGGGCTTGATTCACAAAGCGGTGCTAACAGTTAGCACCCTGGTGAAAAGCCCTTTATCATGCCTAAACTCAGTTTAGGCATGATAAGTTTAGGTGTGATAAGTTTAGGTGTGATAAGTTTAGGCATGATAAGTTTAGGTGTGATAAGTTTAGGCATGCTAAGTTTAAGCGCCAACTGCGTTAGCACCGCAGTGCACAGCTGATCAAAAGTTTTACGCTAGCAAAGACTGGTGCACTTTGTATAAAGTTTAATGGCGCTGCTTTGCGTGCGGGACTTTGCAAGCGATCTAAACTTATCTAAACTTATCATGCCTAAACTTATCACACCTAAACTTATCACACCTAAACTTATCACGCCTAAACTGGCTTTTCACCAGCATGGTGCAATGGTTATCATGCCTAAAGTCTTTTAGGCATGCTAAGTGGGTTAGCACCGCTTTGTGAATCGAGCCCCTAAACTGGCTTTTCACCAGAGTGGTGCAATGGTTATCATGCCTAAAGTCTCTAACTGGGTTAGCACCGCTTTGTGAATCGAGCCCCAGGTGTTAGACCCCTTGAAAAAACTTTTCCATCACTTTTGTGGCCAGAAATAGTCCCTGTAGGTTTTAAAATTCGCCTGCCCATTGAAGTCTATGGTGGTCCGTCCATGTTCACTTGTTTGCAAGCTTTTACGGAAGTTCGCATCCGCGGTCTGCTGACTCATAATCTGAGGTTCAAGCCATCTCTAAATCGGTCAAGGCATTTTCGAGTGATCGTGGCACATACATACATACATACACACACACACACACACATACATACTGTACATACACACATACATACTGTACATCCGATGTGACAAATGTAAAGTCATGCATTTTGGACGTACCAATGGTCTAGCACCATACAAAATAAATGGGATACAGTTGGGGACATCAAACTTGGAGAAGGACTTAGGAGTACTCATTGGGCCTGATTCACAAAGCGGTGCTAACAGTTAGCACGCTGGTGAAAAGCCCTTTATCATGCCTAAACTCAGTTTAGGCATGATGGGCTCGATTCACCAAGCGGTGATAACCCAGTTATCACGCCTAAAAGACTTTAGGCGTGATGACCTTTTCACCACTGAGTTATCACCGCTTTTTCCTGCTCTTCGCGCGAAGTTACCGCGCGAACGCGCGTTCGCGCGTTCGCGCGTGAGAGCGCGCGCAAAGTCCCATAGGGCTTAATGGGAGCTTCGCGCGAAGCGGGGACGCTGCGCGCGCACGCGCGCGGTTGCGCGCGCAAAACTTTGCGCGCGGCAACTTCGCGCGAGTTTCTACTTATCATGCCTAAAGTGACTTTAGGCGTGATAAGGGCCTTTTCACCACGGTGCTAACACTTTGCACCGCTTGGTGAATCGAGCCCGATAAGTTTAGGTGTGATAAGTTTAGGTGTGATAAGTTTAGGCATGATAACTTTAGGGGCTCGATTCACAAAGCGGTGCTAACCCTGTTAGAGACTTTAGGGGCTCGATTCACAAAGCGGTGCTAACCCAGTTAGAGACTTTGGGCCTGATTCACAAAGCGGTGCTAACAGTTAGCACCCTGGTGAAAAGCCCTTTATCATGCCTAAACTCAGTTTAGGCATGATAAGTTTAGGTGTGATAAGTTTAGGTGTGATAAGTTTAGGCATGATAAGTTTAGGTGTGATAAGTTTAGGCATGATAAGTTTAAGCGCCAACTGCGTTAGAACCGCAGTGCACAGCTGATCAAAAGTTTTACGCTAGCAAAGTCTGGTGCACTTCGTATAAAGTTTAATGGCGCTGCTTTGCGTGCGGGACTTTGCAAGCGATCTAAACTTATCTAAACTTAGCATGCCTAAACTTATCACACCTAAACTTATCATGCCTAAACTTATCACACCTAAACTGGCTTTTCACCAGAGTGGTGCAATGGTTATCATGCCTAAAGTCTCTAACTGGGTTAGCACCGCTTTGTGAATCGAGCCCTTTGGGCCTGATTCACAAAGCGGTGCTAACAGTTAGCACCCTGGTGAAAAGCCCTTTATCATGCCTAAACTCAGTTTAGGCATGATAAGTTTAGGTGTGATAAGTTTAGGTGTGATAAGTTTAGGCATGATAAGTTTAGGTGTGATAAGTTTAGGTGTGATAAGTTTAAGCGCCAACTGCGTTAGCACCGCAGGGCACAGCTGATCAAAAGTTTTACGCTAGCAAAGACTGGTGCACTTCGTATAAAGTTTAATGGCGCTGCTTTGCGTGCGGGACTTTGCAAGCGATCTAAACTTATCTAAACTTAGCATGCCTAAACTTATCACACCTAAACTTATCATGCCTAAACTTTTCACGCCTAAACTGGCTTTTCACCAGCATGGTGCAATGGTTATCATGCCTAAAGTCTTTTAGGCATGCTAACTGGGTTAGCACCGCTTTGTGAATCGAGCCCCTAAAGTCTTTTAGGCATGCTAACTGGGTTAGCACCGCTTTGTGAATCGAGCCCATTGGGCCTGATTCACAAAGCGGTGCTAACAGTTAGCACCCTGGTGAAAAGCCCTTTATCATGCCTAAACTCTGTTTAGGCATGATAAGTTTAGGTGTGATAAGTTTAGGTGTGATAAGTTTTTAGGCGTGATAAGTTTAAGCGCCAACTGGGCTAGCACCGCAGTGCACAGCTGATCAAAAGTTTTGCGCTAGCAAAGTCTGGTGCACTTTGCATAGAGTTTAATGGCGCTGCTTCGCGTGCGGGACTTTGAATGCGATCTAAACTTATCTAAACTTAGCATGCCTAAACTTATCATGCCTAAACTTATCATGCCTAAACTGAGTTTAGGCATGATAAAAATGGTTATCACGCCTAAAGTCTCTAACTGGGTTAGCACCGCTTTGTGAATCGAGCCCCTTGACAACAAGTTAAATAATCGTACTCAATGCCAAGCAGCTGCAGCTAAAGCGAACAAAATTTTCGGATGCATTAAAAGGGAAATAAAAACTCGAGATGCGAGCATAATATTGCCCCTGTTTAACTCTCTAGTAAGGCCACATCTGGAATATGGAATTCAGTTCTGGGCACCACATTACAAAAAAGATATTGCAGTTTTAGAGCAGGTGCAGAGACGAGCAACAAAATTGATACGTGGGATGGAAGGTCTCACTTATCAAGAAAGGTTAGATAAACTGGGTTTATTTAGTCTAGAGAAAAGACGCCTTAGAGGGGATCTAATTAACCACCCTGGCGTTCTGATTAAATCGCCAGGGTGGCTGCGGGAGGGTTTTTTTTAAATAAAAAAAAAACTATTTCATGCAGCCAACTGAAAGTTGGCTGCATGAAAGCCCACTAGAGGGCGCTCCGGAGGCGATCTTCCGATCGCCTCCGGCGCCCAGAATAAACAAGGAAGGCCGCAATGAGCGGCCTTCCTTGTTTTGCTTATATCGTCGCCATAGCGACGAGCGGAGTGACGTCATCGACGTCAGCCGACGTCCTGACGTCAGCCGCCTCCGATCCAGCCCTTAGCGCTGGCCGGAACTTTTTGTTCCGGCTACGCTGGGCTCAGGCGGCTGGGGGGACCCTCTTTCGCCGCTGCTCGCGGCGGATCGCCGCAGAGCGGCGGCGATCAGGCAGCACACGCGGCTGGCAAAGTGCCGGCTGCGTGTGCTGCTTTTTATTTGATGTAAATCGGCCCAGCAGGGCCTGAGCGGCAGCCTCCGGCGGTGTTGGACGAGCTGAGCTCGTCCAGACCGCTCAGGTGGTTAACATGTATAAATATATCGGAGGGCAATATAATAGCTTGGCGGATGAGCTTTTTGTCCCTAGGCCTTCTCAAAGGACTAGAGGACATGATCTGCGCATGGAGGAAAAACGTTTTAGCCATTAATTTAGGAAAGGGTTCTTTACAGTTAGTGATTAAGATGTGGAATGCATTGCCACAGGAAGTCGTTATGGCAAACTCTATACCTGCATTTAAAGGGGGCTTAGATGCTTTCCTTGCGTTGAAAGACATCCATGGCTACAATTACTAGGTAATGCCTAATGATGTTGATCCAGGGATTTTATCTGATTGCCATCTGGAGTCGGGAAGGAATTTTTCCCTTTAGGGGCTAATTGGACCATGCCTTATAAGGGTTTTTTCGCCTTCCTCTGGATCAACAGGGATATGTGAGGGAGCAGGCTGGTGTTGTACTTTATACTGGTTGAACTCGATGGACGTATGTCTTTTTTCAACCAAAATAACTATGTAACTATGTAACTATATATATGTTACAGCCAGAACCCAAAGTCTGGCTACTTCAGGTTCTTGCTGGTCAAAATGCGAAGTGGCAGTCTCACTGTGGCCAATGTGAGAAATAATTGCTTCCTGGTGGCCAATGTGAGAAATGAATGCTAAGGGTCCGTAATGAATAATTAAGCCACCTCATGGTGCTGGCATTGTAATGAATGTTATGTGTCTGTGTGCAGGGTCGGACTGGGCCACAGTAGTACAGTTTTTCCCTCGGTGGGCCTCACAATTGCTGGCACTTGACATTACTTGTCATTGCTCACAATCAAATGATTCCCACCATATCTAGCCTAGTGTGCTATATTTGTAGTATTTATTTATATAGCACTGACATCTTCTGCAGCACTTTACAGAGTACATAGTCATGTCACTAACTGTCCTCAGAGGAGCTCACAATCTAATCCTGCCATAGTCATAGTCTAATGTCCTCACATATTATTATTATTATGTATTTATATAGCACTGACATCTTCTGCAGCACTTTACAGAGTACATAGTCATGTCACTGACTGTCCTAAGAGGAGCTCACACTCTGATCCTACCATATTATTATTATTATGTATTTACATAGCACTGACAGCTCCTGCAGCACATTACAGAGTACATTACATAGTCATGTCACTGACTGTCCTAAGAGGAGCTCACACTCTGATCCTACCATACCCATCGTCTAATGTCCTGCCATATTATTATTATTATTATGTATTTACATAGCACTGACATCTTCTGCAGCACATTACAGAGTACATAGTCATGTCACTGACTGTCCTCAAAGGAGCTAACAGTCTAATTAATGTCATATGTATGGTAACTAGGACATTACTTTATATTGAAGGAGGGGACTCTATGCAAAGTTTTGCTGGGCAGCAGTGTCTCTGAATTACAATGCTGCTAAGATCATGTACATTTGGCCCTGTCCATAATACATCATGACCACGCCCACCTTCCGGTGCATGGGCACACTCTTTTTTCACTGCAATCATGGGATGTGTGGGCCCCAGGTTGAAATTTTTGTGGTGGGCCCCCAGTGTCCCAGTCCGACCCTGTCTGTGTGTAAAAGTGGTGCTTGTAGTTTCTCTCTCTCCTTACATTACAGTTCTGTCTGCTTTGATTTTATCTGACTACCATTTCTGTCAGCTTTGTTTTGACTAAATTACTGCTTTTATAATCAGGGCCGGATTTGTACTTTCCAGTGCCCTAGGTCTGCTTTCACCTACCGCCCCCCCCCCCCCCCCCCATCCCCCACCGCTGCCACCACCGAAAATATTCCGTCCAACACTCTGACTAGCGATCATTGGTTTGTATGGGCTCATTTCAGTTGTGCTGCTCTGCCTCCCATTCAGCCAAGAATCAGAGGATGCTCTGTCTGCTCAATAATTCCTGTAATTTGCGCTCCTGCCCGAATGTGCACAGCAGCCAATAGTGTTCTGGGCATGCATACTTGAGAAATGACGCTGATGTATGTACTTGTCAATAATGCATAACACTATACTGGCATTGGTTGCTGTGCACATCTGGGCAGGAGCAGAAAACTTGCGCAAGTCGCAAGTGGCCAGAGCATGCGCTGCTTCTTTGTCCTCTGTGCGACTCGCTGCAATCAGAGCCACAAACAGGTGACAGGACAGCTCAATGGAGAGAAGCCCATCCAAAACAGAGAACAGGTATGTAGCAAACATCCTCTCAATACCCACTTTGGATGTTTCGTTGTAATTAGAGCGGACCTGAACTCAGAACTTCCTCTCCGCTTCTAAAGATACACAACAACATAACCTTTAAAAAAAAACATTTCTTTGTTACAGTTGATACAAATCCTGCAATAAATCGGCAGTGTCTACTTCCTGCTTTCATGGAAGCAGACATATTGTTAACATTCTGTGCTTTCAAATGAGCTTAGATGTTGTGGCAGTCATGGGACACAGGGGAGAGATCAAATTACAACTTCAGATTAGACACAGATGAGGGGGAAATACACAGACTCTCTAAAAACATACAAGGTGGATTTTTCTGTTTTCCTTCTGTCCTGTGCAAGAGTTCAGCTCCACTTTAAAGCATCTGAATGATATTTATTTATATTTGCTGAAAAATCAATGTATCTCTTTTGAATGCTGAAAGTACATATGATGGTTTGCTCTAACATATTGACAGTATACAGGAGCAAAGTCTGAAGAAGGCTTATTCGCATTCGCAGAAAGATTACTTTTTTTCTTTTAAGCCAATAAATAGTATCATCCTCATTCAAAACTCTCTGCTTTCGCTGATGGCTAAGATGGAACAATGCTTTACTGCTACAGGAAAGGAGAAGGATGCCAAACCGTACACACTAGCATCAGGCCCGGCCCGCTCATGAGGCGGGGTGAAACATTTGCCTCAGGCGGCAGATCTGGGGGGGGCGGCACCCGCCTGTCTGTGGATGCTGGGTGCCGCCCGCTGAGCTGGAGGGGTAGCTGGCAGAAAGGGGGTATTGGGCCTAGCAGTCCCTCGCCTGGGTCCCCCGATCTGCACTCCTCTTCCAGTGTAAGTAACCAGCTGCGCAGGGCCGGCCCTAGACTTTTTGCCGCCTGAGGCAAAATTAGAAAAAAAATCGCTCCCTTCCCCCCCCCGTGGGTGGGTGGGGGGGGGGGGGGTGGTGGTGCCGCCGAGCTGGAGGGGTAGCTAGCAGAAAGGGGGTATTGGGCCTAGCGGCGGGGAGGGGGGTCGGACCCCCCCCTCCCTCGCCTGGGTCCCCCGATCTGCGCTCCTTCTCCAGCGTAAAGTACCAGCCAACCTGCATATGAGAAGAGGCAACGGGCGGGGGAATCACTCACCTTCCGCGTTCCATCGTGCGCTCCACCGACGTCACTTCCTGCAAGGCCGTCCACTTACAATACAGTGGGCGGCGTTGCCGGAAGTGACGTCAGTGGAGCACGCGATGGAACGCGGAAGGTGAGTGATTCCCCCGCCCGTTGCCTCTTCTCATATGCACGCTGGCTGGTACTTTACGCTGGAGGAGGAGCGCAGATCGGGGGACCCAGGCGAGGGAGGGGGGGGGTCCGACCCCCCTCCCCGCCGCTAGGCCCAATACCCCCTTTCTGCCCGCTACCCCTCCAGCTCGGCGGGCGGCCCCAGCGTCCATGGACGGGCGGGTGCCGCCCCCCAGATCTGCCGCCTGAGGCAAATGTTTCACCCCGCCTCATGAGCGGGCCGGCCCTGCAGCTGCGTGCATAAAGATGAAGAGGCAACGGGCGGGGGAATCACTCACCTCTTCCGCGTTCCATTGTGTGCTCCACTGACGTCACTTCCGGCAACGCCACCCACTGTATTGTAAGTGGACGGCCTTGCAGGAAGTGACGTCGGTGGAGCGCACGATGGAACGCGGAAGAGGTGAGTGATTTCCCCGCCCGTTGCTTCTTCATCTTTATGCACGCAGCTGGTTACTTAACGCTGGAGGAGGATCGCAGATCGGGGGACCCAGGCGAGGGAGCGGGGGTCCGACCCCCCTCCCCACCGCTAGGCCCAATATCCCCTTTCTGTCAGCTACCCCTCCAGCTCAGCGCCCCCCCCCCCCCCCACGGCTGGGGAGGGGCGATTTTTTTCTTATTATGCCTCAGGCGGCAAAAAGTCTATCTCAAAAATTAATAACCCGAGTGTCTGCTTGTGCTTAAATAATGTTTTATTAATTATCTGCAAAATAGCAACACTTAATATTTGGTTCACACATCATTAAAATCTGTTTTAAAAACCAAAGATGGACACAAGAGCTTGCTCATACTTAATTCCCATCATCCCCATGAAGGTATGTCGCCGCTTTGATCGCCCAGCCGAGGCCTATGCAGATCAAACGGTTACCCATTCATGTATGGATTCCTGTGGGACCACCACCAGGCGCACACCATGAGGCCTCCACATGCATGCAAACACTACACAGTGCACTGTGTCATAGGGTTGCTTCTAAAGGTATCAATTGGATCAGGCTGTTCCCTGTTGATCATAGATGTATAGTCCACCAGATGGAGGATATGTGGATTATTGATGGCCCTAATGCCTCCCTACAGAGACTCTCAGTCTTTAGCCAATCAGCACAATCCTCACAATGACAGCAGATTCGCCCAGAGTGACACCCTATGCTGCTGCTGCAGCTCAACTTCTTTCCTCACACATCATGTCTTCAACAAGTCAGCTCACTGCGGAATGCCCACTGCAGATGCCGGTTTTTAAGCTTTTACTCATGGCCACTCGACCATCCAGCGCTCACACGTGTCCATCTATCCCCGCCCCCGCGTCAGTGGACGGGGATAGATGTACACGTGTGAGCGCTCACATACCCGGCACGCCGGGCGGCACTGTTAATCCCCCGCAAGCTGGAAGTATACTGAACGGAGTGTGGAAGGTGGAAAGAGGTGATGCGGACACAGCGTCGGGCAGTGGAGAACGCATGAGCCCTGAGCAGAGCTCCCTCTGAAGCACAGAGCGCACGCTGGATGGTCGAGTGGCCATTAAAAACCGGCATCTGCAGTGGGCATTCCGCAGTGAGCTGACTTGTTGAAGACATGATGTGTGAGGAAAGAAGTTGAGCTGCAGCAGCAGCATAGGGTGTCACTCTGGGCGAATCTGCTGTCATTGTGAGGATTGTGCTGATTGGCTAAAGACTGAGAGTCTCTGTAGGGAGGCATTAGGGCCATCAATAATCCACATATCCTCCATCTGGTGGACTATACATCTATGATTAACAGGGAACAGCCTGATCCAATTGATACCTTTAGAAGCAACCCTATGACACAGTGCACTGTGTAGTGTTTGCATGCATGTGGAGGCCTCATGGTGTGCGCCTGGTGGTGGTCCCACAGGAATCCATACATGAATGGGTAACCGTTTGATCTGCATAGGCCTCGGCTGGGCGATCAAAGCGGCGACATACCTTCATGGGGATGATGGGAATTAAGTATGAGCAAGCTCTTGTGTCCATCTTTGGTTTTTAAAACAGATTTTAATGATGTGTGAACCAAATATTAAGTGTTGCTATTTTGCAGATAATTAATAAAACATTATTTAAGCACAAGCAGACACTCGGGTTATTAATTTTTGAGATAGGAGTTGTACACAGGTACCCAAGTGGCTCCCCATAGCGGGTAGTGCAACAAATATTGGATGTGGCCGCCAAAATCCATATAGCAGATAATTCTTGGCAAAAAGTTTAGGGCCGGCCCTGACTAGCATAGAGGTAGTAATAGCTCAGGTGGCAGTGACAGTATAGCAATGAAAAGAAAGCAAACAGCATTTTTATTCCTGCAGTTCTCACAGATGGTAGGAACTGAAGGACAGAAAATGAGTCAGGAAAGAGTTAACTGAGACCACTGCTGGCTAGGAAGAAAAAAAACCTAAAGCCATAAATTTAGGTAGACTAGAGATAAGAAAGTGTAATTTACAGCTGCTGGGGTCAGTGTCACAGCTGTAAAGGAGAAAGGAAGAAACTGGCAGAGCTCACTGTCACAGGAGCCCTAGTGGTCAGACCGCAAATTGCCTTCCAATCGGTTTCAGCACACAGACCATGCAAGCTTTGGTCGCGATCTTTGCGCAGAAACAGACAGAAATTTGGGCAGCAGCCCGACCAGAAGGGAGCCTGTGAGGTACGGTAATTACAACTTACACACTATTTCAGGGTATCTGCCACCACCACTGGTATGGGCCAGTGGACCCAACTGACTGACTAGTCCTGCAAATAAAAACGGTTAAACACACTTTATTCTGTCTAGCTAGTAACAACGGTAGCGTCTCTTCAGAAGTCTGAGTTCAGTTTGTGCGGCTGAGAAGCAGGGTAGCGGAACAGTGAATGACTTTGATAAAGTATTTTATTCACGGGCAATATAAATAATTAATATATACAGGCAATTATTAAAATCAACAATTATTGAAACAGTAATAGCCAGCATGAAAAATAAAAGAAAGGGAGAAAAAATACTTAGTTTCATGGAAAAATGTCCTTTTGTGGGAAGAATCATAAAGTCCTTGGTAAAATCCTTTGTTTCAGCTCAATTTAAAATCCAAGCAAAATGGTTTCAAGTTCCGCAAAGTTCTTTGTTTCAGAGCAAAATTCAAAGTTCAGCAAGATGGCCGCCAACCATGTGTCCTCTGGCTGGCAGTAGACCGTTCTCATACAGATGGAATGTGGAGGACTGAGGGAAGGGCCCCTCGCAGATACTTTTGATGAAGCTGGTTTGGGGGTGTGGCAATGCCGGCCCCCTCTGAATTACCAACCAATGACAGTGTAACGCTTGTGGAACTTTCTCCGTGATCAGCGCACAACGCGTGCGCTGACACGGCGGAAATCCTCCACAAGCGTATATTTGCAGGCACCCAGCAAAAGGTGCTACGCACCTGTAGAGGGAAATTCCTGTCGGCAGATGGCGCTGGGGAGTGCAGAGGAACCAATCCTCTGTACCTCCACAAGTGCCAGACAGGAATTGTACGAAGCGCAGAACGCAATCGCAAGAGAGGCGATTGCGAATGAGAGCGAGCAAAGGGACAGGTTGTATGTGTGTGCGCCAATCCAGTCGCCACCCCGTGACCGCGCACACACAACAGCAGATATGAAATAGGAACGCGATCGCGAGAGGTGCGATCGCCAGACGTGACACAAGGCAGATCAGAATAGAATATGAGGGTAGCAAAGGCACAGCAAATAATACAATGAGAAGATGCGGAAAATAATAAACGCTAGCTAACCGCGAACACCGCACTCATTCGCAACAGTGCACGCGGTTATGCGCGGTCTCCACGTGATAAGCACAATAGAGACAAGCACGCCTAACTAACCATCGACAGACAAACATGAAACAGAGGACGCGAGCGCTTGCTTAACGGTTACCTCACCGAGCCTCCAGCAAGCGTAGCAGACAAGAAAGACACACGAAAACAGGGACAAGCGAGAGATAGGATCCACAGCACTAGCGAAAAGTGGCTAGCGCGATCCAGGTACAGAGTAGCAGAACAGAAGGATCCCCTGCGCTAGCGAAAAGTAGCTAGCGCGATCCCAGGAGACAGAACAGAAGAGATAGCTGGTAGCAACCGCTGCACCAGCTATACTCCAAGAACAGAGATCAGAACCATTTCCTGTCGACCACCGTTGGGACAGGACAATGGCAACAGGCAAGACAAGACAGAACAGGCAATACAGATAATACAACCTGACTGGGCTAGAAGGGGAGCTTAAAGCAACCCCCAGGAATTAACTATACTAGATAGCAATGGCTGACACTCCAGCAGTGTCCATCAGGAACAGACCATGGAAGGGAAATGACCAGCAAAGCCTTCTGGGAAACATAAAGCTCTTATAGTGCCAGTCATCAAAGAAGGCAGGTAGGGGATTTGCATAACGAATGTATGCAAATTCCCCAGCAAGAGAACAGACCAGAAACTTGCAATGGAAAGACAGGTCTCTGTTCCAGAGACCTGCAGCCCACAGACTAGAGGAATGGACAAACAGCTGTCTGCCTGTGCAGCCAGCTGAGAGGATCATCACAGACAGTTCATTTCCTCTGAGAGATTTTAGGTTTTAAACTTACAAACTGACGTAACTCACAAACGATACACGTCATATTTAGGGGGATAACAGATTCATACTTGTCGGAAAATACAGATTAATATGACATCAGACATGGCTAGTGCAGCGGACCCATTTCTTGAGAAGGCTCATACCTCAATAACCGGACGGGCTATCACAATGAATTTCATTTCAGCACGGTGGCCAGATTTTACCGAATAAGACTATATGAATTTCATAGCTGTGCGATGTATGGTTGCCATATAATCGACAAGAAACCATACCTCATGTGCATTCAGATGGCCCGTGGTCGGTGCCGGATAGTCTGAAGTGAAAGCAGGTTTTGAATAGCCCCCTGCTGGGATTAGCTTCCTTGGCTCTGAAAAGTAGTGATGGGCCGAACCTCCGATTTTAGGTTCGCGAACTTCCGCGGAAGGTTCGGTTAGCGAACAAGTTTGCGAACCGCAATAGAATTCAATGGGGAGGCGAACTTTGAAAAATAGAAAAAAATTATGTTGTCCACAAAAGTGATGGAAAAAATGTTTCAAGGAATCTAACACCTGGAGGGGGGCATGGCGGAGTGGGATACACGCCAAAATTGAATGCAAAACAGCGTTTTAAGGGCAGAAATCACATTGAATGCTAAATTGCAGGCCTAACGTGCTTTAAAACATCTTGCATGTGTATACATCAATCAGGTAGTGTAATTAGCGTACTGCTTCACACTGACACACCAAACTAACTGTGTAACGCACCACAAGTTACCAGCTGTTTGTGTAGTGACGGCCATGCTGGACTACTCCGCAACATGGCGAGATTGCTCTTCCTCACTCAGTGATGTCAGGTAATGTGTGACTGCCTTATCAACTTTCCATGGCATTGTTAAAAAGCTTACGTTTTGTTTTTAAATTACATTTTCTACTTGCTGTGTACTTGTTCAGTACCGCTACAATGAGAATCCTATGGAGGCGGGCAAGTCTGGCATTGTGACCCCAGGTAATGGCCGGGGAATGAGGGTTTGAATCCGGTGTGAAGCCTGAGCAACGGCTACCACTACACATCAAGGAGGGCAGCAGGCAGACATGCACGCCCGCCCCGAGGTAGTGACCAAAAATAACAATACAGGAGGAGGACTTTCGAGGCCCTGCTGTGTATTTGAATGAATGTACTTTAAATCCTTTAACGAGAACCAGTTATGGCAGGCAAAGATGACACCACATTCCTTTCATGAGAATCATATGGAGGCGGGCAAGTCTGCCATTTGTGACCCCGGGTAATGACCGGGGAATGAGGGATGGAATCCAGTGTGGAGCCTGAGCAACGGCTACCACTACACATCCAAGGAGGGCAGCAGGCAGGCATGCACGCCCGCCCCTAGGTAGTGACCAAAAATAACAATACAGGACTCAGGAGGACTTTTGAGGCCCTAATTGTAATGAATCAACTTTAAATCCTTTAACGGGAATCCGTTATGGAGGGCAAGTCTGCCATTGTCACCACGGGTAATGGGCGTGGAATGAAGGTTGGATTCAGGCCCAAAGTGGGAGCCTGCTGAGACCCATGCTGTACCTGCCCTGACCGTGCTTTGCAGACCAGGCATCTGTGGTCAGATGGACCCTTGACCCAGCGGAAGACAAACCAAGTCGAAAGCAATTGGCAAGAATGTTTTATGGAGGGCAAGTTTGCCATTTTTTTCAGTTGTTTGAAACTGTAGATGGTTGTATTTTTCAATTGTTTGAAACTGTAGATGGTTGTATTTTTCAATTGTTTGAAACTGTAGATGGTTGTATTGCGTTCCGGAGTTGGAGCCTAAGAAACGGCTACCACCACACATCCAGGCTAGGAGGGCAGCAGGCAGGCATGCACGCCCACCCCAAAGTAGTGACCAAAAATAACTATACAGGACTCAGGAGGACTTTTGAGGCCCTAATTGTAATTAATCAACTTTAAATCCTTTAACGGGAATCCGTTATGGAGGGCAAGTCTGCCATTGTCACCACGGGTAATGGGCGTGGAATGAAGGTTGGATTCAGGCCCAAAGTGGGAGCCTGCTGAGACCCATGCTGTACCTGCCCTGACCGTGCTTTGCAGACCAGGCATCTGTGGTCAGATAGACCCTTGACCCAGCGGAAGACAAACCAAATCGAAAGCATTTGGCAAGAATGTTTTATGGAGGGCAAGTTTGCCATTTTTTCAATTGTTTGAAACTGTAGATGGTTGTATTTTTCAATTGTTTGAAACTGTAGATGGTTGTATTTTTCCATTGTTTGAAACTGTAGATGGTTGTATTTCGTTCCGGAGTTGGAATCTAAGAAACGGCTACCACCACACATCCAGGCAAGGAGGGCAGCAGGCAGGCATGCACGCCCGCCCCGAGGTAGTGACCAAAAATAACAATACAGGACTCAGGAGGACTTTTGAGGCCCTAATTGTAATGAATCAACTTTAAATGCTTTAACGGGAATCCGTTATGGAGGGCAAGTCTGCCATCCATTCAAGTGCAAGTTCTGCACTGACTGCCAGGTATATTACAATGTGCAGTCACAGATGCAGTGAAAGGTATGCAGTGACTGCAAACAGCCGTTTGTGTAGTGACGGCCGTGCTGGACTGGTGCGCACCATGACGAGAGTGCAGGTGATGGTGGCTTTTCAGCCCATATGGTCGCCCGGCTGATGTAGCTGAATGACAGAACAGTGACTGTCCAGCTGATCAAATTTGGTCTGACCACAATGAAACAACGACCTTATTATCTTTGCTGTGCCACCCCCACCCGAGACACTCATATAGCCGGCGGTCATTGCTTCATTGTGATACGCAAGCCCCTTCACTGCGTCAAGGTAATGATCACGAAGGGGGATGGGCACATGTACATGCCTTTTGTTTTTTGTTGCAGCCGCTTGCAGTGTAGCCAGAAAAATTAGGCAGGCATGTGCACGCCCCAGAAAAATTAGCATAGCGGCCGCTGCTAGCAGCGGCCTTAATAATTTAGGAATCTGCCTAGAATCATGGACCCTGTTGGTGGTGGCGGCCTGCAGGCAGAGATGCTGTGTGTGGGGACTGACTTAGTCTTCGGTCGTGCAATAGCCCTCAGGGATCCATGCCTCATTCATTTTGATAAAGGTCAGGTACTGAACACTGTCATGACTTAGGCGACTTCTCTTCTCAGTGACAATGCCTCCAGCTGCACTGAAGGTCCTTTCTGACAGGACGCTTGCGGCAGGGCAAGAGAGAAGTTGTATGGCAAATTGGGACAGCTCTGGCCACAGGTCAAGCATGCGCAACCAGTAGAGCAAGGGTTCATCGTCGCTGCTTGCAGTCGCAGTGTGTACATCCACACTTAAGGCCAGGTAGTCTGCTACCTGCCGGTTCAGGCATTGGTGGAGGGTGGATCCCGAAGGGCTACTGCGAGGCGTTGGACTAAAGAATGTCCGCATGTCCGACATCACCCCGAGATCGCTGGAGCGTCCTGTCCTAGCCTGCGTGGACTGGGGAGGAGAAGGAGGATTACTGCCAGTGGTACCTTTATTGCGTTGTACTGTCACATCACCCTTAAATGCATTGTAAAGCATCATTGACAGCTTGTTCTGCAAGTGCTGCATCCTTTCCGCCTTATGTTGTGTTGGTAACAGGTCTGCCACTTTGTGCCTGTACCGAGGGTCTAGTAGCGTGGCCACCCAGTACAGGTCATTCGCCTTGAGTTTTTTGATACGGGGGTCCCTCAACAGGCTGGACAACATGAAAGAGGCCATCTGCACAAAGTCGGATCCAGACGTACTCTCCATCTCCTCTTGCTCTTCCACAGTGACGTCACGCAACTCCTCTTCCTCCCCCCAGCCACGAACAATACCACGGGAATGTGGAGCATCAGAAGCCCCCTGTGACGGCTGCTGCGGTTGTTCTTCTGCCGCCGCCGCCTCTTCCTCCTCCACAGAAACACCTTCCTCATAATCGTCATCCGAGTCTAACTCCTCTCCTTCCCCACACGACTCCTCTTCTTCCTCCTCCTCCCCCCTCTGTGGTGCCGCAGGTGTCGAGGAAACATGTGGTTTGGATGAAAATCGCTCCCTCGACTCCTCCTGCCGTAGCAGTTCCTGTTCCCACTCCTCCACAGCTTCATCCACCACTCTACGCACGGCACGCTCCAGGAAGTAAGCGTAGGGGATCAAGTCGCTGATGGTGCCTTCAGCGCGACTCACCAGGTTGGTCACCTCCTCAAACGGCCGCATGGTCCTGCATGCATTTCGCATTAGTGTCCAGCTGTTGGGCCACAACATCCCCATCTTCCCAGATTGTGTCCTTCTACTGTAGTTGTACAGGTACTGGGTGACGGCTTTCTCCTGGTCTAGCAGGTGAGAGAACATGAGCAGGGTGGAATTCCAGCGAGTTGGGCTATCGCATATCAAGCGTCTCACCAGCAAGTTGTTTTTCCACTGAATGTCCACAAAGCGTGCCATGGCCGTATAAGACCGCTTGAAATTCCCACACAACTTCCTGGTCTGCTTCAGGACGTCCTCTAAGCCTGGGTACTTTGAGACAAATCTTTGCACGACCAGATTCAGCACATGTGCCATGCAGGGTACATGTGTCAGCTTTCCCAAATTCAAAGCGGAAAGGAGATTGCTGACGTTGTCACACACCACGTTGACGATCTCCAGCTGGTGCGGGGTCAGCCATTGCTCCACCTGTTTGTTAAGAGCAGCCAGGAGAGCTGCTCCAGTGTGACTCTCGCTTTAAGGCAAGACATGTCTAAAATTGCGTGACACCGTCGTACCTGGCATGCAGCGTAGGCTCTGGGGAGATGGGGCTGTGTAGCTGGAGAGGAAGAGAAGATGGCAGCACCGCTAGAGTTCAACTGCCACTCAGCCAAGGAGGAGGAGGGAGGTTGACAGCGAAGAGGATGTAGCTGGAGGAGAAGGAGAGGAGGTGGCAGGAGGCCTGCCTGCAAGCCGTGGAGGTGTGACAAGTCCGTCCGCTGCGCAGCCACGTACTACCTGCTTGCTGCCATCGGTCACCAGGTTGACCCAATGGGCTGTGTACGTAATGTAGTGGCCCTGCCCATGCTTGGCAGACCAGGCATCCGTGATCAGGTGGACCCTTGACCCAACGCTCTTCGCAATAGATGACACCACTTGCCTCTGAACTGCACGGTACAGTTTGGGTATGGCCTTTCGTGAAAAATAAGTGCGGCCTGGTATCTTCCACTGGGGTGTCCCAATGGCCACAAATTTACGGAAAGCCTCTGACTCCACCAGCTTGTATGGTAATAGCTGGCGAGCTAATAGTTCCGCAACACCAGCTGTCAGACGCCGGGCAAGAGGGTGACTGGCCGAAATTGGCTTCTTCCGCTCAAAGACTTCCTTCACAGACACCTGGCTACTGCTGTGGGCAGAGGAGCAGGAACCGCTCAAGGGCAGAGGCGGTGTGAAGGAGGGTGGCTGTGAAGGTTCATGGGAGAAAGCGGATGAAGACGATGCACCTGAAGGAGGAAGAGGAGAAGGAGGGTGGCTTGTCTTTTGAGGGGTGCTGCTTTTCCTCAGGTGTTCTTCCCATAGCTGTTTGTGCTTTTTCTCCAGGTGCCTTCGTAAGGCACTTGTCCCTATGTGAGTGTTGGCCTTTCCACGGCTCAATTTTCGGAGGCAGAGAGAACAGATGGCTTTGCTCCTATCTGAGGCACACACGTTAAAATATTTCCAAACCGCTGAGCCCCCCTGGGGTGATGGCACTACGGTGGCATCAACAGCTGACCTTGAAGGGCATGTGGGCTGGCTGGCCATAGCTGGCGATACATGGCGCCGGACACTGCCCCCAGCTGTTTCTGAGGACGAGCTCCCTCCGCTTCTATCATGGAGTTGTTTCCTCCTACTCCTCTCTGGCTCCCCCTCTGAACTGTCCCCCTGGTCATCTCCTCTATTGGGAAAATACGTGGCATCCGTATAATCGTCATCATAATCCTCCTGCCCAGCTTCGCTTTCCTCAGACAACTCCACAACTGCACCAACTTCAGGTGGTTCATCATGCCCCCTCCTCACACGTTACGTCCATACTATCGCCACCTAACTCAGACGTATGAGGTGGTGTACCTGCGCCTTCTTCTTGTTGTTGCAGTAGTGGCTGTGAATCAGTGATTTCACCACCACCACCAAATACCTCCTGCAAAGTGTCAAATGCAGCGGATGTGGTGCTTGTTGTAGTGCTGGTGGCTGCGGGAGATGAGGTGTTCTGTGTTAAATACTCAAGCACATCCTCACAATTTTGGGAAGTCATGGCACGTGCCTTCTTCTGAGCACTGTACTTTGGGCCAGGTCCACACGAAATCACAGCAACACCACCTCGCACAGACCTGCCAGTGCCAGGTGGCCTTCCTCTGGGTCTGCCTCTACCTCTTCCTCTACCTGGTTTGTCCATTTTGTCCATCTCGGGGGGAAGCTAGGTATATGCAGAGAGGTGAGTTCACTCAACACAAAAAAGGTAGTTATATGCAGAGAGGTGAGTTCACTGAACACAAAAGGTAGTTAGATGCAGTCAGCTGAGTTCACTCAACACAAAGGTAGTTATATATGCAGTGAGGTGAGTTCACTGAACACAACAGGTAGTTAGATGCAGTCAGCTGAGTTCACTCAACACAAAGGTAGTTATATGCAGTGAGGTGAGTTCACTCAACCCAAAGGTAGTTATATATGCAGTGAGGTGAGTTCACTCAACCCAAAGGTAGTTATATCCAGGGCTGTGGAGTCGGAGTCGGAGTCGTGGAGTCGGAGTCGTGGAGTCGGGCAATTTTGGGTGCCTGGAGTCGGAGTCGGGAAAAAATGCACCGACTCCGACTCCGACTCCTAATGAATTTGTAACTGTAATTAAAATAGAAAATATGATAAAATGTTCTATTTCTCAGATAATAGTCATTAAAAATAATGTATATATACAGTATATATACAGTAATAGCTGTGCTTAGTCCACAAAAATGAAATAAACCAATCAAAATTAGTTACTTGTGCTGCTTCAATAAAGCAGTCCCCGTATTTTTAAGGTCAGATATACATATCTGATTGTGACTGTATATATGATGTGTACACAGGAATCTCTTATATACACTAAATAACATCTATGCTGTAAGAATAAAGCCTGATGTGTAGCTGTGTCACTAATAGAGATGGTCAATGAGATGGAAATAATTCTGCATTGATGCTGATTTATGCAAATGTATGCACTCCCTTTGCTGATGAAATCAAATAATGTGATATGTTATTAAAATTTGGTTTGGTGACTACAAATTAAAGGCTAACTGAAAAGTAAAAGTAAAGTAAAAGTGATGAAAAGTAAAGTTTTATACATACCTGGGGCTTCCTCCAGCCCCCTTCAGGCTAATCAGTCCCTCGCTGTTCTCCACCACCCGGATCTTCTGCTATGAGTCCTGGTAATTCAGCCAGTCAGCGCTGTCCGGCCGCATGCCGCTCCCACAGCCAGGAACATTCTGCACCTGCGCAATAGTGCTGCACAGGTGTAGTATGCTCCTGGCGGTGGAGTGTGTGCATGCGCATTACGCCTGACTGGCTCAAGTACCTGGACTCATAGCAGAAGATCCAGGTGGTGGAGGAGGACAACGAGGGACTGATTAGCCTGAGGGGGGCTGGAAAAAGCCCCAGGTATGTATAAAACTTTAATTTCATCTGTCTCAGGTTTACTTTGTTACACAGTAGTACTATACTCTACATATGCACTCCCCACAGAGCTGCAGGGAATCCACTGAGAATGCTGTGCACATTGAACACAGAGGTGTTGTCTGTTTACAGTCTCCTCATTCCCCTGCAGAGTACCTGCACATCATTCTTACATGTACCCCCAGTTACATTGCCTAGGGCCTGATAGATGTTCTTTGTTCCGGTTTGTACCTTTTACAAGTACTCTTACCAAGGACTAGTTTTAGTCTAAAGGGAATAAATATAGTAGTCTACATATCCTTCTCACTTCAGTTGTCTTGTAAAATTCCTAAGCGTTGGCAGTTAAGAGACGAATTTCATGTTACATACTTTTAATCAACAAAATTGTAATATGCAAATTAGAGGAGTCGGAGTCGTGGAGTCGGAGTCGGAGTCGGTGGAATCCTAAACTGAGGAGTCGGAGTCGGTGGATTTTTGTACCGACTCCACAGCCCTGGTTATATATGCAGTGAGGTGAGTTCACTCAACCCAAAGGTAGTTATATATGCAGTGAGGTGAGTTCACTCAACCCAAAGGTAGTTATATATGCAGTGAGGTGAGTTCACTCAACCCAAAGGTAGTTATATATGCAGTGAGGTGAGCTCACTGAACACAACAGGTAGTTAGATGCAGTCAGCTGAGTTCACTCAACACAAAGGTAGTTATATGCAGTGAGGTGAGTTCACTCAACCCAAAGGTAGTTATATATGCAGTGAAGTGAGTTCACTCAACCCAAAGGTCGTTATATATGCAGAGAGGTGAGTTCACTCAACACAAAAAGTAGCTATATGCAGTGAGGTGAGTTCACTCAACCCAAAGGTAGTTATATATGCAGTGAGGTGAGTTCACTCAACACAAAAGGTAGTTAGATGCAGTCAGCTAAGTTCACTCAACACAAAGATATATGCAGTGAGGTGAGTTCACTGAACACAACAGGTACTTAGATGCAGTCAGCTGCGTTCACTCAACACAAAGGTAGTTATATGCAGTGAGGTGAGTTCACTCAACCCAAAGGTAGTTATATATGCAGGGAGGTGAGTTTACTCAACCCAAAGGTAGTTATATATGCAGTGAGGTGAGTTCACTCAACCCAAAGGTAGTTATATATGCAGTGAGGTGTCAGGAACCGGCCCGTGGCACGCCTGCATATACGGTTCCCGACTGCGGGTTTGACCAGATCAAGCGGGGGACAGCCTTATTCAAGCTACAAACCAGGCTGTGACCCCTAAAAAGCTTCTTACTGCCACCACTAGCGGTTGCTAGACCCGTCCACTCAGCTGTCGAGGGCTCAACGCGCAATCTACGTTTTCGTATTTGGGTCAGCTTTGCGCTTAGGCCGAATAAGAGAATGCCACGCACCCACACACACAGTACAGTTGTACAGTAACACAGCAGTAACACAGCACAATTAGACAATGACTTGTAATGCAAGTTACACTGTCGTGCAGCAAAACCACTAACAGTCGTTCCGAACGATACTGTTAGCCACTCCCACTCTGCTGTCGAGCGCAGAAGTGCCCCATACACACAATGCAAATACGATTTCATATGGTAGTGTTGCTCAAGCATACAATTAGGCATGGACTTATACACAGCTACACTGCAGTCTCCTCTAGGCTATGAGGGTTAGTTTAGTACAGCAGAAGTCAAGCTTATTAAATAATAATTTAATATTCCAGGAAAAAAGTGGAACAATGCAGAACAGAGTATATACAAAAGATTACAAAAAACTAAATAAAAAGTTACAAAATGAAGAGTTTACAAAGATACACACGAGACAAGTTGCAAAAATAAAAATGGGATAAACGAAAAGTGAACTTTTACCATTGCAAATGTCCAACCGTGGAGAGACGCGGATTTACCGATTTCCTCGGGATCATCTCTAGCGATGAGCTACTCTCGGGAGAAGATACCTGTGACTGTTCTGGACCACCTTAAATAGTCTGAAGTGTCCCCTGGGGCATTTAATGTCCAGCCCCCAGGAACTAATGCAATTTCCCCGTTTGTGACATCACCGAACGCTTGTCATAATCTTCCTATGATATGCGAACTTCAAAGGGTTCCTGTTTCAGCTTTTTGAAGGTTGCCAATTTCACAGGTAAGATTGTATCCTGAGAACAACAAGTATCCTGTTTACACTTACAGATTTCAAAGCAATTCCACTTCCAGCCCACTATTCAGACTAAGAGGTAGCCGAACGCCTGTGTGGGCTTCAACCTGGTCGGGTAAATGTCTAAGTAAGTGTTTCCTTCCTAGTGGCTAGGTAGACAGTTCCTAATTACTGTCCAGGTTCCTTTGCCTATTGAAGGTGACTGGTCTATTTAATGAAGTCAATGGCAGTTCCCTTGATCTCTGCCCTCAATGTGTAACGATCGGTGTAACACAGAGAGGGTCTGATTACCGGTGAACTGCAGTCTCACCAGGAATACAGAATATACCCGATTATTGGTGATCTGCAGTATTACTGATAATCAGATATATCTACTAACCTCTGGACACCAGGGAGAACAAGTGAGTGTTTATGCAACAGTATACTTTGAGTATTACTTCAGAAGTATGTTCCTTCCTATTGCCTAGGCTCTCCAGGAGGGAGGAGCTAGGCTTAAGGGTAGGAAGGTCAGAGCGTGAGTGACACCCAAGAGGGAAGGTGTCACTAACAGATCTAGGAACTGCCTCTAACAGTAAGGCCAGTTCTCGAGGTCGGCTAGCCAGGTCGTTAACACACAGATAGATAAAGTACAGAATCAGGATGCAAATACAAAGTCCAGGAACGAGCAGAGTTTGGCAACAGGATATCAAAAATAGCAAGGTACAAGATCAGAGTTCAGAGGGATAGTCAGACAGGCGGAAGGTCATAACAAATAATACAATGCAATGTTCCTAATGCTAAGGTGTGAACGCCTTGATGTCAACACCTTTGGAAACTATGCTAGAACACAGATACAGACAAGGTCTGAGTGCTGCCATGTTGTGATCACAACGGCAGACAACCAGAGAATGCCCAGCACCCAGTATATATAGTAAGGTACTCTCCAGCGCCTCCCTAAGTGCTGGACCAATGGCAAGTGGTGAAAATGTCAGCTGACCGGCCTGGTCAGCTGACCCTTTTCTGGCTGTCATATAAGCTCTGCCTCTGAGCGCGCGCACGCGTCCTTCTGAATCTGTGTGGACTAGCAGTCCCAGCCACACCAGACATGTCTTGCAATGTGACTCTTGATTCAAGCGCGGGGACCGCCGCCCCGCTCTCTTAGGGAGCGGCGGTTTCCCCGCGTCTGGCTGCACTGTCAGCAGCTCTGCCATCCGTGCAATCTGCCACCTCCAACGCGGACTCCACCACTCTGCCCATGAGGCATGCGGCGGTTTCTCCGCGTTGTGCCGCCATGTTGGACACGGAAACAGCCGCCTCACTCTGAGCCCTTGTGGCGGCTTTTCCGCGTTTCCTCACACAATGCAAATTTAATCTACATACAGACATTATCCAGGTGACACCTTCCAAAAGCCAGACTGGCTGACATACAATCCCATATGATACAGTAGTACACAGCAGACATAAAAATGGGAAAATGAAAATATATTACTGTATTATCCCTAACAGCATCAGCACCCCAATATATCACCACATGAGGTGAGTTCACTGAACACAAAAGGTAGTTATATGCAGTGAGGTGAGTTCACTCAACCCAAAGGTAGTTATATATGCAGTCAGCTGAGTTCACTCAACACAAAGGTAGTTATATGCAGTGAGGTGAGTTCACTCAACAGAAAAGGTAGATATGCAGTGAGGTGAGTTCACTCAACTTAAAGGTAGTTATATGCAGTGAGGCAAGTTCACTCAACACAAAAGGTAGTTATGTGCAGCGAGGTGGGTTAACTAAACACAACAGGTACTAGTAGTAGGTAAATGCAGTACTGGGTGGGTACTGGGTAGTACAATGTGCAGCTCCCTGTCACACACACAGGTAGCACTGAATGTGCTGCTGCTGGTGGGCTGCTTGCAGTGGGACACACACAGTATGAACTAGCAATGCTGTCTAAAGCAACACAAGTGTCTCACACACACAGGTAGTCACTGAATGTGCTGCTGCTGCTGCTGGCAGTGGGACACACAGTATGAATTAGCAATGCTGTCTAAGCAACAAAAGTGTCAGTTTCAAACACAGAAAAAAAAATTGATCACACGAGCAGGATGAGCTTTGAAAAGAGCTGTTCTGGGGCGCTATTATAACAATAAGATTCAGCTAGGAGCAAGCTAAGAAGGCAAGAGCCTGACTAATCTGTCCCTAGGAGAACAAGTCTGCAGCAGCTGTCCCTAGTCTGTCTCTAGCAGGCACACGAGTGAGGCTAATGGCCGCCGGAGCCTGCCTAATATAAGGGGGGGGGGGCTCCAGGGCTTAGTATAGCCGGATTGGCTACAATGCGCCTGCTGACTGTGATGCAGAGGGTCAAAGTTGACCCTCAAAGAGCATTGTGGAGCGAATCGAACTTCCGGGAAAGTTCGCCTTCGCCGGCGAAGGCGAACCACCCTGGGTTCGCCTGGAACCGTTCGCCGGCGAACACGTTCGGCCCATCTCTACTGAAAAGACTCCTGGTTTGTTAATTAACATCTGAGTGTTACACCTCTGGCTTAATTAGCAAGTCACAGGGCCAGGTTCCCTGCCAGCTGGTAAAGGGGGGGGAAAACTGCCTTTTTAAAAACCAGGAATGTCAGTCTCTGCTTGCTTGCCCGACTACAATCAATGGCAATCGGCGCAATAAACCAATTGCGTTCTCGTTTCTCACGGCTGTTCCGTGACACTCACTGATGTCTGTGAATGCCTGCATTAAAACTCAGCGGAACTTAGTTCTATCTGCTTTGTAATGTAAATCCCTGGTATTTCTCACATCAACTTGTATGTCCATGATACAGAGGTATGGATCATCAGGTGAGGTGACAGCAGATGTTGATTGTCATAACACACCAGGAATTGTGAGAGAGAGACTTGCTGGAATTGGGGAACTCTGGAATTCAGCTATTAGTGCAGAGCAGGGCGCTGGCTGGCTGCTCTGCGGGACAAGAAGAGGTGATTAACTTATATGACATATGACCTCTTGTCTCTCCAAGTCATGCCGCCCTTCTTATCTTATCTGATTTTATCTCCCTAGACCATGGCCTTTGTGGCCTTCCTAGAAATCCGGCCCTGCATCAGGATAGTATGGATGGATGGATGGAAGCTGTACCACTAGTTCTACAAGGTAGCCGCTGCTACTTAGTAGCATTTTAGCTTCCCATATCAGGTTAGGATGGAAGGATGGATGGAAGCTGTACCTTGTGGCATCTCTCTTCAATAGTTCCACAAGGTACCCGCTGCTACTTAGTAGCCTTCAGCTTCCTCATCAGGATAGTATGGATGGATGGATGGATGGAAGCTGTACCATGTGGCATTTCTCTCCACTGGTTCCACAAGGTACCCGCTGCTACATAGTAGCCTTTCAGCTTCCTCAGTGTAAAGGTATGCACTGGTATAATACAGTGTGCTGTCACACAAATACAGTGGAAAGGTATGCACTGGTAATACTGTGTGCTGGGTTAGGCACAGTACACAGCAAGGCCCAGCTGAGACAGGGTTGTATCTATGCGTCTGTGTCACAGACACACACACAAACACAAAACACATCTGTAATGCTGGCGGGTCATATTTTCTGACCACCCAGCACAACAAGGCTAATGCTGGGCATAGATAGTGCGTTTCTTCTTATTAATCGAGCCGCTGATGGCTCAACTGATAATTTCCGACAGGTCCGATCACCGCATGGCTTGATTCCCCGCTCGATACCCGTGGGCGGACAATAGCGGAAATCGAGCAGAAGATAAGGAAGTGCCCGCGGGGAGGAGCGGGAATCAATCCGGGCGGCCGCGGGGATGCGGCGGGAGTTGATCCGGTGGCTAATTGAGCCGCCGGATCTAACCGTCTATGCCCAGCATAAGAGCTGGATCATGGAAGAGGCTACACAGGCTGCCCAGAGCAACTGCAGCTTAGACAGAGCTGAAACTATGACGGGCCAGGTCTAAAAGAGGAGGCAGACTTTTATGCTGGCATTAGCCAATGGATGCAAGCATGCAAATCTCCACACAGCTGAATGGTAATCATTGAATCCTGGGCTAGCTTGGTTACCATTTGCCAGCTGAAAGACTATCTGTACCAATGCATGCAGTCCTATGCAACAACATGCATTCAGGAAATCCAGGGCTATCTGGCTTCAGTTCAGCTGTAGTAAGCCATTGGTGGAATGATGACAGCATCCTGAGCTGCCCAGAACTGCATAGCAATTGCGAATGACAATGTGACTCATTGCGAATGCACAACCGAATGCAGGCAGACAAGCCAGAACTGTCCATTTGCGGCTCCACCGCAATGGACAGAACACGCCATGGGAGGAATCCTTACAACATCAGAAGAATATTGACTCTCAAAAGAGCTTTTTTGAATGATATGCTGTCAGGCTTGTCTACCCTGCAGGTAGATGTAGCATACAGACTGACAGATAGTAATCCACCAAGCAAAACCTAATAACGTTAGGAAAGCAATGGGCACATTATACACATATATATAGTCACCTGAGGCCTAGAAGGGGAGGCAGTCCAGACGACAGGAGCGGGTGACTTAAGCAGAGTGGCAAGGCAGTTCAGACTCCTTTAGGAGATACTTTAGAGGATATGTGGTCAGTGCTAGCCGGTGTCAGTACAGGCAGAGTTCATTCAAAGTCCTTATCCAAGCAGAGGTCGATCCAAGCAGCAGATAGGCAAAGTCCAGGTACAAAGCAGAGTTGGCAATGGTTAATCCAATAAGCGTGGTCAGGATACAATGCAGAGTCGGCAACAAGGAATCAATCTAGAAGTAAACGTGGTCAGAGATACAGGGCAGAGTCGGCAACAAGAATCAATGGTTTGTGAGCACATACCCAGCAACAAGCCAAAAGCTAAATGCTATCACATACATACCTATATCTATTACATACCCCAAACTTGATTCACCTCAAATATGCATTTCTCCAACTTAGCATATAATGATTTTCTCTCAACTTAGTTAACACTTTTCTAACATGGTCACGATGTTCAGACAAGGAAGAGGAAAAGATCAAGAGTGTACTGAGAACTCATCCGCCGCTTATCCAATGGGAGCTGAGCTACATGCGCCACCATGAGCGGCAAAAGGATCTTACATATGCACTGGCAATACTGTGTGCTGGGCCTGGTACAGTACACAGCAAGGCCCAGCTGTGCCAGGGCTGTATCTTTGCATCTGTGTCACACACACACACACACACACACACACACACACACACACACACACACATCAGAATAATATTAGCTCTCAAAAGAGCTTTTTTGGGGTGCTTTCAGCAACAACTTTCAGTGAGAAGCAAGCTAACAACAGCCTAACTGATGCTTTCCCTAGCTCCCTTCCACTCACTAAACTAAGAACATGTCCGACGCTGCAGCGTTTCTATAGGAGGGGGCGGGGATCCGTGGGTGAGTGCAGCCTGATTGACTGCCATGTGTCTGCTGGCTGTGATGTAGAGGGTTAAAGTTTAGCCCAATGACGAGTTATAGGAGGTGGGTCGCATGCACTATGTACTCGCTACCCACCGCGCGCACAGGTGGCTGATATCCGTGTGAACTACCCGCCCGGCAAACTGTTCGAGCCATCTCTAGACCGATTTCAATGAAACTTGGTATGCAGATCTCTTACTACCTAGGATGATATGTTCTGGTGGTCTTGGGTCCCCCTGCACACCTGGGAAGAGCCAGGCTCGGACTGAGCCACCGAACCACTGATTTTTCCATCAGGGGGCACCAGCTGCCCGGCCTCCTGGGGGCCCTAGTGCTGATAAGGAGGGGGGCAAAGCGCAGTAAGGGGGGAAAGTGGACACAGAGCGGCGGGGAGGGGGGGGGGGGAAGCCTCCCCCTCTCCCTCACCTAGGGCCCCCCTTCCACGCTCCCCCCCTCCAGAATTGCAGCCAGCCAGCGGTACGGCGTACCGAGAGCAATAGCTCTGCGTGCCAGTGGTCTGGTCTTCTACACTGACTGTCCAATCACGCTCTCGCAGTACTTCCTGTGAGAGCGTGATTGGACAGTGCAGTGCAGGAGACGAGACCAGCAGTGGCACGCAGAGCTCTTTTCTCGGTAAGTGATTCCTGCTGCTGCTGATGGCTGCTATTTTGGAGGGGGGGAGCGTGGAAGGGGGGCCCCTCGGTGAGGGAGGGGGGTGGAGGCTTCCCCCGACCCCCCCTCCCCTCCACACCGCTCCATGCCCACTGCCCTCCTTTCAGCATGGGGCCCCCCACTAACTGGGGACCTGCCTACCTAAACTGGGGACACCTATAGACCTGGGTATTATATCTATACTGGGGACACCTATATACCTGCCTACCTAAACTGGGAAATCTGCCGGCTGCCGCGAATCTGATTGCATTTTGTGGGGATATCTGCTGCCAATCTGAATGCATTTTGTGGGGAAATCTGCCGCCAATCTGATTGCATTTTGTGGGGAAATCTGCCGCCAATCTGATTGCATTTTGTGGGGAAATCTGCCGCCAATCTGATTGCATTTTGTGGAGAAATCTGCCGCCATTCTGAATGCATTTTGTGGGGAAATCTGCCGCCAATCTGAATGCATTTTGTGGGGAAATCTGCTGCCAATCTGATTGCATTTTGTGGGGAAATCTGATTGCATTTTGTGGAGAAATCTGCCGCCAATTTGATTGCATTTTGTGGGAAAATCTGCTGCCAATCTGATTGCATTTTGTGGGGAAATCTGATTGCATTTTGTGGAGAAATCTGCCGCCAATCTGAATGTATTTTGTGGGGAAATCCACCGCCTATCTGATTGCATTTTGTGGGGAAATCTGATTGCATTTTGTGGAGAAATCTACTGCCAATCTGAATGCATTTTGTGGGGAAACCTGCCGCCAATCTGATTGCATTTTGTGGGGATATCTGCTGCCAATCTGATTGCATTTTGTCGGTAAATCTGCTGCCATTTGACTTGATGAATTATCATGAGGCATGTAACTACTTGATTATTTTATCTAAAATGTATCTGGTCGGACCTAATCTCTGTGAATAACATGACTACTTATTTTGTGTGTTGTTTTTTTTTTTTTTTTTAAGTCTGCCCATGGCCTATCATGACCACGCCCATGTTCCAGTGCTGCGCGTGCCGCATGTGGACATATCCCTATTGGAGACTTTCTAGGTTACATGTGTATGTAAGCCCACAATGGGGGGGGGGGGGGGGGGGAGGAGAGTGGATCGGAGGGGGGGGGGCAGGCTTAAACTTTCTTGATGGGCCCTTAATGTCCCAGCCTGACCTTGGGCAGAGCTACACACAGCAGATTAGATTTCATCCATTCCTGTCAATGGAAAAAATGTAAAAGGCTGCCATTCTCACAGTAATCAAGCCAGAGTCTCCAAACTTGGCACAATTGGTCACTTGGTGACCAAGGTTACAAATCCAGGAAAAAGGGCAAAGCATAAAACAGCCTATCAAATTTCAGCCATTCATTTTAAATGGGGAAATGTAAACTGCAGCCATTCTTACACTGTTAATCGCAAGGTTTTCAAACTTGGCACACTTGTTCACTGGATGAATGAGATTACGTTTCAGGAAAATGGGTGGAGCCTACAACAGCCAATCAAAATTCACCTATTGATTCTCAAGTGGAATATTTAAACTGCTGCCATTCATACACTGTTAATGGCAGAGGCTTCAAACTATTTACAGTCGGCCATTGGGTGACTGGGGTCCAAATTCACTAAAGGGGACACAGACTGCTAATCAGATTTCTTTGGTGGATAAACTGCTTCCATTCACTTATGTTTGATGCCAGGAAGTGGAACCTGAAAGCTCACAAACTTGGTCATTGAGTGACTGTGTGTCAAGGTTACAAAAAGTGGGCGGAAACAAATTTCACTAGGAAAATATAAATTGCAGCCAGTATTACACTGTAAATGGCAAGGGTTATCAAACTTTGCACAGTTGTTCACTAAGTGAATGGAATTAATATTCAGGAGATGGGTGGAGCCTACAACAGGCAATCAAAATTCACCTGCTGATTTTTTAAGGGGAAAATTTAAATTGCTGTCATTCTTACACTGTTAATAGCAGATGCCTCAAACCTGCTACAGTTTGGTCACTGGGTGACTGGGGCTCAAATTCAGTAAGAGGGTGGAGCCACAAACAGCCAATCAGACTTGTTAGATTGATTTCAGCCCTTCTGTTATTGGCAGGGTTCTCAAACTTGACACAGTTGGTCACTGGATGACTGGGATTCATATTCAGGAAAGTGGGTGGAGCCTATAACAGCCAATCAAAATTCACATATTGATTTTCAAGGGGAATATTTACATTGCTTCCCTTCTTACACTATTAATGGCAGAGACCTCTGGTACAGCCAGTTACTGTGAGACTGGGGTTTAAATTCTGAAAAGGGGACGAGCCACAAACCACCAATCAGATTTAATTTCAATGGGAAAATGCAACTTATCGATGCCAACGACCCCAAAGCTCATAAACTTAGTCATTGAGTGACTGTATGTCAAGGTTAAAAATAGTGGGCGGAGCCAAAAACAACTAACTTTTTACATGAAAAAATATAAACTGCAACCATTCTTACACTGTTAATGGCAGGGTTCTCAAACATGACACAGTTGGTCACTGGGTGACTGGGATTAATATTTAGAAAAGTGGGTAAAGACTACAACAGCCAATCAAAATTCACATATTGATTTTCAAGGGGAATATTGAAACTGCGGTCATTCTTACACCGTTAATGTCAGAGATTTTAAACTTGCTACAGTCGGTCATTAACCTGCTGGGCGGTATGGACGAGCTCAGCTCGTCCATTACCGCCGGAGGCTGCCGCTCAGGCCCTGCTGGGCCGATTTTGACGAAATAAAAAGGAGCACATGCAGCCGGCACTTTGCCAGCCGCGTGTGCTACCTGATCGCCGCCGCAGCGCGGCGATCCGCCACGTGCAGCGGCAAAAGAGGGTCCCCCCAAACAGTTCCGGCCAGCGCTAAGGGCTGGATCGGAGGCAGCTGACGTCAGGACGTCGGCTGACGTCCATGACGTCACTCCGCTCGTCGCCATGGTGACGAGGTAAGCAAAACAAGGAAGGCCGCTCATCGCCGGAGGCAATCAGAATGACGCGTCCGGAGCGCCCTCTAGTGGGCTTTCATGCAGCCAACTTTCAGTTGGCTGCATGGAATAGTTTTTTTTTTATTAAAAAAAAAACCCTCCCGCAGCCACCCTGGCGATCTTAATAGAACGCCAGGGTGGTTAAGTGACCGGGGTTCAAACTCACTAAAGGAGCATAGCGACAAACAGCCAATCAGATTTCTTTGCTGGACAAACTGCTTCCATTCACACAATTTTGATGCCATGAACCCAACAGCTCAAAACTTGGTCATTGAGTGACTGTGTAGCAGATGCCTCAAACCTGCTACAGTTGGTCATTGGGTGACTGGGGTTCAAATGCTGGAGAGGTGTGGAGTAGTGTTGGGCGAACACCTGGATGTTCGGGTTCGGGCTGAACAGGCCGAACATGGGCCAGATGTTCGGCATGTTCGGCCCGAACCCCGAACTCAATGCAAGTCAATGGGGACCCGAACATGCCACAATACGGCCCCCCTATGGGGTCGCAGGCATAAGGGGGGAGCATGCCCCGATCGCGGGGGGGGGGTCGGAAATTCCCCCCACCCCCTCCGCTAGCGCTCCCCCCTCTCCCCCCTCTGCCCGCTTCCCCATAAAAAAGTTTGCGTAAAGTTAAATAGTACCGGTGGTGGCTGCTGCAGTGGCTGGCTGGCCTGACAGTGGTGTGAGTGAGGAGGAGGAGTCCGAGTAGGACGCGTTGAGGCCGGGCAGCGGGCGGTTCAGCGGTAGTACCCTTGAGGTACTTCCGCCCTCTCTCTGACCTCAGCAGCAGCCACCACCGGTACTATTTAACTTTACGCAAACTTTTTTATGGGGAAGCGGGCAGAGGGGGGAGCGCTAGCGGAGGGGGTGGGGGGAATTTCCGCCCCCCCCCCCCCCCGTGATCGGGGCATGCTTCCCCCTTATGCCTGCGACCCCATAGGGGGGCCGTATTCGGCCGAACAGGGGCCCTGTTCGGCCGGGCATTGAGCAGTTCGGGCGAACCCGAACTAAAAGGCCGAACACCATCAGGTGTTCGGCCGAACTCGAACATCACCCGAACAGGGTGATGTTCTGCAGAACCCGAACAGTGGCGAACACTGTTCGCCCAACACTAGTGTGGAGCCACAAACAGCCAATCTGATTTGTTTAATTTCTATGAGAATACACAGTGGGATGCGAAAGTTTGGGCAACCTTGTTAATCGTCATGATTTTCCTGTATAAATCATTGGCTACTACAATAAAAAATGTCAGTTAAATGTACCATATAAGAGACACACACAGTGATATTTGAGAAGTGAAATAAAAATTATTGGATTTACAGAAAGTGCGCAATAATTGCTTAAATAAAATTAGGCAGGTGCATAAATTTGGGCATTTTTATTGATTCCAAAACCTTTAGAACTAATTATTGGAACTCAAATTGGCTTGGCAAATTCAGTGACCCCTGACCTACATACACAGGTGAATGCAATTATGAGAAAGAGTATTTAAGCGGGTCAATTGTAAGTTTCCCTCCTCTTTTAATTTTCTCTGAAGAGTAGCAACATGGGGGGTCTCAAAACAACTCTCAAATGACCTGAAGACAAAGGTTGTTCACCATCATGGTTTAGGGGAAGGATGCAGAAAGCTGTCTCAGAGATTTCAGCTGTCTGTTTCCACAGTTAGGAACATAGTGAGGAAATGGAAGATCACAGGCTCAGTTCAAGTTAAGGCTCAAAGTGGCAGACCAAGAAAAATCTCGGATAGACCGAAGCGATGAATGGTGAGAACAGTCAGAGTCAACCCACAGACCAGCACCAAAGACCTACAACATCATCTAGCTGCAGATGGAGTCACTGTGCATCGTTCAACCATTCGGCGCACTTTACACAAGGAAATGCTGTATGCGAGAGTGATGCAGAGGAAGCCTTTTCTCCACCCACAGCACAAACAGAGCCGCTTGGGGTATGCTAAAGCACATTTGGACAAGCCAGCTTCATTTTGGGATAAGGTGCTGTGGACTGATGTTACTAAAATTGAGTTATTTGGGCATAACAAGGGGCATTATGCATGGAGGAAAAACAACACAACATTCCAAGAAAAACACCTTCTACCTATAGTAAAATATGGTGGTGGTTCCATCATGCTGTGGGGCTGTGTGGCCAGTGCAAGGACTGGGAATCTTGACAAAGTTGAAGGACGCATAGATTCCACTCAGTATCAGCAGATTCTGGAGACCAGGAATCAGTGACAAAGCTGAAGCTGCGTCGGGGCTGGACCTTTCAACAAGACAACGACCCTAAACACTGCTCAAAATCCACTAAGGCATTCATGCAGAGGAACAAGTACAGCATTCTGGAATGACCATCTCAGTCCCCAGACCTGAATATAATTGAAAATCTGTGGTGTGAGCTGTCCATGCTTGGAAGCCATCAAACCTGAATGAACTAGAGATGTTTTATAAAGAGGAATGGTCCAAAATACCTTCAACCAGAATCCAGACTCTCACTGGAACCTACGGTAGGCGTGTAGTGGCTGTAATTTCTGCAAAAGGAGGATCTACTAAATATTGATTTTATTTCTTTTTTGTGGTGCCCAAATTTATGCACCTGGCTAATTTTGTTTAAACAATTATTGCACACTTTCTGTAAATCCAATAAACTTCATTTCACTTCTCAAATATCACTGTGTGTGTCTCCTATATCATATATTTAACTGACCTTTTTTATCGTAACGACCAACGATTTATACAGGAAAATCATGACGATTAACAAGGCTGCCCAAACTTTCGCATCCTACTGTACAAATTATTGATGCCAAAGACCCCAAAGCTTACAAACTTGGTCATTGAGTGTTTGTGTGTTAGGGTTAGAAAAAGTGGGCTGGAGAAAGCCCCAGGTAAGTGTAAGGAAACGCGGAAAAGCCGCCATCTCTCGAGGTGAGGCGGCTGTTTCCGCGTCCAGCATGGCGTCACAACGCGGAAAAAACGCCGCATGCCGCATAGGCAGTGCGGCGGAATCCGCATCAGAGGCGGCTCCCGCACTAGATACATTGCATGACAGTACTGGTGTGGCTGGGACTGATAGTCCACCAAGATTCAGACTTACACGCGCGCGAGCAGAGAGGCAGAGTTTAAATAGCAGTTAGAAGGGTGTCGGCTGACCAGCTGGGTCAGCTGACAAATTCCACTGCTCTCATTGGACCAGCAATTAGGGAGGTCCTGGAAAGGTCCTAGAGTATATATACTGCTGGTTGTTCACTTGCTCTTTGTCTGGCGTGCGATCACATACGTGGGAGCACCCAGATCCGTAGTCAGATCCTGAAGTGTGCCGGGACCAGCTGGAGCTGTAATCCTACACTTAGCTAGATATTTGATAGCTAAAGTACTAGTTTGATTGTGATTATATGTTATGACTTTTGCCTGCCTCGACTATCCTCCTGAACTCTGACCTTGTACCTCGATATTTCTGATTCTCTGTTGCCGAACCTCGGCTCGTTCCTAGACTCTGTTTCTGCGCCCACCGATCGTTACAGAACGCCAGACCAAAAAATGCAAATGGACGCACACACTGACCGTCTGGGCGCACTTGCCACTTTGGTGGAAAACATCAACCAAGTGCTGGGTAGCCACAAGACTTTGATTGATGTCCTATCAGGCTCTGTGCGAACCCTCCAGACGTCAGTTGATTCAGTGCGATCCCCTCCTAGTGCTGACATACGTATGCCCGTACCAGATAAATTTTCCGGCCACAAGTCTGACTTACGGAATTTTCAGAGTAGAGTGTTATCGTACTTCGAGTTGAGACCCCGATCCTCGGGGACTGAGACCCAACGGGTCACCTTTATTAAAACTTTACTGACTGGTGACTCCCAGTCATGGGCATACAACCTGTCTCTTACCGATACTGCTCTGAGCTCGGTAGAGGAATTCTTTAAGGCCATGGCCGTAATTTACGACGACCCTGATCTTGCGGCAACCTCTGAGCGGAAGCTCAAACTTTTGCGGCAAGACAGGGGTTCAGTCGAGGATTACGCGGCTGAATTTCGCAGATGGTCAGTCACGGCCAGATTTGATAATTTTGCCCTCATGGATTACTTCTTGTCTGGGTTGTCGGAGGAGGTCTCCGATTTAATGCTAACCTTGCCCGAGCCCAGGACAGTCGATGAGGCCATCACATCGGCCATTCGAGTCGACCGTCGATTACGCCATCAGAGGCAGATTCGGGGCAGTCACCGTGCCAGGGTAACATCATATGTGGCACCCTCCGCTGCACCCTTAGTAACGCCACCTCCGTCTGTCTCATCTCCTCCGGCCTTGTCTCCACCCGAACCAATGCAGATTGGTTGTTTGAAATTGACCCAGGTGGAGCGAAGGCGGAGAATGATGGATCAACTGCCCGAACAAGTCGGGGAACGAATTTGCCTAGGAGTAGTGGGGGGTGACACCCTAGGCACGCCACTTGCACCCCTTAAAGAAAAGAAATTGCTTCTCCCTTGTACAGTTACATGGGAGAAGAAATCTGTGGCCACTGAGGCTTTTATTGACTCAGGCTCAGCAGCCAATTTTATGAACTTTAAGTTTGCTCAGGAGTTGGGTATTCCGCTCACTCCTGTGACACCCCCCATTCAGGTCACGGCAGTAGACGATTCCCCTCTACAACGAAATCGTGCTCTGTCACAGACCCCGGAGGTGAAGGTCACCATAGGGGCACTGCATGGGGAACAATTATCGTTTTTTGTATTGCACATGTCTACCTCAACTATTATCCTAGGCATGCCGTGGTTGCAACTTCATTCACCTCAAATAGACTGGGCCACGGGTCAGTTAACCACTTGGTCACCTCGTTGTTTTCAGCGGTGTTTGGGGAAGTTGACCTTGGGGCAAACCAGATTTCAGGTGGAAGGGGTACCAGATCAGTATTCTGAATTTTCCGATGTGTTCTGTCCCAAGGCAGCTGATAAATTGCCCCCACATCGTCCTTTCGATTGTCCCATTGATCTCCGTTCAGGTTGTGTTCCCCCCCGGGGTCACTTGTACAATCTGTCAGGGCCCGAAAAATTGGCCATGCAGGAGTACATCCGTGAAAATTTGGCCAAGGGTTTCATTCGCCCGTCCCGGTCACCTGCTGGAGCAGGGTTCTTTTTTGTCAAAAAGAAAGACGGAGGCTTGCGACCCTGCATCGATTATCGCGGTCTCAACAAGATTACTATAAAGAATCGCTATCCGTTGCCACTGATAGATGATTTGTTCACTCAGGTTACTGACGCTAAGATTTTTTCTAAGCTAGATTTGCGGGGCGCGTGCAATCTGATACGTATAAGAAGGGGCGATGAGTGGAAGACGGCCTTTAATACACCAGACGGGCATTATGAGTACCTGGTGATGCCCTTCGGGTTATGTAATGCTCCGGCCGTTTTTCAGGAACTCATTAACGAGGTATTCCGGGAGGTGTTGGGGAAATTTGTACTAGTTTATCTTGATGATATTCTTATCTTCTCCAACAACCTCACTGAACATAGAAACCATGTGAGGTTTGTGTTAAATCAGTTAAGGCAGAACTCGTTATACGCAAAGCTTGAGAAGTGCATCTTCGAAGTAACATCTGTTGCGTTCTTGGGGTACATAATTTCCACCACAGGCCTGTCTATGGATCCTGCCAAGGTCTCCGCTGTTCTGGAGTGGCCACAGCCGGTTGGGTTGAAATCCCTTCAGCGCTTTCTTGGCTTCGCCAACTACTATAGACGGTTTATAAAGGGGTACTCCACTGTCATTGCTCCCCTTACCTGCCTCACTAAGAAGGGGGCAGATACCACTCACTGGTCTCCTGAGGCTTTACATGCTTTTGCCACCCTGAAGGGCCTATTCTGTTCAGCACCCATCCTCAGACATGTGGATGCCTCTTTCCCATTCATTGTGGAGGTAGATGCCTCGGAGGTTGGGGTGGGGGCTGTGCTGTCACAGCGGTCAGGCTTGCAGGGTAGAATGCACCCGTGTGCGTATTTCTCTCGCAGGTTCTCCCCTGCAGAGAGGAATTACGATATTGGAAACAGGGAGCTCTTGGCCATCAAATTGGCTTTCGAGGAATGGCGACACTGGTTAGAAGGAGCTGAACATACCATCACGGTTTACACCGATCACAAAAACCTAGAGTACATCGAGGGGGCTAAGAGGTTGAGCCCTCGCCAGGCTCGATGGTCGTTGTTCTTCTCCAGGTTTACTTTCATTATTACGTACACCCCAGGGAGCAAGAATGTTAAGGCGGATGCTCTATCCAGATGTTTTGAGTCAGAGACAGCACAGCCCTCCATTCCAGAGACCATTATTCCCCAGAAATTAATACTGGCAGCCACTGAAACTTGGGAGGATTGGAGGGAGACATTGGCTCCCTTTCAGCAAGACATTCCGGAAGGGAAGCCCGCAGGGGTCCTGTTTGTTCCTCTGCCTTTTCGCCTGCAGGTTCTTGAGTTGTTTCATGCACATAAGAACGCAGGGCATCCTGGGGCATCCAGGACACAGGATTTGATAGCCAGATGCGCCTGGTGGCCTTCCGTGGCAGCGGATTGTAAGGAATACGTAAAAGAGTGTTTGATATGTGCCAAGAGTAAACCCTCCCGGCTGGCACCTGTCGGTACGTTGCAGCCTTTGCCCACCCCGAATGAGCCGTGGACCCACCTGTCCATGGATTTTGTGGGCGAGCTTCCCAGGTCTGAAGGTATGGCGGTCATTTGCGTGATAGTCAACCGTTTTAGTAAGATGGCCCACTTTGTGCCTTTGAAAGGACTCCCCTCGGCTCAGGAATTGGCCGAGTTGTTTATCACTCATGTCTTCCGTTTACATGGCATTCCCGAAGACATAGTTTCAGACAGGGGAGTCCAATTCGTCTCACGGTTTTGGAAAGCTTTTTGCCACCTCATGGGCATAAAGCTATCTTTTTCATCGGGCTATCACCCACAGACCAACGGCCAGACTGAGAGAATAAATCAGTCTTTAGAGCAATTTTTAAGGTGTTATGTGGCAGAGGCGCAGGACGATTGGGTCAGATTTCTGCCCTTCGCAGAATTTGCCCAGAATAATTTAAAAAACTCGTCCTCCGGATTCTCTCCCTTTCAGGTGGTGACGGGGAGATCACCCAAATTTTCCCCATTACCTATAGCCTCCACTCCTTTCCCAGCCCTGGAGGCCTGGCAAAAGTCATTGAAGGACCTTTGGGGGACGGTTAGAAGTAACCTGGAGAAGGCCTTTTTGAGTCAGAAGGGTCAAGCTGACAAAAGACGGTCGCTGGAGTGGAAGTTCCGACCAGGAGACTTGGTCTGGGTGTCCACACGTCACTTGACCCTAAGACAACCTTCGAATAAGCTTGGTCCCAGGTTTGTGGGTCCATTCCCGGTTGTCAGGAAAGTCAATGATGTTACTTACACCGTTGATCTTCCCTCTAACATGCGGGGGGTGAGGTCTTTCCACGTGTCCCTTCTTAAGCCAGCAGTCCAGGTGGGTCCCACTCCTCCTCCTCCTGTCCTGGTAGATGCCCAACACGAATATGAGGTGGAGAAGATTCTAGATTCACGCTCTGTACAAAACTCGGTACAATACCTCGTGCACTGGAAAGGGTATGGCATTGAGGAGAGGCAATGGGTACCGGGGACGCGCATGCATGCAGACGAATTAAAAAGGGAGTTTCATGCCTTACACCCCGAGAAACCTGGTGGGAGTTGTCCGGAGTCCACTCCTCGGGGGGGGGGGTACTGTAAGGAAACGCGGAAAAGCCGCCATCTCTCGAGGTGAGGCGGCTGTTTCCGCGTCCAGCATGGCGTCACAACGCGGAAAAAACGCCGCATGCCGCATAGGCAGTGCGGCGGAATCCGCATCAGAGGCGGCTCCCGCACTAGATACATTGCATGACAGTACTGGTGTGGCTGGGACTGATAGTCCACCAAGATTCAGACTTACACGCGCGCGAGCAGAGAGGCAGAGTTTAAATAGCAGTTAGAAGGGTGTCGGCTGACCAGCTGGGTCAGCTGACAAATTCCACTGCTCTCATTGGACCAGCAATTAGGGAGGTCCTGGAAAGGTCCTAGAGTATATATACTGCTGGTTGTTCACTTGCTCTTTGTCTGGCGTGCGATCACATACGTGGGAGCACCCAGATCCGTAGTCAGATCCTGAAGTGTGCCGGGACCAGCTGGAGCTGTAATCCTACACTTAGCTAGATATTTGATAGCTAAAGTACTAGTTTGATTGTGATTATATGTTATGACTTTTGCCTGCCTCGACTATCCTCCTGAACTCTGACCTTGTACCTCGATATTTCTGATTCTCTGTTGCCGAACCTCGGCTCGTTCCTAGACTCTGTTTCTGCCTCCTGATTTTGTACCCCGATATATCTGATACCCCGTTGCCGAACCCTGCCTGTACTTTGACTCCGCCTTTGCCTACTGTATTTGTACTTTATCTGTCCGTGTGTGTACGACCTGGCTTGTCTGACCTCGAGAACCGACCTCACGATTGGAGGCGGTTCCCAGTCCTGTTAGTGACACTTCTTCCTGAGTGTCACTCTCGGACTTTCCTTCCTACTGTCAGTCTGACTCCTCCCGTCTTGGAGAGCTCAGGTCTGCGGAAGGAATCCGTGCAGTTCTCCTTGCTGCACTGAGGCCTAGGCCTCCTAGTGTTACTGTTACACCAAAACACTACACTCTACTCAGGCGAACAGAGGTTAGTTTGTATATCGGATTATCGGTGAGACTGCAGATCACTTATAATCTGGTATATATCTGTATTTCCGGCGATACTGCAGATCACCGGTAATCAGATACTCTCTGCGCCCACCGATCGTTACAGTAAGTAGATTTTTTTTTTTATTCACCTCGGACCTTCCCTTTAAAAAAATAATACTTCTGGTTTTCACTAGGTGAAAATAAAATTTCATAACTGTGAAGTTATGTCAATAGGATACTGACTGGAATAGAGTATTACAGGTCACCTTAAAACAATAGACATGATTGTATGTATTCCTATGGTCTGTTGTATGACTTAGTTAAAGGAGAACTGTAGTGAGAGGGATATGGAGGCTGCCATATTGATTTCCTTTTAAACAATACCAGTTGCCTAGCTAACCTGCAGATCCTCTGCCTCTAATACTTTCAGTCCTAGACCCTGAACAAGCATGCAGCAGGTCAGGTGGTTCTGACATTTTTGTCAGATCAGACAATTAGCTGCATGCTTGTTTCTGGTGTGATTCACACTACTACAGGCAAATAGCTCAGCAGGGCTGCCAGGCAACTTGTAATGCTTAAAAGGAAATCAATATGGCAGCCTCCATATACCTCTCACTACAGTTCTCCTTTAAAGAGAACCTGTAACAAAAAAAAGTTCCCCTGGGGGGTACTTACCTCGGTAGGGGGAAGCCTCAGGGTCCTAATGAGGCTTCCCCCTCCCCTGTAGCTGCAGGCAGTCCAGCGCTGGCTCCCCCGAAGTCTCCGGTAATCCTGGCTCGACAAGCCTGACAAGCTCAATTTATTTACCTTCCCTGGCTCCAGAAGGGGCACTGTTGTGGCCAGGGCCGGCCCTAGACTATTTGCCGCCTGAGGCAAAAAAAAAATTTCCGCCGCCCCCCCCTCTCCCTCCCGGTGGGGGGCGCGCTCTGGGGGGCCGCCGAGCTGGAGGGGTAGCTGGCAGGACGGGGGTATTGGGCCTAGCGGCGGGGAGGGGGTCGGACCCCCCCCTCCCTCGCCTGGGTCCCCCGTGCTCCGCTCCCCTCCAGCCTTAAATACAAGCAGCCGCTATGTGTAAGAGGCACGGGCGGGTAGGACTCACCTCTTCCTCGTTCCAAGCGTGCGCTCCACTGACGTCACTTCCTGCAGCGTTGCAGGAAGTGACGTCAGTGGAGCGCACGCTTGGAACGAGGAAGAGGTGAGTCCTACCCGCCCGTGCCTCTTACACATAGCGGCTGCTTGTATTTAAGGCTGGAGGGGAGCGGAGCACGGGGGACCCAGGCGAGGGAGGGGGGGTCTGACCCCCCCTCCCCGCCGCTAGGCCCAATACCCCCGTCCTGCCAGCTACCCCTCCAGCTCGGCGGCCGGCTCCCCGCACCCACGGACGGGCGGGTGCCGCCCCTGGAATTTTGCCGCCTGAGGCAAAAGTTTCACCCCGCCTCATGAGCGGGCCGGGCCTGGTTGTGGCTCTCAGCACGGAGATAGGCAAAAATAGCCGTTCTCTGTCGGGTCCGCTCTACTACACAGGTGCAGGAGACTTGCGCCTGCACAGTAGAGCGGACCTACAGAGATCAGCTATTTCAGTCTATCTCCGAGCAGAGAGCCGATACTGAGCCTGCGCTGGAGCCGGGAAGGTAAATATTTACATCCCCGCCATTCGGAGGGCCAGAGCGGGACTGCCGTAGGACACAAGAGGATGAGGAAGCCTCATTATGATCTGGAGGCTTCCCCCTACCGAGGTGAGTACACCCCAAGAAAACTTTTTGTCATTACAGGTTTTTTTAAGTGAAAAACGTATGACAAAGATATTTTACAACATATTGATGTTATAAATGGTAATGATTGCATTATAGCTGCCAGGGGCATTTTTAGGCATAGGCTTTCCAGGCCACTGCCTGGAGTGCCATTGGTCCTGGGGGCGCCATGCTCTTTACTAAGCCCAGCCCCGGAATTAAGCCATGCCCCCTAATAAAAACACACCCTGCGGGTTTTTGTGCCTCCTTCTGTCCCATTGTGCCTCGTTCAGTTACCGGTGCCACCTCTGCCCCCCTGTGGGTCTCTCTGTCTCACGTGCCTCCCTGTCCCTCTTTCTGACTCCCTTTGTGCCTACTTCTGTCTCCTTGTGCCACCTTCAGTCCTCCTGTGTGTCCAGAGACGAATTAAGGTAAAATGGTGCCACAGGCAAGCAGCAACTTTGGACCCGCTCTTGCTGGCTACCTAGCTTTTTTGACAAGATTTATTGGGGGCTAGCATAAACCGGGCCCCTAGACCAGTGGTCCTCAAACTAAGGCCTGCGGGCTGAATGCGGCCCACCAAGGATTTTGCACTGGCCCCCCAAACACAAAATCTATAACTTATAAATGCAGCTGCCCACATATAGATTAGCAGTGCTGGCATCACCTATCCACATACTGTAGAAACCAGTGAGCAGTCATTTGCTGGATTCAAATCCAATTCTGCATCAGGTGACACTGCTGTCCAAATGGTCGTCAGGTTATCACCTGGGTATCCTTCACTGTCTGTTGCACAAAGGCGTTCTTTGGGCGCCGCATGACTGAATGGCTGCTGCTGGGAGTTCTCCTCCAGGCATGATTGGAGGTAATCAATACCTAGATTCAATGCAATGCCTGAAGTATGATGACCCGGCCCTTGACCGTAAAAGTTTGGGGACCTCTGCCCTAGACCATCTCCAGGCCCTAGGCATCTACCTAACTTGCCTTGTGGATGATCTGGCTCTGTGTGCATCCCTCTGTGCCGTCCTCTGTCCCACTGTGCCTCCTTCTGTCTCCCTTTGTGCCTTCTTCTGCCCCCCCTTTGGGCCTCCTTCTGTTCCCTTGTCCCACTTTCTGTTCACGTCCCCCCAGTCCAGTGTGTAAAGGCAGAGTATAGCTGTAACGTTTGTGGAATTCTCTCCGTGATCAGCGCACAAGGCGTGCGCTGACACGGCGGAAATCCTCCACAAGCGTATAATTTGCGGGAACCCAGCAAAAGGTGCAACGCACCTGTAGAGGGAAATTCCTGTCGACAGGTGGAGCTGTGGAGTGCAGAGGAACAACTCCTCTGCCCTGCCACAGACGCCAGACAGGAATTGTACGAAGGGAAGAAACGCAGGGCAAGATATCCCTGAAAGAGAGAGATCAAAGCGACAGAGGGTATGTGTGTCCACCAATCTAGTCGCCACCCTGCGACGGTGGACACATAACAGAAGAAACCAAGTGAGAACGTAATCGCAAGAGAAGCGATTGCGGAAGAGAATGAGCACAGGGACAGAATGTATGTATGTGCCCCAATCTAGTCGCCAACCCGCGACGGTGCACATACAACAGCAGATATGAAGTAAGAACGCAATCGCAAGAGAGGCGATTGCCAAAGGTGACACAAGGCTACAGCAAGGCAGAGCACGAGAGTAGCAAAGGCACAGCAAATCATACAATGAGAAGATAAGGAAAATAACAAACGCTAACTAAACGCGAACACCGCACTCATTCGCAACAGTGCACGCATTTATGCGTGGTCTCCGCGTGTTAAGCACAACAGAGACAAGCACGCCTAACTAACCACCGACAGACAAACATGAAACAGAGGATGCGAGCGCTTGCTTAACGGTTACCTCACCGAGCCTCCAGCAAGCGTTCGTAGCAGACAAGACAGATACATGAAAACAGGAATAAGTGAGAGATAGGATCCACAGCACTAGCGCAAGGCAAGTGCGATCCAGGCAAGACAGAACAGAAGGATCCACAGCACTGGCACAAGGCGAGTGCTATCCAAGCTAGACAGGCAGATGAGATAGCTGGTAGCAACCGCTGCTCCAGCTATACTCCAAGAACAAAGATCAGAACGATCTCCTGTCGACCACCGCTGGGACAGGACAATCGCAACAGACAAACAAAACAGATATGCAATCCTAACTGCACTAGGGAACCTGCCTAGTGCAGTCCCAGGAATTACTCTAAGCTAATCTTCAAACAATGAGTAAGGCTGGCACTCCAGGAGTGTTTCACAGGACTAACCCTTATGACCAGCCAAGGTCTGTGATATCGCATGGTATATATAGAGAAAGCCTACAAAGGATGTGGCTAGGCAATCTGCATGACAAAAGTATGCAAATTCCTCAGCAGCAAGCTGCAAATCTGACAAAAGGTCTCTCTTCCAGAGACCTGCAGAATGCAGACCTGAACAGTGGTCAAAAAGCTGCCTGCCTGCGCAGGCAGCTGAGCGGATCCTCACAGTACCCCCCCCCCCTCTAGGGTCGGATTCCAGACGAGCCTCTAACCTGATATTTGCAAAAGACTCTAACTGAAGACTCATGAAGGTCGGGACAGCCCGACAAGGCCCAATTCCAGAGTCAGCCCACCCGAAACCGACCTCATCGGAAGGAGAAGCCACCGAAACATGCCCATCAGTACCACAAGTCTCAGTGTAGCACCCATCAGGACTGTGAATGCCAGAGAAGAAGCCATCGACACCCATCGAGCCATGCCCACCACCTTCCAAGGACCGTCCAAAAATACCAAACCTGCCACAATACCCATTCGAAGTGTCCCTTTCCACAAAGCACCCACTGCTAATCTCATTCAAGGTACCAGGAAATATTTCTCCCAGGATCTCCCAGAACACTTTGAAGCTCCCCAGAGATCCCAGGAGGGCAGAACGATCACCAGGCTCACACGGAGAACTATCAAGAACCCCTATGGAACCAATGACAATTCCGGATTCAGAATTACCAGGACAAGCATCAAGCCCAGGGCCTTCAGGGACCACCTCTGGGCATGCAGGCAGGCCGGCAACATCAGAACAGGTTTCCACCGAGGAAGCATCTGAGCAGGCTGGCAACCGAGACACACTTGGGCTTTCTGGGTCACAGAACACATCGGGGTACACTAGCCCAAGAGGAACCTCAGGACACGTCGAGGAACTGCCAACCTCAGAGTCCGTCACGACAGGACCAAAACCAGAACCGGGCAGAGAATCATCACGAGCAGTGGTCTCAAGCACTGGTCTTTCAAAAGAAGGCTTGGACTCAAACCTAAAAATCTTTGTGACAATATCATCATCAATGACTACATATGAGTGAAGCTCCACCAGAGCTGCAAAGGTAGTCAGCACAACAGCAATGTCTACTGAAGTGGGCAACACCTCAGAAGGACTTGGGGGGCAGGAGACATCTCCTACAAGTTCTGCACCCTTTGGGAGGAACTCGAAAGGTCTCCTGGACATCAGACAAGACCTCAGGAACATCATTTTCCAAGTTTTCTAAGAAGGATTCTGAACTATCCATGTTACAGGGCAAAACTGGAACTTTATTTTGTGGACAGGGCATATGTCCCAGGGAAGGTTCCACCATAAACGGAGACTGAATTTCATCATCATGAGCAGAATGTACAGGAATATTTACTGGAACACACACTGACTCCCTAACTTTAATCTCACTGCACCCAGAATTCTGCGTAGCAGTCAAACTAGCTTGCAACTCCAAAACTGCAGAAAAACAGGTGAGTATAGTAGCAATACCTAGACGAGCCTCTAGGGACACTGCAGGAGACTCTAAACAAGGCCATATTAACTCATCCAGAGTACAGGGTGCAGAATCAGCATTTTCCTCAGAACAAGAAAAGGACTCACAAATGTCAGTGCGAGTGGAGATCATGTTTTCATTCATGGTACAGGGCAGCTTCAGAGAAAGCTTCTCTGGGCAAAGCAAAGAAGCTTCAGCATCAGATTCGCAAAACCGAAGCGCTGTCTCACTCTTAGATTCGGCTAACAATGTCAAAACCTGAGGAGTCAGAACGCAAAACTTGCGAATCAAAAATCGCTTTAGGTTGTGAAACTGACGCTTCCATAGCGCAAACCTCCGCAATCTGCGGGGCAGACTGTAAGGCGTTCAGGACAGAAACACTGGAGCAACTGTCACCAGGCAACGGGCCCTTACAGGTGTGAACAGGGTGAGACAAAGACGCATTTGCAGTAGAAATAGCGACAACATCAGGAAAAACTTTATTAGACATATTAATTTTACTTTTGATGCTGCATAATTTAGGAATTTTCCCCATAGCAGGATCACAGATGGAAGATCTTAAAGATCTGTCTCTAAATGACAAGGGGTCCCACACATCCTTGAGAAAGCTGGCACATTCAAGCTGATCACAATCTGCAGGAACATCCGAGAAACAGGCATCAGATCGCACAGATTCAAACTGCACGCAGTCAGGAGAGAATCCTCCAGGATTCGCACAGGAATCAACCACAGTGGCACACCCACTCGTTTCAGATCGCACAATGTCAAGACTCACAAGCTTTACCCCAGAAAGGCAGGAACAATCATCCGACAACGATGTCTCTTTATTGGAATCAATTGATTGGTGTGTGTGCAACTCATCCAAAATCGTCTGCCATACATAAATCACCAGATCCACATCACCCTCGTCACATTCGTCGGAATCAATCAAAAGGTACATAGAATCAAGACAATCATTCAAGACATCTTCGCTTTTTGCGATGTAAAAATCGCAAAAGGCTTTCCAATCAAAATCAAATTCCTCCATCAAGGCCCCAATGTCCCATGAGGCAAATGGAGGTTCAAACAAGCCAGTATCCAGATAATCTCCATATGGGTGGAGTTCAGGAACAAGAACAGATTTTTTAACTGCTTTAATATAGTGTGCAATCCTACCTATAATAGGATCCACATAAGCTTTGGATTGGGGCAAAGAACCCGGAGACTGAGCGAAATCATTGCAAACATCATTATCATACTGAATGCTTTTGCACATTTCAGACTTGACAGAAATAACCTCTTTATTTGTGGTTGCTATGGGCAATGAATCTTTTGGCTGACAAGCCAAATCAGCAGATTGGCCTGCAAGCACCAATTCATTAACAAATGGAAATGGCAGAGAAATGTTGCATAACCTAATCTGATCAGCATCATGCACTGCAGGAAAAAAATCATAGAAATAACTTGACATGCAAGTTCCAAGCTTATGAGAAAACACGTGAGCCAGAAATCTGTGAGGGTTATGTCTCAGATTCTCGTGTCTGGCATACTCATCAGCCCACACGAACAGATCCACTTGGAAAAGATTGTAAGCAATTTGACCACTCCAAGTGGAAATATTGGTGGCCTGAAATTCAGGATTTGCCAAGAATCTGGAACATTCTGATATGAACTCATCTCTGGTTTCAGAGTCCAGTATCTTAAACCTCTTAAAGATACAGGACCCATATTTGACCAAATCGTACAAATCAGAAATTCCCTCTACACTGGGAATTTCGGTTTGGCTGGTCATACTGTAACGTTTGTGGAATTCTCTCCATGATCAGCGCACAAGGCGTGCGCTGGCACGGCGGAAATCCTCCACAAGCGTATAATTTGCAGGAACCCAGCAAAAGGTGCAATGCACCTGTAGAGGGAAATTCCTGTCGACAGGTGGAGCTGTGGAGTGCAGAGGAACAACTCCTCTGCCCTGCCACAGACGCCAGACAGGAATTGTACGAAGGGAAGAAACGCAGGGCAAGATATCCCTGAAAGAGAGAGATCAAAGCGACAGAGGGTATGTGTGTCCACCAATCTAGTCGCCACCCTGCGACGGTGGACACACAACAGAAGAAACCAAGTGAGAACGCAATCGCAAGAGAAGCGATTGCGGAAGAGAATAAGCACAGGGACAGAATGTATGTATGTGCCCCAATCTAGTCGCCAACCCGCGACGGTGCACATACAACAGCAGATATGAAGTAAGAACGCAATCGCGAGAGAGGCGATTGCCAAAGGTGACACAAGGCTACAGCAAGGCAGAGCACGAGAGTAGCAAAGGCACAGCAAATCATACAATGAGAAGATAAGGAAAATAACAAACGCTAACTAAACGCGAACACCGCACTCATTCGCAACAGTGCACGCGTTTATGCGCGGTCTCCGTGTGTTAAGCACAACAGAGACAAGCACGCCTAACTAACCACCGACAGACAAACATGAAACAGAGGATGCGAGCGCTTGCTTAACGGTTACCTCACCGAGCCTCCAGCAAGCGTTCGTAGCAGACAAGACAGATACACGAAAACAGGAATAAGTGAGAGATAGGATCCACAGCACTAGCGCAAGGCAAGTGCGATCCAGGCAAGACAGAACAGAAGGATCCACAGCACTAGCGCAAGGCGAGTGCTATCCAAGCTAGACAGGCAGATGAGATAGCTGGTAGCAACCGCTGCTCCAGCTATACTCCAAGAACAAAGATCAGAACGATCTCCTGTCGACCACCGCTGGGACAGGACAATCGCAACAGACAAACAAAACAGATATGCAATCCTAACTGCACTAGGGAACCTGCCTAGTGCAGTCCCAGGAATTACTCTAAGCTAATCTTCAAACAATGAGTAAGGCTGACACTCCAGGAGTGTTTCACAGGACTAACCCTTATGACCAGCCAAGGTCTGTGATATCACATGGTATAAATAGAGCAAGCCTACAAAGGATGTGGCTAGGCAATCTGCATGACAAACGTATGCAAATTCCTCAGCAGCAAGCTGCAAATCTGACAAAAGGTCTCTCTTCCAGAGACCTGCAGAATGCAGACCTGAACAGTGGTCAAAAAGCTGCCTGCCTGCGCAGGCAGCTGAGCGGATCCTTACAGTACCCCCCCCCCCCCTCCCTCTAGGGTCGGATTCCAGACGAGCCTCTAACCTGATATTTGCAAAAGACTCTAACTGAAGACTCATGAAGGTCGGGACAGCCCGACAAGGCCCAATTCCAGAGTCAGCCCACCCGAAACCGACCTCATCGGAAGGAGAAGCCATCGAAACATGCCCATCAGTACCACAAGTCTCAGTGTAGCACCCATCAGGACTGTGAATGCCAGAGAAGAAGTCATCGACACCCATCGAGCCATGCCCACCACCTTCCAAGGACCGTCCAAAAATACCAAACCTGCCACAATACCCATTCGAAGTGTCCCTTTCCACAAAGCACCCACTGCGGATCTCATCCAAGGTACCAGGAAATATTTCTCCCAGGATCTCCCAGAACACTTTGAAGCTCCGCAGAGATCCCAGGAGGGCAGAATGATCACCAGGCTCACACGGAGAACTATCAAGAACCCCTATGGAACCAATGACAATTCCGGATTCAGAATTACCAGGACAAGCATCAAGCCCAGGGCCTTCAGGGACCACCTCTGGGCATGCAGGCAGGCCGGCAACATCAGAACAGGTTTCCACCGAGGAAGCATCTGAGCAGGCTGGCAACCGAGACACACTTGGGCTTTCTGGGTCACAGAACACATCGGGGTACACTAGCCCAAGGGGAACCTCAGGACACGTCGAGGAACTGCCAACCTCAGAGTCCGTCACGACAGGACCAATACCAGAACCGGGCAGAGAATCATCACGAGCAGTGGTCTCAAGCACTGGACTTTCAAAAGAAGGCTTGGACTCAAACCTAAAAATCTTTGTGACAATATCATCATCATTGACTACATATGAGTGAAGCTCCACCAGAGCTGCAAAGGTAGTCAGCACAACAGCAATGTCTACTGAAGTGGGCAACACCTCAGAAGGACTTGGGGGGCAGGAGACATCTCCTACAAGTTCTGCACCCTTTGGGAGGAACTCGAAGGTCTCCAGGACATCAGACAAGACCTCAGGAACATCATTTTCCAAGTTTTCTAAGAAGGATTCTGAACTATCCATGTTACAGGGCAAAACTGGAACTTTATTTTGTGGACAGGGCATATGTCCCAGGGAAGGTTCCACCATAAACTGAGACTGAATTTCATCATCATGAGCGGAATGTACAGGAATATTTACTGGAACACACACTGACTCCCTTAATTTAATCTCACTGCGCCCAGAATTCTGCGTAGCAGTCAAACTAGCTTGCAACTCCAAAACTGCAGAAAAACAGGTGAGTATAGTAGCAATACCTAGACGAGCCTCTAGGGACACTGCAGGAGACTCTAAACAAGGCCATATTAACTCATCCAGAGTACAGGGTGCAGAATCAGCATGTTCCTCAGAACAAGAAAAGGACTCACAAATGTCAGTGCGAGTGGAGATCATGTTTTCATTCATGGTACAGGGCAGCTTCAGAGAAAGCTTCTCTGGGCAAAGCAAAGAAGCTTCAGCATCAGATTCGCAAAACCGAAGCGCTGTCTCACTCTTAGATTCGGCTAACAATGTCAAATCCGAGGAGTCAGAACGCAAAACTTGCGAATCAAAAATCGCTTTAGGTTGTGAAACTGACGCTTCCATAGGGCAAACCTCCGCGATCTGCGGGGCAGACTGTAAGGCGTTCAGGACAGAAACACTGGAGCAACTGTCACCAGGCAACGGGCCCGCCCCTTACAGGTGTGAACAGGGTGAGACAAAGACGCATTTGCAGTAGAAATAGCGACAACATCAGGAAAAACTTTATTAGACATATTAATTTTACTTTTGATGCTGCATAATTTAGGAATTTTCCCCATAGCAGGATCACAGATGGAAGATCTTAAAGATCTGTCTCTAAATGACAAGGGGTCCCACACATCCTTGAGAAAGCTGGCACATTCAAGCTGATCACAATCTGCAGGAACATCCGAGAAACAGGCATCAGATCGCACAGATTCAAACTGCACGCAGTCAGGAGAGAATCCTCCAGGATTCGCACAGGAATCAACCACAGTGGCACACCCACTCGTTTCAGATCGCACAATGTCAAGACTCACATGCTTTACCCCAGAAAGGCAGGAAAAATCATCCGACAACGACGTCTCTTTATTGGAATCAATTGATTGGTGTGTGTGCAACTAATCCAATATCGTCTGCCATACATAAATCACCAGATCCACATCACCCTCGTCACATTCGTCGGAATCAATCAAAAGGTACATAGAATCGAGACAATCATTCAAGACATCTTCGCTTTTTGCGATGTAAAAATCGCAAAAGGCTTTCCAATCAAAATCAAATTCCTCCATCAAGGCCCCAATGTCCCATGAGGCAAATGGAGGTTCAAACAAGCCAGTATCCAGATAATCTCCATATGGGTGGAGTTCAGGAACAAGAACAGATTTTTTAACTGCTTTAATATAGTGTGCAATCCTACCTATAATAGGATCCACATAAGCTTTGGATTGGGGCAAAGAACCCAGAGACTGAGCAACATCATTGTAAACATCATTATCATACTGAATGGTTTTGCACTAGTGTTGGGCGAACACCTAGATGTTTGGGTTCGCGAACGTTCGCCGAACATCGCCGCGATGTTCGGGTGTTCGCGCCGAACTCCGAACATAGTGGAAGTCAATGGGGACCCGAACTTTCGTGCTTTGTAAAGCTTCCTTACATGCTACATACCCCAAATTAGCAGGGTATGTGCACCTTGGGAGTGGGTACAAGAGGAAAAAAAATATTTGAAAAAGAGCTTATAGTTTTTGAGAAAATTGATTGTAAAGTTTCAAAGGAAAAACTGTCTTTTAAATGTGGAAAATGTCATGTTTCTTTGCACAGGTAACATGCTTTTTGTCGCCATGCAGTCATAAATGTAATACAGAGGAGAGGTTCCAGGAAAAGGGACCGGTAACACTAACCCAGCACCAGCAGCAGCACACGTGATGGAACAGGAGGAGAAGGCGCAGGAGGAGAAGGCCACGCTTTTTGAGACACAACAACCCAGGCCTTGAATGAGGACAAGAAGCGTGCGGATAGCATGCTTTGTACCGCCGTGCAGTCATAAATGTAATAAAGATAAGTGGTTCAATAAACAGGGACCACGCGGCAACGCTAACCCAGCAGCAGCAGATGTGATGGAACAGGAGCAGGCGCTGGAGGAGAAGGCCATGCTTTTTGAGACACAACAACCCAGGCCTAGTGTTGGGCGAACACCTAGATGTTCGGGTTCGCGAACGTTCGCCGAACATCGCCGCGATGTTCGGGTGTTCGCACCGAACTCCGAACACAATGGAAGGTAATGGGGACCCGAACTTTCGTGCTTTGTAAAGCTTCCTTACATGCTACATACCCCAAATTAGCAGGGCATGTGCACCTTGGGAGTGGGTACAAGAGAAAAAAAATATTTGAAAAAGAGCTTATAGTTTTTGAGAAAATTGATTGTAAAGTTTCAAAGGAAAAACTGTCTTTTAAATGTGGAAAATGTCATGTTTCTTTGCACAGGTAACATGCTTTTTGTCGCCATGCAGTCATAAATGTAATACAGAGAAGAGGTTCCAGGAAAAGGTACCGGTAACGCTAACCCAGCAGCAGCAGCACACGTGATGGAACAGGAGCAGGCGCAGGAGGAGAAGGCCATGCTTTTTGAGACACAACAACCCAGGCCTTGCATGAGGACAAGAAGCGTGCGGATAGCATGCTTTTTACCGCCATGCTGTCATAAATGTAATAAAGATAAGAGGTTCAATAAACAGGGACCGGGCGTCAACGCTAACCCAGCAGCAGCAGACGTGATGGAACAGGAGGAGGCGCAGGAGGAGAAGGCCACGCTTTCAGGTGCAACTCAGGCCTTGCATGAGGACAAAAAAATGTGTGCGCAAAGCAATGCAATGAGTAGTTTTCAGGACACAATGGGCTATTCGGAGGAGCTATTCCCACCCCCACAATCTTCTACCTGTGAAAGGTCAATGGAACAGCCAAAAATGTTGTGCCCGGATTCACAACCTTTTTCTGTGGAAAATGCACCTCGCACTGAAATGCAAGGCGAGGCCGAGGATGAACATGACATCAACAACTCAACATGACGCAAAATGGGGGCGGAACAGAAAGCTGCTTTCAATGTTTTGAAGGCCTTAATTGCCTCCGGTGGCCAGTTAGATGCATGATTCATCACACCCAAATCCCAGAGCAATGTGTGCAGGAATGTGAATCGCAGGAGGTGTACGGAGATCATCTGGACAAGTGACCAAGTGACCAAGTGACAAGTGACCAAGTGACAAGTGACAAAGTGAAAAGTGACAAAGTGACCAGTGACAAAGTGACAAAATGACAAAGTGACAAAATGACAAAGTGACAAGTGACAAGTGACAAAGTGATAAGTGACAAGTGACAAAGTGACAAGTGACAAAATGACAAAGTGACAAAGTGACAAGTGACAAGTGACAAAGTGACAAAGTGACAAAATGACAAAGTGACAAAGTGACAAAGTGACCAGTGACACAGTGACAACTGAGAGGTTGTTCTGGGGAGCTCCACTGCACTCAGTCGCATATGAGGAGAGGTCTCGTCAGGACTGCTGATCCTCCTCAGCTTGCTCAACGCCTTGAGGGTTCCTGAAGATCCTCTGCTTGGAGTTCAACGGGGTTCAGCTTGGTGTCGGGGTCGGCGGCGTCCTCCTCACTCCAACGTGGCAGATCTTCTGTTGAAGGAAAAAAAAAAAACATTGTTAAAAGTCCAGTACCGCTTCTGAAGGACTCACCAAGAGATGCAGGAGCGCTTCAATCTAGCGCACCATCGCTCGCTGGGTGATGTCCCTCCCTACGCGCTGGAATTCTACGCTGCACATGCTAGCACGCTTTTGCGCAGTGCCGAGGCGCATTCCAGCAGCTAGCTACCAAGCTTCTGTGGATCTGATTGGGCCACCATGTTGGATCTCTGCCAAGTCCTCCAAAATTTTGAGCAATCCACGTTGCGTGACTGAGCAGTGACAACTCTACAGTCAGCATTACAATACCACTGCTGTGTTTACTGAAGAAATCAATGTTGAAGATGGAAAACCGCTGGCATGATGCAAGTGGGGGATTCTGAAGATGAAAACGATCAGCGTGATGATACCAACATCAGGCAACCTGCCTCAGGAAACGCTGGTCCCAGCTATGACAAAGAACAGGACGAGGAACAGCTGGAGTTGGAGCAGGAATTGGATGCCCCCACTGCCGAGGGACAGAGCGGTGCACGTTGGACTTCCACAATTTAGCGGGAATGGACAGCAGAAGAGGAAGAAAGTGATGCTGGTGACGAATATGGTGCATCACAACAATCACAACGCTCACAAGAACATGAAGACAGAGGAGTCTGGCAGGACTCTCTGGCACACATGGCTCAATTCATGCTAGACTGCATTGAACGCGGCCCGCGCATTATTCACTATTCATTATTATTCATTATTCTGGAATCTGGACAACACCAATTACTGGGTTTATACCCAGTTTATACAAACACAATGTTAAAAAACTGATTGAAGAAAGTGTCAGACAGGTCAAAAATGGAACAATTCCAGCAGGCCCTTGAGGATGGAGACTTTAGAGAGGAGATTGACATCCTCCTCCTTCTCTAGCCAGTTGTATGCCGACAGACTGACTTCAGCAAACCCAGGAGGACCAGGAGGGCAGCAAAGAACACAAGCTGCTGCTAGTGCCGAAAAGGGAATGGTATTGGCAGTGTCCTTGGAGTGGGAACATTTTCTGACACCCATGCAGCAGCCCACAGAACAGCAATCGGGCAGTTCCACGTCCTCCAACACCAATCGCCTGGAGAAGATGGTCAAGGTCCAGGACTACATGTCAGATGGCGTAGCTGTGTTGAACAATCCATCTGCAGACAGACGGTGAGTGTGACAGGCAGCACAGAAGGACCATGGCAACTCACTCATAGTACCACAGTTTGATAGTGCATTCCCAAAAAATTATATGGATCCGTGGACCCGGGCACTGCGGGCAGTACTGGGAAGTGGGAACGCAGATTTTAGTACCTAAACACACAATACAACATGTTTTCCGGGGTCGGACTCTGAGGCACATACAGATGGTCCCGATCATCATCCTCATCATACAACTCTGACCCACCCACCACCTCTGCCACCCCAACATCCCCAGACACAGACCCCTCATCGTCCTCAACATTAACTTGGGATGCTGGCCTGAGCCAGACCTCCTCCTCCACATCAGGCCCCATCATCTCCTCAATGGCAGCCCTCATTAATCGCTCTGGCGACGGACCGATGGACACAACGTTCTCCTCCGGGGAGGGCTGCTGCTCACCACTGGCTGCTGGGGTGGATGTTATAGCTTGCGTGGGGCGTTGCCTGTTGCTGTTGTTGGGAGTGCTGCTCACAGCGGAGGTCTCTGAGGAACTCATGGTGAGCTCATATAGTGGTTGGCGGTGAGTGGAGTATTACTGATCCCAGCAATATACACACTGACTGGCAGAGTACGCAATGCTATATAGTCTGGCTGAGCGGTGTACACAGAGTGGCAGTACACACAATGCTATATAGTCTGGCTGAGCGGTGTACACAGAGTGGCAGTAAACAATGCTATATAGTCTGGCTGAGCGGTGTACACAGAGTGGCAGTAAACAATGCTATATAGTCTGGCTGAGCGTTGTACACAGAGTGGCAGTAAACAATGCTATATAGTGTGGCTGAGCGTTGTACACAGAGTGGCAGTAAACAATGCTATATAGTCTGGCTGAGCGGTGTACACAGAGTGGCAGTACACACAATGCTATATAGTCTGGCTGAGCGGTGTACACAGAGTGGCAGTAAACAATGCTATATAGTCTGGCTGAGCGGTGTACACAGAGTGGCAGTAAACAATGCTATATAGTCTGGCTGAGCGGTGTACACAGAGTGGCAGTACACACAATGCTATATAGTCTGGCTGAGCCGTGTACACAGAGTGGCAGTACACACAATGCTATATAGTCTGGCTGAGCCGTGTACACAGAGTGGCAGTACACACAATGCTATATAGTCTGGCTGAGCGGTGTACACAGAGTGGCAGTAAACACAATGCTATATATAGCGTGGCTGAGCGAGGTACACAGTGGCAGTACACACAATGCTATATAGTCTGGCTGAGCGGTGTACACAGAGTGGCAGTAAACACAATGCTATATATAGCGTGGCTGAGCGAGGTACACAGTGGCAGTACACACAATGCTATATAGTCTGGCTGAGCTGTGTACACAGAGTGGCAGTAAACACAATGCTATATATAGTGTGGCTGAGCGAGGTACACAGTGGCAGTAACCAATGCTATATATAGTGTGGCTGAGCGAGCGGTGTACTACTGTTCCCAGCAGCGACACACAATGACTGGGGGGGACCCTGGCTAGCGTGGCTGGAGAGCGAACTACCCTGCCTGCCTACCCAAAGCTAAACCCACAGACAAATGGCGGAGATATGACGTGGTTCGGGTATTTATTTACCCGAACCACGTGACCGTTCGGCCAATCAGAGCGCGTTCGGGTCCGAACCACGTGACCCGTTCGGCCAATCACAGCGCTAGCCGAACGTTCGTGGAACGTTCGGCCATGCGCTCTTAGTTCGGCCATGTGGCCGAACGGTTTGGCCGAACACCATCAGGTGTTCGGCCGAACTCGAACATCACCCGAACAGGGTGATGTTCTGCAGAGCCCGAACAGTGGCGAACACTGTTCGCCCAACACTACCCAGGCCTTGCATGAGGACAAAAAGCGTGCGGATAGCATGCTTTGTACCGCCATGCAGTCATAAATGTAATAAAGATAAGAGGTTCAATAAACAGGGACCGGCAACGCTAACCCAGCAGCAGCAGCAGCACACGTGATGGAACAGGAGCAGGCGCAGGAGGAGAAGGCCATGTTTTTTGAGACACAACAACCCAGGCTTGCATGAGGACAAAAAGCGTGCGGATATAGCAGCAATGCTTTTTGCCGCCATGCAGTCATAAATGTAATACAGATGAGAGGTTCAATAAACAGGGACCGGAAACGCTAAACCATCCCAGATGTTCATTGGTCATGTTACTTGGTTGGGGTCCTGGAGTGTTGCGTAGTCATTTCCAATCCAGGATTGATTCATTTTAATTTGAGTCAGACGGTCTGCATTTTCTGTGGAGAGGCGGATACGCCGATCTGTGACGATGCCTCCGGCAGCACTGAAACAGCGTTCCGACATAACGCTGGCTGCCGGGCAAGCCAGCACCTCTATTGCGTACATTGCCAGTTCGTGCCAGGTGTCTAGCTTCGATACCCAATAGTTGAAGGGTGCAGATGGATTGTTCGACACAGCTACGTCATCTGACATGTAGTCCTTGACCATCTTCTCCAGGCGATCGGTGTTGGAGGTGGATCTGCACGCTTGCTGTTCAGTGGGCTGCTGCTGCATGGGTGTCAGAAAATTTTCCCACTCCAAGGACACTGCCGATACCATTCCCTTTTGGGCACTAGCTGTGGCTTGCATTGTTTGCTGCCCTCCTGGTCGTCCTGGGTTTGCGGAAGTCAGTCTGTCGGCGTACAACTGGCTAGAGGAGGGGGAGGATGTCAATCTCCTCTCTAAAGTCTCCACAAGGGCCTGCTGGTATTCTTCCATTTTGACCTGTCTGACTCTTTCTTCAAGCAGTTTTGGAACATTGTGTTTGTACCGTGGATCCAGAAGGGTATAAACCCAGTAATTGGTGTTGTCCAGAATGCGCACAATGCGTGGGTCGCATTCAATGCAGTCTAGCATGAATTGAGCCATGTGTGCCAGAGTCCTACCAGAATCCTCATCATCCTCTTGTGAGCGTTGTGATAGTTGTTGTGATGCATCATAGTCGTCACCTTCCTCCTGGTCTGCTTCTGCTGACCATTCGCGCTGAATTGTGGAAGTCCAACGTGCACCGCTCTGGCCCTTGTCAGTGGTGGCATGAAATTCCTGCTCCAACTCCAGCTGTTCCTCCTCCTCTTCTTCGTCATAGCTGCTGGGGCCAGCGTTTCCTGAGGCGGATGGCCTGATGTTGGTACCATCACGCTGATCGTTTTCTCCTTCAGATTCCCCCAGTTGCATCATGACAGCTGTTTCCTTGATTTTCAACATTGACCTCTTCAGTAAACACAGAAGTGGTATGGTAATGCTGACTGAAGAGTTGTCACTGCTCACAAGCAACGTGGATTGCTCAAAATTTTGGAGGACTTGACAGAGGTCCAACATGTTGGCCCAATCGGATCCACAGAAGCTTGGCAGCTGTCCGGATGCGCCTCGGTACTGCGCCGTCATGTACTGGACCACTGCACTCTTCTGCTCGCAAAAGCGGGCTAGCATGTGCAGCGTAGAATTCCAGCGCGTAGGGACATCACACAGCAAGCGATGGTGGGGGATATTGAAGCGCTCCTGCATCTTGGCGAGTGCCCCCGAAGCAGTACTGGAATTTCTACAATGTTTGGCCACTCGACGCACCTTCAACAGAAGATCGGCCACGCCTGGGTATGTCCTCAGGAACCGCTGAACTACTAGGTTCATCACGTGCGCCAGGCAAGGGATGTGTGTCAGCTTAGCCAACCTTAAAGCGCGAATGAGATTACTCCCATTATCACACACAACCATGCCCGGTTTCAGGTCCAGCGGTGCCAGCCACAAATCCGTCTGTTCCTTTATTCCCCTCCAAATTTCCTCCCCTGTGTGCTGCTTATCCCCAAGGCAGACCAGCTTCAGCAACGCTTGCTGACGCATGCCAACAGCTGTGCTGCACTGCTTCCACAATCCTACTGCTGCTGGTGCTGGGTTAGCGTTTCCGGATGAGGTACAGCTTTGAGATGCGTTGGAGGAGAAGGCGTCAGAGAGGTAGGTGCTGCTGTTGTTATCCAGTGGGAGGGACGGCGGTGCAGCTGTTTGCGGCGTGGGCAATACCCGCGCCGTAGCAGGTGAGGAATCGCAGCCAGGCTCCACAAGGTTCACCCAGTGCGCGGTAAGGGAGATGTATCGACCCTGGCCGAACGCACTCGTCCAGGTGTCAGTGGTGAGGTGAACCTTGCAGGCAACGGCATTCTTCAAGCTTCGGGTTATTTTGCTGACCACGTGCTCATGCAACTCAGGCACTGCAGAGCGCGCAAAGTGGTAGCGGCTGGGAACCACGTAACGTGGGATGGCCACTGACATCATGCCCTTGAAGCTGTTTGTCTCCACCACTCGATATGGCAGCATTTCGCAGGCCAGAAGCTTGGCTATGCTGGCTGTTACTGCCACGGCCCAGGGGTCATTTGCTGGCAATTTCCTCTTGCGCTCAAACATCTCCGAGACAGACAACTGAACCGTAGCGCTGCACACGGAAGGGCTGTTGGTTGTTGTGTTTGATGAACACTGGGAGACCTCAAGAGCACTACTCCGGAAAGTGACAGTGTCAGCGTCGTCTGATGTTTGTGAGTGTTGTGAAGCATGCAATGGCTGGGCTACTGCTGCTGCTGAGGCGGGTCTGGTGGTGAGTCTGGTGAACCCAAGGGAGGCAGTGTTGCTGGTACCCTGTCCTGCCGCGTTTGCCCAAAGAGTGGGATGTTTGGATAGCATGTGGCGGCTCATGCTGGTGGTGGAGAGGTTGTTAATACTTTTCCCCCTGCTCAGGCGGGTCTTGCACACCTTGCAAATCGCCATGGTAACATCCTCAGTGCAGTCTTCAAAGAAAGCCCAGACTTTGGAGCACCTGCCTTGCTGGCGATTTCTGTTTGCTCCTCTTTTGCCTCTCACTTGAACTTCCACGCTTGTGGTGCCTGAAATTGCGCGCCGCCTACCTTGTGGCACAAGGCGAACTCGTGCAGCAGTGGGTTCTTCAACAGACTCATCTGTGCTGCTGCTACGACGGCGATGTTCTCGTTCACAAACAAAATCTGGGTCTCTGTCCACATTGTCCATACCCTCCTCTTCCATCTCCTCAAACTCGTCATATGTCATTGTGGGGGGCCGCCGCCCGTGGAGTAGAGCTCCCCAGAACAACCTCTGCGCAGCTCACTCCAACGTCGTCTTCCAGAGCTTCTCGGCCGACCTCCTGCAATTGCAACCCCCCCTGCCCAACTTGCTCTGGGATTTGGGTTTCAAAGTCCTCGGACTCGCCTTGTATTTCATTGCCCGGTGCATTTCCCACAGTTAATGGTTGTGAATCCGGGCACAACATTTCTGGCTGTTCCTCCATTGACCTTTCAAAGGTGGAAGTTTGTTGGCCTGGGAATAGCTCCTGCGAATACCCCATTGTGTCCTGAGGTAATTCATCGGACTGGTTATCTGGCAGTTGTGTGCGTGGTGTCGCTGCCGGTTGTGTCAGCTTTGTGCCCACTGGCTCCTTGTAACTGGCTGAGGACTCGGACCTCGTGCGTGATGTGCTGGTGCTGCTTAACCCACTGCTGGACGCTTGAGAGGTCATCCAAGTAATTATCTGGTCCTGTTCTTTTGGATCTGTGAGGGTTGTTGTCCTGGACAACATGGGCGGTATTGAGTGGGTTTTCTTGGGTGCTCCCCTGTGGCCTGTACGTGAACCGTCAGGGGAAACACCTCTTCCCTTGCCCCTCCCTCTTTCACCGGATTTCTTCCTCATTTCACTTATCCTTAAAGTACACGCTGACTGGCAGCAGTACAGTGGCAGTACAGAAATGCTATACAGTGGTGGGTGAGCGGTGTACCACTATTGCCAGCAGCGACACAGAGCACAATGCTATACAGTGGCGGGTGATCGGTGTACTACTGTTCCCAGCAGACACAGAGTGGCAGTAAACTATGCTATATAGTCTGGCTGAGCGGTGTACACAGAGTGGCAGTACACACAATGCTATTTAGTCTGGCTGAGCGGTGTACGAAGAGTGGCAGTACACACAATGCTATATAGTGTGGCTGAGCCGTGTACACAGAGTGGCAGTAAACAATGCTATATAGTGTGGCTGAGCCGTGTACACAGAGTGGCAGTAAACAATGCTATATAGTCTGGCTGAGCCGTGTACACAGAGTGGCAGTACACACAATGCTATATAGTCTGGCTGAGCGGTGTACACAGAGTGGCAGTACACACAATGCTATATAGTGTGGCTGAGCCGTGTACACAGAGTGGCAGTAAACAATGCTATATAGTGTGGCTGAGCCGTGTACACAAAGTGGCAGTAAACAATGCTATATAGTCTGGCTGAGCGGTGTACACAGAGTGGCAGTACACACAATGCTATATAGTCTGGCTGAGCGGTGTACACAGAGTGGCAGTACACACAATGCTATATAGTGTGGCTGAGCCGTGTACACAGAGTGGCAGTACACACAATGCTATATAGTGTGGCTGAGCCGTGTACACAGAGTGGCAGTACACACAATGCTATATAGTCTGGCTGAGCGGTGTACACAGAGTGGCAGTAAACAATGCTATATAGTGTGGCTGAGCCGTGTACACAGAGTGGCAGTAAACAATGCTATATAGTCTGGCTGAGCGGTGTACACAGAGTGGCAGTACACACAATGCTATATAGTCTGGCTGAGCGGTGTACACAGAGTGGCAGTAAACAATGCTATATAGTCTGGCTGAGCGGTGTACACAGAGTGGCAGTACACACAATGCTATATAGTCTGGCTGAGCGGTGTACACAGAGTGGCAGTACACACAATGCTATATAGTCTGGCTGAGCGGTGTACACAGAGTGGCAGTAAACAATGCTATATAGTCTGGCTGAGCGGTGTACACAGAGTGGCAGTACACACAATGCTATATAGTCTGGCTGAGCCGTGTACACAGAGTGGCAGTAAACAATGCTATATAGTCTGGCTGAGCGGTGTACACAGAGTGGCAGTACACACAATGCTATATAGTCTGGCTGAGCGGTGTACACAGAGTGGCAGTAAACAATGCTATATAGTCTGGCTGAGCGAGGTACACAGTGGCAGTACACACAATGCTATATAGTCTGGCTGAGCGGTGTACACAGAGTGGCAGTAAACAATGCTATATAGTCTGGCTGAGCGAGGTACACAGTGGCAGTACACACAATGCTATATAGTCTGGCTGAGCCGTGTACACAGAGTGGCAGTAAACAATGCTATATATAGTGTGGCTGAGCGAGGTACACAGTGGCAGTAAACAATGCTATATATAGTGTGGCTGAGCGAGCGGTGTACTACTGTTCCCAGCAGCGACACACAATGACTGGGGGGGACCCTGGCTAGCGTGGCTGGAGAGCGAACTACCCTGCCTGCCTACCCAAAGCTAAACCCAAAGAGAAATGGCGGAGATATGACGTGGTTCGGGTATTTATTTACCCGAACCACGTGACCCGTTCGGCCAATCACAGCGCTTGCCGAACGTTCGGGGAACGTTCGGCCATGCGCTCTTAGTTCGGCCATGTGGCCGAACGGTTTGGCCGAGCACCATCAGGTGTTCGGCCGAACTCGAACATCACCCGAACAGGGTGATGTTCTGCAGAACCCGAACAGTGGCGAACACTGTTCGCCCAACACTATTTTGCACATTTCAGACTTGACAGAAATAACCTCTTTATTTGTGGTTGCTATGGGCAACGAATCTTTTGGCTGACAAGCCAAATCAGCAGATTGGCCTGCAAGCACCAATTCATTAACATATGGAAATGGCAGAGAAATGTTGCATAACCTAATCTAATCAGCATCATGCACTGCAGGAAAAAACTCATAGAAATAACTTGGCATGCAAGTTCCAAGCTTACGAGAAAACACGTGAGCCAGAAATCTGAGAGGGTTATGTCTCAGATTCTCGTGTCTGGCATACTCATCAGCCCACACGAACAGATCCCCTTGGAAAAGATTGTAAGCAATTTGACCACTCCAAGTGGAAATAAAATTCAGGATTTGCCAAGAATCTGGAACATTCTGATATGAACTCATCTCTGGTTTCAGAGTTCAGTATCTTAAACCTCTTAAAGATACAGGACCCATATTTGACCAAATCGTACAAATCGGAAATTCCCTCTACACTGGGAATTTCGGTTTGGCTGGTCATACTGTAACGTTTGTGGAATTCTCTACGTGATCAGCGCACAAGGCGTGCGCTGACACGGCGGAAATCCTCCACAAGCGTATAATTTGCGGGAACCCAGCAAAAGGTGCAACGCACCTGTAGAGGAAAAATCCTGTCGACAGGTGGAGCTGTGGAGTGCAGAGGAACAACTCCTCTGCCCTGCCACATACGCCAGACAGGAATTGTACGAAGGGAAGAAATGCAGGGCAAGATATCCCTGAAAGAGAGAGATCAAAGCGACAGAGGGTATGTGTGTCCACCAATCTAGTCGCCACCCTGCGACGGTGGACACATAACAGAAGAAACCAAGTGAGAACGCAATCGCAAGAGAAGCGATTGCGGAAGAGAATGAGCCCAGGGACAGAATGTATGTATGTGCCCCAATCTAGTCGCCAACCCGCGACGGTACACATACAACAGCAGATATGAAGTAAGAACGCAATCGCGAGAGAGGCGATTGCCAAAGGTGACACAAGGCTACAGCAAGGCGGAGCACGAGAGTAGCAAAGGCACAGCAAATCATACAATGAGAAGATAAGGAAAATAACAAACGCTAACTAAACGCGAACACCGCACTCATTCGCAACAGTGCACGCGTTTATGCGTGGTCTCCACGTGTTAAGCACAACAGAGACAAGCACGCCTAACTAACCACCGACAGACAAACATGAAACAGAGGAGGCGAGCGCTTGCTTAACGGTTACCTCACCGAGCCTCCAGCAAGCGTTCGTAGCAGACAAGACAGATACACGAAAACAGGAATAAGTGAGAGATAGGATCCACAGCACTAGCGCAAGGCAAGTGCGATCCAGGCAAGACAGAACAGAAGGATCCACAGCACTAGCGCAAGGCGAGTGCTATCCAAGCTAGACAGGCAGATGAGATAGCTGGTAGCAACCGCTGCTCCAGCTATACTCCAAGAACAAAGATCAGAACGATCTCCTGTCGACCACCGCTGGGACAGGACAATCGCAACAGACAAACAAAACAGATATGCAATCCTAACTGCACTAGGGAACCTGCCTAGTGCAGTCCCAGGAATTACTCTAAGCTAATCTTCAAACAATGAGTAAGGCTGACACTCCAGGAGTGTTTCACAGGACTGAGCGGATCCTCACAGTACCCCCCCCCCCCCCCTCTAGGGTCGGATTCCAGACGAGCCTCTAACCTGATATTTGCAAAAGACTCTAACTGAAGACTCATGAAGGTCGGGACAGCCCGACAAGGCCCAATTCCAGAGTCAGCCCACCCGAAACCGACCTCATCGGAAGGAGAAGCCACCGAAACATGCCCATCAGTACCACAAGTCTCAGTGTAGCACCCATCAGGACTGTGAATGCCAGAGAAGAAGCCATTGACACCCATCGAGCCATGCCCACCACCTTCCAAGGACCGTCCAAAACTACCAAACCTGCCACAATACCCATTCGAAGTGTCCCTTTCCACAAAGCACCCACTGCGGATCTCATCCAAGGTACCAGGAAATATTTCTCCCAGGATCTCCCAGAACACTTTGAAGCTCCGCAGAGATCCCAGGAGGGCAGAGCGATCACCAGGCTCACACGGAGAACTATCAAGAACCCCTATGGAACCAATGACAATTCCGGATTCAGAATTACCAGTACAAGCATCAAGCCCAGGGCCTTCAGGGACCACCTCTGGGCATGCAGGCAGGCCGGCAACATCAGAACAGGTTTCCACCGAGGAAGCATCTGAGCAGGCTGGCAACCGAGACACACTTTGGCTTTCTGGGTCACAGAACACATCGGGGTACACTAGCCCAAGGGGAACCTCAGGACACGTCGAGGAACTGCCAACCTCAGAGTCCGTCACGACAGGACCAATACCAGAACCGGGCAGAGAATCATCACGAGCAGTGGTCTCAAGCTCTGGACTTTCAAAAGAAGGCTTGGACTCAAACCTAAAAATCTTTGTGACAATATCATCATCATTGACTACATATGAGTGAAGCTCCACCAGAGCTGCAAAGGTAGTCAGCACAACAGCAATGTCTACTGAAGTGGGCAACACCTCAGAAGGACTTGGGGGGCAGGAGACATCTCCTACAAGTTCTGCACCCTTTGGGAGGAACTCGAAGGTCTACAGGACATCAGACAAGACCTCTGGAACATCATTTTCCAAGTTTTCTAAGAAGGATTCTGAACTATCCATGTTACAGGGCAAAACTGGAACTTTATTTTGTGGACAGGGCATATGTCCCAGGGAAGGTTCCACCATAAACTGAGACTGAATTTCATCATCATGAGCGGAATGTACAGGAATATTTACTGGAACACACACTGACTCCCTTAACCGGTTCAGCGCCGCGGTCCGAAAATCTCATGCATCCGAGCAACGTTCACCTCCCATTCATTCGCCTATAACTTTATTGCTACTTATCACAATGAATTGATCTATAGCTCGTTTTTTCCGCCACCAATTAGGCTTTCTGTGGGTGATACATTTTGCTAAGAGCCACTTTACTGTAAATGCATTTTAACAGGAAGAATAAGAAAAAAACGGAAGAAATTCATTATTTCTCAGTTTTTGGCCATTATAGTTTGAAATTAATATACGCTACCGTAATTAAAACGCATGTATTTTATTTGCCCATCTGTCCCGCTTATTATACCATTTAAACGATGTCCCTATCACAATTTATGGTGCCGATATTTCATTTAGAAATAAAGGTGCATTTTTTCAATTTGCGTCCATCACTATTTATAAGCTTATAATTTTAAATAATATAATAACATATTCTCTTGACATGCATATTTAAAAAGTTCAGACCCTTGGGTAACTATTTATGTTGGTTTTTTTTTTTTTTAATTGTTGTTTTTTTTTTTTTTAAATAAAAAAAGTGTATGTGGGTAATTTTTGGTGTGGGAGGGAAACTGCTAATTTTAAATGTAAAATAATGTTTTTTTTTTATCAAAAATGTATGTGGGTGCAGTTTACTATTTGGCCACAAGATGGCCACAGTGAAAAAAGTCCTAGATGCGAACCAGCTCGCATCTAGGAACTAAAATGCTGAGGAGTTGTTTCCTGGGGGCAGAAATACCGCGCTCTCTGGAGAGAAAGCGTCGGTATTTCTGCGGGGAAGTTAGATCGGTGAATGGGAATTATATTCCCATTCACTGATCGGGGGGCTAGCGGCGGGCAGCGGGAGCGCGCGCGGGGGCGCGCCCGATCGCGCGCACGAGCCGGCGGCAGCACCAGTGCCTATCTGGACGAGGAAGCTCGTCCAGATAGGCCGAACTGGTTAATTTAATCTCACTGCGCCCAGAATTCAGCGTAGCAGTCAAACTAGCTTGCAACTCCAAAACTGCAGAAAAACAGGTGAGTATAGTAGCAATACCTAGACGAGCCTCTAGGGACACTGCAGGAGACTCTAAACAAGGCCATATTAACTCATCCTGAGTACAGGGTGCAGAATCAGCGTTTTCCTCAGAACAAGAAAAGGACTCACAAATGTCAGTGCGAGTGGAGAACATTTTTTCAGTCATGGTACAGGGCAGCTTCAGAGAAAGCTTCTCTGGGCAAAGCAAAGAAGCTTCAGCATCAGATTCGCAAAACCGAAGAGCTGTCTCACTCTTAGATTCGGCTAACAATGTCAAATCCGAGGAGTCAGAACGCAAAACTTGCGAATCAAAAATCGCTTTAGGTTGTGAAACTGACGCTTCCATAGGGCAAACCTCCGCGATCTGCGGGGCAGACTGTAAGGCGTTCAGGACAGAAACACTGGAGCAACTGTCACCAGGCAACGGGCCCGCCCCTTACAGGTGTGAACAGGGTGAGACAAAGACGCATTTGCAGTAGAAATAGCGACAACATCAGGAAAAACTTTATTAGACATATTAATTTTACTTTTGATGCTGCATAATTTAGGAATTTTCCCCATAGCAGGATCACAGATGGAAGATCTTAAAGATCTGTCTCTAAATGACAAGGGGTCCCACACATCCTTGAGAAAGCTGGCACATTCAAGCTGATCACAATCTGCAGGAACATCCGAGAAACAGGCATCAGATCGCACAGATTCAAACTGCACGCAGTCAGGAGAGAATCCTCCAGGATTCGCACAGGAATCAACCACAGTGGCACACCCACTCGTTTCAGATCGCACAATGTCAAGACTCACATGCTTTACCCCAGAAAGGCAGGAACAATCATCCGACAACGACGTCTCTTTATTGGAATCAATTGATTGGTGTGTGTGCAACTCATCCAATATCGTTTGCCATACATAAATCACCAGATCCACATCACCCTCGTCACATTCGTCGGAATCAATCAAAAGGTACATAGAATCGAGACAATCATTCAAGACATCTTCGCTTTTTGCGATGTAAAAATCGCAAAAGGCTTTCCAATCAAAATCAAATTCCTCCATCAAGGCCCCAATGTCCCATGAGGCAAATGGAGGTTCAAACAAGCCAGTATACAGATAATCTCCATATGGGTGGAGTTCAGGAACAAGAACAGATTTTTTAACTGCTTTAATATAGTGTTCAATCCTACCTATAATAGGATCCACATAAGCTTTGGATTGGGGCAAAGAACCCGGAGACTGAGCAACATCATTGTAAACATCATTATCATACTGAATGGTTTTGCACATTTCAGACTTGACAGAAATAACCTCTTTATTTGTGGTTGCTATGGGCAACGAATCTTTTGGCTGACAAGCCAAATCAGCAGATTGGCCTGCAAGCACCAATTCATTAACATATGGAAATGGCAGAGAAATGTTGCATAACCTAATCTAATCAGCATCATGCACTGCAGGAAAAAACTCATAGAAATAACCTGGCATGCAAGTTCCAAGCTTACGAGAAAACACGTGAGCCAGAAATCTGCGAGGGTTATGTCTCAGATTCTCGTGTCTGGCATACTCATCAGCCCACACGAACAGATCCCCTTGGAAAAGATTGTAAGCAATTTGACCACTCCAAGTGGAAATATTGGTGGCCTGAAATTCAGGATTTGCCAAGAATCTGGAACATTCTGATATGAACTCATCTCTGGTTTCAGAGTCCAGTATCTTAAACCTCTTAAAGATACAGGACCCATATTTGACCAAATCGTACAAATCGGAAATTCCCTCTACACTGGGAATTTCGGTTTGGCTGGTCATACTGTAACGTTTGTGGAATTCTCTCTGTGACCAGCGCACAAGGCGTGCGCTGACACGGCAGAAATCCTCCACAAGCATATAATTTGCGGGAACCCAGCAAGAGGTGCAACGCACCTGTAGAGGGAAATTCCTGTCGACAGGTGGAGCTGTGGAGTGCAGAGGAACAACTCCTCTGCCCTGCCACAGACGCCAGACAGGAATTGTACGAAGGGAAGAAATGCAAGGCAAGATATCCCTGAAAGAGAGAGATCAAAGCGACAGAGGGTATGTGTGTCCACCAATCTAGTCGCCACCCTGCGACGGTGGACACACAACAGAAGAAACCAAGTGAGAACGCAATTGCAAGAGAAGCGATTGCGGAAGAGAATGAGCACAGGGACAGAATGTATTTATGTGCCCCAATCTAGTCGCCAACCCGCAACGGTACACATACAACAGCAGATATGAAGTAAGAACGCAATCGCGAGAGAGGCGATTGCCAAAGGTGACACAAGGCTACAGCAAGGCGGAGCACGAGAGTAGCAAAGGCACAGCAAATCATACAATGAGAAGATAAGGAAAATAACAAACGCCAACTAAACGCGAACACCGCACTCATTCGCAACAGTGCACGCGTTTATGCGCGGTCTCCGCGTGTTAAGCACAACAGAGACAAGCACGCCTAACTAACCACCGACAGACAAACATGAAACAGAGGATGCGAGCGCTTGCTTAACTGTTACCTCACCGAGCCTCCAGCAAGCGTTCGTAGCAGACAAGACAGATACACGAAAACAGGAATAAGTGAGAGATAGGATCCACAGCACTAGCGCAAGGCAAGTGCGATCCAGGCAAGACAGAACAGAAGGATCCACAGCACTAGCGCAAGGCGAGTGCGATCCAAGCTAGACGGGGAGATGAGATAGCTGGTAGCAACCGCTGCTCCAGCTATACTCCAAGAACAAAGATCAGAACGATCTCCTGTCGACCACCGCTGGGACAGGACAATCGCAACAGACAAACAAAACAGATATGCAATCCTAACTGCACTAGGCAGGTTCCCTAGTGCAGTTAGGTCCTGTCCCTGGAATTACTCTAAGCTAATCTTCAAACAATGAGTAAGGCTGACACTCCAGGAGTGTTTCACAGGACTAACCCTTATGACCAGCCAAGGTCTGTGATATCACATGGTATATATAGAGCAAGCCTACAAAGGATGTGGCTAGGCAATCTGCATGACAAACGTATGCAAATTCCTCAGCAGCAAGCTGCAAAACTGACAAAAGGTCTCTCTTCCAGAGACCTGTAGAATGCAGACCTGAACAGTGGTCAAAAAGCTGCCTGCCTGCGCAGGCAGCCGAGCGGATCCTCACAATAGTGCAGCAGAATCTGTGCTCTAACCTCCCCTCTGGAGTCCAGTGCTGTGCCTGTGTGACCATCCTGTCTGTTTTCTGCTCCCTCTAGAGCAAGCTCTCTTCATGTAGAGTGTAATCCCACTACATGTGGCAGGAGATGCTGGGCACTAGGGCGAGTGGTGAGCGGACAGGTGGAAGCACAGCACTGGACTCCAGCGGAGAGGTGAGAGCACAGCTTCTGCTGCACTACACTCTGCATTTACACAGTAAGCTGGGGGAGTGCAGGAAGCGGGTGTGCAGGATCAGCTGGTTGTTTGTATCTCAGGAATTTCCTGTATTATGTATTCACCCTATACGACACATGGTTTATATTTTCTAGTGTGTGGGAGTGTGTTTTGTTGGGGGGGGGTTGAAAAAAAAAGTGAGCTAAAACAGTAGATAACCAACTCAAAAAGTAAACTTCAGGTTTCTCCCGTGCCACAAGGGTAGGTTTCTTCCCTCTGAAAGGAGGATTATACCCGCTTCCACCTTATCCCCAGTCTAAACCCTAACTATCTCCAACCTTTGTGTAACGATCGGTGTCAGCACGCAGAGAGAATCTGATTATTGGTGATCTGCAGTATCACCAAGAATGCAGATATATACCCGATTATTGATGATCTGCAGAATCACCAATAATACAGATATATTGCTAACCTCTGGACACCTATGGTATGTGAGTGTTTGGTGTAACAGTAATACTTTGAGTAATGCACCTGCTGAGCAGGTGATCAAAGGCAGTGTAGCAATACTGCACTTGAGGACACAGAAACCTTCCAGCAGAGACTCTACCAGGGGTGGAGTCAGGCTGGAGGTAGGAAGGACCAGAAGGTGAGTGACACCTGAAGGTGGATGTCACTGTCTGATCTGGAGACTATCTCTTAATGGGAGAGATAGCTCTCGAGGTCGGGCAAGCCAGGTCGGCAACACACGGTCAGATCAAGTACATAGACAGAAGGCTGATTCGGTATCCAAGGCTGGTAGGGTTGGGCAACAGAGTATCAGATATGCGAGGTACCGAATCAGAGATCAGAGGGATAGTCAGGAAAGCAGAAAGTCATAACAGATATCAAACAATGCCTAGTCTGGGTGTGAGGTCCTTGGTCTCTACACCCTGGAACTAATCTGATGTATAACAGAATGATCGCACAAGTTCCCTAGTCTTGGGTGTGAGGTCCGTGGTCTCAGCACCCTGGAACTAGTCTGGAGTATAACACAGATGATAATACAGTTCCCTAGTCTTGGGTACGAGGTCCGTGGTCTCAGCACCCTGGAACTAGTCTGGAGTATAACACAGATGATAATACAGTTCCCTAGTCTTGGGTGCGAGGTCCGTGGTCTCAGCACCCTGGAACTAGTCTGGAGTATAACACAGATGATAACAATACAAGTGAACTGGCTCAGTGTGAATTCCCAGGTCCTCCTGGTTCAAACACACTGTAGGATCTGACTAAGGTCTGATTGCTTCCACGTAGTGATCGCAACGGCAGACAACTTGAGACTGGCCAGCAGTAACTATATATGGAGTAGTGCTCACCGGCACCACCCCTAATTGATCAACCAATAGTAACCTGCTCTAGAGTCAGCTGATCGGCGTGATCAGCTGACCTCTCCTTGCCCAGTATAAGAGTTCTGCCTCAGCACGCGCTCGCGTATTCCTAAGCCTGTGTGCACTAACAGGCCCAGCCACACCAGACACACGCTGCAAACCGCGGCGCTGGACGTGGAAGTAGCCGCCCTACTGTTGTTACATGTGGCGGCTTTTCCGCGTTCTGCCCTGTTACCAGCCGCACGCCTCCGCGTGCAAACCGCCGCATTGGACGCGGAAACAGCCGCCTCCTCAACAGCACACGAGGCAGCTTTTCCGCGTTCTCTCACACTTTGTCAAATATATGATGTATGCATATATTTCTTTGTGCCACAATAAAAAGATTTAAAAACAAAAAGGCTAGAAATGCCCCGATACTGTAGTTACATAGAAGCCTTACATCTAAGCAACCAGTATTCGAAGCTCACAGCTAAACAAAACAAAATAAAGCATAAAAATAACAGAAAAGCACAAGAAATGGTGAGGGTGTATTGTCACCTCCCCTATTATACAAGAATAGATATTAGTGAGCTGCTAGCCTGCTAATATGGCTTCCATGTCATACGTGATAAAGAAACAGGACAGGCTTTACTCACTCGCTTTCAAGGATTTTTTTTCTGCCTTACTCCATGGCAGACTGGGCACGCTTCCCTGATCATTTCCTAGAAAGGGCCTGGTTTCTTTCTTGTTTATTGGAAAGTGAAACTGTCTGCTGAATGTAATAAACAGGCAGAGCTGCAGCAAAGGGAAATTGTTCAGCTGTCTATGACAATGGTCAGTGCTAGATTACCTTATGCCTGGTACACACCATGCAATCTCCCGCCAGATCGACAGGGTCAGATCAACAGTTCAAACTGATAATTTCCGACAGGCCTGATCAGATTTCTGTTTCAAAATTTTTATTATTTTTTTTTGTGTTTAACATAACATATGAACTTTAGCAAAATAATTGCAGATCACAACAGACAAGTCAGATTGCGTTATTACATAGCTGAGGTTCTTGAACAGTCACGGTATTCCTACCATAGGTTGCATATATGCACTTCTGTAATGTCATCTTACGAGACTTTAATACCAATAGTGCAAGTCTGACTATATTCACACTATTCGGGCCGTAGCCCCAAAATAAAAATAAAACCAAAACAAAAGAAAAAGAAGAAAGGAAAGAAATGAAATGAGATGACAGTATAAGGAAAGAGCAGGGAGAGGGGGAGGAAAAGGTAGTTGGAAGGGTTCAAAGTCAGGACTCCAGCCTCCAGGAGGATAGACAAAGTTGGTTGGAGGCATTTTGCTATTAGCTAGTTAGAGGTAGCACCTATATATTGGCACCAAGTATCCCACATTTTATGGTAAGAAGCAACCCTATCTTCCAGAACTCCCACCATGTGGTCCTGGACCATATAAGATGTTACTCTATTTTTTAACTCTTCAAAAGATACAAATTGAGTTCTCCAAGCTTGTGCCACTTTCTGCGAAGAATGGGCTAGAGTATTTTGAGATTTAGAGAGTGAATCAATTTTATAATGTAGAAGAACAGACTATGGGTCTTTAGTAATCTGCTTGCCAACCAGAGCTTGCAGCATTCTGTATACTCGGGACCAAAACCTGGAAATCATTGGACATGCCCAGAAGATGTGTAACATATCTCCTTTAGTCTGACAGCCTCCGAAACAATGGTCCAAATTTGCTCCAGGAACATGGCGAAGCCTAGCGGGAACCCAGTACCACCTGAGCTTCACTTTATAAGTGGTACTTTCTACTAAGGCTAGATTCAGGGACAGTTTAGAAACAGTGCTCCAAATCACCTCCCATTCCTCCTTCGTCCTGGTCCCTCCGAGATCAGACTCCCATTTGGTAACATATGTTTGGCAAAAGGACTGTGGCAGGTCATTCAATAAAGCATACAGTTCCGGGATGACTCCCCTGGCGTAAGGCTCCAGGGCACAAAACCTCTCTGGTTAAAACACTTGGAGATTGAGTCTGTGGTGAGAAAAGGGATTTCAGCCAATGTCGTTACTGAATATACCGGAATTTTTCTTTAATCGGTATATGATATTTATCTCTTCCCAGGTCATTAACACTTCCCACGACAGTATACCCCTAAACCTCCATCCTTCTTATGTGCATATAATGTTTTCCTACAAACCCTTGGGTGGGAATTATTCCAGATAAATGTATTCAGTTTGTTCTGTAACATCCTAAGAAAATGTGGAGGAACCTGGACAGGCAACATCCTAAAATAGTACAGAAGCTTGGGGAGGAGATTCATTTTAACTGAGTTTATCCAACCCAACCAGGATAGGCCAAAGGTAGACCATTGGGAGAGAGAGTGAGTTATTGAGCTGGCTAAAGGGTAGAAGTTGTGATAAAACAATGTTTCGTATGAGGCGTTTAGATTGACCCTAAGTATTCTAGAGAAGGGTCTGCCCCTGAAAAATGATATTGGGGTTTTAGGGAGTGACAGATTTCAGGAGTCAAGGTGACGTTGAGTATTTTGGATTTGCTGACATTAATCTGGAGTCCAGATATTAGGGAAAATTTAGTCAGAAGAGACATGAGCTCTGAGATAGAACTTCACGGCTGGGTAATGAAAAGCAGAACATCGTCCGCAAATAGGTTTAATTTATGCTGAATCCCTGTAAGTTCCACCCCCTTAATTCCCCTATGTTGTCGAATAGCAGCAGCTAGAGGCTCCATAGCCATAATAAAGAGGATGGGTGACATGGGGCATCCTTGTCTGGTACCCCTGTGGATTTGGAAGAAGGGGGAAGAAAAGTCCGCATAATGTACACTGGCTGTAGGATTAGAGTAAAAGGTCTTGATCCATGTAGTTAATGAGCCTTCTAACCCCCATTTGTCCAGTACAGCATATAGATACTCTCAAGTAACTTGATCAAAAGCCTTATATATATCAAGAGAAAGGCATAGGCCCGGTATTTTCCGTGATCTCAGTAATTCAAAGATTTGGACTGCACATAGGGTAGCATCCGAGGCCTGATGACCTGGGACAAAGCCTACTTGATCTTTGTGAATTATTTCTGCCAGAAATTTGTTTTTCTTATAAGAGGCTAGACCGATAATGCGTCCCCTCACTGTTACTTATAAGATAATGGGTGATACAACCAGGGGTGTATCTGGGTGACATAGCGCCTATGGCAAACACTGAAATTGCGCCCGCACCCCCCCTCCCTCCCCATCAGACCACCTTTTCCCATAATAGCAGCTTCTTTTCTTGCAATGATACAAGTCTCCCAGTATAGGTTGCTAGAGTTAACCCCCAAGTAAAAGTAAACAGAGGTAGTACCCTAGTATAGGTAGCCAGAGGTAGTTCACCCAGTATAAGTAGACCCATGTTTACGTTGCCCTCCCAGTATATGTAGTTAGAGATGGCTCCCGAGTATAAGTAGCCTTCTTTAGCATAAGTGGTAAGAGGTATCCCCCCAGTATAAGTAGTCCCTCAGTATAGGTAATAAGAGGTTCCCCTCAGTATAAGTAACCCCCCCCCAGTATAGATTTGGCAGGTGTCCTCCAGTATAAGTAGACTCCCCCAGTATAGGTAGTGAGAGATGTCCTCCAGTATAAAAGCAGGTTCAAATGCCTGAGAGGCATCCTTCAGTATGGTGGTGAAGCATGAGGGAGGAGGAGGCAGCCATCACGCCCATGGTGCTGTGGCGCCCATGGCACAAGCCATGCCTGCACCCCTCTAGATACGCCTCTGGATACAACTGACTCCCCATTTTTCTCCATATAATCTTCTACGAAAGTTCGAATTTTGCCTAAGGACTCTGGATTCGAGAGTAGGGAGTCGTTTATGCGTCATCTGAAGCTAGTCTTCCTAGGGGCCAGGGAGGTTAACTGAATTATCAGTGGGCTATGATATGACCAGGTAACTGTAAGTATTTTAGCTCTATTTATGTTAGGTAGTATTTGCTGTTGTAGGAAGAAATGATCTATTTGACAAAGGCTGTTGTGAGGGTTAGAATAGAATGTATAGTCTCTGGTTGTTGGGTTAAATTCTCTACAGGCATCAAAATGGTTTTGAGAGCGAAATAGAGCGCTGATTGCCGAGGGGCACGGGGGTTCCAGTGGTTTTGCACAGAGTGGATTGGTTGGAAGATCGAGATCTGTCGAGGGCCTTATCTAATACAGATTTGGAATCGCCACAGAGGATGAGGACTATTGATTACCTGTACTAGATGGGAAAGGAAGCACTCCTGAAAAGTATTTGGAGCATAGTACGAGACCAAGGTGAGGGTCTCATCTCCCAATGTCCCCACCAAAAGCATGTATCTCCTAGTTGGGTCGGATATGGATGTTGTACGTTTGAAAGGCAAGCCTCTTCGAAATGCTATTATCACTCCCCTCACTTTCTCATGAGCCCAGGAACTAAATGTCAGCAGAAAATGGTAGCTGAGGAAGGAGCGATGGGAGGAGACCGAGAACCTTGTCTCCTGCAAGCAGACAATGTCCGCTTTGCAGGATTTATAATAATAAATGCCTTAGTCCATTTTTGTGGAGCATTAAAGCCTTGCACATTATGTGATACTATAGTGAGGCCTCTAACATTGCTAACTGTAGCCATGGTGTCTATTTTTCATATACACCTCACTTGAGGAAGGGGCAGGTGACCTTGAAGGGATAGGTAAAAGAATAGAAGGAAAAAAGCAGGAAGGAAAAGTTAAAAAAGAAATAATGAAAAACAGTAGAGTGGTGCATCCCTCTGGAAGCAGGCCAAACAGAGGGAGGCTTAACATTCTCCAGGAATGGCTGTCTCTGCGTTCAGCCAAGGTCATGCCTAGCATTGCTAGGAGACAAGAAAAATATTTGGCGGGAGAACTGGTGACGCCCTCCAATTGCATAGCTTAACTTAAAACATAAACTAATAAGAATTAAGTGCCTGTCACATTTCGAACAGATAAGAGTAAATAACATATCTATAGTGAAACAGCTGACTCGAACACAGTCAATGCATTAACTTGCATAGGTGAAAATTTCAAACATGCGTTAAGAAACTTCTTGTTCCAGGAGCAAAGGACAACTAGTGAAAAACAGAACTAAGCATTCACTAAACTTATCATCCTAAAACAGATAACAGATTAACTGAAATGTAACTGATCGTAGACAGTGTTCAAGGGTGAAAAATTAGATATCAGTGATCTGGAGATTCAGTCCAGATCGGTTGGCTGAACCACTCTCTAACATTATCACACCGTCACCCAGGATCAGACATTCTTGAGGGAGAGCGTGGAGACTTTCGCCGCCTAGAGGTAGTGCAACATGGTTTAACCGTCTCCCACAGAGGAGCAGAGGGTGTAGAAAGTGGGCTACGGGCAGGGGATCCGGCAGGTAAACTTAAACGCAAAGCTTCAAGTTGTTGTTGGGCTTCCTCGGGTGTGGAAACAGCCACTTGCTTGTTCTGGTAGGTGAATATTAGCTTAAAGGGGAACCCCTATTTGTATTTAACTTTATGTGCCAGTAAGATCTGCAAAAATGGTTTCCTAGCCCGTTGTCTTTGTATTGTAGCGCGGGCTAGGTCCGTAAAGGTCTGATAAGAGTAAGCCTGAAACGTTAGATTGTGTTTATCCCTTGCAGCTCGTAACACAGCTTCCTTGGCATTGTAGTAGGTAGGCTTTACAAGCACATCTCGGGGAGGGCCATTTGGTTTTAGCGGTGTGAGGGCCCTGTGGATCCGGTCAAACTCTAATCTTTCGGAATAGCCGGGTGCAGTTCCTGAAAAAGCGCAGTGATTGTTGAGGTGAGATCAGTCACTGATTCTGGAACCCCGCGAAACCGGAGGTTACCACGCCGGCCCGTTTTTAAAGTCTTCCAATTGAAGTTGGGCCGACTGCACACGCGGTTTAATCGCGCATGCGCCGTACTGACACGCCGGCCGCCGTGATGACGCAAGGCGGCTGGCGTGTAGAGATGTAGCGAACGGTTCGCGGCGAACTTAGGGGGTTCGCGTTCGCCTGCACCAGGCGAACTTTTGCGGAAGTTCGATTTGCCCCATAATGCACTATGAGGGTCAACTTTGACCCTCTGCATCACAGTCAGCAGGCACATTGTAGCCATTCAGGCTACACTAAGCCCTGGAGCCCCACCCCCCTTATATAAGGCAGGGTCCGGCGGACATTAGCCTCACTCGTGTGCCTGCTAGAGAGAGGAAAGGGACAGCTGCTGCAGACTTTTTCTCCTAGGGACAGATTAGTTAGGTTCTAGGCTGCTTTGCTTGCTCCTGACTGATTATTATTGCTTTTAAAGCACCCAGCAACAGCTCTTTTCAGAGCTCAACCTGTAGATTTCTTTCTTCTGTGTGTCAAACTGACACTTTTGTTGCATGCACAGCCTTGCTCATTGATATTGTGTGTGCCACTGCCAGCAGCCCAGCACATTCAGTGACTACCTGTGTGTGTGTGTGACAGGGAGCTGCACATTGTACTACCCAGTACTGCATATACCCCAGTACCTGTTGTGTTTACTTAACCCACCTCATCACTGCATATACCTAGCTTTGTGTTGAGTGAACCCAGCTCACTGCATCTAACTACCTGTTGTGTTGAGTGAGAACCCACCTCACTGCATCTTAAGTACGTTTACTGTTCAGTGAACCCAGCTCACTGCATCTAACTACCCAGTACCTGTTGTGTTTACTTAACCCACCTCATCACTGCATATACCTAGCGTTGTGTTGAGTGAACCCAGCTCACTGCATCTAACTACCTGTTGTGTTGAGTGAGAACCCACCTGGCCACCTCACTGCATCTAACTACCTGTTGTGTTGAGTGAGAACCCACCTCACTGCATCTTAAGTACCTTTACTGTTCAGTGAACCCAGCTCACTGCATCTAACTACCCAGTACCTGTTGTGTTTACTTAACCCACCTCATCACTGCATATATCTAGCGTTGTGTTGAGTGAACCCAACTCACTGCATCTAACTACCTGTTGTGTTGAGTGTGAACCCACCTGGCCACCTCACTGCATCTAACTACCTGTTGTGTTGAGTGAGAACCCACATCACTGCATATAGCTAGCATACCCCCGAGATGGACAAAATGGACAAACCAGGTAGAGGAAGAGGTAGAGGCAGACCCAGAGGAAGGCCACCAGGCACCGGCAGGTCTGTGGCTGTGCAAGGTGGTGTTGCTGTGATTTCGTGCGTACCTGCCCCAAAATACAGTGCTCAGAAGAAGGCACATGCCATCATTTCCCAAAATCGTGAGGAGGTGATTGAGTATTTAACACAGAACACCTCATTTCCCGCAGCCACCAGCGCTACAACAAGCACCACATCCGCTGCATTTGACACTTCGCAGGAGTTATTTGGTGGTGGTGGTGAAATCACTGATTCCCAGCCACTACTGCAACAACAACAACAAGGCGCAGGTACACCACCTCATACGTCTGAGTTAGGTGGCGATAGTATGGACGTAACGTGTGTGGATGGGGATGATGGTGGACCACCTGAAGTTGGTGCACTTGAGGAGGTGTCTGAGGAAAGCGCAGCTGGCCAGGAGGATTATGATGACGATTATACGGATACCACATATGTTCCCGGTAGAGGAGATGACCAGGGGGACAGTTCAGAGGAGGAGTCAGAGAGGAGTAGGAGGAGACGACTCCATGATAGAAGCAGAGGGAGCTCATCCTCAGAAACAGCTGGGGGCAGTGTCCGGCGCCATGTATCGCCCGCTATGGCCAGACAGCCAACATGCCCTTCAACCTCAGCTGCTGATGCCACCGTAGCGCCATCAGCCCAGGGGGGCTCAGCGGTTTGGAAATTTTTTAACGTGTGTGTCTCAGATCGGAGCAAAGCCATCTGTTGTCTCTGCCAGCAAAAATTGAGCTGAGGAAAGGCCAACTGTCACGTAGGGACAAGTGCTTTACGAAGGCACCTGGAGAGAAGGCACAAACAGCTATGGCAAGAACACCTGAGGAAAAGCAGCACCCCTCAAAAGACAAGCCGCGGAGAACAACCGCGGCAGCCGTCACAGGGGGCTTCTGCTGCTCCACGTTCCCATGGTATTGTTCGTGGCTGGGGGGAGGAAGAATGGATACACTTTTAAACAATTTAAAAATACAACCATCTAAACTTTCAAACAATTTAAAAATACAACCATCTAAACTTTCAAACAATTTAAAAATACAACCATCTAAACTTTCAAACAATTTAAAATACAACCATCTATCATTTTCAAAAAATTTAAAAAAAAGGGCAAAAAAACTTGCCCTCCATACAACATTCTTGGCAAATGCTTTCGACTTGGTTTGTCTTCCGCTGGCTCAAGGGTCCATCTGACCACAGATGCCTGGTCTGCAAAGCACGGTCAGGGCAGCTACAGCGTGGGTCTCAGCAGGCTCCCACTTCGGGCCAGAATCCAACCTTCATTCCCCGTGGTGACAATGGCAGACTTGCTCTCCATAACGGATTCCCGTTAAAGGATTTAAAAGTTAATTCATTTCAAATACACAGCAGGGCCTCGAAAGTCCGCCTCCTGTATTGTTATTTTTGGTCACTACCTCGGGGCGGGCGTGCATGCCTGCCTGCTGCCCTCCTTGGATGTGTAGTGGTAGCCGTTTCTCAGGCTCCACACCGGATTCCATCCCTGATTCCCCGGCCATTACCCGGGGTCACAAATGGCAGACTTGCCCGCCTCCATATGATTCTCGTGAAAGGAATGTTGTGTCATCTTTGCCCGCCATAACTGGTTCTCGTTAAAGGATTTAAAGTACATTCATTTCAAATACACAGCAGGGCCTTGAAAGTCCTCCTGTATTGTTATTTTTGGTCACTACCTCGGGGCGGGCGGGCGTGCATGCCTGCCCGCTGCCCTCTTTGGATGTGTAGTGGTAGCCGTTGCTCAAGCTCCACACCGGATTCAAACCCCTCATTCCCCGGCCATTACCCGGGGTCACAATGGCAGACTTGCCTGCCTCCACAGGATTCTCATTGTAGCGGTACTGAACAAGTACACAGCAAGTAGAAAATGTAATTTAAAAACAAAACGTAAACTTTTTAACAATGCCATGGAAAGTTGAGAAGGAAGTCACACATTGCCTGACATCACTGAGTGAGGAAGAGCAATCTCGCCATGTTGCGCAGTAGTCCAGCATGGCCGTCACTACACAAACAGCTGTTTGCGGTGCGTTACACAGTGAGTTTGGTGTGTCAGTGTGAAGCAGTACTCTAATTACACTCCCTGATTGATGTATACACATGCAAGATGTTTGAAAGCACGTTAGGCCTACAATTTAGCATTCAATGTGATTTCTGCCCTTAAAACGCTGCTTTGCGTCACATCCAGATTTTTCACCGGGACTTTTGGCATGTATCCCACTCCGCCATGCCCCCCTCCAGGTGTTAGACCAATTGAAACATCTTTTCCATCACTTTTGTGGCCAGCATAATTTTTTCTATTTTTCAAAGTTCGCCTCCCCATTGAAGTCTATTGCGGTTCGCGAACTTTTCCGCGAACCGAACCTTCTGCGGAAGTTCGCGAACCCGGTTCGCGAACCGAAAATCGGAGGTTCGCGACATCTCTACTGGCGTGTGACGACAGCAATGACGAATAAGGAAGAAGGAGCCCGACACTCGGGCCCAGTGTCACCGGGCAGCCGGCGGCCAGCCATTTCTGGTGGGACGTCCCAACCTACACTGGGCTGCAGAAAGCCCAGGTGAGTACTATTTTCGTATTTATTTTGTGCTCGGTGTTCCTTTAAGCTGGCGGGTAATGCAGGCTGAGGCCTTGTCTAGCTTGCGCTGTAATATGATCTCAAGCTGCTCAAGTAATAGTCTGTCCCGGCCCTCTATGTCCCCGGTACCTTTACAGTCTGTAGTCTGTTGCTGCTGCTTCAGTCCTGCCGACTGTAAAGATGCGGTACTGCTCTCGACTGATACCGGGTCATTCTGAAATCTATTGGAAATCTGTTCCTAGTGTGTGGCACACATCAGATAGATTCCTGTCAGATTTGACCTGGCAGGCATCTGACAGAAATCTGATGTTTGAATCTGCTGCAAATCTATCAGTGTGTGGGTACCTTCAGGGCCGGATTTGTGGAAAGGCCTGGGAGGCCCGTGACTAGGGCAGAGCCAAGGAAGGGGCGGGTTCCAACCAGGCAGTCAAACTCGTGTGTGTGTGTCCCCAAAGCCGACCACACTGTTCCACGGAGATGAGGGATAACATTGCTGGTCAGTAGCAGCCGCTCCCGCCCCCTCCCCTGCTCTGCTCTGTAGTGTTGTCCGGATCATGAACGATTCGGATCTTTGATCCGAATCTATTTTATGAGTCGATCATCTGAATCATCAAAATGAGTGATTCGGATCGCAAAAGGGGCGGGGACAGGAGCGAAACGCCCCCTCTCAGCGGGCAGCGGGGTCCTGGAAGCAGAGCTGAGATGGATCGCTCTGTTGTATGGGAGGCAGCCTTGCAGGGAGACAGGTAGATGAGAGAGAGGGGACATGGGTGCCACTGCCAGATATGTGTAGAGCACACATACTGGCTGTAACGTGCTGCCCATTATAGGCTGGCTGTTCCGTAGTGCTGCACAGTGAACACATTGGAAGCTTTTGGCTCAGCACAGCTCAGTAACTTTGCAGACAGTGTGATTGAAAGGCAATATAATCCTCCTACACTCGCCACTAAACAGCTGCACTTATCTTCTGGGAATGCTTTCTTTCACTGTGCGACCTTTTCTTTCAAAGTGTACAGATGAACATATAGGTGAAATATATGTAAAGCATATGACTTCAGCATGTGGGTATTACGTGCAAACATTTCTGGTCTCTGCTCGTCCCTCCTCCCTTCCCTGTCCACTCCCTGCCCTCTGTCCATCTTCTCCCCTTCTCTGTGTGTCCACTCCCCTCCCCTTCTCCTGTCCACAGACCTGTCCTGCTAGTCATTTCACCCCGAATGCTTCCGGTAGTAAAATGATCCGAGATTCGAATCAAAGATCCGGATCTCTTCAATGATCCGATTCGAATCATCCGGATCATTGAAAAGATCCGAACTTCCCATCTCTACTGCTCTGCACACACAGAAGCATGTCTGTGTACAGCAGCGGCGGCTACAGACAGGGCAAAGAGCGGGCAGCTTTGCTAATATGACAGGAGAGGAGCAGTGGCTGTATAACTGAATCCCTGCTCGCTGCCATTCTCTATAGACGAGTCAGTGTTGAGCTGCCCCACCCCCGCTGCCTCTCCCGTGCTTGTGTCTGTGTCCTGGCCAGTAGTGTTGTCCGGATCATGAACGATTCGGATCTTTGATCCGAATCTATTTTATGAGTCGATCATCCGAATCATCAAAATGAACGATTCGGATCGCAAAAGGGGCGGGGCCAGGAGCGACACGCCCCCTTTCAGCGGGCAGCGGGGGCCTGGAAGCAGGGATCGCTCTGTTGGATGGGAGGCAGCCTGAGCCTTGCAGGGAGACAGGTAGATGAGAGAGAGGGGGGACATGGGTGCCACTGCCAGATATGTGTAGAGCACACATACTGGCTGAAATGTGCTGCCCATTATAGGCTGTCTGTTCCGTAGTTGTGCACAGTGATCACATTGGAAACTTTTGGCTCAGCACAGCTCAGTAACTTTGCAGACACTGTGATTGAAAGGCAATATAATCCTCCTGCACTCGGCACTAAACAGCTGCACTTATCTTCTGGGTATGCTTTCTTTCACTGTGCGACCTTTTCTTTCAAAGTGTACAGATGAACATATAGGTGAAATATATGTAAAGCATATGACTTCAGCATGTGGGTATTACGTGCAGACATTTCTGCTCTCTGCTCGTCCCTCCTCCCTTCTCTGTCCACTCCCTGCCCTCTGTCCATCTTCTCCCCTTCTCTGTGTGTCCACCCCCCTCCCCTTCTCCTGTCCACAGACCTGTCCTGCTGTTCATTTCACCCCCGAATGCTTCCGGTAGTAAAATGATCCGAGATTCGGATCAAAGATCCGGATCTCTTCAATGATCCGATTCGAATCATCCGGATCATTGAAAAGATCCGAACTTCCCATCTCTACTGGCCAGCTGAAGCACAGCGAGAGGAGAGGAGTTCAGCTCAGCGTTCAGCCACGATGTGATAGTGAAAAGTGAAAAGGTCCTGGCTTCGCATCCAGCTGTGAGAGGACATTTATGATTCAGTGGAGGAGGGGACCCAGGCAGTGTAAGTTGATAAAGATTAACTCTCTCTGTGCTTGTGCTGAACTCATCAGGTTTATCAGTGTTCTTGCCCCTCAGTTCCTTTGGACTGTATCATATAACTGGTACCCCTCTTAAAAAGTTGCAATTGGCCTGAGTCGCGGCTTGGTGCATGTAATGTCCTGTGTGCACAATACAATACAATAATACAATAACATTTCTATAGCGCTTTTCTCCCATAGGACTCAAAGCGCTTAGGCTCTCTCAGATTCAGTAATTAGTAGGATGAAGTATTCACACAACAAAAGTTATATTTCTGCAAATGCCAGACTGAACAGGTGGGTTTTCAGTCTGGATTTAAACACGTCCAGGGATGGGGCTGTCCTGATCTGTTGAGGTAAGGAGTTCCAAAACGTAGGGGCAGCATGACAGAAGGCTCTGGGACCAAAAGTTTCCAAGTGGACTCTGGGTATGACTAGATTATTAGAACCTGTGGATCTGAGAATGCGGGGATTGCTACGCAGCTGTAACATATCTTTCATGTATCCAGGGCCTAGATTATTCAGGGATTTAAATGTCAGTAGGCCGATCTTGAATAGGACCCTCCATTCTATAGGTAGCCAGTGAAGGGAATGCAGGACTGGCGTTATGTGGCAGTGACGGGGTTGGTTGGTTAGCAGTCTGGCAGCAGTATTCTGTATCAGCTGTAGGCGGTACAAGACCTTTTTTGGAAGGCCAGTGTAGAGAGCATTGCAGTAATGCAGATTGAGCAATGCCTCCTCAATCATGCTCCTCAGCGGCTGTGCCCAGCATCCCCAGCCAGTAACATGCTGTGCATGCGCGGTTCTGATTCTTTCCAAACCACACATGAAGAACGCTCTGGGCCACGACTGCCTTGCCTAGCTTCTCGGAAGCATGATCAAGTACATTACATGCACCATAGCTGCGACTGTGGCCAATCACAGCTTTTTAAGTGGAGCAACAGCAGATGGAGATGAGTCTAAAGGAACTGAGGGGCCAGAAACACTATAGGGGGAGAGGAGAGGGCTAAAGGAAGCCTCAGGTATGTGTAAATCATGTTTTGTTTACTTTACATTTTCTAGAATTGTGTGGTGGTTTTACTTAATTTTAAAAACAAACAAAACTGTACTTTTACTTATCCCCTTCCAGCCCCCCATAGTCCCTGAGAGGTCCCAAGGCATTCTCTGGGCCCCCTCCGTTTTCCCACTGGTAGCTCCATAAGTTTGGCGACTGGGACTGCAGGCGCACCTACTGCGTATGCACGGTCCCATCCATGTGTTCTTCTCTAGTATACCCCCTCTCCATCCTGGCCATTTAACCCATACTGTGGCTTCCAGTACTGGTGCCTCTGTCCTCCTACATAAGGGGTGAGAGGGGGTTCTTCTGGCTACTTATACTGCTAAGGGGGGGAATGGTTACCTATACTGGGGAAAGTGGTCTTCTGGGTACCCATACTGCTGCCTGGGACCCACTTGTTCCTTGTGGCTGTGCTCTTATCTGTGTACAAGCACAACCGTACTGGGCATGGGCAAGTACAGTCTGCGCTTGCCTAGTCCAATAACACGAAGCTGCTCGTGCACAAAGGAAAACGCCATACACAAGTGGCTTTGTGCTACTGGAAATTTGCGGCTCATACTTGCGCATGCCCAGTACAATTGTGCTTGAACACAGATGGAAGTACAGCCTCAAAGAAGAAGAGGGTCCCGAGCAGCAGTGGTGAGGTCTGAACATGCTCAGAGGGTCCCAAAACTGGAACAGTGGGCACCAGGAGGATCTACTATAGTAAGTATCTAAGCTAATTTTTATTTTTGCTTCAGGTTCTTCACTTTAGGGGCCCTGACACACCAAAAAAACATTTTTGCAGGTAGTTTTTTTAAAAATGCTTCCATAAAATTTGCATTGAAAATACAGTAAAATCGTGGCTAAATTGCAGCGATCAGGATTTTTTTAAAAAAATCGCAATCTCGGCTATTTTGCTGCAGTTTTAATGTAAGTCAATAGAAGCATTTTTTGAAGAAAAAAAAAAAACAGCAAAACCCTTTTTGGTGTGTCAGGACCCTAAGATTGTATGTTTGGAGAAAAAGTGTATGTAAGTTGGGGGAAAGGAGGGGGGGGGGGGCGTGGACCTCCTATTGGTCAGGGGGGGCGGCTGGTGACAGTGGGCCTTGGGCGGTAAAAAGTACAAATCCGGCCCTGGGTACCTTTATAACAACTGATATCAGGAAATGCCGGTAAGTGCTTATCTACCTGAATTATCACTACTTGAACGGTGTGTGCCTGGCTTAACGGAAACTAGAGATGGTTTTCTAGCCCTTATTTATACTTACCTGGGGCTTCCTCCAGCCCCATGAATACTGTGGCTTCCATCCCCGTTCTCTTCAGTTCCTCCGTTCTGCCGCCATAACTCCTGATAATACGGGCAGTTGCGGCCTTCTGCTCGGCCGCACGCGCACCACTCATCCTGCTCCCGTCCCCTACAGCGTCCTGTGCAGAAGGCTTCAGGGGACAGGAGCGCGGCAGGGGAGTGCACGTGGCTGCGCATGCGCAGAAGCCCTCGACTGGCGACGACTGACCGGATAACCGCGAGTCACACCCAAGGCCGGATTTTTACTTTTATCGCCCCTAGGCCGAGCTTCCCTTCAAGTGTAGTAGCGCCCCTCCCATTCCATGTGCAGCCCCCTCTTCCATGTGTATCAGCAATGTCTTGCAGGTCCTCCCAATTCCATGTGCCGCCCCCTCCTCCATGTGCCCCCCCCCCATTAACCTCCTTGCCGGTTATCCCGAACTCAGTTCGGGGTAACCTGCGCAGGAGGATTGCTCAGGCCCCGCTGGGCCGATTTGCATAATTTTTTTTTTGTTACAAGCAGCTAGCACTTTGCTAGCTGCTTGTAACTCCCGATCGCCGCCGCTCACCGCCGATCCGCCGCAATACGCCGAGCCGCTCCCCCCCGCTCCAGACCCCTGCGCTGCCTGGCCAATCAGTGCCAGGCAGCGTTGAGGGGCAGATCGGGATTCCCTATGACGTCCCGACGTCGGTGACGTCATCCCGCCCGGTCGCCATGGCGACCGGGGAAGCCCTGCAGGAAATCCCGTTCTGAACGGGATTTCCTGCTTACTCTGATCGCCGAAGGCGATCGGAGTGGGTGGGGGGATGCCGCCGCTCAGCGGCTATCATGTAGCGAGCCCTAGGCTCGCTACATGATTTAAAAAAAAACAAAAAAAACCCTCCTGCGCTGCCTCCTTGCCGGGGAATTGAACCGGCAAGGAGGTTAAGAACCACTTTCCCCACAATAACAGCTTACTTTCTCACATAAATTCATTGTCTGTGTTTTTTGCACAGGATATTGCAGAACTTACTTGTATTGTCTTACCAGAACTTACCAGAATTAAGCAGCTGGGTTACCCAAATACCAGAACTGAATATGTTCCTGGATGCATAAATGGAGCCATGCATAGCTCCCGACTGCCCCTCTTTTTGGAGGGACAGTCCATCTTGAGGAATCCAGTCCAGGGGCGGACTGACAACTCATGGGGCCCCCGGGCAATAGGAGATTATGGGGCCCCCCATAGCAGTGTTTCCCACCTTTCACTTTCTTTTTTTACAGGCTAAGATATAATAATTTATTGACAACAGATATTTTATAACGATAAAAACCGCGGCGCGCTGAAAAATGGGTGTGGTCACGCAACATAATGTGGGCGTGGTCATGGGTAGGGCAAAATATACATGACCTTAGCAGTGGTGTAAAAGGTCTGCCGGGGAAGTTTGAACTCTGCCATAGTGTTTCCCCCCAAAATACATGTAATCTGACAGCATTTCACCAAAAATCCATGCAACTTGACAGAGGTTCCTCCAAAATACAGATAATATGGCAGTCGTTCCCCCAAATTAGACGTAATCTGGCAGCAGTGGTACCCCAAATACACATAATTTAGCAGCGGCTCCCCAAAATATGCGTGATCTGGCAGCGGATCACCCAAAATACATGTAATCTGGCAGCAGTGGTTCCCCAAAATACACAATCTGGAAGCAGCGGTTCCCCCATTATACACAATCTGGAAGCAGCGGTTCCCCCATTATACACAATCTGGCAGCGGTTCCCCAAAAATACACATCATCTGGCAGCTGTTTCGCAAAATACACTTAATCTGGCAGCAGTTCCCCAAAAATGGTTAATCTGGCAACAGTTCCCAGAAAATAGGTGCCCCCAGTATAGGTAATCAGGTCAGAAGGTATCCCCAGTGGAAGTAACCAGGTCTATAGGTTTTCCCAGTGCAGGTATCCAGGTCTATAGGTGTCCCCAGTATAAGTAGCCAGGTCTATAGATGTCCCCAGAATATAGGTGTCCCCAGAATAGGTAGCCAGGATTATAGGTTTCCCCAGAATAGGTAGCCAGGATTATAGGTGTCCCCAGAATAGGTAGCCAGGTCTATGGGTGCCCCCAGTATAGGTAGCCAGTTCTACAGGTGTCTCCAGAATAGGTAGCCAGGCCTATAGGTGTCTTCAGTATAGATAGCCAGGTCTATAGGTGTTCCCAGTATATGTAGCTAGGTGTATAGCTGCCCCCAGTATAGCCGGGTGTATAGGTGTCCCCAGTATATGTAGCCAGGTGTATAGCTGCCCCCAGTATAGCCGGGTGTATAGGTGTCCCCAGTATATGTAGCCAGGTGTATAGCTGCCCCCAGTATAGCCGGGTGTATAGGTGCCCCAGTATATGTAGCCAAGTGTATAGCTGCCCCCAGTATAGCCGGGTGTATAGGTGTCCCCAGTATATGTAGCCAGGTGTATAGCTGCCCCCAGTATAGCCGGGTGTATAGGGGTCCCCAGTATATGTAGCCAGGTGTATAGCTGCCCCCAGTATAGCTAGGTGTCTAGGGGTCCCCAGTATATGTAGCCAGGTGTATAGCTGCCCCCAGTATAGCCAGGTGTATAGGGGTCCCCAGTATATGTAGCCAGGTGTATAGCTGCCCCCAGTATAGCCAGGTGTATAGGTGTCCCCAGTATATGTAGCCAGGTGTATAGCTGCCCCCAGTATAGCCAGGTGTATAGGTGTCCCCAGTATATGTAGCCAGGTGTATAGCTGCCCCCAATTTTGCCAGGTGTATAGGGGTCCCCAGTGTATGTAGCCAGGTGTATAGCTGCCCCCAGTATAGCCAGGTGTATAGGGGTCCCCAGTATATGTAGCCAGGTGTATAGCTGCCCCCAGTATAGCCAGGTGTATAGGGGTCCCCAGTATATGTAGCCAGGTGTATAGCTGCCCCCAGTATAGCCAGGTGTATAGGTGTCCCCAGTATATGTAGCCAGGTGTATAGCTGCCCCCAGTATAGCCAGGTGTATAGGTGTCCCCAGTATATGTAGCCAGGTGTATAGCTGCCCCCAGTATAGCCAGGTGTATAGGGGTCCCCAGTATATGTAGCCAGGTGTATAGCTGCCCCCAGTATAGCCAGGTGTATAGGTGTCCCCAGTATATGTAGTTAGGTGTATAGGTGCCCCCAGTATATGTAGCCAGCCAGGTGTCCCTAGGAGGGTAAGCAGCCAGTGAAAGGGAGCGGTGTGCAGAGCGTGGGGAAGGGGGGAAGTTCCCCCCCCTCCCTCACCTTGGGGCCCCCCTTCGTGGCTGTCCCCTGCAGAATACTGAAATGTCGCACTGTCCTACAGCGGCTGACAGCGGGCGGAGACTTACCGCTGTCCAGCCACCGGAGGGAGCTGTGATCTGTGCGCCGCAAGTCTGGTCTACTCAAGACCAGACTTGCAGCGCACAGATCACAGCTCCCTCAGCCGGCTGTAACAGCGGTCTCCGCCCGCTGTCAGCCGCTGTACAACAGTGCGACACTTCAGTATTCCGGAGGGGACAGCCAGGAAGGGGGGCCCCAAGGTGAGGGAGGGGGGGGGGGAACTTCCCCCCTTCCCCGCTGTTCCCATAGCTCCCTTTCACTGGCTGCTTGCCCTCCTGCCCAGGGTTGTCTGGCGGGGCCCCCCCTGACCACAGGCCCTCGGTCCGTGCCCGAGTGCCCTAATGGTCAGTCCGCCCCTGATCCAGTCCCTCTGTCCCTCATTTGTCCCGCTTTTAGGACTGATGATGTACAGATCTATGTAAATATATGTATTTTTCCACTGAAAAATGTGTTTGACTCTAAATTTTATTCCTTTTAAATTGATATATTTCTTATTTTAAAATGTTAATATGAAGGAAAAGAAACCACGGAACTTTAAACCTCTGTGTGTAACCCTTCCCATGCTGGTCTAGTAAAAAAAATAATGCTGCTTGCATATAATATACTGTAAATAATGTTTTAGAGCAAAGTTGAAATGCAGGGTTATATTCCGCTTTAATTACTTCAGAATTAAAGTAGCTCAAAATTAAAGAAGTAACATATAAACAAATAAAGTCACATGCATCCAGATAAAATAATCAAATCGTTTCTCCATACCTCCAGATGAAAGAACCAAGTGGTCACATGCCCCCCCCCCCCATAAAAAATATTAAGTGGTCAGAAGCATCCAGAAAAGTAATTATACCTCCGAATAAGATAATGAAGTACCTACTTGCCTTACGATGTAGCACCTGTTTCAGATGCAATTGGCTCATGCCAGGTAGTGAACCAGATCACCCTGCACCATGCCTGGGGGCGGAGCAGTGCTTTTCAGTGCAGGTAGATTTGGGTGCAGCTGGCGCCACCATAGACTGTAATAGGAATTACATCTATAGCGGCGCTCAGTGAGTAACGTCTGCGCCGTAGTTGCTTTTAAAACACAATAATTCAACCTCCAGCAATAGCTGGAACCCAAATTATACCCTTCCCCACTATCCATGGCGGCCTGGAGGGGGAATAGTAATTAACACGGCCCGGACTTGTGCAGAAGCAGGATCATCCATATACTGGCTGTATCCTGCGCCCAAGTCTACCGGCACCGATTTCAAATGTATGCTGCCTAGTATTGTACTTAGAGCAGGGTGGCGCGCACGAGCGTACATGTCCAGGCACTCATCCATTTGCGCACTCGCGTCCCAACTTGAGCCGCAACACAAGCTGTCACAGGGGTCGCGCCCATTTTATCCAGGCAGTCCTGGATTTTTATAATCTAAAAAAAAAACAGAGAAGGAGAGGAGGCAGAGCGGTGGTAAAATGATTTAAAGGGAACCAGAGACAAAGCACCCTCATGTATTTTACCATATATATCAGTGGGAACATTAGAGAAAACTCCTACCCTGCTCTCCGTTTCATCCTCAGTGTCTGTTATCAGCTGTGATAAGAATCCCGGACTGAGCATTCAGTCTGGCTTTGCAGGGAATAATTATAGCTGAGTCATTATAGCAGAGCCACAAGGGGGCAGACTTGGGCTTGAAAAGACACCAGAGAAGACAGACTTAGCTATAATCTTTCCATAGCAAAGCCAGACTGAGTGCTCAGTCAGGGATTCTTATCAGAGGTGATAACAGTCAGATTAAACAGAGAACAATGAAACAAAGAGCAGAGTAGGTGTTTACTGTCATGTTCCCACTGATTTATAAGGTAAAATACATGAGGGTGCTTCGTCTCTGCTTCTCTTTAAATAATCTGCAATTCAAGAGCTATCCATCTATATAATTTTTAAGCAATATTCCGATTATTTTTAAAAGAAACTCTGAAGTCTCAGAAAATACAGCTTTTTATTGCAAAATTTATTAATATTATTGCCCTAACTAAAACGCTGCATCCCCACGGCTGAAATCTAACTAAATCCCACCCAAACTCTCCTCACAAAATCCACAACTTTGTGCATTTTGCTTCCCCTGTGCGCTTCCGTGGGAGGCAGAGCTTTCAGCAGCACATCTGCCTCTACACGCCTCTATCAGTGGGTATCTCCGCCTCTCCCCCGTCCCTCTCAGTGAAGGAAGACTGAGAGGGGCAAGCGGAGGCAGAAATACGTGCTAGACATGTGTAGAGGCAGAGCTGCAGCTGAAAGCTCTGCCTCTCACGGAAGCACTCCCCGCAGCGTGCCCCGGGGAGTTTGGGGGGATTTAGTTAGATTTCAGCCGCGGGGATGCAGCATTTTAGTTAGGGCAATTGTAACGATTGTGGAACTTTCTCCGTGATCAGTGCACAATGCGTGCGCTGACACGGCGGAAATCCTCCACAAGCGTGGAGGTGCATTGGACTTCAGGGTTCGCTAACAGTTTCGTACACTCAGACAAAAATTCGTCTGCTGATTCAGGTTCAAGTTTTTTAAATCTCTTAAAGGTACAAGAGCCGTATTCGACAAAATCGTACAAATCGGAAATTCCGTCTACACTGGGGTTTTGGGTTGGGCTGTTCATACTGTAACGATTGTGGAACTTTCTCCGTGATCAGCGCACAACGCGTGCGCTGACACGGCGGAAATCCTCCACAAGCGTGTAATTGCGGGCACCCAGCAAAAGGTGCTACGCACCTGTAGAGGGAAATTCCTGTCGGCAGATGGCGCTGGGGAGTGCAGAGGAACCAATCCTCTGTACCTCCACAAATGCCAGACAGGAATTGTACGAAGCGCAGAACGCAATTGCAAGAGAGGCGATTGCGAGTGAGAACGAGCAAAGGGACAGGTTGTATGTGTGTGCGCCAATCCAGTCGTCACCCCGCGACCGCGCACAAACAGCAGATATGAAATAGGAACGCGATCGCGAGAGGTGCGATCGCCAGACGTGACACAAGGCTACAGCAAGGCGGAGCACGAGAGTAGCAAAGGCACAGCAAATAATACAATGAGGAGATACGGAAAATAACAAACGCTAGCTAACCGCGAACACCGCACTCATTCGCAACAGTGCACGCGGTTATGCGCGGGCTCCACGTGATAAGCACAATAGAGACAAGCACGCCTAACTAACCATTGACAGACAAACATGAAACAGGGGACGCGGACGCTTGCTTAACGGTTACCTCACCGAACCTCCAGCAAGCGGTCGTAGCAGACAAGACAGACACACGAAAACAGGGACAAGCGAGAGATAGGATCCACAGCACTAGCGAAAAGTGGCTAGCGCGATCCAGGTACAGAGTAGCAGAACAGAAGGATCCCCAGCGCTAGCGAAAAGTGGCTAGCGCGATCCCAGAAGACAGAACAGAAGGATCCCCAGCGCTAGCGAAAAGTAGCTAGTGCGATCCCAGGAGACAGAACAGAAGGATCCCCAGTGCTAGCGAAAAGTAGCTAGCGCGATCCCAGGAGACAGAACAGAAGAGATAGCTGGTAGCAACCGCTGCACCAGCTATACTCCAAGAACAGGGATCAGAACCATTTCCTGTCGACCACCATAGGGACAGGACAATGGCAACAGGCAAGACAAGACAGAACGGGCAATACAGATAATACAATCCTAACTGCACTAGGGAAATCTGCCTAGCGCAGATTCAGGAATTACTCTAAGCTGATGTTCAAACAGAGAGCAAGGCTGACACCCCACCAGGAGTGTTACATAGGACGAAATCTTTATGAACAGCGAAGCATTGTGGGAAAGACATAGTACTTATAGTACACGCCTCCAATGAATGTGGCCAGGCAATTTGCATGACAACGTATGCAAATTCCTCTGCATGCACAAGCTGCAAAACTGACAGAAGCTCTTCTTTCCAGAGTCCTGCAGCATGCAAACCTACACAATGGTCAAAGGGCTGCCTGCCTGCACAGGCAGCTGAGCAAATCATCACAGTACCCCCCCCCCCTCCAGGGTCAAATTCCAGACGACCCTCAAAACTGATATCTCCAAACCACTCTAACAGAAGACTCATGAAGGTCGGGGCAGCCCGACAAGGTCCAATTCCAGAGTCAGTCCACCCGAAACCGACCTCATCGGAAACAGAAGCCACCGAAACATGCCCATCAGTACTACCAGTCTCAGTATAACACCCATCAGGACTGTGAACGCCAGAGAAGAAGCCATCGACACCCTCCAGACAATACCCACCACCTTCCAAGGAGCGTCCGAAAATACCAAACCTGCCACAATACCTGTTCGAAGTGTCCCTTACAACACAAAAGCCACCGTTGATCTTATCCAGTGTACCAAGCAAAATTTCTCCCGGAATCTCCCAGAACCTTTTGAAGCTCCACAGAGATCCCAAGAGGGCAGAACAATCACCAGGCTCACATGGAGAATTACCAAGAACCCCCATGGAACCAATGACAATTCCGGATTCAGAATTACGAGGACACCCATCAAGATCAAGACTTTCAGGGACCACTTCTGGGCATGCAAGCAGGCAGGCCATATCAGAGCATGTCTCCACCGAGGAAGCATCTGAGTACGCTAGTAACCGAGGCACACTTGGGCTTTCTGGGTCACAGAGCACACTGGGGTACACCAGCACAGGAGAAACCTCAGGACATGTCGGGGAACTGCCAACCTCAGAGTCCGGCATGACAAGACCAAAACCAGTACCGGACAGAGAATCATCATGAGTGGAGGTCACAGGCACTGGACTTTCAAAAGAAGGCTCGGATACAAATTCAGAAATGTCTGTGACAATAATATCATCATTGACTACATATGAGTGAAGCTCCATCAGAGCTGAAAAGGTAGCCAGCAAGGCAGCAATGCCTACGGAAGAAGGACTTGGGGGGCAGGAGACATCTCCTACAAGTTCTGCACCCTTTGGGAAGAACTCGGAGACCTCCAGAACATCAAACAAGACCTCAGGAACATCATTTTTCAAGTTTTCTAAGAAGGATTCTGTACTATCCATGTTACAGGGCAAAACTGGAACTTTATTTTGTGAACAGGGCAGATGTCCCAGGGAAGGTTCCACTATAAACTGAGACTGGATCTCATCATCATGAGCGGAATGTACAGGAATATCTACTAGAACACACACTGACTCCCCAACTTTAATCTCACTGCACCCCGAATTCTGCGTAGCAGTCAAACTAGCTTGCAACTCCAAAACTGCAGAAAAACAGGTGAGTATAGTGGCAATACCCAGACGAGCCTCTAGGGACACTGCATGGGATTTTAAGCAAGGCTACATTGACTCATCCAGAGTACAGGGTGCAGAATCAGCACTTCCCTCAGAGCAAGAAAGGGACTCACAAATGTCAGTGTGATTGGACATCATATTGTTATTCATGGTACAGGGCAGGTTTAGAGAAACTCTCTCTGGACCCAGCAAAAATGTTTCAGAGTCAGATTCACAAAACCGAAGCACTGTCTCACTCTTAGATTCGGCCAACAATGTCAAATCCGAGTAGCCAGGACGCAAAACCTGCAAATCAAAAATCACTTTAGGTTGTGAAACTGACGCTTCCATAGCGCAAACCTCCACGATCTGCGGAGCAGACTGCAAGGCATCTAGGACCGAAACGCTGGAGCAACTGTCCCCAGGCAACGGGCCCTTACAGGTGAGAACAGGGTGAGACAGAGACTCATTTGCAGAAGAAATGGCGACATCAACAGGATAAACTTTATTAGGCATATTAATTTTACTTTTGACGCTGCACAGTCGAGAAACTTTCCCCATAGCAGGGTCACAGATGGAAGATTTCAAAGATCTGTTTTTAAATGAAAAAGGATCCCACACATCCTTGAGGAACCCGGCAGACTCATGCCGATCACAATCTGCAGGAACATCCGAGAAACAGGCATCAGATCGCACAGATTCAAACTGCACACTGTCAGAAGAGAATCCTTCAGGATTCGCACAGGAATCAACCACAGCGGCACACTCATTCATTTCAGATTGCACAAAGTCAAGACTCTCATGCTTTACCCCAGAAAGGTAGGAACAATCATCCGACAACGATGTCTCTTTATTGGAATCAATTGGTTGGTGTGTGTGCAACTCATCCAAAATCGTTTGCCATACATAGATCACCAGATCCACATCATCCTTGTCACATTCATCGGAATCAATCAGAAGGTACATAGAATCAAGACAAGCATTCAAGACATCTTCGCTTTTTGCGATGTAAAAATTGCAAAAGGCTTTCCAATCAAAATCGAATTCCTCCAGCAAGGCCCCAACATCCCAGGAAGCAAATGGGGGGTCAAACAGGCCAGTATCTAGATAATCTCCATATGGGTGGAGTTCAGGAACAAGAACAGATTTTTTAACTGCTTTAATGTAGTGTGCGATCCTACCTATAGCAGGATCCACATAAGCCTTGGATTGGGGCAAAAAACCCCAATCCAACCCCTGATCAGCAGATGCATTATAAACATCATTATCATACTGCATGGTTTTGCCCACCTCAGACCCGACAGAAACAACCTCCCCACCTGTGGTTGCCACGGGCAACGGATCCTTCCACTGGGAAGCCTTCCTAGATCTTTTACGTTTAGACTAATGCCTAGTACACACTAGCAATTTTGATGGATCAATCATTGGTCAATTTTACCACCTCCATGTAGTATGAGGGCCAAACAGATTTTCAATTCTATGCAGATTATATAGGTAAATGGTCATACTACATGGAGGTGGTAAAATTGACCAATGATTGATCCATCAAAATTGCTAGTGTGTACTAGGCATAAGGCTTTGGATGGCTGCTTTATGGATGAGAGAGTAGATGGAACAGCTGATTGAGCTGCTGACAACAACTCATTAAGGGGGTATGGTAATTGAGGTAATCTCAGCCAATTGTGAATTAAAAAGGCCAAGAATTCCAGGGGTCTTTGACTCAGGGTGGTATGATCTAACACATCATAAGCCCACATTGACATTTCGCCCCCCAACAGAATGTAGACCATTTGGGGGGCCCAGGTAGACACTGGGGTGCATTGGACTTCAGGGTTCGCTAACAGTTTCGTACACTCAGACAAAAATTCGTCTGCTGATTCAGGTTCAAGTTTTTTAAATCTCTTAAAGGTACAAGAGCCGTATTCGACAAAATCGTACAAATCGGAAATTCCGTCTACACTGGGGTTTTGGGTTGGGCTGTTCATACTGTAACGATTGTGGAACTTTCTCCGTGATCAGCGCACAACGCGTGCGCTGACACGGCGGAAATCCTCCACAAGCGTGTAATTGCGGGCACCCAGCAAAAGGTGCTACGCACCTGTAGAGGGAAATTCCTGTCGGCAGATGGCGCTGGGGAGTGCAGAGGAACCAATCCTCTGTACCTCCACAAATGCCAGACAGGAATTGTACGAAGCGCAGAACGCAATCGCAAGAGAGGCGATTGCGAATGAGAATGAGCAAAGGGACAGGTTGTATGTGTGTGCGCCAATCCAGTCGCCACCCCGCGACCGCGCACAAACAGCAGATATGAAATAGGAACGCGATCGCGAGAGGTGCGATCGCCAGACGTGACACAAGGCTACAGCAAGGCGGAGCACGAGAGTAGCAAAGGCACAGCAAATAATACAATGAGGAGATACGGAAAATAACAAACGCTAGCTAACCGCGAACACCGCACTCATTCGCAACAGTGCACGCGGTTATGCGCGGGCTCCACGTGATAAGCACAATAGAGACAAGCACGCCTAACTAACCATTGACAGACAAACATGAAACAGGGGACGCGGACGCTTGCTTAACGGTTACCTCACCGAGCCTCCAGCAAGCGGTCGTAGCAGACAAGACAGACACACGAAAACAGGGACAAGCGAGAGATAGGATCCACAGCACTAGCGAAAAGTGGCTAGCGCGATCCAGGTACAGAGTAGCAGAACAGAAGGATCCCCAGCGCTAGCGAAAAGTGGCTAGCGCGATCCCAGAAGACAGAACAGAAGGATCCCCAGCGCTAGCGAAAAGTAGCTAGTGCGATCCCAGGAGACAGAACAGAAGGATCCCCAGTGCTAGCGAAAAGTAGCTAGCGCGATCCCAGGAGACAGAACAGAAGAGATAGCTGGTAGCAACCGCTGCACCAGCTATACTCCAAGAACAGGGATCAGAACCATTTCCTGTCGACCACCATAGGGACAGGACAATGGCAACAGGCAAGACAAGACAGAACGGGCAATACAGATAATACAATCCTAACTGCACTAGGGAAATCTGCCTAGCGCAGATTCAGGAATTACTCTAAGCTGATGTTCAAACAGAGAGCAAGGCTGACACCCCACCAGGAGTGTTACATAGGACGAAATCTTTATGAACAGCGAAGCATTGTGGGAAAGACATAGTACTTATAGTACACGCCTCCAATGAATGTGGCCAGGCAATTTGCATGACAACGTATGCAAATTCCTCTGCATGCACAAGCTGCAAAACTGACAGAAGCTCTTCTTTCCAGAGTCCTGCAGCATGCAAACCTACACAATGGTCAAAGGGCTGCCTGCCTGCACAGGCAGCTGAGCAAATCATCACAGTACCCCCCCCCCTCCAGGGTCAAATTCCAGACGACCCTCAAAACTGATATCTCCAAACCACTCTAACAGAAGACTCATGAAGGTCGGGGCAGCCCGACAAGGTCCAATTCCAGAGTCAGTCCACCCGAAACCGACCTCATCGGAAACAGAAGCCACCGAAACATGCCCATCAGTACTACCAGTCTCAGTATAACACCCATCAGGACTGTGAACGCCAGAGAAGAAGCCATCGACACCCTCCAGACAATACCCACCACCTTCCAAGGAGCGTCCGAAAATACCAAACCTGCCACAATACCTGTTCGAAGTGTCCCTTACAACACAAAAGCCACCGTTGATCTTATCCAGTGTACCAAGCAAAATTTCTCCCGGAATCTCCCAGAACCTTTTGAAGCTCCACAGAGATCCCAAGAGGGCAGAACAATCACCAGGCTCACATGGAGAATTACCAAGAACCCCCATGGAACCAATGACAATTCCGGATTCAGAATTACGAGGACACCCATCAAGATCAAGACTTTCAGGGACCACTTCTGGGCATGCAAGCAGGCAGGCCATATCAGAGCATGTCTCCACCGAGGAAGCATCTGAGTACGCTAGTAACCGAGGCACACTTGGGCTTTCTGGGTCACAGAGCACACTGGGGTACACCAGCACAGGAGAAACCTCAGGACATGTCGGGGAACTGCCAACCTCAGAGTCCGGCATGACAAGACCAAAACCAGTACCGGACAGAGAATCATCATGAGTGGAGGTCACAGGCACTGGACTTTCAAAAGAAGGCTCGGATACAAATTCAGAAATTTCTGTGACAATAATATCATCATTGACTACATATGAGTGAAGCTCCATCAGAGCTGAAAAGGTAGCCAGCAAGGCAGCAATGCCTACGGAAGAAGGACTTGGGGGGCAGGAGACATCTCCTACAAGTTCTGCACCCTTTGGGAAGAACTCGGAGACCTCCAGAACATCAAACAAGACCTCAGGAACATCATTTTTCAAGTTTTCTAAGAAGGATTCTGTACTATCCATGTTACAGGGCAAAACTGGAACTTTATTTTGTGAACAGGGCAGATGTCCCAGGGAAGGTTCCACTATAAACTGAGACTGGATCTCATCATCATGAGCGGAATGTACAGGAATATCTACTAGAACACACACTGACTCCCCAACTTTAATCTCACTGCACCCCGAATTCTGCGTAGCAGTCAAACTAGCTTGCAACTCCAAAACTGCAGAAAAACAGGTGAGTATAGTGGCAATACCCAGACGAGCCTCTAGGGACACTGCATGGGATTTTAAGCAAGGCTACATTGACTCATCCAGAGTACAGGGTGCAGAATCAGCACTTCCCTCAGAGCAAGAAAGGGACTCACAAATGTCAGTGTGATTGGACATCATATTGTTATTCATGGTACAGGGCAGGTTTAGAGAAACTCTCTCTGGACCCAGCAAAAATGTTTCAGAGTCAGATTCACAAAACCGAAGCACTGTCTCACTCTTAGATTCGGCCAACAATGTCAAATCCGAGTAGCCAGGACGCAAAACCTGCAAATCAAAAATCACTTTAGGTTGTGAAACTGACGCTTCCATAGCGCAAACCTCCACGATCTGCGGAGCAGACTGCAAGGCATCTAGGACCGAAACGCTGGAGCAACTGTCCCCAGGCAACGGGCCCTTACAGGTGAGAACAGGGTGAGACAGAGACTCATTTGCAGAAGAAATGGCGACATCAACAGGATAAACTTTATTAGGCATATTAATTTTACTTTTGACGCTGCACAGTCGAGAAACTTTCCCCATAGCAGGGTCACAGATGGAAGATTTCAAAGATCTGTTTTTAAATGAAAAAGGATCCCACACATCCTTGAGGAACCCGGCAGACTCATGCCGATCACAATCTGCAGGAACATCCGAGAAACAGGCATCAGATCGCACAGATTCAAACTGCACACTGTCAGAAGAGAATCCTTCAGGATTCGCACAGGAATCAACCACAGCGGCACACTCATTCATTTCAGATTGCACAAAGTCAAGACTCTCATGCTTTACCCCAGAAAGGTAGGAACAATCATCCGACAACGATGTCTCTTTATTGGAATCAATTGGTTGGTGTGTGTGCAACTCATCCAAAATCGTTTGCCATACATAGATCACCAGATCCACATCATCCTTGTCACATTCATCGGAATCAATCAGAAGGTACATAGAATCAAGACAAGCATTCAAGACATCTTCGCTTTTTGCGATGTAAAAATTGCAAAAGGCTTTCCAATCAAAATCGAATTCCTCCAGCAAGGCCCCAACATCCCAGGAAGCAAATGGGGGGTCAAACAGGCCAGTATCTAGATAATCTCCATATGGGTGGAGTTCAGGAACAAGAACAGATTTTTTAACTGCTTTAATGTAGTGTGCGATCCTACCTATAGCAGGATCCACATAAGCCTTGGATTGGGGCAAAAAACCCCAATCCAACCCCTGATCAGCAGATGCATTATAAACATCATTATCATACTGCATGGTTTTGCCCACCTCAGACCCGACAGAAACAACCTCCCCACCTGTGGTTGCCACGGGCAACGGATCCTTCCACTGGGAAGCCTTCCTAGATCTTTTACGTTTAGACTAATGCCTAGTACACACTAGCAATTTTGATGGATCAATCATTGGTCAATTTTACCACCTCCATGTAGTATGAGGGCCAAACAGATTTTCAATTCTATGCAGATTATATAGGTAAATGGTCATACTACATGGAGGTGGTAAAATTGACCAATGATTGATCCATCAAAATTGCTAGTGTGTACTAGGCATAAGGCTTTGGATGGCTGCTTTATGGATGAGAGAGTAGATGGAACAGCTGATTGAGCTGCTGACAACAACTCATTAAGGGGGTATGGTAATTGAGGTAATCTCAGCCAATTGTGAATTAAAAAGGCCAAGAATTCCAGGGGTCTTTGACTCAGGGTGGTATGATCTAACACATCATAAGCCCACATTGACATTTCGCCCCCCAACAGAATGTAGACCATTTGGGGGGCCCAGGTAGACACTGGGGTGCATTGGACTTCAGGGTTCGCTAACAGTTTCGTACACTCAGACAAAAATTCGTCTGCTGATTCAGGTTCAAGTTTTTTAAATCTCTTAAAGGTACAAGAGCCGTATTCGACAAAATCGTACAAATCGGAAATTCCGTCTACACTGGGGTTTTGGGTTGGGCTGTTCATACTGTAACGATTGTGGAACTTTCTCCGTGATCAGCGCACAACGCGTGCGCTGACACGGCGGAAATCCTCCACAAGCGTGTAATTGCGGGCACCCAGCAAAAGGTGCTACGCACCTGTAGAGGGAAATTCCTGTCGGCAGATGGCGCTGGGGAGTGCAGAGGAACCAATCCTCTGTACCTCCACAAATGCCAGACAGGAATTGTACGAAGCGCAGAACGCAATCGCAAGAGAGGCGATTGCGAATGAGAATGAGCAAAGGGACAGGTTGTATGTGTGTGCGCCAATCCAGTCGCCACCCCGCGACCGCGCACAAACAGCAGATATGAAATAGGAACGCGATCGCGAGAGGTGCGATCGCCAGACGTGACACAAGGCTACAGCAAGGCGGAGCACGAGAGTAGCAAAGGCACAGCAAATAATACAATGAGGAGATACGGAAAATAACAAACGCTAGCTAACCGCGAACACCGCACTCATTCGCAACAGTGCACGCGGTTATGCGCGGGCTCCACGTGATAAGCACAATAGAGACAAGCACGCCTAACTAACCATTGACAGACAAACATGAAACAGGGGACGCGGACGCTTGCTTAACGGTTACCTCACCGAGCCTCCAGCAAGCGGTCGTAGCAGACAAGACAGACACACGAAAACAGGGACAAGCGAGAGATAGGATCCACAGCACTAGCAAAAAGTGGCTAGCGCGATCCAGGTACAGAGTAGCAGAACAGAAGGATCCCCAGCGCTAGCGAAAAGTGGCTAGCGCGATCCCAGAAGACAGAACAGAAGGATCCCCAGCGCTAGCGAAAAGTAGCTAGTGCGATCCCAGGAGACAGAACAGAAGGATCCCCAGCGCTAGCGAAAAGTAGCTAGCGCGATCCCAGGAGACAGAACAGAAGAGATAGCTGGTAGCAACCGCTGCACCAGCTATACTCCAAGAACAGAGATCAGAACCATTTCCTGTCGACCACCATAGGGACAGGACAATGGCAACAGGCAAGACAAGACAGAATGGGCAATACAGATAATACAATCCTAACTGCACTAGGGAAATCTGCCTAGCGCAGATTCAGGAATTACTCTAAGCTGATGTTCAAACAGAGAGCAAGGCTGACACCCCACCAGGAGTGTTACATAGGACGAAATCTTTATGAACAGTGAATCATTGTGGGAAAGACATAGTACTTATAGTACACGCCTCCAATGAATGTGGCCAGGCAATTTGCATGACAACGTATGCAAATTCCTCTGCAAGCACAAGCTGCAAAACTGACAGAAGCTCTTCTTTCCAGAGTCCTGCAGCATGCAATCCTACACAATGGTCAAAAAGCTGGGATCAGTGAATAATGGCGCACAGCGCCTATGCATAAGAATGGCGCCGCATTAAAAAGATACGCTTATCGCTATTTATCGTTAGTACTGCATGATAATGGCGTGCAGGGAAAAAATAAGAAAAACGGCACACACTAACGTTATTTATCAATAGTGGCACACACTAACGTTATTTATCAATAGTGGCACACACTAACGTTATTTATCAATAGCGCCCTACATAAGCCAAACTGCAGACGTTATTTAACTGCAAAACGGTGAATGGATTTAATGTAACACTGTCAAGGTTAGGGTTAGGCACCACTGGGGGGGTCTTAGGGTTAGGCACCACCAGGGGGGTCTTAGGGTTAGGCACTACCAAGGGGGTGGTTAGGGTTAGGTACAGGGAGGATTCTGTGTGAGAGTAGGGTTAGGTATAGTTACAGTACAATATACACCACCAGGGGGTCTTAGGGTTAGGAACCACCGGGGGGGGGGGTGGTGGTCTTAGGGTTAGGCACCATCAGGGGGGTGGTTAGGGTTAGGCACCACCGAGGGGGTTTAGGGGTCAGGGATAGGTACAGAAAGGGTTCTGTGTGTTAACGCTAAATAACGATAAGGCTTTAACGCTAAATAACAATAAGGCTTTAACGGTAAATAGCGATAAGCGGCAAACGAATTAGCGGCAACACTGTGCACCATTATTCACAGGCGCCATTTTCAGATGGATGCCAAAAAGCTGCCTGCCTGCACAGGCAGCTGAGCAAATCATCACAGCAATAACGTTGAACAGCGTTTTGCAATAAAAAGCTGAATTTTCAGAAAGTACAGAGTCTTTTTAAGTCATTTAGATGCATCCTGGTTTTGGATGCACTTTTATTTCTCCCTACTGTATACAATAATGTAAGTTTAACTTTGCTACTGCCTCACTTCATGGCAGACTCAGTACACTTCCCTGGTCACTTCCCGATTTCCTGGAAACAGCCTGGTTTATTTCACAGTTTTATTGCAAGAGTGAAAGTGAAACTGTCTGCTGGATGTAATAAATAGAGGCAGAGCTGCAGCAGAGGGACATTGTTCAGACGTCCATGACAAAGGTAGGTGCTTCCCCGGGGCTGTTCTTATCATCCTTATATGACGAATATCAGGAAGACGATTATTATTTTTATCACACACAAAATAAGCTTTTTTGGTTTTGGGGCAGCTGCTGGAATAATATCTATCGATATAAATCAGAGTCAGTTATAGGGAAATGAATTGTCCATATGCATTCCATTATTCATAGCCTCCCAACTGTCCCTCTTTTGGAGGGACAGTCCCACTTTGGGAACCCTGTGCCCCTGTCCCTCTTTCTTTCCCTCTCATGTATCCCTCTTTCAGGACTCTTGTGAAATCTATGTAAATATGTATTTTTTTTACTGAAAAATGTGTTTTTAACTGGCTCTAAACTCTAAACTGTATCCCCATCCTTTAAATTGATGTTCCTTATTTTCAGATGTTCGGGGCTGGTTGTAGACCCCCCCCAGCCCCCCCCCCCCCCCCCCTCCATCCCACCAGATTTAGAATGATTGCACAGCACACAACAATTTACTCTGCTTCATTTAATATTCTCACAGGAGATGCTGCATCTTAGCACAATAGGACACTGGCTGGCTGTGAGTCTGTGACAAACAAACTGCTCACCCTCAGCCAGCCTACTCTGACTGCATGCTGTTAGTGTAAACACAGTACAAAAATGCTGCCCACCTAATCTCTGTGCCTGATGCAAATGTTTAACCTTGCTTCATGAGAGAACCGGTGGGTGTAGTGAAATTTTTTTGCAACTTTATCAGATTTTGCAACCGGTTGCACTTATTTATAGGTATAGCTATCAGAAAGTGCAACCTACCTAAGCATTGACTTCAACCTATCTATATCAGAAAATGCAACCCAACCAAACCATATTCTCACACAGAACTCTCCCCTCTTGTTCAACTAATAACCCCCCCCCCTTCTTGCTCAGCTAATAACCCCCTGTGGAGGGAATAATCCCCCCTCTTGCTCAACTAATAACCCCCCCCCCCCCCACCTGAGGGAAGAATCCCACTTTTTTGCTCAACTAATAACCCCCCTCTGGAGGGAACAATCCCCCGTTCTTGCTCAACTAATAACCCCCCCCCCTGGAGGGAACAATCCGCCCTTCTTGCTCAACTAATAACCCCCGCTGGAGGGATCAATCCCCCCTTCTTGCTCAACTAATAAACCCCCTGGTGGGAACAATCCGCCCTTCTTGCTCAACTAATAACCCCCCCTGGAGGGATCAATCCCCCCTTCTTGCTCAACTAATAAACCCCCTGGTGGGAACAATCCCCTCTTCTTGCTCAACTAATAAACCCCCCCTGGAGGGAACAATTCACCCTTCTTGCTCAACTAATAACCCCCCTGGAGGGAACAATCCCCCCTCTTGCTCAACTAATAACCCCCCCTGGAGGGAACAATTCACCCTTCTTGCTCAACTAATAAACCCCCTGGTGGGAACAATCCGCCCTTCTTGCTCAACTAATAAACCCCCCCTGGAGGGATCAATCCCCCCTTCTTGCTCAACTAATAAACCCCCTGGTGGGAACAATCCCCTCTTCTTGCTCAACTAATTAACCCCCCCTGGAGGGAACAATTCACCCTTCTTGCTCAACTAATAACCCCCCCTGGAGGGAACAATCCCCCCTCTTGCTCAACTAATAACCCCCCCTGGAGGGAACTATTCACCCTTCTTGCTCAACTAATAAACCCCCTGGTGGGAACAATCCGGCCTTCTTGCTCAACTAATAAACCCCCCCTGGAGGGAACAATTCACCCTTCTTGCTCAAATAATAACCCCCCCTGGAGGGAACAATCCCCCCTTCTTGCTCAACTAATAAACCCCCCCTGGAGGGAACAATTCACCCTTCTTGCTCAACTAATAACCCCCCTGGAGGGAACAATCCCACCTTCTTGCTCAAATAATAACCCCCTGGAGGGAATAATCCCCCCTTCTTGCTCATATAATAACCCCCCCTGGAGGAAACAATCCCCCCTTCTAGCTCAACTAATAACCCCCCCTGGAGGGATCAATCCTACCCCTTTTAGCTCAATGGGATCCGTGGTTGCAGAAAATTACAGGCTTGTTAACAGAGAGAAGCCACGCCTACGCAGTTATACACTGTCCTCTTTGGCAAGTTGCAAAATATAATGCAGGGGTCCCCAAACGTTTTGGGTCGAGGGCCGGGTCAACATACTTCAGACTGCTGGGGGGCCGGAGTATACAAAAGACAATGTAGAAGTCTTTGCGGGCCAGACAGTGAAGCATACCCAGGTGACAACCTGCAGGCCAATTAGACAGCAGTGTCACCTGATGTGGAATTTGATTGGAAACCAGCGAAATTACTGCTTTCTGGATTCCAAGTGGATGGGTGGTGCCAGCACTGCTACTCTATATAAGGACCACCAATATTTAAAGATGTAGCTGACCGCATCTATAAGCAATACATTTTGTGTGTGGGGGGTGCGGTAAAAAAGCCACAGGGGGCCACAATCGGCCTGTGGGCCTTAGTTTGAGGACCACTGATATAATGGGTTGCAAAATCTTTAAATTACACCGGCCCTGCAAAGGTTAATATGAAGGAAATTGAACTAAGATAGAAAGGACCAATGTGGTTTGACTTATAAAAGAACACATTTTTTGTTCAAAAGCTTTATGGTATGTTTGACTAGGGGTGTGACGGGGACATGATCAGGGGCGTGGCAGGGGCGTGGCTTAAGTGTCCCTCTTTCTGATTGCAAAAAGTTGGGAGATATGCCTGCAGTGGTTTTTATCTTCCTTATAACAACCAATATCAGGTAGGCAGTGATTATTTACCTGATCTATCGCAACTTGAAGTTATCGTTCACACTGAGGATCGCCAAATGCTTGCAAAATTGCTGGCGTCTTGCAACAGGGATTTTTTTTCAAATTTTTTGCATATTTTTTTTACTGGAAATTTTACGGCTTTAGAGCAATTGCGATTCACTTTTTTCAATCTCAATCGCTCTAAAATCGTGAAAATGCGATGCATGCACCATGTTATCGTTTTTTGCAAATCACTAATAATTACCCTAGCACCTTTGAAAGTGTAAGCAATCGCCGGCAATTCCAAATTCTGCGGAAAACGCCCGCAAATCGCCCCAGTGTGAATGTGCCCAAACAGTGTTGTGCCTGGCATTACAGCTGTGCATGCAAGCAAGATGACTGTCACCTGCAAAGATTGTTGATCAATTTATAGGGTGAAAAATTTGGGAACAAGAGCTGTGCATGCATGCAGCTAGGCTATAGGTGATCAGCATTTGTTGTTCTATAGACAAGGGAGGAAAGACAACATCTGCTGATGAGCAAGAAGCGTCCTACAGTGCTGGATCAAAACAGAATATTGCGTTTCTTTATTCCCTCTTGTTTTTTGATCCACCGCTGCACATATGCTACATTCTTGGCTGGGATTATCTAGTGTGCACATCACTTTATAACAGTGGTCCTCAAACTGAGGCCCGCGGGCCGAATGTGGCCCCTTGAGGCTTTGTTACTGGCCCCCACACACAAAATGTATTACTTATAGATGCGGTCAGCTACATCTTTAAATATTGGTGGTCCTTATATAGAGTAGCAGTGCTGGCACCACCCATCCCCATGGAAGCCAGCACTGGAAGCAGAGAGAGAGAGAGAGAGAGAGCACAGAAATGAAGAGAGAGACAGCAGAAATGCAGAGAGAGAGAGAGAGAGAGAGCAGAAAGGCAGAGAGAGAGAGCAGAAAGGCCGAGAGACAGCAGAAATGCAGATAGACAGCAGAGAGAGAGGAGAGAGGGCACAGAAAGGGAGACAGAGACAGCAGAAAGGCAGAGATAGAGAGAGAGAGAGAGCGATCAGAAAGGCAGATAGATAGAGAGAGAGAGACAACAGAAAGGCAGAGAGAGAGAGACAGCAGAAAGGCAGATAGAGACAGCAGAGAGGCAGAGAGAGAGAGGAGAGAGGGCACAGAAAGGGAGAGAGAGACAGCAGAAAGGCACAGAGAGAGAGAGAGACGGCATAGAAGCAGAGAGAGAGCACAGAAAGGGAGAGCGAAAGACAGCAGAAAGGCAGAGAGAGAGAGAGAGACAGCAGAAAGACAGAGAGATACAGCAGAAAGGCAGAGAGAGAGAGAGATAGAGAGAGAGACAGACAGCAGAAAGTCAGAGAGAGTGAGCAGAAAGGCAGAAAGAGAGAGAGCAGAAAGGCAGAGAGAGAGAGAGACAGCAGAGAGAGAGAGGGAGAGAGAGTGAGCACAGAAATGAAGAGAGAGACAGCAGAAATGCAGAGAGAGAGAGAGAGAGAGCAGAAAGGCAGAGAGAGAGAGCAGAAAGGCCGAGAGACAGCAGAAATGCAGATAGACAGCAGAGAGGCAGAGAGAGAGAGGAGAGAGGGCACAGAAAGGGAGACAGAGACAGCAGAAAGGCAGAGATAGAGAGAGAGAGAGAGAGAGCGATCAGAAAGGCAGATATATATAGAGAGAGACAGCAGAAAGGCAGATAGATACAGCAGAGAGGCAGAGAGAGAGAGAGGAGAGAGGGCACAGAAAGGGAGAGAGAGACAGCAGAAAGGCAGAGAGAGAGCAGAAAGGCAAAGAGAGAGAGAGAGAGAGACAGCATAGACACACAGAGAGAGAGAGAGAGAGAGAGAGAGAGCAGAAAAGCAGAGAGAGCGCACAAAGGCAGAGAGAGAGAGAGAGCAGAAAGGCAGAGAGAGAGAGACAGCAGAGAGAGAGAGTTGAGAGGCAGAGAAAGAGAGACAGCAGAAAGGCAGAGAGAAAGAGACGAGACAGCAGAAAGAAAGAGACAACAGAAAGGCAGAGAGAGAGACTGACAGCAGAAAAGGACATCAGGACATCAGGACATCAGCAAGGGAAGAGAGAGTATAGTTGCCCCCAGTATAGCTAGTATAGTTGCCCCCAGTATAGTTAGTATAGTTGCCCCCAGTATAGCTAGTATAGTTGCCCCCAGTGTAGGTAGTGAAGTTGCCCCAGTATTAGTATAGTTGCCCCCAGCATAACTAGTATAGTTGCCCCCAGTATAATTAGTATAGTTGCCCCCAATATAACTAGTATAGTCGCCCCCAGTATAGCATAGTTGCCCCCAATATGGGGGAAGCTTGGAAGGAGGGACAGCGGCAGGGAGGGGGGCCAGACCCCCTCACCTCCCTCCCCTGGGTCCCCTCCTTCTGGCGCTTCCCCCCTCCAAATTAGCAGCGCCAAACAGAATCGAGCATTAGTGGGCGGAGAGGAACTGCCCACCTTCTTCCTGCATTCCAGGCGATGGCGCGCAGCGTCATCATCACGTGACACTGGTCTCTGACTTCACTGCCACTCACTGTGCTTCCGCTAATCAGGAAGCACAGAGCGGTGAAGAAGGCGGTGACCAGTGTCACGTGACGATGGCGCTGCGTACAATCGCCAGGAATGCAAAATAAAAGGTATTTAATTCCTCCAGGGCTGTGAGTCGGTAAAAAAATCTTCCGACTCCAACTCCGACTCCTCAGTTTATGAAACCACGACCTTGACTCCGGGTACCCAAAATGGCTCAGACTCCTCGACTCTGACTCCTTAGTCTAATACTTATCAGGGCTGTGGATTTTGTACAAAAATTATCCGACTCCGACTCCTGACTCCTACTCCTCAGTTTATGAAATCAACGACTCCAACTCCGACTCCACAGCCCTGAATTCCTCTCCACCCGCTGATGCCCGCTTCTGTTTCTCGCTGCTAATTTGGAGTGGGGAATTGCCAGAAGGAGGGGACCCAGGTGAGGGAGGTGGGGGGGGGGGGGTCTGGCCCCCCTCCCTGCCGCTGTCCCTTCTTTTGTGTTGCTTCCTCCTCCTGCTAGTTCGGGTGGCTTTTATAATATATTTTATAATTTCATCAATGTGCTGGGAAGAAAATGCTTTGTACTCAACACAATGGTTCATGGACTCGCTATTGATCTGGGTCTGGGTTGATCTGGGTAACGGTTATTACAAATTATTTCATTTTTCATCTACCTTCACCTCTGTGGTATCATCCCTATTGCCTTACCCTAAATACATTACTAAAATCTTATTTATGGTCTGTTATTTATCCTTCCTGGTACTTTATTCCCATGTTAACTATGCCAGATCTGTCCACAATAAACTTACAGCGGTCCACAACCTCTTCCTCTCCAAAACCCTCACCATCCTCACACTCACCGTGAGACATGGCTCACCCCTCTGACTCTGCCGCAGAGGTTGCTTTACCTTAGTCACACCCCCAGACCAGACAACAGGACTGGGGGAGGGGTGGGTCTGCTCCTCTCCCCATCCTGCACCTTCCGTGTCCTCACCTCACCTCCCTCCCTACAATTTACATAATTCGAGGCCCACACTATCTGCCTCTACCATCCCCTCCCAGCCATTGTTGCGGTCTTATATCGCCCTCCATCGAGCTCCATTATTCACTTTCCAGACAACCTTGCCTCCTGGCTCCCACATATCCTCTCATCTGACAACCCCACCATCATCCTTGGGGATTTCAACATTCCCATCCATGAGCCCAACAACTCCATTGTGACCCAGCTACTCATTATGATCAGCTCCCTTGGCCTAGTACAACATACCAACATCCCCACCCACACAGCAGGTCACACTCTTGACCTTATACTCACCAAATCCATCACCATTACAGACCTGGACATCACACCCTTCCCACCCTTAGAACATCACCTTCTAACCTTCAACCTTCACACAGAAGGCACCTCCCAACCACCCGCCCACCCACCTGGTCGATGGCAGCAAGAGTTACGTCAGCTCAACCCTAGTGTCCTAGCCGACCCTCTCCATGCCCTCTCCTCCTCTCTCCCCACCCAAACCTGTCCTAATCTTGCTGCAGCTCAGTATCGTCAAACCCTCTGTTCGGCCCTAGAGGAAGCTGCTCCCCCAATATTTCGCCTCAACCACTCCCCTAACCCCCAGCCCTAGCCACCACCCATACTCGCAATCTCCAGAGGGAAACACTTGCCACTAAACGGAAATTGAAGAAAACTCGACTTAATCAGGATTTCCTAGAGTATAAGGCTAACTACATTTCCACACTGCCCTTGCTGATGCAAAGCAGGAATACTTTACCAAGCTCATCGGAGCTCAAGCTTCCAACCCCCGACATCTCTTTGCCAATTTCAACTCCCTGCTTAACCCCCCTCCCTTCCATTTCCTCTCTCTTTCTGCCACGGATTTAGCCACCCACTTCACCAACAAAATTGTCTCCATTCGGCAGGAAATATCCAACCTTTAATCCTCACCTCCAACCCCCTCTCAACCAGCTCCTCCTCCATCCTATCCTCCCCTCACCTCCTTCAATCCAACTACCATTGATAAAGTCAACCACCTCCTGCAGACTTCCCATGTCATTACCTCCCCCCTTGACCCCATCCCTTCTGACTTACTCCGTCCTCACTACCCCAATTTGGCTCTAGTCCTCACATCCCTGTTTAACCTCATCCTATCCACAGGCACCTTCCCCTTAGACTTCAAGCAAGTCACTGTACTACCCCTGCTCAAGAAATCCTCCCTTGAACCCTCATTACCCAACTCAACTACTGCCCTATCTCCCTCCTCCCCTTTGCCTCAAAACTCCTTGAGCATCTGGTTCACAAACACCTGACCCAGTACCTCAATGCCAAATCCCTGCTAGACCCGTTGCAATCGGCCTGCCCACTCACTAGAAACCGCTATCAACAAAGTGGTCATGGTCAATGACCTCTCCTTAGCTAAAGCTACCCCCTACTCCTCCAGTCCATGGGCATTCATGACCTCGCCCTGGCTGGCTCTTATCCTACCTCTCCAACCGCACCTTCACGACCTCCTACAATGAGTCCTCATCCATCCCCAACCACTTCCCAGTCCTTGGCCCCTTACTGTTCTCCCTATGCACATCCTCCATTGTCAAGGTTATCTCCTCCATGGGTTTTAACTATCATCTGTATGCAGATGACACCCAGATCTACCTCCACACCCCTGAACTATCTACTACTACCATGGACAAGGTCTCCTCCTGCCTATCAGCCACCTCCTCTTGGATGTCTGCTATGTTACTGAAACTAAATCTGGACAAAACAGAATTTATGATCTTCCCACCCCGGCCACCCCTGACCATCCCAGATGTGAATGTCACTGTTAACCACACTACCATTTTCCCTACCTCTCAAGCCTGCTGTCTGGGTGTCACCCTGGACTCCGCAGTCTCCTTCACCCCCCACATTCAAAACCTCACAAAGTGCTGCAACTTCCACCTCCACAAAAAAAAAAATCACTACGGAACAGTGCAAATCAGGAGATTGAGAAATGTACACCCATATAATGAAAAGGTATCAATCCACAATTGGGTCAGAATATCGTACAATTATTAAAGATGCCCGAACTGTTCGCCCGGCGGGTAGTTCGCGCTGATATCAGCTACCCGCATCAGGTAGCGGACACAGCGCGTTCGATCCGCCTCCTATACCTCGTCATTGGGCTAAACTTTGACCCTCTACATCACAGCCAGCAGACACATGGCAGCCAATCAGGCTGCACTCCCTCCTGGACCCCCACCCCCCACTATAAAAACACCACAGGGTCGGCCATGATCTCACTCTGCTGATCTTGCAATAGTGAGAGGAAGGGAAAGAGCTTGCTAGAGCTAGGGAAAGCATTAGTTAGGCTGTTAGCTTGCTCCTCGCTGAATTTTGTTGCTGAAAGCACCCCAAAACAGCTCTTTTGAGAGCTAATATTCTTCTGATCTGTTTTTTTGTGTGTGTGTGACCACAGACAGGCATAGATACAGCGCTGTCGCAGCTGGGCCTAGTTGCTGTACTGTGCCAGGCTCACACTCTATATTACCAGTGCATATCATATCTTTTTACTGCATTTGTGATTTAACTTACTAAAGCATAGCTGTCTTTGTGGGTTACACACTGCATAGATAGAGCCCATAGACAGTTGCCAGGCCAGCTTGGATTTGTAGTCCCACCACTGGCAGCACACTGTATTACCATACCATTGCATATTTTCCACTGTACTGTATATGTGATTTACTTTACTAAAGCATAGCTGTCTTTGTGGGTGACAATACATATAGATACAGCCCACAGACAGTTGCGAGGCCAGCTTGGATTTGTAGTCCCACCACTGGCAGCACACTATTATACCAGTGCATACCTTCCCATTGTACCAGTGTGAGAGCATACTGTATTATACCAGTGCATACCTTTCCTCTGTACCTGTGTGACAGCTGAGCACACTATTATACCAGTGCATACCTTCCCATTGTACCAGTGTGAGAGCATACTGTATTATACCAGTGCATACCTTTCCTCTGTACCTGTGTGACAGCTGAGCACACTATTATACCAGTGCATACCTTTCCTCTGCACCTGTGTGACAGCTGAGCACACTATTATACCAGTGCATACCTTTCCTCTGCACCTGTGTGACACCACACTGTATTATACCAGTGCATACCTTCCCATTGTACCTGTGTGAGAGCATACTGTATTATACCAGTGCATACCTTTCCTCTGTACCTGTGTGACAGCTGAGCACACTATTATACCAGTGCATACCTTTCCTCCGCACCTGTGTGACACCACACTGTATTATACCAGTGCATACCTTCCCATTGTACCTGTGTGACAGCACACTCTATTATACCAGTGCATACCTTCCCATTGTACCTGTGTGACAGCACACTCTATTATACCAATGCATACCTTTCCTCTGTACCTGTGTGACAGCACACTGTATTATACCAGTGCATACCTTCCCATTGTACCTGTGTGACAGCACACTCTATTATACCAGTGCATACCTTCCCATTGTACCTGTGTGACAGCACACTCTATTATACCAATGCATACCTTTCCTCTGTACCTGTGTGACAGCACACTGTATTATACCAGTGCATACCTTTCCTTTGTACCTGTGTGACAGCACACTCTGTTATACCAATGCATACCTTTCCTCTGTACCTGTGTGACAGCACACTATTATACCAGTGCATACCTTTCCTCTGTACCTGTGTGACAGCACACTATTATACCAGTGCATACCTTTCCTCTGTACTTGTGTGACAGCACACTGTATTATACCAGTGCATACCTTTCCTTTGTACCTGTGTGACAGCACACTGTATTATACCAGTGCATACCTTTCCTCTGCACCTGTGTGACAGCACACTGTATTATACCAGTGCATACCTTCCCATTGTACCTGTGTGACAGCACACTCTATTATACCAGTGCATACCTTCCCATTGTACCTGTGTGACAGCACACTCTATTATACCAATGCATACCTTTCCTCTGTACCTGTGTGACAGCACACTGTATTATACCAGTGCATACCTTTCCTTTGTACCTGTGTGACAGCACACTCTGTTATACCAATGCATACCTTTCCTCTGTACCTGTGTGACAGCACACTATTATACCAGTGCATACCTTTCCTCTGTACCTGTGTGACAGCACACTATTATACCAGTGCATACCTTTCCTCTGTACTTGTGTGACAGCACACTGTATTATACCAGTGCATACCTTTCCTTTGTACCTGTGTGACAGCACACTGTATTATACCAGTGCATACCTTTCCTCTGCACCTGTGTGACAGCACACTGTATTATACCAGTGCATACCTTTCCTTTGTACCTGTGTGAAAGCACACTCTATTATACCAATGCATACCTTCCCATTGTACCTGTGTGAAAGCACACTCTATTATACCAATGCATACCTTTCCTCTGTATCTGTGACTGAACGTACTATACCGTAGCTCCTTTTGTGGGTGACACTGCATACAGCCCACAGAGAGACAGGCACAGTTAGATAGGCTATTCTTTATTGCTGAAGCCACCACAAAACAAAAACCCTTTTGAGGGCTCATATTCGTGTGTGTGTGTGTGTGTGTGTGTGTGTGTGTGTGTGTGTGTGTGTGTACACAGTGTGAGTGTGTGTGTGTGTACACAGTGTGTGTGTGTACACTGTGTGTGTGTGTGTGTGTGTGTGTGTATACACAGTGTGTGTGTGTGTGTGTGTGTGTGTGTACACAGTGTGTGTGTGTGTGTGTGTGTGTGTGTGTGTGTGTGTGTGTGTGTGTGTGTGTGTGTGTGTGTGTGTGCACGTGTCACTGCATACAGGGCAGGCCACAATCATTACTGGGCCTTGCAGTTCTACCCTTTTCTATCTATTACAAGCCAGCACACTCTCTATCATCATCATAAGCTGTGCTTAGCTTCCAACTGTATCCTTTATTGATATCTGTGTGGTTACACACTGCATACAGGCCACTGTCAGTTGCTGGCCCTTGTAGTTCTACTACACTTCTTCTAACTATTGCAAGCAAGCCAGCACACTGTCTATCATAAGCAGTGCTCAGCTTGCAACTGTATTTGTGATTGAAAGTACTATATAGGATATCTCTCTGTGTATGTTAAAGTACACAGCCCAGTGATACACACACACACACACACACACACACACACACACACACACACACACACACACACACAGAGCTGCTGTGTATTTGACACGGATTGTGTGCCTCTTTGTGATTACACACATTTTCTACCACTATTGAATATCGTTAGTGGTACTGCATACCCCCAATATGGGAAAATAACAGACAGAGGCAGGCCACCCCGCAGGTATTTTCGAGGTCGTGCTGGCGTGATTTCGTGCTGTCCTCGACCAGAGTACAGTGTTCAGAAAGCACGTACCCTCAACCCCCAAAATTCTGAGGACGTGGTTGACTGGCTTAAACAGCGCACCACATCTTCTACAGCTTCCGCTCAGAACCTCCGTGACGTACCGTCCTCCTCCTGCTCAGTTTCTGGTTTCACACAAAAACTTAACACTACTACCACTAGCAACCCAGCTGCTCCACCTGATGTGTCAGAGGAGTATTCACACATGATGCATTTAGTGATACACTTGGGGTCATCCAGCCAACACGCCCTTCAAGGCCTGCTTTCCCACCACCTGAATGCCGACATTCCAAAGATCACCAGTGTGGCATTTTTTTTGTTTGTGTGCCTCTGACACCAGCAATGCCATCTGCAACCTCTGCCAAAAGAAACTGAGTTGTGGGATGCCCAACACCCAACTAGGGACAACTGCTTTCTGAAGGCACCTGATTGCAAAACACAAACACCAATGGTATGCACACATTAATAAAAGCATCACACAAATATAATAAACTATTCGTAGCAAGGTTATTTTATGGGCGATGGTCAAAAAATGATGCCCGTTGTTGCCAGCACTTAACCACCGTCGCGGTGGATTGCTCAGGCCCTGGTGGGCCGATTTGTATATTTTTTGTTTTATACACGCAGCTAACACTTTGCTAGCTGCGTGACTTACCCGATCGCCGCTACCTGCCGCTACCCGCTGCGAAAGAGGGCCCCCCCGCAGACCCCTTGTGCAGCCTTGCCACTCACCGCCAGGCTGTGCTATGGGGTGGATTGGGACTCCCTGTGACCTCACGACGTCAATAACGTCATTTCGTTCGTCGTCATGGCGACGGGGGAAGCCCTGCAGGAAATCCCGTTCAGAACGGGATTTCCTGATAGGTATTCACGCCGGCGGCAATCGGAAGGGTGGGAGGGAGAGAGCAGGGAGGGGGGAATCTTGTAGCTAGCGATAGGCTAGCTACATGAAAAAAAAAATTGGTCAAAAAAAACCCTCCCGCGGCTGTGCGCACGGAATCAAAACGCCCAGGAGGTTAAAGAAAGATGAGCTTATCACACAGCTGAATGGAAGGCTCATGGTGAAGGAACTGCCCAGACAGAGCAGAAAAATCATCATTTAAAAAAATAGAATTCAGCTTTAACAATTTTTTTTTTTTTTTAACAAATTGTGTATTTCTTATTTTTTTTATAAATAAAAAATTGTAGCAATTTAACAGTCAACCTTTGTAGATGGTCAGAAAATAAAGCAGAGGGACACCAAGAGCCCCAATAGTGTAATTCGTCTTGGGGACAACAAAATAAATGAGAAGTTAAAATTATACTTACAAACCAGGGTTACCAATAGGCAACCACTGTATAGGCAGGTGGGGAGAACAATCCTGACCCCACTCAGGAATAAAAAGTCGCTCTCTGTAGACAGGAAAATAGGGCAACAACCCTCCACCCAGGGTGGACTCAATGTAGTGTACAAGATACAGAGGCGCCAAAAGAATAAAAGGTAATTAAATGAACTTAAAAAACCAACTGGTTAAACAGAGGAGGCAGCGGTGGTCTTACCCCCTCCAAACAGACACAGGCAAGGACTGCGATTCAGACAGTCAACAATTTATTCGGAACTCCAAAAAACAATGCAACGCGTTTCACGGGCCATACATCCCGCTTCCTCAGGCAAAATACAGTAGGAGTCACAGCATCTGTATTATATCAGCGAGCTCGGCGCCTCTGTAGATGGTCAGGGCTGAGGTAAGGTTTGCTGCTGTGTTCATTACACATATGTAGTGAGTGGGAATGCCACTTGCCACATCCCTGCTTGAGATGGTGAGAAAACAGCTCACCAAAATGAGCCGGGTGAAGCACCCGGCTAAAAGAGCCTGGGGAGAGCACTGCTCATGGTGAAGGAACTGCCCAGACAGAGCAGAAATATTAATATAAAAAAAAATAGACTTAAGCTTTAACAATTTTATATATATATATGTATATGTATTTCTTTCTTAGTACTTATAAGTTATAAATAAAAAGATTGTAGAAGTTTAACAGTCAACCTTTGTAGATGGTCAGGGCTGAGGTGAGGTGTGCTGTGTTCATTACATATATGTAGTGAGTGGGAAAGCCACATCCTTGCCTGAGATGGTGGGAGAGCAGAAAAATTATCATTGAAACTAGAATTATTCTTTAACTACTTTTATTTATTTTTTTATAATTAAATTTGTATCTTACTTTGTTATAAATAACAAATAACAAATCTATCCATAACCATAAATAACTATAAATATATATATATTTTTTCAATAACCTACCTTTCCCTGAAACTTATCAAAACCAATACTACACTTGATCTCAGCCAAAAAATCAGAGAAGCGTTCCATTGCTTGCAAGTCTCCACTAAATGGCTCTGCATTGGAGTTGAGTGACACCACCCCCACCACGAATGGCAAGCAGGCCTGCTGCCCGCCTGCCACCCACTGATCACCAATGGCAACTGGCGGCAAGCCTCCACTGCATGGCCCTGCATTGGAGTTGGGTGACACCACCCCCACCACGAATGGCAGGCAGGCCTGCTGCTTGCCTGCCACTCACTGATCACCAATGGCAACTGGCGGCAAGCCTCCACTGCATGGCCCTGCATTGGAGTTGGGTGACACCACCCCCACCACGAATGGCAGGCAGGCCTGCTGCTTGCCTGCCACTCACTGATCACCAATGGCAACTGGCGGCAAGCCTCCACTGCATGGCCCTGCATTGGAGTTGGGTGACACCACCCCCACCACGAATGGCAGGCAGGCCTGCTGCTTGCCTGCCACTCACTGATCACCAATGGCAACTGGCGGCAAGCCTCCACTGCGTGGCTCTGAATTGGAGTTGGGCGACACCATCCCCACCACAAATGGCAAGCAGGCCTGCTGCTGCCAGCCTGACACCTGCTGACTTTGTTTAATTTTTTTTTTTGAAAACACAAGATGTTTTCAAGCACTTTATGCCTCCAATTTAGGAATGCAATGTGAGTCAAGAAAACACATTTTTCAGTTAAAAAAATACATATATTTGCATAGAAAGAGGGGCAAAGTCCTGAAAGAGGGACAAATGAGGAGGACAGAGGGACAGAGGCACTGGGTTCCCAAAGAGGGACTGTCCCTCCAAAAGAAGGACAGTTGGGAGCTATGATATCAGCAATTGTGTGAAATAGCACAAGCGCTCACTATTTGCAACATGGCCACCTGATCAATCCTTTCAATCGATTTCTGGCTGAAATTGGCATGCTGGAAAATCTCGGTCCCAAAGGCTCTTTTGCTTGGGAGTAATAGCGTTATTATTATTATTTAGTATTTATATAGCGCCGACATATTATGCAGTGCTGTACAGTGTATATATATATCTTGTCACTAACTGTCCCTCAAAGGAGCTCACAGTCTAATCCCTACCATTGCCATATGTCTATATTATGAAGTGTAAGTACTGTAGTCTAGGGTCAATTTTTAGGGGGAGCCAATGAACTTATCCGTATATGTTTTTGGAATGTGTGAGGAAACCGGAGTGCCCGGAGGAAACCCACGCAGACACGGAGAGAACATACAGACTCTTTGCAGATAGTGCCCTGGCTGGGATTCAAACCAGGGACCCAGCGCTGCAAGGCGAGAGAGCTAACCAATAGCGTTCAATTTGATCAGAGAGGGACCTCTCTGATAGTCGGTCTGGTGACAGATTGACAGGTGTATGGCCACCTTTAGTGACATGAGTTGTGTTATGTAGTCTTTAAAGTGCTGTGTAATAAAGGCATAATAGTAACAAGCTCAGGTTATATTGCTCAAGATTACTCCAGAGAAATTCAATATTCTTTTCCTCTGCAGATTACTAAAGAACATCTCCAGAGGAAGAACAGACCGCACTGGAATAGCGCACTGAGTGAGAAGTGGTCCCAGAGCTTTCAGGTGATTACATAAGGACCAGAATGATTCCAGAACTCTCTCCAATTTATTATTATTTTTTTATATAGCTCTGACATCTTACACATCGCTGTACAGAGTATATTGTCTTGTCACTAACTGTCCCTCGGAGGAGCGCACAATCTACTCCCTACCATAGTCATATGTAGTGTTGGGCGAACAGTGTTCGCCACTGTTCGGGTTCTGCAGAACATCACCCTGTTCGGGTGATGTTCGAGTTCGGCCGAACACCTGGTGGTGTTCGGCCAAACTGTTCGGGTTCGCCCGAACTGCTCAATGCCTGGCCGAACAGGGCCCTGTTCGGCCGAATACGGCCCCCCTATGGGGTCGCAGGCATAAGGGGGGAGCATGCCCCGATCGCGGGGGGGGGGGGTCGGAAATTCCCCCCACCCCCTCCGCTAGCGCTCCACCCTCTGCCCGCTTCCCCATACAAAAGTTTAACGAAAGTAAAATAGTACCGGTGGTGGTGGCTGGCTGCTGCAGTGGCTGGCAGTGACACTGTGAAGTGAGTGAGGAGGAGGAGTCCGGAGAGTGACGCGTTGAGGGAGGCCGGGCAGCGGGCAGTTCAGCGGTAGTACCCTTGTGGTACTTCCGCCCTTTCTCTGACCTCACGTCCTCTGCGTGATGACGCATACGAGGGTACGCGTGACGCGTACCCTCGTATGCAGAGGACGTGAGGTCAGAGAAAGGGCGGAAGTACCACAAGGGTACTACCGCTGAACCGCCCGCTGCCCGGCCTCCCTCAACGCGTCACTCTCCGGACTCCTCCTCCTCACTCACTTCACAGTGCCACTGCCAGCCACTGCAGCAGCCAGCCACCACCACCGGTACTGTTTTACTTTAGTTAAACTTTTGTATGGGGAAGCGGGCAGAGGGGGGAGCGCTAGCGGAGGGGGTGGGGGGAATTTCCGACCCCCCCCCGCGATCGGGGCATGCTCCCCCCTTATGCCTGCGACCCCATAGGGCCCCCAAAAGCGGGATGTTCGGGGAGTTCGGGGTTCGTTCCCGAACCCGAACATCCAGGTGTTCGCCCAACACTAGTCATATGTACAGTGGGATGTGAAAGTTTGGGCAACCTTGTTAAAGGGACTCCGAGCTCAAAATAATAATGAAAATGGTACTCACCTGGGGCTTTCTGCAGCCCACCGTAGGTAGGGAGGTCCCACGACGTCCATCTGGCTCTTCTCCCAGGCGTTCGCCAGATTCGGCTCCCCGGCGGCTTTCCGCCGACACTGGGCCCGAGTGTCGGCTCCTTCTTCCACATACGCAACCGCTGTCGTCACACGCCGGCCGCCTCGCGTCATCACGGTGGTTGGCGTGACAGTACAGCGCATGCGCATACTGGACGTCGTGGGACCTCCCTACCTACGGTGGACTGCAGAAAGCCCCAGGTGAGTACCATTTTCATTATTATTTTGAGCTCGGAGTCCCTTTAATTGTAATGATTTTCCTGTATAAATTGTTGGTTGTTACGATAAAAAATGTCAGTTAAATATATCATATAAGAGACACGCACAGTTATATTTGATAAGTGAAATGAAGTTTATTGGATTTACAGAAAGTGCGCAATAATTGTTTAACTAAAATTAGGCAGGTGTATAAATTTGATCACTGTGGTCATTTTATTGATTCCAAAACCTTTAGAACTAATTATTGGAACTCAAATTGGCTTGGTAAGCTTAGTGACCCTTGACCTACATACACAGGTGAATCCAGTCATGAGAAAGAGTATTTAAGGGGGTCAATTGTAAGTTTCCCTCGTCTTTTAATTTTCTCTGAAGAGTAGCAACATGGGGGTCTCAAATAACTTTCAAATGACCTGAAGAGAAAGATTGTTTACCATCATGGTTTAGGGGAAGTATACAGAAAGCTGTCTCAGAGATTTTAGCTGTCTGTTTCCACAGTTAGGAACATATTGAGGAAATGAAAGACCACAGGCTCAGTTCAAGTTTAGGCTCGAAGTGGCAGATCAAGAAAAATCTCGGATAGACAGAAGTGACGAATGGTGAGAACAGTCAGAGTCAACCCACAGACTTGCACCAAAGACCTACAACATCATCTTGCTACAGATGGAGTCACTGTGCATCATTAAACCATTCAACGCAATTTACACAAGGAGATGCTGTATGCGAGAGTGATGCAGAGGAAGCCTTTTATCCACTTACAGCACAAACAGAGCTGCTTGAGGTATACTAAAGCACATTTGGACAAGCCAGATTAATTTTGGAATAAGGTGCTGTGGACTAATGAAACTGAAATTGAGATATTTGGGCATAACAAGGGGCATTATGCATGGAGGAAAAAGAAAAAAAGAACACAGCATTCCAATAAAAACACCTGCTACCTACAGTAAAATGTGGTGGTTCGATCATGCTGTGGGGTTGTGCGGCCAGTGCAAGGACTGGGAATCTTGTCAAAGTTGAAGGACGCATGGATTCCACTCAGTATCCGCAGATTCTAGAGACCAATGTCCAGGAATCCGTGACAAAGCTGAAGCTGCGCCGAGCCTGGATCATTCAACAAGACAATGACCCTAAACACTGCTCAAAATTCACTAAGGCATTCATGCAAAGGAACAAGTACAACGTTCTAGAATGGCCATCTCAGTCCCCAAACCTGAATATAATTGAAAATCTGTGGTGTGAGTTAAAGAGAGCTATCCATGCTCGGAAGCCATCACAAATGAATTAACTAGAGATGTTTAGTAAAGAGGACTGGTTCAAAATACCTTCAACTAGAATCCAGACTCTCATTGGAACCTACAGGAAGCGTTTAGAGGCTGCAATTTCTGCAAAAGGAGGATCTACTAAATATTGATTTCATTTCTGTTTTTGTGGTGCCCAAATGTATGCACCTGCCTAATTTTGTTTAAACCATTATTGCACACTTTCTGTAAATCCAATTAACTTAATTTCACTTCTCAAATATCACTGTGTGTGTCTCTTTATATGATACACTAGCTGATGACCCAGCGTTGCCCGGGTATGTATTTGGCTGGTGTTGGCTCTGCCCACTTTTTCTAACCCTAAAGGTGTTCATACACAGTACAATAAAAATTTTTTTAATTTTCCCGTTTATTCGACCAAAACGATTGAATCGAATGAAAGTTTAAAAAAATATTTTTTTCGATCAAGAAAAAAAGAATAGATTATCTTGTTTTTTCAATAAAAATCCATCGGACATGTTGGAAAAATCTTTATATTCGATCTAACAGAATGATCAAAAAAATTATGTAATCAAAAAAAAATGAAAAAATTGTACCATGTATGGGCACTATAACACACAAAGGGCCTTATTCCACTACACAGCTGAATCACAAAATCGCAAATCGCTAGTGATTTTTTTTAATCGCAAGGCTGCTATTTTATCATAGAAATCATGAGAAGTATTTTCCACTATTGTGATTCGATTTGAAAACTGCAATCACTTTCTGGAGCGATTTTAAGAGCGATAATGCAATGCAAATGAAAAATCGCAATCACATAACAGAATTAATAAAAAATTGCAAGCGCTGGCATTTGTGATTGCGATTGCTAGTGGAAAAGGGCCCAAACACTCAATGACCAAGTTTGTGAGCTTTGGCATCAATAATTTGTATATTCCAATAGAAAGTAAACAAATCAGATTGGCTGTTTGTGGCTGCGCCCCTCTCCAGCATTTGAACCCCAGTCACCCAATGACCAACTGTAGCAGGTTTGAGGCATCTGCTATTAACAGTGTAAAAATTGCAGCAATTCAAATATTCCCCTTGAAAATCAACAAGTGAATTTTGATTGGCTATTATAGGCTCCACCCACTTCCCTGAATATTAATCTCAGTCACTCAGTTACCATCTGGGCAAAGTTTGAGAACCGTGCCATTAACAGTGTAAGAAGGCCTGCAGTTTATATTTTCCCAGTGAAATTTGCTTTTGGTTCTGCCCACTTTTTGCTACCTGGACACATAGTCAATGACCAAGTTTGTGAGCTTTTGGGTCCTTGGCATCAATAAAAACAAATCTGATTGGCTGTTTGTGGCTCCGCCTCTTTTCTAAATTTGAACCCCAATGACCAACTGTACCAGGTTTGAGGCATTAACAGTGCAAGAATAGCAGCAATCAACAGGTGAATATTGATTGGCTTTTTTAGGCTCTACCCACTTTTCTAAATATTAATCCCAGTCACCCAGTAACCAACTGTGCAAAGTTTGAGAGCCCTGCCATTAACAGCAGTGAAGAAGGGCTGCAGTTTACATTTTCCCAGGGAAATTTGTTTTTGACTCCACCCAGTTTTTGTAACCTTGACACATAGTCACTCAATGACCAAGTTTGTGAGCTTTCGGGTACCTGGAATCAAAATTGTGTTAATGTAAGAAGTTTATCCAGTGAAGAAATCTCACTGGCTGTTTGTGGCTCTGCCCCTTCAGTGAATTTGAATAAGAATGGTAGCAATATACATGTTCCCCTTGAAAAATCAATAGGTGAATTTTAATTGGCTGTTGTAGGCTCCACTCACTTTCTAGATATTAATCCTAGTCCCCCAGTGGCCCACTTTGTCAAGTTTGGGAACCCTGCCATTAACAGTGTAAGAATGGTTGCAGTTTATATTTTCCCATGTAAAAAATGTAGCTGTTGGCACCGCCCACGTTTTCTAACCCTGACATACAGTCACTTAGTTACCAAGTATATGAGCTCTGGGGTCCTTGGTATCAATAACTTGTATATTCCCATTGAAATTAAACAAATCTGATTGCCTGTTTGTGGCTCCACCCCCTTTCTGAATTTGATGTAGGTATTCCACTTGAAAATCAACAGGTGAATTTTGATTGGCTGTTGTAGGCTCCACCCATTTTTCTGAATATTAATCTCAGTCACCCAGTATCCAACTGTGCAATGTTTGAGAACCCTGCCATTAACAGTGTAAGCTTGCAAGGGCAGGGACCTCCTCCTAGTGTTTCTCATACTGCTGTAATTTTAACATATGCACATGTACCAACTACACATCAACTATGTATGTATTTTTATTTGTTCTATTCAATGTCATGACTGTACAGTGTCTTGTATTTCTTATCTATATTTGTTCCCCACTATTTATTTCTACTGCGCTATGGAAGATGTTGGCGCTATATAAATAAAAAATAAGAAGAAGAAGAATGGCTGCAGTTTATATTTTCCCAGTGAAATTTGTTTTTGGTTCCACCCACTTTTTGTAACCTGGACACACAGTCACTCAATGACCAGGTTTGAAAGCTTTCAGGTTCCTGGCATCAAAAATGTGTGAATGGAAGCAGTTTATCCACCAAGGAAATCTGGCTGTTTGTGGCTCCGACCCTTTAGTAAATTTGGACCCCAGTCACTCAATGACTGACTGTAGCAAGTTTGAAGCCTTTGCCATTAACAGTGTAAGGGCTCATTCACACTAGGGGCGTTTTTTACATGTTTTAAGCTCTGGCGATTTTCAAAATCGCCCTGAAAGCGCTTGTGCAATGATTCTCTATGAGAAAGTTCACATCTGAGCGGTTCATTTCCGATCTGCTCAGAAAAGCGGTGCCTGGGCCATTTTTAAGGCGATACCGCCTCAATGGAAGGTATAGAAAATCGCAAACGCTCACAAAATCGCTTTCTGCAGCGATTGCATGAGAGTTTTTAAGAATAAATACATTGTATTTATTATTTTCCGGATCAAAGAGTTCACTGCCTGACTGAAGTGCGTAGAAAAGCTCTTCCACAAAAATGGCCAACACACAGAAAACGAAAAAAAAAAACCCCACCTGACGAACTTGGTTCAGGCTAAGTCATACAAGGTCCATCCCTGTTTGTGAGATACTGTAATTCTCTTTCTAAGTTTTGGCATTAACACTATTAGAAACACCATAAGTTCAGCTGAATCTTAACAGGAATTTCCAGAATGGGGCATTTGTAACTCGGGAACTCTCTGTATTTGGAATATAAGATGCAATTACTTTTTCTCCCCATTTTGGGGGGAGAAAGTGCATCTTATATGCCAAAAAATACAGTACGTTTTTACTATAAAAATCTGGTGCATCAATTCATTGTTAATGCTCTCCACTCTTAGGAATGTCCATCTGTTTCACACATCTTCCTTGCCCCACCCACAGTCAGAATCCCACCCCCTGCAGTGATTTGAGTAGCAGTTGAAAGGGGGAGGAGGCTTTCAAGCTATGTGCCCCTGCTTACTGACAGCCTATGCTACTCACGCCTGATACTTGCGTCACTCCAGGGGGCCGGGTTCACTTGTGACTATAGAGGGACAAGAAGAAAAAGAGCAACAAGTGAGGTGAGAACCTTTAGTGAGGAGATCAGTAACCATGAACTGGTGCACCAGATATTTCACATTTTTTCTTTATTTAACAAAAACATTTTATAAGCATTAAAAATATAAAATACTTTGCGAATAAATACATTAGGAAAATGTTGTCTCTGAACTACTGCTTTAAATTTCACAAGGAGTTAAAATATATTGTTGTTTTTATTTCCAGCCATGCCTAAGAAACCACAGAAAAGAGCAAAATATGATGAAGCTCAAGCAAGCTCAAAAAGAAAAAAACTCAACCAAGCCAAACCAGGACTAGAAGAAACAAAGAAAAAGACAAACGAAGTCAAAAAAAGAACTGCTGAAATAGCTAACCCACCAGCTGAAACCACGAAGAAAGCCAGAATTACGTCTGCAGAATGCTCCCAATCACTTGCAAAAAAGAAGTCATACACAAATTTGGGTGTAACAGATGGAGACCTTCCAAATGCTGGCAACATGTCAGATGAAGATCTAATGTACTGGGCGTCAGGAGGCCTTGCTTTGGAAGGGGTATACCTGACCAAACAGATGGACGATGTTCTGATGAAGCGGGAGAGGATTCTCGCTGTCCCTGAGGGCTTTGTACTAAATGGCCCTGTGCAGAAGACTGACCTTCAACAGAAAGAGTTCTCCTCCTCAGAAGCAGAAGCAGCATTTTACCAATCTGTGGAGAAGCTGGGTTTCAGCATTGCTACTTCAGCCAAAGGAGGCTTCTGGGGATTCCAAGCAGAGGGCAGCTTCGATTATAGCTCAAACAGCATGTCAGAACGAAAAAAAGAGTCTCACACTGAACAAACCTATATCTCTACAATTAAGTACAACTACATTCCATTGGCATCCTGCTACATCAACCACGAACAGCTTCGCCTGTCTTCTGCAGCCCTGGAGGAACTGAAGGATATTGAAAACTTTCTGATGTACTATGATAAAATGGATAAACCTTCCATTATTAAAGACAGATACAAAAAGTTCTTCAGTCGATTTGGCTCTCATGCTAGCCAGGGTCCTCTTCATTTTGGAGGAATATACTGCTGCACGGCTTCTTCTGAGGGATTTAAACAGGAGCTGCTGGAAGAAATGAGACAGGAAACTAGGAAAGCTGTGAATGCTTCTGCAAGTGTAAGTTATTCTGGTTTATTTTCGACTAGCATTGAGACTTCAAAAACTGAGTCAAGAGAAACATCTGACACAAAAAGGATGATGAAAATTAAAGGAAGTTGTGAAGTGTCTGTAAAAAAAATAGGAGGACCAATTACTGCAGATTCTCTCGATAAATGGAGGTCAGGACTTCAAGCCAACACTAAGACTTGGAGGGTGATTGATCGAGGCACCCATCTCATTCCAGTTTGGGATATAATATTATCTCATCATAAGGAAGACTTTAAAAATGTTTGTGAGGTGGAAAATGATCTGAAAAACGTCTATGGATCAGTCACTGGTCTACACTACAGCTTGCCAATTGGCAATAATGTTTCTACTGCTTTGTCTGAAGCCAACACCTTTCTTTCTCACTTGAACACTTGGCAGATTGAACCAGCACACCAGGGATTAAATAAGTTGACTGATTTCATGCAAAAGATTAATGAAAAGACAGGGAACTACAACATTTGGTTAAATGTTTGTCTTCCTCATAAAGAGTTAAAAAGGTATTTAGAAAACGTGGTGGTGTCTTACAGTGAAATGCCCAGATCAGATGAACCTGTCATCCGTTCTATGCTAAAATGTCTTCTTCAACACATTGCATGTTCCAATGAGAATATAGACTCCTATGCAACTGTGACAAAATGGCTTTATCAGTCTAAGAAACAAGAACCCCTTCTCAACATCACTGATTTCTCTGTGTTCATGAATTTGTTGTCAGAGACAAAAAAAAATCTACCACATATTAGCCCAGCTGATGAGGACAATCAAGAAGCACGAGTCAAGGTTACTGTTGTTATTAGTTCCTATCTTCAGTCTTTTCTAAAAACACTGAAACACATGCAGCAAAAAGAGGAGGAGCTTCTGATTCTTTGCGCTGCAAGCTGTGTTGGATATTCAGTGCAGAATAATTATTTCACATGGTGTCTTGAATGGCAAGAGATCAACTTTTTGCTGGAAAAAATGCAGTATTTGTTTAAAGAATACAAGGCCGTCAAAGGCTCCAAAGCTCAGGCTTTTATCTTGCTATCCGGACTCACTTTAGGGGATAAGGAAAGGCCCAGGTCCACTGAACAAAAAAAGGAATTTTTACATTTAATGGAAGAGAAAATGAAAAGTACTTTGGAATCAGAAGTTCACAACATTTTGAATGAATATAATAAAGTTGGTGACTTACAGTCTTTAATTACTGACTTAAACCAGTTCTGCTTGGGAAATTATAAACCTGTCAATGCTCAAAGCTTGGTCAATGAAATAAGGTCAGTGTGTGAGGCGAACATGGAAGATACAGTATCTACAGCTGCAACTCAAACCCAAATGAACATTACCAATGAAGAGGAAAACCTTTCATACAGACAGGATAGCCGCAATCTTATGCAAAGTTTAGGACTAGACCGGTATTTCCCGAAAGTCTTAACTCGGAGAAATTTTTGTGTAGTTCACAAATCTTTTCAGAACCTTTTAGAGAAGGAGACTGAACTTCCTTTGCGGTTTATGCAGATGCTGATGAGATTAGACTATAGGTTCCGGTACCTGGCCTGCAAAAACAGTAATCTTACTAACACTGAAAATGTACAGGACACTGATGACAATAGAATATCTGACATAGATGAGGACTTGTTTGAATTATGTCACGAAGAAGAAACAGAAGTATTCCAACCAGATATAAAAGGGAAGCACCCCATGGACCTGATGATGGCCATCTACCACTGTGCAGATGACCTGATGAGACCTTATATTTTTACCAAATTGTCCATGTGCCAGTTTGCCCTACCACTTGTAGTGCCAAGACTTTATGATGCAATGATAGAGATACCTCTATGGGCTTTCAGACAAGTCCCAAAAAATACATTAGAAGCAGGGAAACATAAAGAAAAGCCTATTTATCAAATTAATTTTCCAGTTGTGTGCTTCTCCAGGCTTGGGGAATCTCCAATTTCAAAATCACAGCTCTTGAACAACCTACTGAGTAAGCACAGACATGATATATTTTTCCACAGGAACTGTGAGGGCAGCGTTAAGAATCGTGTGTTGTTTGATGGACTTGCTGAGATTTTCTGGTTTTGCCCAAGTGGAAAAGACACGGATCAGTTTGAAAACTGCACTGCCTTTGTAAATCTCCGAGGTGATGCCAGAAAGTATAGCAAGCAAGCTGCCTTTTTACAGGAAATATCTACAGTAAATGTGATAATGTTCACCAAATCTGACCACAGGGAGTCTGGTAATGAAATTTTATTCAAAAAATTTAAACAACAACCTTTGATAATCCTCTCCCCAGATAGAGAGGCCTCAAAAAATGTAAACACAGAGAGCAAGCAAGTAATGATTGGTCTTAAAAACCAGAATGAAGCAAAAGTCTTGGAGGAACTAAATACAACCCTTCGACGATTGTTGGCTCTGTCGCCTAAACTCACCAATCTCGAACACTGTGCAGAAATAGGTCGACAGCATGGCTTCCTAGTGGATGAAGATGGTAAGGAATGTACAGAGGGCAAAATGCATGCTCAGAAAATTATGTCACTTTTAAAACAAAACAATCTTTTGAAGGCTAAGGAGGAACTGTTACCTCTGTCAGGTCAACTGTGGCATTCATGGTGCAAAAAAGATAAAGAACTTACTCAGCTGAAGGACAAGGTGAATCAAAGCATTGAACAGCACTGTAGTGAAATTGAGATGTCCAAGACCTCCATCAGGAAAGAACAGTTAGAGAAAGCAAGTCAAAATGAATTCATCAAAGCTGTCATCACCCAGCTGAAATCTCTTTCACGAACAACCAAATTGTTTTTTTTACAGTGGTTAAAACTCGAGATTGATGGCCTTTCCTATGACCGTGTAATCGATATGCAAGATGAGTACAATAGATTGTGGGGTACTCTTAATTCAGAAGAAATTCAGAACAAGGATGTGACAAAGATACAGAAATCCCTGGAGTCTCTCTCAGATCAGATGAATGACTGTATGTTTGGTCTTGAACATGTCCTACGAGAGATTGGCCAGACTTATGAAGCTCTGTGTGAATTGCAAAATGAAGATGACTGTTTCTATGAGCTGCCCAAAATTGCTGCAGACATGATGGTTTCTGGATACCCTATTGAGCTAATGGACGGAGATGCTTGCTATGTTCCATTGAAATGGATAAAAGCTGTACTAGGAGAATTATGTAAAAGTATAGGGGATAAAAATATATTTGTCCTCTCTGTACTTGGGGTTCAGAGTTCAGGAAAGTCCACACTGCTCAACACAATGTTTGGGCTACAGTTTGCCGTCAGTGCTGGGAGATGCACCCGAGGAGCTTTTATGCAGCTTGTTGAAATTGCAGATGAACTAAAGAAAGACCTGGACTTTGATTATATCCTAGTTATTGATACTGAAGGTCTGAGAGCCATGGAGCTATCCAACAAAGCAACATTAAATCATGATAATGAGCTAGCAACATTTGTCATTGGTGTGGGCAACATGACATTGATCAATGTCTTTGGTGAAAACCCTTCTGAAATCAAAGATGTTCTCCAAATTGCTGTGCAGGCATTTCTACGGATGAAGAAAGTGAAACTCTCCTCGAGCTGCCTTTTTGTTCACCAAAATGTTGGGGACTTAGCTGCTAAAGATAAAAACATGGAAGGACGCCGCAACCTTCAGATTGAACTAGACAATATGACTGCTCTCGCTGCAGAACAGGAACAGTGCAATGTCCAACATTTCAGTGAGGTCATCAGATTTGACGCAAATAGTCACATTTATTATTTTGCCCACTTGTGGGAAGGAAACCCACCCATGGCTCCTCCTAACCCTCATTATAGCGAGGATACTCAGAAGGTTAAAGATATAATTCTGCAATGCATGGCAAATGAGCGTCACAACATTCTGAACATCTCAAAGCTCACCGTTCGCATAGAAGACCTCTGGTCAGCTTTGAGAAATGAAAACTTTGTGTTTAGCTTTAAAAATACCCTGGAAATTTCAGCCTATAGTAAAGTGGAAAACAAATATAAAAAGCTAACGTGGCAACTGAGGCGCAGGTTCCTTGAGCTCCAAACAAATCTGAACAACAAAATTAAGAAAGGTGAGATTACTTCAGTCAGCCAGAAAGCTGTGAAGGAGAAGGTGAAGGAAACATATGACTCCATCAAAGCAGAATTTGACATTTTTTTCAGTGAAGACAAGGACCGAGAGATCCTCATCCAGTGGAAAGCCAACATTGAAAACAGGGTGATCAGTCTGCATACAGAGCTTGTGGAAGAAACCAGAAGGCAAGCCATGGAACTTATCAGACTGAAGAAGAGTCAGAGCAAAGTGGATGAAAGGAAAATGGGTTATGAGGAAGAACTGTTTAGGAAGAGTAAAGAGCTGGCACTGAAACTAAAAAATAAAGGTCTAGAAGAATCTGAGTTGAGCGACCATTTCAACATTTTATGGCAAAAATGGGTTTTAGAAATAAATGCCACGATCCCTGATACAGAACATCCTGATATAACTGCTGAAGCAGAAGATGTATTGTTACAAAATTTCCAACAGGAGTGGAGTATGAATGATAAACTAAGCAACTTCAATAGATGGACGTCATTCTCCATTGACTTGTCAAAGCATGTTGTTGGTAAAAAAAAATGGTACCAGTACAAATCCTACAAACCTAATAAAGCTGATATGAAATGGATTATGCAAGAATTCAATAACTTGGTCAGAGATGTAAAGGAATATCTAGAGCGAAAAGAAAAGGAAAAGGTAGATTACAATCAAACATTCTTTTATGAAATAATGGAAACAGTTTCTCAGGCCATTTCAAGCTTAAATTCATCAGACATGTCAAACAAATTCACACTAACGGAGTTATTTAAGTACGACGTGACCTTGTACCTCTTTGGACTGGCAGTGCCCTTCTTTGATTCCATGCACAAAGCTTTTCAAACAGCCAACAACGCCATAGTGACTCTTGAAAGCAAACGTGGATGGTTCTTCAATTACTTCACAATTTCTTGCCAAGATGCAGCCTCAATCAAAACATTTTCTGACTTCCTGTGTTTGAAGATTCTAGAAGCAATTTTCCCAGCATTATATGATAAGACCGCTGTAGAAATCGCTCATGAGATGACGGCCAACTATCCAGCTTTTAATGGCAATCGTTCCAAACTGGAAAACCACATTTTGATAGAGCTAGCTGAGCAGGAAGACTTCGAACCATATAGGGAATATATTCGCTTTCCAGGGAGTTTTTTTAAAAGCTTTATAAAGAAGCATGTCCATAAATACTGCCTAGGCGAGAATTCACAGAAACTGAAAGATTTCTTACAGATCAATTTTGATTCTTTTAACAGAAAAGTTCTTCAGAGCATCAGTGAGACAACAGGATTTGTTAAGAACAGAAATGGTAATGTCTCTGAGTGGCTGGATGATTTCTACAGAAGAATTGAGGACCTTGTGACCTTTTCGAGAGCGGATCTGAAGAGTATTGAGCATAAGGAGATGGACATTGCGTTCATTCAGGAAGCAATGTGTGCAAGTTGGGAGACTGCTGCTGGAAATTTCCAAAAGGGAAAGAACTTTGAACCTACCAATTTTAGTAATTTTGAGAGGAAGCCTATTGAAATACTGATTGAACAACTATGTGGTTGCTGGGAGCAGTGTCCATTCTGTAAAGCGATTTGTACAAATACAATCCCTAATCATGGTGGTGACCACTCTGTGCCTTTCCACCGCCCCCAGGCAATCAAAGGTGTACACTGGCACAAGACACAAGAATTTGTTTTAGAGATATGTTCATCGGATGTAGGTTCTAACTGTAGCTTTGTTAGTGAAACAAAGAAGATTCCCTATAGGCAGTACAGAACAGCAGGGCCGAAGTACGCTAACTGGAGCATCACACCAGACACTTCCTTTCAGCCATACTGGAAGTGGTTTGTGTGTCACTTTAGAGGAAACCTGGAAGAGGAATACGGCTTGAAGTTTCAAGGCAAAGGAAAGATTCCAGCCGATTGGGAAGCCGTCACTAAAGAGAAAGTGATTGCCGACTTGAAGAAACAGCTGTAAAATGTAGCTGAAAATATCTCCAAACATATCATATTGTTTGAACAATCGATTACCTAAAGGAAAAAAAAGGGCCCATTCATTTTATTCTTATATAAAAATAGGGTAATTTCTAGTTACAACTAGTTGTATAACTGATCCAAGTCTGTATCAGGCTCAGCCTTTCACTCCCTAAAAAACTGTGAGGGTGTGATTAATTAAAGGGTGACTCCAGTTGTTCCATACACCAGCCATTATGTAACTGAATTACAGAGTATTACAGATTGTTTTTCAGCTTCACTCTGCAGCTATACTTTATTTTTATTTTTTTTGAAAACTTCTTGGAACTTTTTGATTTATTGCTTCCTACATCTGCTGCATGATGCAGGAAATAACATTTATGGCTTCCCTTTGCTGCTCTACAGCTTAGCTGGGATCACTGCATATGTACCGGAAGAGAGTGAATAGAGAGCCCACATCCCAATTGCCCATAAGGATTATTACCCCCCCTGGTTGTCTGGTTATTTCCGGATTTTAGGGTCTAAAAGTGGTGCAATTTTTTTTTTCTGCAGGCTTCTAGACCCTAAAACCAGGAAAAAAAACACACCGCAGAGAGATCTGCAGCAGCCCAGCACTTACCTCCCTGGGATCCAGTGCTGCAGTTCTCCCTTTATCCTATGGGTGGCGCTGTAACCCTATAGGGAGATTGCCATGTGTCGTCATGACAACAGACGGCAATCTCACCTGAGGGATGCAGAGACTCAGAGGACAGGAAGGAGAATGGTGGCCGGGATCTGGATCCCCAGGAAGGTGAGTGAAAACTCCTGCTACGCACTATCCTCTGCACAGTCTTGCCAACAGCTACCACAAGTCAGGCACGGGTTACCGCTCCGGCTTGTTTTTTTCCACCCCGAGCCTGACTCGTGATAACCACCAAGGAGGTTAATGAATATTGTTTTACATTCCCAGTATGGTGCTACACGGCACAATGGCAGCAGATATTTTTATCCACAAGAAGTCACCACATTCCGCGAAAGTCAAATCTATTACATAATATATGTTGGATCTTGGTGTTCTGTGCACACGGAGAGGCACCCAGTATAACAAGTTATAAGTCTTTACTAAAGAAACTATGCAGAGATGAAATCCTACACCACCATCAGTGCTGCTTGCCAATTTTTGCCAAAGTAGTTTTCACATAAAAAATGCTGTTTTTGAGAACATTTTTGCAAAAATAGCTTGTATTTTCAGTTTCACATTTTTTTGCGATAATGTGAGAAATCATTATTTTATAGCACGAAAAACGAAAAGTGCAAAAAATGCGGGAAACCAATATTTTTACCGTAACAATTTTTTTATTTTTATCGCAGACGCTGAAAAACTATATTTTTACTATGATAAATTTTAAAAAAATGCAAACTTATTTTCAATGTCATTTTCGCTCGAAAAATCGAATGTAACATTATTTTCGCAACAATGAATGCAAAAAACAATATTGGCATTTTCGCTTGCCTCACCATCAGGAAATGCAGCTTGCTTAGAACAGAGAGAATACAGGAAATTACAATCCCATTCAGATCACCTCCAGGTATTACACACACACACTGACATCTTGTGGTTGTTTCACTATACTGCACTTAAAGGGAATATCTGAGCTGAAAAAAAGACCTCTATTTACCCGGGGCTTCCTCCAGCCCCTAGCAGCTGTCCTGTGCCCTCGCCACAGCTCCGCTTCCCACCGATGGACCGGGGTCCCCACCAGTGCAGATGGTGGTGGTGCAGGTCGGGATCTTCTGTGCCTGCTTGAGAGCTGCTGTCAATCATGTCCACGTGGTCTGGAGTGTCCGGCGCAGGCACAGTGGTTCTGCACCTGCGTAGTACACTCCGGACCACGTGGTCGTGATTGACAGCAGCTCTCAAGCAGGCACAGAAGATCCCGACCTGGCGAGGTCAATCTCTGCACCAGCGGGGACCCCGGGCCATCGGCAAGAAGCGGAGCTGCGGCGAGGAAAAGATCAGCTGCTAGGGGCTGGAGGAAGCCCTGGGTAAACAGATGTCATTTTTTTTTTCAGCTCGGATATTCCCTTTAAAGCATACATGTCAAACTCCGTCCCGTGGGCTGAATCTGGCCCTCAGGGCCATTAGACTTGACCCTCGGGTGGTGGTCTCCACACTTTACATTGTTTGGCCCACTCTATACCACCAGAGAAGCTATAGATCACCAGGGAAGCCATATGAGACGAGAAAAGCACTAGATACCAGGAAGCTGTAGTTGAGAGGAAGGGGGGGGGGGGGCACTAGACACTAGTTGAACTGTATAGGGAAAGGAGGGGACCACTAAACACCAGTAAACTGTATGGGGAGGGAGGACCACTAAACATCAGGGAATTGTATAGGGAAGGGAGGACCACTAAACATTGAGGAACTGTATAGGGGTTGGAGGGGGGGCTATTAGACACCAGGGAACTTTATAGGGGAGGGAGGTGGCCACTAGACATTGAAGTTGACCCGCGACATGGTCCTAGAGCTCAATTTCGGCCCACTTTGTAATTGAGTTTGACACCCCTGCTTTAAAGGGAATCTGAATTGAAAATAAACGTATGATATAATGAATTGTATGTGAAGTACCACTAGGAAATAGATAGGTATGAGTCTGAAATTGTTTCCAGTACCAGGAAGATTTAAGAAACTTCAGTTGCTATCTATGCTAAAGAACTTCACTGAGCTCTGCGACCCAGACCCAAAATGTTGTGGACAGCACTGTATTTTGAAGCTCTTATCTCAACTGTCTCTCATTGTTTCTAGTTTATGGTTTTCCTGCAGAGGAAAGTTCAAAGGGTCATTAGCCTGCTCTGTGAGTGTCATGTGTAAACTGCACATATTAGAGAATGATGCAACGTTATTAAAAAAAAAAAAAAAAAAGCTATATAACTGAAAATAAAAATGAGACTATTTTCTTTGCTACTAATGTTTTATTATCCGTACTACACATACAATTCATTATATCATAAGGTTTTTTTTTAGCTTCAGTGTCAATTTAAGGTAACAATGTTGTTAAACCTAACAATGTAATCTTAAAGTTTTACCTGAGACAAGTGGGGATAAAGGATTGTAACTTACCCCAGGCTTCTTTTAGCCTCCTGTAGTCTGTCAGCTTCTCGGTCCCCTCCGTTCTCTGGCCCCAAACTTCCCAGCTGGCCCATGCTCCCATGGCAAGGAGTCCCAGGAGTGTCTTGCACCTGCGCAGTTACAAGCCCTAACTAGCTGCCCAAGTGCAAAACACTCCCTGCCACGGGATCACAGTTGAAGAGGCGCACGGCCGGGGTCACAAATGCTCAGACACCAGAGGGACCAGACAGACACAGAGGGAGCTGACGGACTGCAGAGGATTAGAAGGTAAGTATAAGGCTGAGAACACACTTGGCAAAAACACTAGCGTTGCGGAAAACGCAGAGTTTTTGCTGCTAATGGAAGTCTGTGGGTCACATGAAAAAACGCAAATAAAAAATAACGCCTATGCGTTTTTAATGCGTTTGCAATCATGCGTTTTTAAAAACGCTGGTTTTGTAGCATAATCAAAAATGCATCAAAAAATGCACATAATGACAGTCAATGAGAACGCAATGTATAGCGTTTTGTATGCGTTCCTGGTTTTTGTAATGTATTTCCGCTTCTTGTGGTCTTCCTAGTGATTTGTATAAAACGCAATGTAGAAACGCATATGCGTTTTGTATATGCAAACCACAAATGCATAAAAACGCTAACGCACCAAAAACGCACACGACCTAAAACTCAACCTTTCACGCGCAGCCATGCGTGCACCCAGCCTTAATCATTTTACTCCCCTCATGACAGTTTTACTTTCACCCTTTTCTGACAATGATTGTTGCAAATTTTTAACTAAAATGTTTGTTTTTGTGTATTCAGTGTATAAAGTGTATTCAGTTAAATTTGCTCAGCACAATTTGCTGTATTAACGTCATACAACTTATAGTCTCTATGTGTTGCATTTACGGTTAACTTCTACTATTGCATCTAATCACCCATCCCCCTTTTTTAATATGTAATTGTACCCTCCATACTGAAAACTATGTACAAATGCTAGACTAATGTTGCATTACCTGAAATGATCGTTTAGGAAGGAAAGTTTAGGAGTGATAGTAGTCAGACATGCTTTTTATCTACAAGGTTGGTGTAATCTATATTTCTGACTGTAAACTGTTCTTGTAGCTCACCTCCCAGCCCCCACTTCCACGTATAACATCCATGTGCAGCAAGCCCTCAATTTCATGTGCAGCTGTCCAGTGCCGTCACTAGGGGGGTACGGTGGGTGCGGACCGCATTAGGTGTCACCAGCAAAGGGGGTGATACCAAGCTCCAGGCTAAGGGGGAGTGGAGTAGGCTACATAAATACAGATCAGGCAAGTGCTTGATGTACTTCTCACTCCTGCTCTTCTCCCTGCTGGCTGCTCAGTATTGAGCTGATAACAGAGTTCAGAGGCCACCAGGGCCACATGGTGGTCATATTTACACTACAAGCAATGTTACTGCCTGGTGAGGTTGGTGGTTCATGGGGTAAGAGGGGGTGACACCATGAGTTTCTACACCGAGTGACACCAACCCTAGTGACGCCTCTGCAGCTGTCTTGGGCAGCAGCTTCCCTCCCCCAGCTAGGTGCACACATAACATAACATGAAAAGCTGCATTTTATGTCATGTTTTATGTTAAAGGATACCCGAAGTGACATGTGACATAATGAGATAGACCTGTGTATGTACAGTGCCTAGCACACAAATAACTATGCAGTGTTCCTTTTTTTCTTTCTCTGCCTGAAAGAGTTAAATATCAGGTATGTAAGTGGCTGACTCAGCCCTGACTCAGACAGGAAGTGACTACAGTGTGACCCTCACTGATAAGAAACTCCAACTATATAAACAGTTTCCTAGCAGAAAATGGCTTCTGAGAGCAAGAAAGGAGGTAAAAAGGGGAATTTCTTAGCAGTGAAGGTCACACTGTAGTCACTTCCTGTCTGAGTCAGGACTGAGTCAGCCACTTACATACCTGATATTTAACTCTTTCAGGCAGAGAAAGAAAAAAAGGAACACCGCATAGTTATTTGTGTGCTAGGCACTGTACATACACATGTCTGTCTCATCATGTCACATGTCACTTCGGGTATCCTTTAATGTTGTGTGCGTTTTTGCTGCATTTGCGCTAGTTTTTTTTTTTAGCGCAGATGCGCTTGTGGTTCGCATATAAAAAACGCGTATGCGTTTTTCATGCGTTTTCATTTTGCATTGTATGCAAACTAGGAAGACAACAGGAAGCTGAAATACATCACAACAATTTTCTAAAATCAAAAACGCATGGGAAATGCATGAAAAACGCATACTATTGCGTTTCCATTGACTTTCATTTTGTGTGTTTTTCATGCATTTTTGAAAATCATGCAATAAAAACAGCGCTTTTCAAAACGCACGCATCAAAAACGCATATGCGTTTTTTTTCCTGTGGCCCGTAGACTTCCATTAGCTGCAAAAACGCAGCTATTTCCGCAACGCTATTGTTTCTACTATGTGTACACCCAGCCTCTGTGTGTTGCTCACTATTTTTAGCCTCCCTTTTCCATGTGCATTAACCTTTTTTTTTTTTTTTTTTTTTTTTTTTATTATGCCCAGCCCTTGGGCAGCAGTCACCCAAGACCCGGGCCTTTGTAACCTTTCCAGAAATCCAGGCTTACCAGACACCATGTTCTGTTGTCTGGAGAGGGGATTGTAGGCAGACGTGGTTTTTACGGTGATCACAAAGGGAACACTCAGCTCAGCCCTAGTAAAAAAAAAAAAAAACTTTTCTTGCGTGTCACAAAAGGATAACAAACTCAGCCAGCCCACATCATGAAAAAAAAACCAGAGGGGAATAATATTACAGACCTTAAAGAGACTCTGAAGCGAATACATTTTGCCATTTTTACCTTCAGGAGTCTCAGCAGAAGTAAACCGCCGCATCCCCGACGCAAAACGAGGGCTAGACCTCCCCCAACTTGGTCGTGGATTGTGCTGCCCTGAGAGGCAGTGCTTTCAGCTGCAGCTCTGCCTCTACTGATGTCACTTGCCTCATGGATCTCCGCCTCTCCCCGCCCCTCTCTATGAAGGAAGCGTGAGAGAGGCGGCGATCCGCCGCGATTGACATCAGTAGAGGCAGAGCTGCAGCTGAAAGCTCTGCCTCTTTCAGGAAGCGCTGACCAGATTGCCCCCGGGAATTTGGGGGGTCAAAAGCCTTCGTTTTGGGGATGGGGCGGTTTAAAACTCTCTTTAAAACTTAACAAAATGCACAGTGCCACCTTGTGCGCTTTTTAGCGCACACACAGTTTATGCATGAATAATGTTTCATTTATTCTAACTGGGAGGATAAGTTGGAGGTGTTCCTTCATGGGAAGAAGGGCAAAGAAGAATGACAATGGCCTAAATTCACTAAGCTGTTTAGACTAGTCTACTGATGGTTTTTAGTCTACTGATGGTTTGGTCAGTTGCACCAAAGGGGAATTCACTACCGTATTGCCAAATGTTTTAGACCTGTTTTTAGACCTGGTCTAAACCATTTGGAAATTATCAAAAGATGCAATTCACAAACGAGTAGCCATGACTGACATCCTTCTCCTCTGATGAGCTCTCCTCTGCATACAATTACACTCCTGCATAATTAATTCAAAAGGTTCCATCCTCACATCTAAAATATCTCACAGAATGACTATACCAACAAGAAATCAGCTGGTCTAATCACTGTCGGAAAAAGTGGGCGTGGTTACTCCTTGTTTGCCTTTGTGAATTGTGTAAATACTGAATGTTAGACCAGGTCTAAAAACAGGTCTAAAACATGACACCAAACCATCAGTAGACTAAAAACCCTCTGTAGACTAGTCTAAACTGCTTAGTGAATTGAGGCCAATGCTGATTGGGTAAGGGGGGTTCTGATGTGGAAGGTGTCTGCAGGGGAGGCCAGTGAAGTCTTTGGACACCTACATTCAGGGCCCGTTTCCACTATTGCGTTGCGAAATCGCTGCGGCAAAATTCGCATGCGGATGCAAATTTCGCATGTGTGCATGCGAATTTTCATGCGAATTCGCATGGATGACGATGTATGCGAATTTAATCATGGCAATGCCGGTGTGCTTTTCCATTGATTTCATGCAAATTCGCATGAAAATTCGCATACCAAAACAGCCTGCAAATTCCCTATTAAATACATTAGCGGCGATTCGCCTGCATTCCACACGCAAGCGAAATCTGAGGGCTCTGCAGTGCAGAAAAATCCTGCACAGGACACCGCACAGGAAACAGGCCCATTCACTTGTATTGGCTATGCGAATCTGCGTGCAGGAAACGCATGCAGATTCGCGATAGTGGAAACGGGCCCTCACACTACATGTTCACCCAAGGCAATCGCAAACAATTGTTTCAGGAAACAAAAATCTAGCGTGTGTATAATTCTTTAGTGGGCACCTACCCCGCCCTCACTTTAGTCTTACCCCGCCCTCACTTTAGTCTTACCCCGCCCTCACTGGAGTCTTGCACCCTTTTACCCTTAGCCACACCAACAGCTACATTTCTGTTAGTGACAACTTCTTTTTTTGCATTATATAGAAATTAAACTTATACTCTACTTTGTATTTTTCTTTGAAAATTCCTGTATCTGTTTGTGATTTGTGATGAAAATTCCTGTATCTGTTTGTGATTTGTGATGAAAATTCCTGTATCTGTTTGTGATTTGTGATGAAAATTCCTGTATCTGTTTGTGATTTGTGATGAATACAAATAAAACTACACTGCAAATGAAACTGCTGTGTATGTATTAATTTTTATTATGGTTACAGTTAAAGAAAACACACTTGACTGTTTCCGTGCGTATTTTCTGCACACAAAAACTGATTTAAAGTGTACCTAAGATGAGGCCCCTTTTAAAAATGTATACATACCTCGTGGCTTCCTCCAGCCCCCTTTGGCCTGATCGCTTCCTCGTTGTTCTCAGTTGCCTTTTCCTTCACCCACAACTAGCCCCAAAAAATCCCCCAGTCGGGACCAGTCGGTGCAGACACAGTCCAGCCAGGGGCTCTCCTTCGTCTTGCTCCCTTCGTCGGGAGGGTTCTGCACCTGTGCAGTAGTACTGTGCAGGTGCAGAATGCTCCAGGCAACGTGAAGGCAGCGGGAGCGCGCACGGCCAGGCCATGCATGCGCAGTTGGCCCCGGACTGGAGAACCTTCCAGGGCCAATTGCAGAAGAACGGAAGAGGACGACGAAGGGAGCGACCAGGCCGGAGGGGACTGGAGAAAGCCCCAGGTATGTTTTGTCCATATACGCCCATCGCAGATTCCCTTTAAACTGAGGACTCATGTTAACCAATGGGCTAGTTCACAGTTCATGCGTTTCAGCATCCAGCAGGATAAATCTGCACATTTTGTCAGTTATCTCTATGAACTACTTTAGCTGTTTGAAAAAAACGTGCGTTTTTCTGCATACAAACACAGATGGTGCGCAGAAAAGGCATGCAGAAAAACATGTGCAGAAGAATGAAAGACAAGTGTGACCCCTGCCTTAAAGAGGCCATGTAGTGACATATAATTGAATGCAGTCAATTATTCAGGCTACCCACTTTTATGGTAATTATCCTGGTTTCAGCATCACAAACACTTCCTACAGTGATGCATTGCTGTATATTGGTATGTTGCCCCGCCCTCCCAGTGATAAGCCTAGGATGATTAGCTATGCGGAATTCTCCTCCCAGAGCATTCTGGGAGACCAGGTACTATTCCTACTGGCTTTAGAACTCACAGTAAACAAACATTCCGCAGAGATCACCTGCCAAAACTAAAGATATCGCCACCTGTGATAAATGTTTAGAAGGAAAGGAAAGATTTTACAGTTGGCAAACACCGGCTAAATTTATAAATAAATACTGCAAAAAAAAGGAATTTAATTTATTATAATATTTTTACTACAGTTCCTCTTTAGTATACGGTTCTTCTACTGCACCTGAAGTAGTCTTTAACCACTTCACAACTAAGGGGTTTTACCCCTTGAACACCAGAGCAATTTTCACCTTTCAGCGCTCCTTCCATTCATTCGTCTATAACTTTATCACTACTTATTACAATGAAATGAACTATATCTTGTTTTTTTCGCCACCAAGTAGGCTTTCTTTAGGTGGGACATTATGCCAAGAATTATTTTATTCTAAATGTGTTTTAATGGGAAAATGTGGGAAAAATGCATTATTTTTCAGTTTTCGGCCATTATAGTTTTTAAATAATGCATGCTACTATAATTAAAACCCATGAAATGTATTTGCCTGTTTGTCCCGGTTATAAAACCATTTAAATTATGTCCCTATCACAATGTTTGGCACCAATATTTTACTTGGAAATAAAGGTGCTTTTTTTTTTTCAGTTTTGCGTCCATCCCTAATTACAAGCCCATAGTTTATAAAGTAACAGTGTTATACCCTCTTGACATAAATATTAAAGTTCAGTCCCTAATTGCACAAAAATAAAATGTATGTATTTTTTTTTTAATTGTAATTTTTTTTTTTAATTGCAAAAAAATAAAATAAAATTGGGGAGTGTGGGAGGTAATGAGTTAATTTTTTTGTGTAAAACTAGGTATTTGAATATGAAAAATGCTTTAGGGTGTAGTTTTACTATTTGGCCACAAGGTGGCCACAGTAACTTTTTATTTATGTGACCTGTAGTTCAAGGAGGCTGGGAAACTTTTTTTTTTCACAATGATCACGCTGCTTCTCATAGAAGCAGCAGATCATTGCAGGGCTTAGATCAACGATTGGGAAAGGTTTTTCCCGTTTATTGATGTCTGGGCAAGCGGGCGGCGGCGTGCACGAGAGCGGGAGTGCGCACAGGAGTGAGCGGGAGTGCGAGCAGCGGCGGGAGGTGCGGATGTCTCCGTCCCTGGGGGTGAAAGGATGGAAAAAGGGACGGAGATATCCGTACGGCTGGGAGTAAAGTGGTTAAGTGTTAAGGTAACCAGGCTTTCAAGGAGCTTATTAATGGGTCCCCCAAACTGCCTTAGTTTTATCATTAAACATTCTCAGGCGCTCCGAGAAGCAGAGCATTAAGCGCCATGTAGCACAATTATCAAACAAATTTTGTTGTGAAACAAGTTTAACCATTTTGGGACTGGCCGCCTAACCCCCCCTTAAGGACCAGGTGAATTTGAATGGGGGGGCGCACATTTGGGGGGGGGGGGGGTCAGGCGGCCGGATCCCCTCTGTGGCTCGCTGCGCAGTGTCCCCCCATGGTGGCAGGTGTCCCCCCTTTCGCCAGCAGCCATCACTCACCTTCCAGGCCCCAGCGATGAACCGCAGTAGCCCCCTCTTCTCCGGCCGGCATCTCTGCTCCTAAATCCGCTCAGTTCCGGGTCGCGGCTTGATGACGTCATCAAGCCGGGACCTGGAACTGAGCAGCATTAGGAGCAGAGATGCCGGTCAGAGCAGAGGGGGGCGCCGATCGGCGTGGGAACGGCAGGAAGGTGAGTGGATCCTCTTCTTTCCCCCCTGCCGCTGTCACCGTGATCACTACAATCCGCCGGCGATCGTAGTCATCACATGATCAGCAGCCATACGCGATGGCTCCTGATCAGAATCAGAATCAGAAACTTTATTTCGCCAAGCACGACTGGGTCGTGCCCGGAATTGGGCTTGGCACGTACAGGGTACTGATACACGATATACAGTGTTTACAGATACAGGACAGGACATGCAGTAGGAACAGAACATTATACAGAATACAGAACATTATATAACTTTTATGCAGAGGGAGACAATGTGGCATAATTACAATACAAAAAAACAACTGAAAGGTATGCTTGAGCTGGAGCGGCGTCTATGTGCAGGGTGCTTCAGTGCGTCATGGTATTGTGGGGTGGGGATGGGCATTTCCACGGAGAGAGTTCAGGAGGTTGACAGCCGAGGGAAAGAAACTGTTCTTATGTCTAGAGGTCCTGGTGTAGATGGATCGGAACCGGAGCTTCCGGCACGAGGGGAGCCGATTAAAGAAGCGGTAGCCTGGATGCGAGGGGTCGTTGGCGATCTTTAATGCTCTGGTGTTCAGCCTGGAGTGGTAGAGGAGGTCCAGAGTTGGAAGGGATCTCCCGATGATCCTCTCTGCAGATTTGATGACCCTCTGCAGTTTGAGCTTGTCGCTGGCGGAGGAGCTGGCGTTCCAGACCGGGATGGACGAGCATAGGACGGATTCGATCGTGGCGGAGTAAAAATTTGTCAGGAGTTTTTGGGCCATACCGAACTTTTTCAGTTGGCGGAGAAAGAAAAGTCTCTGCTGGGCTTTCCTCTGTGTTGAGGCAGTGTTGGTGTTCCACCCCAGGTCATTGGAGATAGTTGTGCCCAGGAGGCGGACACTGGGGACTCTTTCCACTTCCATGCCATCAATGTGGATTGGAGGTGGGGTAGAGGCGCGCCTCCTGAAATCAACAATCATCTCCACCGTTTTTGCTGTGTTTAGGACCAAACCGTTCTCTCTGCACCAGCGGCATATGCTTTCGACCTGGTGGCGGTACGCCTTCTCATCGTTTTTGGTGATGAGACCTACAATGGTCGTGTCATCGGCAAATTTGATTACTTTTACCGAGTCTGACGTGGATTTGCAGTTGTTCGTATACAGAGAGAACAGAAACGGCGACAGGACGCAGCCTTGTGGGGCCCCTGTGTTGGTGATCCTAGGTTGTGAGGAGATGGTGCCTAACCTGACGACCTGGGACCTGTTGGTGAGGAAGTCCGTGATCCACAGGCGAAGGATGGGGTGGACTCCTAGCGCAGCGAGATTGTCTTGAAGTATTTTAGAGCTGATGGTATTGAATGCTGAGCTGAAGTCCAGTAGGAGGATCCTGGCGTAGGAGTCCGGCCCATCCAGGTGATCATAGACGTGCTCCAAGCAGATGTTGATGGCGTCATCTGTGGACCTGTTCGCTCTGTACGCGAATTGGTGCGGGTCCAGCAGTCCCTCAGTAGAGTGCTTAAGGAGGGGTAGCACCATGCTTTCAAAAGCTTTCATGATCACGGATGTAAGTGCCACGGGCCTGAAGTTGTTGAGGTCGAGGATGCCCTGCTTTTTGGGGACAGGGATAATGGCAGACCTCTTGAAGCACGCGGGAACTTTGCCTTCCTGGAGGGACCTTGTGAAGATGGAAGAGAGGGTGGTAGCGAGCTGGCGAGCACAGGTTTTCAGGCAGGCTGGTGACACTCCGTCCGGACCTGAGGCTTTCCTAGCATTTAACCTTAGCAAGTGTTTCAGTACATCCGCCTCCCTCACTGACGGTGGGGGTGAGTGAAGGCTCAGGGCTACAGTGGCAGATTGTGCAGGTGGCTGTGGGAGTCCTGCAGGTGCTGGCTGGTTCTCGAATCTGCAGTAGAAGTCGCTGAGACTCTCGGCAAGCTCAGTGCTCGGTGTGGCATGCTGAGGGGGGGGCTTGTAGTTGGTGGCAGCCTTCAGTCCTTTCCACACGGCTCGTGGGTCGTTTGAGGAGAGGTTCTGTTCCAGCTTTTCTGCGTAGCTCAGGGGAGATGTCAGCTGTCATATGACAGCTTAATCTCCCCCTCCAGGTGCGCACGATCGCGTCGGGAGCGGAAACGGCGGGCCGGCATAGATTGTACACTGGATCAGGCTAGAACAGCCACAAGTGCGGTGTAGAATCTAATGTTGACAGTCCCCAAAAGGTTAAACAACCCAAAACAGTTGTTGGCTATTGTTCAAACAACTGATAAGACGGGATGCTCTCCATGGAATAATCACGAGTAACCACAGTGGTTACTCATGAATCAAATAAGCTTTAATTGCCGCAGCTGAGCGGCTGTATGCAGCAGGGTTAATTACCCATAATGTCGCTCTCCGCCCAGCATTTCAACAAGCTTGCAAGCGTCTTGTGAGAATCTGCTCAGCTGCCTGTGCAGACAGGCAGCGTTTTGATCACTGTTCACGTCTGCATTCTGCGGGTCTCTTTAAGAGAGACATTTTGTCAGTTCTGCAGCTTGCTCCTGAGGAATTTGCATACATTCGTTATGCAAATCCCCTACCTGCCTCCTGTTATGACTGGCAATATAAAGGTTGGGATTACCCATAGTCCTTTGCTGGTCATTCCTTCAGGGTTTGTAGTTTACACTCCTTGTGAGTGTCAGCCATGCTACTTCTCGTTGAAGATTAGTTTAGAGTAATTTGTGGGACTGCGCTAGGCAGATTCCCTAGTTTAGTTAGGATTGTATTATTTGTATTGCTTGTTCTGTCTGTCTGTGGGGTGCTAACCAGAGCAGCGGTTGCTACTGGTAGGCCCTTCTGTTCTGTCTCCTGGGATCGCGCTAGCCACTTTTCGCTAGCGCTGTGGATCCTTCTGTTCTGTCTCCTGGGATCGCGCTAGCCACTTTTCGCTAGCGCTGTGGATCCTTCTGTTCTGTCTCCTGGGATCGCGCTAGCCACTTTTCGCTAGCGCTGTGGATCCTTCTGTTCTGTCTCCTGGGATCGCGCTAGCCACTTTTCGCTAGCGCTGTGGATCCTTCTGTTCTGTCTCCTGGGATCGCGCTAGCCACTTTTCGCTAGCGCTGTGGATCCTTCTGTTCTGTCTCCTGGGATCGCGCTAGCCACTTTTCGCTAGCGCTGTGGATCCTTCTGTTCTGCTACTTTGTCTTCCTGAATCGCACTAACCGCTAGCGGTAGCGGCTGTGGATCTTTCTGATCTGTGTTTCTGCTTGGATCACACTTGCTCTGACGGAAGAGCGGTGGATCCTTTCTGCCCAGTTCCTGTTTCACGTGTGTCTGTCTTGTCTGATTCGAGCGCTTGCTGTAGGCTCGGTGAGGTAACCGTTAAGCAAGCGCTCGCGTTCTCTGTTTCGTGTTTGTCTGTCTTTGGTTAGTTAGGCGTGCTTGTCTCTGTTGTGCGTAACACGCGGAGACCGCGCACGAACGCGTGCACTGTTGCGAATGAGTGCGGTGTTTGCGTTCAGCTAGCGTTTATTATTTTCTTTATCTTTCTCTTTGTATGATTTGCTGTGCCTTTGCTACCCTTGTGCTCTGTCCTGCTCAGTCTTGTGTCGCTATTGGCAATCGCCATTCTTGCAATTGCGTTTCCTACTTAGTTTCCGCCATTGTGTGTTCGCCGTCGCTGGGTGGCGATTATTTTGGTGGGCACACATTGGTTCTGTCCCTTTGCTCTATTCCCTGTGGGCTATCCAGCCCTGCCTGATTGTACCGTGTCCCGGATCTGTACAATTCCCATTTGGCATCTGTGGCTGTGCAGCGGCTGTGTTCGCCTGCACTCCACAGCACCATCTGCCGGTGGGAATTGCCCTCTGCGGGTGCATAGCACCTAGCCTGGGTGTCTGCAATAATACGCTTGTGGAGGAAATCCGCCGCGTCAGCGCACGTCTGGTGCGCTGACCACGGAGACGATTCCACAATCGTTACAGAATGACCAGCCCAACCAAAATTCCCAGGGCAGAGGGAACCTTTGATTTGCTTCAGACATCATTGCCTGAGACAAAAGCGTATGTGGATCCTACTATAGGTAGGATCGCACACTATATAAAAGCAGTTAAAAAATCGGTGCTCGTCCCTGATCCCCACCCATATGGGGATTATCTAGATACTGGGTTGTTTGAACCGCCATTTGCCTCATGGGAGATTGGGGCCTTGTTGGAAGAGTTTGATTTCGATTGGAAAGCCTTTTGTGATTTTTATATCGCAAAGAGCGCGGATGACCTGAATGATTGTCTCGACTCTATGTACCTTTTGATCGATTCTGATGAATGTGATGAGTGTGATGTGGATCTGGTGATTTATGTGTGGCAGACTATTTTGGACGAATTGCACACACACCAACCAATTATTTCCAATAAAGAGACACCATTGTCACATGATTTTTCCTGTCTTTCTGGGGTAAAGCAAGTGAGTTTGGACACTGTGCGACCTGAAATGAATGGGTGTGCCTCGTTTGTGGACACCTGTGTGAATTCTGATGAAGTTTCTTCTGTTTGTTTGGAGGTTGAATCTGTGCGATCTGATGCCTGTTTCTCAGATGTTCCTGCCGATTGTGATCGGCGTGAGTGTGTCAGTTTTGCCAATGATATGTGGGATCCCTTGTCTTGTAAAAACAGATTTTTTTCTCCCAGTACTACTTTAAGATCCTCCATCTATGATCTTGCTATGGGGAAAATTCCCAAACTATGCAGTTTCAAGAGTAAGGGTAATGTGATTAATAAAGTTTCTCATGTTGTTGTCACAACTCCTTCTTCTAATATTGTTCAGTATGTATGCTCAGACCTAGTCAGGTGTGAATGGGAGCCCCCGTTCCAGAAAAAGCAGCTCGAATCGCTGGTGTACGAATTGAAGAAAAATTCAAAGTTGTTTTGTGAGTACTACATTGCCAGAAGTGAGCCTGTCTTGAGAGCATGTATAAGTTCTGCTTCTGCCTTAAGAAAAGGAAAGGGGTGTGAATTTGACTTTGTGAGTCCGCTGATTTGTATGTGGAAAATGATTCTGAATGAACAACGTGTTCTTCATTCAGTTGATGTTTGTAAAAGCACATTGTCAGCTGGCGTTTCTGAGATCCAGCAATTCAGCCTGGAGATCTCTGAATCCCGGTCTTCGAAATGTCCACTTTCGCAATCGACTGCGATCTTGGATTCGCAAATTTCGCGTTCTGACTCCTCGAATTCGACATTGTTAGCCGAGTCCAAGAGTGAGACAGCGCCTTGGGTTTGCGAACCTGATACTGAAGCACCTTTGCTCTGTCCAGAGAAGATGTCTCTGAGCCTGCCCTGCATCATGAATGAAGACATTATGTCCACTCGCATTGACATTTGCGAGTCTGATTCTGAAGAAAGTATTGACTCTCCACCCTGTACTCTGGATGAGTCAATATTGCCTTGTACAATATCTCCTGCAGTGTCCCTAGAGGCTCGTCTAGGTATTGCTGCTATTTTCACCTGTTTTTCTGCAGTTTTGGAATTGCAAGCTAGTTTGACTGCTACGCAGAATTCTGGGTGCAGTGAGATTAAAGTTAGGGAGTCAGTGTGTGGTCCAGTGAATATGCCTGTACATTCCCCTCATGATTATGAAATTCAATCTCAGTTTATGGTGGAACCTTCCTTGGGACATCTGCCCGGTCCACAAGATAAAGTTCCAGTTTTGCCCTGTAACATGGATAGTTCAGAATCCTTCCTAGAAAACTTGAAAAATGATGTTCCTGAAGTTTTGTTCGATGTTCTGGAGGTCTCTGAGTTCCTCCCAAAGGGTGCAGAACTTGTAGGAGATGTCTCCTGCCCCCCAAGTCCTTCTGAGGTGTTACCCTCTTCCGTAGGCATTGTTGCCTTGCTGGCTACCTTATTAGCTCTGATGGAGCTTCACTCATATGTAGTCAATGATGATATTATTGTCACAGAAATTTCTGAATTTGTATCCGAGTCTTCTTTTGAAAGTCCAGTGCCTGTGACCTCCACTCATGATGATTCTCTGCCCGGTACTGGTTTTGGTCTTGTCATGCCGGACTCTGAGGTTGGCAGTTCCCCAACATGTCCTGAGGTTTCTCCTGTCCTGGTGTACCCCAGTGTGCTCTGTGACCCAGAAAGCTCAAGTGTGCCTCGGTTACCAGCGTACTCAGATGCTTCCTTGGTGGAGACATGCTCTGATATGGCCTGCCTGCTTGCATGCCCAGAAGTGGTCCCTGAAAGTCTTGATCTTGGTGGGTGTCCTCGTAATTCTGAACCCGGAATTGTCATTGGTTCCATGGGGGTTCTTGGTAATTCTCCATGTGAGCCTGGTGATTGTTCTGCCCTCTTGGGATCTCTGTGGAGCTTCAAAAGGTTCTGGGAGATTCCGGGAGAAATTTTGCTTGGTACCCTGGATAAGATCAACGGTGGCTTTTGTGTTGTAAGGGACACTTCGAACAGGTATTGTGGCAGGTTTGGTATTCTTGGACGCTCCTTGGAAGGTGGTGGGTATTGTCTGGAGGGTGTCGATGGCTTTTTCTCTGGTGTCCACAGTCCTGATGGGTGTTATTCCGAGACTGGTAGTACTGACGGGCATGTTTCGGTGGCTTCTGTTTCCGATGAGGTCGGTTTCGGGTGGACTGACTCTGGAATTGGACCTTGTCGGGCTACCCCGACCTTCATGAGTCTTCTGTTAGAGTGGTTTGGAGATATCAGTTTTGAGGGTCGTCTGGAATCCGACCCTAGAAGGGGGGTTACTGTGAGAATCTGCTCAGCTGCCTGTGCAGACAGGCAGCGTTTTGATCACTGTTCACGTCTGCATTCTGCGGGTCTCTTTAAGAGAGACATTTTGTCAGTTCTGCAGCTTGCTCCTGAGGAATTTGCATACATTCGTTATGCAAATCCCCTACCTGCCTCCTGTTATGACTGGCAATATAAAGGTTGGGATTACCCATAGTCCTTTGCTGGTCATTCCTTCAGGGTTTGTAGTTTACACTCCTTGTGAGTGTCAGCCATGCTACTTCTAAGATTGAAGATTAGTTTAGAGTAATTTGTGGGACTGCGCTAGGCAGATTCCCTAGTTTAGTTAGGATTGTATTATTTGTATTGCTTGTTCTGTCTGTCTGTGGGGTGCTAACCAGAGCAGCGGTTGCTACTGGTAGGCCCTTCTGTTCTGTCTCCTGGGATCGCGCTAGCCACTTTTCGCTAGCGCTGTGGATCCTTCTGTTCTGTCTCCTGGGATCGCGCTAGCCACTTTTCGCTAGCGCTGTGGATTCTTCTGTTCTGTCTCCTGGGATCGCGCTAGCCACTTTTCGCTAGCGCTGTGGATCCTTCTGTTCTGTGTTTCTGCTTGGATCACACTTGCTCTGACGGAAGAGCGGTGGATCCTTTCTGCCCAGTTCCTGTTTCACGTGTGTCTGACTTGTCTGATTCGAGCGCTTGCTGTAGGCTCGGTGAGGTAACCGTTAAGCAAGCGCTCGCGTTCTCTGTTTCGTGTTTGTCTGTCTTTGGTTAGTTAGGCGTGCTTGTCTCTGTTGTGCGTAACACGCGGAGACCGCGCACGAACGCGTGCACTGTTGCGAATGAGTGCGGTGTTCGCGTTCAGCTAGCGTTTATTATTTTCTTTATCTTTCTCTTTGTATGATTTGCTGTGCCTTTGCTACCCTTGTGCTCTGTCCTGCTCAGTCTTGTGTCGCTATTGGCAATCGCCATTCTTGCAATTGCGTTTCCTACTTAGTTTCCGCCATTGTGTGTTCGCCGTCGCTGGGTGGCGATTATTTTGGTGGGCACACATTGGTTCTGTCCCTTTGCTCTATTCCCTGTGGGCTATCCAGCCCTGCCTGATTGTACCGTGTCCCGGATCTGTACAATTCCCATTTGGCATCTGTGGCTGTGCAGCGGCTGTGTTCGCCTGGACTCCACAGCACCATCTGCCGGTGGGAATTGCCCTCTGCGGGTGCATAGCACCTAGCCTGGGTGTCTGCAATAATACGCTTGTGGAGGAAATCCGCCGCGTCAGCGCACGTCTGGTGCGCTGACCACGGAGACGATTCCACAATCGTTACACGTCTATTGCCTCCTGCAAGTGCTCCATAGCGAGGCTTGCTACGCATCCATTAAGACACTTGCAAGCTTGTTGAAACACTGAGCGGAGAGCTGCATTAGGGGTAATTAACCATACCGCTCAGCTGCGGCAATTAAAGCTCATTTGAATCACGAGTAATCACCATGGTTACTCGTGATTAATCCATAATGAGCATCCCTGCTGATAAGACGTCAATCCAACTGTTGGATTGAGGTCTTATCAGTTGTTTGAAAAATAGACAGAGGCGCTAAGCTTGCTACTAGAACGCATGAGTTGTTATACTCCTATTTATAGACTGATGAAGTGGTATTTGCCCACGAAATGCATTGCACTTGTCTGGAGTATGTAAATTGTTTTTTTGTTGAAAAAAATCAACAGCATCTTGTCTACCTTGGGGAGGTAAGTCCACCGCTAACCCCCCATTTTTTAAAAAGTGTTTATCTCCTTTTTACACTTCGCCTCTGTACAACTGTACAAAACAACTTTTTTTGGTTGTTTCAACTTGTTTCAAAAGTTGTTTGATAATTGTGCTGCATAAAAGACCGCTGTTGAGCGTGTGTATGGGGGTTTACTCTCCATTCTGCATCCAGCCAGTGACTTGTACCCAGCACCACATGCCAATCCTCCTCAGCACTGCATCAGGGAGCCAAATCACTGGCTGGCCATGGATGGGAGGAGTCACGCTCTACTCCTGGGCAAACGCCAAACTTCCTGCCTCGTGGTCAAGTTGTCTGGGGATTCTTTAACAACACCTACCGTAGCAGTGGGATAGTAACCTTTACATACAACTAAGGGCCCTTTCACACTGAGGCAGTGCCGTAAATTTACCGCACCACACCGCAGCCTAATGCTAATCTATGGGGGAGTTCACACTCCCCACATTGCGGTGCACTGCGCTGGAAGTGCCCTATCTAACGTGCTTCACTGCCTACATCACCACACGGCTCCTGCAGCGATCTGCACGTGGTTGTTACCGCCTCATGTGGCTGCCGGAGCCTGCAATGAGGCAACAACCATGTGGGGCGCCGGCAGCCCCTGTAACAACCACGTGAGGCGCGAACCCCGAAGAGGAGTCCTGACACGACAGCAGAGAGGTAGAGGTATAGTATTAATGCAGGGGCACGTGTACACAGCTGGCAGTGGCCAGGGGTTTTCGAAGCAATCGTCGCTCGGCCCAACATTGCACCCAATCAACCTCGTTGGCCTACCATCTTGCATCATGTCCAGTCGACCTTGTTAGCCAGGGCAGTTTCTAGGCTAAATTGCACCCACGGTGAGTGTGTAAAAATTGCGCCCCCTTCCCCCCACCCCCGTGGACTCGCGAACCCTTATTCTTTAGGGACAGTCACACAGCCACAGGTCACAAGTAGATCTGCCTACTTACTAGTGACCAGCGGCTCATCCAGGAGGAAGCAAGGACCAGGAAAACACACAGGCGAAGAGAGCCTGGAAAGCCAACTCTTCCGTGGGCGCCGCGCACTGACAGCCTGCAGTACCGCTACAGGACAACAGGTGTCATCAGGTGTCATCACACGGTGGTGACGTGATGATGACTTGACTTCCGACGCAGGCAGCCCAGGAGGAGACAAGGAAGGTGATTGCCCTGGTAATCTTCTTTCTTCTTCCATTTGGCTGCACTGTACGTCACCAGCTCCCTAGCGGTTATGTCCTTCTGCCTGCGTCCACCCCTTCTTCTACTTGCCGGCCTGCGCCCAGGGCGGTTGCCCTGCTCGCACTGCCCAAGAAACGGCCCTGTTGTCGGCCCAACATCTTGCATCATGTCCAATCGATACATGCAAACGATTTTGGCCTGAAATTGGTTGCATCTTCAACTGGGCGTGCTCTTGGCGGCACCGATTTTCATCTGATTCTACCGTAATTATTGAATCAGATGGTTGATCGGCCGCCAAGTCACCTGATGTATGGCCATGTACTGTACATACAGGTGGTAATATGCTAGGACCACTGGCACAAATAAATTCTAAAATTTAAAAAACAGATGTATGCTTATGAATAATATATTTAAATGTATTTCAAAAGCACTTACTGAACGGCAGTTGCCTAATCCAACTCCCAAAATACTGTGCAGACAAGTAGGGAGGCTGGCTCCTATCTTTGTCTACAGTAGATCTTTTCCAGGGCGTGCTTTTTGTAAAGAATAAAATTCCGAGAATCTCCCGAGAGGAGATGGACTCACTAGTCCAAAACCAGTCAGTATTTACTACCTAATGTAAGTGACGGCGATGAAGGAGAAAAGTCGTGTATAGTTCATTTCACTCTGGGAAAAATGTGCATCTCATAGGTATGTGTGCACAAGCATTTTAAAGAGGACCTGTAGTGATAATGACACAATTAATAAAATTGCTTATTTTTTACAATATCCATTTAAAGATTAGTCAGTGTTTGCCCATTGTAAACTCTTTCCTCTCCCTGATTTAGAAATGTATCACTGGTGGTGACATCTTTAGTTCTGCCAGGTGATCTGTATGGAATGTTCTATTTACAGAGGGAGATATTGCTTGACCTCACACTGTGGGAGGGGTTTCACCACAACCATAAGGGAAAGATTTCTCATGGGAAAGTTCAATACTTGGTTACAGTTCCTCTTTACATTTTTTTGAGATAGTGGTCCATTAAAAATCCATGTATATTGCATTATTGATCAGGGTCCTATTTTAAAGGGAACCTAACCGAGAATATATGGAGGCTGCCATATTTATTTCCTTTAAACAAAATAAGTTGCCTGGCTGCCCTACTGATCTATTTGGCTGCAGTAGTGTCTGAATAACAACAGAAACAAGCATTCAGCTAATCTTGTCAGATCTGACAATAATGTCAGAAACACCTGATCTGCTGCATGCTTGTTCAGGGTTTATGGCTGGAAGTATTAGAGGCAGAGGATCAGCAGGGCTGCCAGGCAACTGGTATAGCCTAAAAGGAAAAACATATGGCAGCCTCCATATCCCTCTTGCTTCAGGTTCCCTTTAAGATAATTTAAACACACTTAGGCCCCATTTCCACTGCAAGACGCGCGGTGGCACTTCCTGGTCTGCATGTATGCAGATGAATCCCAGAAGCCGTGCCATGCATGGCTATGGGATTTGCTGCCTCCCGCACGAAAACTGATGGCAATGTTGGCCGAATCATTAGGGCAAGCGATTCGGCCAGCGGCGCCATTATTCCCTATGGCAGAGTTTCCCCACGTGATTTGCCTGCGGGGATACTCTGCGGATTGGGGCTGGTTTCCACGCTACTGAAACGGGCACTTAAAGGGGTACTCGCGAATGAGGAAAAAAAAAAAAAGTGGTTTATGCATAAACTATTAAACATCCTTCTAAAATAGTGCAAAAGGTTTTTTTTTTTTTAAAAAAATGAATGGTTTCATCAATACAACATATAATGTAAATGGTGACGGATGACGGACTGGGAGGATGATGGACTATTTTCATTTCACAACCATAACTGCTGCCTATGCAGTTTTCAGTGGTATAACCCACTTCTAGCAGGAATCGCCGTTATAGCTATAACAGCTGAGCTCTGCTGAGCTCCTCAATATGTGTTTACATTGTTGCCAGGCAACCACACAGACCCTGGTGCAGGGAGTGTTTGTGCAAAGAGTCATAAGCTGCTGGGAGAATGAGCCAGAGTCAGTCCCATATACACCATATGATTCTTTGTCAGATTCGATTCAATATGATTCGATTCATTGATTCAATTTGATTCAATCTTACATGTCCGATTCATGATTCGATTCAATTTGAATCAATTTGAATCATGAATCGGACATGTCAGATTGAATAACTTATAAGTTACATGTCAGATTGAATAAGTTATGGCTGTAAAATTAAAGTAAAAAAAAAACAAAACACCCCAAACAAATGGATTAGCCTCCCAGTCCATCATCCGTCACTATTTACATTACATGTTGTATTGATGAAACCATTCATTTTTAAAAAAAACTTTTTACACTATTTTAGAAGGATGTTTAATAGTTTATGCATAAACCACTTTTAATTTTTTTCCTCATTCACGAAAGAACCCCTTTAAAGAAAACCTGTACGAAAAAAAACATTCCCTGGGGTGTACTCACCTCAGGAGGGGGAAGCCTCATGGTCCCAATGAGGCTTCCCCCATCCCTATAGCTGCAGGCAGTCCAGCGCTAGCTCCCCTGAACCATCCCGCAATCCTCCCCTGACAAGCGCTGATTTATTTACCTTCCAAAAACAACGAGATGAAATTAAAAGTAGGTATCACTCGATTGAGCACAAATCACACAGGATAATTATTCCAAAAAAGTTTACTTTATTAATCAAATTGTATCAAACATTCTTAAAAAATGGCCAATAAAAATGTACCCACCCCGCACCCCCTACCACACCCTCCCAGGGGACCTCTGAACCCTCTACAGCCTCTGCCAAATCTGCATAAACAGTAATAGTAATCTTCAACAAGACAATGACCATAAAAGTGCTGGTGATCCAGTAAACAGAGCAAAGAATTAAATTGTGACCGCCCACTAACACAATAGATGCTTGAAAAGAAACTGGGGGCTGCAATCAGCCAGTCAGAGTCCTCGTTATTATTGTATTGCAAGCAGGCCCAATAAACACAGCAAAATGGGCTAGCGAGGCAGTGTATTCACTAAAAGTTCATACAAAATGGTGTAGCCTGAGATAACAACCAGCAAGGTAGCATTCTTGTTGTTGATGCAATGTGAATGAATGTGATGGACATAGCAAAATAAGTTGGAAAAACAGTGTGTTCACAAGCAGTTCCAACTTCCAGGCAAAGCAATAGTGGCTCCCAGCAAAGCACATCAGAGGGAAGCAGTTCCAATGTATACAGTCCAGCAGACAAAGTAATATCCAGCTTCTGCATAAGCAAGACTTAGTAGTCAGCAAGAGTTCACAGTATTGAAAAGTTCCATGTTAGTATGCTTCATGCAGAGAGGAATAGTTAAGCTGGTGAAGGATGGCAAGCAGGCAAAACACACAAATGCTGGTAGGAGCAGAAGAATTGAAAAAACCCATGCCCATAGGGCTTGCTTACGTGCGCCATAAGTGTCCTGCTGCAACGTGGCTGGCTGGTTCCTGCTGCCTGTAGCAAGATTGCTGATGTCCAGGCCAAGGTTGGAAGGCAGAACAGATCCCCAACGGGAGGCGGGTGGAGGTCGGGACGCAGCACATGCGTCCTCGACCGGTTTCGCCGGACTTCCGGCTTCAACTGGAGGTTTGCGTAACTACCCATACTACCCCCCGGGAGGGTCTTATCCCTCCACCCGCCCGACGTCATCAAGAGGCCGGCCACGCACGCCCCCACCAGCGGCCAATGCCGGGCGGGTGGGTGGGGTGGGCAGACACGACGCCAGGCCGCCATAGCAAACTGCCGGCGCGTCCGCCAGGCCCCGCCCACTCGTTCGACAGCCGCGCACGGGGCGGGGAGGGCAGGCGGACACCGGAAAGCGATCGACGGGACAAAGAGCACAGAGCCCCACGCCCACCAACCCGGCATCCGCCGGCCCCGCCCACACCACACGGCGCCGCCGGAGGGGGCGAGCGAGACAGGACACCAGACAAGCCAAGGCAGCAAGAGAGAAAAAAGAAACCCCACCCAGAGGTAATTCAAAATAGAGCTTCCCCACCACAGTATACTTTAAACTAAACAAAGAATAATAGTACGATAGAATTGGTTAATCCACATAAAATTGATGGTGAACAATATAAGATAAACTCAGTTATGGACCAAGGGGGCTGTATAGAATCAGTGACAAAGTCACTAATACAAACAGGTAAACACATATGCCCCCTTAGAATTACGAAGCCTAACCAATCGGAGCTCCGGGGAAATGATCATATTACTCATCCAGCAATGTAAACAGTGGAGAAGAACACCATCACAGAACAAGAAGGTAGGAGCGGAAGTGAGTCAGAACTAATTGTCCCTGAAAATAACAGCGAGAAAAGGGCATTGAACTGGCAGAAAAGAAACATAGCTTGTATTCTCATTTAGACCTGGGGGCGAGGTTGCCTCCAGGTTGAAAATCCACCTAGATTCTCTTTGTAGTAAGTCTGTCCATATCGCCGCCTCGAGGAGAGGCATGAATACGGTCCAGACCAATCACCCGCATTATGTAGGGGTTACCGGCATGCATGGTCTTGAAATGCCTGGCCACCGTGGTGAGACTGGACATACTTTTATATTAGTCACATGATCAGAAATTCTGGAGCGTAGCTCCCGTTTAGTTTTCCCGATATAAAATGCACCACATGGGCACAGCAACATATATACAACTAAAGTGGTGTTACAATTCACATAATGTGCTAATGTCCAGTCTCTCCCTTCCGGCAGCCTGACATTCCGGCAAACCTGCATGTACCTGCACATAGTGCAGCCACCACATGTATACGTGCCCAAAATTTTGCAATGTTTGGATGTGATTGAAAGATTCACAAAGTGGCTACTAACCAACCTATCTCTGAGGGAAGGTGCTCGTCGAAAGGAAAAACGGAGTCTTTCCGGAACATATTTACTTAAATTCGTATCATTGGTAAGAATGTGCCAATGCTTTATTTTGATTTGATTTATTTACCTTGCCGGGATCCAGCGCAGGTGCAATAGCGGCTCTTCCTTCGGAAATAGCCGAACCTGATTGTATCCCGTCTACTGCGCAAGCGCAAGAGGACTCGCGCATGCGCAGTAGAGCGGATTGATCGGGTTCGGCTATTTCCGCCTTAATCCAAAGGGAGATCCGAGGGAGATCCGCTTGTACGCCTGCGCTGGATCCCAGAAGGTAAATATTGACATCGCCGCACTTCGAGGAGCTGCAGCTGGACAACAGAGGGAATGAGAAAAATGGGGGAAGCCTCATTAGGATCCAGTGGCTTCCGCCTCACGAGGTAAGTAACCCCCAGGGGACTTTTTCTTAATTACAGGTTTTCTTCAAGTATAGCTGCACTAAGGGCCTGATTTATGAAGCTGCTTCTTGTCATCATCGGCAAGTAACACGTCAGGTGAAGAGTTTCGATGTGCTGTAGGGACAACATACAACTTCACTGAAATGAACTGCAAAAAAGCGTGTGTATCTATACATATCCCTAATCATTGTCACAGGTCACATGGCTTGGTGGGCAGACGGCTGCATCTTTTATTATATAGACACAACGGCCCCAAAGTGCAATGACTGGCCAGCCCTGTTTTTGTATTGTAATGTGTGAAAAGAGGGACAAGTGAATTATTAACCTCTTGAGCCATAGTGCAGCATGGTGACGTAGTGGTTAGCAGTCTCGCCTTGCAACACTGGGTCCCTGGTCCAAATCCCAGCCAGGGCACTATCTGCATGGAGTTTGTATGTTCCCCATGTCTATGTGGGTTTTACATACAGATAAGTTAATCGGCTTCCCCCTAAACCGGCCCTAGACTACGATAAATACACTACACGATACATAGATAGACACATGACTATATTGCGCTTTTCTCCTAGTCGACTCACAGAGCCAGAGCTGCAGCCATTAAAGGATATCTGAGTCCTTATAAAAATCTAAAAATGACTCCCTATGTGTGTGTGGGGAGGTGCACATAGGCTTACCACACCTGCCGTTGGCCCATCGTATGCCTCCATTTACCCGCTATGCCTCCAATTGTCCTCGTCCTGGTCGCAGTGGTTGCGACCTTTGCCCCGGACATACTGTGCTGCCCATGCGCAGTATGTCCTCTTGGTGTGGCTTGTGACCGTGTGTGCGGTGTGCTGTACATGTGCATGCCTGCGCGGTTGCATACCCAGCGTGCACAAGCTTCCCCAAATAGACATACTGCAGGCATGTGCAGCACAGTATGTCTGGGGCAAAGGTCTCCTCCGCTTGCCAACCACTCTGACAACAACGAGAGGCATAGCAGGCAAAAGGACACAGACGCCGGGCCACAAGAGGTGCAGTAAGTCTATGCGCACCTCCCCCCCCCACCCTCCCCCCCCCACACACACACACAGCATCATTTTTAGATTCTAAGTAATAAGCACTAAGGTATCCTTTAAAGGAGTCATCAATTAACTTATGCTACCCCCAGTACTACTTACCTGGGGCTTCCTCCAGCCCCTGGCAGCTGATATGTCCCCGCCGCAGCTTCCCGTTCCCAAACGGTGCCCAGGTCGTCCTCTACTGCGCCTAGTGCCACTGTCAATCCCCTCCATGTGGAGGTGATAGACAGCGGCACTCGCGCAGGCACAGTAGAGGACAACCTGGAAGTCATCCTGCGCACTGGAGAACGGGGTCCAGCGGTGCTGCGGGACATATATCGGCTGCCGGGGGCTGGAGGAAGCCCCGGGTAAGTAGTACTGGGGTAGCATAAGTTTATTGATGACTCCTTTAAAGTATAGGTATGTATAATTTTTTTTATTTATTTGATCTCTGAGTCCCTTTAAAGAGACTCTGTAACAAAAAAAAACATCCCCTGGGGGGGTACTCATCTACTAATGAGGCTTCCCCCGTCCTCCTGTGTCCCACGGTGGTCTCGCTGCAGCCTACGGAACGCACAGGCGACAATTGTTGGGCTGTGCAATATTTACCTTTTCTGGCTCCAGTGGGGGCGCTGTTGCGGCGCTTCCTGACAGAGATAGGCGGAAATAGCCAATCTCTGTCGGGTCCGCTCTACTGCGCAGGCGACTTACCCCTGCGCAGTAGAGCGGCCCGACAGAGATCGGCTATTTTTGCCTATCTCCCTGCACTGGAGCCCAGGAGGTAAATATTTACATCCCCGCCGTTCAGGGAGGATTTTCTCCGCCGCCGTGGGACACAGGAGGACGGGGGAAGCCTCGATAGGATCCGGAGGCTTACCCCTACCAAGGTGAGTACCCCCCCAGGGGATGTTTTTTGTTACAGTTCCTCTTTAAGGCGTTGTTCACATTGTGTTCCGTTCGCATGTCCGTCCGTGTTGGGCTCTTTTTGAGGCGTCTTTTTTTCCGATACCCGGCACTCGGGTGGGTGATTCGTTTTTGTGCTTAGCGGTATTCAAACGTTTTTTCCGAGCGGTTTTGTAATTCACTCCCTGACGCAAGGAAGTGAACTCTTTGACCCAGAAAAGAATAAATACAATGTATTTATTCTTAAGAACGCGAATGGAATCGATAACCAAAACGATTTTGTAGGGTTTTGCGTTTCTCTTATACTTTCCATTGAGGCGGAATCGCCTCAAATATGATCCATGCACCGCTTTGCTAGCCGCGCAGCGCACCGCCCGCGCTGATAAGAATCTTCTCATAGACATTTATTGTCCATGCGGTCGGGGGGGGGGGGCTTGGGGCATTTTTAAAAACTGCACGCTGGCGAAAAAAAGCAGAAAACGCCTACAGTGTGAACAAGCCCTTACGCACGCTCCATGGGCAACCAGGATCATTGGGGAGCATTGCCCAAAAACTCCTTACTGTTTCATGTACTGGCTTGAGGCAGGATTTGAGGTCCTTGTCAAATGGCTCAAGCCCCATCTGACAGTAAACACTAAAAACAACAGGATAGGTAAGCTAAATAAATCATCTGTTATTAGATGATGGGCTCTATTCATAAAAGGTTACCGCAAGTTTTCCGCTCAAAACAGCGGATTTTCCCGTCCATTTAGCAAAGTGGGCATTCATAAAAGCTGTTCCCGCATGAAAATCTACAATCCCCCAGCAGAGCGAGAAATTTCCGCCTTCTCCAGTTTTTTTCTAGATTTATCTAGAAAAAAGTTACAAAATGGCCATTCATAAACTTTAGAGGAAGCGGTATGTGGACGGGAAATACCGCTTCCTCTGATTTTGCGGATTACATACAAGTGAATGGGACAGACCTCCAAGAGAGAGCAGCGCACGGAGGGACTCTGCCGGCTGAAGTGTTTCCGCATGCCTTCCGACAGCTTACCGCCAGCCTTCAGCGGGAGATCTCCGCACTTGCATCTCAGCTGGCAAGATTTTTATGAATTACCACCCAGAAGTCTAAAATACTGCTGCGGTATTTTCCCTCCAGGAGTTTTTTTCGCCACAAATGTTTTATGAATACAGCCCGATATGTTTTAAGCGTTTCCAGTTAAAATGGAGTTTCATCCCACTTTGGGCTCTATTCATAAAAGGTTACCGCAAGTTTTTACGCTCAAAACAGCGGATTTTCCCGTCCATTTAGCAAAGTGGGCATTCATAAAAGCTGTTCCCGCATGAAAATCTACAATCCCCCAGCAGAGCGAGAAATTTCCGCCTTCTCCAGTGTTTTTCTAGATTTATCTAGAAAAAAGTAACAAAATGGCCATTCATAAACTTTAGAGGAAGCGGTATGTGGACGGGAAATACCGCTTCCTCTGATTTTGCGGATTACATACAAGTGAATGGGACAGACCTCCCAGAGAGAGCAGCGCACGGAGGGACTCTGCCGGTGTTGTGTCTGATTGCGCTGCCCGGAAGCTCCCTTCCACACTGAGTAGCACGCATGCTCAGTGTGAAGTTAATGATGCTGCTGGAGGTAAAATACTAAATATCTCCGCTCCCACACCTCTTACACTCCCCAAATTTTCAGGGTAGGGAGGGGACCCCCCTAAACGACCTCTGTACCAAATTGCAGCCCCCGAGACCCACTGGTTCTCGAGATAGATTTCTCTAATCTATCTCCTGAACCAACGGGTCTCGCGGGCTGCAATTTGGCATAGAGGTCTTTCGGGGGGTCCCCTCCCTACCCTGGAAATTTGGGGAGTGTAAGAGGTGTGGGAGCGGAGATATTTAGTATTTTACCTCCAGCAGCATCATTCTATAGGAAATGTGGTAGGACAGTCTCCTACTGCGCATGCGAGGCAGCGCAAATCAGCAGGCAGCGTAATCAGACACTACACCGGCTGAAGTGTTTCCGCATGCCTTCCGACAGCTTACCGCCAGCTTTCAGCGGGAGATCTCCGCTCTTGCATCGCAGCTGGCAAGATTTTTTTGAATGACCACCCAGAAGTGTAAAATACCGCTGCGGTATTTTACCTCTACGAGTATTTACGCCACAAGTTTTTTATGAATAGAGCCCTTTATCCTACAGAAAAACATATCCACTACTCTGGTTGCAACACACTCTCCACTGAGTGGCGCTCTATTCTTTTCCTCTTCGGTGGCCCTGGTTGCCATGCTGATAAAAGGCAGCCGCTCTGGTAATGCTCTTTAGTAGACTTGGTCTCTATGGTTGCCCCTCTGTCCCTCTCTATGGTGGCTGCGGTTGCCATGGTCACGTGGCGCAGTCAGGCAGCGCTGTGGGCAGCCTGTTTTGGGTCCTTGCTGTGTCGGCAGTTCCGGGTCCACGTCTCCGGTGGGGGATGGAGCGGAGGACGTAGCGGCTGCTGTGAGCACAGAGGTGAGAGGAGCTCCCCTGTATTCTAGCTCCACTTATATGGGAGGGAGTCTCTCCCGGGAGATTGGCCCCCTGCAGGGGCTGCACACCAGCCTGGAGCTCCCTGACATGGGGAGGGGGGGCATATTAGGGGGTCTCACCGTTACCATGGCATTTCCAGGGACTGCACACCAGCCTGGAGCTCCCTGACATGAGGGGGAGACATATCAGGGCGTCTCACCATTACCATGGCATTGCCAGGGGCTGCACACCAGCCTGGAGCTCCCTGACATGGGAGGAGACATATCAGGGGGTCTCACCATTACCATGGCATTGCCAGGGGCTGCACACCAGCCTGGAGCTCCCTGACATGGGAGGAGACATATCAGGGGGTCTCACCATTACCATGGCATTGCCAGGGGCTGCACAACAGCCTGGAGCTCCCTGACATGGGGGGGAGACATATCAGGGGTCTCACCATTACCATGGCATTGCCAGGGGCTGCACACCAGTCTGGAGCTCCCTGACATGGGAGGAGACTTATCAGGGGGTCTCACCATTACCTTGGCATTGCCAGGGACTGCACACCAGCCTGGAGCTCCCTGACATGAGGGGGAGACATATCAGGGCGTCTCACCATTACCATGGCATTGCCGGGGCTGCACACGAGCCTGGAGCTCCCTGACATGGGGGGGGGAGACATATCAGGGGGTCTCACCATTACCATGGCATTGCCGGGGCTGCACGCGAGCCTGGAGCTCCCTGACATGGGGGGGGGGGGGGGGGCGCATATTAGGGGGTCTTAGCATTACCATGACATTGCCAGGGGCTGCACACCGGCCTGGAGCTCCCTGACATGGGAGGAGACATCAGGGGGTCTTACCATGCCATTGCCAGGAGCTGCACATCAGCCTGGAGCTCCCTGACATGGGGGGGGGGGGGAGGCATATCAGGGGGTCTCACTATTACCATGGCATTTCCAGGGGCTGCACACCAGCCTGGAGCTCCCTGACATGGGGGGGGGGGGGAGGCATATCAGGAGGTCTTACCATTACCATGGCATTGCCAGGGGCTGGTTGTTCTGCTCTAGAATGGAATAGGAGGTCCCTGTATTGGGCTCACCTGCCTGGAGATCCTATCCCTGGAGACAGCTACCTACATGATGGTCCTCCTCTCCAGGTGATGACTTATTTGGAGTTTCCTGTCTAGTTTAGAACCTACCTGCAGATTTTCGGATGCAAGTCTACATTAGGGAACCCAACGGGTATCACCAAAGACAAAAAGCCGTTTTCTGTTTGCGACAAACTCCCTACATTTGGTTGTGCCCACCCTATCATGTTAGCGGAATTTCCCTTTGCAGTTTCCCTCTGGGTCACCTAAGCCATACTAGTGCCCTTACCGGTTTATGTTTGTGTTGGTAGACACCTACCTTTTGGTCCCTGTGCTAGGTGGCACTTACCTTAGTTACCTGTCTTGAGGGCATCTTAAAGGGGAACTGAAGAGAGAGGTATATGGAGGCTGCCATGTTTATTTCCTTTTAAGCAACACCAGTTGCCTGGCAGCCGTGCTGCTCCTCTACCTTTAATACTATTAGCCATAGCCCCTGAACAAGCATGCAGCAGATCAGGTGTTTCAGACTTTAAAGTCAGATCTGACAAGACTAGCTGCATGCTTGTTTCTGGTGTTATTCAGATACTACTGCAGAGAAATAGACCAGCAGGGCTGCCAGGCAACTGGTATTGATTTAAAAGGAAATAAATATGGCAGCCTCCATATACCTCTTATTTCCGTACCCCTTTAAAGGGAACCTTAACTGAACGGGGGGTAAAGAGTTTCACTTACCTGGGGCTATTACCAGCACCCTGCAGCAGTCCTGTGCCCTCGGCGCCGCTCTGGAATCCTCTGGTCCCCCGCTTTCACTTGGTTTCGTTTTTGACGACTCACCAGTCGCCGGCCGCCATGCGTATTATTGGACGCATTCACCAATGCAATTAGCGCTATTGCGGACCGTGCGGAATGCGGCAACGCGTATTTCCCAGAACGTCTCAGGACAGCAACCCTGAGATATGTCTCCCTCCACATTCACTGGACAGGAACTAGATTAAACAATTTGCATAATTAGATAGGCAGGGCATACACACACATATATATATATATATATATATATATATATATATATATATATATATATATATATATATATATATATATATATATATATATATATATATATATATATATATATATATATATATATATATATCTATCTCGTCATGTCCTTACCCCCTCAGGGGGTTTTCCTGTCCAGCAGGATGCTAGATGTAGGGGGTAAGGCTGGCCACCCATGTGAGTCCACAGGAGCCGCGGCTTGTGTGATTCCCCTTTGTCGGCGCTGGCTAGTTGCTCAGCGCGGGATCATGCTGTGCGCACTGGCCTCTCCCCTTGTGCTATGTTCGGAGGACAAGCGGCGTCTGAATCCGGAAACTACCCGCCCTAGGGTCACGTGACAGGCGCCTCACGTGACCGGAAGTCGGAAATCCGGAAGCAGGAAGTTCCTGGCCCGGCGTGCGTTCCAGCGGCCATTGCAGCATGGAAATCAGCGTCGGCTGACACACCAGTCTCAGCTGCAGGGGATTGCCGGGAGGAACGCTAAGGGGATTAGCACAAGAGGTAGGAATCAGCATTAGGTTAATGCACAATGGGTGGGCTTAAGCAATTATGTTAAACGGCTATTTAAGCTGATGTCCTAGTCTCACTATGCGTTTGACTATGGAGGCTGCCGATGGATCTTCCTCCCAGGGCTCTGTGGAGACGAGTTCCGTACCCTCTCTGGTATGTAACATTGGAGGTGATTGTTTACATATCCTTAGGAGAGTTATTAGGCTTGGCTGAGCTAATGGCTGGTATTTGTTTTTATTTCAGCCTAAAATGGAAAGACCAGTTTCTAAGTCTGAATCCAAATCCGGATCAAGACAAAACTGATAAAGCTGATAAGCCTGACAAACCTGATAAACTTGATAAACCTGATAAAGCGGACAAGACTGCATCACATGCTGGTTCTAGAACAACGCATAAAACAGGGAAAAGATGTGCTATATGTGGAAATTATATGTCATCTACCTCAAAAGTATTATGCCAAGATTGTACTAAAAAGGTGGTTAATGAGGAAACCCCCACTATGTTAAAGGAATTGAAAGGATGGATTAGATCTGAAATTTCTTCCGCTGTACAGACTATCAGGGCCCCAGAAGCGGCAGTATCGAATGTACAAATGTCTTCAGTGCCGGTAGCAGTCTCTGCGGTCCCAGCAGAGTCAGAGATCCCAGGGCCTTCAGGTTCAGTTCCTTTAAAAAGGAAGAGGAGAGATGCAGATTCTGAAGATTCAGAAATGTCAGAGGGGGAATTGGATATTTCATCTCTGGAAGAGATACCCTCAGAGACTGAAAAATCTGCTGATAAAACTATAAAGAATCAAAAGTTTGCTTTTTCCACAGACTTTATGAAGGAATTATTAGCAGCCATGCATGAAGCCATAGGTATTACTATAGAGCCAAAGACCCTATCTCAATTAGACCAGATGTATGAAACTTTGTCAGAACCCCAAGTGACTTTCATTCCAGTACATAGTAGCCTTAAAGGGAACCTTAACTGAACGGGGGGTAAAGAGTTTCACTTACCTGGGGCTATTACCAGCCCCCTGCAGCAGTCCTGTGCCCTCGGCGCCGCTCTGGAATCCTCTGGTCCCCCGCTGTCACTTAGTTTCGTTTTTGACGACTCACCAGTCGCCGGCCGCCATGCGTATTATTGGACGCATTCACCAATGCAATTAGCGCTATTGCGGACCGCAACGCGTACAAAAATACGCGTTGCCGCATTCCGCACGCGTAGATATGCGGCAACGCGTATTTTTGTACGCGTTGCGGTCCGCAATAGCGCTAATTGCATTGGTGAATGTGTCCAATAATACGCATGGCGGCCGGCGACTGGTGAGTCGTCAAAAACGAAACTAAGTGACAGCGGGGGACCAGAGGATTCCAGAGCGGCACCGAGGGCACAGGACTGCTGCAGGGGGCTGGTAATAGCCCCAGGTAAGTAAAACTCTTTACCCCCCGTTCAGTTAAGGTTCCCTTTAAGGGAATTATTAGGAGTGAGTGGGATAACCCGGATAGGAGGGCTTTCTGGCCTAAATCACTAACCAAAAGATATCCTTATAGTCCTGAAGACCAGAAGTTTTGGGGCTCTGCACCCAAGCTAGACCCATCTCTCTCTAAAGTATCCAGAAAATCAGATCTTCAATTCGAAGATTTTGGTTGTTTAAAGGACCCAATCGATAAAAAGATAGACAATATTTTGCGAAGAGCATGGGAAGCAGCATCTTTAAATTTCAAACCCTCTATTGCATCCACAGCGGTAGCAAGATCGTTAAAAATGTGGTTAGTAGAGGTCCAGTCTCAGATAGCCTCATGGGTATCTAGGGAGGAAATTTTGAATTTTTTTTTCCCAAAAATTTTGCATGCAACAAATTACCTATCAGATGCTGCTGATGATTCAGTTAGGCTCACAGCAAGAACCACAGCCCTGGTTAATTCTGCCAGAAGAGGAATCTGGGTGAAAACATGGCAGGGAGATACTTCCTCTAAGTCAAAATTGTGTAGTATTCCATGTGAAGGAGGCTTGTTATTTGGAACCAAATTAGAGGAAACACTTGAGAGGTCTGCTGATAAAAAGAAGAATTTCCCATACAAAAGAAAAGATTTTCCGCCCTAACCGTTCCTTTCGTGTTTCAGGGAAAAGCGAACAGGAAAACAAAGGGAACCAGAGAAGAAGATGGATTCCCAACAAGTCCCAACGTTCCAAACCTAATGCTCCATATACTTCGGCAGGTCAACCAACAAAACAATGACGCCAGGATTCCAGTGGGGGGCAGACTAGCTCATTTTTTCGAACATTGGCAGTTAAAATTCAAAAGCAAGTGGCTACTGGACATTATTCTCCAGGGATACAGAATAGAGTTCATAGCCCCACCTCCATCTCAATTCTGGGTGACCCCTTCCCCAAGAGCTCCAGTTCAGGCTCATGCCCTCCAGTCAGAGATAAACTTGCTATTGGAGAAAAGAGTCATACGGAGAGTCCCAAGATGCCAGGAAAAACTGGGGTTTTATTCCCCAGTCTTTCTAATAAGGAAACCTCAAGGGAGTTACAGGTTCATCTTAAACCTAAAAAAGCTAAACACCGCAGTAAGGTACAGAAAGTTTCGGATGGACAACATCCGCTCAGTATTAAATCTACTACAGGAGAGCTGCTATCTGACATCATTGGATCTGAAAGATGCGTATCTGCATGTGCCGATTCATCTGCGCTCACAGCAGTTCCTGAGATTTGCAGTGGTGTTACAAGGAGAGAATCTGAAAACAATATCCCTGAGGAAAGCGATGGCCTTGTTGGGCACAATAACCCCATCTTTCCCTGCAATACAGTGGGGTCAATTACACTCCAGAAGTCTTCAGAGTTGGATCCTGTCGAAATGGGACAAGCATCTCTCCTCTCTGGACAAGAGATTTATAATTCCTTGGAGTGTCAAGCAGTCACTAATGTGGTGGATGGAGCCACAACATCTGATAACAGGGAATCTTTGGGAGTTTCCAACCCAGTGCATCATAACGACAGACGCGAGCACACCTGAACTCTCTGACAGCTCAGGGAAAATGGTCAAGCCATATCAGCAGCAGGTCTTCAAACAGCAGAGAGCTGCAAGCAGTTTGGGAGGCCATACTGGCATTCAAAGTACATATATCAGAAACCCATGTGACGATACGTACAGACAACAGTACAGTGGTGGCGTACATAAATCACCAGGGAGGTACAAGAAGCAGGTCGCTGCAACAGCAGGCGTCAAGGATTCTGCATTGGGCAGAACGCAATCTCAAATCTATAAGAGCAGTTCACCTAAAGGGAACACTAAATTGCCTAGCAGATTACCTGAGCAGATTCAATCTGTCCCAAGACGAGTGGAGTCTCAACGACCAGGTGTTTCACCAGTTAACAGAATACTGGAAGATTCCTCAGGTGGACTTATTCGCCAGAAGGAACAATGCGAAAATGCCGGAGGTTTTGCTCCCTTTGTCCCCAAGACGAGCCGTGGATAGTAGATGCCTTCTCGATCAGCTGGAGCCATCACAGAATGTACATTTTTCCGCCTCTACATTTGATTTCCAGAGTACTGAACAAAATCTATCGAGACCAGGCGGAAGCAATCTTGATTGTCCCGTATTGGCCAAAAAGACCGTGGTTTGCTCTGCTACAACGATTAGCTTCGGATCATCTGATCCTTCCAGATCAAGAAGACCTGTTAACTCAGGGACCGGCGGTGCATCCCAATCTGAGCCTTCTTCATCTTTCAGCATGGAGCCTGAATGGCAAATACTGAAAAGTAAGGGTTTTTCGAATAAATTATCGGAAACACTGTTACAAAGTAGGAAGAAGGTGACGCGCCAAATATACTCTAAAGCCTGGAGGGTATACAGCAATTGGTGTGAGGTGAATTCTAGAGACACTGGTCATTCCAATTCAGTTTTAGAATTTCTTCAACAGGGTTTCCAAAAAGGTCTAAGTAGTAGTACATTGAAAGTACAAGTTTCAGCATTGACAGTCTTTCTTGACAGAAAGTTGGCAGAAGAAGAAGATGTCATCAGATTCTTCAAGGCACTCAAGAGAATTCGACCAACGATTCATAACAGAGTACCGTCTTGGGATCTGAACACTGTTCTGCAAGGGTTATGTGAGCCACCTTTTGAACCACTGGCGGATAGTTCTGATAAACTTTTAACTATCAAGAGGCCTTTCTTCAAGCAATAACATCAGCCAGAAGAGTGGGGGAATTACAGGCACTGTCAATTCTGGAACCATATTGTGTTATAAGTGACGACAGAATTACACTTCGTCTAGATACCTCTTTCCTACCCAAGGTGGTTTCGAAATTCCACAGGTCTCAAGAAATTTTCCTGCCTTCCTTTTGTAATAACCCTTCCAATCAGAAAGAACAGAAGTTACATTGCCTAGATGTCAGGAGATGTGTTCTGGAGTATCTTCTTCGTACTAAGTCCTGGAGGATTTCCAATACATTACTAGTGTTATTCGCCGGAAAATTCAGGGGTAAACGGGCCTCAAAATCAACCATAGCCAGATGGATCAAACAGGCTATATCTCTGTTTTATGCTCAACAAGGCAAACAGCTGGCTTCGACTGTCAGAGCTCATTCTACCAGAGCAGTATCAACTTCCTGGGCAGAGAGGGCAGGAGCATCAGTTGAGCAAATTTGCAAGGCAGCCACCTGGTCAAGTCAGAACACCTTTGTGAGACATAGGCTAGATGTATTGTCTAGTGCCGACTTAACGTTCGGCAGGAAAGTGTTGCAGGCTGTAATCCCTCCCTAAATATTATTCTTGTTTATCATCTCAGGGTTGCTGTCCTGAGACGTTCTGGGAAAGCCCAAAATTACTTACGGTAATTTCTTTTCCAGAAGTCGGAAGGACAGCACCCTTACTACCCACCGCTATTTCTATTAAAAGTTATTGGAAGCATCATTATGTGCGGAGTCTTTTTTATTAACTGAGGGGGTAAGGACATGACTATATATATATATATATATATATATATATATATATATATATATATATATATATATATATATATATATATATATATATATATATATATATATATATATATTATAATGTGTGTGTATGCCCTGCCTATCTAATTATGCAAATTGTTTAATCTAGTTCCTGTCCAGTGAATGTGGAGGGAGACATATCTCAGGGTTGCTGTCCTTCCGACTTCTGGAAAAGAAATTACCGTAAGTAATTTTGGGCTTTTTGTACGCGTTGCGGTCCGCAATAGCGCTAATTGCATTGGTGAATGCGTCCAATAATACGCATGGCGGCCGGCGACTGGTGAGTCGTCAAAAACGAAACTAAGTGACAGCGGGGGACCAGAGGATTCCAGAGCGGCGGTGGCCATACATCGGGCAACTTGGCCGATCAATGATCTGATTCGATTATTATAATCTGATCGGATTAAAATCTGTGCTGCCAAGAGCATACCTCATCGACAAGTTTTGATTGGACATGCTGCAAGACGTATGGCCGACATGCTTCATCTGGTGCGTGGTGGTAACGGCGTGTGATATCAGGATGAGCAACGAAATCAACAGAACCATTGTGCTGTCCACCCTAATGTAAAACGTGCCCCCGCCGGTGCTTTATACTTTACCTGTGTGTGTCCACTGCTGGCCTCTGGCTTTGTCCACAGTCCACATACACGCACCCCATGTGGTGTCTGGCGTAACGTGGGCACGTGTGTGATGCAACACATGCGCCACATTCTGGCAACCACATGGGGCGCGTGTATGTGGGTGGAGCCAGTGATGGACAAGTACAGTATACTGCATCAGTGGGTGTACATCTTACATTGGGAGGGTTGTCACAAGGCCGATTCCTGGGAGATTTAATGCTGGAATCGATCGGGAACTGGCCTGCAGTGTATAGGCAGGCGACAGATCTCTCTCCGATCAGAGAGAGATCTGTCACTTGGGCGTTCTGCGCGTATAGGCACCTTTTCCTGGACACTCCTATCTTGGTGGGCATCCTCCAATGAGATGAAGAGCTTAGTGTGTGTGTGTGTGTGTGTGTGTGTGTGTGTTGTAGTCATTTTATAGACACATCCAAGGGGTATTGTTTTATTATCAAAGTCAATCAACAGACAAAAGAATGGTTCCAGTAAGATAAGGACAACTCCCAACTAACACAAACCATCTCAAACAATCAGCACACATAGCAGGTGAGAGGACGCTGTACCATAGCCAGAGACACAAGTAGAGGAAAGGTTAGTTTAGAGTTATGTCAAGTCCATAGTGCATTGCTTCAGCAAATTGAAGTTTTATTTTTTAGCAGGTCATGTCGAGCAGCGGTGACTGGTGACTGATAAAAATCCCCCGCCATGTCTTGGTTTGCGGATCTGGCTGGTAGGGCCGAAGACCTGCTAAACCTAGTGGATCAGGGAGCGGCGACGGCGCTGAGCAAGAATAAAGAGGGAGAGGACATCCTGAACAGCGCTCCTGACTATAGCATCCCTTTTCCGGAGAAGCAGAATGAGAAACAGAACGAGGTCCCTCAGACCTATGCAAAGTCCGCCTTCATCTCCTCCGCTGCCGACAACATCAAGAACCAGAAGGCCACGCTGCTCGCTGGCACAGCTAATGTAAAGAGCAGCAGCAGGACAACACATACAGAGACATCTCAGAACACCTCCAGCACCTCAGCCCACCGGACCACCAGCCAATTTGTACGACGGAAGAAGTCTGAACCTGATGATGAACAGTTGTTCAACTTTCTCAATAGCTCAGACAAGGTGCACAATGGAGTTCTAGACCCCAAAAAGGAGACTACTAGGCAAGCTATCAGTCCGCCTGGAGCCAGCAGCTTACAAAGTGTGAAGATTACAGAGAGCACACCTGACACAGTGCAAGGTAAGGGAGAGGATTTCATGCTACTACAGGAGGGAAATTTAAGGTGCCCATACATCTAGTGATCCACGAGACAGATCTTTCTCTGATCGACTGATGTTTTGGCTGCCCATACAACGCAGGCCGATTCCAGACAGATTTCAGCGTGAAATCTATTTGTAATTGGCCGAGAGACTCTGCCTGCCTGGTCAACCACCCCCCCCCCCCCCCCCCCCAAAAAAAAAAGAAAACCTCCTGACCTAAATATTTTAAAAGTTCAGTCCCTATTTTATGTTAATTACAAAAAAAAAAATCATTAATGAGTTAATTTTTTGTGTAAAAGTAATGTATTTGTATGTGAAAAATGCTTTAGGGTGTAGTTTTACTATTTGGCCACAAGATGGCCACAGTAACATTTTGTTTATGCGACCTGCAAGCGTCCGGAAGGACGCTTGCAGGAAGTGCAATGAGGCTGGGAAAGATGATTTTTTTTTTTTTTTCTCACAATGATTGTGCTGCTTCTCGTAGAAGCAGCAGATCATTGCGGGGCTAAGATCAACGAACAGGAATGGATTTTCCCGTTCATTGATCTCCGAGCGGGCGGTGGCGTGCATGCGAGCGGGAGCACGGGAAGTACGGATTTCTCCTTCCCTGCTGATAAAAGGATGGAAAAAGGGACGGAGAAATCCGTACGGCTGGGGGTAAAGTGGTTAATTTTTGCTCCAAAAGATGCATTCTGGCTTATTCACAGGGGGTTACTTATTTTACCATGATCTACGATCTGCATCCCTAGTATTGGCTCAACCGACTTAAAGGACAGGTCAGAGGAAAAATAAACAAGATTCCTCCAGCCCCTGGCAGCTGATATGCCCCTCGCCGCAGCTCTGCTGTCCTGGAATCCCCTCCGTTGCAGGTGCCGACCTCAGCAGGGCGGTGCTTTCTGCACCTGCGCGAGCGCTTGCGATTGTGCTTACTTGGCCTGGAGAGTTCTGCTCAGGCCTAAAACTGCTGCACCTGCGCAGAACGCTCCTGGCCCCTGGAGAGCAACCGCACGCTTGCACAGGCGCAGAAGATGCCGACCTGGCGATGTTGGGAACGGATTGGACACCAGAGCTGTGGCGTGGGACGTATCAGCTGCCAGGGGCTGGAGGAAGCCCCGGATGAGTAGATTTATTTATTTAAATTTCTCTGGGATCTGTCCTTTTATGCTGGGCATACACGGCTCGTTTTTGCCACTCGATTCTCCCGTTTGATAGTTTCGCCGCTTGATTCTGCAGTCGATCCTCTTATCTTCCAGTCGTTTTTATTATCTTTTTCCATTCACTGCTATCAAAAATCGAGCGGAAATTATCTATCGAGCTGTCTAAATGACCCAGCATAAGTCAGGCATGTGTATGGGCCTTTAGTGTATGACCACCTTAAAGAAAACCTGTAATGAAGAAAACCTCCCCTGGAGGGGTACTCTCCTCGGTACAGGGAAGCCTCCAGCTCCTATTGAGGCTTCCCCCGTCGTCCTGTGTCCCACGGCGGTCTCGCTGCAGCCCTCCGAACAGCGGGGATGTAAATATTTACCTCCCCAGCGCAGGCGCAGTATCCGCTCTCCGCTTGGAGAAAGGCGGAAACAGCCGATCGTTAAAGGTCCGCTCTACTGCGCAGGCGCAAGTCTCCTGCGCCTGCGTAGTAGAGCGGACTCGACGGAGATTGGCTATTTTCGCCTATCTCCGTCAGGAAAGCTGCAGCAGCGCCTCCGCTGGAGCCAGGGAAGGTAAATAAATCAGCGCTTGTCAGCCTTTTCGGGGGAGGATTCCGGGTCGCTTCGGGGGAGCCAGCGCTGGACTGCCTGCAGCTACTGGGGAGGGGGAACCCTCATTGGGACCCTGAGCCTTCCCCCTCCCGAGGTGAGTACCCCCCAGGGGATGGTTTTTTGTTAGTCTCTTTAAAGTGAACCAGAGACGAAGCACCCTCATGTATTTTACCATATATATCAGTGGGAACATTATGCCGTGCATACACGGTTCGTTTTATGCGCCGGATCGAGCCAGCGGCTCGATGCCGGCGCGTCTCCGCTCGTGTGCGCGGATCGATTGCTGCTCGTCCCCGCCGGCGCTTCCTTATAAACGCTCGATTCCCTGCCATTGTCCGCCGGCGGGAATTGAGCGGGCGGGGGTCGAGCGGCATGATCGGGCCAGCTGAATATTATCAGCTAGCCGGATCAGCTGGTCGATACACGGTACAGAAATGTACCGTGTATCCCCAGCATTAGAGAAAACACCTACCCCGCTCTCCGTTTCATCCTCCCTGCTAAAAGTGCCTGTTAGCAGCTGTGATAAGAATCCCCAACTGAGCATTCAGTCTGGCTTTGCAGGGAATAATTATAGCTGAGTCATTATAGCAGAGCCACAAGGGGTCAGGCTTGGGCTTGAAAAGACACCCGAGAGGACAGACTCATCTATAATCATTCCGTAGCAAAGCCAGACTGAATGCTCAGTCTGGGTTTCTTATCAGAGGTGATAACAGTCAGATTAAACAGAGAACAATGAAACAAAGAGCTGAGTAGATGTTTACTGTCATGTTCCCACTGATTTATAAGGTAAAATACATGCGGGTGCTTCGTCTCTGGTTCTCTTTAAGTCTGCTTGAGGTACTGTTGTGTGTAGTAAAGATAAGAGTTAACATATGTAAAATAGAGCTGGTTATTTCCCATTGTCTCGATCCTGAAATGTCAATAATGGCACTGTGCACTGCTCGCCCCGCTGCCTGTCTGGACAGGTCATCAGTGTATCTCCAGCCATAGAAATTAAAGGAGTACTGTAGTGGGTAGAAGGAAAAAGAGTTGAACTTATCCGATGCTTCTAATGGTCCCCTGCAAACCTCTTTTGTCTACGCAGGCGCTCACCGATGCTCCGGTTTTCGCCTCCAGTTCGCTTCCAGAATTTGCGACTTTAAAGTCGGAAAACTACTCCGCCTGCGCGGAGCCCTCGCTCCCGCTGATGTCCCCAGGAGTATACTGTGCAGACCGTACTAGGCCTGCGCAATACACTCCTGGTGACGTCAGCGGGAGCGAGTGCACGGCCGCGCAGGCGCAGTGGTTTTCCGACTTATTGATGTTGGCGCTATATAAATACTTACAAAAAAGGGTTGGGAGTGATTGCTATCCTAGATATGGGCAATGTGGCATCCTCACTGCAAGGTGATAAGAGAACTGGCTAAACAAGAAAAGCAGTAAGGAGGACTGGAGTCAGCCTTCATACAGTGGTTTGCAAAAGTATTCGGCCCCCTTGAAGTTTTCCACATTTTGTCATATTACTGCCACAAACATGAATCAATTTTATTGGAATTCCACATGAAAGACCAATACAAAGTGGTGTACAGGTGAGAAGTGGAACGAAAATCATACATGATTCCAAACATTTTTTACAAATAGATAACTGCAAAGTGGGGTGTGCGTAATTATTCAGCCCCCTTTGGTGTGAGTGCAGTCAGTTGCCCATAGACATTGCCTGATGAGTGCTAATGACTAAATAGAGTGCACCTGTGTGTAATCTAATGTCAGTACAAATACAGCTGCTCTGTGAGGGCCTCAGAGGTTGTCTAAGAGAATATTGGGAGCAACAACACCGTGAAGTCCAAAGAACACACCATACAGGTCAGGGATAAAGTTATTGAGAAATTTAAAGCAGGCTTAGGCTACAAAAAAGATTTCCAAAGCCTTGAACATCCCACAGAGCACTGTTCAAGCGATCATTCAGAAATGGAAGGAGTATGGCACAACTGTACACCTACCAAGACAAGGCCATCCACCTAAACTCACAGGCCGAACAAGGAGAGCGCTGATCAGAAATGCAGTCAAGAGGCCCATGGTGACTCAGGACGAGCTGCAGAGATCTACAACTCAGATGGGGGAATCTGTCGATAGGACAACTATTAGTCATGCACTGCACAAAGTTGGCCTTTATGGAAGAGTGGCAAGAAGAAAGCCATTGTTAACAGAAAGCATAAGAAGTCCCGTTTTCAGTTTGCCACAAGCCATGTGGGGGACACATCAACCATGTGGAAGAAGGTGCTCTGGTCTGTTGAGACCAAAATGGAACTTTTTGGCCAAAATGCAAAATGTGTGGCGGAAAACTAACACTGCACATCACTCTGAAAACACCATCCCCGCTGTCAAATATGGTGGTGGCAGCATCATGCTCTGGGGGTGCTTCTCTTCAGCAGGGACATGGAAGCTGGGCAGAGTTGATGGGAAGATGGATGGAGCCAAATACAGGACAATCTTGGAAGAAAACCTCTTGGAGTCTGGGGGGGAGGTTCACCTTCCAGCAGGACAACGACCCTAAACATAAAGCCAGGGCCACAATGGAATGGTTTAAAACAAAACATATCCATGTGTTAGAATGGCCCAGTCAAAGTCCAGATCTAAATCCAATCGAGAATCTGTGGCAAGATCTGAAAACTGCTGTTCACAAACGCTGTCCATCTAATCTGACTGAGCTGGAGCTGTTTTGCAAAGAAGAATGGGCAAGGATTTCAGTCTCTAGATGTGCAAAGCTGGTAGAGACATACCCTAAAAGACTGGCAGCTGTAATTGCAGCAAAAGGTGGTTCTACAAAGTATTGACTCAGGGGGCCGAATAATTACGCACACCCCACTTTGCAGTTATTTTTTTTTTTTTTTTTTTTTTTTGTTTGGAATCGTATGTTTTTTGTTCCACTTCTCACGGTACACCACTTTGTGTTGGTCTTTCACTTGGAATTCCAATAAAATTGATTCATGTTTGTGGCAGTAATATGACAAAATGTGGAAAACTTCAAGGGGGCCGAATACTTTTGCAAACCACTGTATGGTGAGTATTACCATCTGTCTTCACAGAGGTATTCATGGGGGAAGACCGGAATACTGCATCAAAGCACACCTGAATTGAGAGCAATATGTAGACTGACATATTTATTTTGGTTTAAAGCAGCAGAGACAGCCATACTATCCCAGTAAAAACTGTTTCAGACATTTTCCATCTTTGCTGCCCTTACTGAAGCCAATCCTGATGTAATTTCTGCACTGTCATATCTAGCTTGCTTTGGAAACACATGTGAGCACTGCATAGATCAGATTTCAGCAGCTTGTCCCTTCTCAGCCTTGTGTCACACTGAACTGCCCTTAGCCAATCAGTGAGAAGCAGGAATGTGGGAGGGGAGATAACAAGCTTCCCTCTCCTCGGCAATGTACCAGAATAGAGCCAGGCTGGCTGAGAGAAGATTCCGTACAGCAGAAACCTGTATAATTACATTGGAATGCTCGCAATGCAGGGTCAGGCTGTAGACTGCATAATAAATGCAGAGCAGTGGGTAATGGAATTTGATTTTCTGTCTGACAATCTCACTTTAAACAATGCTCATTGCCTGGCTGCCCTTCTAATCCTCTCCTTTTAGCTGTAGACCCTGAACAAGCATGAAGATCAGGTGCTCTGACTGAAGTCACACTGGATTAGCTGCATGCTTGTTTCAGGTGTGTGATTCAGCCACTAGTGCAGCCAAAGAGATCAGCAGGACAGCCAGGCAACTGGTATTGTTTAAAGAGACACTGTAACAAACTTTTCAGCCTTAGTTCTTCTATCCTATAAGTTCCTTTGCCTGTTCTAATGTGCTCTGGCTTACTGCAGCTTTTCCTAATTGCACAGTGGCTGTGTTATCTCTGTTATATGATCTAATCTGTTTCCTTCTGTCAGGACAGTCGGGCTAAAACTGGAATGTGTGGAATGTGCAGGGCTGCTTGTGATTGGGTGAAGCTATACACACCCCCTCCAGGCCCCCTTCAGGCTCTGTATGACTCACACACACTGCTTATGTGAGCCTATCAGAAGCTGGTTAGTTTATTTGTAAACACTGCCTAAAACTGTTAATTACAAGCCAGGATTGCAGCAGAGAGTGGCAGAAACAGCACAGAGGGGCCCAGGAGAGCATAATGAATAGAATGGTATGCTTTTTGCTGTAACAATGTTAGAGTACAAATTCTCTTTAAAAGGAAATAAATGTCTGTCTCCATATTTCACTCAGTTCAGGTGTCCTTTAACAACTTGCCAACCGCGTCACGCTGAGGGGCGTGACCGGCAGCAGCCCCAGGAGCGCCTAACGCCAATCAGCGTGTTTTGCAGGAGATTTTGTGTGTGTGTGCGCGCGCGCATCCGCTTAAATGACGGAGCTCCGCTCCACCATCAGTCCCCCAGTGGGGATCGCCGCTAGGAGACCGTTAGACCGCCGTCTGTTTAGTCTGTACAGCGCTGCGATCTACAGCAGCGCTGTACTGGGGACAGCAGTGTCTCCCTGGGCGGCAAGACAGCGATCCGCTGTCTTAGGCTGAAGTCTATGACAGCCGATCTCACTGACTGGCTGGCCGGGGGAGGGAGGGTGGGCGAAAAAAAATAGGCATTTTTATAAAAAAAATAAATAAATAAACATCCTGGGAGCGATCATAGCGCACCAACAGAAAGCTCTGTTGGTGGGAAGAAAAGGGGGAGAGGGGGGGGATCGCTTGTTCACGGAGTTGTGCGGTTTTGCAGCGAGGCCTTAACCCCCTTGCCGGTCCAATTCCCGTGGCAAGGGGGCAGCGCAGCACTTTATTTATTTATTTTTTTAAATCCTGTAGCGAGCCCAGGGCTCGCTACATGATAGCTGCTAAGCAGCGGCATCCCCCCCACCCACTCCGATCGCCTCCGGCGATCAGAGTAAGCAGGAAATCCCGTTCAGAACGGGATTTCCTGCTGGGCTTCCCCGGTCGTCATGGCGACTGGGCGGGATGACGTCACCGACTTCATGGACGTCAGAGGGAATCCCGATCCACCCCTCAGCGCTGCCTGGCCTTAATTGGCCAGGCTGCGCAGAGGTCTCTGGGGGGGGGGGCCTCTCAGCGCGGCGGGTAGCGATCGCGTACCACATGCAGCTAGCAAAGTGCTAGCTGCGTGTATGGAAAAAATGTTTTGAAAATCGGCCCAGCGGGGCCTGAGAAATCCTTCTGCGCAGGTTACCGGCAAGGAGGTTAAAGGACAACTGAAGTGAGAAGAATCTGGAGGCTGCCATATTTATTTCCTTTTAAACATTACTGGTTGCCTGGCAGCCCTGCTGGTCTATTTGGCTGCAGTATGTCTGAGTAACACCAGTAACAAGCATGCAGCTCATTTTCTCAGATTGGACATTAATGTCAGAAACGCCTCATATGTTTGCTTGTTCAGGGGCTATGACTAAAAGTATTAGAGGCAGAGGATCAGCAGGGCTGCCAGGCAACTGGAATTTCTTAAATGGAAACAAATATGGCTGCCTCCATATCCCTCTTGCTTCAGTTGTCCTTTAAAGCTGCAGTGGCCTAATTGGTAAAAATGGCCTGGTCACAAGGGGGAGTTTAAGCCCTGGTCCTTAAGTGGTTTATGCAGTCAGTGGCGATGTCAGGAAGTGTGCAGGATTTGGCTGTGACTGTCATTTAAGCAGACTTTATACTGGGCCACCATTGCAATGCTGGGACTTTGCTGTCTTTTCGCTGTGTTGTATCCATTGCTGGGATAACGTTATGGAATCTTACAGGTAACCCGACAGATCCTCAGCCAGCAGACATTACCCTGGAGGATGACATCCATGATGGGAGAGCCTCGAACACGTCCTCCACGTCCAGCCATAGTAATGGAGACCAGAAATCTCAGGAACTGTCCAACCTGCGCCTGGAGAACCAGCTGCTGAGGAACGAGGTCCAGTCTCTGAACCAGGAGATGGCCACTCTCATTCAGAGGTCCAAGGAGACGCAGGAAGGTAACGGTGTGATACGGAGTCACGTGTGGCTCGTAGGGTCCTGATGGGGGGGAGTGGGGGGGGGGGGGTGGATACTGCCAGCCTCTCTGCATTATCTGCAATACACATGCCTTTGTGGCCATTCACTCAACTTAAAGGGAATGTCCGAGGACTTAAAAAAAAAAAAGCGACTTACCCGGGGCTTCCTGCAGCCACTGCCAGCTGTCCTGTGCCCTCACCGCAGCTCCGGTCCCAGTTGGTGGCCCGGAGGTCCCCTCTGGTGCAGATGCAGACCTCGCCAGGTCGGCATCTACAGAGTCTGCGTAAGCGGCTCTTGTGGATGTCATCTGGACTGTACTGCACAGGCGCAGAACTACTGCACCTGCGCAGTACAATCCAGATGACAGCGCGACTACGAGAGACGCTCGAGCAGGCGCAGTAGATGCCGACCTCTATCATGTTCTACATACATAAGTTGTACTGCACATGGCCATCAATCCTTGCCAAGGTTTTTAATTTGTTTGTTGTAGTAGCATCATACTCCTCACCTATAGGTCAGAGGGATTAGAGATGAGGGGGTTCATGTTAATGCTGCTGAACAAACAACTACCGGTGTTCTGCAGTCATGTGACAAGTGGTGCAGGATGACCCGTACACACACACATTTGCAATGTACTCTTGACACTGGAATGCACTTCGTGTGACAGACATTCCACAAGGTTACACTACACACCACTTGGCTCAGCGTATAACAGAAATGGGTGCTTTGCAGTGCTTTCCTGGGTTAAATGCATATGCTGCATTTATAATTACCTGGGGCTTCCTGCAGCCCCATGAAGTGCATGGGGTACAAAGTTAAAATAGATAATATAATCTCTTACCCACCCTGTTTTAAAAGAGCAGACAAATGTTTGTGATTTCATGGGGCAGCCATCTTTTTGATTAAAAGGAGGTGACAGGGAGCATGAGACACAGTTCCAACTGTCCTGTGTCCTGATCACCCCTCCCAGCAGTGTGCGCTAGGCTTCAAATCTCAAATTCAAAATAAAATAAAAAATTGCACCAAAACAGCAAAATGAGAGCAACAACATCAGAAATCCCCATCATGCTTTGCACAGCATCAGGGGAAAATGCCCGGGCAATTTTCTTCTGTGCAGCTAAAAATGAGGCTTGTATAAGAGAAACAAAGTTCTGATGCTGTGAAACTGTTAAAGAAACACCAAGCCTTTTCAGTTCTGCTGAGTAGATTTTTAGTCTGGAGGTTCACTTTAAACTTGCTCCAATAACATTTTGCTGCGATACACTGTACTATACTATTTAGCGAGCTCCGAGCTTTGCGATACAAGCATCACTAGGACAGAAGGGCGGCAGAGGTGGTACATAGAGACAAAGTGAAGGCAGAGGTGGCACAGGGGGGAATCTGAAGGCACAGAAGAGTTACAGGGGACAGAGATGGCACAGTGTTTACACTTAGTGTACTGGAAGCGGTTTTAAAGTACATCTGAAGCGTTAATAAAACAAAAAACAGATATTTACCAAAGGATGCCACACAGGCGCATGTGCTATAGCCTGCAGCCATGTGGAACAAGAATGCGGAAGAAGCAACTGGACATTCAGCGGCAGGACAGGTAAGATTTTAATGCACGGGCAATGGGGGGGGGGTCCTCCTCATTAACTTTTGGGGGAACAGCCTCAGAGTAAGCAGATGCAACGTCACAAGGCCAGTTCCCATGTTGAAATCTATTGGGGATCAGCCTGCTGTGTATGGGGAGCCAATAGATCTCTCTCTGATCAGACTTGATCAGAGTGAGATCTGTCTCTTGGTCAATCTGCCCTATACATTGCTAGATGTGAACACAGATCTGGTGTGCAGATTCCTTGTAGATGCTGCCTCTGGTAGAATTCATACCTGGGACTGAGATTGTGAGGCTGCTTCTACCATACCTGCAGTGCTGCTCATTCGCTGGGATAAACTTTAACAAAGGCTGATAACTGTATGGTGGGACTCGTTTACAGCATTGACTTGGTGACCTCTCCTTATTACAGAGCTGAATGAAGCACGGCTGCGGATAGAGAAGTGGAATGGAGACAATTCCAAGACTGACAGGACGGTGAGAGAGCTGCGATCCCGTGTGGATGATCTGACCGAGGCCATGGCTGCCAAGGACTCCCAGCTGGCCGTGCTGAAGGTTCGGTTACAGGAAGCTGACCAATTACTGAGCACCCGCACTGAGGCTCTGGAGAAGCTACAGAATGAGAAATCCAGGTGCGTTGTAGCCCCCTTATGTCATTGTATTGGAGCCCCCCCCTTGTGTCAGCGTGTCATTGTACTGGAGCCCCCCACCCCCTCTTGTGTCAGCGTGTCATTGTACTGGAGCCCCCCCCCTTGTGTCAGCATGTAATTGTACTGGAGCCCCCAAGTGCCAGGCTGTTATTGTTCCTGGACCCCCAAGTGTCAGCGTGTCATTCTAGTGGAGCCCCAACCCCATGCATAGTATGAACCAGGTGGATGCTGCAGCCGCGCTCCTGGCTGCCTCTTGAGTGTAGTGCATGCTCACAGCTCTCGCGGCAGTGAATGCGAGGTCACACCTCCCAGTGCCCGGGGAGGATGTGTAGGCGCAGGTCTGGCTGCTTTGTACTGCGCATGTGTGAGGAGAAAAGGGCCCGTAGTGCACATGCAACGGAAATGCTTAATGTGGGTCAAAGGTCGTGGCCCAGGTGGGGGCATAGTCTGGGGTGATAGTAGCTCCTCATGGTATGTTGGCAGCCTGTGTCGGCGTTGGTGTTCCGGTGATAGTAGCTTCTCATGGATTGTTGTAAGCCTATGTCAGGGTTAGTGTTCCGGTGCTCATCGCGCTGTGTTGTGTTGTCATTGGTGTTACAGGGATAGTAGTTTCTTATGGTGTATTTGCAGCCTGTGCCGGGGTTGGTGTTCCAGTGATAGTAGCTCCTTATGGTGTGTTGGCAGCCTGTGTCGGGGTTGGTGTTCCAGGGATAGTAGCTCCTCATGGTGTGTTGTCAGCCCGTGTCGGGGTTGGTGTTCCAGTGATAGTAGCTCCTTATGGTGTGTTGGCAGCCTGTGTCGGGGTTGGTGTTCCAGGGATAGTAGCTCCTTATGGTGTGTTGGCAGCCTGTGGCAGGGTTGGTGTTCTAGTGATGGTAGCTCCTTATGGTGTTTTGGCAGCCTGTGCCGGGGTTGGTGTTTTGGTGCTCCTCGTCCTGTGTTGCGTTGTCATTGGTGTTCCAGTGATAGCAGCTCCTCATGGTGTGTTTTTGTTCTCAGGATTCTCCAGGATCACAGTGAAGGAAGCAGCCTCCACAGCCAGGCCTTACATACTGTGCAGGAGAGGCTGAGAGAAACTGAGGCTTCTCTGAAACGGGAACAAGACGGTTATAAACAGATGCAGGTGTGGATCCTTCTTACTATTTTATACCACCTTCTCTTCTCATCAGAGATCTTCAACATCTCATAGACCTATCGGCACCAACATCTCATAGACCTATCGGCACCAACATCTCATAGACCTATCGGCACCAACATCTCATAGACCTATCGGCACCAACATCTCATAGACCTATCGGCACCAACATCTCATAGACCTATCGGCACCAACATCTCATAGACCTATCGGCACCAACATCTCATAGACCTATCGGCACCAACATCTCATAGACCTATCGGCACCAACATCTCATAGACCTATCGGCACCAACATCTCATAGACCTATCGGCACCAACATCTCATAGACCTATCGGCACCAACATCTCATAGACCTATCGGCACCAACATCTCATAGACCTATCGGCACCAACATCTCATAGACCTATCGGCACCAACATCTCAGACATGTTTGGGCTACGCATGGTTAATGAGATGCTATGAATTCCAAGCTGATTCACATTGTATGCTAATTATGTGCAAATATTCAGTTTGAAAATAGATCAATTTTGGATCAACTCAGAATTATCATCTCATTGACCTTCCCTATTCACAATCGACTGCACATGGAGAGAAAACAAACAAACAGATGTGTGCTCTGACCTATTCACAATCGCATTGTGTCACTTACCATCAGTTGCTCTGCCTCCTGTCTGCCTCCTCTTCTTGCCAGGTTCTTTAGGTAGACAGGAAATGACATCACTGTTGTAAACAACAAGTATTCTTTAACCATTTCAGCCCGCGGGTATTTTTCACCTTATGGACTAGAGGAATTTTCACCTGTCAGTGCTTCTCCCTTTCATTCACCAATAACTTTATCATTACTTATCACAACAAAATGATCTATACCTTGTTTTTTCCGCCACCAATTAGGCTTTCTTTAGGTGGTACATTATGCTAAGAATTATTTTATTCTAAATGCATTATAATGGGAATAAGAAAAAAATGGAAAAGAAAATCATTTTTCAGCCATTACAGTTTTAAAATCATGCTACCATAATTTAAAATCCACACATTTTATTTGGCCATTTGTCCCGTTATTGCAACGTTAAAATTATGCCCCTAGTGTAATGTATGGTGACAATATTTTATTTGGAAAAAGGTGAATTTTTTTCAGTTTTACACCCATCACTAATTTTTAGCCCATTATTTATTAATTGTATGCCCTCTTGACATAGATAATAATTTATTTTTATTCCCCAATGTCAGTAGGTGTATTTTACTATTTGGCCACAAGATGTCCCTGCTGAGCAAAAATCCTATTAGCGTACAATGTTTGCTAAATAGGATACAATGTGCTGTTACATTGTAACTAGGGAAGTGACATAAGGAAGCCTCCGATCACAGTGGCGGCGGGGAGGTTCAACTTAACGATCGGGCGTACGGAAACCTGCGGAATTTACACTACAGATTTACAGAATAAACACTGTTTTTGAACAAAAACAGTGTTTATTCTCGGCGGACATGTACGGATTGGCACAGGGGACTTTTGTCCCCTGCAGCCAATCCCCTCTGCTAGCGGCAACAGCACGATTGCAGGCATTTGCCCGCAGGATCGCCCGCAGACCCCCCAAACTGCAGGGACGTGACTAGTGTTTTTATTTTAATTACAGGTTTTCTTTAGAGGCCGGAAAACGCATAATTTTAAAGTCAGCTAAGACTTGCCCTGAAAGCCACGCCTCTGCCCGTCTATCTGCAAGCCAGCCTATAACTCTGCTGAAGAGACCAGTATACTGTTAGGGCTCATTCACATCATTTAGCACAGATGGCTGTGCGATCGGAACACAAGTCGTACCATCGCATGCCGTATGCGCTGTGCTGCTGATCCCATTCACTACAGTGAACTACTGTGAATGGGTCAGCGCTGCGATTCCTGAAAAAATGCATGCAGCAGTATAGTGCATCGTACTGCTGCGCAGCGCATATGATGGGAGCGGCAAAAGGGCAGCACGTGTGGTGTGAACGAGGCCTTAGATGAGCAGGTGGAAGCATTCAAATCCATTCCCACAGGAGAAATGAGTACATGAATGTGAGAATATATGTTCCTTAAAGAGGAACTCCAGTGAAAATAATGTAATAAAAAAAGTGCTTCATTTTTACAATAATTATGTATACATGATTTAGTCAGTGTTTGCTCATTGTAAAATCTTTCCTCTCCCAGATTCACATTCTGACATGTATTACATGGTGACATTGTTACTGTGGGCAGATTATGTAGCTGTTTCTAGCTGGTCTGGCTTTAACAGACAGCTGTAAGCAGCTATTTCCTGTCTGTGAACATTGTTACATTGTGGCAGTTTGCCCAGAGTACTGTACGGTACCAGAGCCTCTTGTGGGAGGGGTTTCAGCACAAAATCAGTCATACAGCGCCCCCTGATGGTCTGTTTGTGAAAATCATTATTTTTCTCATGTAAAAGTGGGTATCAGCTACTGATTGGGATAAAGTTCAATTCTTGGTCGGAGTTTCTCTTTAAAGTGATAGTGTACTTATAACTAAAGATGCCCATACAGTGATGAAAGTTATCAAAAGATCAGATGCTCAGCCAGTCAGTTTTATAATTTTTCACTCTAAAATATGAGGAAAATGAACAAAGCAACCATGCCCCCCCCCCCCCCCCCCCTTAAAAAGGCATCTTTTAAGTATTTTACAGCAACTTAAAAAAGACAAAAGCTAAAATGCGTGTGTGCATTCTGCTGGGCTTATTTGCAGAATGAGTTTGCCACGCGGCTCAGCAAGCTGGAGGCGGAGCGTCAGAACCTGGCAGAGTCTGTGGTCGCTGCAGAGAGGAAGCACATGGAGGAGAAGAGGCGGAGCGATGACCTGCAGCATCAGCTGAAGCTTGCCAAGTCGACAACCGAGTCTGTGAAGCAGGAAATGATGGATTACAAGCAGAAGGCCACTCGAATACTGCAGGTTAGAGACACAGTGCAGTGCATCGCCCTCTGCTGGTGGAAGCATAGTGTAGCGAGAAAAGTCTACTGTATGTTGTTTTACGTGCAGTTGGCACTTTTCCTATCAATTTTGTTTTGCAGTCCAAAGAGAAGCTGATTAGCAGCCTGAAGGAGGGGTCTGGCATGGAGGGGCTGGATGGTCACATGGCCAGCAGTATGGAGCTGGAGGAGATGCGACATGAGCGAGACATGCAGAGGGAAGAGACCCAGAGACTGCTGGCACAGATGCAGCAGCTGAAGGCTGAGCTACAGGTACAGGAATATCTCCTCTGCTTCTATAACAGAATGAGACCTTCACTTTAAAACATTCACTGGAGACCAGTCACTGGTCACCAGTGACACCACTGAGAATACAGCTTATTTATTCACTAGAGACCAGTGACATCACTGAGAATGCAGCCTATCCATTCACTAGAGACCAGTGACATCACTGAGAAAGCAGTCTATCCATTCACTAGAGACCAGTGACATCACTGAGAATGCAGCCTATCCATTCACTACAGACCAGTGACATCACTGATAATGCAGCCTATCCATTCACTACAGACCAGTGACATCACTGATAATGCAGCCTATCCATTCACTAGAGACCAGTGACACCACTGAGAAGGCAGCCTATCCATTCACTAGAGACCAGTGACATCACTGAGAAGGCAGCCTATCCATTCACTAGAGACCAGTGACATCACTGAGAATGCAGCCTATCCATTCACTAGAGACCAGTGACATCACTGAGAATGCAGCCTATCCATTCACTAGAGACCAGTGACACCACTGAGAAGGCAGCCTATCCATTCACTACAGACCAGTGACATCACTGATAATGCAGCCTATCTGATCACTAGAGACCAGTGATGCTACAGTGGAGACCATTGACGTTGCAGATTATCCGCTCTCTACCATCAGACACATTTTTCCGGTTTTCCCTTTCCAGGATGTGGAGGCTCAGCAGGTGAGTGAAGCGGAAACGAGCAGAGAGCAGATGAATGACCTGCAGGAACAGATTGCGGAGCAGAGAAGATCCAAGCAGGAGCTGGACGCTGAACTAGAGCGCCAGAAACAGGTAACGCCCTGCAACTCTCAGGGCACAGAGCTGTGTGGTGACCACCAAGCTCCAAAGTAAGATAAAAAACCCACAAGACATGCCCCCAAGTCCCAGCCCTGCCCCTCTCTTTCCCCGTCAGCCATGGACGATTGAAAATGCAGTTTTGAGTTTAAACTTGATAGTCAAATCCTCTTGCTGTCTTCACTCATTTCACTGCAGGAGGAGCTGCGTATTCCCCGCCTCTCGCTGTCTTCGCTCATTTCACTGCAGGGGGAGCTGCATATGCCCCGCCTCTTGCTATCTTCATTCATTTCACTGCAGGGGGAGCTTCATATGCCCCGCCTCTTGTGGTCTTCACTCATTTCACTGCAGAAGAAGCTGCATATGCCCCGCCTCTCGCTGTCTTCACTCATTTCACTGCAGGAGGAGCTGCGTATGCCCCGCCTCTTGCTGTCTTCACTCATTTCACTGCAGGAGGAGCTGTATATGCCCCCGCCTCTCACTGTCTTCACTCATTTCACTGCAGGAGGAGCTGTATATGCCCCGCCTCTCGCTGTCTTCACTCATTTCACTGCAGGAGGAGCTGTATATGCCCCCGCCTCTCGCTGTCTTCACTCATTTCACTGCATGAGGAGCTGTATATGCCCCGCCTCTCGATGTCTTCACTCATTTCACTGCAGGAGGAGCTCCGTATTCCCCACCCTCTGAGTTTTCCCATTTTTTTTCTTTTATCCAGGAACTCCAGTACACACAGGAGGATTTCCACAGAACCAAAAATACCTTGCAAGGGCGGATCCGAGACCGAGAGGACGAGATCCAGAAACTCAGGAATCAGGTACCTGCACTCTTAAAGGAAAACTCCACTTCCATGTTTTCCAAAGTTGGGCTTGGGTCACTTCTTCCTGCTGAGCAGTACTGGGCGAGGCTCAGCGCCACCATGTGGGGGAATATACATATTGCCTGCAGTAATAGAGGCTAATGAAAGCCTGATAAGTTCAGCAGCTGATTCTGAGGTGTGGCTTTGTGGGATTTTGGTGGGCCAGTATGTGGCTTAGGTGAGGCTGTGACCCCCTGAAGCATTAAAGGAAAACACACTCTCTCATTCTACTTGCGTAACATATGTATTGCACTTTTAGTGATTTTTCTGTAGTAAAAAAAGAGAAAATCCTTCTTGGGATTCTCCATTTTAACTGTGTCTATTTTGAAGCCAATCCTGATTTAATTTCCTCCCTTACTCTCATCTGTCTGATTGTGTATGCATTGCCCGCCCTTCACTATAGAAAGTGCACTGTCTCAGCATGAGAAATATTGGCCAATCAGTGGAACAGAGGTGTGGGAGAGGAAAACAGGAGGGAAAGAGGCTTCAGCCAATCAGGCTGCATTAGTTAAGTCTGAGGGGAAGTAGAGAAGCAAAAAAGGACAACCCAGCATGCCCTGCAACTTCCTTTTTGTGTACCAAATGTTGTGTGTACCAAATAGGAGTCAGGTAAACTGGGGATTGATAATTTATCAAAAAGAAAAGTAATAGTGATTTTAACTTTTGGATTGCCTGATTAGCATCCTTATTACTTGTTTACCAGATAAAATTAAAGAATTGATTTTTGATTTTATGCTCGACAGTTACACTTCAAGTCAAATGAAAAAAAAAGATTTTAACTTACCTGGGGCTTCTTCCAGCCCTCTGGATTCCTGCTGTGCCCACAACGTCCTCCTGGTTCCCTTCGGGCAGCAGTGGCGACCCCCACAAAGCTGGGCTGTCAGCGGCTACTGTGCACATGGGGCCCTGAGCCACGCACACCCTGGCCACGCTTCCGGCGCCGGGAGCATTCTGCGCATGTGACGTAGGGAATTACGCATGATTCCCTTTAATACTAATGTAGATATACTGTACATGCTTTTATTCTTCACAACTGTGACAATGCTGCTCAGGCAGAAACCTACTCCAAAGTAAACTTGTGTGCTAAAAACTGAGTGTGTGGTAATAAACTACGTAATCGAGGATTTCCTCTAGGGAAATCTGCACATTTGTTTTTCAGCCATTCTAGAGATTGGGGCAGATGTTAGTGGAGCTGTGAGTAAAGTGAGCCGAGCTTCCCTTTTGTTCAAAAAATACATTCTTCACATTGAAGGACAACTGAAGTGAGAGGGATATGAACATTGCCCAGCAGTCCTGCTGATCGTATGCCTTTAATACTTTAAGCCATAGCCCCTGAACAAGCATGCAGATAAGATGTCTGTCTTAAAGTTAACCCGTGATGAGATAAACAATTGGATCTGTCCTCCTACTCCTACCTGTTGCCTGCCCATACACAGGGCTGTGGAGTCGGTCCAAAAATCCTCCGACTCCTCAGTTTAGGATTCCTCCGACTCCTCGACTCCGACTCCTCTAATTTGCATATTACAATTTTTTTTATTAAAAGTATGTAACATGAAATTCGTCTCATAACTGCCAACGCTTAGGAATTTTACAAGACAACTGAAGTGAGAAGGATATGTAGACTACTATATTTATTCCCTTTAGACTAAAACTAGTCCTTGGTAAGAGTACTTGTAAAAGGTACAAACCGGAACAAAGAACATCTATCAGGCCCTAGGCAGTGTAAGTGTGGGTACATGTAAGAATGATGTGCAGGTACTCTGCAGGGGAATGAGGAGATTGTAAACAGACAACACCTCTGTGTTCAATGTGCACAGCATTCTCAGTGGATTCCCTGCAGCTCTGTGGGGAGTGCATATGTAGAGTATAGTACTACTGTGTAACAAAGTAAACCTGAGACAGATGAAATTAAAGTTTTATACATACCTGGGGATTCCTCCAGCCGCCTTCAGGATAATCAGTCCCTCGTTGTCCTCCTCCACCACCTGGATCTTCTGCTATGAGTCCAGGTACTTGAGCCAGTCGGGCGTAGTGCGCATGCACACACTCCGCCGCCAGGAGCATACTACACCTGTGCAGCACTATTGCGCAGGTGCAGAATGTTCCTGGCTGTGGGAGCGGCATGCGGCCGGACAGCGCTGACTGGCTGAATTACCAGGACTCATAGCAGAAGATCCGGGTGGTGGAGGACAGCGAGGGACTGATTAGCCTGAAGGGGGCTGGAGGAAGCCCCAGGTATGTATAAAACTTTACTTTTCATCCGTCTCAGGTACCCTTTAATTTGTAGTCACCAAACCAAATTTTAACAACATATCAAATGATTTGATTTCATCAGCAAAGGGAGTGCATACATTTGCATAAATCAGCATCAATGCAGAATTATTTCCATCTCATTGACCATATCTATTAGTGACACAGCTACACATCAGGCTTTATTCTTACAGCATAGATGTTATTTAGTATATATAAGAGATTCCTGTGTACACATCATATATACAGTCACAATCTGATATGTACCTTAAAAATACGGTGACTGCTTTATTGAAGCAGCACAAGTAACTAATTTTGATTGGTTTATTTCATTTTTGTGGACTAAGCACAGCTATTAATAAATATATATATATATATATATATATATATATATATATATATATATATATATATATATATATATTGTATATATACATTATTTTTAATGACTATTATCTGAGAAATAGAACATTTTATCATATTTTCTATTTTGATTACAGTTACAAATTCATTAGGAGTCGGAGTCAGTGCATTTTTTCCCGACTCCGACTCCAGGCACCCAAAATTGCCCGACTCCACGACTCCGACTCCACAGCCCTGCCCATACACCACAGGCCAATTCCCGATCAATTTCAGAATGAAATCTCTCGAATCGGTCTTGTGATGTCATATCCACCGCCTCGCCGACCGCCGGCGCTGTCCCCCCTAATGTAAAATGTGCCCGGTGCAGTATACTTTACCTGTACGTGTCCATCGCTGGCTCCATCTGGAATTTGCATAAATGCGCCCCATGTGGTTGCCAGTGTATACATGGGAGCGTATATGTGGATTGTTGCACTGTACACTATCTTTTCCTAAATGAGCAGTAGACTTTGTACAGGGCCTTGTTGTGTCCAATTGGGGCAGTTATTCTTTACCCAGTGGTTACACTGACCTGCATCTTTCACTGCTCAGCCTTACATGTGTGTGAGATAGCTACACCCCTCCCTACAATTCACATATTAGGGAGGTGGGGGATTAGTGAGAACCCGAGCACACCTGTGGGGTATGTGAGCCTCCCACACTGACTCATGTGGGGAGGTTCACTTTCTTTCACTTTTGATTTTTCCATTTCCAAGCTGCATACATTGGCATGAAATCTGCATGCAAGAGGGAGTTATTAGCACCTCATTGTCCATCTCTAGTTTTTAACTTGCTGTGCACCTTAGCCTGCCATTTCAAAGCATTAACGGCAACACAGAAGCAGTTTTTTCTCTCTTCCTTATTTGTATAAAGGAGACTTTGGTGCACCCTGCAAAGATGACGCATAAACATGAAGTGACCATGAATCCTGAGCATTCAGTTCCTCACAGTACCTCGATTAATGTTAAAGGAAACCTGAGTGCAGCATTTATACTTACCTGGGGTTTTCTCCAGCTCCATGTAGGTTGCGGACTCCCTCGCTGTCGTCCCAGGCTGTTCCGTTGTCCAGTGCTCAGCTCCAGTACATTGGCCAGTCGTGCTTCACTGAGCATGTACAGTTCGGCCGTGCACGTGCCCCCTTTCGTGCTTCCGTTGCTGGGAGCATTGTGGGTCTGCACAGTACTACTGCGCAGGCACAGAGAGCTCCCTCCCTGTTGTCCCAGGCTGCTCAGTTGTCCAGTGCTCAGCTCCAGTACATACGGTAGTCGTGCTTCACTGAGCATGTGCGATTTAGCCGCGCACATACCCCCTTTTGCGCTTCGGTTGCTGGGATCATTGTGGGTCTGCACAGTACTATTGCGCAGGCACAGAGAGCTCCCTCCATGGGTGTACGACCGGTGCGCACATGCAGACGTGCCGCACATGCTCAGTGCAGCACAACTGGCCAATGTGCAGGAGCTGAGCACTGGACAACGGAGCAGTCTGGGAAGAAAGCGAGTGAACCCACAACCCACATGGGGCTGGAGGAAGCACCAGGTGAGTATAAATGCTGCACTATTTCAGGTCTCAAGTACACTTTAAAGAGAATCTGTACTCTAAAATTCTTACAATAGAAAGCATACCACTCTCTTCATTATGTTCTCCTGGGACCCTCTGAGCTGTTTCTGCCACTCCCTGCTGCAATCCTGGCTTGTAATTGAGAGTTTTAGGCAGTGTTTACAAACAAACTAACCAGCTTGTGATAGGCTCAGACTGTGACTCTCACACAGAGTGTGGAGTGGGTGTGTATAGCTTCTGCCAATGACAAGCAGCCCTGCACATTCCACACATTCCAGCCTCAGCCGACAGACCCGACAGAGGAGAGAAGATTAGATCATATAACATAGATAACACAGCCACTGTGCAATTAGGAAAGGCTGCAGTAACACAGACCACATTAGAACAGGCATAGGAACTTATAGAATAGAAGAAATAAGGATGAACATTTTGTTACAGAGTCTCTTTAAAGGGAACCTAAAGCATGAGGTACATGGAGGCTGCCATATTTATTTTCTGTTAATACCAGTTCAAACAGTGGATGCCTGGATAGCAGGTGAACAGGTGTATGAGACCTGTGTGAGTTGCCGGTGCCTAGTCTTAGCCAGATTACTCTAACGGCTTAGGATACATCCAAACAAATGAAGAGACGGCACACTATTGGCTGCAATCACTTTGCTTGTATTCAGTACAAGTACACCCAGTTTCGGATTTACATCCTTCCTCAGGTGTTCAAACAATACCAGTTGCCTGGCAGCCCTGCTGGTCTATTTAGCTGCAGTAGTGTCTGAGTAACACCAGAAACAAGCATGCAGCTACTCTTGTCAGATCTGACAATAATGTAACACACCTGAAATGCTGCATGCTTGTTCAGGGGCTATGGCTAAAAGTATTAGAGGCAGAGGATCAGCAGGACAGCCAGGCAACTGGTATTGCTTAAGAGGAAATAAACATGGCGGCCTCCATATACCTCTCACTTCAGTTGTCCTTTAAAGTACCCCCAGGGACGTGTCCTGGTGCTGCTAGTTGTCCTCGGGGACCCCATTTCCTTTGGAATCCTCCAGTGTATATGAAAACCAGTCAGGTCCACCTAGTGCAGTGATCTGCAAACTTCGCTCTCCAGCTGTTAAGGAACTACAAGTCCTACAAGGCATTGCAGGAGGCGTACACATGTAATCGCTGCTGGGAGACTTGGCCGCTGTATACAGCCGATATATATGGCTTATCTTGCTGCTGCACAAGTCCTGGCGGCGTTAATTACTATTCCCCTCTAGGTCCACATGGATAGGGGGGAAATATATAATCCAGCTCCCAGCTATTGCTGGAGGCCGTGTTTTTAAAATGTAACTTCTGCTCCCTCTTCTGATGGTGCCAAAGTTACTCAGTGTGCGCCCAAATCGCCTACGCTGTGATTACAGTGCTTGTTGCAGGAGTCTATAGCAAGGAAATGAACAGCGCTACTTAAAAACAGGCAAGTGCCTACCTGCAAAAGAGTGCAAGCCCCACTTGTGGGATATAATACACACCGAGCATACACATGACCTGTCTACCACTGGAGGAGGATGTTAGTTTCCTGTAACAGCTTGCATGCAACCTATTAAGTACTCGTCCCTCCCACTGCGAAGAAGTCGATCCTCCATGGGAGGGGCCTAATACTAACTAAATCCTAACCTTGCTATGTACTAATTTAATTCGTTTTTGGTCAGCTGCTCCCACTTAACAGCCATGCTTTTGGTGTATATGCAGAGCTTCTGTTTGGGATCAAGGTGCGTTTGTAGTTTCTGGGGGGGCTCAGCGCATCTCTGATTGGAGGCCATTCGGAGGCGGCCTGGTGTTGCGCTGATCCACCTTTTGCGCAATTTGTTGCAGGAGTCTGACAGCCACAGTCCTGATTCATATAGGAAAATGCATTGTGGGACTTGTAGTTCCTTAACAGCTGGAGAGCCAAGTTTGCAGATCACTGCATAGCGGTAGCACTAGCACGGAACTCAGAACTGTGCAGGCGCACACAATCATTCATGAGCACTTTCTGTCACAGCGCAGGGGCAGTTCAGTACTCGCTCCTGAGCAGTTTAGTATAGCTCTGTGCCACTCAAACAAACTTCTGGGTGGTGCGGGAGCTCTGAGGACAGGTTCAGGGGTACTTTATTGCAGACTTCAGTCTGTCTGATTTGAATTACATTCCCGCAGCAAGGATTACATGCAAAGACGTTCTATGTTGTATTGCTTGTTTGAGGCTTCCCGAGGATTGGAGGCTGCTGCATCCAGTGCGGTTTGTGTGATTTATTTGTCTGGATTTCTTTCTCAGATCACCAACAAAGCCCTGAGCAGCAGCAGCCAGACAGAGCTGGAGGACCGGCTGCACCAGCTGACTGAGACCCTCATCCAGAAGCAGACCATGCTGGAGAGCCTGAGCACTGAGAAGAACTCGCTGGTCTATCAGCTGGAGAGGCTGGAGACACAGCTGAAGAGCGTGCAGGGAAGCACAGGGGGCGGGTCTGCCATCAATATGTCCGCCATGGACAACGGAGATGGTAGGTGTATGACTGGCTTCCTCCAACCCGCTGACCTCTCCTGCTGCAGGCCTGACTGCTGAGGTCTCCTGACCTCTCCTGCGCAGATCTGACTGCTGAGGTCCACTAACCTCTTCTACGCGTTCTTGCCTGCTGAGGTACACTGACTTGTGCGTGGGCCTGACCGCTGAGATCCACTAACCTTTCTTGCGCAGTCCTGACTGCTGAGCTCTCCTCTCCTGCAAGGGCCTGACTGCTGAGGTCCACTAACCTCTTCTACGCGTTCTTGCCTGCTGAGGTACACTGACTTGTGCGTGGGCCTGACCGCTGAGGTCCACTAACCTTTCTTGTGCAGTCCTGACTGCTGAGGTCCACTGAGCTCTCCTCTCTTGAGCGAGACTGCTGAGATTCCCTACCATCTCCTGCGCAGGCCTGACTGCTGACGTCCTCAATTCTTTCCTGTGCAGGCCTGATTGCTGAGGTAACCTACCCTCTACTGCGTGGGTCTGACTGTTGAAGTAGTCTATCCTCTCCTGTGCAGGCCTGACTGCTGAGGTCCATTGACCTCACTTGCGTGGGCCTGACTGCTGAGGTCCATTGACCTCACTTGCGTGGGCCTGACTGCTGAGGTCCATTGACCTCACTTGCGTGGGCCTGACTGCTGAGGTCCATTGACCTCACTTGCGTGGGCCTGACTGCTGAGGTCCATTGACCTCACTTGCGTGGGCCTGACTGCTGAGGTCCATTGACCTCACTTGCGTGGGCCTGACTGCTGAGGTCCATTGACCTCACTTGCGTGGGCCTGACTGCTGAGGTCCATTGACCTCACTTGCGTGGGCCTGACTGCTGAGGTCCATTGACCTCACTTGCGTGGGCCTGACTGCTGAGGTCCATTGACCTCACTTGCGTGGGCCTGACTGCTGAGGTCCATTGACCTCACTTGCGTGGGCCTGACTGCTGAGGTCCATTGACCTCACTTGCGTGGGCCTGACTGCTGAGGTCCATTGACCTCACTTGCGTGGGCCTGACTGCTGAGGTCCATTGACCTCACTTGCGTGGGCCTGACTGCTGAGGTCCATTGACCTCACTTGCGTGGGCCTGACTGCTGAGGTCCATTGACCTCACTTGCGTGGGCCTGACTGCTGAGGTCCATTGACCTCACTTGCGTGGGCCTGACTGCTGAGGTCCATTGACCTCACTTGCGTGGGCCTGACTGCTGAGGTCCATTGACCTCACTTGCGTGGGCCTGACTGCTGAGGTCCATTGACCTCACTTGCGTGGGCCTGACTGCTGAGGTCCATTGACCTCACTTGCGTGGGCCTGACTGCTGAGGTCCATTGACCTCACTTGCGTGGGCCTGACTGCTGAGGTCCATTGACCTCACTTGCGTGGGCCTGACTGCCGAGGTCCATTGACCTCACTTGCGTGGGCCTGACTGCCGAGGTCCATTGACCTCACTTGCGTGGGCCTGACTGCCGAGGTCCATTGACCTCACTTGCGTGGGCCTGACTGCCGAGGTCCATTGACCTCACTTGCGTGGGCCTGACTGCCGAGGTCCATTGACCTCACTTGCGTGGGCCTGACTGCCGAGGTCCATTGACCTCACTTGCGTGGGCCTGACTGCCGAGGTCCATTGACCTCACTTGCGTGGGCCTGACTGCCGAGGTCCATTGACCTCACTTGCGTGGGCCTGACTGCCGAGGTCCATTGACCTCACTTGCGTGGGCCTGACTGCCGAGGTCCATTGACCTCACTTGCGTGGGCCTGACTGCCGAGGTCCATTGACCTCACTTGCGTGGGCCTGACTGCCGAGGTCCATTGACCTCACTTGCGTGGGCCTGACTGCCGAGGTCCATTGACCTCACTTGCGTGGGCCTGACTGCCGAGGTCCATTGACCTCACTTGCGTGGGCCTGACTGCCGAGGTCCATTGACCTCACTTGCGTGGGCCTGACTGCCGAGGTCCATTGACCTCACTTGCGTGGGCCTGACTGCCGAGGTCCATTGACCTCACTTGCGTGGGCCTGACTGCCGAGGTCCATTGACCTCACTTGCGTGGGCCTGACTGCCGAGGTCCATTGACCTCACTTGCGTGGGCCTGACTGCCGAGGTCCATTGACCTCACTTGCGTGGGCCTGACTGCCGAGGTCCATTGACCTCACTTGCGTGGGCCTGACTGCCGAGGTCCATTGACCTCACTTGCGTGGGCCTGACTGCCGAGGTCCATTGACCTCACTTGCGTGGGCCTGACTGCCGAGGTCCACTGACCTCTCCTGCGTGGTCCTGACTGCCGAGCTCCACTAACCTCTCCTGCGTGGGCCTGACTGCCGAGCTCCACTAACCTCTCCTGCGTGGGCCTGACTGCCGAGCTCCACTAACCTCTCCTGCGCGGGCCTGACTGCTGAGCTCCACTAACCTCTCCTGCGCGGGCCTGACTGCTGAGCTCCACTAACCTCTCGTGCGCGGGCCTGACTGCTGAGCTCCACTAACCTCTCGTGCGCGGGCCTGACTGCTGAGCTCCACTAACCTCTCGTGCGCGGGCCTGACTGCTGAGCTCCACTAACCTCTCGTGCGCGGGCCTGACTGCTGAGCTCCACTAACCTCTCGTGCGCGGGCCTGACTGCTGAGCTCCACTAACCTCTCGTGCGCGGGCCTGACTGCTGAGCTCCACTAACCTCTCGTGCGCGGGCCTGACTGCTGAGCTCCACTAACCGCAAACTAGATTTCTTTCAGCCAAGGCAAGGGATGGTCAGTGAGCTAATAATTGATATTCTTCCGCTTCTCAGGTGCCCGGATGAGGAACGTTCCGGTGCTGTTCAGTGACTCCGACCCAAATGTGGCTGGGATGTACGGGAGGGTCCGGAAAGCTGCCACCACCATAGACCAGTTCAGGTACTGATCTCACTCTTCCATATTCTCCTCAGATAGACACTGTCTATTATAGAGGAATCCTGCTTCTGTTCCTTGCCGCTCTAGTAACAACAATATCCAACTTTACACATGATTTTCCTCAATCCGTTCTCCCTGCTCTTGTAACTGGTTAGTTGCTTTTCATAGAGATCTGCTCAATAAAATGCTGAACTTTAATAACTGCATTTTCCCTTCTCTTTCAGTATCCGATTAGGTATATTCCTCAGAAGATATCCCATTGCTCGATTGTTTATCATTATTTATATGGTAAGTAGATGTTGCTATATTTTGTGCGTAGACTAAAGCCTTGTAGACTCTTTTTGAGGGCTATCACCCTGCGGGACTCGATCCCTTGGGCGACATTGCGGGACTGAGGCTGTACAGACGCTTGCAATATGTTGTGCGTAGTGGGCAGGGGGGGTAGAAGAGTAATGCCTTTGGCCTCTGATCGATACGCCAGGCTAATCGCTTTGGTGGGGTGGGGGGCACTATACACATGCTACAATCTCAGCAGACTTGACTGAGGACTTTTTGACATGTGTTCGAAGCTTTAACCACTTCAGGATCACAGACTTACACCCCCGACCCCTAAATGTACATACACACGTCGGCTTTGTGCAAACGACCGGTCGTTCGGACGTCAAATCGGGCGTGTGTAGTCTGTCGTTCAGCTGATAAGAGCGGACTTGAGCGATCCGCTTGGCGGATCGCTCAAGTCCGGTCTTAACAGCTGAATGACAGACTGTACACACGCCCGATTTGACGTCTGAATGACCGGTCGTTTGCACAAATCCGACGTGTGTATGTACATTTATGCCAGAAACCCACTAGGAGCGATTTCTAATCACGATTTGAAAAAGGTATTGCTAATGCAATGCTATGGGGGATTTTTATCAAATCAAATCGCTCAAGTGGGATCACACCCATAGCATTACATTAGCAAGAGTTTTAAAATCGCAAACCGCTCAGAAAATCGCTCCTTGTGGGTTTCTGGGCTTAGTCTACTTATGGCTAGCTGCATTCATGTGTATCAATTTGCATTCAATTTATTTAGATAAAGGATTAGTGCACAGTTTGCATCTGATTTGTATTCAAGGTGTGTATTAAAGTCCATGAGGAGCGCTGCACACCTCTGTTGGTTTAATTTCAGTTGAAGCCTGATTAGGAGTGCTGCCAATTTTTTGCTGAGACTTGCTTGCCTTGTAAAACATTTTTTTTAAAAATTGTTCACCTTGGAAACATTGTAATAAATAACCAATCTTATTCATGATGTTATTTTCACTTCATGTTATGAAAAATATGGTAGTTGTGTTTTATTAAATTGCATTTTGTCTTGCAGGCGCTCCTCCACCTCTGGGTGATGATCGTCCTTCTGACATACACACCCGAGATGCACCACGACTACTCTCCGGGGAAGTAGCTCTGGTTCCGGACGTGGATTGCTGCAGATCACTGACTGTGCCGATCTTTATACTGTAGCAGGAGAGATCCCGTCTCTGGTAACGGATCACCTTCCATAGGCTCCTCCTCTACCAATCTATAGATCTTTTCTGTAGAAACCATTATAGAAAGGGCAGAACAATGCATTACTCACAATATGCAAACCATGTACAGCAAAAAGCCAAACGACTAAGGCTATCATTCATAAAGCATTCCCGCATGCGGAAATGCGTAATACCGCTGACTTTACCGACCACCGAGCAAGTTGTGTATTCATAAAGCCTCTTTCCGTATGCGGAGCTGACATTCCCGTGCAGAGTGACAACGTACCGCCTTGTGCAGTGTGGATACGCAGGTATCCAGAAAAAGTTGCAAAATGCTCATTCATAAACATTTCCGCATAGCGGTATGCGGAAGGGGATTACCGATCCCCTGGCTGTAGCGGGAAGCTTGCGGAGTCCTTGTAAGTGAATGGGACGGACCTCCCACACAGCAGCAGAGAGAACACCGCATGGAGGGACTCGGCCAGCTTTTCTGTTTCCGCATGCCTACCGCCCGCCTGCCGACACCATTCTCCAGAAAACCTCCGCACTGCTACCGCCCCAGGCACAAAGTTTATGAATGACCACCCAGAAGGCACAACTACCGACGGCGGTATTCTCCCGCACGGGTTCCCCTTACCGACAGCCTGTTCATGAATGATAGCCTAAATCTACGATTTAATAACATGAATGAAAACTGTTACCTGCCAAAACAAAAAGAAGCTTTTGTGATTTGCACACCTCTGCTGCACTGCACAGCCAGAGGGTGACACGCTTATCTACTCACTGCAGCTTGTTGCCTCATCTCTCCAATTCCTGTCTGCTCATTGGACTATACGTGACCATCAACCCTTCTAGACGCTCACTCAAACCTCTTTCCCTCCAGCTCCCAGTGCCTGAAACATGTTACGTTTAGAGGACAGAATTGTGCAATTCGGTACAGCCTGATTGATTCACATTCTTCAACCGTGAGTCCGGTTTGTGGTTTGCAGAGGATTCTGGGAAGACCACATAGTGACAAATTACATGAATTTATACTACCAGCAGCGTTTCAAATAGATTTGCCCTACTTAGTGTTTTTCTTATCTCTTCTGCTCCACTTCCTAACAGTTTCCCAGGGCAGCCCTGCCCAAACCTCTCATTCTTACCTGGGGGTCCTCTGCTTTGCGTCTGATTGGGCAATGACCCATCCACCTGCATCCGAACTGGCTCTCCCAATGGCACACCTGTCAGCTTGGGCCACGATTCTCCTTCAGAACCAGTGGAGGGGGGTCTTAAAGTGAACCAGAGACGAAGCATCCTCATGTATTTTACCATATAGATCAGTGGGAACATTAGAGAAAACACCTCCCTGCTTTCTGTTTCATTATTTACTGTTCAGATTGCTTCTCATCAGCCCAGATAAAATCCCCCACTGAGCATTCAGTCTGGCTTTGCTATAATGGCTCAGCTATAATGATTCCTGAGCAGAGCCACAAGGGAGCAGGCTTGGGCTTGAAAAGACAGCACAGAAGACAGACTCAGCTATAAAAAATTCCTGAGCAAAGCCAGACTGAATGCTCAGTCTGGGATTTTATCAGGGCTGGTAAGAAGCAGGCTGAGCAGTAAATAATGAAACAGAGAGCAGGGTAGGCATTTTCTCTAATGTTCCCACTGATATATATGGTAAAATACATGAGGGTGCTTCGTCTCTGGTTCACTTTAATAGGTCCCACAGTCCCCCCACACTGCATTCTGAGGTCGTCTGTGTTTGAGGAGCGAGTGTCTTCCCTTCCTGTTACCCACCTCATGTTGGTAACAGGAAAGGGGAAGTGATAGCTATAACTGCACCTCCCCACCCATAGCAAGGTCAGGATGCAGTAATGAGACAGTCTATTCTCCAGAGGACCCCAGTACCCTGGCAGGAAGTGTATGTCATCATCACAGGACTTTAAAGGGGACCTGAACTCCGAACTTCCTCTCTGCTCTAAAAGATAAGCCACAGCATAAAAACCTTTAAAGAAAAACATTTCTTTGTTATGGCTGATACAAATCCTGCAATAAATCTGCACCGTTTCTACTTCCTGCTTTCATGGAAGCAGACATGTTGCTTATCTTTTAGACCAGAGAGGAAGTTCTGAGTTCAGGTCCACTTTAATGGAGACTGCAGAATTTACGGATACCGTCAAGGGGACACCGTTTGGAGACCCAACAACCGTTGATGGTTTCCATGTCACTGCAGATTTTCCTTCACGGTGTACTGTGTGCAGAAACAGCTGGTCTGCCAGTAGAAAGATCATCCAGTCACTGTCATCGGCCTCTGCAAACATAATTGAGATCACTCCCTACAGAGTTGTACATAGTCATGGATAGGGATGGTCAGTAAGATGGCTTAGATGCATAGTTATTTAGGTTGCAAAAAAGACTTGTGTCCAAGTGTAACCTCACAAATCCTCTCCCTGACTGGACCAAACTATCATCTTCCTACTTTTTGCAGTCATAGCTGTGAATGCCTCTCAATATAACGCTGATTTCCATCTACTTACCCATTCATTAATGAATTGAAAGGGATTGGGCCTAGTACTGACCCTTGTGGGACCTCACTGCTAACAGTTTCCCACTTTGAGTATGATCCATTTACCACCACTCTGTTTCATTTCAAGATATGCACCTGACCATAAGCCTGGTGCGTCTTTGGGGGGGTGTCTCCCTCCTAAGCTAACGGTCATCCCCTGGGCCCCTACAAAGTAGTGACAGTGGAGCGCACTTGCCTATCCTGCCGGCGCTCGCCTTCCTGGCTGTGTCCTTCAAGCTTCATCCTCACTGATCTCTATGTGCACTAGGGATGATCAATGAGATGCAAATATTTTTCAGTATATGTAGATTTATGTATTTTTTTTAATGCAAATATATGCAGTTTGAAAATGGACCAAACTTTCCTGAGAGCGAGGACCTAAGTGTAAGCTAATGCCCGAGGCCTCCTCCTTACTGGATCATCAGTGCTGCAGCTTAAGATGGCAAGGCCTCAGGCTTTAGGTAAAGGACTGCTGTTGATTCTTAGTGGTTGTAATCACCCCCCCGGATCTGGATGGGAGAGACCAGGAGTCCAGTGGTGCAGTGGTGCAGATATGTTAATATGGAAGTATTCTACTCACAAGGATGGGTTGCACTATACTGCAACCACCATTCAGACTTGCAGGAAAGTAACCGCCCCCACTCGGTATTCCAGGTCCACTTGGCAGGCTATGGTCGGTTGCACGCCATGGTTTAATTGGGAACCTAGTGTTCTCAATATATGACCCCCTAGAGGGGTAAAGCTAATCTATATATACTGTTGGAGGCGCCCCAAGTATCTGATCATCAAGTAATATATAGGAGTATGTGATTCTTACCTCCTTAAGGACAAACCACAAAGGTAAATAAAGGTTTTATGCCTGCTTCCTCAGGTCAATACAACAGTGCCTTTAAAGCAGTAAATCGCGTTCGTGAGCTCCTCTCTAATCACGCCTGTGATTTACTGCTTTAACCACTTCACTTCCAAGGTTTTTTTCCCCTTAAAAAAACAGAGCAATTTTCACCTGTCAGCTCTCTTTCCATTTATTCGCCTATAACTTTATTACTACTTATCACAACAAAACAATCTACTTTTTTTTTTTCAGCACCAATTAGGCTTTCTTTGGGGGTACTTTTCGCTAGGAACTATTTTATTTTAAATATGTTTTAACAGGAAAAATAAGAAAAAAATTGGGGGGAAAAAATCATTTATTAGTTTTGGGCCATTTTAGTTTTAAAATAAATGCTACCATAATTAAAAGCCAGACATTTTATTTGCCTATTTGTCCCGCTTATTGCAACGTTTACATTTTTTTCCCTACTACAATGTATGGTGCCAATATTTTATTTGGACATAAAGGTGCATTTTTTTCAGTTTTGCGTCCATCACTAATTACAAGCCCATAATTTATAAAGTAACAGTAATATACCCTCTTGACATACATATTAAAAAACGTTCAGTCTCAGAGGGTAACTATGTGTTTTGTTTTTTTGTTTTTTCATTTTTTTTTTTTATTGTGATTTTTTTTTTTTTTTTTTTTTCCACAAAAAAAAAAATTAGATGTAGTTTTACTATTTGGCCACAAGATGTCCTCGCACATAACGTCTCTATGCATAGTATTACTGCGCAATCAGGAAGTTGTGCACGGACGTGTAAAGATTGGATTTTGTGAATGGCGGTGCTGTCTCATGGATGGCGGCAGTCAGTCACACTGGGGCTTAGATCAATGAATGGAAACTGTGTTCCCATTCATTGATCTTCCGGCTAATGATCGGCAGCAGTAACGATCGCGGGAGCGCGCAGCGGGGAGGGACGTAGTAGCTACGTCTCTGCAAGGAGATATGGGATTCTGCAGGGAGGTAGTTACCCATCCCGGGGGAGGGCACTGTTGTATTGACCTGAGGAAGCGGGCCAGCACCCCGAAACATGTTGTCTTTGCTGCATGAATAAAACATTTATTTACCTTTGTGTTTTATCCTTAAAGGGGAACTTCAGCCTAAACAAACATACTGTCATTAAGTTACATTAGTTATGTTAATTATGATAGGTAATATCTCTTACCCACACTGTTTTAAAAGAACAGGCAAATGTTTGTGATTTAATGGGGGCAGCCATCTTTTTGGTTGAAAGGAGGTGACAGGGAGCATGAGACACAGTTCCAACTGTCCTGTGTCCTGATCACCCCTCCCAGCTGCACGCGCTAGGCTTCAAATCTCAAATGCAAAATTTAAAAAAAAAAAAATTGCACCAAAACGGCAGAAGGAGAACAACCACCTCAGAAATCCCATCATGCTTTGCCCGGGCATTTTTCCCCTGATGCTGTGCAGTTTTCTTCTGTGCAGCTAAAATTGAGGCTTGTATAAGAGAAACAAAGTTCTGATGCTGTGAAACTGTTAAAGAAACATCAAGCCTTTTCAGTGCTGCTGAGTAGATTTTTAGTCTGGAGGTTCACTTAAGGAGGTAAGAATCACATACTCCTGTATTTTACTTGATGATCATGCTACAGGGCCATCACTGCGGAGCAACTGAATAAAGTCAAACGAGCAGCAAAAAAAGAAAATGGACCAATCAATTTTAAACCTGTGTTGGACTTGATTGGTCCATTTTCAAGCTACATATATTTGCATAAAAATGTACATAAATCTGCATAAACGCGGAAATTTTTTCATCTCATTGATAATCTCTAGTGAGCACACGCAGCCAGGCCGCAGAGAGGGGGCGCCAGCGATGGTGAGGGCAGAGACTGGAAGCTGCGCATTGGTCAGACAGTTGTGGACCTGGCATTGCCCTACTGTAATGTATTATTCGCTCCATAAGACGCGTAGACCTCTTCTTCCCACTTTTAGGGGGTAAAAGTGCATCTTGTGGAGGGAAAAATACAGTATAAGCATGTTACTGACTAATATGCATTTTTTTTTCTATTTTTTTTAACCTCCTTGCCAGTCTAATTCCCCCAGCAAAGAGGCAGTGCAGCACTTTTTTTTAATGGTTTTTTTTTTATTTTTTTTTTTTTAATTTTAAATCATGTAGCGAGCCCAGGGCTCGCTACATGATAGCCGCTGAGCAGCGGCAGCTCTTCAGCTACTCCGATCGCTTCCAGCGATCGGAGTAAGCAGGAAATCCCGTCCAGAACGGGATTTCCTGCTGGGCTTCCCCGGTCGCCATGGAGACGGGGCGGGATGATGTCATCGGCGTTGGGACGTCATAGGGAATCCTGATCCACCCCTCAGCGCTGCCTGGCCCTGATTGGCCAGGCTGCGCAGGGGTCTGCAGGGGCTGAGGCGGCGAGCGGCGGCGATCGGAAGTTACAAGCAGCTAGCAAAGTGCTAGCTGCTTGTAACAAAAAAAAAAATTATGCAAATCGACCCAGCGGGGCCTGAGAAATCCTCCTGCGCAGGTTACCCCGAGCTGAGCTCGGGATAACCGGCAAGGAGGTTAATACAATACAGGCTCCCTTTAAGACCTGGTTCACAGTTTAAAGCCTCAGAATCCAAATGCTAGTTGTAGCTTTGCTGCGAGGGTTAGTCCAGTCAGCAGCACAGGTAGATATGAAATGTGCCTCTCCTGCTGTCTGACCTACACACGCCTGACACCAGTACTGAGCAGCTCCTGAATTTACTATACTGGTGTCAGGCGTGAGTTTTGCAAAGCATGATGGGAGCTGAGCATGTGGAGACTAAAGGCCAATGAGGAGCTAATAATTCTGACTCGCAAGCAACTTAAGATTTTGGCCTCAATTCACTAAGCTTATCTCCTGTCTTTAATAACGTTTCTAGAGTTATCACCATGGTGATGAGGCATGTAGTATTCAGGAATCATTTTACCTCAGGCAAACCTAAAGTTAACTCTTCTGTCTTTTAGTTAAGGTGAGATCTCTAAAGTTAAAGGAGTACTATCGATTGAAACGACTTTTTTTTTTATAATACTCTATATTAGTGTACACATTACCACTGGTGCTAGGGGCACTTTATTTATTCACCCAGGTCTCTCTCTCACTATCCCTGCTTAAAAATTCATTTCTCACACAGCTCATAGTAGTTTGGGTCACCCTGAGCTGCTTGGTTACTCTGTCACACAGCTCACAAATAGATTTTACTGTGTCACTCACAGCATGCAGCAGACATGAGGAGAAATAGGCTGATCTGAGGTGGTAACAGGTAACTAAATGAGCTGGAATATAACTAGCTATACTAGGAATCTGTGTTTACACTCAGACTGGCTGCCTGCTTGAGGAGATTCACTCCAGGCTGCATCCACTTTACAAGCTGCTGAGAGGGGCAGACCACTGTCTACAATTAGCATTATTAGTATCTTTATCAGTAAAGAGAAGCAAAGATAATAAACACACATTGCTAGAATCTTTAACCCCTTACCACCATATCAACAAGATTCTTTCAGCAAGGTGATAATTAAACTATAAACTGAGGAGTTGATAGCATCTCCCCTTTGCAGAGACATGGTCTAGCCCTCTGGGAGCCGTCAGTATTAGATACATTTTGTATCCAACACTGACGCCAAAACTGACGGAGGATTTTACAGCTGAGAGGAACAGCTGTGTGAGGAATCAAATTGCTCCTAGTACTTGCCCTAATGTGTGCTACAACATACAGCATTTAAAAATAAATGCATACATCGATAGTATTCCTTTAAGGTTTCAATCCTTAAAATATGGACATAATTCTAAAGTTAAAGACAGGCTGTTAATTAACTGCAGAGGAGGTAACTTAAGGACTGAAATGATAAGATAACTCTCCCACTGTGAAAACATATCTCTACACCTTAATAAGGCAAGATCGATGTGTGGTGTTAAGTTTTTTTTTTTTCCTTGCCTTATCTCCTGCATGATCTTAGTGAATTGAGGCCAAATGTCAGAACTGAAATAACAGACAGCAACTGACATTTAACTGACAGCAATTGTTATATAACTGAAAGGACAACTGAGGTGCAAGGTAATGTCCATGTTTCCCTTTGACTCGCATGGGCAATATTACAGTGCTGACCAGGAAGCTGCTATGGGGTAAAGGCCATTTTTAAAATGGAGGTTTGAGAATTCAACTGATCACAGTGGACAAACAGAACGCGGTAGATGAGAAAGAGATTGAGGAGCAGGGTACACAGGAGGTAAGTATGACGTGTATGTTTTATTTTGACTATTTAAATTTTTCATTCAAATGCTTTGCTTCAAATTTCTGCAGCTTGGATGTGGGACAATCAAAAATGGCAGGAAATATGGTACATTTGATTGGCCCAGGCTGCATACTATTTGCATTAAATCTGCCTGCAAACCAGAATTATTAGCACCTTATTGGCTGTCATTGCTCATGAGGGCAGAGCTCAGCATCTCCACCTGGAGGACAATGTTATGACTGACAATGTGCAGCAGCCTGGAGCAGATGCAGGGCCTGCCTGTTGGCTGCACACAGAGTCCCTCTGACTAGATGGCACTATTCTAGTGATAGGCAGGGGAGCTCTGGTCATGTGACCAGATCAGTAAACAAGCAGAATAGGTACATTGCTGGTTCATGTTGTGATAAATTGGAGACCTGTTATGGAACATTTTCCCACTTGCCAGGACTTCAGTCTTCCTGTCCCTCTTCCTGGCCGACAGTGAGTCCTCAGAGCAGAACGTCTCCCAGTAGTTTCACAGTGTAAAGGACAACTGCAGTGAGAACATGGAGGCTGCCATGTTTATTCCCTTTTAAACAATACCAGTTGCCTGGCAGCCCTGTTGATCTATTTTACTGCAGTAGTGGCAGAATCACACACCTGAAACAAGCATGCAGCTAATCTTGTCAGATCTGACAATAATGTCACAAACGCCTGATCTACTGCATGCCCGTTCAGGTCAAAGTATTAGAGGCAGGGAATCAGCAGGACAGGCAACTAGTATTGCTTAAAAGGGAAAAACTATGGCAGCCTCCATATCCCTCTCTCTTTAGTTGTCCTTTAAGCCATTTCCCTGCTGCTATTATCCTGCTTTGGAATATCTGCTATAAAAAAAATCACGAAATGGATTCAGAACGAATCAGAAGCTGAGGGTGTTTGATGCATATACTGTATTTTATCAGAGACACTCTATGTAAATGAAATAAATAATTATTAATATGTTTCTGTAGTTCTTTTTTCCAGATTTCTTTGCACTTGTAAGATTTTAAGTGTAAATAGTTATTTTTTTTCTTTAATCTGTATAACATATAACTCCGGGGCTGTCAGATGACTAGTGCAATCTTTTGAAATATGAATAAAACATCAATCGGATTTCTCTGCCTTCGGTTGCGAATTCTTTTTCACATTTTCTCAGAAGTTCTGGAGCGAAGTCTGAGTAGAGCAGATTTTCTGTGTAAACAAAAAACACCTGTATCTGGCATATTGCAGGTAACGCTAAGTACACATGTCCAACTTGTGCACAACATGCACACGACCTGACGTACCGCACGACCTGTATGTCCACACGTCCGGATTGGACCAACTGATTTACATACTGCGCACGATAGCTTAACGACAGACTACACATTAAAAATAAGTATGTCATTGAACAGTCGTTCGAACGTCTTGTACACACGGACCATCTGCACTATATCAGACGACCGTAGGCCAACGTAGATCCGACAGTTGGATCGGTACGCAACGCCTCTTATCAGTTGCTCGTCGAGTCGTTTTTACATGTCCACATGCCTGATTGTTGTCCAACAGTCTAAGACGGACTAAGGTTGGACGACAATCGGGCAGTTTTGTTGGACGTGTGTATGAGCCTTAAAGCAGGATTAGCCATACTATGCCAGGAGAAAAAAAAACGCATATGTAAGATAAATACTTGATCTACTTGCATAACATGTATTGTACTGTCCACGTTTTGATTTCAGTGAATTTTATATAGTAAATGACGAGAATTCTGTTCCTGGTGGGAACCATGTCTTGCCCACAGTTTGAGGCTAAATACTGATGTCATTTCTTCCCTTAAATGGAATGTCCAAGCAAAATAAAAAAATGAGTTTCACTTACCTGGGGCTTCTCCCAGCCCCATGCAGCCATCCTGTGCCCTCGTAGTCACTCACTGCTGCTCCAGTCCCCCGTTGGCAGCTTGCTGACCTCGGAGGTTGTCGGGACGCATTGCGTACATTTTTACGCATTCCCGCTAGTGCAGGAACATTAACACATACATTTTTACGCGGTACTGGTTCAATGCGTAAAAATGTATGCATTGAACCAGTAATTCCGCATAAGGAATTTCACAATCACGGCGCATCGCCGCCTCTGCCCGCCCCTCTCACTCTTCCTTCACAGAGAGGGGCGGGGAGAGGCGGCGATTCGTGTGGCGATTGACGTCAGGAGGGGCAGAGCTGAAGCTGAAAGCTCTGCCCCTTCCAGGAAATGCCGGCGGATTGCCCCCCGGGCGATTTGGGGGCTCTGTAGCCCTCGTTTAGCGACGGGGATGCGGCGGATTACTTGGGAGCCGAGGGCCACAAAATATTGTATCGAGGGCCGTGAGTTTGAAACCCCTGTAAGTATGTGATAACAGCAAAAAAAGTTTTGAAAGCAGGATTAGCATCTTTACCACTTAATACACTCAGACCAGTAGCTGTTGAAATGTGATTTTTTTTATGGTGACAATCCCGCTGTAATGCTTGGCATACACGGTACGTTTTTTTTAATCAATCGAGCCGCTGATGGCTCGATTGATAATTTCCAACGTGTCCGATACCCTGCCGGATCGATTCCGCGCTCGATACCGGCGGGCAGGACAATAGAATAAACGAAGCGGAAGATAAGAAGCCACCCACGGGGATGAGCGGGAATCAATCTGTGTGGGGACGCGCCGTAATCGAGCCAGAAACGTACAGTGTATTCACAGCATTAGAGACAGCTTTCTGCTGCATAATAGCGTTTTTTTTAACCACTAGGGGGTGCTAAGTAGCAGGCAAAGGTTCCCTTGATGAGAGCTGATTTCAGGTAATGCGAATCTGTGAAAACATTATTCTTGTTAGTAGTTCAGTGGAATTCCTTTTATAGTTCACTCCACATAACTAGGCAAAGCAGATTACTATATCAGAAATGGTCATACACAGGGCCCTTTTACAATTAATCAGTTGGTGTGCGTTGGTACGCGTTTTTTCCACTGCAGTGCATTGTAACAAAGATTTCAGTTAAAACGCGTTAAGTGTGAAAGGTGCCATAGGAAAACATGGGCATTACTTTGAAAATCAGTTTTCTTTCCGTTTTAACTGAGAGCAACTAAGTGTAAAAGGACCCTCAAGCACATAAAGTATACTATAGTACTGGATCCTAATTCATTTAATAACTGGGAGTCCTCTTTTATTTTTCAAGCTTCAGCAAGCAAGCACAGACCGTGTCTAAAGCATACCATACACTCGTTAGATTAGCAGCAGATAGATCATCAGTAGATTTTCTGATCTATGATGTGTTTAAAATTGTTTCCCAGAGCGTCCCTGGGACAGCACCCCTCCTCTGAGACTTGTCTCCCCTCCCAATTCTGGACAGGAAGCTATTAAACAAACAAATTTGCATAATGGACAGCAGTACATGTATAAATACAAGCCACTTACAATGATCCTCAGTTGTTTTTCCTGTCCCGGACAGGAGCGGATGGAGGGGTCTCTGTGCTCCCATGTCAGGTGGCAGGTGCAGCGTGTGGGGCAGGCAATGACGGGCTGAGCAGGGGACTCAGTGTGCTATGCGCCCAGCGTGGTGGAGGCTTCTCCTTGGAGTGCGGAAGTTTTATGGACGGCAGAGCGCTAACCGGAAGTTCCGGCGGAAGCGCGATGACGTCATGTGCAGGCGTCCCACATGACTGGTCACATGATCAGGCCTGATTGCAGGCCCGCAGCGGTGATCATTACGGCGATTGGCTGCTGGACACAGAGGCAGCTGTTGGCAATTAAGGAGGAGGAGGGTAAGATTTAAAAAAGATCTGTTGTTTGTCCATGACTCAATGCTGTTTGGTGGATCATGGAGGACGCCGCAGGCCTTTCCTCACTGCAATCTGCAGGGACTGGCTCTGAACCCTCTCTGGTGAGACATTGTTTGTGTTTCTGCGGAATATGCTGTTTAAGTTACACTGAGGGGACTGATAGTTTTTTTCTTATCTATATATTTCAGCCTAAACTTCCAAAAGCTGACAAAGATAAGGAAAAGGATAAATCATCTCAGTCCACTCTGAGTAAACACTCATCATCCTCCAAAGAAAGACGATGTGCTATCTGCAATAATCGCATATCCTCATCTGCTCCTTCATCTAAGAAATTATGTCAGTATTGTACAGTGGTGCTCAGCAGAGCTCGAATATTCGAGTAGCTCGAATATTCGAGCTCTTTCTCAGCTATCCGAGCTCGGTATTCGAGCTCCGAATAGCTGTAGCTATTCGAATGGGCTATCCGAGTACACTCGAATAGCCCATTCACTATTCGAGCTATTCGAGCAAACGGCGCTATTCGAGCTCGGTACCGAGCTCGAATAGCGTCATAGCCCAGATTGATGTCCTTAGAGCCAATCAGAGGGCTCCCAGGCCCTCTGACGGCAGCCAATCACAGAGGGGGACCCTGGCCAGCCCCTACCCTATAAATAGCGGCCGCCATGTTCCGTTTCTCCATGCTTGCCTGAGACTTGTACAGAGAGAGAGTTGCTCCTTTGTGCTTTGGCTTAGCAAGTGCTCTATTGTGATCATTTACCTAGCGTTTTTGCTCACCTACACCTGCCATATACACCTATATTGTTGTTAGTTAGATAGACATTGTATTTTAGTTAGTAGCTTGTGTGTTACATTAGAGACAGGCAGCTGCTGCAAGCTTACAGGTTTAGGCCTCAGGGGGGCCTTGCCTCTGTGGGCAGCTGTCCTCTGTTTATTTCTCTCATCTATACCAGTATTTCTGCTGTCCTTTACTAATAGTATTGTAGTTATACTGTACTAGGAGTAGGACACTCACTGACTGTCACTGTTTATAGGCTACTAGCTAGCTCCTGCGTGTGTGCACTCACTCACTGTCTGTGTGTACACACTCTATTTCCTTCTGATTACTGATAGATTATTGTTAGTTAGTTGTACTTACTGTTACTACTTACTCTTACTGTACTAGGAGTCTAGGACACTCAGTCAGACAGTCACTGTGTTCATAGGCTACTAGCTCCTGCGTGCGGTCACTCACTGTCTGAGTGTACACACACCACCCACACTCCATTTCCTTCTGATCGCTGATTGATTATTGTAATTAGTTAGTTCTACTTACTGTTACTACTTACTCTTACTGTACTAGGAGTCTAGGACACTCAGTCACTGTGTTCATAGGCTACTAGCTCCTGCGTGCGTGCACTCACTGTCTGAGTGTACACACACCACCCACACTCCATTTCCTTCTGATCGCTGATTGATTATTGTAATTAGTTAGTTCTACTTACTGTTACTACTTACTCTTACTGTACTAGGAGTCTAGGACACTCAGTCACTGTGTTCATAGGCTACTAGCTCCTGCGTGCGGTCACTCACTGTCTGAGTGTACACACACCACCCACACTCCATTTCCTTCTGATCGCTGATTGATTATTGTAATTAGTTAGTTCTACTTACTGTTACTACTTACTCTTACTGTACTAGGAGTCTAGGACACTCAGTCACTGTGTGTTCATAGGCTACTAGCTCCTGCGTGCGGTCACTCACTGTCTGAGTGTACACACACCACCCACACTCCATTTCCTTCTGATCGCTGATTGATTATTGTAATTAGTTAGTTCTACTTACTGTTACTACTTACTCTTACTGTACTAGGAGTCTAGGACACTCAGTCACTGTGTTCATAGGCTACTAGCTCCTGCGTGCGGGCACTCACTGTCTGAGTGTACACACACCACCCACACTCCATTTCCTTCTGATCGCTGATTGATTATTGTAATTAGTTAGTTCTACTTACTGTTACTACTTACTCTTACTGTACTAGGAGTCTAGGACACTCAGTCACTGTGTGTTCATAGGCTACTAGCTCCTGCGTGCGGTCACTCACTGTCTGAGTGTACACACACCACCCACACTCCATTTCCTTCTGATCGCTGATTGATTATTGTAATTAGTTAGTTCTACTTACTGTTACTACTTACTCTTACTGTACTAGGAGTCTAGGACACTCAGTCACTGTGTTCATAGGCTACTAGCTCCTGCGTGCGGGCACTCACTGTCTGAGTGTACACACACCACCCACACTCCATTTCCTTCTGATCGCTGATTGATTATTGTAATTAGTTAGTTCTACTTACTGTTACTACTTACTCTTACTGTACTAGGAGTCTAGGACACTCAGTCACTGTGTGTTCATAGGCTACTAGCTCCTGCGTGCGGTCACTCACTGTCTGAGTGTACACACACCACCCACACTCCATTTCCTTCTGATCGCTGATTGATTATTGTAATTAGTTAGTTCTACTTACTGTTACTACTTACTCTTACTGTACTAGGAGTCTAGGACACTCAGTCACTGTGTTCATAGGCTACTAGCTCCTGCGTGCGGGCACTCACTGTCTGAGTGTACACACACCACCCACACTCCATTTCCTTCTGATCGCTGATTGATTATTAGTTAGTTCTACTTACTGTTACTACTTACTCTTACTGTACTAGGAGTCTAGGACACTCAGTCACTGTGTGTCCATAGGCTACTAGCTCCTGCGTGCGGTCACTCACTGTCTGAGTGTACACACACCACCCACACTCCATTTCCTTCTGATCGCTGATTGATTATTGTAATTAGTTAGTTCTACTTACTGTTACTACTTACTCTTACTGTACTAGGAGTCTAGGACACTCAGTCACTGTGTTCATAGGCTACTAGCTCCTGCGTGCGGGCACTCACTGTCTGAGTGTACACACACCACCCACACTCCATTTCCTTCTGATCGCTGATTGATTATTAGTTAGTTCTACTTACTGTTACTACTTACTCTTACTGTACTAGGAGTCTAGGACACTCAGTCACTGTGTGTTCATAGGCTACTAGCTCCTGCGTGCGGTCACTCACTGTCTGAGTGTACACACACCACCCACACTCCATTTCCTTCTGATCGCTGATTGATTATTGTAATTAGTTAGTTCTACTTACTGTTACTACTTACTCTTACTGTACTAGGAGTCTAGGACACTCAGTCACTGTGTTCATAGGCTACTAGCTCCTGCGTGCGGGCACTCACTGTCTGAGTGTACACACACCACCCACACTCCATTTCCTTCTGATCGCTGATTGATTATTGTAATTAGTTAGTTCTACTTACTGTTACTACTTACTCTTACTGTACTAGGAGTCTAGGACACTCAGTCACTGTGTGTTCATAGGCTACTAGCTCCTGCGTGCGGTCACTCACTGTCTGAGTGTACACACACCACCCACACTCCATTTCCTTCTGATCGCTGATTGATTATTGTAATTAGTTAGTTCTACTTACTGTTACTACTTACTCTTACTGTACTAGGAGTCTAGGACACTCAGTCACTGTGTTCATAGGCTACTAGCTCCTGCGTGCGGGCACTCACTGTCTGAGTGTACACACACCACCCACACTCCATTTCCTTCTGATCGCTGATTGATTATTAGTTAGTTCTACTTACTGTTACTACTTACTCTTACTGTACTAGGAGTCTAGGACACTCAGTCACTGTGTGTCCATAGGCTACTAGCTCCTGCGTGCGGTCACTCACTGTCTGAGTGTACACACACCACCCACACTCCATTTCCTTCTGATCGCTGATTGATTATTGTAATTAGTTAGTTCTACTTACTGTTACTACTTACTCTTACTGTACTAGGAGTCTAGGACACTCAGTCACTGTGTTCATAGGCTACTAGCTCCTGCGTGCGGGCACTCACTGTCTGAGTGTACACACACCACCCACACTCCATTTCCTTCTGATCGCTGATTGATTATTAGTTAGTTCTACTTACTGTTACTACTTACTCTTACTGTACTAGGAGTCTAGGACACTCAGTCACTGTGTGTTCATAGGCTACTAGCTCCTGCGTGCGGGCACTCACTGTCTGAGTGTACACACACCACCCACACTCCATTTCCTTCTGATCGCTGATTGATTATTAGTTAGTTCTACTTACTGTTACTACTTACTCTTACTGTACTAGGAGTCTAGGACACTCAGTCACTGTGTTCATAGGCTACTAGCTCCTGCGTGCGGGCACTCACTGTCTGAGTGTACACACACTAAATTTACTTGTGATTACTACTGATTATTGTAACTGCTAGTTGTACTTCCTGACTGTTACTACTTACTTACTGTACTAGGGGACACTCACTCAGTCACCTCACCAACCAACCCACTCCATTAAAGTACCCCACTTTTCACCCGCCCTTTTAAAAAACTTTTGTCTATACGCCCAAAACATTGAAGATGTCTGGAAGTGGCAGCCAGCGCGGTTTGGGCAAGGGGAAGGGCAGCAAGGGAATCAGGAGGAGAGGGAGCAGCATTGTGGCAAGCCGCGGCCGCGGGCGCGCCACCATGCACAGTTCCGCAGCAGCAGCAGCAGCGTCAGTGGCTAACATTCCTCCCATAGCCACTGGCCGTGGACGCCTTGGGCGCCGCCCAGCAGGAGCATCTGCAACTCACGCTGCAGAGACACAGCAGCAGCAGCGTGTAGCACCTGCTCCCATTTTCCTCCAGCCGGGTCGGAAACGTCCCATTGAGGAAAAGGATGCAGACACTGTGGTGCAACTCATGACGGAGGATGAGCAGCCCGCCATCAGCTCTGCATCCGAGGCCTCCACCCTCACCACCACCACCACCCCTGTTCGCAGCAGCCGCCCAGCAGGGTCTGGGGAGGAGGCCAGTTCACCGTCACTCGCCGACCTGTCATTCAGCAGTCTTTTGACCCCAGGCATCATGAGTAAATTGTCTGCTGTTGTTGGCGATCTTGAGGAGGAGATGCTGATGGGCACTTTGGGGGATGAGGGATTGGACAGCAAGACTGTGGCGACAGTCAAGCAGCCCATCCATGCATCAGGAGAGGAGTTTGGGGGGTCCTCATCCCAGCAGGACATGTTTCAGGAGGGGGAGGATGATGATGACCCGGTGACAGACAGAGACTGGGTGCCACCACCTCCAGGGGATGTCGTCCTCAGCAGCTCTGAGGAGGAGGAGGAGGATGCGCTTGTGGGCCTTGCAAGGAGGCGCATCATTGCAAGCATTGGCAGCGTCCCACACCCTGCTGGTGTCTCAGGCTCAGCAGCAGCAGCATCAGCCAGTACCACCACCAGCCGCACCCAAGCCCCCCCCCCAACCACCACAGGGAGACAGGCAGCAGCGCTTCCATGCCGTAGGGGGATGTTTCTGTCACCAATCTGGCGCTTTTTCACCATGCCCACTGTGTACAGCAAGTACGCCACTTGCAACCACTGTCAGCGGAAGTTGAGCAGAGGTGCAGACCCCTTAAAGTTCAGCACCAGCTCGCTCATCAACCACCTTGCGGCTAAACATTTCCACCAGCATGAGGAGTTCCAGAGGCTGAAGGCATCTGGTGCTGGCAGTGGCACCACACCCATCACTGCACAGCCTTCAGCAGCAGCAGCAGCAACAGCAGCCACCCGCCCTCCTGCTCCTCCAGCAGCACCAGCAGGAGTGCGGAAACGCACTGCTCCTCCCCCCTCTGCAACTCCTGCCGCCGACACTGAGGCCTGTTCTGGCAGCCAGTCCTCAGTGGCCTCCTCTGCTGTGTCTGCTGATTCCCGTGTCAGCAAAAGGCCACGCCAGAGCCTTTTGAGCGAGTCCTTCCAGGGGGTGGTTAGGGCTCTGCCTCCCAGCAGCCGTCGCGTGCGGCAGCTGAACGGCTTGCTGGCACGGGCCATGTGCTCCCAACTCCTGCCGTACACGCTCGTGCAGGAGGGGAGCGACATTCGTGCGCTGCTTGCTTGCGCAGCCCCAGACTGGCAGCTCCCCAGCAGACACTTTTTCTCCCGCAAGGCCATTCCTGCACTGCACCGCTTTGTGATGGCCAATGTGGAGCGAGGGCTGGAGCACGCGGTTGGTGAAAGGGTCCACGTCACCATGGACTCCTGGAGCAGCCGCTTCGGGACAGGCCGCTACCTGTCCTTCACTGTCCACTGGGTCAGCTTGGTGGAAGGGGGTGAGGATGGGAGAGCAGCAGCGGGCACAGCAGCAGCAGCAACACAGTGGGTGGTGCCACCCCGCAGGGTCAGGGGAACTGCAGCAGGTTCCTCCGATCCTCTGCCATCCTCCGGCACACCTGGCCAAACCCCCCGCCTCAGCAGCAGCGTGAAGGCCCGCCACTGCCAAGCGCTGCTGCACTTGGTCAGCCTTGGGAAGACCAAGCTGACGGCAACCCATGTGTTGGCCAAACTCCAGGAGCAGGAGAGGATTTGGCTGACCCCCAGAGGCCTCAGAGTCGGAGAGGTGGTGGCCGACAATGGGGCCAATCTGGTTGCCGCAATACACAGGGGAAACCTGACCCACATCCCCTGTCTTGCCCACGTGCTGAACCTGGTGGTGCAGAAGTTCCTGCGCACCTACCAGGGGATGGGCGAACTGCTGGAAACGGCAAGGAATGTTGTGCGTCACTTCCGGCGCTCGGCTGCAGCCTGTGCGAGCCTGGAAGACGTGCAAAAGGAGCTGGATCTGCCACGCCATCGGCTGATCCTTGACGTTCCGACTCGCTGGAACTCCACCCTGGCGATGTTGGAGCGTCTGGTTGAACAGAGGCACGCTGTCAAACAGTACCTTGCCCTGGCCACTGTTTCCGCAGCTCTGAGAAGGGACAAGACCAGCAACTTCCCGTCCATCGTCCCCGATGATGACTGGAGGCACATGCAGCAGGTGTGCTTAGTGCTGGCTCCCTTCCTGCAGGCCACAAACATGGTGAGCAGGGACCATGCTATGGTCTGCGAGTGGGTGCCCCTGGTTTCTCTGCTGAACAGGGCCCTCGATGCTTTGCTGGAACAGGGAGCGGCAGCCTTGGACCAGCAGGAGCGGCAACCAGCTGCGCAGTCCACCTCTGAGGGGGAGGAGGAGGAGGACTTGGTGGAGGTCCCTGACCTGGCTGCTGATGAGGGGGATCAGCACAGCGCAGCTGAGTTGGTGCGGGGGTGGAGAGAGGATGAGGCGGCAGAGGAGGAGGATGAGGACAGCACTGACGTCGATGTGCCAGCAGACGTGGCCCGCCTCTTCCCAATGGCAGCGCACATGCTGACGTGCCTGCGCAGGGACCCCAGGGTGATCCAGATGAAGCAGAGGGAGGACATCTGGATCAGCATGATGTTGGACCCACGCCTCAAGGGGAAGTTGAGCCAGTTCCTGCCGCCTGCAGGAGGAGACCCAGCGCAACAAATAAGGAGCTTGCAGCAGGCCCTTGTTGAGCGCTTGGAGGAAGCCTTCCCCCAGCCTTCCACCCCCACTGTCCAGCAGCCAGCACAGAGGCAGCAGCAGGTGCCTGCATCCAGCAGCAGCAAGCGCCCCACAGACCTGCTGTCTCTCAGCCACGAGCTCTACAGGACTGTAGAGGCTCCGGCAGCAGTGACTAGAGAGGAGATGCATGCAGCAGCATCCTCCTCCGGTCACAGCCAGCGCCTGACCCGCATGGTGGCTGACTACATGGGGTCGTACAGCGGGCTTGACAGCGATGCCCCCGTTGATCCCATGGAGTATTGGGTCAAGCGCATGGAGATCTGGAGCGAGCTGGCGCAGTACGCCCTGGAAGTGCTGTCCTGCCCCCCTTCCAGCGTGCTGTCCGAGCGCTGCTTCAGTGCAGCTGGTGGCGTGGTCACCGAGAAACGCTCACGTCTGTCTCACAAGTCTGTGGACAGACTGACGTTTCTCAAGATGAACCAGGCGTGGGTGGAAGGCGAGTTCCTGGCCCCTGTTGTCGGCGAGAGGGGGACATGAACTGGCTGCCGGAACCATCGTTAATGTGCCTTACCACCCTTTACCACCTCCTGGCTCCTGCTCACTAAGCCAGCCTGGTTCACTTTGACTATTACGTCGCCTGCAGCCACACATTTTACACCTACAGTGGGCTGCTGTGTACTGCCCTTCTGCTGTCTGTCTGTGTTTCCCACTGCCAGGGTACACAGATGATTTACCTTCTGCTGCCACTCTGCCACCAGCTATTACGTCAAACAATAGCTATATTGGTTGCAAAACCAAAAACCAAAAAACCATAAAAAAAAAAAAAAGGTTTAATTTTTCTGAGGTGCCCGGGTTGAAAACTGTGTTGTCCCAGTTGTGTATTGGACACAATGTGGGCTGCACGACCGCTGTCTGGGACCTCCTGTTGTGTTTATTTACAGCCCTGGTATCACCGCTAGGTACCAGGGCTATTATGTCACGCTGCCTACCTGCTGCCACACTCACACTGCTCCTCCATACCTCCTCCTGCTGCTGCTGCTGCTGTCTGTCTGTGTTTCCCACTGCCAGGGTACACAGATGATTTACCTTCTGCTGCCACTCTGCCACCAGCTATTACGTCAAACAATAGCTGCTCGCCTACTCCTCCATTCCTCCTCCTGCTGCTGCTGTCTGTCTGTGTTTCCCACTGCCAGGGTACACAGATGATTTACCTTCTGCTGCCACTCTGCCACCAGCTATTACGTCAAACAATAGCTATATTGGTTGCAAAACCAAAACCAAACAAACCATTAAAAAAAAAAAAGGTTTAATTTTTCTGAGGTGCCCGGGTTGAAAACTGTGTTGTCCCAGTTGTGTATTGGACACAATGTGGGCTGCACGACCGCTGTCTGGGACCTCCTGTTGTGTTTATTTACAGCCCTGGTATCACCGCTAGGTACCAGGGCTATTATGTCACGCTGCCTACCTGCTGCCACACTCACACTGCTCCTCCATACCTCCTCCTGCTGCTGCTGCTGCTGTCTGTCTGTGTTTCCCACTGCCAGGGTACACAGATGATTTACCTTCTGCTGCCACTCTGCCACCAGCTATTACGTCAAACAATAGCTGCTCGCCTACTCCTCCATTCCTCCTCCTGCTGCTGCTGTCTGTCTGTGTTTCCCACTGCCAGGGTACACAGATGATTTACCTTCTGCTGCCACTCTGCCACCAGCTATTACGTCAAACAATAGCTATATTGGTTGCAAAACCAAAACCAAACAAACCATTAAAAAAAAAAAAAGGTTTAATTTTTCTGAGGTGCCCGGGTTGAAAACTGTGTTGTCCCAGTTGTGTATTGGACACAATGTGGGCTGCACGACCGCTGTCTGGGACCTCCTGTTGTGTTTATTTACAGCCCTGGTATCACCGCTAGGTACCAGGGCTATTATGTCACGGCGAGCTGCCTGCCTCATTGACTGCCTGCTGCCACACACTCATCCTCCTCCTCCTGCTGCTGAATTTACCTCCTGCTGTCTTTGTGTTTCCACTGCCAGGGAGCACATACAATGGCGCTTCCAACATGCGTGCGCCCACCAGCTATTTGTTACGCTCAAAAATAGCTGCATTTCTTTAAAAAAAAATTGAAAAGAGAAATACGTGAAGAAGAATAAGACTATATTGAAAAGGGAGGAGGAGGAGGAGGAGGAGGAGGAGGAGGAGGAGGAGGAGGAGGAGGAGGAGGAGGAGGAGGAGGAGGAGGAGGAGGAGGAGGAGGAGGAGGAGGAGGAGGAGGAGGAGGAGGAGGAGGAGGAGGAGGAGGAGGAGGAGGAGGAGGAGGAGGAGGAGGAGGAGGAGGAGGAGGAGGAGGAGGAGGAGGAGGAGGAGGAGGAGGAGGAGGAGGAGGAGGAGGAGGAGGAGGAGGAGGAGGAGGAGGAGGAGGAGGAGGAGGAGGAGGAGGAGGAGGAGGAGGAGGAGGAGGAGGAGGAGGAGGAGGAGGAGGAGGAGGAGGAGGAGGAGGAGGAGGAGGAGGAGGAGGAGGAGGAGGAGGAGGAGGAGGAGGAGGAGGAGGAGGAGGAGGAGGAGGAGGAGGAGGAGGAGGAGGAGGAGGAGGAGGAGGAGGAGGAGGAGGAGGAGGAGGAGGAGGAGGAGGAGGAGGAGGAGGAGGAGGAGGAGGAGGAGGAGGAGGAGGAGGAGGAGGAGGAGGAGGAGGAGGAGGAGGAGGAGGAGGAGGAGGAGGAGGAGGAGGAGGAGGAGGAGGAGGAGGAGGAGGAGGAGGAGGAGGAGGAGGAGGAGGAGGAGGAGGAGGAGGAGGAGGAGGAGGAGGAGGAGGAGGAGGAGGAGGAGGAGGAGGAGGAGGAGGAGGAGGAGGAGGAGGAGGAGGAGGAGGAGGAGGAGGAGGAGGAGGAGGAGGAGGAGGAGGAGGAGGAGGAGGAGGAGGAGGAGGAGGAGGAGGAGGAGGAGGAGGAGGAGGAGGAGGAGGAGGAGGAGGAGGAGGAGGAGGAGGAGGAGGAGGAGGAGGAGGAGGAGGAGGAGGACTACTGAACAAAATTAAGGACACAACTTCTCTTTCCACATTTTTTTTTTTAAAGGAACATCCCCACATAATCACTTGCTGTTGTTACTTGGAAAAAAAGAGGTTTCTTGCATCATTCACCCTCAAAACAAGTGTTGGAAGCTATTTAAGGCCAATTCGAATAGTCAGCTCGAATAGTTAGCTCGAATACCGACTCGAATAGTGAGCTCGAAGTCCGAGGTCGAATCGAATAGTAAAAATTATTCGACTCGAATATTCGAATGACCTCGAATAATTTACTATTCGAATTCGACCAAACTCGAATTTTAAAAAGGGGTATTTGAGCACCACTAGTATTGTACAGATAAAATTGTCAAGGATGAATCCCCAGTAGTTTTCAAAGACTTAATGGGATGGATGCGCTCGGAGATGTCTTCAGCCATAAAAGAAATTAAGGATTCTGCTATAGCATCATCCTCATCAGCTGTAGCAGATCCTATGGAAGACATTCCCCCTTTGGAGGGCACTTCCCCTATGGAGGGCACTTCGGCTATTCCTGATGTCACTGTCCCTATACCTTCCCTATCTGTTCCTAAGAGAAAGAGGGGAGAGGATTCAGAGGAGTCAGAAAATTCTGGGGAGGAGGGTGAAATATCTTCCTTTGAAGAGATTTCCGCTGAGGATACATCTGATAGACCAGACAAAGGGCAGAAATTTGCTTTTTCTCCGGACCTAATGAAGAATCTGTTATCTGATATGCATACGGCTATGGGTATTACAGTTGAACAGAGGACTTTGACACCCTTGGATCAGATGTACGAAGGTTTGTCAGATCCCCAGTCCAGTTTTATCCCAGTTCATTCTTCTCTAAAAAATATGATTAAGAACGAGTGGGATGAACCTGAAAAGAGAGCCTTTTGGCCTCAGTCATTAAATCATAGATACCCGTTTTGTGCGGAGGACCAGAAATTCTGGGGTACATCTCCCAAGCTTGACCCATCTTTTTCCAGGGTGTCAAAGAAAACAGATTTGCAGTTCGAAAATTTTGGAAACTTAAAGGATCCAATTGACAAAAAAGCGGATAATCTCCTCAGAAGAGCATGGGAGTCCTCATCACTAACTTTTAAACCTGCAGTAGCTTCAACAGCAGTGGGTAGGTCCCTGAAATACTGGTTGATGGAAACACAGGACAAGATTGCTTCTGGTGTTCCTAGGGAGGAGATATTGACCACCTGAGCGGTCTGGACGAGCTCAGCTCGTCCAGTACCGCCGGAGGTCGCCGCTCAGGCCCTGCTGGGCCGATTTTCATCAAATAAAAAGCAGCACACGCAGCCGGCACTTTGCCAGCCGCGTGTGCTGCCTGATCGCCGCCGCTCTGCGGCGATCCGCCGCGAGCAGCGGCGAAAGAGGGTCCCCCCAGCCGCCTGAGCCCAGCGTAGCCGGAACAAAAAGTTCCGGCCAGCGCTAAGGGCTGGATCGGAGGCGGCTGACGTCAGGACGTCGGCTGGCGTCGATGACGTCACTCCGCTCGTCGCTATGGCGACGATATAAGCAAAACAAGGAAGGCCGCTCATTGCGGCCTTCCTTGTTTATTCTGGGCGCCGGAGGCGATCGGAAGATCGCCTCCGGAGCGCCCTCTAGTGGGCTTTCATGCAGCCAACTTTCAGTTGGCTGCATGAAATAGTTTTTTTTTTATTTAAAAAAAACCCTCCCGCAGCCACCCTGGCGATTTAATCAGAACGCCAGGGTGGTTAAAGGACTTTCCAAAACTATTCAATTCCACCAATTATCTCACTGATGCAGCAGATGATACGGTGAAGTTGACAGCCAGGACCACGGCTTTAGTAAATTCTGCTAGACGTGGTATATTGGTAAAGACGTGGCAGGGAGATAACTCTTCCCGCTCTAAATTATGTAGTCTACCTTGTGAGGGGGAATTTCTTTTTGGCTCTAAGTTAGAGCAGACTTTGGAAAGAACTGCTGATGCTAAAAAGAATTTTCCTGTTAAAAGGAGGACCTTTCCACCCAAACGCTCCTTTCGTTCCTCTAAACCTGAACAAGACCCCAAGACTTCATCGAGAAAGAGATGGGGTCCAAGTAGGCCTCAGAAAGCCAAATCAAATTTTGCCCATACCTCCCAGCAAAATAAACAATGACGTCAGGATCCCGGTGGGGGGAAGACTGGCCCATTTTTACGAGCAGTGGCTCCTTCTTCCTCAAAATCTCTGGTTACAGAAAATTGTGTTAGAAGGGTATGCCATAGAATTTCAGTTCCCCCCCCCTCGAAGGTTCTGGGTAAATCAAAGGCCAAAGACAGAGATTCAAACAATGGCATTACAAAACGAAGTGACTGTTACTACAAAAAAGAGTTATCAGAGAGGTCCCATCATGCCAGAGGGGTCAGGGATATTATTCACCGGTCTTTCTTGTAAAAAAAGCCTCAGGGGGAGTTCCGCTTCATCCTCAATCTGAAAGGGTTGAACAAGGCCGTAAAATATCGAAGATTCAGGATGGACAATATCACCTCTGTTATAAGTCTGTTACAGAAGGATTGCTTCCTGGCATCATTGGATCTCAAGGACGCCTATCTACACATCCCGATAGAGCTACAGTCTCAGCAGTTCCTAAGGTTTGCCATCAGCATTCAGGAAGAGGTAAGGCACTTCCAGTTTAACGCTTTACCTTTTGGATTAGCCTCGGCTCCTTGGTTGTTCACGAAGGTCATGTCCGAGGTCTTAGCTGTTTTGAGGAAAAGATCTATTAATGTTTTGGCCTACCTGGATGATCTTTTGTTTTGGGGTGATTCAGTAAATTCCTTGAAAATCCAGATTAATTCAGCTCTGGAATTGCTCCAATCTCTAGGATGGCTTATTAACTGGTCTAAATCATCTATTCAACCTAAACAGACTATGGAATATTTAGGTTTTGTTATTTCTACTTGTGATGAGAAAGTGTTTTTGCCTCAGAGAAAGATAACTGCTATTCTTAATACTGTTCTTTCTTTTCAGACCACAGGTGCCATTACGCTAAGAAGGGCTATGTCGGTTCTAGGCCTTCTAACCTCCTCCTTCCCTGCAGTCCAGTGGGGACAACTCCATTCAAGAATACTGCAAAATTGGATCCTAAAGAATTGGAACAGAAAGGTGACGTCCTTAGAAAGAAGATTGCTAATTCCTTTCAGAGTAAAGGCAGCTCTCAGCTGGTGGCAGAATCCAGTTCGTCTGTCCGAAGGTCGACCGTGGTTTTCTCCAGTCGAAAAAATCATGACAACAGACGCCAGCTCCTGGGGATGGGGGGCTCATATAGACTCACTACCAGCACAGGGTCAGTGGTCCACTTTGATGAAAGGAAGATCGTCAAACAGCAGAGAGTTACAGGCAGTATGGATGGGCCTACTTCACTTTTGCAATTACATCAGCCACTGTCATGTTCTAGTACGTTCAGACAACGCCAGTGTAGTGGCGTACATCAACAGGCAAGGAGGAACGAAAAGTCATCTTTTATGGTCTCAGACCTCAAAAATCCTATTGTGGGCGGAGAAAAATCTAAAATCCATCAGAGCAGTGCATCTGAGGGGTGTAAACAATTATCTTGCGGATTACTTAAGCAGATCGGCTCTAAAGCAGGACGAGTGGACCCTGAACTCGGAGGTTTTCCAGGAGATCTGCATGACATGGGCACATCCAGAAGTGGATCTATTTGCAAGGAGGAGCAACGCAAGGTGTCAACTCTTTTGTTCCCTATGGCCCCAGGACAGGCCATGGGCGATAGATGCCTTTTCGATAGATTGGAGCATCATACTAATGTATGCTTTTCCCCCTCTATCCCAGATCCCGAAGGTTCTCAGCAAGATTTGTCGAGACAGGGCTCGATTAATTCTGATAGTTCCATTTTGGCCGAAAAGACCGTGGTTCAGTCTATTACAGAGGTTATCGATCAGTCCTCCGTTGCTTTTACCTCAACGTCCGGATCTATTGCAGCAGGGGCCAGTTTTTCATCCAAATCTTCAGCAGATGCGTCTCTCTGCATGGAACCTGAGTGGAACATTTTGAAGTCTAAGGGGTTTTCAGATGGTCTTTCGGAAACCTTGATTCAAAGTCGAAAGAAAGTGACAAGAGTAATTTATCAGAAGGCCTGGCGAGTCTATAATAGCTGGTGTTTGGAGAGATCTATGAATGTTCATTCATCGACATCAGTTTTAGAATTCCTGCAGGCAGGGTTTGAAAAAGGACTGAGTATTAGTACATTAAAAGTTCAGACAGCGGCAATCAGTGTTTTCCTACAAAGAAGACTAGCCCAGGAGGAGTTCATTCTTCGTTTTTTTCAGGCAATTAAGAGGTTACGTCCAGTGTTGGTTCCGAGAACCCCGTCTTGGGATTTAAACATAGTCTTACAGGCTATGTGTGGTCCTCCCTTTGAACCAATTGACCAAGTTTCGGAAAAATTGTTATCCTTGAAGATGGCATTTCTTCTTGCGATTACTTCGGCAAGAAGGGTAGGAGAGTTACAGGCTTTGTCAATTAAGCCTCCCTACTGTATTATTTCAGAAGACAAGGTTACTTTGAGGCCAGATATTGCCTTCCTTCCAAAAGTAGTTTCAACTTTTCACAGAACTCAGGAGATATTTCTTCCTTCATTTTGTGAGAAACAGTCTAATGAAAAAGAGAAACAGCTTCATTGTCTGGATGTCAGAAGGTGTCTACTTCAATACTTGGAGAGGTCTAAATCATGGAGGAAGACAGATGCTTTGTTCATCCTGTTTGCTGGAAAGAATAGGGGGCTCCGTGCATCAAAGCCAACTATTGCTAGATGGATAAGACAGGCTATTCTAATGGCATATCAATCACAGGGTAAGGTCCTTCCAACATCTGTCAAAGCTCATTCTACAAGAAGTGTCGCAACCTCATGGGCAGAGAGGGCTGGAGCTTCCATCGAGCAGATTTGTAGAGCGGCTACCTGGTCCAGCCAGAACACATTTGTAAAACATTACAGACTAAATTTATTATCAAGTGGTGATCTAGCCTTTGGTAGAAAAGTTCTACAGGCAGTAGTCCCACCCTAATGAGAATCTTGTTTATCGTCTCAGAGGAGGGGTGCTGTCCCAGGGACGCTCTGGGAAAGACCACACTTACCTTCGGTAAGGTCTTTTCCAGTAGTCCAGGGGACAGCACCCCTACTTCCCACCCTATGTGGGAAACTATTAAGAAGAAATTTTGCAAGCATCGTATGGTGAGTCCGGGTCATCTTTGTTATTACTGAGGATCATTGTAAGTGGCTTGTATTTATACATGTACTGCTGTCCATTATGCAAATTTGTTTGTTTAATAGCTTCCTGTCCAGAATTGGGAGGGGAGACAAGTCTCAGAGGAGGGGTGCTGTCCCCTGGACTACTGGAAAAGACCTTACCGAAGGTAAGTGTGGTCTTTTTTACTAGGAACAGATTTCCCATAGATTTCAGTATGAAATTGAAAATCGATCTGATGGCATTTTGTTTCCATCAGATTTCCATTCGGTCCAATACAAATTGATAAGCCATCTGGACCATCGAAATCGGCCGCAAATCGATCGATCAAAAATCGGCTGAGTGTATGGGCCCCTTAAGCTACATCACAATGCACAGTGCTCAATATGCAGGGATTTGCATGCTATAACCGCACAACAGCTTACACAGGAAGCATAGGTTTCTCACTAGTTAATGCAGGTAAAGTACTGATAGTTTACTCCTCTGGCCACATTCCCGTGCAGCCTGGATGATGGTGTGGGGTTGCAGCCATGCACAAGCAAGTCACAGATGACACGCAATTCCCTCATTGAACAGGCAGCAGCTTACACAGGAAGCATAGATGTCACCAGTTAATGCAGGTACAGTACTGATGGTGTGCTTCTCTGTCCACATATCTGTGTAGCCTTGATGATAGTGTAGAGTTGCAGCCATGCACAAGCAAGTCACAGATGACAGGCAGTTCCCTTTGTAATTGGGCAGCAGCTTACCCATGAAGCATAGGCCTCACCAGCTGGTGCTTTTGAGGTAATCCACACAGGCTCAGAGTAGCATGCAGATATTGAGCAGACTACAAGTGGCTTCCAACCTGACCACTGCTCATGGGTCTCCGACTGACGTATGATGCATACATATAGCCGGATACAGAATACCTCGGGGTGCATTATGGTTGGCTCGCTCTAGCCTGCCAGGGAAGCTATATTTAGCATGAAGCCCTAGATCACCAAATGTGTCATACGGAGATTGAGGAGGAAAGCCCTAGACACTAGGGAACTGTATAGGAGAGGGAGGGGAGAAGCGTTAGACACCAGGGAACTTCTAGAAGGGAAGGAGGTGGCCCTTAGACAATGAGGTTGGCCCACAACTTGGTCCCAGTGTTCAATTTAGGCCCACTTTGTCTTTGAATTTGACGGCCCTGTCCTGGGGAAAACACTGGAGAACATTGGAAGGTCCAAGTAACTTTTCTCCTTAAAGTGTACCTGAGATGAATTCATAGCCTGTATATATAGTTACCAGGGGTTTCCTCCAGCCCCATGAACTCTGTGGGGTTCCTCGTCCTTCTCCTCAGCTGCTCCGTTCTGCAGCTATCTGGCCCGGTAATGCACCCAGTCGTCCCCTTCAGTGCATGCTCGACGCAGACGCAGAACTCTCCTAGCTGCTGGAGCTTGGCAAGGGAGAAGATAGCAGCAGAACGGAGGGGCCAAGGAGGACGGCTAGGGACTCCATGGAGCTCGGGCTGGAGGAAGCCCTGGGAAAGTAGGCTATGAATTCACCTCAAGTTCTCTTTAAAAGGAACCTGAGCAGTGAGGTAAATTTAAAATTGGTACTCACCTGGGGCCCCCTCCAGCCCACTGTAGGCTGCGAGGTCCCCCGGCGTCCTCCTGGCTCCGTTCTCGGTCCCTCTTTCGGCTCCGTTACGGCAACACTCCCGCTGAGTGTCGGGCCTTGACTTCCTGATCGGTGACGCTACTCGTCATCACGGAGGCCGGCATGACAATACTGCGCATGCGCGGTTCATAGTTAGAAAACTGCGCATGAGCAGTTCTGTCACGCCAGCTACTGCAATGACGTGTAGCGGCCGGCGTGATGACGAGGAGCATCACCGATCAGGAAGTCGAGGCCTGACACTCAGCGGGCGAGTCACCGGTAACTGAGCCGCCAGAACGGAGCCAGGAGGACGCCAGGGGACCTCGCAGCCTACTGTGGGCTGGAGGGAGCCCCAGGTGAGTACCAATTTTAAATTTACCCCACTGCTCAGGGCTGGGGTGCCTGGCACCTGGGTGCAAGATTTTCTCTGGCGCCCATGGGAGCGGTTAAATTAACTGCGCCTAACCACCAGGGCCGGCCCGCTCATGAGGCGGGGTGAAACTTTTGCCTCAGGCGGCAAAATTCCAGGGGCGGCACCCGCCCGTCCGTGGGTGCGGGGAGCCGGCCGCCGAGCTGGAGGGGTAGCTGGCAGGACGGGGGTATTGGGCCTAGCGGCGGGGAGGGGGGTCAGACCCCCCCTCCCTCGCCTGGGTCCCCCAAACTGCGCTACCCTCCAGCCTTAAATACAAGCAGCCGCTATGTGTAAGAGGCACGGGCGGGTAGGACTCACCTCTTCCTCGTTCCAAGCGTGCGCTTCACTGACGTCACTTCCTGCAACGCTGCAGGAAGTGACGTCAGTGGAGCGCACGCTTGGAACGAGGAAGAGGTGAGTCCTACCCGCCCGTGCCTCTTACACATAGCGGCTGCTTGTATTTAAGGCTGGAGGGTAGCGCAGTTCGGGGGACCCAGGCGAGGGAGGGGGGGTACGACCCCCTCCCCGCCGCTAGGCCCAATACCCCCGTCCTGCCAGCTACCCCTCCAGCTCGGCGGCCCCCCAGAGCGCGCCCCCCACCGGGGGGGGGGGGGTGGCGGCGGCAGAAATTTTTTTTTTGCCTCAGGCGGCAAATAGTCTAGGGCCGGCCCTGCTAACCACATAACCACACCCATGTCCTGCCTAATCACACCCACACCTTCCACCTCTTTACGCATGCATGTGATACCCCATTCCTACCCCTCTTCCATGGGCTTGCTCCTGGCTGGCTTTGGCTGCCTGCGAGTCTGCTAGTCTCTGGACTGATTCAGGTTGAGAGGCTCTGCGAGTGCGATGCAGTCACACACTGCGTATTCATGGCTGCCTGCAGCCGCCCTACTCTCGCTCGCTGTCGTCGGCTCCTCCCCCTGCCAAGCCCAAGTGTGAGGTGGGCTGCCTGTATCTTTCCCATTGCGCCGCGCAGCCTGCCAGTGTTGCCAACCTTTCACGTTATTTTTTTACTGACAAATACCTAAAAATTTACTGACCAGAGATTATTTTTACTGACAATTTCCCCACTAAATGCACATAAGAGACAACGTTTCACCAGTAAATGCACGTAATGACAGACAGCCTTTCACCAGTAAATGCACATAAGAGACAGCTTTTCCCCAGTAAATGCACATAATAAGAGACCGCTTTTCACCAGTAAATGCACATAAGAGACCGCTTTTCACCAGTAAATGCACATAATAAGAGACCGCTTTTCACCAGTAAATGCACATAAGAAGAAACCGCTTTTCACCAGTAAATGCACATAAGAGACAGCTTTTCACCAGTAAATGCACATAATAAGAGACTGCTTTTCACCAGTAAATGCACATAATGACAAACAGCCAGTGTCCCCTGTATATGTAGCCAGCCTGGACCCCCTTTAGGTAGTGAGTGACAGGGAGCCCTTTAGGCAGTGAGTGACAGGGAGCCCCTTTAGGCAGTGAGTGAGTGACAGGGAGCCCCTTTAGGCAGTGAGTGAGTGACAGGGAGCCCCTTTAGGTAGTGAGTGAGTGACAGGGAGCCCCTTTAGGTAGTGGGTGAGTGACAGGGAGCCCCGTTTAGATAGTGACAGGGACCCCTTTAGGCAGTGAGTGACAGCCCCTTTAGGCAGTGAGTGACAGGGACCCCTTTAGGCAGTGAGTGTCAGGGACCCCTTTAGGCAGTGAGTGTCAGGGTGCCCTTTAGGCAGTGAGTGACAGGAAGACCCTTTAGGTAGTGAGTGAGTGACAGGGAGCCCCTTTAGGTAGTGAGTGACAGGGACCCCTTTAGGTAGTGAGTGAGTGACAGTGACCCCTTTAGGCAGTGAGTGACAGGGACCCCTTTAGGTAGTGAGTGACAGGGAGGCCCCCCTCTAGCCACCGCCGCTCCCCCCTCACCTTGCAGTGTCAGACCTCAGGATCAGCGGCAACCCGACCAGTAGGAGTGGGCGCTGGAAGCACCCGCTCTATATGCGGAAGTGATGTCACTTCCGCATATCAGTGCGGTGTGCTAGGTCCTAGCGCCCGCACGATTGGTTGCCGCCCCTTTAGATAGTGAGTGACAGGGAGCCCCTTTAGGCAGTGAGTGAGTGACAGGGAGCCCCTTTAGGCAGTGAGTGAGTGACAGGGAGCCCCTTTAGGTAGTGAGTGAGTGACAGGGAGCCCCTTTAGGCAGTGAGTGACAGGGAGCCCCTTTAGGTAGTGAGTGACAGGGAGCCCCTTTAGGTAGTGAGTGAGTGACAGGGAGCCCCTTTAGGTAGTGAGTGACAGGTAGCCCCCCCCCCCCTCTAGCCGCCACCGCTCCCCCCTCACCTTGCAGTGTCAGACCTCAGGATCAGTGGTGACCCGACCAGTATGAGTGGGCGCCGGACGCACCCGCTCTATATGCAGGAGTGATGTCACTTCCGCATATCAGTGCGGTGTGCTAAGTTCTAGCGCCCGCACGATTGGTCGCCGCCTGATCGAGGTCTGATTGACGCAGCGGCGGCTGGAGGGAGGGAGCCGCGGCCAGAGGGGGTGAGCAGCGGCCGGGCGGCGCCTTTAGCCAGTGAGTGACAGGGAGCCCCTTTAGGTAGTGAGTGAGTGACAGGGAGCCCCTTTAGGTAGTGAGTGAGTGACAGGGAGCCCCTTTAGGTAGTGAGTGAGTGACAGGGAGCCCCTTTAGGTAGTGAGTGAGTGACAGGGAGCCCCTTTAGGTAGTGGGTTACAGGGAGCCCTTTAGGCAGTGAGTGACAGGGAGCCCCTTTAGGTAGTGAGTGAGTGACAGGGAGCCCCTTTAGGAAGTGAGTGAGTGACAGGGAGCCCCTTTAGGTAGTTAGTGAGTGACAGGGAGCCCCTTTAGGTAGTGACTGAGTGACAGGGAGCCCCTTTAGGTAGTGACTGAGTGACAGGGAGCCCCTTTAGGTAGTGAGTGAGTGACAGGGAGCCCCTTTAGGTAGTGAGTGAGTGACAGGGAGCCCCTTTAGGCAGTAAGTGACAGGGAGCCCCTTTAGATAGTGAGTGACAGGGAGCCCCTTTAGGTAGTGAGTGAGTCACAGGGAGCCCCTTTAGGTAGTAAGTGACAGGGAGCCCCCCCCCCCCTCTAGCCGCCGCCGCTCCCCCCTCACCTTGCAGTGTCAGACCTCAGGATCAGTGGCGACCCGACCAGTATGAGCGGGCGCCGGACGCACCCGCTCTATATGCGGAAGTGATGTCACTTCCGCATATCAGTGCGGTGTGCTAGGTCCTAGCACCCGCACGATTGGTAGCCGCCTGATCGTGGTCTGAGTGACGCGGCGGCTGCCAGAGGGGGTGAGCGACGGCCGGGCGGCGCCTGTCAGAGACACCCGCAGCACCTGCCCAGGCGCGGCCCTGGCTCAGGGTCCTTTTTAATTAGAAGCTAAGGGGGCACTGCCATATTGGATTAATTCTTTGCTGACTGTTAGTGAGAGCAGGGTCAGACTTGCTGCAGATAGGTAGGGAAAGCGTTAGCTAGGCCTGTGTTCTTGTTCCTCATTTGCTGTGAAAGCAAACAGCCATTTTTAGTGCTAGCACATCGGTCTCCTGTGTTTTCTTTTTTCTGTGTGACACTCCACAGCCCACTGACACCCAAAGCTGTGTGCACGCTACTGCGGTTGCCTCATTAAGTTGCAGGCACAGAACCACTCCAGTGCATTATTATTTTACTGTATTCTGATAGTACTATTGCATTTCTCTGTGAGACACTCTACAGCCCACTGGCGCCCAGAGCTGTGCATAATGTGATTTCTTCCCTTTAGGGATTAAAACTCAACTTTGTGTCAACTCGGTAATTTTTGGTGGGACTTTTGGCATAGATCCCCCTCCGGCAGTCTTTGTAGTTTTTAAAATTCGTCTGCCCATTGAAGTGTATGGCGGTTTGCCAGATTCGCCTATTCCCAAACATTTATGGGAAGTTCGCGTTTGCCGCTTGCGAACAGAAAATTCTGTGTTTGCGACATCTCTGTAGCTGTACACTGCACTTAGTACTGCGAGAAGGACTGTCAGCTGTAGCATACCTTGGGTTCTGCTGTGTGCAATCGAAATTTGGATTGATCAGATCGTATAGCATTGGATGGTGGCAATTAACAACAATCGATTAATCAATCGTGTTTTTCTGAATTACAAATGTATCGATCGTTTTATTGAACGATTAACTGACAATACTGTTTCAACAAACATTTACTGATCTACCCGAAGTTAAAGGAAATTCTCACAAGACTTCCAGAGGCAGGGGGAATGGGGATGCCTGGCCTGAAAAATTTTGTGGAGGTGGCCCAGGATATTTAAAGGATTCCCAAAGCGAAGATGATTGTAAGAATCGATGCGCGCTGGTCGGCCTAGCGCTTGCGCACTGCTGCTGACTCTGGCGACCCGGAAGCAGCTTCTTCTGGCTTTTAGAAGAGAACCGAGGGGGACAGAGGTGAGCGGGGGAAGCGTTGGGCATAAGAACTGCTCCCTGTACATGCCTGCTCTCCCCGTTCTTACAACCTTCTTTGTCTCGGGTATCCTTTAAAGTGAATGGGGAGCTTAAAAAAAAAAATGAACCAGATACTTACCTAAAGAGAGGGAACGCTCTGCGTCCTATAGAGCCTTCCCATTCCTCCCTCGGTCCCCATTCCAGCGCTGGCTCCCGGTAGCAGTGTCCGACCAATTGGTTAAGTACTGCTCTCTCTGCCGCCGAAGGAGGCTTCGGAAGTCTTCGGGAGCCCGAGTGCTCCCGGAGATGGCAGCTTCATACTACGCATGTGCATTCGTGCATGTGCAGTATGGAGCTGCCTCTCTTCGTAAGGACTTGGGCTCCTGAAGACTTCTGAAGCCTCCTGCGGTGGAGGATTCAATCGGGGGAGCCAGCACTTAAAGTGGACCCAAATTAAAAATACAAGATTTCAGAAATAAAATCTATTTTCTAAATTATAATATTAAATAGCAGCCTTTTTTCAGCTGCATGATGACAAATATAAAATATTTTACATTTATTGGAGGAACCCCTCCCTTCCTTTCATATTGCAGACAGAATCCGGCAAACTGGTGGAGTAGATGGTGTCCGGCAAAGGAGGAATTGCTAATGGCTGCCCCCAGTATAACCCTAGTTATGAAAAGAGAAGGGTGAAAAGCATGCACTGAAATGATCATAGGCTTGAGGAGTGTTTATTTATCTTTGTATGTGTCAGAGTGGTGCAACTAAATATTTTTAATTAAAAAAATGTTTGGTTTGGGTCCGCTTTAATGGAGAGGACCTGGAGAGGAGTGGGAAGCCTTTATAGGACCTAGAGCCTTCCCTCTCCTTAGGTAAGTTACTGGTTCTTTATTTTTTTAAATATTTCTATCAGCTTTAGGTTACGACCCTCCCCTGAGTCACCACTCATGCCTGATTTGGCTGGCCTTTTGCTAGGACCAGGCAGGCCTCGTACACCCACCGTTGTGGTGCTTTTTTGTAGTGCTGTGTGGCCAAACTAATTATAGCTCCCCAAATGCAATTACCGTAAGTCAATGTTCTGTTCATGGGATGAGGATAAAGGAGGTTGCATTTATCTCGGGTTTTTTATCTGTAAATAATAAAGCCAGCTCTTCCTTCTGCTGTTTCACAAGCTCCGTCGGTAAACAGGTCCTCGTCCTGCGCCCTTTTCATTATGTCCCGCGTGTTTGCCGGCGATTAGAAGACGAGGAAACCTATTTACCGCTTTGTCTACAAATCACACAGAGCAGCACATTGCTCCTTTCACAGTCCTGTTTATCTGCTTTTCTCCAGAACATCGCAGCCTATGACTAATTGTGTAAAAAATGGACTGTGGCGTGCACGCTTGTGTTCTTAATAAATCCAGCCGCGGCCGTCTCTGTTTATCTTTTAGGAGTAAAATGACGGGAGGAAATTGACTACAAAAATGAACATCTGTCGCCGGTCGGATTATCGGTGGAAACACTCCACGAGGTCCAATATCTAGTGTTTTACAACCAACTTTTAATTAAGAATTACCCTGACCGCTCCAAATGGCGAAATGATTAACTGAGACGCAGCCTTTTGTGTTTACAGGTTCCTGTTGACGAGCGTAGCCCGAGAAACAGGCGTTTCCGCGCACCGAAGTGCTTCATTGCTTCATATGAGGAGGCAGATAGCGAGGGCTCATTTCCGTAGATGATTCTGGAGATTATCCTCACTGCAGTATAATCTCGTTATAGTAAACTCGGATTTATAGTAAAACTTTGGGTATAGTAAACTAAATGTCCAGGTTCCCGCCCAAGTAGTGATGGTCGAAAATGCCGATTTTCTGATTTCCGCCAATGCCGTTTTTTTTGTTGTTTGTTTTTTGGGGGAGGGGGATCATTTTTTTTGCATTCTCTGATTGGCCAAATACTTCTGAACTGACTCAGCAGTTTCTCACCGGTCCAATGCTTCCAAGTTCTCTGATTGGGCTAAAATTACCGAGTTTCAGAAATCTGATTTCCGTTTTCTGATTTCCGATCTGAAATGACGATTTCTGATCGGAAATGTGGAAATTTCATTTCTGGAAAATCCGAATTTGCATTCCTACAGCCAAGCGCCATTATAATTATGTGCGAGTAATGCTTGGTATAGTATACCTGGATATAATAGAACTTCTGTTCTAATAAACCTGTTTTTTGGTCCCCTGTGGTATTCTGTATCCAGCTATATATAGCCTTACAAAGTTCTCTGGTATCTAATGGCCCCTCTCCTACAGTTCCCTAGTGTCTAGAAAAGACAAGACAAATAATATTTATATCACGCTTTTCTCTTGGAGGACTCAAAGCGCCAGAGCTGCCGCCACTAGGACATTCTCTAAAGACAGTAGCAGTGCTAGGGAGTCTTGCCCAAGGGCTCCTACTGAATACAGTGGGTTGCAAAAGTATTCGGCAGTATTTTGTGTTGAGTGAACTTGCCTCACTGCATATCTACCTTTTCTGTTGAGTGAACTCACCTCACTGCATATAACTACCTTTGGGTTGAGTGAACTCACCTCACTGCACATAGCTACCTTTTGTGTTCAGTGAACTCACCTCACTGCATATATACAGTGGGTTGCAAAAGTATTCGGCCCCCTTGAAATTTTCCACATTTTGTCACATTACTGCCACAAACATGCATCAATTTTATTGGAATTCCAAGTGAAAGACCAATACAAAGTGGTGTACATGTGAGAAGTGGATCAAAAATCATACATCATTCCAAACATTTTTTACAAATAAATAACTGCAAAGTGGTGTGTGTGTGTAATTATTCAGCCCCCTGAGTCAATACTTTGTAGAACCACCTTTTGCTGCAATTACAGCTGCCAGTCTTTTAGGGTATGTCTCTACCAGCTTTGCACATCTAGAGACTGAAATCCTTGCCCATTCTTCTTTGCAAAACCGCTCCAGCTCAGTCAGATTAGATGGACAGCGTTTGTGAACAGCAGTTTTCAGATCTTGCCACAGATTCTCGATTGGATTTAGATCTGGACTTTGACTGGGCCATTCTAACACATAGATATGTTTTGTTTTAAACCATTCCATTGTTTCCCTGGCTTTATGTTTAGGGTCATTGTCCTGCTGGAAGGTGAACCTCCGCCCTAGTCTCAAGTCTTTTGCAGTCTCCAAGAGGTTTTCTTTTCCAAGTTTGCCCTGTATTTGGCTCCATCCATCTTCCCATCAACTCTGACCAGCTTCCCTGTCCCTGCTGAAGAGATGCACCCCCTGAGCATGATGCTGCCACCACCATATTTGACAGTTGGGATGGTGTGTTCAGAGTGATGTGCAGTGTTAGTTTTCCGCCACACATAGCGTTTTGCATTTTGGGCAAAAAGTTCCATTTTGGTCTCATCTGACCAGAGCACCTTCTTCAACACAGGGCCGGGCCGAGGCATAGGCTGGAGAGGCTCCAGCCTCAGGGCGCAGTGTAGGAGGGGGCGCACAATTCCTTCAGCTGTCATTCATAATTGTGTATGAAGCAGAAAGAAATAAGAAAAGGGGATACATAGCAGTGACAGCAAGCCAGATAACTAGATATTAAGGTGTTGGGGAGGTTGTGGGCCCTGTGGCCCTCTTAGTCTAATAGCAATCCATGTGTGACAGCTGAGGTGGGAGGGATGGAGTGGCGCACTTTGGTGTCTCAGCCTTGGGTGCTGGAGGACCTTGTCCCTGCTCTGCTTCAACATAATTGCTGTGTCCCCCACATGGCTTGTGGCAAACCACAAATGGGACTTCTTATGCTTTCTGTTAACAATGCCTTTCTTCTTTCCACTCTTCCATAAAGGCCAACTTTGTACAGTGCATGACTAATAGTTGTCCTATGCACAGTCTCCCACCTGAGCTGTAGATCTCTGCAGCTCGTCCAGAGTCACCATGGGCCTCTTGACTGCATTTCTGATCAGCGCTCTCCTTGTTCGGCCTGTGAGTTTAGGTGGATGGCCTTGTCTTGGTAGGTTTACAGTTGTGCCATACTCCTTCCATTTCTGAATGATCACTTGAACAGTGCTCCGTGGGATGTTCAAGGCTTTGGAAATCTTTTTGTAGCCTAGCCTGCTTTACATTTTTCAATAACTTGATCCCTGACCTTTCTTGTGTGTTCTTTGGACTTCACGGTGTTGTTGCTCCCAATATTCTCTTAGACAACCTCTGAAGCCCTCACAGAGCAGCTGTATTTGTACTGACATTAGATTACACACAGGTGCACTCTATTTAGTCATTAGCACTCATCAGGCAATGTCTATAGGCAACTGACTGCCTTCAGATCAAAGGGGGCCGAATAATTATGCACACACCACTTTGCAGTTATTTATTTGTAAAAAATGTTTGGAATCATGTATGACTTTCATTCCACTTCTCAGCTGTACACCACTTTGTGTTGGTCTTTCATGTGGAATTCCAATAAAATTGATTCATGTTTGTAGCAGTAATATGACAAAATATGGAAAACTTAAAGGGGGCCGAATACTTTTGCAACCCACTGTAAGTGCTGGCTTAAACCCCCCCCCCCTACCCCCCTTCCTCCCAGTGGCTAGTGATTTCCTCCTCTACCCATAAGTCATCCCTGGCAATATAGGGCTTCATCCTAAATATAGCTTCCCTGGTGGTCTAGAGTGGGCCAAACATAATACACCCTGAGGTATTCTGTATCGGGCTATAGTGGAAAGTGGGAGGGGCCATGCCTCATAAGTCTCTGTATTTTTGTAAGATTTCATGAGGTGATAGTTTGGTGTAAGATACCAGTTTTCCAGCCTTATGGGGCCCATACACTGGTCGATTTCAGCCATCTATGGAATCGATCGATCAATCAGAAATAGATTCTATTAAATCTATCGATCGATCGATTTGCAGCAGATGGCCCATAGAGTTGCATTGGATCTAATGGTGCAATAATGCAGTTAGATCGATTTCCAATAGATTTCATTCTGAAACCTATTGGAAATCTGTTCCTAGTGTGTGGCACACATCAGATAGATTCCTGTCAGATTCAACTTGACAGGCATCTGACAGAAATCTATCTGATTGTCGCATCTGCTGCAAATCTATAAGTGTATGGCCAACTTCAGAAATAGTGCTATAGTCTCCACAGATTTGAAATAGACGCCTCTTCCTTTTGTCCTTGCAGGGTGGGATTTACCATCCCTCTGACAATGGAAGGATGTTATTTAATCCTCTTTCTTTGATCAGAAGGCATTTATCTTAATGACCAAGTCCGCCTGTGGCTCTTTAGCACAGAAATCCTCCATGGTGTAGTAGAATAATTCTGCTGGGACCTCTCTGGACGTAAAGATTCATGCTCCGTGATCGTATGTCTGGCAGGAGGCCAGCGGAGGCCCAGCAATCTATGGCGTTAAGCAATCATCTTATATGGGTCCTCTGCTGGCCCTCAGCTAGTTCATTAAGGCCGTCTACTTTAATTAAAGCTACGGAGGTTTAGCGCGTGCCGGCTGACACGAGACCCTGCGGACGAGGAGCAAGCCAGGGCAGTACTATGAGCTGGAAGGTTTTCCCTGTTATTGGTTGGATGCAAGAGCTTTCCCTGTGTCTGCTGTCATCCCGGTATCCCAGGAATAATCCCTCTGTGAACTGTAGAGAGAGCTCCACTTTGGGCCTTGAGAGATTATTCAAAATATTCTTTCTTACAGTCAGCTTTGACAACAGTTCACACCCAGAACTGTCTCGGCACAGAGCCTGAGCAGTTTCTTCTGTAAACATAGCTAGTTACCAGTGGCGTAGCTAAGGAGCAGTGGGCCCCGATGCAAGTTTTACAATGGGGCCCCCCCAAGCACTCTATACGTAACAATTGATACGGCGCACCAAAACCTGCCAAGGGCAACTACAGTTTCAGAGGTGCAAGAAAAGGATGGGAAACAGTTTGTTAAGGATTACCACTATTCAAAGTATCTATAGAAGTGATTATTATGAGCACAGGACCAATAGAGAGCTAATACTGTAGTTGAGGGAGGGCCCTTCGGGGCCCCTCTGGCCCAAGGGCCCCGATGCGGTCGCTACCTCTGCAACCCCTATTGCTACGCCCCTGCTAGTTACCACTCTCTGTACAGGCGCTTAATCATTTTACCTGCTTCAGAAAAAAAAAAGTTTTTTTCCCATTTACAAAAGTTTGGCTTCCAAAATGAAAAGCAGACATGAGAACAGTCCAAACACTTGGAGCAAACTGGATTTAGACTTTTACTCTCAGTTTAACCCCCTCCATCTCCTTGTGCAGCACCCTATTCCATGTGTAACATCCATGAACAGCAGCCCCCCTCCCAGAGTAGGCCTGTATTCGACCAATTCGCCAAAAAGCTCTTGCGGTTGTGACAACGCTAGAATGAAGGGACCGTGAGAGGAACGGGAAGTCTCTATAGCAAGGGTGTCAAACTTAAATACAAAGTGGGCCGAAACTGAACACTGGGACCAAGTGGTGGGCCAACCTCAATGTCTAGTGGGCTCCTTCCTCCCTTATGAAGTTCCCTGGTGTCTAATGGCCCTCCTCCAACCCCTATACATTTACTGTGTCTAGTGGTCCTTCACAATACCCTATACAGTTCCCTGGTGTCTCGTGGCCCCCACCCTCCCCTATACAGTTCCCTGTGTTTAGTGCTTCCCCCCCCCTACCTCCCCCAAATTGCTTCCCTAGTGATCAAGGGCTTCACCTCCAGTATAGCTTCCCTAGTGGTCTAGAGTGGGCCAAACATAATGCAAAGTGGGGTATCCCTTTGGAGGCCAAATTTTATGGCTCTGAGGGCCAGATTTGGTCTGCGGGCTGGAGTTTGACATGTATACTCTATAGGGACCATAGGTAAGTATTAGTGAGTTTTTTTTAATATTCATTTCACATTAGCTTCAAGTTCCACAGCATACCTGTGACCTTCTGTGGAATCTCCCATCCAGAAGTAGACGGGTTCCTGTCTGATTCTTACACCCTTTGCCTCTGTATGTTGGACTCTCTGTGTGGCCACTCTGTCCTGCTGGTACCTTTTTTCCAGGCGGAGAACCCAGCTTCATACCTCCCAACTTTTTAAGGATGACATCCCTGTCACATCTAAAACCACACCCCTGACACATTCCTAGTCACGCATACTATAAAGATTTCATAAGAAAAATATGTTGTTTTCTATTTCAAACCACACTGGTCCTTTACATCCTGGTTCATTTTCCTTCATATTAACATTTGTAAATAAGAAATATATCATTTTAAAGAGAAACTCCAGTGAAAATAAGGTAATAAACAAAGTGCTTCATTTTTACAATAATTATGTATAAATGATTTAGTCAGTGTTTGCCCATTGTAAAATCTTTTAAACCCCTGATTTACATTCTGACATTTATTACATGGTGACATTTTTACTGTTGGCAGGTGATGTAGCTGCTGCATGCTTTTTTGGCAGTTGGAAACAGATGTAAACGGCTATTTCCCACAATGCAGCAAGGTTCACAGACAGGAAACTGCCAAGAGTATGTACTTTTCTTGTTTCTTGTGGAAGGGGTTTCACCACAATATTAGCCATACAGCACCCCCTGATGGTCTGTTTGTGAAAAGGAATAGATTTCTCATGTAAAAGAGGGTATCAGCTACTGATTGGGATAAAGTTCAATTCTTGGTCGGAGTTTCTCTTTAAAGGAAGTGAGTAAAGTTTAGAGTCAGTTTAACACATTTTTCAGTAGAAAAATCCATGTCCTATATAATACAGTAAAACCCTGTGTCTCTGCGCCTTCCTGTGTCCGTGTTTCCAGACATGACAGTTTGCTGTCTTAGAACCTCATTGCATTGTGGGAAATAACAGCTTTTTCCAACTGCCAAGCAAGTAACATCTCCCTGTGTGCATATCCTGCAGACAGCGGTGGGGGACATGGCTGGTGGGACGCGTCTGTGCGTACATTGTGGGGGGATGTAGCAGCCGTGGCCTAGCTCCTGTTTTTAAAGCGGATCCAAGATGAAAAACTAACTATAACAAGTAACTTGTCTATTTATCTTATTTTAGATAGTTTACACAGCAAATCTAGCTGCAAACAGCTTCAACAGAATATGATTATATCTTCCTGTGATACAATGAGGGCGGCCATGTTCTTTGTAAACATTACAAACAGGCAAGCTGATCTGCATCTCCAGCCCTCAGCCTGTGAAAACCTAATCCCCCCTCCTCCTCCCTCCTCCCCTCTGCCTCTGAAATCTCTAGCTAGTAACACCTCCCCCTCCTCCTGCCCAGACTGAGCTCCCATGAGCCCTTGCTACTGTCTGAAAATGCCAAGGCACTCTGAAAACCTGTGGGAGTGGTTTATTTAGTTTATAGGGAATTAGAGTATTAAAACAAAAACAAAAAAGTATTTGGCTTGAGGAATGCCCTATAAACTATATGAAAGGAACACAATTATGCAATGAGTAAAAGTTTCTAAAACCACTTTAAACAAGCGGGTCTTTTTACTAGTGTTTACATAAATCTGTACATCAGTCCTGAAAGATGGACAAATTAGAATGAAAAAGGGACAGAGGGATTGGGTTCCCAAAGAGGGACTGTCCCTCCAAAAGAAGAATAGTTGGGAGCTATGCAGCTTGTATGCATGGATCTGATGCTTAGCGCCTAAATTTGCAACACTATGATCAGTACCATGGTGCAGCCTGTAAGTTTAGTGCTCCATCCACTGGTAGGGTCTCCGATTTCAGCCACATCAGTTGTCTGTTGCTGGTACATCTTGTGCAGGCTCTTGCCTTGCTATGCACTTGCTCGCTCTGTCTCCCCCATGCCTGCTTCTGTCTCAGGCATTCTCTCAACAGGTCATCTTTGGATGTTATCTTAAAGGACAACTGAAGCAAGAGGAATATGGAAATACCTCCCAACTTTTGGAGCCAGGGAAAAGGGACACTAAGACACGCCCTGCTACACCTTTAACCACGCCCCATTTTTCAAAACCACGCCCTTCCCTTATACAGTTCCCCCCTCCATCCTATGCAGAGATTGGCGCATGGAGCGATGGTAGGCAAGCTATTTAAAAAATAATCACAGCACACATGTCATAAAGGATATAAATCAGAGTAAACAGCTCTACATGAAGAGTTATGAATATATTAAATAAGAAAATAAAGACTGAAATGTGCAAAATAATAAATTCTTTATTTCTGGCAAAAAAACTTCACATATCAGAACACCGTGCCTACAAGTGCATAACTCTAGTCCCAGGACTGTAAATGCATAAAATCACACAATTATCCCTAATTAAGGATCTTGTATCACAATATGGGTTATTAATAAGAGCAATAGCACAGAGGAATGCAACCAATATGATTGATACATACAAGATTTCTACCACTTCACAAGCACATTGAAAGATAAGAAATCCACCTCACTATTTCGATGCACTGTAACCAGATAACCAGGGTAGAGATCCCTGTTTCACTCTCTTTCAACTTCAGAGACATTCCTTGCTGAGCTTAGAGTTTTATGTTGTTGTGCTGCTGATGAAGTTCAGCGTGAGGCAAAGCTGCAGAGTGTGATGTGATGCATGTATTTTAGTGTTCTCTGCAAAGACGCTGGGCAGTGAAACAGTTAACTGCAAACTCTCCTGCTCTGTGAAGAGGCCGGGACATTTGACCAGTGCCCCGTGATGCCGTGGTAGAGGCTGCAAATCGTTACTGCCACGGAGAAACCGTGACACTTGGCCGGTCTGTATGGAGGCTGCCAATTTTATATCCTTTCTGAACAACATCAGTTGCCTAGCATCCTGCTGAGCTCTTTGGCGGCAGTAGTGTCTGAATAACACACCTGAAACAAGCATGGGGCAAATCCAGTCAGACATGAGTCAGAAACATCTGATCTGTATGCCTGTTCAGGGTCTATGGCTAAAAGTATTAGAGGCAGGATAGCCAGGCAATCTGCATTGTTTAAAAGAAAATAAATATGGCAGCCTATTGCACAAGGGATGAAGTCCTAATCCTTGTGGGTGATAGGTAATTTGAAGCATGCACATAGCTTTACTCATATACTTTGATATATAAGACCAGTTACTATTTTCCCCACATTCCATAGGCAGACCAGTCTTACCTCAACTCTTCCTGCCAGCACCTACTCAGTGAGGAGACCTTAGGCAAGTCTCCCTAACACTGCTACTGCCTATAGAGCGCGCCCTAGTGGCTGCAGCTTTGGGCTTTGAGTCCACCAGGAGAAAAGCACGATATAAATGTTCTGTGTCTTTTCAACTTACCTGATATCTTCATAGACTATGTGTGTTCCACAATTTATCACACAGTCTCATACCTCCCAACTTTTTTGAGATAAGAAAGCGGGACACTTAAGCCACACCCCTGCCACACCCTTAATCACTCTCCGACACCCCCCTAGTCATGCAAACCATAAAGAATTCATAGAAAAAATATATAGTTTTATCATTCAAACCACACTAGTGCTTTCTATCCTGGTTAATTTTACTTAATATTAACATTTGAAAATAAACAAACAGAACATTATATATATTGTGCTTTTCTCCTGGCGGACTCAAAGCCCCAGAGCTGCAGCCACTAGGGCGCGCTCTATAGGCAGTAGCAGTGTTAGGGAGTTTTGCCCAAGGTCTCCTACTGAATAGGTACTGGTTTTTACTGAACAAGCAGAGCCTAGATTTGAACCCAGGTCTCCGGTGTCAGAGGCAGAGCCCTTAACCATTATGCTATCCAGCCAATAATGTAGCAATTTAAAGAGAACCTGTAACGAGAAAACGTTCCCCTGGGGGGTACTTACCTCAGGAGGGGGAAGCCTCTGGATCCTATCTAGAGTTGGGCCGAACGGTTCGCCTGCGAACGGTTCCATGCGAACTTCCGTGGTTCGCGTTCGCGTCCCGCAGGCGAACCTTTGCGGAAGTTCGGTTCGCCCCATAATGCACCATGGAGGGTCAACTTTGACCCTCTACATCACAGTCAGCAGGCACAGTGTAGCCAATTAGGCTACACTAGCCCCTGGAGCCACTCCCCCCTACTAAAAGGCAGGCAGCGGTGACCATTACGGTCACTCGTGTGCCTGCATTAGTGAGAGTAGGGCGAGCTGCTGCACACTCTCTCTCATAGGGAAAGATTAGTTAGGCTTAGCTTGTCCCTGGCTGCATACCTGTTCTGTGAACCCACCACTGCATACCTGTTCTGTGAACCCACCACTGCATACCTGTTCTGTGAACCCACCACTGCATACCTGTACTGTGAACCCACCACTGCATACCTGTTCTGTGAACCCACCACTGCATACCTGTTCTGTGAACCCACCACTGCATACCTGTACTGTGAACCCACCACTGCATACCTGTTCAGTGAACCTGCCACTGCATACCTGTACTGTTCAGTGAACCCGCCACTGTATACCTGTTCTGTTCAGTGAACCCGCCACTGTATACCTGTTCTGTTCAGTGAACCCGCCACTGTATACCTGTTCTGTTCAGTGAACCCGCCACTGCATACCTGTTCTGTTCAGTGAACCCGCCACTGCATACCTGTTCTGTTCAGTGAACCCGCCACTGCATACCTGTTCTGTTCAGTGAACCCGCCACTGCATACCTGTTCTGTTCAGTGAACCCGGCACTGCATACCTGTTCTGTTCAGTGAACCCGGCACTGCATACCTGTTCTGTTCAGTGAACCCACCACTGTATACCTGTTCTGTTCAGTGAACCCGCCACTGCATACCTGTTCTGTGAACCTGCCACTGCATACCTGTTCTGTTCAGTGAACAGTTTGGTGTGTCAGTGTGAAGCAGTACCTTAATTACACTCCCTGATTGATGTATACACATGCAAGATGTTTTAAAGCACTTTAGGCCTGTCATTTAGCATTCAATATGATTTCTGCCCTTAAAACGCTGCTTTGCGTCAAATCCAGTTTTTTCCCGGGGACTTTTGGCGTGTATCCCACTCCGCCATGCCCCCCTCCAGGTGTTAGACCCCTTGAAACATCTTTTCCATCACTTTTGTGGCCAGCATACTTTTTTTTTTTCAAAGTTCGCCTCCCCATTGAAGTCTATTGTGGTTCGCGAACTTTAACGCGAACCGAACTTTCCGCGGAAGTTCGCGAACCTAAAATCGGAGGTTCGGCCCATCTCTAATCCTATCAAGGTTTCCCCCGTCCTCCTCCTTCCCACGGTGGTCTCTCTAGGCCACTCCGAACAGCAGCCATGTAAATATTTACCTTCCCTGGCTCCAGCGCAAGCACAATAGCGGCTCTCGGCTCAGATCAGGTGGAACTAGCTGACCCCAGTTGGGTCCATTCTACTGCATAGGCGCAAGTCACCTGCGCAGTAAAGCAGACATGACTGGGATTGGGTAAGGTAAATATTGTTTGCTCTATTGCGCCTGCGCTACAGCCAGCCACAGCCTGACAAATTGTCAGCTGTGGCTTACGAGGGGCACAGCGAGACCACCGTGGGACTGAGGAGGACAGGACTCCTCAATAGGATCCAGAGACTTCCACCCCCCCAGGAGGCCCTTTTTTCAGTACAGGTTCTCTTTAAATGATGGAAATAAAGTTTAGAGTCAAACACATTTTTCAGTAGGAAAAATGACATATATTTATATCAATCTGTACATCAGTCCTGAGCGAGGGACAAATGAGGGAGAAGGAGACAAGACAAATAACATTTATATCGCGCTTTTCTCCTGGCGGACTCAAAGCGCCAGATCTGCAGCCACTAGGAAGCGCCCTATAGGCAGTAGCAGTGTTGGGGAGACTTGCCTAAGGTCTCCTACTGAGGAGGGACAGAGTTCCCAAAGAGGGACAGTTGGGGGCTATGTAGTCCAATTATCTGGCATCCCCCCCCCCCCCCCCCCCGGTCCCCAGCAGTGGGTACAGAATGCAATAAAACAGTTGAAATGTCTGCATATGCTCCAGACAAGTGTGGGTGATGCCACAGTGACAGGTTAGGCACCGGTGACAGTCTGGCAGGAAGGGGGGGGGGGGATTAGGGGACGGGAGCGGAGCTATGACTGCAGGACCAGCCGCAGTATATAATGACAGCCTTTAGCAGCGCTGATAATGTGCAGCGTTGATTCTGCAGATTCTAGCAGGTTACCAGGCAACATGTCAATTTCATTCTGAGAGTCACTCGATTATCCTGAGCTGAATACATTATCTCTGCCACAGATCCTAAGAGGGAAATTAAACTCCGTCGTTCCCCACGTTTACCACCGTCGCTCCCCTCCCCTTTTCTGTGACTTCTAGAATCAGATTTGGGTCCATTTTTGAGGGCTTATTCAAACTGCAGGCGTTTTTGGCTTTTTTCGCCCCGCGTGCGTTTTTTAAAAACGCCCCCCGACCATGTGGACTATGAGAAGGTTCATATCGACGCAGGTCGTGCACTGTCCGTTCAGTAAAGCGGTGCATGCACCATTTTTGAGGCGATTCCGCCTCAATGCAAATTATAGGAGAAATGCAAAACGCTCACAAAATCGATTGCGTTCGCGTTTTTAAGAATAAATACATTGTATTTATTATTTTCCGGGTCAAAGAGTTGACTTCCTGACCTGCGTCAGGGAGTGAATTACAAAATCGCTCGGAAAAAAACGCTTAGAAAACCGCTAAGCACAAAAACGAATCGCCCACGCAAGCGCCGGGAATCGGGAAAAAAAAAAGACGCCTCAAAAACAGCCCAACCACGGACACACGAATGGAACGCAATGTGAACAAGGCCTAAGAGATGACTCCAACAAAATTGATATTTCTGTTTGAAGGTACCCATACATCTAGCAACTTGGCGGCCGATCGACCATCTGATTAGATAATTATTATTGAATCAGATAAAAATCGGTGCTGCCAAGTGCATACCCGATTGATGATGGAACCAATTTCGGGCTCAGCATGTTGATCGGATATGTTGCAAGATGTCAGCTTGTCGTGGGCGTTCGGGTGCGCTGTGCTGACGGCGAGCGATAACGAAACCCCGGCGCTTTACCCGCAGTGTATAACTGTGCATGTATGTGTGCATTTATACATTACCTGCCCTGTGCCGCTGTGCCCGTCCATCTTCCGAATCCGCTACTTTTCCCTTAGTCCCATACACGCAGCCGGCGCATAGCAGCGGCACGTGTGTGATGTCACACTCATGCCATGCTGGTGGCTGGTGATATTGCTGGTGACTGAATTACCTTTCTTTTTTTTCTTAGTTGTTCTGTGCACTGCCCGGCTGAAAGTCTGGGCACCCAAATCAGCCACGCAGCGCTGGCGTCGAAACGATCGGCACAGCGCCGCCCCCAGATCAGCTCCTTCACTCCAGAGTGCATAACATTTTATAACTATTAATTTTTTTTTTTTATCTATGTAGCACCAACATCTTCTGTAGCGCTGTACATAACATAGCATGAAACGAAAACTGGTAATGGGTGTACCAGGTATGCATAATGGGCGAGATGGAGGCGCCCAATGTGTGTTCTATTTTAGTATTTTTAAATACAAATAAAAAAATACACAATAAAAAGAGAGGTAATCGCTTACCTCTCCAGAAGATATAGACACCAGTTCAACTGGAAACATTTTTTTATTCAAAAAGCAATCTGACAACGCGTTTCACGGGTCATGGCCGCTTCCTCAGGTCAATACAACATGCCTTGATAGCATAGGGGATAGAATGTAGGCGTCTCTAATTTTTCTGGAAAGTCTATCGTTCTACAGGAGAGCGACCATCCAGTATCCAGCAGGACCTGGAGTACTGAGCAGGACTACAGGAGAGCGACCGTCCAGTATCCAGCAGGTCCGAGAATACTGAGCAGTACTACAGGAGAGTGACCATCCAGTATCCAGCAGGACCGAGAATACCGAGCAGGACTACAGGAGAGCGACCATCCAGTATCCAGCAGGACCGAGAATACCGAGCAGGACTACAGGAGAGTGACTGTCCAGTATCCAGCAGGACCTGGAGTACCGAGCAGGACTACAGGAGAGCGACCATCCAGTATCCAGCAGGACCTGGAGTACTGAGCAGGACTACAGGAGAGCGACCGTCCAGTATCCAGCAGGTCCGAGAATACTGAGCAGTACTACAGGAGAGTGACCATCCAGTATCCAGCAGGACCGAGAATACCGAGCAGGACTACAGGAGAGCGACCATCCAGTATCCAGCAGGACCGAGAATACCGAGCAGGACTACAGGAGAGTGACTGTCCAGTATCCAGCAGGACCTGGAGTACCGAGCAGGACTACAGGAGAGCGACCATCCAGTATCCAGCAGGACCAAGAATACCGAGCAGGACTACAGGAGAGCAACCATCCAGTATCCACTATCCAGCAGGACCAGGGGTACCGTGCAGGACTACAGGAGAGTGACCATCCAGTATCCAGCAGGACCGAGAATACCAAGCAGGACTACAGGAGAGCGACCATCCAGTATCCAGCAGGACCGAGAATACCGAGCAGTACTACAGGAGAGTGACCATCCAGTATCCAGCAGGACCGAGAATACCGAGCAGTACTACAGGAGAGTGACCATCCAGTATCCAGCAGGACCGAGAATACCAAGCAGGACTACAGGAGAGTGACCATCCAGTATCCAGCAGGACCGAGAATACCGAGCAGGACTACAGGAGAGCGACCATCCAGTATCCAGCAGGACCGAGAATACCGAGCAGGACTACAGGAGAGCGACCATCCATTATCCAGCAGGACCGAGAATACCGAGCAGGACTACAGGAGAGTGACCATCCAGTATCCAGCAGGACCGAGAATACCGAGCAGGGCTACAGGAGAGCGACCATCCAGTATCCAGCAGGACCGAGAATACCGAGCAGGACTACAGGAGAGTGACCATCCAGTATCCAGCAGGACCGAGAATACCGAGCAGGGCTACAGGAGAGCGACCATCCAGTATCCAGCAGGACCGAGAATACCGAGCAGGACTACAGGAGAGCGACCATCCAGTATCCAGCAGGACCGAGAATACCGAGCAGGGCTACAGGAGAGCGACCATCCAGTATCCAGCAGGACCGAGAATACCGAGCAGGACTACAGGAGAGCGACCATCCAGTATCCAGCAGGACCGAGAATACCGAGCAGGGCTACAGGAGAGCGACCATCCAGTATCCAGCAGGACCGAGAATACCGAGCAGGACTACAGGAGAGCGACCATCCATTATCCAGCAGGACTTGGAGTACCGAGCAGGCATGTTTAATTCCCTAATATCAATATATTTTTTTACACCACTCTTTGCTATTAATATGCTATTTGCATATTGTTCTGTTTTTCACTTTATTTACACATTTGGGTGACTCTTTCCTACTTTGATTAGTGATGCCCTTCTGAGGGAGTTTTCTTTCACTCCACCCTTTTGTCCCAGACTAAAAGCTATAAATTTGGTGCCTGCCGCCTATTCGCCTTTTCTCCCCTGATGACGCAAGACTGCGAAACCGGTCGGGAAGGTAACAGGCGGCACCATTGCCTATTGATCTAAGATTGACCATTACATGCGCGCTAATCTTCCGGGGTTCCCAGTTTATGGGCCCCGTATGTGAGTTATTGTTTTTATATCTACTACCTTTTAAAGAAATTGTATCTAAATAAACAGATTACGCTTAGATATTGCCATTTTTGTTTTCCTATATAAATTCTTGAAACTTTACCTCCATACGGATGTCCACTGGATCTTCATGACGTCTGATGTTCCCTGGACGTTATCTGTGACCTGAGCCATTTTACAACCTTATAATGTGGGTTGTTGGGAGCTGGTAAGCCTTTTCTTGTTTGGATGTTTGGTGGATACCTACCTCAGAGCATTTGATATATTGTTGAAGAATTTATCATTCCCTATATATAATGACTTTCTAAACCTGCGCTGACTTTTGATGTAGGCATGTTTAATTCCCTGCAGGCCTATACGGTGGTTGCAGGAACTGCAGCCCACCTTTGTGAGTAAATATTAATATACATTTTTTATCCTCCCTATACCGGACGATACTGCACCATTGGGCTCCCGGTCTTTCCCTACTTCTCACCTAGGTATTCTTGGCCCTTACAAGAATCAACAAAGAAAAAACCCTATGCCAAGCAGAGGCAAACCCAGGATTTTCAAGGGAGGGATTCCTGAAAGGTCTCCCTCAGCCTCGCACAATACAGTATAATAAAATGGTGGGACATCATGCTGGGTACACATAATGCAATTTCCCGACCGATCGACAACGAGATCGATCAGGAACAGTTTGGATACAGATAATAATGAGGACAGCTGATGTTGGTAATGTAGGGGAAAGTGAAGCATTCATACAGCAGAGCACAGGGCTGTGCTCATACCTGACTCTGTTAAGTTCCCCAGAGCTGCTCCATGCTCTTTACACACGCTGCTGCTCCATGCTCTGTACACACTCTGCTGCTCCATGCTCTGTACACACGCTGCTGCTCCATGCTCTTTACACACGTTGCTGCTACATCCAAAGTCAACTGTAGCAGAGAAAGAAAGGGGGCAGTGCTGTGAGCTGCAGGGTGCATGTGGATATTCTGGTGTCTCAGTTTGTGCCTGTCTCAATACACTGCACCAGCCCTGGTCTGAGGGGGGATTCTGGGCAGCTGTAATCCCCCCCTGCGTTTGCCTATGCCAAGTATGCATAGTTGGGGACTTGGGGTGCAGAGATCTAACCACTGGTGTGCCCAAGTGATAGAAGTATCCAGCAGGTTTGGGTGAGAACCTGGTAATGTGTGGCACGTGTGCAGAGAAGGAAACTGAAGACACAAAAGGGGAGGGCAGCTCCTGATAACGGGTGCAACAATTGGTGCAGATCTGGGGACTGAGGAAGGCAGAGCTCTCACCCTTGGAGTCTCCAAGTGATAGAAGACCAATCAAATTCCATTTTTCAAGCTGCATACATTTGCATTAAAAATTTGCATACGGCGGCAAGCACGTGGGGCGTGTGTATTTGGACGCAGCACAGAGCCAGCGGCAGACACCGACAGGTAAAATATACTGCACGGGGCACATTTTACATTAGGAGGACAGCGCGGGGAGCGGCAAGGTGGCAAATGTAGTGTCACAAGGTCGATTCCTGAGACTGAGAGATTTCATGCTGAAATTCGATCAGGAATTGGCCTGCTGTGTATGGGCAGCTGACAGACCTCTCTTCGATCAGATACAATCAGAGAGAGATCTGTCTCTTGGTCGATCTGCTTATACATCGTCTGATGTAAGGTCACCTTCAAGCTATCCGTACACCTAGCGCTTCTGATTCAATCGACAAAGCGATCCACTTCATTAAGGAATCAACTTCAGTATGGTTGATCAAAAGTGGATTGACTATCGACCCACACACTACAAACAATATCCTATACGATTCACCTTTACATTCGATCTGACTGATGTTGTGTCTCCATGCTCTGAATGCAAAAATCGATTCAGAGTAGATCGAATGACATGTAAACAGTAGCCGATTCCTGCGAGATTGATCTATATGTTGCATCCTTCTCGATTGACAAAGCTGACTGATTCGACATGAATCAGCCACTTTTCATCGATTGGGAATTCTGGTTCACACTCGATTCTCTCACAATTCTATAAAATGATCTAATAGAATGGTCGATCGTTCAGCCAAATTGCTAGAAAGGGATGGCCATGATAAGGAGAACTCATGGAGAAGCATGTGACCAGTTTGATCAGCTGATAGATTTGTAAGGTCCTGATTTGCTGTGATGACTTCCTGGTGTAACACATGATGAGGACCAGCAAATCAGAACCTTACAAATCTATCAGCTGATCAAACTGATCACATGCTTCTCCAGGAATTCTCCTGAGCAGGGCCATCCCTATGCTAGATGTATGGCCACCTTTGCTCTCAAAAGTTAATCCTTCAGGAAATGTCTGTTTAGTGCAAAATAAAATAGTATCGCATGTAGTTCTTGACCTTTATTGTGAGGATAAAATAGATGACAAGGAGGTCAGAGCCTGAAGTAAAATTGCCACTTGTGGACAAGCCGGTCAATGTGGAGAAACAGCGACAGACCTGTCAGTATAGATGTATGTTTGCCTTTCACACCTGTTGCTGGCACATCACAATAACTTCTGTTTATCTTTCATTACAAGCCTTCCACAGCGAGACCTTCACTCAATTCTGCTTTATGTTCTCTGATTAAACTCCTGTGTCGTTTAAAATTTGAGTAAACTCATTTAACGATTCTCATAAAAGGGAGAACACATTGTGAGATTGGCTGGGGTGCGATGACTCAACACCTCCTGTCTACCAGAAGCGGCCAATGTATCCAGGGAGCGGATTTTGGCTCTATGGGAGGAAAATCGAAGCAGATCCCATTCTGTTTTTCAGTATGTTGAGCTAAAATTGGATAAAAAAAAAAAAAAAAAACAGAATTCAAGGACCACATTCATGAAAGAGGTGCAGATAATACTCAGATTGATTCTCATAATCAATTGTTTACAGTACGGAGCTGAAACATTTATCTAGCACTTCATAAAGAGTTTTGTTTTTTATAGTTATGAAAGACATACCAGAGAGAGAGGAATACTTTAAATGGAATCTGACCAGAGAGTGATATGAAGGCTGCCATATTTATTTCCTCTTAAAGCAGACCTGAACTCAGAACTACCTCTCTGCTCTAATAGATAAGCAACAGCATAGGGTCTTAGGGTTAGGAACCACCAGGGGGAGTCTTAGGGTTAGGCACCACCAGGGGGGGGTCTTAGGGTTAGGAACCACCAGGGGGGTGGTTAGGGTTAGGCACCACCAGGGGGGTCTTAGGGTTAGGCACCTCCAGGGGGGGTCTTAGGGTTAGGCACCACCAGGGGGGTCTTAGGGTTAGGCACCACCAGGGGGATCTTAGGGTTAGGCACCACTAGTGGAGTCTTAGGGTTTGGCACCACCAGAAGGTCTTAGGGTTAGGCACCACCAGGGGGATCTTAGGGTTAGGCACCACTAGGGGAGTCTTAGGGTTAAGCACGACCAGGGGGATCTTAGGGTTAGGCACCACTAGGGGGGACTTAGGGTTAGGCACCACTAGGGGAGTCTTAGGGTTAGGCACCACCGGGGGGTCTTAGGGTTAGGCACCACCAGGGGGGGTCTTAGGGTTAAGCACGACCAGGGGGGTCTTAGGGTAAGGCACTACCAGGGGGGACTTGGGGTTAGGCACCACCAGGGGGGGTCTTAGGGTTAGGCACCACCAGGGGGGGTCTTAGGGTTAGGCACCACCAGGGGGGGGTCTTAGGGTTAGGCACCACCAGGGGGGTCTTAGGGTTAGGCACAACCATAGGGGACTTAGGGTTAGGCACTACCAGGGGGGACTTAGGGTTAGGCTTGTAGGGTGTTAGGGTAAGGCACCACCAGTAGGGTCTTAGGGTAAGGCACCCCCAGGGGGTTGGTTAGGGTTAGGCACCACCAGGGGAGAGTTCTGTGTGAGAGTAGGGAGAGGTTAGGTTATAGTTAGGTTCAACATTATCAGTAAATTTACCAATAATGTTGTTTACCGCTATTTACCATTTTTGTTATTTAACGTTGCGCTCAGTTTGTTATTTACAGATATTTTTAGTAATATCGTTACTTAATGTTGCGTCTAAATTAGCTCGCAACTTTTTCAAATGTATGCGAGGACTCCCCTGCAGTCGCAGGTGCTGCTCCCCTGTGGTTACCACCCTGTTTCCGTGCAGTAAGGCAGCCACGTCCTGCACTGATCGAGATTTGGACGCGACTGTCGTGTAATTATCAGATCTGACAGCATCAGGAACTGTTCCTACAATTTACACAGTAATGTTCAACACATATTACCGCACCATCTGTTCCATCCTGCCACAGTGTTCCGGCTCAATGTAAACCGCTAACGCTCTATACCTCATTGTATGCGATATTAAATGTAAATATTTCTCCCAGGAAAAGACAGCGAGGAGTGCGGAGAGACAGAAACGTACGCCGAGGAGCAAATATGCTGCCGAATGAAAGCAGACCTGAACTCAGAACTTCCTCTCTGCTCTAAAATAAAAGCAACAGCATAATGACCTTTAAAGAAAAAAAACATTTATTTGTTACAGCTGAGGCCTCTTTCACAGTAGGACGTTAAAGTCGCACGTTAACATGGCCCTAATGCAACGTATATAGACTTTAACTTGGACCTTTTCTTTATGCGTCTCTTGGTGCGCCGTTTTCGTTGCACAGCGATGGAACGAAAATGGCGCATGCGTTACATTTAAAAAAAACAAAAAAACATTGCTGAGCATGCGCAACACAAATAACGAAGCAGATTAATTGCTAAACGCACAGCATGCAGCACTTTCTAATAACGCTACACGTTACACACAAACGCAACGTGTGCACTGTGAATGTCGCACAGACTTAGTATTGCTGCGCGTTATTCTGCATTGAAACATTTTTTAACGTGCGACTTTAACGTCGCACTGTGAAAGAGGCCTGATACAAATCCTGCAATAAATCTGCAGTGTGTCGACTTCCTGCTTTCATGGAAGCAGACATAGGGTTAACATCCTGTGTTTACAAATTAGCTGCTCTGCCGAGGCAGAGGAGATTCCTGAGATGACACAGCACAGAGAGATCAAATAACAGTGGTGATTAGTCACAGATGAGGGGGAATTAGAGATGCTAAACCCTCTAAATACATAAAGAGTGCATTGTTACATAGTTACATAGTTACATAGTTATTATGGTTGAAAAGACATACGTCCATCGAGTTCAACCAGTATAAAGTACAACACCAGCCTGCTCCCTCACATACCCCTGCTGATCCAGAGGAAGGCGAAAAAACCCTTACAAGGCATAGTCCAATTAGCCCCAAAAGGGAAATATTCCTTCCCGACTCCAGATGGCAATCAGATAAAATCCCTGGATCAACATCATTAGGCATTACCTAGTAATTGTAGCCATGGATGTCTTTCAACGCAAGGAAAGCATCTAAGCCCCCTTTAAATGCAGGTATAGAGTTTGCCATAATGACTTCCTGTGGCAATGCATTCCACATCTTAATCACTCTTACTGTAAAGAACCCTTTCCTAAATAAATGGCTAAAACGTTTTTCCTCCATGCGCAGATCATGTCCTCTAGTCCTTTTAGAAGGCCTAGGGACAAAAAGCTCATCCGCCAAGCTATTATATTGCCCTCTGATGTATTCATACATGTTAATTAGATCCCTTCTAAGGCGTCTTTTCTCTAGACTAAATAAACCCAGTTTATCTAACCTTTCTTGGTAAGCGAGACCTTCCATCCCACGTATCAATTTTGTTGCTCGTCTCTGCACCTGCTCTAAAACTGCAATATCTTCTTTGTAATGTGGTGACCAGAACTGAATTCCATATTCCAGATGTGGCCTTACTAGAGAGCTAAACAGGGGCAATATTATGCTAGCATCTCGAGTTTTTATTTCCCTTTTAATGCATCCCAAAATTTTGTTAGCTTTAGCTGCAGCTGCTTGGCATTGAGTACGATTATTTAACTTGTTGTCGATGAGTACTCCTAAGTCCTTTACCAAGTTTGATGTCCCCAACTGTATCCCATTTATTTTGTATGGTGCTAGACCGTTGGTACGACCAAAATGCATGACTTTACATTTTTCAACATTGAATTTCATCTGCCATTTATGTGCCCATATAGCCATCCTATCCAGATCCTGTTGCAATATGACACTATCTTCCTGAGAGTTGATGATTCTACACAATTTTGTATCATCTGCAAAAATAGCAACATTGCTCACTACTGCATCTACTAGGTCATTAATAAATACATTGAAGAGCACTGGACCCAGTACAGACCCCTGTGGGACCCCACTGCTAACAGTCTCCCATTTTGAGTACGATCCATTGACCACAACTCTTTGTTTTCTGTCCATTAGCCAGTTCCCTATCCATGCACACAGACTCTTCCCCAATCCTTGCATCCTCATCTTTTGCACCAGACTTTTGTGGGGAACAGTGTCGAAGGCCTTTGCAAAGTCCAAGTATATCACATCTACAGCATTCCCAATATCCATATTAGCATTCACTACTTCATAAAAGCTGAGCATGTTAGTCAAACAGGACCTGTCTTTAGTAAACCCATGTTGATGCTGAGAAATAAGATTATTTTCTACTATGAAGTCATGTATAGTATCTCTTAGTAACCCCTCAAATAGTTTGCATACAACTGATGTTAAGCTTACAGGTCTATAATTTCCTGGATCTGATTTTTTGCCCTTCTTAAATAATGGGAAAACGTGGGCTGTACGCTAATCCACTGGGACTCTGCCAGTTGAAAGAGAGTCACAAAAGATAAGATAAAGGGGTTTATCTATAACTGAACTTAATTCCCTTAGGACCCGAGGATGCATGCCATCCGGGCCAGGTGCCTTGTCTATTTTTAATTTATTTAGTCTTGCCTTCACTTCTTCCTGCGTTAAGTATTTAATATTACATTTCTCTTTGTTTTACTTTTGTCTTGTGCAAGAGTTCAGGTCTACTTTAAAGGGGAACTCTGATATCGCAGACTAAAAACATGCTCATTCCTGTTTTACCATCTCTTATCTGCCTAATCGAGGAGATGGTTTGAGGTGTAATGAATGCCTCCACAGCCTCTGCCTCGGACAGCCCTGGTCCAAGGAAGGGGATGGAGCAAAGAAGATGGTGGGTAAGCACATGCCTCCCAACTTTTTCAGATGAGAAAGAGGGACACTTAAGCCACGCCCCTGCCATACCCCCGATCACACCCCCACCATGCCCCTAGTCACGCACACCATAAAGATTTATTAAGAAAAATGTGTTGTTTTATAACTCAAACCACACTGGTCCTTTCTATCCTGGTTCATTTTCCTTCATAGTAACATTCTAAAATTAGTAATATATCAATTTAAAGGATGGGAATAAAGTTTAGAGTCAAGCAAACACATTTTTAGTAGAGAAATATATATATTTACATAGAAAGAGGGACAAATGAGGAGGAAAGAGGGACAGAGGGACAGGGCTCCCAAAGAGGGACTGTTTTATCCGAAAGAGGGACAGTTGTTAGCTATGGGTAAGCATTGCACAGATGGGTATGTAAAGGACGTGAGAGGGATATGGAGGCAGACATATTTATTTCCCTTAAAGCTAATGTTAAGCCTGAAAAATAAAATAAAACAGATACTTACCTATGGAGAGGGAAGGCTCTGGGTCCTATAAGGTCCTATGTGCATTGTTTAACCACTTCCCCTCCCTCAGCACGAGTATCTACGTCCGTGTTTAGTAAACAGGGACATCGATACTGCTGCACGCTCCCGCTTGCTTCCACCCGCCACGCGCGCTCCTGTGCTCAATACTGCCGCTGTTCATTAGCCAGGAGATCAATGAATGAGCACAGTTCCATTCATTGATCTAAGTCCCCGTGGGAATGACTGCAGCTGTCTATTAGACGTCGACGCCCGTCATTTACAAATCCCGTCCACACAGTGCTTCCTCTTAGCGTAGTAATACTAGGCATAAGAAAGGGAGCGGCGAGGACATCTTGTGGCCAAAAAGTAAAATTACATCTAATTTTCTTTTTCAATAAACGACATACATGGATTCTTTTAAACATTTTAAAATAACTTCTGACCTCCCACACTCCCCAATAGTACCCCCCAAAATTTAAAGTAAAAAAAAATACAATAAAAAAAAAAAACATAGTTCCCTTAGGGACTGAACATTTTTAATATGTATGTCAAGCGGGTATATTACTGTTCGTTTTTTAAATTATGGGCTTGTAATTTGGGATGGATGCAAAATGGGAAAAAATGCACCTTTATTTCCAAATAAAATATTGGGGCCATACATTGTACTAGGGAAATATTTTAATAACTGGGACAAATGGGCAAATAAAATGTGTGGTTGTTTTACGGTAGCAAGTGTTATTTTAAAACTATAATGGCCAAAAACTGAGAAATAATGAATGTTTTACATCTTATTATTATTCCTGTTGAAATGCATTTGGAATAAAATAATTCTTAGCATAATGTACCACCCACAGAAAGTCTAATTGGCGGTGAAAAAACAAGATATAGATCACTTTGTTGTGCCAAGTAGTGATAAAGTTATTGGCGAATGAAAGGGAGGAGTGCTGATGGGTGAAAATTGCTCTGATCCGTTAGGGTAAAAACTCCTTGGGGGTGAAGTGGTTAATAAAGTATTTTTTTGTAATGAATTAATAATTTATTTATTTGAAAGGGTCAACCTTTCTGAAACATATACTGAAGTTTCAACCCTGGTGGAAGTTCTCCACTCCAAAAGCAGGAATTAAAAAACAAAGAAGTCTCACTTTAGCCTTATCACCTGACCCCTTACCTTCATCAGTCTGTCTTCCTGTCCTATTGAGCCAGAAGCCTCCTGCAGGCTGTGCTAATCAGATAAGTGACAATGGGAGCTCAGGTCTGTGGCTTCATCCATACAATGGTGAATATAGCGGTGGTGACATCACACAGCAGCTGGGTAAGCACCGCACAGAATGGCGATCTATCATGATGGAAACACATACACAAACTATTGTCTGCCCATATTCAATAACCTATAGACTTGTGAGGTCACCAGAGCTGTATGAATGGTGTGTGCTATAAAAATCTAGGAGGACAAAAACACGACTCCGATTCTTTTAAAAGTATACAAGTAAAAAATCGCCCAAAATAGTATTGGTTACACAAGCTTATGTTATGCATAATAGAGACATATAGGTGAGGTTTATAGAAGATGAGCAGCCAGCTCTATACAAAGCAACGGAGCAAAGAAACCCGCAATTTCCCATTCGTAGGTCTCACTCAGGTGAATGTGGACCTGTACAGACAGGCTAAGGTGAAAATCAAATGTGTAAAAAAAGAAAAGACTCGGGATACATTCACAATGGGACGTTGCGGAGCTACGCTATAAACTTATAACGCAGATTACCGCACTGCAATGCTAATCCTATGCGTCGTTCACTGTGCGATGTAAGGCCTCTTGCATACTGCAAGCGATTCAGATTCAGATTCCGCTTTTTAGGCCTCTTGCACACTGCAAGCAAATCAGATTCAGATTCAGATTTTTAATCTGTTTTTACATCCGATTCCGATTCAGATTTTTAATCTTAACTGCATGCTGCGTTTTTTGATCCGTTTTTCTGTTGAATGTATTCAAGGAAAATCGGAAACGGAATCGGAATCGGAATCGGAAAACGGATTTGCAGTGTGCAGGGAGCCTTAATCTGTTTTTACTTCCGATTCAGATTCAGATTTGCAGTTTGCTCCCTGCACACTGCAAATCGGAATCTGAATCTGATGTAAAAACTGATTAAAAAGCGGAATCTGAATCTGAATCGCTTACAGTGTGCAAGAAGCCTTAGTGTCGCATTGTAATGTGTAGCGTTATGGTAACACACTGCTTGTGGTGCATTACCTCTAAACCAGGGGTCAGGAGTAGAGTTGGGACGAACCTCCGATTTTAGGTTCGCGAACCTGGTCCGCGAACTTCCGCGGAAGGTTCGGTTCGCGTTAAAGTTTGCGAACCGCAATAGACTTCAATTGGGATGCGAACTTTGAAAAAAAAAAATAATTATGCTGGCCACAAAAGTGATGGAAAAGATGTTTCAAGGGGTCTAACACCTGGAGGGGGGCATGGCGGAGTGGGATACACGCCAAAAGTCCCCGGGAAAAATCTGGATTTGACGCAAAGCAGCGTTTTAAGGGCAGAAATCACATTGAATGCTAAATGACAGGCCTAAAGTGCTTTCAAACATCTTGCATGTGTATACATCAATCAGGTAGTGTAATTAAGGTACTGCTTCACACTGACACACCAAACTCACCGTGTAACGCACCGCAAACAGCTGTTTGTGTAGTGACGGCCGTGCTGGACTGGTGCACACCATGGCCAGAGTGCAGGTTTTGGTGGCTTTTACAGCCCATATGGTCGCCTGGCTGATGTAGCTGAATGACAGAACAGTGACTGTTCACTGAACACAACAGGTATGCAGTGGCGGGTTCACAGAACAGGTATGCAGTGGCAGGTTCACCGAACACAACAGGTATGCAGTGGCGGGTTCACAGAACAGGTATGCAGTGGCAGGTTCACTGAACACAACAGGTATGCAGTGGCGGGTTCACTGAACAGGTATACAGTGGCGGGTCCACTGAACAGAACAGGTATGCAGTGGCGGGTTCACTGAACAGGTATGCAGTGGTGGGTTCACAGCACAGGTATGCAGTGGTGGGTTCAATGAACAGGTATACAGTGGCGGGTCCACTGAACAGAACAGGTATGCAGTGGCAGGTTCACTGAACAGGTATGCAGTGGTGGGTTCACAGCACAGGTATGCAGTGGTGGGTTCACAGCACAGGTATGCAGTGGTGGGTTCACAGCACAGGTATGCAGTGGTGGGTTCACAGAACAGGTATGCAGCCAGACAGGAACAAGTTAAGCCTAACTAATCTTTCCCTGAGAGACAGTCTGCAGCAGCTCGCCCTACTCTCACTAACGCAGGCAGCACACGAGTGACCGTAATGGCCGCCGCTGCCTGCCTTATATAAGGGGGGGTGGGGCTCCAGGGGCTAGTGTAGCCTAATTGGCTACACTGGGCCTGCTGACTGTGATGTAGAGGGTCAAAGTTGACCCTCCATGTGCATTATGGGGCGAACCGAACTTCCGCAAAGGTTCGCCTGCGGGACGCGAACGCGAACCACGGAAGTTCGCATGGAACCATTCGCAGGCGAACCGTTCGGCCCAACTCTAGTCAGGAGGAACCTTTTTAGCTGGGAGAGCCATAATCGTCACATATTTTAAAATGTATTTCCCTGAGAGCCATACAATATGTTTCAAACTGGGACAGTGCACATGCGCAGCAGAGGGCTCACGTCCCTGTTGCCATGGTGATGTGTATACAGTTGATCCTCCAGGCAGCTGAAGCGTCAGACACGTCTTCAGCTTCTCTTGGGTTTCAGCAACATCAGCAATTTCCCCGAGAACCAGAGAGGAGAAATACTGACTAACAGCTTGTACAATTAGCTAGCTGACTTGGGGGTTGATTCACTTTGTAGGACGAGATCCCCGCACTTTGGCCCAACAACAGGCTACCTGTCAAGTGACAGACAACCTATTGGGCCAATCAAAGATCTCGTCATACAAAGTCACTAGACCTGACAGGGTCCAGGGTGGGACAATTGGAGCAGCCCTCCGTTTTGGAGTAGCGCGAGTAAGTTAGTAGTGCAGGCTACAGCAGTAGCGTGCCTACTTTGATAATTTTACTTGCGCTGCCACACTAACCTGCGCTGCTTGATCAGTGTAGCTCAGGGAATCAACCCTACTGATTTGTATGTGAGCCAGATGTAGCCATCAAAAGAGCCACATCTGGCTCCAGAGCCATAGGTTCCCTACCCCTGGTCTAATCGCACATGTTACCAGGTACAGGGAAGCATACTTTTCATTGCCTGTATGCTTTACTGTACCTACTGTAAGCGACCGTAATGTGCGTTACCTCCTTTTTTTGTGTTGCGTTGTAATGCTGCGTTGCAACTTTAAAGAGAACCGAGGTGGGTTTGAAGAATATTATCTGCATACAGAGGCTGGATCTGCCTATACAGCCCAGCCTCTGTTGCTATCCCAAACCCCCCTAAGGTCCCCCTGCACTCTGCAATCCCTCATAAATCACAGCCACGCTGCTGACAAACAGCTTGTCAGAGCTGGCTGTGTTTATCTCTATAGTGTCAGTCTGCTGCTCTCCCCGCCTCCTGCAGAACTCCAGTCCCCGCCTGCATCCCTTCCCTCCCTGCTGATTGGAGGGAAGGGACGGGGCAGGGACCGGAGCTATGCAGGAGGCAGGGGAGCAGCTGAGACTGACACTACAGATGTAAACACAGCCTCACAGCACGGCTGTGATTTATGAGGGACTGCAGAGTGCAGGGGGACCTTAGGGGGGTTTGGGATAGCAACAGAGGCTGGGCTGTATAGGCAGATCCAGCCTCTGTATGCAGATAACATTCTTTAAACACACCTCGGGTTCTCTTTAACATCACATTACAACGCAATGTCCCACTGTGAATGCAGCTTTAGGGAAAAACTTAAAGGGAACCTGAACTGAGTAAAATTATTTCAAATGAATACATGATGTACCTGACGACATAACAACAAAATAATCGATTATCCATTTTTTTCAATAAAAATCCGATCGGACATGTTGGAAAACTCTTTATATTCGATGCACAAATGCACAATAAGCAAACTTTTAGAAAAAGAAATGCGTCATTTTGTTCAAGAACTTCAAAAAGTGGACCCGAACTCTTGCACAGGACAGAAGGAAAACAGAGAGGAATGCACCTTGTATGTATTCAGAGAGTTTAGCCTGTCTAATTCCCCCTCATCTGTGACTAATCACAAGTTGTAATTTGATCTCTCAGCTATGTCAGATGGCTGGCTTGGGAGAGCAGCTAATTTGTAAACACAGGAGGTTAACCCTATGCCTGCTTCCACGAAAGCAGGAAGTAGACACACTACAGATTTATATCAGCTGTAAGGGCTGGAACCCACAGGAGAGCTTTTGGCAGCGTTTTGGCAGCACTGCGATACGCTAGCAGTTTGCCAAAACGCTAGGCTAATGTTAATGGATGGGGCAACTTCCACAGGAGCGTTTGCGTTTCCCAGAAACGCAAACGCAGGACCTGCAGCATTTTGGGAGCGTTAGCGCTTCAATGTAAAGTATTGAAATGCTAGCAGAAACGCTCAGCAAAACCTAAACTGAGTGGTTTTGCTAGTGTTTTGCGGTTCAGCACACTGTAACAAAATTAAAAATAATTCACAGGACCAATCAGGATAAAAACGCAAAACGCAAAACACTACGCACCCGCTGGGCAAAAAAATACAATGTTGCAAAACGCTACCAAAAACGCGCATGAATCCGCTTGCAAACCGCTCAGACAAAACGCTAGCGGTTGCGTTTTGCGTTTGCTGATTTCAGTGGGTTCCAGGCCTCACAAAGTGATGTTTTTCTTTAAAGTTTATAATGCTGTTGCTTATTTTTTTAGAGTAGGGAGGAAGTTCGAAGATCAGGTCCACTTTGAAAAGTATGTGGTATTTGTGGTTACACAATTAGTATGGGGGGAGGTTTGAAATTGGGGGAGTTTAGGGCAGCATGATGGAGCTCCTGTGTATGGGGGGAGGAAGGGGTTGGCGCACTTTGGCGTCTGGGGGGGAGGAAGGGGTTGGTGCACTTTGGCGTCTGGGGGGGAGAAAGGAGTTGGCGCACTTTGGCGTCTGGGGGGAGGAAGGGATTGGCGCACTTTGGCGTCTGGGGGGAGGAAGGGGTTGGTGCACTTTGGCGTCTCAGCCTCCGGTGGTCCATGTCCCGGCCGTGCTGCTGCGCCTCATTTTACATAAGTTAATTTTGCTCTTTGTCCTCCTCCTGCTCTCCTCTGCCTCCTGTCTGTAATCTGACCTCAAAGGGCGATTCCTTGACCAGCTGCAATCACAGCAGCCTTAATGAGAAAAGTGTTTGAATAATAGATTAGCAACTGTTTTCCACTCGATACAGAATTTGACCCGGATAAGGCCTAATCCCGGGATGTAATAAATGTTCTCATGATTATATTCAGGCACACAGGACATAAAAGGTAATGGCCGTCTATAAGCTCCCAGCTATGTGTGTGTAGGAGAACTTACATACCGTGTTTCCCCCGAAAACACTAGACACTGTCTTATATTAATTTTTGCTTCAAAAGATGTGCTAGGGCTTATTTTCAGAGGATGTCTTATTTTTGAGGGAAACACTGGTAATTTTCCTATACAAAATGTATATACTGCATGCCATGCTGAAACACAAGCAGCATGCACAGAGCTTGTGGTTTGAAGATATTGGCTCTCATTTCAAGAAACTGATTCTGCTGATCATGTGGGCAAGAGTCTATTTCTTGCAGGCAGAGAACTCTGTCAGGCTCCCCAGAGCTATGATAGGATAAGATGTGTGTCCTGGGAAGAGGTGAAGAGCTGTTGCTGCTTATCATGACAGATCAGGAGGGCTGGCTCCAACAAAAACACAAATTGCCTGTAGAACTAACATTATACTGCTGCTCTCCTGTATCCAGGCTTTGTATTGAGCATGACTTGCTGGTGTCATGTGGGCTGCTAGCTAGGGCTTACATTCGGGGATGTCTTATATTTCAAGCATGCTAGGAGTTCCTGCTAGGTCTTATTCTCAGGGGATGTCTTACTTTAGGTGAAACTCGGTAGAAGCATGTGATCAGTTTTGGTCAGGTGATAGATTTGTGAGGTTCTGATTTGTTACAGTCACTTCCTGCTTTAGCCTATACAGAAAAAAAGCCACATGATTTTGACCAGCAAATTGGAGCCTGCCAAATCTGTCACCTGATCAGAAAATTGTTGCTTATTTTTTAAACACTTATCTAAAGTTTGTTTAAAGACACTATTCAGCTAAAATTAGACAGGTTAGAGACCTAAAGGATACCCGAAGTGACATGTGACATGATGAGATAGACATGAGTATGTACAGAGCCAAGCCCACTTAGGGCTGTGGACCTTTTGAGACGGCCACCCGCCAGTGACCTCCGCACCCTCCTGGCACCGCTCTCTTTCCCCTCTCTTCACTGTGAGGGGATGTACTGCTGAACGCCGCCAGTCCTTCACTGTCTGGGCTGTTTACACACTCTGGCCTATTGCTCCACACTCCCTCTATTGAAGTCACGACCTATCACCCCGCAGAGCTGCATCAAACTTCCCAGGTGCTAACCTTGTCACCTGGCATACAGAGTGGAATCCCTCCCTGGACTCTCACGCTATACTACATGCTGTGAGCAACAGTTGGCGTTACAGCCAAGGACCATCTGCGGACTGGGTGAGATTACTATGCTGTGTTGAACGGATCCATCTGAAAATGGCGCCTGAGAATAATGGAGCACGGTGTTGCTGCTAATCCGTTTGCCGCTTATCGCTATTTAACAATAAAGCCTTATTGTTATTTAACGTTAAAGCCTTATTGTTATTTAGTGTTAAAGCCTTATCGTTATTTAGCGTTAACACACAGAACCCTCTCTGTACCTATCCCTAACCACCCCCCTGGTGGTGCCTAACCCTAACCACCCCCCTGGTGGTGCCTAACCCTAACCACCCCCTGGTGGTGCCTAACCCTAAGACCCCCCAGATGGTGCCTAACCCTAAGACCCCCCTGGTGGTGCCTAACCCTAAGACCCCCCTGATGGTGCCTAACCCTAAGACCCCCCCAGTGGTGCCTAAACCTAACCTTGACAGGGTTACATTAAGGCTACATGCACACCAAGATGTTGAGTTAGGTGCTACGTTAAGGTCGCATAACGTGCACCTAACGCAAGGCCTGGTGCTCTTCGATGTGGACGTCAGAGTGAGCCGCGTTGTGCAGCTCATTCTGGCGTCCGTGATGCCGTGATGCGTACTCTTGGACGCATGCAGCATCACGTGGTCCCGCCGGCCAATCGCCGCACAGAGCGGCCGCTCCAGGAAGTAAACACTGCACGTCACAACGTGCAGTGAATATTAGCCATGTGCCTGGCCGCTCTCCGCTCCTCCCCAACACGACTGAGCATGTGCAGACAGTCTAACGCGGCTTAAGCCGCTGTAACGCCGTAGCATGCTGCACTTTCGGAAGAACGTGCAGCGTTACATGTAACGCAACGTGGGCAGTGTGAACAGCCCACTTGTGTTACATTGCTGTGCGTTGGGGGAGCGTTACAGGCTGCACTAACGTGCGCCTGTAACGTCTTATTGTGTAAGCAGCCTAAATCCATTCACCGTTTTGCAGTTAAATAACGTCTGCTGTTTGGCTTATGTAGGGCGCTATTGATAAATAACGTTACTGGGCACAATAACGTCTGCTGTTTGGCAAATGAACGGCACTATTGATAAATAACATTAGTGTGTGCCACTATTGATAAATAACATTAGTGTGTGCCACTATTGATAAATAACATTAGTGTGTGCCACTATTGATAAATAACGTTAGTGTGTGCCATTTTTCTTCTTTTTCCCCTGTACGCCATTATTATTCAGTACTAACTATAAATAGCGATAAGCGTATCTTTTTAATGCGGCGCCATTTATATGCATAGGCGCTGTGCGCCATTATTCACTGATCCGGTGTTGAACTGCTTCTTCTTTGCAAACGTTCATGCTTCGCTCCTGGCCCTGTCATTACTATAAGCCAATCCCATTGGCTTACATGGAGTGACAGGGTCAGGAGCCAAGGAAAGAGGCCCCTGACCGGCGCACAGCGCTCTGCCGTCATAGCGACGGCAGAGAGAGCAGCCTGCGGCGGGGACAGAGCGGCGTGTCCGGCGGGAGCGATGGATTTTAGCAGCGATGGACCAGCACCCTCTGGTCCTTAAGGGGGCAGAGGGTGCTGGTCCCGAAGTGGTTAAAGCAAATCTGAAGTGAAAAAAATAAAAGTAAATATAAATTATATAATGAATTGTATGTGTATTATGGATAATGAATAGAACATTAGTAGCTAAGAAAAGTCTCATATTTTTATTCTCAGTTTTATATAGCTTTTTTTTAACATTGCATCATACTGTCACGTTTGCAGTTTTAAAACCACACTCTGTCTTTTAAGCTACAAAACAAAGCAGAAATAATGACCCTTTGACTTTCCTGCAGTAAAACCTTATTCAAAGCTGTCTCTCACTGTTTCTTAGCTGTTTAAGTGCATCAGAAAATAGGACTGTATTAATTCAACCCAGTGGGTGGAATAGCGCAGAGAAGCTCTTTTGCATAGATAACAGCATACATTTTTTTCAACTCTTCCTGTACTGGAAAACAATCTGAAACTCTTTTATTTGCTACTTATGTTCTATTTCTTAGCTGTACTACACATACAGTTCATCATTATCTCACACGTGTATTTTTGCTTCAGGTTTACTGTAACTACCTTAAAGAGAAACCGTGACCAAGAATTGAACTTTATTCCAATCAGTAGCTGATACCCCCTTTCCCATGAGAAATCTATTCCTTTTCACAAACAGACCATCAGGTGGCACTGTATGGCTGATATTGTGGTGAAACCCCTCCCACAAGAAACTTTGAGGACCGTGGTACTCCTGGCAGTTTCTTGTCTGTGAACCTTGGTGCATTGTGGGAAATAACTGTTTACAGCTGTTTCCAACTGCCAAAAGAGCAAGCAGCAGCTACATCACCTACCAGCAGTAAAAATGTCACCATGTGATAAATGTCAGAATGTAAATCAGGGAATTAAAAAGTATTTTACAATAGGCAAACACTGAGTAAATCATTTATACATACATTATTGTAAAAATTAAGCCCTTTTTTTATTACATTATTTTCACTGGAGTTCCTCTTTAAAACCGCCTCACGCCGATTGGCATGCACACGGCGACTCCCGCAGGATCTCGTAACGCCGATTGCCGTTATGTCCTGGGGGCGTGATTCCACTCCGTCATCAGTCACCCAGCGGCGATTGCCGCTAGGAGACTGTTAGATTGTACATCGCTGCGATCTATGGCAGCGCTGTACTGGGGTCAACCGTAACACTCAGCTGTCCCCAGGGGAGGCACAAGAGCGATCGGCTCTCATAGGCTGATGCCTATGACAGCTGATCGCTGTCATTCGCTGGCAGGGGGAGGGTTTGGAGGGGGAATAAATTAAAAAAATAAGTACGGTACATTTATTGAAAAAAATATATATAAATGAATACAAAAAAAAATAAAATAAATAAACACTGCACGAGGAATCAGAGCCCACCAACAGAAAACTCTGTTGGTGGGCAGAAAAAGGAGGAATCACTTGTGTGCTGAGTTGTACAGCCCTGCAGCAAGCCCTTAAAGCTGCAGTGGCCTGAATTGTAAGAAATAGCTTGGTCACTAGGTGGGTGTAAGCCTACGGTCCTGATGTGGGTAGAGACGGAAGACAAGTCATGATGCACAGGAGATATTTCAGAGATATTTTAGATAGTTTATATGCATAAGAAATATATTTTTAAAAAGCTCTCCTTTAAGCGAATATTTTATTATTATAAGGTACTTCCTGAATTTACATAGTACATACTTATTATTCAGTGCTTCTCAGAGCAAACTGTCCATCTGAGGTCTCTAATGTCACTGTCACTATCTAGGGACAATTTAAAGTGGACCTGAACTCAAAACTCATCACTTCTCTAAAAAATACACAACAGCATAATAAGCTTAAAACAAAAAACAATTCTTTGTTAGAGCTGATACAAATCCTAAAATAAATCTGCAGTTTCTACTTCCTGATTCATGGAAGCAGACATATTGTTTACAGCCTGTGCTTTCAAATGGGCCCATACCTCCCAACTTTTTGAGATGAGAAAGAGGGACACTTAAGCCACGCCCTGCCACACCCCTGATCACGCCCCATCACACCCCTAGTCACGCAAACCATAAAGATTTCATGAGAAAAATATGTTGTTTTATAACTCAAACCACACTGGTGGTTCATATCCTGGTTCATTTCCCTTCATATTAACATTTTACAATTAGTAATATATCAATTTAAAAGATGGGAATAAAGTTTAGAGTCAAACACATTTTTTTGTAGAAAACTATATATATTCAGTAGATAAATATAAATATTTACATAGAAAGAGGGACAAAGTCCTGAAAGAGGGACAGATGAGAAAAGAGGGACAGGGCTCCCAAAGAGGGACTGTCCCTCCGAAAGAGGGACAGTTGGGAGCTATGCTTATCTGCTTATCTGCCATTGGCAGTCATGTGACACGGGGGGGGGGGATCAAATTACAACTAGTGATTAGACACAAATTAGGTGGAATTTCACAGGCTAAACTCTTTAAATACATGCAGGGTGGATTTCTGTTATGTTTCCTTGTGTCCTTTGCAAGAGTTCAGGGGGTAGCCAGTGAGCCTCTGGGAATATTTTTGAACTGGGGACATTAGGCCAGGGGTGGACCAGCACACATGGGGGGACATCAGCCACTGCGCTGCCCATGGTGTATTTTTCATAGGGAAGATGATTATCCCAGGCAGAGGCATGGCCACAAGGCAGGACACGGGGTGCCTAATCCGGCCAGTTGTTTGTTGCCGATATTATGTTACATGCGGATCCTACGCTGTGTTATTGAAGTGTCGAAAAACGGTGGAAAGCTCTGCACAATCAGCAGTGCCGGCTTTGTTTTTAGGGCAATTGAACTAAATAGCAAAGTTAAACATTTATTTTTGGCTCTCACATGCTCGGCGCTGATCTGTCGATGGAAGGGGGACGCCACCTTTGTAGAGAAAACATCCGTCCACGTATTTCAGCTCTGTGGACAGGAAATGTCATGACAGCCCCTTCCCTTTGTTTTATGTGCCTATAAATAGTCATGGGCATGTCTAGGAGAACTCCTGGAGAAGCATGTGATTTGTTTGATCAGCTGATTGATTTGCAAAGCTCTGATTGGCTGTGATCACCTCCTGCTTTAGCACATGCTCATGACTAGCAAATCAGAGACTTACATATCTGTCACCTGACCAAACTGATCACATGCTTCTCCATGAGTTCTCCTAGACATGACCGCTACCTATAAAATGCAGTCATTCCAGTTTTTTCTGGTGGCCACCTACACACCATACAATTTTTAGTTACAAAAACTTTTTATTGGAGAAAGATCATCAGATATACATAACATGCGACATGGGTTCGGGAAAAGAACCCAACTTTTGAACATAGCCAGAATGGTGCAAATAGGATCATCAATAAAAGTAAAACAATGATCAGTATAAAAGTGGCCATACCTGTCTCGACTCGGCAATTCACTGACCATCCAGTTCCATAATTATTACCCAATTGAATGAAATTCGGTACCACCAAACCACACCGCCAAACGATGCGACCAATTTCAGGCCAAAATTGGTTGTATGTATTGATCAGACGGGCTGCAAGATGTCAATCCGTTATGGTGAATTGGGTGCACGGCGGTAATGCCATGCGATATCATGACCAGCGACAAACGCTACAAAACTGTAACGAGCGGTGGGGACGCCGTTTCTTCCCTCCCCGCCGCTCTCTCGGCTTCCCGGCGCGCTGGCCTCTCGGCCGCGCACAATAATAGACTAGTGCGCACACGCAGCCAGCGTCACGGTATTTACGCCTCTAGGAGGCGAGTCAGCTGACCGGCAGGTCAACTGACGTCACAGGGAGCGCTCCTCGCCCCTGATTGGCCGGCTGGCGGGGGCGTCCCTAAGGGCTCCCCTGCCGGCATAAAGACAGCGAGCTGTCAGTGGCTCGCTGTCTGTTGTCGCGTTTATTTCGTGTTAGCCCTCCAGTCCCAGATAGATCCTTTGTGTGTACTTTGACCCGGCAGGACCCCGAAGGAGTCTTAGACTAGGATTGTATTATATTGTATTGATTATCTGTTTTGACCTTTGCTCGTTCCTGACTATTCTCTCGCTCTCTGATTCTGTACTTCCGCCAATCTGATACCGTTGCCGAACCTTGCCTGACCTTTGACTCTGAGCCTGCTTTCTGATTCTGTACTTCAGCCATCTGATTCTGTTGCCGAATCTCTGCCTGCCCCTCACTCCGATTTCTGCTTACCGATTTTGTATCTTATCTGCCTGTGTGTTGCCGACCTTTTTCTGCCTGACTCTCCTACTCACCAGTGGGCCGATTGCCACTGGTGAGGTTACTCCTGAGGTCCTCAACTGATCTCTCCCGCCTGGGAGGTTAGTGTGAGAATCTTCAGAGTACTACTGTGTGCACCAATCACTCCACACACGTACAATAAAGTTGGTATCTATATCGCTCTTCTCACTATATCTGTATTATTGGTGATTCTGCAGATCACCTAATAATCAGATATAGTATCTGTATTATTGGTGATACTGCAGATCACCAGTACTCAGATCCTGGTTGCTACACACTGTTACAAAAACCTTTGTGTGGGCATTTATACATTACCTTTGCTGTGTTGCCCACCACGCGGTGTTCAGAACCCCCTGCTCTTCCATTAGCAGTATACACACCGCCGGCATATAGCACAGGGCGCGTTTGTGATGATTTATGTAAAAAACAAATAAAAATCTGCTAACATTTATCAGTCGAAAAATTGAAAATATTTAAGCTTTCTGTACAATTTATCATTTTATCAAAACATTTGAAATTGGAGTCTTTTTATTTGATTGTATCTGGCCACCACCATCTACTTACCTGGGTCTTCCTCCAGCCCCTTGAGGTCTCTGTGTATCTCTCCGCAGCTCCACTGACAGCCACTCTTCTGGGGTTCCGTCCATAGCAGCCGCCAACCCAGTCAGGTAGGCGACTTCTGCCCCTGCTCGAGTGCACGCACACGCTACTTGCGGCCATGCTCACGTGGCTGGGAGCGTTCTGCGCAGGTGCAGCACTACCACACCTGTGCCTCAACTATGTTGCCTTCCAGGTCAGCGGCTGCTACGGAGGGAACGCCAGAAGAGTGGCTGCCAACCGAAACCGGGAGACACAGAGACTTGAAGGGGCTGGTGGAAGCCCCAGGTAAGTAGATCAGCATTCATTATTTTTGGCTCCCCCGATACTCCCATGACTCCTCCACTGCTGGTCAGGACCCTCTTCCTGTTAGCAACCAACCCCCTTTGTGTATGAGAGCAGGCACCAGTTGAATTTGCGCCTGTGCAGTAGCACAAAGCCGCTCCATACTACTGTTCAGACTGGGATCATACCTTCTGCCTGCACAGTGCGGCCACGTTCATACAGAGGGGAGCATGGCCACAAGCAACATATTCAAGACTATTGTCAACTATTTTCAAGGGTCCAAGTGCTGTAACAGAGGGGCATAGAAAGATTGGATCTCTGGACTATCCAAATGCTACGTACACACATGCGACAACGATCGTTCGTTGAGAACGACGAACGAACTTTTAATTGATGAAAGAACGACCTAAGTAAAGTTAGTTTTAAATTGTGTGTAACGATCTGATCGTTAGAACGAACGTTACATCACGTAAAGCAACTATTGAGATTGCGCATAAAAATGAGAAGTTCCATGGAGAAATAGCGAAATGCGCATGTCAAGCCTAGTACGAACGACCGTTTCCAACGATGTACTACTTTTGCAAACGATCGTCGTTGGTAAAAATCCGCCAAGCTAGATCGTTCGTTTTTAACGATCTAGCTCGTCCGTCGTTAGACTTAATGATCGTTGGTTGCTTTTTTTTAAACGATCGTCGTTTGAAACGATCGGGGAACGATTGTTTCAAACGACTATAGTCGCATGTGTGTACGCACCTAAAGGCTTCCCTCCAGAGTTAAGCATCTAGTTTTTTGTTTTCACTTTAAGTGGGATAAAACTCTGACATTCCATTCAATAAATATGTGTTTACCTACTTTTTGTTACCACATTTTCTTTTGTGCACAGGCAATATTTCCTATTTTCAAATTACAAGTTCCCAGAGTACAGTTTATCTGCTCTGAAAGCTGCCATTGCATTTGTATTGCATAGCTGTTGTATTTATTTATTAAAACCTATCTATTGATCATTTCTCAGTTCTCTCTGCTTCTCAGCTCAGTGCAGTTCCGTTTCAGCTCACGCTGCTGGCTGTATACTAATTGTAACAACAGAGGAATGTAAACAAATTATAATGTTATCACCTCTTTGGATGCTGCCCACTGAAGCAATTTTTTTGTAGTGGTAGATTTTATGCTGTAAATAATCTTTTTAAAACAAAGAGGAAATGCTGAAGTTCATACCACTTTAAGAATCATAATCAATTTTATTTGCCAAGCAGGTAGGATTTAACTCAAATAGTGGTCGTGAATTTCAAATACTGCAGCCAGTCACTGGATTTGTGCAATACTGAAAATAAGTAGCAAGGGCCCCCACTCTTTGCAGAATACTAGTAAAGAAGTAAAAAAATAATTTTGAAATAAAAAATCCAAAAAACAATAAACAACAAAAGAGATTGGCATAGCACTGATCTCCTCACAATAAAAGTAGCATTTCCTTTTAGTCATTCCGTTACAAAATTTACAGGACAACAGAGAGAAACCAGAGGCATAGCTAGGGTTTTCAGCGCCTGGGGACAAAGACTGTGTTTGCGCCCCCCCCCCCCCCCCTCTGTGGCCACACATCAGAATGTGGTCATAGTCATGGGTGGAGTCAAAAGTTATTTAGAGCTATGTGCCCCCTTACCCCATTCTGATAGCCAGATGTGCCCCCTTTAAATAGCTAAATGAGTGTCCCTTTAGTTAGCCAGATGCGTCCCCCCCCCCCCCTTCATCCTATTTAGATAGCCAGATGTGCCCCCTTTAGATAGCCTAAAGGCCCATACACACGTCTGATTTTCGCGAACGACGGGTCGTTTGAACGTTTTGGACGTTTGGACGTTCAAACGTTTTGGACGTTCAAACGACGCGTCGTTCGAAAAAATCAGACGTGTGTATGGGCCTTTAAGATGGCCATACACTGGTCGATTTGCCATCAGATTCGACCAACAGATAGATCCCTCTCTGATCAAATCTGATCAGAGAGGGATCGTATGGCTGCCTTTACTGCAAACAGATTGTGAATCGATTTCAGCCTGAAACCGATCACAATCTGTGGAGCTGCCGCCTGCCGCTGCTGCCACCCCCCCCTGCATACATTTCCTGTTCCGGCCGGCGCTAGTCCCCTGGTCCCAGCTATCTTCTTCTCCGCTCTGGGCTTAAGACCGTTCCTGCAGCTACTGAACTTCCTGTCCAGGGGAAGTTTAAACAGTAGAGGGCGCTCTACTGTTTAAACTTCCTGCCGGGACAGGAAGTTCTGTGTAGCTGCAGCCGGTCCGGAACCCAGCGCGGAAAGAAGACAGCAGAGATCAGGGGACTCGCGCGGCCGGAACAGGTAATGTATACCCGCTGTATTGCGTCGGTCGTCGGGCATTCGAACGCTGCTATCGACGCACTCCCGACCCGCCGGCGTTCGAGAAAAATCTTCCTCACGGACGGATCGACGGGAACGATCGATTTCAGACGGAAATCGATCGTTCTGTCAGCGGTGTGCGCGGCGATCTCACAGCCGATTCGATCACTGTGATCGAATCGGCCGTATATCGGCGGGAAAATCGTTAGGTGTATGGGCCCCTTTATTCTGCTGCTGGAGGGAGAGAAGCAGGGGCACTTTGGGCAGGCAGTGAGCCACCTCTCATGCACGTGGGGGTGTAATGGCCGTGCTGAGCGACCTCACAGTGCTGCGCCTGGGGACATGTGTCCCCACTTGCACACCCCATAGCTACTCCTCTGAGAGAAACTGAAAACATCTCACTACTTCAGAACAGTCACCAAACTTTGGCAGTGATGACTTTGCAGGCGGGTTTCATGTTTGCAAAAGTCACAACTTCAAGTGACTCAGTGCAGTGGGTGAAGGCTCACACATGGCATGCTCGCATTTTTAAAGGTGGAATAAATTCACAGCAATGTTTATTTTATCTTTTAATTTTGTTTATTAACTTTAGCATAACATATTTGTATACCCCTTTTTGATTCAAAAATATGAAATATTACAAATAGTCTATTTGTAATATTTCATATTTTTAAATCAAAAAGGTATACAAATATTTTATGCTAAAGCTAATAAAAAAAAGAAATAGTGAATTATTTAAAGGGGAACTGAAGAGAGAGGTATATGGAGGCTGCCATGTTTATTTCCTTTTTAAGCAATACCAGTTGCCTGGCAGCCCTGCTGATCCTCTGCCTCTAATACTATTAGCCATAGCCCCTGAACAAGCATGCAGCAGATCAGGTGTTTAAGACTTTAAAGTCAGATCTGACAAGATTAGCTGCATGCTTGTTTCTGGTGTTATTCAGATACTACTGCAGAGAAATAGACCAGCAGGGCTGCCAGGCAACTGGTATTGATTAAAAGGAAATAAATATGGCAGCCTCCGTATACCTCTTACTTCAGTTCCCCTTTAAGTTCAGCTCTACATTTTGTTCAGATTGATGAAACATATTATTTCAAAATGCTTATCTACTGTATAATCTATTTGACTTCAAAGTGAACCTGAACCAAACCCCCCCCCCCAGAAAATCGCTCTATATACCGTATATAAAATCAGATGTATTTGTGTGTGTGTGTATGTGTGTGTGTATGTGCCGCGATCACTCAAACGCCTTGACCGATTTGAACGACACTTGGTATGCAGATCCCTTACTACAGGGGTCCCCAAACGTTTTTAGTCGAGGGCCGGGTCAACATACTTCAGACTGCTGGGGGGCCGGAGTATACATAAAATGATGTAGAAGTCTTTGCGGGCCAGACAGTGAGGCATACCCAGGTGACAACCTGCAGTCCAATTGGACAACAGTATCACCTGATTTGGAATTTGATTGGAAACCAGCAAAATTACCGCTTTCTGGCTTCATTCTATATGTGGAAAACCAATCAGTGTTCTCCCCAGGGCTCTTTAAGTGGGCGGGCCGCCCGGCTGGTTTGAGATCCCGCCCGCCTACCTTGCTACAGCTGATGTCACGCTGGCAGAGCGGTCCATTGCCTGCTATAATCAGTGCTCAGCTCTCGCTATACATTCATTGTAGTGCAGGAGCGCTCATCTGCCTGTGTGACCTCCTGCTTGTATAGTGATTGGCTGGGCGGGTTGTAAGGGGCAGGGCTGGGTAACTGTCTATCACCGCCATAACTGAATGCCTCTCCTATGCCCCGCTTTGCTCGTTGCCTGTGTCTGGTAGCTTGCAGGCAGCTCAGCTAGCAGAGGCAGCCGCCAGTTACAACTACAGAGTGCAGGGAAACTAGTCCTGTCACAGTTACTTGAGGGCGGCTGGGAGAGAACCTGAAGCTGTACTCTCTCCCTCCTCCACCTAGCGATCGTATCCACACAGAGTCTCTCCTGTGCCCTGGCAGCATGAATCTTCAGCTCTAGATACTGTACACGGCAAGGAGTTCTGATGCCCCGCCCCGTCTGTTTCCTGGCTGCTTCTCTGCAACACGAGCTCCTCTGAAGCATGCCACACTGATGCCGGGAAAAGTTCAGAGCACTGCACATGAGTGGATAATCATCCTTCCTCTGGTGTGAGTGAGACATCTTCTAATCTTCACTTCTTATCTGATATCATGCATAGTCTGCTTAGTACACCAAGCTTTCAAGATAGGGGACCTGTGAAAACAAACAATGGCTGCAATGTGGATTAGCTGACTTGCTGGGGATGGAGGCTGCTGCTGAATGCTGTCTGTCTCATCTGCCTGCTTGGTTGCCCATAAGATGTGATACATTACTTGATTTTTAGCAACTGGCCGATTCAATCACAGTGATTTAATCTGCCAGAGATCAGTTGTGAAAAGTTTCATAGGGCAGTAAAAATTACAAATCCGGCCCTGGCTGTACTAGCTGGACAAAGTATGTTAAAAGTTGCTGCTGCTGCAAAAATAGTAAAAATGGAACATAGATCAAGTGTTGAGGGTATGTGCAAGTGCCTTGAAAGGACAGTGTGTGGGGGTGATTCTTGCAGCGTTCACATTCATGTTATTTCATATGGATCATGTTATTTGCTGCTGGGGTAGAGGGGTATTGCAGATAATTTAGTATGATACTGATCTGCAATACCGCTTGACCCCAGCAGCAAATCACAACCATATGATAAACAAAAATCACCCCCTCTATGAAATGCAACACCCCTGTATGAAACGTGAAATTATCCCCCCCCCCCCATATTTAATGTAATGATCACCCCAGTATGAATAGCAACTATAACACCCATATTCTGTGTTCTCTCCAGGCTCTTTTAGACGGGTGCATCATCTAACTAGTTTTGGTGAGCAACCGGCTGTCATCAGCTCGCCTCCTCATCCTCTTCTTATGCTGTAGGTAGAGTTGCACTGGTCCAGCATTCCCACCTCGCACCCCACCCGGCTACTTTTTCATGCCACCCGGCTGGAAAAAAATCCTGGGGAGAACACTGCCAATATTTGATGTAGCTGATCTATATCTATAATACATTTTGTGTATGGAGGGCCGGCAAAAAATCTTCAGGGGGCTACATTCGGCCTGCGGGCCTTAGTTTGAGGACCACTGCCTTACTACCTGGGATGATATGTTCTGGGGGTCTCGCGTCCCCCCTGCACACGTGGGCGGAGCTACAAACAGCAAATCAGATTCCACCCATTCATGTCAATGGAAAAAATGTAAAAGGCTGCCATTCTCACAGTAATCAAGCCAGAGTCTCCACACTTGGCGCTGTTGGTCACTTGGTGACCACAATTACAAATCCAGGAAAAGTGGGCGGAGCATGAAACAGCCAATCAAATTTCAGCCATTCATTTTAAATGGGAAACTGTAAACTGCAGCCATTCTTACACTGTTAATGGCAGGGTTCTCAAACTTGACACAGTTGGTCACTGGGTGACTGGGATTAATATTCAGTGGGTGGAGCCTACAACAGCCAATCAAAATTCTTCTGTTGATTTTCAAGGGGAATATTTAAACTGCTGCCATTCTTACACTGTTAATGGCAGAGGCTTCAAACTTGCTACAGTCGTTCATTGGGTGACTGGTGTCCAAATTCACTAAAGGGGTGGAGCCACAAACAACCAATCAGATTTCCTTGGTGGATAAACTGCTTCCAATCACCCATTTTTGATGCCAGGAACCTCACAAACTTGGTCATTGAGTGACTGTGTGTTCAGGTTACAAAAAGTGGGTGGAGCCAAAAACAAATTTCACTGGGAAAATATAAACTGCAGCCATTCTTACACTGTTAATGGCAGGGTTCTCAAACTTGACACATTAGTCACTGGGTGACTGGGATTAATAATGAGGAAAATGGGTGGAGCCTACTACAGCCAATCAAAATTCTCCTGCTGATTTTCAAGGGGAATATTTAAATTGCTGCCATTCTTACACTATTAATAGCAGATGCCTCAAACCTGCTACAGTTGGTCACTGGGTGACTGGGGGTTCAAATTTAGAAAGGGGGCGGAGCCACAAACAGACAATCAGATTTGTTTAATTTCAATGGGAAGATACAAATTATTAATACCAAGGACCCCAAACCTCATAAACTTGGTAATTGAGTGACTGTATGTCTAGTTTGGAAAAAGTGGGCGGCACCAACAGATATATTTTTTACATGGAAAAATATAAACTGCAACCATTCTTACACTGTTAATGGCAGGGTTCTCAAACTTTGCACAGTTGGTGACTGGGTGACTGGGATTCATATTCAGAAACATGGGTGGAGCCTAAAAAAGCCAATCAAAATTCACCTATTGATTTTCAAGGTGAATAGGCCTCAAATCTGGTACAGTCAGTCACTGGGGTTTAAATTCTGAAAAGGGGGCGGAGCCACATACAGACAATCAGATTTGTTTAATTTCAATAGGAAAATTCAACTTATTGATGCCAAGGACCCCAAAGCTCATAAACTAGGTCATTGAGTGACTGTATGTCAAGGTTAGAAATAGTGGGTGGAGACAAAAACAACTAACTTTTTAAATGGGAAAATATAAACTGCAGTCATTCTTACACTGTTAATGGCAGGGTTCCCAAACTTGACACAGTTGATCACTGGGTGACTGGGATTAATATTCAGAAAAGTGGGTGGGGCTTAAAACAACACTTTACAGATAAAACCACAATAGTGCAGTTCCACCCCTGAATTAAATACCAACTTTACACACAAATAAATATGGGGCTTTAAATGAACAAATATAGTCTCTTTATTCTTCTTATCAACGTCTTCACAGTTGCGGACACACAGAAAAACACAGTTTTCAGATTTCCAAATCACAAATAAAACGACTGCCTGACACGTGTTTCACGATCAAGGATCACTTCTTCAGAGGCATACAGTATACATGTACATCACAGTGTGCCAAAGCGCGACTCTGCAGCAGAGCAGCCGCATGGATTTGAGGATCACGTCCGGGCGGCTTAAATGGTTAAAGGACAACTGAAGTGAGAAGTATATAGAAGCATATTTATTTCCTTATAAGCTATACCAGTTACCTGGCTATCCTGCAGATCCTCTGCCTCAGGCTCTCATACTTTTAGCCACAGCCCCTGAACAAGCATGCAGCAGATCAGGTGTTTCTATCATTATTGCTAGAGTTGACAAGATTAGCTGCATTCTTGTTTCTGGTGGTATTCAGACTCTACTGCAGCCAAATAGATCAGCAGGGCTGCCAGGCAAATGGTAGCGTTTAAAAGGAAATAAACATGGCAGCGTCCATATAACTCTCACTTCAGTTGTCCTTTAAATGCCAGATATTGTACACTGATCAAAACAGGTGCTGTCCAGACTGGGAAGTTTAACGCTTCCTGCCAGTCTATGCAGGTGGGGAAAACAAATAACAAGAATTTTTAGTCTGTGCAGCTGATTACTCCTGCAGGAAGGCGGAAGTACCTGGGCTGTCTGTAATGGAAAATATTTGAATTATTGGAGAGACTCCAAAGACAGGGTGCAACAGGGGGGTCTTAGGCAGGAGATAGACTTAGGTGGGTTTCCTCAAATGATTTTTCATTTATAATGCTTGTTTTAACATGTGCATCCCCCAGATGTGTGCAATATTATCCTGCAGCCTGCGTGTTTTTTCCGCCCACATTGGAAATCGCATGGCAAGTACGATTCTTCCCGTTGACTTACATTGCTATGTGGTTCCAGAGGTGGAGGAGAAAAAGGGTGCGATTTTGGCAAGAGTGTTCCCTGCCTCAGAGATATGATGAGTATATTAAAAAATATTTAAAAAAACTGATGAAAAAATTGTTGGGTTCTTGAGAAGTGACTACAGGCCCTGCTGTACTTACCTTCATCTGAAATCACTACAGAAAGCAGAACCTCATAAACACCACACCATACTTACCTTCATCATCTGTTTATTGTCTTGAGGAAGAGAGTTGATACGTGAAACGCATTGTCTGGTGTTTTTAAGTAGATTTAATTTTTACTCTTTCTATACTTTAATCTTTGAGGTATGTTTTCTTACTTTCTAAAGTGTTTTTAATTACTTTATACCTCTTACAACACGTCTGATTTTATGCCCGATTGTCGTTCAAACCGGATGTTTGAACGACTTCTCATTCAAACAAAAAGTCGTTCAGACTCCTTGTACACACAGATGACAAAACGTTTGAAATGCTAATTACAGCTAATTTCAATGTCGTTTGACTAGTCAATGGATTGGATAGAACAATGGACCAGAGTAAAAAGAATGATCAAACGACTTGTTGTTTGAATGCTGGCAACGACGGGTCCGTCGTCACCTCCCGCTGGGTGGGCGTTCCAGCGACAGTCCGGCATGTGTACAGTCTGTCTGCAGACTGATATGGCTGTTTCTGAGTGATCCGCCCGGCGGATCGCTCAGGAACAGCCGTATCAGTCCGCCGACAGACTGTACACACGCCGGACTGTCACTGGAACGCCCACCCAGCAGAAGGTGACGACAGACCCGTCGTTGCCTGCAGTCCGGCGTGTGTACGGACCTTTAGTGTCAAAGTTGTTTGTACACATGTACAAACCTGTCGTTTGAACAACAGTTAGTCCATGGATCTGCCGAGCGGATCAGTCAAAACTGCTGCTATCAGTCTAACCATCGAACGTACACACGTGCAACTGTCATTCATACGGCCGGTTTGAACGACAAGTTGTTCGGAAATATCATATGTGTGCAAATACATTAAAGTGAACCAGAGACGAAGCATCCTCATGTATTTTACCATATATATCAGTGGGAACATTAGAGAAAACACCTACCCTGCTCTCTGTTTCATTATTTACTGTTCAGATTTCTTCTTAGCAGCCCTGATAAAATCCCCGAATGAGCATTCAGTCTGGCTTTGCTATAATGACTCAGCTATAATGATTCCTGAGCAGAGCCACAAGGGGGCAGGCTTGGGCTTGAAAAGACAGCACAGAAGACAGACTCAGCTGTAATGATTCCTGAGCAAAGCCAGACTGAATGCTCAGTCGGGGATTTTATCAGGGCTGATAACAAGCAAGCTGTGCAGTGAAGGATGAAACAGAGAGCAGGGTAGGTGTTTTCTCTAATGTTCCCACTGATATATATGGTAAAATACATGATGGTGCTTCGTCTCTGGTTCCCTTTAAGGGTACTGCCCTATCAGTGAACAATATGTAATGAATGGTGTATATGTATACTGAAGTTATAAGAGCAAAGTCCCAGGACTTGGAGTCTGATAACCAGGTCCCATTATCCTCTATGGAGTTACCCTATCTTAAAGCCGACCTGAACTAAGAACTTCATCTCTGCTCTAAAAGATAAGCAACACCATAGTAACCTTTAAGAGAAAAAAATGTATTTGTTACAGCTTACAGAACTCCTGCAATAAATCTGCAGTGTGTCTACTTCTTGCTTTCAAGGAAGCTGACAAAGGGTTAACATCCTATGTTTACATATTAGCTGTGTCTGCCGAGGACTGCCGAATATGTGCGCTGACACCAGTGAGATATCAGATTACACTCGTGATTACTTGAAGATGAGGCGGAATAAGACATGCTTTTCTCTCTTAACCTCCTGAGTAGGAAAAAAAGAGGCAGGAGCGGTAATCTGGAGCTCAGCTCGGGGTAGCTAAATACCTGCTTCTGATGGCTCTCCTGAGTCCCGCGCGTGATATTAATACATAATAATAATATGGTAGGACATTAGACTATGACTATGGTAGGATTAGAGTGTGAGCTCCTCTGAGGACAGTCAGTGACATGACTATGGCCTCAATTCATCATTCTCTTTGAGATAACTTTTTCCAGTTTGTTAAATTACCGAATTCGAAGTTTAGCGATTTCTAGTTGTATTCATCAAGGTTTTTCCTCATTCGGTGTGAATTCGATAACAATTCGGTAACCATTCGGTAACGTGTCGATATTTCCATTTTACAGTGGTACTTTAACACAAGGCCGTAAGATTCCCATGGAATTGTGGGTAAAAGGCAGTCCTTTGAGCACTACGTAGCAACATTCTGAATAGGGCTTTACACCTGGACCAGGATTCTGAAAGTGGTTGGGACAATCCCACAATTTGATAGGAGCCTTTTCTAAAAAATTATAGTGCAGCTAGCAAATTAGTTAACCCTGACACTGCTTGTGTTCTCTTACAAGATGATTCAAGAGAAATGCAGATATCCTGTTATAGCAAATAAATCTATTCTCTTACAAATTTATATGGTTGCAGACCTTATTCTTGCCCTTCTGCGCCTTTGAATCACTCTCAGCTGATACATAACCACTTCAAATGGCTCCATCTTCTCTGTCAGCAATGATCTGACAGGAATAACGACAGAGCAGTGAAGGAGATAACTAATCCTAAATGTAACGCTAAACCACGCCCACTTTCTTTTTCATGAATTGCACTTTATTCCGTTTTAGCGAATCGTTACCGAATCGTTACCGAATGTTCGCTAACAGCTGTAGATAACTGATGAATCCTGAAATGAAGTTAACAAATTCGGTATTTTACCAAACTGTTGTTAACAAATTTGCTAAGTGTTGATGAATCGAGGCCTATGTACTCTGTAACGTGCTGCAGAAGATGTCAGTGCTATATAAATACATAATAATAATATGGTAGGACATTAGACTATGACTATGGTAGGATTAGAGTGTGAGCTCCTCTGAGGACAGTCAGTGACATGACTATGTACTCTGTAACGTGCTGCAGAAGATGTCAGTGCTATATAAATACATAATAATAATATGGTAGGACATTAGACTATGACTATGGTAGGATTAGAGTGTGAGCTCCTCTGAGGACAGTCAGTGACATGACTATGTACTCTGTAACGTGCTGCAGAAGATGCCAGTGCTATATAAATACATAATAATAATGTGGTAGGACATTAGACTATGACTATGGTAGGATTAAAGTGTGAGCTTCTGTGAGGACAGTCAGTGACATGACTATGTACTCTGTACAGTGCTGCAGAAGCTGCAGAAGAGGTCAGTGCTACATAAATACATAATAATAATAATAATAATAATAATAATATAGGACATTAGACTATAACTATGGTATGATTAGATTGTGAGCTTCTCTGGGGGAGAGAGAGAGAGTGCATGGGTGATACTGTCTCTATATAAAATGATAATAACAAGATATTATTAATACATGTATAAAAGCACTCATATGTGTTGCAAGCTGGGACATGTAGTGCACCCACCACTTACACCCTCTCTCAGCCTCCTCTTTCCACCAGAGTTTTCCATGATGTCTGGAAGGAGCCCCCTGGGTGATAAGGTACATGTCACCCATACCAAACAGAGAAGCTGTTACCTCTCCCCTCCCCCTCTAGAGTGACAGCAGAAAGGAGGGGGGGTGTATGATGTCACTTCCACCAGCTCTGGCATATATAACCCAGTGCTGCAGTGCTCACTAGGCATCCAGGACAAGCAGGGACGGGTGGCAGGTGCTTATGTTCCTAATCCTATTAAGCAGATGCCACTAATCTGCCCCTCTATGCTGCTCTGCTGCCCGCCCCTTTCTCTCCAGTAACGTTATCCACTTTTCTATTTGCTGCAGGGACTGCATACAGAACAAAGGAGTGATTGCAGCTTTTCCCAGCAGACTGCAGCCAGCCAGCCGTGAGGATGCTCTCCGTAGGGGTCTTGTCGGTTCTCCTGTGTGCGGCACAAGGTAAGTGGCATGGGGGGCGTCAGGCGGTCAGTCCTCTGCAGTCGCTGTCCTTTTAGCACCAAGGACCGCGGCTGTGCTTTCAGCACCGAGGACAGCGGCTGTGCTTTCTGCACCGAGGACAGCGGCTGTGCTTTCAGCACCGAGGACAGCGGCTGTGCTCTCTGCTGCGCTTTCCTTGGGATGACCTGAGCCAGACAAGTCTAAATAGGATTATATGGAGGAGAGTTTACTGAGGTGGGGGGATTGGAGGAAAGTCTGTGCCTGGAGCCAAATCTAGGAATCAGAAAAGACGAGCAGGGAACAAGGTGACCTTCTGCTGAGCTCCTTATTGCAGCCCACCTTGTGCTGAGTGAGGTTCTTATTGCAGCCCACCTTGTGCTGAGTGAGGTCCTTCCTGCAGCCCACCTTGTGCTGACTGAGGTCCTGCCTGCAGCCCATCTTGTGCTGACTGAGGTCCTTCCTGCAGCCCACCTTGTGTTGACTGGGGTCCTTATTGCATCCCGCCTTGTGCAGACTGAGGTCCTGCCTGCAGCCCACCTTGTGCTGACTGAGGTCCTTCCTGCAGCCCACCTTGTGTTGACTGGGGTCCTTATTGCAGCCCACCTTGTGCAGACTGAGGTCCTGCCTGCAGCCCACCTTGTGCTGACTGAGTTCCTGCCTGCAGCCCACCTCGTGCTGACTGAGGTCCTGCCTGCAGTGCAGCCCACCTTGTGCTGACTGAGGTCCTGCTTGCAGCCTACCTTGTGCTGACTGAGGTCCTGCTTGCAACCCCCCTCATGCTGACTGAGGTCCTGCCTGCAACCCACCTTGTGCTGACTGAGGTCCTGCCTGCAGCTCACCTTGTCCTGACCGAGGTCCTGCCTGCAGCTCACCTTGTGCTGACTGAGGTCCGGCCTGCAGCCCACCTTGTGCTGACTGAGGTCCTGCTTGCAGTGCAGCCCACCTTGTGCTGACTGAGGTCCTGCAGGCAGCCCACCTTGTGCTGACTGAGGTCCTGCTTGCAGTGCAGCCCACCTTGTGCTGACTGAGGTCCTGCCTGCAGCCCACCTTGTGCTGACTGAGGTCCTGCTGGCAGGCAGCCCACCTTGGCTGACTGAGGTCTTGCCTGCAGCCCACCTTGTGCTGACTGAGGTCCTGCCTGCAGCCCACCTTGTTCTGAGTGCTGACACCAGATAGATGGGGGGACACTCATACGGTGTTATATCCCTAGATGTGATTCTAGGGGTTTTAACTGTATGTAGTGATTATGAAGATATGCCAGAATAGGTAGAGAAGATGGCATGATCTACACCTACACCAATCTAATTTCTTAGGCCCTATTTATTATATTTTTATTAACCTGTTTTATAACCTGTGTATCTTAGGGCAGAGTTCCCCAACCCTGTTCTCAAGGCCCACCAAGAGTACATGTTTTGCAGGAAACCACAAACATGCACAAGTGGGGTAATTAGTGTCTCAGCAGAGCTGATTAACTACCTCTGTGGCTTTCTACAAAACATGCACTGTTGGTGGGCCTTGAGGACAGGGTTGGGGAACACTGTCTTAGGGGTCTCTGCCCCCCATCCCTCATTCCCAACCAGCCATGCCAGGCCACCATCCTCCAACCCATCATTTTCACTCCAACTTCTCATCACCTACTAGTCTCTCTCATTTCCTATCTACTACCTCCCCCACCACCACTACCACCACCACACACTGTCTGCCTCCTTATCTCTCTCTCATGTCTCTTTCACTCATCTATTATGTACCTGTCTCCTTCTTCTTTCTCTCACTCTGCCCCCCCCCCCACTTTTCTCTCTCTTCCCCCCTTCGTTGTCTCTGCTCACCATTCTCTCTCTGTTGGCCCTTTACTGTCTCTGCTTATTTCGCCCCCTTCTCTCTGGCCCATCCCTTCCATTTGCTGCCCCCATCTCTCACTCTGCTCTCATTTGCTGTCTCTGCCCCCCAGAGGCGTATCTAGAGGGGTGCAGGTATGGATTGTGCCATGGGCGCCACAGCACCATGGGCTCAATGTTTGCTCCTGTGCTGCATCACCATGCCTGCCTCCATGCCTCCCTTTCATTCAGACCTCAGACCCCTGTTGGAGGGTATCGAGGAATGTGGACAGAGAGGGTAGATGATGAGACGACCACTCTTCCGAGCACGCGTTGAAGTACCGTCTCCACTTGGCCTTGTGGGCAGGAAGTTCACAGCTACAAAAGGAATCTTCACTCTCGAGGAGTGATGCCCCTGTTACAGGGTGGTTAACGGCGGTAGTCAGGACCGGTTTACCATAAGGCACTACAGGCACGTGCCTACAGGCACCTGATGATGGAAATTCGTCTCATTCTCCTCCCTGAGCACCTCCCTCACTCTTTCCCTATGCAGAGTCCTGAGGGAAATGTAAATGAGAGGTTACTCACCCTGCTCTCTGCATTCCACTGACCAGATCTCCCTTCAGACATGGGCACCCCTAGCTACCAGTACTTACTACTAAGGTTTCTCTGGCTACCTAATGCTAAGGGGCACCTGTAGCTACCTATGACAGGCAAGGGAAGTACAGGAGAAGTGACAGCTGGGAGTCAGCCAGCACACTTGCAGTGCGGTTCGGCGGGTGTTTGTAGGTTCATGGAGGGGGAAGTCTAGGGTGCCTATAGGCTCCTGTGATGTAAATCCAGGCCTGGCGGAAGTTGCATAGCTGGACGTGACGAATAAAATAATATATCTTAATAAAATGTATAAAAGTAAGTTGGAAGGTTTTACCTTGGAATAAGCAGATCTCCCGTTTTGGAAGTAGAAAAAATAGTTTATTAAGCATTTGTGGACAATGCATTTCACGGCGTAAACCACTGCCTCAGGTCAAATAATTTCACTTAAAAACAAACAGTACACTCAGGACCTCCCTATTCACTATAGTATGATATTCTTTTTGGGGTGCCTCCAGCCATAAGCCTACTTCTGTTTCACTATCCCTCTTCACTCATCTTTCTACCCTCTCCATATATCCAGGTGCATAGTAATAGGGGTTGCAGAAGGGCCCTCCCTCAACTACAGTATTAGCTCTCTATTGGTCCTGTGCTGATAATAATCGCTTCTATAGATACTTTGTATATTGGTGATCATTAACAAACGGTTCCCCATCCCGGTCTTGCACTTCTGACACTGTAGTTGCCATTGGCAGGTTTTGGTGCACCGTATCAATTGTTATGTATAGAGTGCTTGAGGGGGAGGGGGAGGAATTGGGCCCAATGTAAAACTTGCATCGAGGCCCACAGCTCCTTAGCTACGCCACTGCATACATCCTTTTCCCCCTTTGTCTCTCCCCCTCTACTTTTATTGTCCTCTCTAGTAATCATCCATTCCTGGAAGACATTCTAGGTCACTTTCATATCCCCCTCCCACAATATGGTTGCCTATCTTTTTTTGACCTAACTCTGTCCCTATGTATTGTAAGGACATAACATGACATATATGGTGTACAGAATGGCCTGCAATCATTCATTGTCATGTCTTGCTTTATCTTAGCCCCATTGCTCACTTTCGTTCTGGCTACCAAAGCTTATAAGTGGGTAAAATACATTTCTTGATTTATGTTTTTTATATCCTGTTGTATGCCAGAAGAATGCAAAGCAAAGCAAGCAAAGACTTCATGTGATGAATGGAAATCAGCAGCTGAATGTAGGGATATACAGTGATGTGAAAAACGATTTGCCCCCTTCCTGATTTCTTATTCTTTTGCATGTCTGTCACACTTAAATGTTTCTGCTCATCAAAAACCGTTAACTATTAGTCAAAGATAACATGATTGAACACAAAATGCAGTTTTAGATGATGGTTTTTATTATTTAGTGAGAAAAAAAACTCAAAACCTACATGGCCCTGTGTGAAAAAGAAATTGTCCCCTGAACCTAATAACTGGTTGGGCCACCCTTAGCAGCAATAACTGCAATCAAGCATTTGCGATAACTTGCAACGAGTCTCTGGAGGAATTTTGGCCCACTCATCTTTGCAGAATTGTTGTAATTAAGCTTTATTTGAGGGTTTTCTAGCATGAACCGCCTTTTTAAGGTCATGCCACAACATCTCAAAAGGATTCAGGTCAGGACTTTGACTAGGCCACTCCAAAGTCTTCATTTTGTTTTTCTTAAGCCATTCAGAGGTGGAGTTTTTTGTGTTCAATTATGTTATCTTTGACTAATAGTTAACGGTTTTTGATGAGCAGAAACATTTAAGTGTGACAAACATGCAAAAGAATAAGAAATCAGGAAGGGGGCAAATAGTTTTTCACATCACTGAGTATAGCTTCACATGCCCTGAACAGTAAAATAATTGATGCGTAGACGCATAGCAAAGGTTTCAACAAATATTTCTGAAGTAGCTCATCTCTTTGCCCTGGAACCCACTACAAATCGCAAAGCACTACTAATGCAATTACTAGCGTTTTTTATTAGCGTCTTGTAAGCCATTTCTGGCGATTTTGGTAGCGATTTTAAAAGGTGTAAACTTTTTGCCAGCGATTGTGATAGCAAATTTGCAATTAGCGTTTTTAATTCTGATGGGTCCTTTCAAATTATTTACATTTTTTTACAGTTTGCAGTCATTTAAAATCACACACAGATCGCTACGTGTAGCAATTCATGAGCTATTTGTCAGCACTTCAATACTTTACGTTGGAGCGCAAACGCTCCCAATAGGCTGCACGTCCTGCGATTTTGCTAATCGCAATCGCTACTGTGGAATTTTTTACATTTATTTACATTGGCAGAGCGTTTAGGGAAATCGCTAGCGATTTAAAGTGCTCCCTAAATTCTCAAAAAAGCGTTCTAGTGGCTTCCAGCCCTTTCTCCTGCTTTGTCTATCCTAGCTGGGAACTGACAGGGCAATGCAAAAGGGCTGTAAAAGGACATAGGAAATCCTGGTATACCAAAAATCAAATCAAATCAAAAATAAAAATAAAAAAAATCAAAATTAAAATCACAAATCAAAATATCAAAATCAAAAAAATCTAAAATCAAACATCAATCAAAATCAAAAGGTATTGCCAAAGCAAGGGGAAAAGGGGGACATGGAAGGGGGGGAGGTAGGGGGACAATGGCTAAGCAGTCTGTGGCATACCTCTAGCTGTGAAAAATCCAACCAGCAGGAATAAATTACTCACTGCAGAGCTCAGGGCTGCTGCACACCTATAAACGCTAGCGTAATCGCAAACGCTAAGCATTTTTAGAAGTTATTTTTCTAAGCGATTCTAGGCATGTGCCTAGCGAATTTCTAGTTATACCTACCGAGTTTTGGAATGTTTTGGTGTAGCACTTTTTTATTTTTTGTGCAGTAGAGCTGAAAGTAAAACAAAACAAAACTTGGAAAATCGCTCTGCTATAGCGTTTTTTAAAGCGCTTTTTCCACTTTCCTATACTTAACATTGAGGCTGAATCACCTCAGCAATGCTGCAGGACCTACGTTGGGAAAAAGATCAAATCGCTCTGGTGTGATCCAACCCATACAAACACATTAGCCAATCGCTTTTCAAAGCACTAACATTTTTAAAAGCTTGGTGTGCACCAGACCTCTATGGGGATCTAGATAATCATGTAGAGCTGCATCTAGATAATCATGCGCAGGCACAGGGCGCTCCCAGCGACGTACATATGGTGGGAACGCACGCCCAGCCAGGCTGTGCATGCACAGTTGGCCCGGACAGGAGGACTTTCCGGGGCCAATTGCGGATGAACGGGGAGTTGGAGGATGGCGCCGAAGGCCGGAGGGGGCTGGGGGAAGCCCCAGATATGTATGTTTTCTCTTGTAATTGCCATCTCAGGTTCCCTTTAAGGGTCTATAATGGAGCCCATTGAATGGTACAATATTTTCTTTGGATGCGATCATTTGATCAAGTTTGCGGGATAGTAAGTAATCGTAAGGTAATTATCGATTATGCTCATAAACAGGTCGATTAGGGTATTTTCTTTCTTCCGATACGATCCTAAAATGTAACATTCTGATTGTCAAAATTCTGTGTTCCAATCGACCATAGAATCGATTTTCTCCACATCCTGCGCTCCACTGCATGGTTTTCGGCACAATTCTAATGTAAAAATCCGATTGATTGATTGCATCTGAGGAAAGTATTATACTGTTAATGGCCACCTTAAGACTGTGCTTGAACTTGGGTTTAAAATTGTATCATAACAGCTTACTGAGTAGAATAAGGTGGCCATTAATGATACAATCCTCAGGACGATCGATCGTCTGACTCAATTTTAAAATCGAATGGAAGCAATCATTCAGGCCCACTAATGGTAGGAAAGCTGCTAACTGATCAGATCAGATTGATGGAATCGAAATATTTAAGTCAAATACGAATCAGTTCCATTAATCTGATCAAATCCAGTGGCGTATCTTAAGAGGTGCATAGCATCTTTGGTGTTCTCCATACAGACACTAGTTTTTATCTGGGAACATTCTGGGACCTGGTTGCATCTTTTAGGTGTTTGCCATAGACACAGTTTTCTCTATATTTAGCGGCTGGATGGTGTAATGGTTAAGGGCTCTGCCTCTGACGTGGGAGACCTGGGTTCGAATCTTGGCTCTGCCTGTTCAGTAAGCCAGCACCTATTCAGTAGGATACCTTAGGCAAGTCTCCCTAACACTGCTACTGCCTATAGAGCACGTCCTAGTGGCTGCAGCTCTGGCGCTTTGAGTCCGCTAGGAGAAAAGCGCGATATAAATGTTATTTGTCTTGTATATTCACCTCTATTCGAATCGCATAACCTTCGTCCGAACAATGGTTTACAATCAATATTACAATCAAAACGGATGAAGAATCTTCCGGAAAACTGTATCATTAATGGCCATCATTGTAATAGACTTTCAGACAGCTCAGGCCCCTTCGTCAGGACTCAGGCATGCTGTCGGTGTATAGAGACCTCATCTGGCTGAACGGCTGCTATTGTAATCTACTCAATTAATGGTATAATTTAACCCTCCATTCTCCTGCTGCTCGCATAGTCCAGCGCACTCCTGCCCAGTGCTGAAATAGTGACTGGCTGCCTAGATAATGGCACTCTAGATAATAAATCACCAGGGATGGGGGATCAATGAGAAACGCTCCGAGTGGCCAGCAAGAGGAGGTGAAAGGGTTCTCCGGTTGCATTTTCTTCTTAGCTAATTTACTGAAAGCTTAGATCCAACCTTTCTGAGAAACCTAATATTTAAGTCAGCGCATGGGAATCGATGTTACAAAAATAGCTCCTTCTGTACCTGCACTGACTGCCCGTAAAACCAAGGTGAACATGTAGTACAATCCGTCCAAAACACGGTGAAATCTGGTAACGGTGATGCAGTGTATGGGCTGCTACCACCTGACCAGTTGTGTCATTCCCCCCCTCCCTAGATGAATATAACCATTGGTCATGGACGCCTTCTATGCAAATCTCATTTATCAGAGGCAGAATCATTTTTATTTGGCCAAATACATTTGCACTTACAAGGATTTTGACTTTTGCAGTTGCTTAAAGGGATACTTAAAGCAGAAAAAAAATGTGGGGCTTCTACTAGCCCCCTGCAGCTGTCCCGTTCCCTCACAGTCTGGATCGGATCCTTCTGTCCTCCGCCGGCAGGCGTTTTTGGCGACAGGCCCGTCAGGCCTGGCCATGCATCTGCTTCTACGCGTTTCTGCCGCAATAGTAGCATATAGAGGGCGCTATTACGGACAGGAACGCGTAGAAGCAGACGCATGGTCAGGCCTGTCGGGCCTGTCGGGCCTGTCGCCAAAAACGAAAGTAGCTGCCGGCGGAGGACAGGAGGATCTGATCCAGACTGCGACGGCACAGGATGGCTGCAGGGGGCTGGTAGAAGCCCCAAGTGAGTAAAACATTTTTTTTCTGCCTAAGTGTCCCTTTAAAGGATACAAGAGGTGAAATGTGACATGATGAGATAGACATGTGTATGTACAGTGCCTAGCACACAAATAACTAGGCTGCGTTCCTTTTTTTTCTTTCTCTGCCTAAAAGAGTTAAACATCAGGTATGCAAGTGACAGTTTACGTCCGGGTCAGGACTGGGTCAGACTATAGCCGGGCCGTGTGGGACTATAGCGTAACTCTCACTGATCAGGATTTACAACCATAAAACATTGTTTTCTTGCAGAGAATGGCTTTGGAGCGTAAGAAAGAGATAAAAAGGAACAATAGTTAGTAGATTTTAGCTCTGGCATACGTCAATGAATGTATCATTGAGCAGAGACAATGTAACAGTAAAGACATAAAAAGTAGATTAAAAATGAAACCATGGGATATCTATAAAAGTAATTTTTAGGAGGATAGATTAAATATACATTAAATTGTTTATCTCATTGTGTTTCCTTTAATGGACACAGACAATATAATACAAAGACATACAGTATAGATATAACATGACAAGGACAGTAATTTGAGTGAATTGGTTGCAAACAGGGTGAAAAGCAATCATTCTTCAGTTCTATGCTGTAATGCTATCAAGACCTAGTGGTCCCAGCATTGCTGTTTGTGCTGGATTGATTAGAGTGGTTCTGCAGCATGGTTACCACCACCTGAGGGCAGAAGCTGTTCCTGTGATTGTAAGTTTTTGTTGCAACTGACCGGTATCTCACTACTGAAGGCATAAGTTGGAAGGTGGAGTGAGCAGGGGGGAGGGGTCAGAGATCAGGTCAGAGGAAATCTTGGAAAGATGGAGTGAGCAGGGTTAGAGGGGTCACAGGCAATCTTGGTAGCTCTTTTTCTGCACCTGCTAGCATAAATGTCCTACAGGGAATGTAAGCTACAGCAAATTATTATTTCTGCTGATCGAATGATGTGCTGAAGTCTTACCTGCTCATGGTGATGTCCTGGTGTATTTGATGATTGCAGTACAATACCAGACTATTAGAAAAAAGTTGGGATATTTAGGATAGGCTAGGACATCAGCTAAAGGAACACAGAACATTTATATTGCGCTTTTCTCCTGGCGGACTCAAAGCACCAGAGAGAGCAGCAGCCACTAGGACACGCTCTATAGGCAGTAGCAGTGTTAGGGAGACTTGCCTAAGGACTCCTAACTGAATAGGTGATGGCTTACTGAACAGGCAGAGCCGAGATTCAAACTCAGGTCTCCTGTGTCAGAGGCAGAGCCCTTAACCACTATACCATTCCAGCCACTTCCATGTTGCTGTCTCTCATGGCATTACGGTAGGTACTCATTTCTTATCTGAAATGATCACCTGTGATTGCTTTTGTTGCGTGCATGAAAAAAGGGCCCGGCTGAATAACGAAATGGCCCCGGTGGATAATGAAATCTGATAACAATAAACATCGTTGTCAAACTTGGTTAACGATAAATACCGTTGTAAAACAGACGGGAAATAATAACAAAAAGATATTAACGTTAAGAATCGTTACGTAATTCAACAATACAGCTTAACCAAATCCTACTCTCACACAGAACACCCCCCCAGTGGTGCCTAACCCTAACAACCCCCCCAGTGGTGCCTAACCCAACCCCCCCCCAGTGGTGCCTAACCCTAACCACTCCCCCTGGTGGTGCCTAACCCACCCCCCGGTGGTGCCTAACCCTAACCCCCTGATGGTGCCTAACCCTAACCAAACGTGTTGCCTAAAACTAACCGCCGCCCAGGTGGTGTCTAACCCTAACCACTCCCCCTGGTGGTGCCTAACACTAATCACTCCCTCTGCAGAAACACCCTTTTCCACATAGAAACAATAATATCTTTGATAACGTAAAATCTGTACATACAAACAAAATATGACAAAAACTATAACGTTGCAAGCTTCTAAAACAATAACATACTTCAAAAACTTTAATGTTCTAATGTTGTTAATGATATTTATTGCGGCACCCTTTTTTGTGCTTTTTTCGCTAATTGCATTAAAATGTATCGCGGCACAGTTTTCGTCCACCCTCAGCCGGCGCCCTTTTTTTCTGCTACCCTTTTGTCAGTCTGGTATTTGTACTGGGATCTTCCATCTTCTTTTGACTGGACACTTTATCCCTATCTGATGTGGGGAGCCTCCTGCTTCTCCAGTGCCTTAAAAGGACAGTATATGCCACTTGGTCAAACCTGGTGTTTAATAACTGGCCCACACAACTATTTTAGCTTATTAAAGCCTAAAGTCGGGTCATATAATACAGCACGGGTCTGACTGTGCTCTGCATAGCCAGTTGGCATGCAGGAAAAATGTGGATTAGTGGTCACATGACCATGAATTCAGATGGTTAAAAGATAATTTGCAGCTATATTTATTTTCAATTGTATTTGACAGGTGGTTTCTGAGTCTGTGTTGGGAAAGTGGGAGAAGGGGACTTGAAATCTTAAAACTGTTAAGCTTTAGGGTATCACAGTCAGGGGCGTCTCTAGCCATTTTGTCACTCCAGGCGAGAAATCCTGTGGCACCCCCCCCCCCCGTGATTGCCCCCAGTCCCATACCCCGCACCCCTCATGGTGAACACCACTCCTGTAGTGAACCCCCAAGACCCCCGAAAATCATAATGCAGCAGCGTTTCACCAGAAAATGTACTTATTGCGGCATGGGTTCACCAGAAAATAGTTGTTATGCAGCAGAGCGTTTCACCATAAAATATACTTATTGCGGCATGCACTCACACACACCACACACAGTACACACACACACACACACACACACACACACACACACAGTGTACACACACACACACACACACACACACACACACACACACAGTACACACACTGCACACAACATACACACTATACACAGTACACACACACACTATACACACACACACACACACAGTGTACACACACACACACACACACAGTACACACACTGCACACAACATACACACTATACACAGTACACACACACACACACACACACACACACTAGACATGCACAGCACAGTACACACACTATACACACACACACACACACACACACACAGTACACACACTGCACACAACATACACACACACACACACACACACACACAGTACACACACTGCACACAACATACACACTATACACAGTACACACACACACTATACACACACACACACAGTGTACACACACACACACACACAGTACACACACTGCACACAACATACACACTATACACAGTACACACACACACACACACACACACTAGACATGCACAGCACAGTACACACACTATACACACACACACACACACAGTACACACACTGCACACAACATACACACACACACACACACACTGCACACAACATACACACTATACACAGTACACACACACACACACACTTTAGACACGCATAGCACAGTACACACACACACACACACACACACACACACACACACTGCACACAACATACACACACACACAGTACACACACACACACACACACACACACACACACACACACACACACACACACACACACACACACACACACACACACACACACACACACACACACACACACACACACACACACACAGCACACTATACACAGCACACAGTAGACATACACTATAAACATACAGAAATAGGAGGAGTGGAGTGAGACTGAGAATAGCCTGAGATGGAGCAGTTTATCTGTATTGCAGTCCCACATTACACAGAGACTAGTTTCTGGTAATAGGACTGCTGTCCCTGCCAATCTCTTACACAAGTCAGCAAGCAGCCCTCCTGGAGTCTAGGGACTGTCAAAACTTTTCAACCTGTTTAAGACCTTATCTGCACATGCAGTCATTATAACAATGGAGAGAGACCAGACAGATTTTTTCCCACTGACCCTCCAGACGAGTTCTACATCATGCTGTGTATATTTACCAGCTAGCCTGCCCTCTAATTGCACTTTTATCAGCTAGCCTAGTATTTTACATTGCCTTACATCAACAAACCTGAATACAGCAGACACAGGACCAACCCTAAATCATTGAATGAAAGGCGGCCTGGGGGGAAGTCAATGCCTGGCTGCTACACAGTCTCTACATCCACGCAGTTAGCAGTAGCAGAGAGAGAGGGACTGAATTCTCAGGAGTTGGACTCAGGAGCTGATGATGCTGTACTCCTCAGATCCCTGACTAGGATGAGTGCCTTCTCTCACTGACTCATTCATTACTGTGGTTCTTTGAATCATTGAGCTGAAGTCCAGTCAGCCCCGCTGCTGCTGTGTAAACTGACACCTGAGTCAGCTGAGAGGCATTTCTTCTCTCACTACTCAGTGCAGAAGCGCCCTTGCCTCTTCCTGTCGCCTTAGGCGAAAATTTATAGCTGCCTAATGGCTCGGACGCCTCTGATCACAGTGCTACTGGTGCTAAGCCTGTCCCCTCTTGCTGGCTACAGTGGGCATATCCCCACCTCTCCCAGCTCTGCAGGGATAATTAGAATGTTGGGTCACATGTCAGTCATGTAGCACATGGTTCCCTCCAGAACCAGCAATGGGTGGGGGAGGGTGCAGAACTGGCAGTAACACTTGTGCACCTCTGCGGATGAATTTAACTTAGGAACTGGTTTTCTTTTTGTTACTTTCTGGGCAGCATCCAAAAGAATTTCCTTAGTCAGCAGCAAAAATCAGCACATTCTGCAAATGCCCAGCAAAATTCTGTATCTGCAGATGGTTTGAAACAATAGGGAATTCTTCGCTACCAAATTAATGATTTCACAATATTTCTTTCAAATAAGGTTTTGTATTTCTGCAATGAGCAGCGATAAAGACAGGAACATTACATTCTGAGGACAAAACGATTCCATGGAGATCTGCTGTCCTTAAGGGTGCCCTTCCATGTGCTGCAGTAACCCCTCTCATTCCATGTGCAGCCCCCTCTTCCATAGAAAGACAAAGTAGCATAGCTCCCAACTGTCCCTCTTTTGGAGGGACAGTCCCTCTTTGGGAGCCCAGTCCCTCTGTTCCTCTTTCCTCCTCATTTGTCCCTCTTTCAGGACTTTGTCCCTCTTTCTATGTAAATATATATATATTTCTCTACAGTGGCGGCTCCAGGAATTTTTTTTAGGGGGTGCTATGCAGGTGCTGGACTAATTTCCGGGGGAGCTGACGACCTGCGGCGCGCCGCGGCGAAAAAATGGGTGTGGTCATGACCGGATGAGGGCGGGGCTAGCTGTAATTTAAAGTGAACCCAGGGTGAGAGTGATATGGTGGCTGCCATATTTATTTCCTTTTAAACAATTCTAGTTGCCTGGCAGCCCTGCTGATCTATTTGGCTGTAGTAGTGAACTGAATTACACCAGAAACAAGCATGCAGCTAATCTTGTCAGTTCTGACAATATTGTCAGAAACCCCTGACCTGCTACATGCTTGTTCAGGGTCTATGGTTAAAAGAATTAGAGGCAGAGGACCAACACGGCAGCCGGGCAGCTGGTATTACTTAAAAGGAGATAAATATGGCAGCCTCAATATTATTCTCACCTCGGGTTGCCTTTAAAAGTGCAACGCAAAGACAGAGGGCCCAAGTTTTGGTGACCCTTTCCCCAGAAAATTCACATAATTTTGCAGGTTTTCTCAAGAAAATACACGTAATGTGAGCAGATTTGAACAAAAAACACGTTCAATAACCCCAATATGCACAATCGGTAGCAGATATGACCCCAATATGCACAATCGGTAGCAGAAATGACCCCAATATGCACAATCGGTAGCAGAAATGACCCCAATATGCACAATCGGTAGCAGAAATGACCCCAATATGCACAATCCGTAGCAGGTATGACCCCAATATGCACAATCCGTAGCAGATATGACCCCAATATGCACAATCCGTAGCAGATATGACCCCAATATGCACAATCCTTCCTCAGCAGTTTTGACCACAATCAGCATCACCTGAAAAAGAAAAGAAAAACCCATTTACTCACCTACAGCCAGAAGACCTTCTTTCCCGACCTCCTGTCTCGACCTCCTTGTGGCGCGCAGCGCCCGCGCGCCCACGATCCTCTTCCTTCCCGACGTCACGAGACTTCCTGCCTGCATGCTGAAAGCAGGGCTACGGGAAAATGGCCGCCCGAAGCCCTGCACTGCAGACTCGAAGTCTGCAGAACAGGGCTTCGGGCGGCCATCTTACCGTAGCCCTGCCTGCTGCTCCGTGCTGCCGCTGTGTGAACTGACTTGGTGTCTTTTAGACGCCTGAAGTCAGTTCACTCCAGGGGGTGCTTTGGGGGTGCTTGGACAATTCTAGGGGGTGCTTGAGCACCCCCTTCCACCCCCCTGGTGCCGCCCCTGTTTTTCTACTAAAAAATGTGTTTGATTGACTCTAAACTTTATTCCCATCCTTTAAATTGATATATTACAAATTTTAAAATGTTAATATGAAGGAAAATGAACCAGGATAGAAAGGACCAGTGTGGTTTGAATTATAAAACAACATATTTTTCTTATGAAATCTTTATGGTATGCATAACTAGGGGTGTGATGGGACCGTGATCAGGGGTGTGGCAGGGGTGTGGCAGGGGTGGGGCTTAAGTGTCCCACTTTCTCATCTCAAAAGTCTGGAGGTATGAAGTGGTGTTATAATTATGTTATTTTTCTGTTTCAGTTTTGGCCCTGCCGGTATCCAGCCTAGAAAGTGAAGATGACACTAAGGTAAGGAGTTGTTTTGGCTTATTTCTTTTACGCTGGACTTTTCGTTAGCGTTTGTGATGTATTAACCTCCCTGGCGTTTAATTATCTCGGGATTTTTTTTTCCTGTAACTTGCCAAAATGTGTCAAGCAGGGGTCTAGTATACCGTGCAGGAGAGTATTGGCGTGTAAGCAGGGCAATACCGTTCACAGCATGTTTTGTATTGACGTGTATATCCGCCATTACCACTAGGGTGGTTAATGCGCTTGTTGCTCAGAGTGAAATGCAGCGCAAAGAGGTGTAACCAGGAATCATCAGAGTAGATAGGAAAACCTTGTGTGGTTTCCTCACTTTGCAATACACATTTTGCAGCACAATCAACCATCCGACTCAATACATTTTTTTGTTCAGGGGCACCAAGGTGAAATAAAATGATTAAAAACAATTTAACAATAGAGGAGATAAAGGTAAACTTACCTCCACTCTGGGAAACAGAACTCAATGGTGAGGTTAAGAACTGCAATTTTATTGATCCAAATGAACAAAGCATTCATAAATTGCAACACGTTTCTCAAGGACAGGTTCCCGCTTCTTCAGGCAAGTAAAGAGAGTCAAATCTCCAATAAGCCTTAGTAGAGTCTAGAACCCCAGTCTCTAGTGGATCAATAAAATTACAGTTCTTAAAGCGGAACTGTCGCAAAAATCTTAAAATTAAAAACACATACAATTAAGAAGTTCTTTTTCTCCCAGAGTAAAATGAGCCATAAATTACTTTTCTCCTATGCTGCTGGCACTTACAGTGAGTATTAGAAATCTGAGATTACATACTGACAGGTTTTGGGTTCATCCATCTCTTCATTGGGGATTCTCAGCATGACCTTCATTCTTTATAAAGACATTCCCTGAAAACATTTATACAAAAATGCTGGCCAGCCTCCCTGCTCGCTGCACACTATTTTGGCAGTTGGACAGAGCAACCGCTATTCACTAAGTGCTTTTAAAAATAAAGAAAACCCTGATAACCCTCATAAGAAGATGGGCTAGTCCACAATCTGTCAGATTTCTACTACCTACTGTAAGTGACAGCAACATAGCAGAAAAGTAATTTATGGCTCATTTTACTTTGGAAGAAATGTTCTTCTTATTTGTATATGTTTACATGTATTTACAATTTTAAGATTTTCGTGAACAAGGTCCTTTAACTCCACCAAAGATCTCAACTGTCCCTTTTTCGGAGGCACTGTGTAACGATTGTGGAATTCTCTCCGTGATCAGCGCACAATACGTGCGCTGACACTGCGGAAATCCTCCACAAGCGAATAATTTGAGGGAACCCAGCAAAAGGTGCAATGCACTTGTAGAGGGAAATTCCTGTCGACAGGTGGAGCTGTGGAGTGCAGAGGAACAGCTCCTCTGCCCTGCCACAGACGCCAGACAGGAATTGTACGAAGGGAAGAAACGCAGGGCAAGATAGCCCTGAGAGAGAGAGAGATCAAAGCGACAGAGGGTATGTGTGTCCACCAAACTAGTCGCCACACTGCGACGATGAACACACAACCATGAAGATAAAGTGAGAAGGCAATCGCCAGAGATGGCGATTGCTAACAGCTACCCAAGACCGAATAAGCACAGATGAGGAATGCATGTATGTCCACCAATCTAGCCGCCAACCTGCGAAGGTGGACACACAACAGAAGAAACCAAGTGAGAACGCAATCGCAAGAGAAGCGATTGCGGAAGAGAATGAGCACAGGGACAGAATGTATGTATGTGCCCCAATCTAGTTGCCAACCCGCGACGGTGCACATACAACAGCAGATATGAAGTAGGAACGCAATCGCGAGAGCGGCGATTGCCAGAGGTGACACAAGGCTACAGCAAGGCAGAGCACAAGAGTAGCAAAGGCACAGCAAAACATACAATGAGAAGATAAGGAAAATAACAAACGCTAACTAAACGCGAACACCGCACTCATTCGCAACAGTGCACGCGTTTATGCGCGGTCCCCGCGTGTTAAGCACAACAGAGACAAGCACGCCTAACTAACCACCGACAGACAAACATGAAACAGAGGACGCGAGCTCTTGCTTAACGGTTACCTCACCGAGCCTCCAGCAAGCATTCGTAGCAGACAAGACAGATACACGAAAACAGGAATAAGTGAGAGGTACGATCCACTGTTCTTTCCGCCAGAGCGAGTGCGATCCAAGTATAGAAACAAAGCGAGTTGGATCCACTGCTCTTTCTGCCAGAGCAAGTGCGATCCAAAGTACAGCAAGAGAGATGGAGATCAGACGGATCCACAGCACTAGCGCTAGGCGAGTGTGATCCAGGCAAGACAGATCAGAAGAGATAGCTGGTAGCAACCGCTGCTCCAGCTATACTCCAAGAACAAAGATCAGAATGATTTCCTGTCGACCACCGCTGGGACAGGACAATGGCAACAGACAAACAAAACAGATATGCAATCCTAACTGCACTAGGGAACCTGCCTAGTGCAGTCCCAGGAATTACTCTAAGCTAATCTTTAAACAATGACAAGGCTGACACTCCAGGAGTGTTTCACAGGACTAACCCTTATGACCAGCCCAGGTCTGTGATATCACATGGTATATATAGAGCAAGCCTACAAAGGATGTGGCTAGGCAATCTGCATGACAAACGTATGCAAATTCCTCAGCAGCAAGCTGCAAAACTGACAAAAGGTCTCTCTTCCAGAGACCTGCAGAATGCAGACCTGAACAGTGGTCAAAAAGCTGCTTGCCTGCGCAGGCAGCCGAGCGGATCCTCACACACTGTCCCTCTTTGGGGACCAAATCCCTCTGTCCCTCTTTCTTCCTCATTTGTCCCTCTTTCAGGACTGATGTACAGATCTGTGTAAATATATGTTTTTCTACAGAAAAATGTGTTTAATTGGCTCCAAGCTTTATTTTAATCCTTTAAATTTCTTACTTTCACTTGTAAAAATGGAGGAAAACTAATGGTAATAGAAAGGACCAGTGTGCTTTGAATGATAAAACTACATCTTTTGACTCTTTGTGATATGCATGGTGAGGGTGTGGTTAGAGGTGTGGCAGGGGCGTGTCCCTCTTTCCTATCTCAGAGAGTTGGGAAGTAAGACTTCATTGAGTTCTTCCCCTGGGAAAAGGTAAGTTTACTATTACCTCCTCTATTTTTAAACTGTTTTTAAATATGTTATTTCACATTGGTGCCTCTGATCCCTGTATATATTCACACCCCCTCGTGTGGAGGGCATACATATCTCTTTGTTGTCTTGTCCGTAATTGCAGAGAGCTACTTTTTAACCCGAGTGGGGTCTGATTTGTTCTCCCCACCAGCTGTGTGACACAAATGTGAGTATAATTATTCACATCATTTTAAAGTGTAACTGTCGGGCATAAAATAAAAAATCAATTCTTTATTTTTATCTGGTAAACAAGTAATACGGATGCTAATCAGGCAATTAAAAAGTTAAAATCTCTATTACTATTCTTGTTTATAAATGATCATTCCCCAGCTTACCTGACTCTTATTTGGTACGTTGCCGCACAAAGGAAGTTGCAGGGCATGCTGGGTTGTCTTTTTTTTGCTTCTTTATTTCCCCTCAGACTTAACTAATGTACAGAAGCAAAAAAAGGACAACCCAGCATGCCCTGCAACTTCCTTTGTGCGGCAACGTACCAAATAAGAGTCAGGTAAACTGGGGAATGATAATTTATAAACAAGAAAAGTAATAGAGATTTTAACTTTTGGATTGCCTGGTTAGCATCCTTATTACTTGTTTACCAGATAAAAATATATAATTGATTTTTGAGTTTATGCCCGACAGTTACACTTTAAAGAAAACCTGAAGAGTTTTTAGAATAAACATATACTTACCTAAGGAGGGGGCAGGGCTGGTTTGAGGGGCCCTGTGGCCCTGGGGCAAACTAGAGTTGGGGCCTCCCAGCACAAAGCTTCTCTCTCCCATAGCCATCACCCCTCTGCTCCCCGGGGCCCTGCAAGTATATTAGCCATAATGAATTACCTATTAGTCCCAGTGGGTGAGCGGACGGGCAGCGGCTGCACTTTGAGACACGCTGTTACCCTCCCACTCTACACATGACAATTAATTATGGCTATTATACTTGCAGGGCCCCGGGGAGCAGACAGAATATAGCAGGGTAGGCTCTGTGGGGGCCTCAGCAGAGGTCAGGGCCCTGGGGGAGTTGCCCCCTTTGCCTCTATGGTAGTGCCGGCCCTGGGAGGGGGAAGGCTCTGGGTCTTATAGAGATTTCCCGCTCCTCTCTCGGTCCCCTGGTTCCAGCACTGTTACCCCTGTTCAAATCTCCTGCTGCACAAGGCTTCAGAAGTCTTTGGAAGCCCAAGCTCTCCTGAAGACGGGCGGCTCCGTTCTTGCGCATGTGTAAGAGAGTGAGTGCACTCGCGCATGCTCACTATGGAGCCGCCCCTCTATGGGAGCACTTAGAGTCCCGAAACTTCTGAAGCCTCCTGCGGCAGAATAGAGCAGCGGCTAACGGGGTTGACAGCACTGGAACGAGGGGACCGAGAGAGGAACGGGAAAGCTCTATAGGGCCCAAGGCCTTTCCTCTCCTTATGTAAGTTATCTGTTTTTTTTTATTTTATTTAAAATGTTTTAGGTTCACTTTAACCACTTAAGGACCAGGGCTTTCTGCACTGATCGGTGCTGCGTGGGCTCTCCAGCCCGCAGCACCGATCAGGAGTGAGCCTTGGCGATCAGACTTCCCCCCTTTTTTCCCTACTAGGGGGATGTCCTGCTGGGGGGGGTCTGATCGCCGCCGGCTGTTTGTGATCTGCGGGGGGGGGCACTTCAGAGCCCCCCTCCGCAGCATTTTCGGCGCTCCCTCCTTCCCCTTACCTCCCTCTCCCTCCATGAGCTGCGCAGGACGGATTTCCGTCCTGCGCATTGAAGGATAGGCTTCAGCCTATCATATGCCCTGCTGGGGGGAATCTGATCGCCGCCTGCTATTTCTGCTTAGCGGGGTGGGGGCTCCTCAAAGCCCCCCTCCGCATCGATTTCCACCCTCTCTGCCCATACTTGCTTCTCCCGCAGGCTATGGGCAGCGCAGGACGGATATCCGTCCTGGGCCATCTAGGATAGGCTTCAGCCTATCAGATGCCAGCGATCCCCGGCCAATCAGAGGCCGGGGATCGCCAATCTACGTCACGGCGCTGCTGCGCAGCAGCGCCGTGTGATGTAAACAGCGGGGATTTCTTCCCCGCCCGTTTACAGTTAGCTGGCGAGCCGCGATCGGCAGCTCTCCGGCTGTTCACGGAGACAGCCTCCGTGAACTGTCATGGAAAGGCCGCTTCCATGCTATACCACTAACGACCCGCCGACGCCTATGGGCGTTAGGCGGTCGTTAAGTGGTTAATGTTTGTGTCACAAACTTACTGCACTATATTGGCTCTTGGTTTCTTCCCACATCCCCTCGTCCCTTTTTTCCTCCTGCTTTATAAAGTTCTTGTCACTTGGCTGAAGCCATGTGCTGTACATGAGGCCTGATTTTGTGGCTCCTGCCAGGTGTGAGAAGCAGCTCAACACTTCATCTTTATCTCGGCTGAAAAGCCGTACTCATTATTTAACCTGACCTAAAAACTCGAGATATTTAGAGCATTGCTTTGTCTTCTCACCAATTTGGGTCGCGGTCTGCTTATAAATCATTCACAGACCTGTGTGCTTAATTATTTACTGGGCTCTGACACTGCTGCATGGAGTGCTGAGGCTGAGCAGCGATCATGCAATGTCGTACACCTCTTCGGGGCCGAGGAGCCGAGATCCGCTGGCTGCAGGCCGGACTGCCCTCCTGGCTGCTGCCTGCTGCACCTTCATTGAGGGAGGATACCAAGTCCTGTGAGGGTCATGGGCAGTGCTACACTGGGGCACTGGCCCCCCTTGGGAATCACTGTGCCCCATTGAATGCCCCCCTCCCCCCCCCCCCCCCCTTCGCTCAGTAACATACAGCTAAGCTAACTGTTTCCAGGCTCCAGCAGCAAACAGTGAACAAGATAGGGTCTGTAAAGAACTCTCTATGTCAGCCTGAGTCAATGTAGGTGTTAAGTAAGCCAAGGGTCTTAATTGTTTGCCATAAATACCTCACAATCCTTGCAAGATCCCTTGTAATTAATGTATCTGGATGACACTTATAGTTGCAAAAGAAATCTCTCTTCCTCCTTCTGATTGTGTGTTTTAACATAGAACTTTAGAATAGAGTCTGAAGAAGGGTTATTAGCTGAAAGCTTGCTGTTTTTCTTTTAAATTAGCCAGTAAACTAGAGCTTGTGTTTTACAGACAGAAAGTTTTGAATCACGATAATAATCCTGATTCATAACTTCCTGTCTGTAATATATAAGCTCTAGTCTCCAGCAATGCTTAGCTACTAAGATAAGGAATTACACACACAGTGTTTCTCGGATCAGTGAATAATGGTGCACAGCGCCTATGCATAAAAATGGCGCCGCATTAAAAAGATACGCTTATCGCTATTTATTGTTAGTACTGCATAATAATGGCGCACAGGGAAAAAAGAAGAAAAACGGCACACACTAACGTTATTTATCAATAGCGCCCTACATAAGCCAAACTGCAGACGTTATTTAACTGCAAAACGGTGAATGGATTTAATGCAACACTGTCAAGGTTAGGGTTAGGCACCACTGGGGGGGTCTTAGGGTTAGGCACCATCAGGGGAGTCTTAGGGTTAGGCACCACCAGGGGGGTCTTAGGGTTAGGGTTAGGCACCACCAGGGGGGTCTTAGGGTTAGGCACCACCAGGGGGGTCTTAGGGTTAGGCACCATCAGGGGAGTCTTAGGGTTAGGCACCACCAGGGGGGTCTTAGGGTTAGGCACCACCAGGGGGGTCTTAGGGTTAGGGTTAGGCACAACCAGGGGGGTCTTAGGGTTAGGCACCACCAGGGGGATCTTAGGGTTAGGCACCACCAGGGGGGTCTTAGGGTTAGGCACCACCAGGGGGGTCTTAGGGTTAGGCACCACCAGGGGGGTCTTAGGGTTAGGGTTAGGCACAACCAGGGCAGGGGGTCTTAGGGTTAGGCACTACCAGGGGGGGGGGGGCTAGGGGTTAGGCACCACCAGGGGGGGTTTAGGGGTTAGGGATAGGTACAGAGAGGGCTCTGTGTGTTAACGTTAAATAACAATAAGGCTTTACCGTTAAATAGCGATAAGCGGCAAACGGATTAGCGGCAACACCGTGCGCCATTATTCGCAGGCGCCATTTTCAGATGGATCCAGTGTTTCTCCCCCTCATGCCTCTTCCCTATCCCATCAAATTCTAATAGAAGAAACAATGTAGAAAAGCACAACCCCAAGATTTCATGTGCGGATGTGCCACGGCAGACTCAGATACCACCTGAGTGTAACAGTAGAAAGGATCCAGCCGGCATCCAGCTGGCTCACTATATTTAGAATAAGTCTCCAATCAGGTCCGCATTTGATAAGGCGGAATACGAGTGGCTCCTTGAACTTTGGGGCCTTATGATAGGTTAATTTGAAAATATGATGTACTATATAAGATGTCTGTTACTCATTGCACTTTGAGGCTGTCATGGCTTGATAAAGGGGCACATTGCTCCGAAACATTGCTATCTATATGACGGCCATTGAACAATAAAAGAGCATTATATATATTGGATGGTGCCGGCTGGATCCTTTCTACCATCAAATTCTAATGGAATAAAGATCGATAGGCTAGGCATATCGGGCCATAATTGATCTGTGTATGACTAGTGGGGATGAGCAAGCGAAATTGACAAGTTTGGTCTTGCAGTGAATAAGCCTCAATCTTGCTACACAGTACAATAAAAATGTTTAATTTTCCCATTTATTCGACCAAAACGATCAAATTAAATGAAAGTGAAAAAAATTATTTTTTTCAATCGAGAAAAATTAACGATTATCCTGTTTTTTCAATAAAAATCCAATCGGACATATTGGAAAAATCTTTATATTCGATCTAACACAATAATCAAACAAAATTATCTCATTGGAAAAAAATGCTAAAGGTGGCCATACATGGTACAATTTTGCATTTTTTTTCAATCAGATAATTTTGTTTGATTATTGCGTTAGATCGAATATAAAAATTTTTCCAACACGTCCGATAAGATCTTTATAGAAAAAAACTGGATAATCTTTCGATTTTTTTGATCGAAAAAAAATATTTTCTGCTTTCATTCGATTAGATCATTTTGATTGAATAAACAAGAAAATCGAACGTTTTCATTGTACCGTGTATGGATACCGTAAATTATCTAATCAACAAAAATGAAAAAATGGTATCATGTGTGCGCATCATTAACGAGATTTCTCACAACCCTAACAGTCAAGTTCGCCGGCTTAGGCAACCATGAAGAAGTGCAAGGGGCAAAACGTATTGCCACGTGTAGGACCCTGTATGGTCTTAAAGGGGAACTGAAGTAAGAGGTATACGGAGGCTGCCATATTTATTTCCTTTTAATCAATACCAGTTGCCTGGCAGCCCTGCTGGTCTGTTTCTCTGCAGTAGTATCTGAATAACACCAGAAACAAGCATGCAGCTAGTCTTGTCAGATCTGACTTTAAAGTCTGAAACACCTGATCTGCTGCATGCTTGTTCAGGGGCTGTGGCTAATAGTATTAGAGACAGAGGATCAGCAGGGCTGCCAGGCAACTGGTATTGCTTAAAAGGAAATAAACATGGCAGCCTCCATATACCTCTCTCTTCAGTTGTCCTTTAATCCATCGCTTTGGCTAATTTTTTGGAGGAAATGTTTGTGGGGTAGAGGGGAGTGAGGGGACCTAGCAGGTTTGCCGGGTTTCAGAAATGTCTGACGGTGGCTCTGGGGGTTAGGGGAGAGGTAGCGCAGAGCAGTGTTCCCCAACCCTGTCCTCAAGGCCCACCAACGGTGCATGTTTTGTGGAAATCCACACAGGTAGATAATCAGCTCTGCTGAGACACTAATTACCTCATCTGTGAATGTTTGTGGTTTTCTGCAAAACATGTACTGTTGGTGGGCCTTAAGGACAGGGTTGGGGAACTCTGCCGTAGAGCATTGAGGGTGGGTGAGCCAGCCCCTGACGTGGTCTAGCCGAGGTCTGGTATGAGGTGAAGTAGCGAGCTCCCGCGAGCCTGCTGCTTTGCACGGTGACAGATCCTGTTTAGCAGTCGGCTCGCGTCTGCGCTGTGCAAGGCCGGTTCCGCTGGCTGATTCTCCTTCTTTGCCTCCTGACAGGTGATGAAATGCATTGTGGAAGTGATTTCTGACACGCTGTCTAAACCCAATCCCGTCCCCATCACTCAGGACTGCCTGGAGACTCTCCGAGGAGGTAAGAGATGCTTCTCTCCAGCCCAGGAGCCACTAGAGAAATCACTGCTTATGCTTCCATGGAGGCACATTGCGGGAGAAGCCCGATCCATCATTACCCAGCATGCACTGCAGAGTCCTTCCACCTCACTGTGCAGAATCAGCAACACACAGAGCAGCTCCCTGGCTTACTAAATACAGCACTGACAAAGGGTTATTACAATGACAGATTTATGGCATTGGTGCACAACTTTAAAGGTGATTATAGTCATTGTTTTTTTTTTTTCTTGTTGTTTGTTTTTTGTTGTTGTTTTTTTTAATTAAAGGACAACTATAGCAAAAAATTGTAAAATTTAAAATAGAACCCTATAAAATGTACATTTCTCCCAGAGTAAGGGCTCGTTCACACTAGGGGCATTTTTGACAATTTTTAATCACTATGAGAGAGTTCACATCTGAGTGGTTCGTTTCCGATCCGTTCAGAGAAGCAGTGCAAGGGCCATTTTTGATGCGATTCTGCCTCAATGGAAGGTACAGGAAAATGCATGAGCTCACAAAATCGCTTTGTGCAGCGATTGCGTTTGTGTTTTTAAGAATAAATACATTGTATTTATTCTTTTCCGGATCAAAAAACGCAATCGCTCTGCAAAAACGCTTAGAAAACCGTCCAATGCAAAGAAATCGGAAAAAAAAAAAACTTCTTCAAGAAACCGGCCAACGCGGGCGGACACACACACACACACACACACACACACACACACACTCTGTACACACACACACACACACAGACACACACACGCAGACACACACACACACACACACGCACACACACACACACACACACACGCACGCACGCACGCACACGCACGCACGCACACACAGACACACACACACACACACACACACACACACACACACACACACACACACACACACACACACACACACACACACACACACACACACACACACACACACACACACACACACACACACACACACACACACACACACTCTGTACACACACACACACACACACACACACACACACACACACACAGACACACAGACACACACACACACACACAGACACACAGACACAGACACACAGACACAGACACACAGACACACACACACACACACACACACACACACACACGCACACACACACACAGACACACACACACGCACACACAGACACAGACACACAGACACACACACACACACACACACACACACACGCACACACACACACAGACACACACACGCACGCACACACACACGCACACACACACACGTACACGCACGCACACACACGTAAGAACACTGGGTTTAGGTTTGTTTTATACTCCAAGAGGATGTAGAGCATCCGTGAAAGCAGAGCCCTGCTGGGAATTAATGCCAGTATCCTGGGGATGCCAGCTACTTAACCATTTCTATCCTCATACAAAAAGTGCAGCAACTAATAATATATGACTCTGTAACTGTGCACTACTAGGCAAGAATCTCATAGCATTGGGGTGCTTGAATATCCTAAAATAGGGCCCAGAGGCCAGAGCTTCAGTGCAATTAGCTTGGATTATTAATTTTACCTCCCTTTTAATACTGACCTGTTGCCTCCAGTATGTACAGTATAAGCTGTTACTCTGTGCCTGTACTGATTGCAAACTAGCTGCAGTATGTGTTGATCCCTGCTACCTGCAGTATGTACAGTAATTAAAGCGGTTACTCTGCACCTGTACTGATGGTAAACTAGCTGCAGTGTGTGCTGATCCCTGCTACCTGCAGTATGTACAGTAATTAAAGCGGTTACTCAGCACCTGTACTGATGGTAAACTAGCTGCAGTGTGTGATGATCCCTGCTACCTGCGGTATGTACAGTAATTAAAGCGGTTACTCTGCGCCTGTACTGATGGTAAACTAGCTGCAGTGTGTGCTGATCTCTGCTATCCTCAGTATTTACAGCATAAGCTTTTACTCTGCCTGTACTGATAGTAAACTAGCTGCAACATGTGATTTCTGATGCCCCCCAGTATGTACAGTATAAGCTGTTACTCTGTGCCTGTACTGATAGGAATGTAGCTGCAGTGTGTGCTGATCTCTGCTGTCTCCAGTATGTACAGTATAAGCTGTTACTCTATGCCTGTACTGATAGTAAACTAGCTGCAGCATGTGCTGATCTCTGCTACCTCCAGTATGTACAGTATAAGCTGTTACTCTGTGCCTATACTGATAGTAAACTAGCTGCAGTGTGTGCTGATCTCGGCTACCCCCAGTATGTACACTATAAGCTGTTACTCTGTGCCTGTACTGATAGTAAACTAGCTGCAGCATGTGCTGATCTCTGCTAACTCCAGTATGTACAGTATAAGCTGTTAATCTGTGCCTGTACTGATAGTAAACTAACTGCAGCATGTGCTGATCTCTGCTACCTCCAATATGTACAGTATAAGCTGTTACTCTGTGCCTATACTGATAGTAAACTAGCTGCATTGTGTGCTGATCTCGGCTACCCCCAGTATGTACACTATAAGCTGTTACTCTGTGCCTGTACTGATAGTAAATTAGCTGCAGCGTGTGCTGATCTCTGCTACCTCCAGTATGTACAGTATAAGCTGTTACTCTGTGCCTGTACTGATAGTAAACTAGCTGCAGTGTGTGCGGATCTCTGCTACCCCCAGTATGTACAGTATAAGCTGTTACTCTCTGCCTGTAGTGATAGTAAACTAGCTGCAGCGTGTGCTTATCTCTGCTACCTCCAGTATGTACAGTATAAGCTGTTACTCTGTGCCTGTACTGATAGTAAACCAGCTGCAGTGTGTGCTGATCTCTGCTACCCCCAGTATGTACACTATAAGCTGTTACTCTGTGCCTGTACTGATAGTAAACCAGCTGCAGTGTGTGCTGATCTCTGCTACCCCCAGTATGTACAGTATAAGCTGTTACTCTGTGCCTGTACTGATAGTAAATTAGCTGCAGCGTGTGCTGATCTCTGCTACCTCCAGTATGTACAGTATAAGCTGTTACTCTGTGCATGTACTGACAGTAAACTAGCTGCAGTGTGTGCTGATCTCTGCTACCCCCAGTATGTATAGTATAAGCTGTAACTCTGTGCCTGTACTGATAGTAAACTAGCTGCAGTGTGTGCTGATCTCTGCTACCCCCAGTATGTACACTATAAGCTGTTACTCTGTGCCTGTACTGATAGTAAACCAGCTGCAGTGTGTGCTGATCTCTGCTACCCCCAGTATGTACAGTATAAGCTGTTACTCTGTGCATGTACTGATAGTAAACCAGCTGCAGTGTGTGCTGATCTGTGCTACGTACAGTATAAGCTGTTACTCTGTGCCTGTACTGATAGTAAACTATCTGATGTCTGTGCTGGTCCCAGTTGTGGCATACAATTAGCATTATGCCTGCATGGAAGCCAAATGATTACCATCTTATCGACCATCTCTAGTGACAGTTATAACAACAAATGCTCCATGTTTGTGAACGTTCTGTTTGCTTAAGGCCTCATTCACAGAGGTGCATTGTGATGTAACGGGCACGCTATACCATGGCTTACCACACTGCAATGCGCCACCTATGTGGCAAAGTTCGCAGTGCGGCAGGAGCATTGCGGTGTAACAGGTTGCAGCATCGTAGCACCCTGGATGCAATGCGTTACCGTTAAACATGCTTGATAACAGTAACAGTGAAGCATTCTTTTCATTGACTGTATTCTTCACTGTACCTGCCACAACCAGAGCATAGTGTGCAGCCCTGCTATCTTGATCCGTTGCGGTTTGTTCCAGCTGTCACAGGGAATGCACCAGCCAATGTGAACGTGGCCTTATTCCTCTCCGTTGATCTTGCTGGAAAAAAATTGAGGTTTTTTTTTTTTTTCAATTAAATTTGGTACTTAAAGGGACTCCGAGCAGTGCAGAAACTATGGAAAGATGCATATCATTTTAAAGCTCTCTTTCTCCTCTTTCCAATGATATATAAACCGCCGCCCTACGCCTTTTAGTTTTCTCTATTTTCGCGATAAAAATCGCGGCTGTGGCAATTTCAATCGCGAAAATAGTGAAAACTAAAAGGCGTAGGGTGGCAGTTTATATATCATTGGAAAGAGGAGAAAGAGAGCTTTAAAATGATATGCATCTTTCCATAGTTTCTGCACTGCTCAGAGTCCCTTTAAAATAGCTGCTTTCAAGATGTGATTTATTGATTGCTTCACCCTGATGGAGGATCAATCAGAGCGGAGAGTCATTGATTGGATAATCAGGCCAATACTGAGCCGTGTACGACTAAAATAAACCACGGCTTGCAGCTGCTGCCTGACATTAAGTGATGCTCTCAATCAGAGAGGACAGTCAGTGATTGTATAATCAAGTCACTACTGAGCCGTGTACCACTAAAATAAACCACGGCTTGCAGCTGCTGCCTGGCATTGAGTGATGCCCTCCTCCGTATATCTCCTGAACTCTCCCTGCTAAGGCCTCTTTCACAGTAGGACGTTGCAGTTTGATGCGACATTAAAGTTGAAACGCAAATTACAACGCGACGCCCCAAAAAAAGTCGCAATGCAACTTAATGCCCCATTATCGTCACATACAGGCAATGAAAAGTATGTTTCCGAGTCATTACTGAGCATGTGCAAACAGTCCAACGCAGCTAATAACGTGTATAACGCACAGCATGCAGCACTTTTACTTAACGTGCAGCGTTAGTCACTAACGTAACGTGTGCACTGTGAATGGGGCATTGATTTTTCATTGCAGTGTTATTCTGCATTAAATGTTGTTTTAACGTGCGACTCCAAATTAACGTTGCACTGTGAAAGAGGCCTTAATGTAAAGCCCATGTGATGTCTGTTTTCCTGCAGATGAGAGAATTATTTCCATTCTAAGACACCAGAATCTGCTGAAGGAGCTGCAGGAATTGGCCTCCCAGGGTAAGATTATTTTATTCAGTGATTTTTAGTTCAGATGGTTGGTTTGGTTTTTGCGTTATTGCACACATTTTGCAACCGGTTGCAATTATTTTTAGCTATTACTATCATTAAGTGTAACCTAACCATTGACTTCAAGTTCAAGCTATTACTATAAAAGCAAAATGCAACGCACCCTAAGGGCTGGAACCCATTAGAGCGATTTTTTGGGGCGTTTTTGGGAGCGTGAGAAATCGCTAGCCAATGTAAATGGATGGTACAAATTCCACAGAAGCGATTGCGATTAGCAAAATCGCAAACGCAGGACATGCAGCATTTTGTTCAATGCTTCAATGTAAAGTATATAATCGCTGGCGTAATCGCTCATCAAAACCTGCAGGGAGCGATTTTGCTAGCGTTTTAATGTACACTGTAACAAAATTAGAAATAATTGAAAGGACCAATCAGACTTTAAAACGCTAATCGCTACACAACCGCTGGCAAATTACACTTTCTAAAATCGCTCCCTAAAACGCTCATGAAATCGCTTACAAACGGCTCATACAAAACGCTAGCGATTGCGATTAGAGATAGCGTTTTGTAATGGGTTCCAGGCCTAAGGGCTCGTTCCCACTATAAGCGCTTGCATGTGCATTTCGGCAGCGCGTATGATGTGCGACATGTAAGAACGGCAAAAGTGTATAAGCAGCACTTCTGCCATTCCCATCATATGCGATGCGCTATCACACTGCTGCATGCATTTTTCAGAAATCACAGTGCTGAATCATTCACTGTAGTGAATGGGATCAGCATCGCAGCACATAGCGACACAGATGGTGTGCGATCGTACGCGTTGCGTTCCGAAGGCACGGCCATCTGCGCTAAATGATGTGAACGAGGCCTTACCCTTTTCTCACACAGAACCCTCCTCTGCTGGACAACTAATAACCCTCCCTGGAACTAAACACCGGTGATTGCACATAATTACAGCGGGGATAAATGAAAGAAGGCGCACATGCCCAGTAGGGCAAGTTGCCAAATGTTATAGGTCGCAATGTGTTTCACCACACCGGTGATCATACCGATTCATTTCTTACTTTTACTTTTCTCCCACATCTTTGATTTTTGTTTTTATCCAGTTTGTTTGTATTTTGGCATTTCTTTTGCATCATCCTGGAAGTGGAGACTTGAGGCTGGCTGTAGCTCTCAGCTCTCTCCTCTGAGATTTCAGCCTTAATCCCAGCGGCTCAGGGAGACGGACGCGGGAGATTGTCATAGAGACGCGGCGGATATTAATAGACGCACAATCTGCTGGAGAGAGCTGCTGTTTGCTCCACCTTTATGTGTTTGTCACAGCCTTTTACTCCATCTTTATCCACTCCCTGCAGCCTGTCACTCCACCTTTACCTTCTGTTACACTCGTACATCAAATAGGGGCACCAGGAAAAAAGGGCGTGGGGTATAGCCGAAATGTTGATATTGTTTATAACTATTTTTATTGTTTCTTTCTCTTTATCTGAGATAGAATAATAAATATGATAAAATAACACGCCGGGTGAACCCGGAATCACAAAATATCGTCCATACCAATGAAACCGAAAATATATTTACAGATGTAATATGCATAGTAAAACATTGGTAAATATTACCGATATTTTACTACAACTACACCTAACCCTACTCTCACACAGAACCCTCCCTCTACCGATGCCTAACCCATTGCTGGGAATACACGGTTCGTTTTTGCCGCTCGATTCTGCAGTCGATTATCTTATCTTCCTCTCGTTTGTCTTATCTTTTTCCATTCACTTCTATCAGAAATCGAGCGGCAACAGAATTGAAAGGGAGATCGGACATGTCGGAAATTATCGAATCAGCTAATCACCTAAAAAACAAACCGTGTATTCCCAGCATAAGACCCTCTCTGGTGGTGCCCAACCCTAAGATAAGACCCCCCCCGACGGTGCCTAAACCTAAGACCCCCCGTCCCCCTGTGGTGCCTAACCATAAGACCCCCCCCGGTGGTGCCTAACCCTAAGAACCCCCCTGGTAGGGCCTAACCCTAAAACCCGCCCTGGTGGTGCCTAACCCTAGGACCCCCCCCCCCCTGATAAAGTAACTTGCGGTACACACTGCCGAAAGTAATGGTAATATTGCCATGCGCTGTCTGTGCACCCCAATATTACCACACATTTGTGCATCACCCCCTATGCCACTACAGTGCCCCTTTAACCACTTCCAGCAAAACTGGAGATTTAAAACATCTTTTTTGCACTCTTCAGTGCAAAGCAGACATTTTAAATGTTGTATTATTATTGATTTATAAAGCGCCAACATATTCCATGGCGCTGTACAAAATAGGAAAACAAACAAGGGGTACATAATGATCAGTGATGAGCTTCAAATGGATTCCGAATTGATTTCGACTTAAAAATCATTTCGGAATCCAAACGTTAATTAGTGCAGAGAGCAGGCAGGTGAGGGATAGTTAAAGGATACCCGAGGTGACATGTGACATGATGAGATAGACATGGGTATGTACAGTGCCGAGCACACAAATAATTATTGTAACGATTGTGGAACTTCCTCCGTGATCAGCGCACAACGCGTGCGCTGATACGGCGGAAATCCTCCACAAGCGTATATTTTCAGGCACCCAGCAAAAGGTGCTACGCAGCCGTAGAGGGGAAATTCCTGCCGGCAGATGGCGCTGGGCAGTGCAGAGGAACCAATCCTCTGTACCTCCACAAATGCCAGACAGGAATTGTACGAAGCGCAGAACGCAATCGCAAGAGAAGCGATTGCGAATGAGAACAAGCAAAGGGACAGGTTGTATGTGTGTGCGCCAACCTAGTCGCCACCCCGCGACCGCGCACACACAACAGCAGATACGAAAAAGAACGCGATCGCGAGAGGTGCGATCGCCAGATGTGACACAAGGCTACAGCAAGGCGGAGCACGAGAGTAGCAAAGGCACAGCAAATCATACAATGAGGAGATACGGAAAATAACAAACACTAGCTAACCGCGAACACCGCACTCATTCGCAACAGTGCACGCGGTTATGCGCGGTCTCCACGTGATAAGCACAATAGAGACAAGCACGACCAACTAACCATCGACAGACAAACATGAAACAGAGGACGCAAACGCTTGTTTAACGGTTACCTCACCGAGCCTCCAGCAAGCGTCCGTAGCAGACAAGACAGACACACGAAAACAGGGACAAGCGAGAGATAGGATCCACAGCACTAGCGAGAAGCGAGTGCGATCCAGGTACAGAGTAGCAGAACAGAAGGATCCACAGCACTAGCGAAAAGTGGCTAGCGCGATCCCAGGAGACAGAAGGATCCACAGCGCTAGCGAAAAGTGGCTAGCGCGATCCCAGGAGACAGAACAGAAGAGATAGCTGGTAGCAACCGCTGCACCAGCTATACTCCAAGAACAGAGATCAGAACCATTTCCTGTCGACCACCGCTGGGACAGGACAACAGCAACAGAACAAACAAACAGATAAACAATCCTAACTGCACTTAGGGAATCTGCCTAGCACAGTTTCCAGGAATTACTCTAAGCTGATCTTAAAACCAAGAGCATGGCTGACACTCTCTACAGTGTTTCACACAGGAAGACTCCTTATGACCAGCCAAGCATTGTGGGAAAGACATAGTACTTATAGTACACGCAGGGCCGGGCCGAGGCATAGGCTGGAGAGGCTCCAGCCTCAGGGCGCAGTGTAGGAGGGGGCGCACAATTCATTCAGCTGTCATTCCTAATTGTGTTTGAAGCAAAAAGAAATAAGAAAAGGGGATACTTGGCAGTGACTGCAAGCCAGATAACTAGATATTAAGGTGTTGGTGAGGTTGTGGGCCCTGTGGCGCTTCTTAGTCTAATAGCAATCAGTGTGTGATGGCTGGGGTGGCAGGGATGGAGGGGCGCACTTTGGTGTCTCAGCCTTGGGTGCTGGAGGACCTTGTCCCAGCTCTGAGTACACGCCTCCAATGAATGTGACCAGGCAATTTGCATGACAACGTATGCAAATTCCTCTGCAAGCACAAGCTGCAAAACTGACAGAAGCTCTTCTTTCCAGAGTCCTGCAGCATGTAAACCTACACAATGGTCAAAAGGCTGCCTGCCTGCACAGGCAGCTGAGCAAATCATCACAATTATGCTGTGTTCCTTTTTTTCTTTCTCTGCCTGAAAGAGTTAAATATCAGGTATGTAAGTGGCTGACTCAGTCCTGACTCAGACAGGAAGTGACTACAGTGTGACCCTCACTGATAAGAAATTCTAATTATAAAACACTTTCCTGGCAGAGAATGGCTTCTGAGAGCAGGAAAAAGATAAAAAGGGTCAATAGTTCATAAATTTTAGCTCTGGCACACTTCAATGAATGTGTCATTGAGCAAAAACAATAAAACAGTTAAAATTTAAAAAGTAAATTTACCCATAAAATAAAACTGTGGAATATCTTAAAAAGTCCTTTATCCTTTATAGGAGAAGTAAGATAAATACAATTATTTATTTCATTATTTTATTTTCGCTTCGGGTGTCCTTTAACTTACCCAGGCTGCCGTCTTCTTTGCCATCTTTAATCCGCCTCCAATTGTGTCCCACGTCACGTGAGGTGACTCCCACGCTTACTCCTTTAACCCGGAAGGAGGAAGCATGGTAGTCATGTGACGGGACTTGGAACGCAACGCGGGACGCAATTGGAGGCGGATTAAAGAAGACGTCAGCCCGGGTAAGTTAACCCTCCCTCACCCACCCGCTCAGGTGCACTAATTAACGTTTGGATTCCGAATGATTTCAAGTCAAAATCAATTCGGAATCCATTCGAAGCTCATCACTGCTAATGATGCAGACTATGATATGCATCAAATATGGACACTGATGCAATATACAGAACTGGTGGTCAGAGCTGGGACAAGGTCCTCCAGCACCCAAGGCTAAAACACCAAAGTGCGCCCCTCAATCCCTCCACCCCTTCCACGCCAGCTGTCACACACTGATTGCTATTAGACTAAGAGGCGCCACAGGGCCCACAACCTCCCCAACACCTTAATATCTAGTTATCTGGCTTGCAGTCACTGTCATGTATCCCCTTTTCTTATTTCTTTCTGCTTCAAACACAATTAGGAATGACAGCTGAATGAATTCTGCGTCCCCTCCTACACTGCGCCCTGAGGCTGGAGCCTCTCCAGCCTATGCCTCGGCCCGGCCCTGCTGGTGGTTACAATGACAGATGTAACATGATGACTAAAATGTAGAACAGAGTGCGAGCTACAAAACGAGTAACAAATATACGGGTGCCGCGGGTGGGGGCACACACGCACATGTGCGCGGCCGCTTTCTGCCACCTATGGGCGATCGGGAAGTAGTTAAATGAAACCTGAGATGTTGGGAATAGAAGCATTTTTTTTTTCATTGGGAATAGAACCATTTATACTTTCTCCAGCCCCATGCAGGCAGTGGGTTCCCTCTCTGTCCACCCAGGATCCTCCCTTGTCCCACGGTCACCCGCGGTAAATCAGCCAGTCACGCTCAATTGCACATGCACAACCCGGCAGTGCACTCTCCATACCTCCCCCCCCCCCCCCATCAAACTCAGATGGGAAGGGACTACATCGCTGGGTGTGTTCTGCCAATTTACTGGAGCTGACCGTAAGACAGTGGAGCAACCTGGGAGGACAGCGAGGGAAACCCCTGGCTGTATGTGGCTGGAGCAAGCCCCAGGTAAGTATAAATGCTTCTGGTTCCAACATCTCTGGTGCTCTTTAAGCAGGGCAGTTTCTAGGCTACATTGCACCCAGGGCCAGGGTGTAAAAATTGCGCCCCCCCCTCACACGTGAACTCGCGAACCTTTATTCTTTAGGGACAGTCACACAGCCACAGGTCACAAGTAGATCTGCCTACTTACTAGTGACCAGCTGCTCATCCAGGAGGAAGCAGGGACCAGGAAAACACAGGCGAAGAGAACCTGGAAAGCAAACTCCTCCATGGGTGCCATGCCCTGACAGCCTGCAGTACCGCTACAGGACAACAGGTGTCATCATCATGCGGTTGATTTGATGATTTGACGTCTGACGCAGGCAGCCCAGGAGGAGTCAAGGAAGGTGATCACACTGGTGTTCTTCTTTCCTCTTCCATTCGGCAGCACTTTGCGTCACCGGCTAGCGGTTGTCCTTCTGTCTGCGCACCCCTTCTTCTACTTGCCAGTGTTCGCCCAGGGTGGTCGCCCCCCCCACACTGCCCAAGAATTGGCCCTGTCCTTAAGACACCCACACAAGGCTGCCACCTGAACAGCACAGATCATTTTTAGTGACATAAAATAATAACATGACTCGTGTTCCAGAATAAAGGTGGGTTTTTTCTGTCGTTGTGCCGTCCACAGGAGCCATGGAGAGGCTGCAGAAGACGAAGAAGAGCCGTGGTTACGAGGAGGAGCTCAGCGGCGTCCTTGAGAGGCAGAACAGCCGAGCTTCGTCCTCCGGTGAGTGTCACCGTGACTCTGAAATCCATCTCGCTTTATCCGATAACCTTGGCATTCTGCAGGCAGGCGTTTATTTGATACTCCGCAGAGCTTTACAAATACGAACACAGAGAGGCATAGCGTGATAAATCATTAGATTGGATTCTAACATCCTGTTTAGCCTGATGACCATCTGAAACACAATCATTTCTGATCATCTGAAATGGGACATTTAAAGGGAAATTCATCACCAGAGCGGAAATACACAACTGTTTCCAACAATCTGCTGAGGATTTACCATATTTAAGGGAAACCCGAAGGCCGGATCCACACTACCCGTGTTTCCCCGAAAATAAGACACTGTCTTATATTAATTTTTGCTCCAAAAGATGTGCTAGGGCTTATTTTCAGAGGATGTATTATTTTTGGGAGGAAACACTGGTAGTTTTCCTATACAGAATGTATATACTGCATGCCATGCTGAAACACAAGCAGCATGCACAGAGCTTGTGGTTTGCAGATATTGGCTCTCACTTACAAGAAATTGATTCTGTTGCTCATGTGGGTAAGAGTCTATTTCTTGTAGGCAGAGAACTCTGTCAGGCTCTCCAAAGCTATGATAGAATAAGCTGTGTGTCCTGGGAAAAGGTGAAGAGGTGAAGTGCTGCTGCTAATGCTTATCACCACAGATCAGGAGGGCTGGCTCCAACAAAAATACAAATAGCCTGACACATATACAGGACTGTAGAACTAACATTATACTGCTGCTCTCCTGTATCCAGGCTTTGTATTGAGTGTGACTTGCTGGTGTCATGTGGGCTGCTGCTAGGGCTTACATTCGGGGGAGGTCTTATATTTTAAGCATGCTAGGAATTCCTGCTAGGGCTTATTCTCAGGGGATGTCTTACTTTAGGGGTAAAACGGTATAAGTGCTTTTATGAGCACTTGCGTTTGATGGGCAGCACGGTGGCGTAGTGGTTAGCGCTCTTGCCTTGCAAGCGCTGGGTCCCCGGTTCGAATCCCAACCAGGTCATCATCTGCAAGGAGTTTGTATGTTCTCCCTGTGTCTGCATGGGTTTCCTCCGGGTACTCCGGTTTCCTCACACACACCCCAAAACATACAGATAAATAGAAAATTGGCCCTAGACTATGACACATACACTACACGATACATACATATGACTATGGTAGGGATTAAATTGTGAGCCCCTCGGAGGGATAGTTAGTGACAAGACAATATACTCTGTACAGCGCTGCAGGAGATGTCGGCCCTATATAAATACTAAATAATAATAATAATTAGTGCTTGCCGAGCGCTTGTCAGATCTGACAGGATTAACTGCATGCTTGTTTCTGATGTGATTCAGACACTACTGCAGCAAAATAGATCAGCAGGATTGCCTGGTAACTGGTATTGTTTAATAGAAAATAAATATGGCAGCCTCCACTTGCCTATCACTTCAGGTTCACTTTAATAGAATTTCTATTTTTACCAAATTTGTGAGACGTGTAAGTTTTTCATTTCTTTGGGCTGGAATGTACTCAAGTGAGGTGCTGCCATCTCCTGGTCACTCTGGTTGCTGCAGCTAGCTGCAGTAGATTAAAGGAATACTTAAGTAAAAAAAAAAAAATGACATTTACTCACCTGGGGCATCCCTCAGCACCCCGAAGCTGGATGGTGCCCTCGCAGCCCCGCTCCGATCGTCCTGTCCCCGCCGGCGGCTACTTCCGGTTCGGCGACAGCCGCCGACATATATACGCTATAGCAGCATAGAGAGTGATAGCAGCGGCTGGGAACGCGGAAAATCAGCCGCGTTCCCAGCCTGTCGGCGGCTGTCGCCGAACCGGAAGTAGCCGCCGGCGGGGACAGGACGATCGGAGCGGGGCTGCGAGGGCACCATCCAGCTTCGGGGTGCTGAGGGATGCCCCAGGTGAGTAAATGTCATTTTTTTTTTTTTGACTTAAGTATTCCTTTAAAGCGAATCCGAGATGAAAAACTAACTATAACAAGTAACTTCTCTATATATCGTATCTAAAGTTTAGATAGTTTACACAGCAAATCTAGCTGCAAACAGCTTCAAAAGTTTATGATTATTTATTCCTGTGATACAATGAGAGCAGCCATGTTCTGTTTGTCACATTACACATAGGCAAGCTGATAGCATCTCCAGCCCTCAGCCTGTGACAAATTCAGTCCCCTCTGCTCCTCCCTCCTCCCCTCTGCGTCTGAAATCTCTGGCTAGTAACCTCTTCCTCCTGCCCAGACTGAACTCCCATAAGCCCTTGCTACATGGCGCTGAGTGCCAAGCTACTCTGAAAAAGCTGTGGGCAAGGCTTAATTAGTTTATAGGGAATTAGAGTATTAAAACAAAACAAAAAAAGTATTTGGCTTGAGGAATGCCCTATAAACTATATGTAAGGAACACAATTATGGAATGAGAAAAAGTTTAACTCGGATCCACTTTAATATTACTTAGTATTTATACAGCACGAACGTCTTCCGCAGCGCTTCACAGACTATATTACTATCACTAACTGTCCCTCAGAGGCAGGGCCGGCCCGCCCATGAGGCGGGGTGAGGCGGGTTCCTCAGGCGGCAGGAAGTGGAGGGGCGGCACCAGATGAATGGCTGTGACTGAGCGGGGGGGGGGGGGGGAGCCAGAGCCGCGGTGAGGGCAGCCCGACCTCTCCCTCCCTCTCCCCGGGCCGCCCTCCATGCTCCCCCCTCGGACTTTAGGCAGCAGAGTTAGCGCGCAGGGAAGCGCTGCTGTACACAGTCACAGCCTGTTACTCACCTCCCTGGATCCGATCGCCGCTCCCGCCCTGCTGGTCTCCTCTCTGCAATGTAGCCGCTGATACATTACACACGCGGCTGCTTCCTGTTTACACAGGAAGCAGCCGCGTGTGTATCAGCCGGCTAGGCAGAGAGGAGACCAGCAGGGCGGGAGCGGCGATCGGATCCAGGGAGGTGAGTAACAGGCTGTGACTGTGTACAGCAGCGCTTCCCTGCGCGCTAACTCCCTACGCTGCCTAAAGTCCGAGGGGGGAGCATGGAGGGCGGCCCGGGGAGAGGGAGGGAGAGGTCGGGCTGCCCTCACCGCGGCTCCGGCTCCCCCCTCCGCCATTATGAGGGGGCACCTACCTGGGCAAGCTACCTATCTATCCTATACTGGGGGGCACCTACCTAATCTAACCTGTTTTGGGGGCAGCTACCTATCTATCCTATACTGGGGGGCACCTACCTAATCTAACCTGTTTTGGGGGCAGCTACCTATCTATCCTATACTGGGGGGCACCTATCTAATCTAACCTGTACTGGGGCAGCTACCTATCTATCCTATACTGGGGGGCACCTACCTAATCTAACCTATACTGGGGGCCAGCTACCTATCTATCCTATACTGGGGGGCAGCTACCTATCTAACCTATACTGGGGGGGGGCAGCTACCTATCTATCCTATCCTGGGGGGCACCTACCTAATCTAACCTATACTGGGGGCCAGCTACCTATCTATCCTATACTGGGGGGCAGCTACCTATCTAACCTATACTGGGGGGCAGCTACCTATCTATCCTATACTGGGGGGCACCTACCTAATCTAACCTGTTTTGGGGGCAGCTACCTATCTATCCTATACTGGGGGGCACCTACCTAATCTAACCTGTACTAGGGGCAGCTACCTATCTATCCTATACTGGGGGGCACCTACCTAATCTAACCTATACTGGGGGCCAGCTACCTATCTAACCTATACTGGGGGGCAGCTACCTATCTAACCTATACTGGGGGGCAGCTACCTATCTAACCTATACTGGGGGGCAGCTACCTATCTAACCTATGCTGGGGGGCAGCTACCTGTCTAACCTATGCTGGGGGCAGCTACCTATCTAATCTATACTGGGGGCACCTACCTAATCTAACCTGTACTGGGGGCACCTACCTAATCTAACCTATACTGAAGGGCAGCGACCTAATCTAACCTATACTGGGGGGAAGCTACCTATCTAACCTATACTGGGGGCACTTATCTAACCTGTATTGGGGGCACCTACCTACCTAGCTAGCCTATACAGGTGGCAACTATACTGGCTACCTATACTGGGGGCACCTACCTAACTAACCTATACTGGGGGTACCTACCTATCTAACCTATGCTGGGGGCAACTATACTGGCTACCTATATTGGAGGCACCTACCTAGCTAACCTGTACTGGGGGCACCTACTTATCTAACTTATACCGGGGGGGGGGGGGGGGGTGCCTGCCTATCTAACATACTGGGGGCAACTATACTGGCTACCTATACTGGAGGCAACTACCTGGCTAACCTATACTGGGGGCAACTTTACTGGCTCACCCATGCCTGGCCACCTATACTCTGGGGGGACCTATAGCTGGTTACCTATACCGGGGGGGCGCAATTTTTACACCCTCGCCCTGGGTGCATTTTAGCCTAGAAACTGCACTGTTGCCGCCGGCCTCCGAGTCCGATGACTCTGAGCTCTGCGGCCTCTCCTGTCTCCTCCAAGGCTGCATGCTGGTGACGCTGCCTAGTGCCTAAGCCTGCTGATTTGATGGCGGCGGCTGCCGCCCGCTCTGCTGCCCTGGCTGCGGCTGATTGTCACGGTCAGTCACTGAGCAGCGAGCGCCGCCGACGTGTCGATAATGATGATAAGGCTGGCTGGCTGCCGCCGGCTGCCGCCGGCCGCCGCTCATGTTTTGTAGAAATATTGGGGGGGGGCGCCTTTACGATCTTTGCCTCAGGCAGCAGAAAGTCCAGGACCGGCCCTGCTCAGAGGGGCTTACAATCTAATCCCTACCACAGTCATATATCCATTGTAGTCCACGGCCAACTTAGGGGTAGGCAATTAACTTATCTGTATGTTTTTTGGGGATGTGGGAGGAAACCGGAGTGCCCAGAGGAAACCCACGTGGATACAGGGAGAACATACAAACTCCGTGCAGATAGATCAAACCAGGGACCTAGCGCTTCCTTGGGTGCTATCCACTATGCCACCAAGCTTCCTTGGAGCCAGGACTCTTCATCTGCAGATTGTGAGCTCCCCTGAAAACAGTCAGTGACATGACTATGTGTTCTGTAAAGTGCTGCAGAAGATGTCAGTGCTATATACATACGTAATAATAATATGGTAGGACATTAGACTATGACTATGGTAGGATTAGATTGTGAGCTCCTCTGAGGACAGTCAGTGACATGTACTCTGTAAAGTGCTGCAGAAGATGTCAGTGCTATATACATACGTAATAATAATATGGTAGGACATTAGACTATGACTATGGTAGGATTAGATTGTGAGCTCCTCTGAGGACAGTCAGTGACATGACTATGTACTCTGTAATGTGCTGTAGAGGATGTCAGTGCTATATAAATACATAATAATAATATGGTAGGACATTAGACTATGACTATGGTAGGATTAGATTGTGAGCTCCTCTGAGGACAGTCAGTGACATGATGATGTACTCTGAAAGGGCTGCAGGAGATGTCAGTGCTATATAAATACATAATAATAATATGGTAGGACATTAGACTATGACTATGGTAGGAATAGAGTGTGAGCTCCTCTGAGGACAGTCAGTGACATGACTATGTGTTCTGTAAAGTGCTGCAGAAGATGTCAGTGCTATATACATACGTAATAATAATATGGTAGGACATTAGATTAGGACTATGGTATGATTAGATTGTGAGCTCCTCTGAGGGCAGTCAGTGACATGACTAGACTATGTACTCTGTAAAGTGCTGCAAAGATGTCAGTGCTGTATAAATAAATAAACATGATATGGTAGGACATTAGACTATGTCTATGGTAGGATTAGAGTGTGAGCTCCTCTGAGGATATTCAGTGACATGACTATGTACTCTGTAAAGTGGTGAAGAAGATGTCAGTGCTATATAAATACATAATAATATTGTAGGACATTAGATTAGGACCATGGTAGGGTTAGATTGTGAGCTCCTCTGAGGACAGTCAGTGACAGGACGATGTACTCTGTAAAGTGCTGCAGAAGATGTCAGTGCTATGTAAATACATAATAATAATATAGTAGGACATTAGACTATGACTATGGTAGGATTGGAGTGTGAGCTCCTCTGAGGACAGTCAGTGACAAGCCTATGTACTCTGTAATGTGCTATGTAAATAAATAATAATATGGTAGGACATTAGACTATGACTATGGTAGGATTAAATTGTGAGCTCCTCTGAGGACAGTCAGTGACATGACTATGTACTCTGTAATGTGCTGCAGAAGATGTTAGTGCTATATAAACAAATAAACATGATATGGTAGGACATTAGACTATGTCTATGGTAGGATTAGAGTGTGAGCTCCTCTGAGGATAGAGTGCCATGACTATATTCTTTAATCCAAATGGGATAACTTTATTCTACATATAATTTATCGTACAGAGAAATCAGAGGAACCTCCTCTTCAGGGTAAATCTTCAGAGAGCGAGGAAGGCAAGAGGCAGCCAGACGATGAGGTGGAGAAGATGAGCTCGGAACGCACTCAGGATAGTGACAGCGGGGAGGAGCTGGAGAGTAACGAGATCAGCAAGAGAGAAGATGCACCAGAAGATGAAGAGATTGATAATCGCATCACCGATGAGATCAATGAGATGGAGCTTCCTAAAGACAACCAGGAGGCCACTAGTGATGGGACATCCGAGGAGAAGGAGGTGGTCTCCAAGAAAGACCGGGAGGATGAGGACATTGGAGACCATGATAAAGAAGATTTAAAGCAAGAGAGTAATGAAACTGAGAACGAGGAGGATGACACCCAAAGAGAGGACAGTAAGTTTATAAAGCTGAGTAAGTGTGAATAGGGCCCTTTTCCCCTAGGAAACGCGATCGCATGCACAATCGTGCTGCCATGCAGTAGAGTTTTCTTCCATTTCAACTACCGCGATTGCATTGCGATCCAATCGTGTGCACGGCGCGATTATTATGTGTTTGCAGCTTCCAATGGGAGTAAAAAAATCTTGCCGGGAAATTTACCGAATCCAAATATAGAAGGAAAATCGTGCAGGCCGGCGATTGCGATTGTGGGGAAAAAATTGCACTAGTGGAAAAACAGCACCGCAATTTGCATGTTAATCGCTGTGTTGTTGCGATCTACAGAACAGGTGCGATCTAATTTTTGGATTGAATGGTGCCGAGTGGAAAAGGGCCCTAAAGTTCTAGTCGGATGCTGGCTGGATTTTAAAATCTTAGTCTGCTCAAAACTCAGCTTTTATTAAAGTCGTGTCACCAGTTTCTTTCCTTTGTTAAGAACTTTAGGGATCTGATTCAATTGCAACTTTTACTAGCATTAAGGGCTAGTGACAGTCTACCTACCACACTTTGTTAATTATGTTTTTGCTTTTATATTTTTTTACATATATCATTTTTAACATTTCAATAAAAAATAAATTGTCCTCTCCCTCAAACCCAATAACCCCCTATGCAAGCTGGAATTGCCAAGAAGACTGAACCGGTAAGTGTGGGGTTCCACCACCTCAACAATACCAGCAATGTTCTCGACATCGGGAAGGGGATGGGGTCTCTGCAAGTGAGGAAGGGAAATCCCACTCCCTTGGCCAATGTTAGCGTTAAGGGGTTAACTCCCCCTTCAGGTGCCCAGGAGGAGATGGTGGTAATAGGGGGACTTGTGGAGAAATCTGCACACCCCCATTGACAATGGGCCCCAGATATACAATATGCTCCCTCCCAGGAGAATGAATATAGGGGTACTTATATCCATTCCCACTATAAAAAAAACTGCTATTCTAAAGTTACTCAGGTCCTTGGGAAAAAAAAAACATTTTTAAATTTGAGTGTGGGGGTGTGTGAAGGGAGCAGAATGATGCTTTTTTTTCATTGTACTAAAATGTTAAAAGAGAAAGAAAATCTTAAAAATAACAATAGAAATAGCCAGGGGTGGGGGTTGGAGGCTTGCATTAACCAGTTCCCTAGAATTTAAAGTATGAAATTACCAATTTAACCTGCAGGAGGAGGATCTGAGGGGTAGAGTAATGTTTTAGGCAACAAAAATGTGTATGTAGCTTTAGATAGACAAGACAAGACAAATAACATTTATATCGCGCTTTTCTCCTGGCGGACTCAAAGCGCCAGAGCTGCAGCCACAAGGACGCGCTCTATAGGCAGTAGCAGTGTTAGGGAGAATTGCCCAAGGTCTCCTACTGAATAGGTGCTGGCTAACTGAACAGGCAGAGCTGAGATTCGAACCCTGGTCTCCTGTGTCAGAGGCAGAGCCCTTAACCATAGATAGTATTAAGATGAGAGAACAAGCTGCCTTACGATGCAACAACAAGGGTTGGAGGCACCAATCCACTTTTCAGGAAACTGTTCATCTAGGAATTCTTGGACCTGACACCCATAATGTGATGGTGCACCATCTTGCTGGAAAAACTCAGAGAACATGCCAGCTTCAGGAACAGTTTCCTGGAAAGTGGATTGGTCATCGTGGGCCAGTTGAATGGCCCCCAAGGTCTCCCGATCTGACTTCCTTAGACTTGTATCTTTGGGGTCATCTGAAGGCAATTGTCTATGCTGTGAAGATACGAGATTTGCAGCACCTAAAACTACGGATACTGGAAGCCTGTGCTAGCACTTCTCCTGCGGTGTTGCTATCAGTGTGTGAAGAGTGGGAGAAGAGGGTTGCATTGACAATCCAACACAATGGGCAGCACATTGAACACATTTTATAAGTGGTCAGAAACTTGTAAATAACTCATGAAAGAATAAAGTTACGTTAAAACCAAGCACACCATTGTTTTTCTTCTAAAATTCCCAATAAGTTTGATGTGTCACTTGACCCTCTTCCTATTGAAAAAACTAAAGTTGGATTCAAAATGGCTGTCTTCAAAATAGCCACCATGGTCACCACCCATCGTGAAAAGTTTCCCCCCTCACACATACTAATGTGCCACAAACAGGAAGTTAATATCACCAATCATTCCCATTTTATTGAGGTGTATCCATATAAATGGACCACCCTGTGTATATGTTACGCTGCAACAGTCCTACACTGAAGATAATTTTTTCCTTCCCATTTCAGATTCCATGAGGAGTCCTGAAGACTTCAACAAAGAAGATCTCAGATCAGAGACCAGCAAGGAAAGCAAACAAGATGATGTTGAAACAGACTGTTCCGAGGAAGAAACCTCACCCAAAGACCAGGACGACTCCAAACGATGGAACAAAATGGATGAGCTAGCCAAAGAGCTTCGGGCCAAGAGGTGCTCCAAGCGTGACACCAGCGAGGAGGATCCAGATCGGTCCATGAAGATTTCACCCAAAGACCAAAAGTATGAGCCAGCCAATGAGGAGCATGGAGACAGGCAAGAGCAGGCAAGCTCCAGAGAAGTGAATGAACCTCAAATTTCCAAAAGGCCAGAGGAGAGGAAGGAGGAAGAGGGTAGTGCCAACAGGAAGATCGAGGTTGGTGTTATAACAACACAAGGGTCAAAGTAAACGCGGCAGCTCGTGCCATTGTCTGCTACGCAATGGTACGTTTACCAAAGCCATGACATGTCACTATGCCATCACCATCACATGGCCATCCTGTCACCTCCGTAGACCAGCACCTAAGAGGGAAACTATAGCTTTTGTTAATACAAGTTTTAAATTATTTTATCTTAAAGAATACCTGAAGAGAAAAAAAATTTCCCCAGGGGGTACTTACAACGGGAGGGTGAAGCCTTTAGATCCTAAAGAAGGTTCTCTCGTTTTTCTTCACCAGACGGGACCCAGCGATGGGAGCCCTAATGATCCGCTTGTTAGGAGTCTCGCACAGGCACAGTATCAGCGCCTCCCTTGGGCTCTGGTGGAAATAGCGGAGCCAGATTGGGTCTACTCTGCTAGGCAGGCGTAAGCCATCCACACCTGCGAGTAGAGCAGACCTAGTCAGGATCGGCTACTTCCGCTGGAGCCCGATCGGAGAGCCGCCTGTACACATGCAAACATTATTGCTGTGCAGTGTTCGGGGGAGCTAGGGTTGGATGCTGTTGGCTGAGGAGTATGGGGAAGTCTCATTAGGATCCAGAGAGGATTCCCCCTCCTGAGGCCAGTATCCCCCAGAGGCACTTTATTTTCCCTACAGGTTTACTTTAATTTATATGTCTCTAACGTTTTTACTTTCTTCCTAAGGCTTATGCACATGAATATGTTACCATACAGATTTATAGTCTCTGCCTCTGATGATGGGTACAGTCCGCTACAGACAGCGCAGACAGCATTCTTACTAAATAGCTGCTGTGAATAGTTTTTTCACAGCAAAAATGTAGTTTCTAAAGGCCCGTTTCCACTAAGTGCGATATAAAAAAATATGAAGCAAATGAATTTCAATGGAGTCATTACTATTGAATGTAATTTTTACATGCAGGTGCGATGCAGAAAAAAATATGGATTGCATGCTGCATCCGTTTACCATGTAATGATTGTTAGATGCACATGAAAATTTGCATACGGGAAAAACGTATAGTGGAAATAGGCCCGGTCGCACAGTGCGTGGAGTTTGGCACCAAAACAAAGGGTCAGTTTATATAATGCTGGACATACACGGTTAGTTTTTGCGCCGGTATCGAGCCAGCGGCTCGATGCCGGCGCGTCACCGCTCGTGCGCGCGGATCGATTCATGCTTGTCCCCGCGGGCGCTGCTAATCAGCCGCTCGTTTCTTCCCATTGTTCTCCCCGCCGGTATCGAGCGCAGTATTGATCCGGCGGGGTATCGGACCGGTTGGATCCTATTAATCGAGCCATCAGCGGCTCGATTGATAAGAATTATCTGACCGTGTATGCCCAGCATAAAAGGCAGCCTCAGTCTGCACAGTGTGCTAATTGTTCTGTCAGCTTTGGCTAACTTTCCAGTTACCTGTTAGGCCTGAAACACACCAGAGGAGTTTTTCTGAGCGTTTTGAGTTTTTAAATCTGCTGCTAATGTTATCCTATGTGTTTGTGCACACTGGAGCAATGAGGTTTTGTAAACAACCCCATAGCATTACATCGGGAAGATGGAAATATCCAACCTGACGGATCATATCTACCGACAATCGTTACAAAACTATAGTGTGTACAGACATCGGCCGAGAACGATCGTTACAAGGGCCAATGCGCCTGCATTGAATTCTGCCCAGCTTCAGTACTTCCTTTGTAGCGCGGCCGTAAAGATTGTTACACTGCTCATTTCAATTAAACTTTGTTTTCAAATTAACAATCATATATTTGTATCTATTGTAACTCCATGTCAGGTTTTTTTTTTAATCTTATATAAATATGTTCAACAACATTTCCTTCTGATCGTTCTTTTCTGCGAGAACGATCGTTAAAATGTGTATGATGATCGCTGCATCCCATCGTTGCATTCCAATCTTTCCAATATCATTCGTCTGGTAACTATCGTTCCCTGCAAATGATAGTTATCGCAAATGTGTACGTAGCATTAGTCGCAAGGGCTCTTTGAATGGGGATAGTGGTAAAATCACCATGATTTTTCCAAATCAAAGCAAAATCCTTGCGTTGCTAGTGGGGTTGAGCCCTAATAGTTGACCTGGTGGCAGATTAAGTAATGTATGGCCACCTTAAGAATTGTTATCTGACTGTCCTGCTGGTATATTTTAGCTGCAGTAGTGTTTTAATCACACCAGAAACAAGCATGCAGCTAATCTTGTCAGATTTGACAATAATGTCAGAAACCGCTGATCTGCTGCATGCTTGTTCAGGGTCTGTGGCTAAAAGTATTAGAGGCAGAGGATCAGCTGGATAGCCAGGCAACTAGCGGGGCAAAGGGGAAGGGGGTGGGTGCGGATGCACCACTGTTTTCTAGTGCTTGTTATATAATGGGGCTAAATGAATGGTAATGATAACTGCCTAGAATTTGTGGCGATTCCTACTCCCTTTTTGGGAGAGAGTATTAATTTGCATTTGTCAGGGTTCCCATTGGCATAGCGGCACGTATCCCCAGTGGCACTAGCGACCCCACCTCCTCCCTCTGCTGCTGTTGGAAGATTGCAGTAACTCTTTGTAGCCAGCTCTGCAGCGGACCATCAACTACTGTCTAGTTTCTCTCTGTTCATTGTGGAATAAAGCATTTACCCTTCCCACACAATCCCATGTATGCGAATTAAAACAAAGTTTAATAGATAAATATGCAGTGAAACATTTTTTGTTTTTTATTGCAGGCAGAACACATTGATCAGAGGTACACATGGCTTTTCTAAACACAAAACACGGGGTGCGAGAAGGGTTAAAGGGCAACTAAAGTGAGAGTTATATGGAGGCTGCCATATTTATTTCCTTTTAAACAATACCAGTTGCCTGGCAGCCCTGCTGATCTATTTGGCTGCAATAGTAACAATAACACCAGAAACAGGCATGCAGATAATCTTGTCAGATCTGACAATAATGTCAGGAATACTTGTTCAGCTGCATGCTTGTTCAGGGTCTATGGCCAAAAGCATTAGAGGCGGAAGATCAGCAGGGCTGCCAGGCACCTGGTATTGCTTAAAAGGAAATAAATATGGCTGCCTCCATATTTCTTTTGCTTCAGTTGTCCTTTAAATGCAGGGAGGAAGTGCAGAGCTGTATTTCTGCAGTGGGCGGAGTTGGGCTTGGTCAGGTGACTTGCTGTGTGACGGGGAGGGAATTCTCACTCTGGTGGCAATAAGGAGCACCTGTATGAAACCAGGAAGGGAACTTCAGTATATCTATTGCAAAAAGTACAAACATGCAATGTAGAAAACTTTGTGCACTACTGATGACTGCAAATGTACGATCCTATGCATTAAAAATAGCAGGTTGAACCAAAGCATTAAGGCCTCTTTCACAGTGCGACGTTAAAGTCGCACGTTAGAAAATGTTTTAACGCAGAATAACGCACAGCAATACTAAGTCTGTGCGACATTCACAGCGCACACGTTGCGTTTGTGTGTAACGTGTAGCGTTATTAGAAAGTGCTGCATGCTGTGCGTTATACACGTTATTAGCTGCGTTGGACTGTTTGCACATGCTCAGTAATGACTCAGAAACATACTTTTCATTGCCTGTATGCTCTACTGTATGCGACCATAACAGGGCATTAAGTTGCATTGCGACTTTTTCGGGGCTTTGCAATTTGAGTTGCGACTTTAACGTCGCATCAAAAACGCAACGTCCTACTGTGAAAGAGGCCTTATAGGGAACCTTAACTGAGAGGGATATGGATGTTTCCTTTTAAACAATACCAGTTGCTTGTCAGTCCTGCTGATCTCTTTGGCTGCAGTAGAGGCTGAATCACACACCTGAAACAAGCACGCTGCTAATCCAGTTTGACTTCAGTCAGAGCACCTGATCTGCATGCTTGTTGAGGGGCTGTGGCTAAAAGTATTAGAGACACAGGATCAGCAGGAGAGTCAGGCAACTGGTGTTATTTTAAAAGGAAAAATCCACATTCTTCTCAGTTTAGGTTCCCTTTAAACTATGCATCCGCTTACTGGGCTGCATTCATTTAGCTAGAAAATGTTGGTAAAATTGTCGAATAAAGCCATATTTTTATTTTTTTTGGCCTTTCCACAGGACCAAGAGCTGGAAAGCTTGGCCGCTATTGAAGCAGAACTGGAAAACGTCGCCCACAAACTGCATGACTTGAGAAGGGGATGAACTACCAATCAATCTCACACACACACAAAAAAATAATCAAAAAATAAAAATACACGCCATTGCACCTTCTACGTGTGTCCTACATTAACCCCGCCCACTTCCGCAAGAGAAGGGGACACGTTGCCCTCTCTTGCGGCAGGGGCGGGGCTAAACGCACGCTAGCTCTTTGTCATTTTCACACGTCTGCCACGTAGGAAAGGGGAAAAAGCCATCGCCACGTCTTCTTTTCTGTGGATGTAAATTAGCTCTATCTGCTTTGCACAATTATTTTCCAGCCCGTATTCAAGAACGTCAACAGGCAATTCGGACACGTCCGATGATCGAGGAGAGGGAAAAAAAAATCTGCTGACATCTCTACAAATGTTTTTTTCTTACTGCTTTATTTGGGACGTTACATGCTTTTTTTTTAGTATGACAAATTTTTGTTAGATTAACATATTGCAATAACTTGTTCCTTTTTTTGATTAAATCTGGGAATGGAAGTCTATTCTGTTATAAAAATAACTGACAGGGAAATAAAAAACGTAAGATTTTTCCTTTATTTCTGCTATGCGTTTTATTGGCTTTTTATAAGAAATAAAAACGTTAAAAAAAAATGGGAAGTTAAACAGAAAAATACATAACTTCTAGAGAACATATTAAAATTAACAAGTGATTTTTTTTTCGTTTTACTTGTATGTTAGATTTAGGCTGCTTACACACCAAGACGTTACAGGCGCACGTTAGTGCGCCTGTAACGCTCCCCCAACGCACAGCAATGTAACACAAGTGGGCTGTTCACACAGCCCACGTTGCGTTACATGTAACGCTGCACGTTCTGCGCAAAGTGCAGCATGCTACGGTGTTGGAGCGGCTATAGCCGCGTTAGACTGTTTGCACATGCGCAGTGGGGGGCGGAGAGGAGGCGGGGAGAGCCAGCTACAGTAGCCGCGCACATGGCTACTTAATATTCACTGCACTGGCGGGCGCTGATTGGCCGGCGGGACCACGTGATGCGGAGTGTCTCGCTCCGCATCACGTGGTCCCGCTGGCCAATCAGCGCCACTCTGGGAGACATTATAGGAATCGAGCCGCCTAACGCGGCTCACTCTACCGTCGGCTCTTGCAGCACCATACATTGTGTTAGGTGCACGTTATGCGACCTTAACGTGGCACCTAATGCAACGTCTTGGTGTGCAAGAAGCCTTAAAGTGATATGAAACTCAGCATTTGTTCTTTGCTCTAAAAGATTATTTCCACATAAAATCTACTACCACAAAAATGATTGTAGCAGAACAGCATTCAAACAGTTAAACACAGCTCTTCCTTCTTAAAGGGGAACTGAAGAGAGAGGTATATGGAGGCTGCCGTGTTTATTTCCTTCTAAGCAATATCAGTTGCCTGGCAGCCCTGCTGATCCTCTGCCGCTAATACGATTAGCCATAGCCCCTGAACAAGCATGCAGCAGATCAGGTGTTTTAGACTTTAAAGTCAGATCTGACAAGACTAGCTGCATGCTTGTTTCTGGTGTTATTCAGATACTACTGCAGAGAAATAGACCAGCAGGGCTGCCAGGCAACTGGTATTGCTTAAAAGGAAACAAATATGGCAGCCTCCGTATACCTCTTACTTCAGTTCCCCTTTCCGCGAGGCGATAACATTATCTTTTGTTTATATTCCTTTGTCTACTACAATTAGGATACATTCCTAGCTATGCTGAAAATGAGATCTCTCTGCTGTAGAAGCAGAAAGAGCTGAGAAGTGATCACTAGATAGATTATAATATATAAATACAGCAGCTATGCAATAAAATGCAACAGCAGCTTTTAGAGCAGATAAACTGTAGTTTGGAGACTTGTAATTTGTAAAAACAGTGAATATTACTTGCACACAAAAGCAAATATGGTAACTGTATGGGTAATAAAATGTAGGAAAACACATTTCTGTTGAATGTTATGTCAGAGTTGTATCCCACTGTAAGCAGGTTGCATGGGCCAAAAGGTTGGTGGTTAAACCAAATTGATTTATCATGGGAAGACGGTGGCCAAACCAGGCGGATTTATCAGAGGAAGAGGATGGCTATTGACTAAGCCAATTACCGTATTTTTCAGACCATATGATCAAACTTTTTCTCTCCCGAAAGTGGGGAGAAAAATCAGTGTGTCTTATGGTCAGAATGTGCCAAATGCAGAGAAAGCCATTACCTATCCATCCGAGGCGCACAAAGTCCTCCCGTCTCTATCTGCTGTAATAAGGCCTAGTGCACACCAGAGCGGTTCGGCTGCGTTTTGCGATCCGCTTGCGGGTGCGGATACGCTTGGGTAATGTATTTCAATGGGCTGGTGCACACCAGAGCGGGAGGCGTTTTGCAGAAACGCATACTCCCGGGCTGCTGCAGATTTTGGATTGCGGATGCGTTTCTGCCTCAATGTTAAGTATAGGAAAACCGCAAACCGCTCTGAAAAACGGCACTTCAGAGCGGTTTGCCAGGCGTCTTTTGTTACAGTAGCTGTTCAGTAACAGCTTTACTGTAACAATACATGAAATCTACTACACCAAAACCGCTACACAAAACCGCAAAACGCTAACTGAAACGCTGCAGAAAAATAAGAAAAAGCGTTTCAAAATCTGCTAGCGTTTTGCGGATCTGCTAGCGGTTTTTGGTGTGCACCAGGCCTAAGGGCTGGTGCACACCGAGCGGCTTTTTGGGCGTTTTCAGATCCGCTTGCGGCTGCGGATCTGCTTGGTCAATGTATCTCAATGGGGTGGTGCACACCAGAGCGGCAGGCGTTTTGCAGAAACGAAAAATGCCTGGGTGAGGCATTTTTTGGATTGCGGATGCGTTTCTGCCTCAATGTTAAGTATAGGAAAAACGCAAACCGCTCTGAAAAACGGCAGTTCAGAGCGGTTTTGCAGGCGTTTTTGTTACAGAAGCTGTTCAGTAACAGCTTTACTGTAACAATATATGAAATCTACTATACTGAAAACCGCAGCAGCAATCCGCAAAACGCTAGCAAACCGCCTCATAAAAATAAAAAAAAGCGTTTAAAAATCTGCTAGCGTTTTGCGGATCTGCTAGCGGGTTTTGGTGTGCACCAGCCCTTAGGCCTAGTGCACACCGGAGCGGTTCCGCTGCGGTTTGCGATCCGCTTGCGGCTGCGGATACGCTTGGGTAATGTATTTCAATGGGCTGGTGCACACCAGAGCGGGAGGCGTTTTGCAGAAACGCATACTCCCGGGCTGCTGCAGATTTTGGATTGCGGAGGCGTTTCTGCCTCAATGTTAAGTATAGGAAAACCGCAAACCGCTCTGAAAAACGGCACTTCAGAGCGGTTTGCCAGGCGTTTTTTGTTACAGTAGCTGTTCAGTAACAGCTTTACTGTAACAATACAGGAAATCTACTACACCAAAAACGCTTCCCAAAACCGCAAAATGCTAGGTGAAATGCTACAGAAAAAGAAGAAAAAGCGTTTCAAAATCTGCTCGCATTTTGCGGATCTGCTAGCGGTTTCTGGTGTGCACCGGGCCTAACAGAGGATTCTGCAGCTCTACATGCTTCGAGTCCTCCACGGTTTACTGGTGCCCCCTCGCTGTGTGACGCCAGCGCCATCAGTTCATGCAGTGATAGGACACCTGTAAACCAGGAAGACTGAGTGTGTAAAGCAGCAGAATCAGTCATTACAGCAGATGGAGATGGAGGAGACGGGAGACTTGGAGCACTCTGGCTGGATAGAGTATGGCTCCCTCTGCACTCTGCAGTTGTTAGTGTAGCTGGCGGGGCAGCAGGTATTATTGTAGATTGCTTAGTGTAGCTGGGCAGCGTAACTTAGAGGCAGCGTGGGGGGGGGGGGGGGGGGGGGAAAGTTCCACAAGATGCCCCCAAACCATGGATGCACCAGGCTTAATAGGTTTTCTTCCCTGTTTTTTGCCCTCTAAACCTAGATGCATCTTATGGTGCGAAAAATACAGTCGATTTATCAGGGAAGATGTTGGCCAAACCAAGTGGATTTATCAGGAAAAGATGGTAGCTAAGTACAAACTCACAGAAATAGGGAGCTCAGAAATTCTTAAGTTTTTGATGTTGCAATCGATGAACAAAAATACCTAACAGTGACTCACTGGAACCATCCATAACAGCAGTAAGCAGAGATTTCATAGGAGAAAAAGTTCAGAAGAAGACTTTCAGATTTAAAGTGGATCCAAGATAAACTTTGTGTTAAATTGTGTTCCTTACAGGGCATTCCTCAAGCCACAGCTTCTCCAGCGCCTTGGCACTCTGAGACCCATGTAGCAAGGGCTTATGGGAGCTCAGTCTGGGCAGGAGGAGGAGGTTACTAGCCAGAAATTTCAGAGGCAGAGGGAAGGAGAGGGGAGGGGAATTTTCACAGGCTGAGGGGTGGAGATGCAGAGCAGCTTGCTTGTGTGCAATGACAAGCAGAACATGGCTGCTGTCATTGTATCACAGGAATAAATAATCATATACTGTTGAAGCTGTTTGTAGATAGATTTGCTGTGTAAATTATCTATACTTTAGATAAGATGTAAAGACAAGTTACTTGTTATAGTTAGTTTTTCATCTTAAATCCACTTTAAAGGTATTGTCCGGCAAAAAAAAAAAAAATAAAAAAAAAAAATGGGTTTCACTTACCTGGGGCTTCTACCAGCCCCATGCAGCCCTCCTAGTCACTCACTGCTGCTCGGGTCCCCCTCGACCAGCTAGGTTTGTTTTTGCCGACCTTGGTGGTCGGCGGGCCGCATCGCGTACATTTTTACGCATTCCCGCTGGTGCAGGAACATTAACGCATACGTTTTTACGTGTTACTGGTTCAACGCATAAATTTTTACGCGTTGAACCACTAACGCATAAAAACGTATGTGTTAATGTTCCTGCACCAGCGGGAATGCGTAAAAATTTACATATTTTTTACCCCGAGGTCGGCAAAAACAAAACTAGCTGGTGGAGGGGGGGACTGGAGCAGCAGTGAGTGACTAGGAGGGCACAGGATGGCTGCATGGGGCTGGTAGAAGTCCCAGCTAAGTGAAGCTCTTTTTTTTTTTTTTTGCCGGACGTTCCCTTTAAGTCCATATTCAGCCCATTGTGGAAAGGGCTATTGCATTCAAAAATCCTACAGGACTCTTCTTCAAATTCATTGCTTATCACGCCGAGTCCACCTTGGCTTAAAGAGAACCCGAGGTGGGTTTGAAGAATATTATCTGCATACAGAGGCTGGATCTGCCTATACAGCCCAGCCTCTGTTGCTATCCCAAACCCCCCTAAGGTCCCCCTGCACTCTGCAATCCCTCATAAATTACAGCCACGCTGCTGACAAACAGCGTGTCAGAGCTGGCTGTGTTTATCTCTATAGTGTCAATCTGCTGCTCTCCCCGCCTCCTGCAGAACTCCAGTCCCCGCCTGCATCCCTTCCCTCCCTGCTGATTGGAGGGAAGGGACGGGGGCAGGGACCGGAGCTATGCAGGAGGCGGGGGAGCAGCTGAGACTGACACTACAGATGTAAACACAGCCTCACAGCACGGCTGTGATTTATGAGGGATTGCAGAGTGCAGGGGGACCTTAGTGGGGTTAGTCCACGCCTTCATCACATCACGGCTGGACTACTGCAATGCCCTTTATGCTGGCCTCCCCAAAAAGGACCTGCGTCGCCTGCAATTAGTTCAGAATGCTGCTGCCAGATTGCTAACAAACCAGCCGCGCCACTGTCACATTACACCGATCCTTCGCTCACTGCACTGGCTACCAGTAGAATGGAGAATACTCTTCAAGATTGGACTGCTGACATTCAAATCCCTGCACAATCTGGGCCCTGGATACATGAAGGACTTGCTGAAGCTGCACCACACCTCTCACAACCTCAGATCAGCAAGTTCTATAAACTTGGTCACTCCTAGAGTGCACCTCAAAAAATCTGGAGATAGAGCCTTCTGTCATGCTGCCCCTACTCTTTGGAACTCCCTACCACACCCAGTAAAGACAGCACCATCCCTGGAGCTATTCAAATCCAGACTGAAAAGCCACCTGTTTAGCCTGGCATTTCTGGACTTATAAAATTCTTCCTCTGTACCACGATGGTCGGAGCCATGCTTATGCGCTTTGAGTCCCACGGGAGAAAAGCGCTTTACAAATGTTGTTTGTTGTTGTTGTTTGGGATAACAACAGAGGCTGAGCTGTATAGGCAGATCCAGCCTCTGTATGCAGATAACATTCTTTAAACACACCTCTGGTTCTCTATAAGGTTATACTTAAAGGAAATCTGTAAGAAAAAGAAAAAAACCCTCTTGGGGATACAGACCTCAGGAGAGGGAAGCCTCTGGATCCTAACGAGGCTTCCCCAGTCCTGCTCCGTACCGGCAATCCAGCGCTGGAAGCCCCGGAATGACACAGAAGTAAATAGAGCAGCCCAATCAGGTCTGCTCGAGACACCTGCGCAGTAGAATGGATCCGATTGGGCTCGGCTATTTCAGGCGGAGCCCATCGGAAAGCCGCTACTATGCCTGCGCTGGATTGCAGTAGGTAAATATTGCCTGTGCAGTGCTTGTCTGGGGACTTTTTGTGGTAGACAGCGCTGGATCGCCGAGGACACAGATACAAAAAGTTAGACATATAAAGTAAGTTTAAAAAGAATCTGTATTGTTAAAATCGCACAAAAGTAAACATACCAGTGCGTTACACAATTTCGCTGCTCCCCGCCGCATTAAAATTAGTCAAAAAAAGTTTTAAAAAGTTTGTTTATAAACAAACAAAATGGCCATAACAAATCAACAACACTGAAGAGTTGGCAGCCTTCCAGACACAGGGCGACAAATCCGACAGGGGAAAGATAAGTTGATTTATTACAGAGACGGTGATAGTAGAAAGTGCTGCAGTAAGCCAGAGCACATTAGAATAGGTTTAGGAACTTGTACGATAGTAGAAAACAGGATGACATTTTTGTTTCAGAGTCTCTTTAAAGTAAACCTGTAGGGAAAATAAAGTGCCTCTGGGGGGTTCTGGCCCCAGGAGGGGGAAGCCTCCTGATCCTAAGGAGGCTTCCCCCATACTCCTCAGCCAACAGCATCCAACGCTAGCTCCCCTGAACACTCCACAGCAATAATGTTTGCATGTGCGCAGGCGGCTCTCCGATCAGCAGCAGAAATAGCCGGGCCCGACTAGGTCTGCTCTACTGCGCAGGTGCAGATGGTTTACGCCTGCCTAGCAGAGCGGACCCAATCTGGCTCAGCTATTTCCGCCAGAGCCCAATACTGTGCCTGTGCAAGACTCCTAACAAGTGGATCTTCAGGAGTCCCAGCGCTGGTGAAGGAGAACGAGGGAAGCCTCTATAGGATCCAGAGCCTTCCCCCTCCCAAGATAAGTACCATATAGGGGCTGTTTGGTTTTTTTGTTTTCTTTTACTGGTGTACTTTAATTTATAAATTCCCTTTACCTTCATACCCCAAAGCTCTGTATAGTGAACCTCCAGACTAAAAATCTACTCAGCATGACTGAAAAGGCTTGTTACCCAAGTCTCATTTTTAGCTGCACAGAACAAAACTGCCTAGGCATTTTTCTCCTGATGCTTTGCAAAGCATGATGGGATTTCTGATGTTTCTTTTCTCCTTCTGCTGTTTTAGTGCAATTTTTTTTTAAATTTTGAATTTGAGATTTGAAGCCTAGTGCGTGCAGCTGGGAGGTTTGATTAGGATACAGGACAGTTGGAATTGTCTCATGCTCCTGGTCACCTCCTTTCAACCAATAAGATGGCTGCCCCCATAAAATCACAAACATTTGCCTGTTCTTTTAAAACAGAGTGGGTAAAAGATTAGATTACTGATCTATTTTAACCACTTGAGGACCCACCCTTTACCCCCCTTAAGGACCAGCGCTGTTTGTTGGGATCTGTGCTGGGTGGGCTCTGCAGCCTCCAGCACAGATCAGCGGGCACGCAGAGCGATCAGATCGCCCCCCTTTCCTTCCCCCTATGGGGATGATGTGCAGGGGGGGTCTGATCGCTCCGGTCTGCAGGCATGTTGCGGGGGGGCACCTCAAAGCCCCCCTCCGCGGCGAAATTCCCCTCTCCCTCTCCTACCTGTCATGCCCAGTGATCCGGGCTGCACAGGACGCTATCCGTCCTGTGCAGCCAGTGACAGGACGTCCCGTCACATGGCGCCGATCCCCGGCCGCTGATTGGCCGGGGATCGCTGATCTGCCTTACGGCGCTGCAGCGGCGTACAATGTAAACAAAGCGGATTATTTCCGCTTGTGTTTACATTTAGCCTGCGAGCCGCCATCGGCCCCCCGCCGTGAATTGACAGGAAGCAGCCGCTCGCGCGAGCGGCTACTTCCTAATTATTTAGCCTGCAGCCGGCGACGCAGAACTGCGTCGCTGGTCCTGCAGCTGCCACTTTGCCGACGCACGGTATAAGCGTGCGGTCGGCAAGTGGTTAATTAACATAACTAATGTAACGTAATGACAGTATGTTTGTTTAGGCTGAAGTTCCCCTTTAAAATGCATTGCAACTGGACTTCTTTTCCTTTGGATTCTTTATGTTGGCCATGTGTTCTTTTACCCTTATATTTAGAGGGTAGGTTTTCCTGATGTAAATTAGGTCACACAGGCAGCGTATGTCATACACCACTCCTTCCGTTGAACAAGTAATACAATCATCGACATAGAACGATTTAAAACGATCATGGTTATAGAATTCGGTTCTTTTTTGCACATATTCACAAATGGTACAACATCCACATTTTTTGCATATCAATTGCTCCTCTACTCTTTCTGCGTCTATTACATGTAAATTCCCTGCTTATTAGCAGATAGTTAATTTGTGCACCTTCTTACTGCCATATGGGTTTAAAACCAAACCAAGTAGATTTATCAGGGGAAGATGATGACCAAACCAAGTAGATTTATCAGGGGAAGATGATGACCAAACCAAGTAGATTTATCAGGGGAAGATGATGACCAAACCAAGTAGATTTATCAGGGGAAGATGATGACCAAACCAAGTAAATTTATCAGGGGAAGATAGTGGTGAAATCAAGTGAATTTATCAGGAGAAGACAGTGGCCAAACCAAGTAGGTTTATCAGGAGAAGATGGTGGCCAAACCAAGAGGATCAGGAGAAGACGGTGGCTAAGCAAAGTAAATTTATTAGGGTGGTAAAGTGGCTTAACTTGAGTGTGACTGTGACAACAAGCACTCCAGACAACAGGCAAGAGGAAAGAATTTCAGAACAGGTCATAATTACTCTGTATGGGAGCTGAATAACCATAAAGAGCAACAGTAGGAAAGTCCCATTTAGGATTATTTTTACATCATGTGGTCTTTAAAGTACACTTCACTTTACAAAAAGTAAAAACAGAAAAACCAGTTTCAATAATCAAGATCAGATTAAGCTTAGTCAGGGTAGTGTACAGAAGGGATTGGAAAATGATGATTAGCTAAATGTTAATTGTACTAATTAGGTCCAATGCTACGTACACACATGCGACAACGATCGTTCGTTGAGAATGACGAACGAACTTTTAATTGATGAAAGAACGACCTAAGTAAAGTTAGTTTTAAAAGGTGTGTAACGATCTGATCGTTAGAACGAACGTTACATCAAAAAAAGCAACTATTGCGCCTGCGCATAAAAATGAGAAGTTTCACGAAGAAATAGTGAAATGCGCATGTCAAGCCTAGTACGAACGATCGTTTCCAACGATGTACTACTTTTGTAAACGATTGTCGTTGGTTAAAATCCGCCGAGACAGAACTTTCTTTTGTAGCGATTTGGCTCGTTCGTCGTTTGCCTTAATAGTCGGTGGTTCGTTTTTTGTAACGATCGTCGTTGGTAAAGATCGGGGAACGATCGTTACAAACGACTATAGTCGCATGTGTGTACGCACCTCAAGAGACAAAACGGATAACAATTCTACAACTTTTGAAAATGTAAAAGTCCCACAAAACGCAGCACTAAAAGTAAATTCTGTAAGCAATCAAATTAATGTAAATTATTTATAAGCATTAACCTTGGAACTGAACTTAAAGAGACTTTGAAGTCTACAAAAAAAAAATCAGGTTTTTACTTTAAAAAAATTGCCCCACCTGCAACGTCGCATACCCGCGGCTGAAAACTCGATCACTCCAAACTCTCTGGGGCTGATTTCGGGGCTCCTTCCACATAGAGGCAGAGCTTTGGACTGTAGCTCTGCCTCTACTCGCGTCCATCAGTGCGGATCTCCGCCCCTCTGTTTTCTTTCACTGAGAGGGGCGGGAAGAGGCAGCGATCAGCGCAGATTGACGCTCAAGAAGGCAGAACTACAGCCCAAAGCTCTGCCTCCCCCAGGCAGCAAAATCCACGACCAGGAAAGTCATGGCTTTTTGCCCCGGGAGTTAAGGGTGATCAATTACGTTTTCAGCTGCGGGGATGCAGTGTTTTAGGAGGGCCAATTATGTTAAAGAGGTTTTTAAAGTATAAACCTCATTTTTTGGAGGCTTCAGAGTCTGAGTCAGAGCCATAAGTAGTTTGTTCAAAGCAGGTTCCTCACCATCAACTTCCTATATAGACAAGTTCCGCCTCTTGACATAGATCACACATGGTTTCTTCTGTAACGCAGGGATGCTGGAGAATGTCATGACGCCCATTGTTCTTCCTGCTTAAGTAGTCACATGATCACACCTGATTGTAGAAAGTGCACACTTCTCCCAGAGTAAAATGCATTATAAATGAATTTTTTTTCCTATATTGCTGTCACTTACAATAGGTAGCAGAAAGCCGACAGATCTAACAGGTTTTGGACTAGCTCATCTCATCATGGGAGATTCTCAGCACTGTATTATCTTTATTCTTTCCAAAAGCACTCTTTTGAAAGGCTCTATAAAAAAGATGCAATCTAGCCTGACTACTCGTTCGCACATTATTTTGCCAGTTGGCTTGAGTTCAGTAAGTGATTTTGTTAAAAAAAAAAATTAACGGAGAATCCCCCATGAGGACTAGTCCAAAAAAATAACAGATCTGTCAGATTTTTATTGCCTACTGTAAGTGACTGCAACATAGGAAAAAAAGTAATTTAGAGTTCATTTTTCTGTAGGAGAAAAGTACTGTATTTTTTGAACTAGAAGACACTTTTTCTCCCTCAAAAGTGGGAAAAAAGTCACTGCATTTAAATGCAGGGAGTTCATGACTTGTGAACGCCTGCCAATAGGAACCTCCAACCTACCGCAATATCGGGGACTCCCTGTACTGTGCCCATGCAGAGGAGGACACAGGGAGACAAACTGAGGACACAAAGGGGCACAGAGGACGACACAGGGGACACAAAGGGGCATAGAGGACGACACAGGGGACACAAAGGGGCATAGAGGACGACACAAGGGGGACACAAAGGGGCATAGAGGAAGACACAAAGGGGCATAGAGGAGGACACAAAGAGGCATAGAGGAGGACACAAAAGGGCATAGAGGAGGACACAAGGGGCATAGAGGAGGACACAAGGGGCATAGAGGAGGACACAAGGGGCATAGAGGAGGACACAAGGGGGACACAAAGGGCCATAGAGGGGGACACAAAGGGCCATAGAGGACACAAGGGGGGAAACAAAGGGGCATAGAGGAGGACAAGGGGCATAGAGGAGGACACAAAGGGGCATAGAGGAGGACACAAAGGGGCATAGAGGAGGACACAAAAAGGGCATAGAGGAGGACACAAGGGGGACACAGAGGACGACACAAGGGGGGCACAAAGGGGCATAGAGGAGGACACAAGGGGGACACAACAGGGCATAGAGGAGGACACAAGGGGGACACAAAGGGGCATAGAGGAGGAGGACACAAGGGGCATAGAGGAGGACACAAAGGGGCATAGGAGGAGGACACAAAGGGGCATAGGAGGAGGACACAAAGGGGCATAGGAGGAGGACACTGGGGACACAAAGGGGCAGAGGAAGACACAGAGACACAAGAGGTACAAGGGGGCATAATCCACCAGATGTCCCTTCACCATGGATGCACCAGGTTTAGTATACATTTTTCCCCTGGTATTTGTCCTCTAAACCTGGTGCATCTTATGGTCAAGAGCGTCTTATAGTCATAAATGTATGGCACATTTTGTATGTATGCATTTTAAATTGTACAATGTTTCCCAATAGTGGTAGTGTAAGGCCTCATTCCCATATTCAGCAGTGGGAATGAAGTGAAGTGTAGCGTGGAAAGCATCTCCCTTACTTCCGAGTTCTGGATGGAGTTCTGCAAGGAGAATAGGTTTACCTCAATATAACCTGTGCATTTCCATTGTATATTTATTTAGCTTCTACTGCTCAGATTTGTTTAGAAAGAAAGATGTGCTTCCTGCTAGAGATGGACAATGAGAAGCCTGGCACACACCTTCAATTTTGATTGGCCAATCACTCACCAATTTTACCACATTCCATGTAGTATGAGAGATTACCTGCACAATCTTCTCATGCTATTCAAAATCGGTTGACCCTAAAGGCTCATACACACCTACCAACAATCTGTCCAACTATGTGTACAGCTGGCAAACAAGCAGATGTCCAATCGATAACAGGTTGTTTGCCAGATCAATCTGACCAACTATCAGGCAGGTTGGAACATGTGTAGAAGTCTTTTGAACAACTTTGTTGTGTGGTTTTTGTTATTTAAGTGAGTTGGTTGTATAGTTGGTTGGCGTGTGTGTACATACTTGTAAGGTAAACAACTTGTTGTGCAGTTGGTCATGTTGTGCGGTTTGGTTATGCATTAAGTTGGACATGTGTATGAGCCTTAAGGTTGCTCCTATACTTGTGCAGTGAACCTGTAGTACGGGAGCCTGCCCAGAGCTCACCGCACAAATCTGTACTTCATGTGACACTGCGGCAGAGTGAGCTGAAAGAGTAATGCGCATAGCACCGCCCCCGCTCAGTGACGCACTCCCTGCTGGGCAGAGTGTGCTGACAGGGTCATGTGCATAACACCGCCCCCCTCAGTGACGTACTCCCTGCTAGGCAGAGTGTGCCGACACTGTCATGTGCATAGCACCGCCCCTGCTCAGTGACAAACTCCCAGCTGCGACAGAGTGAGCCGACAGAGTCATGCGCATAGCACCGCCCCCGCTCAGTGACGTACTCCCTGCTGGGCAGGGTGCGCTGACAGTCATGTGCATTGCACCGCTCCCGCTCAGTGACATATTCCCTGCTGGGCAGAGTGCGCTGACAGGGTCATATGTATAGCCCCGCCCCCACTCAGTGATGTACTCCCTGCTGGGCAGAGTGCGCTGACAGGGTCATATGCATAGCCCCGCCCCCCACTTAGTGATGTACTCCCTTGCTGGGCAGAGTGTGCTGACAGGGTCATGTGCATAGCACTGCCCCCCTCAGTGACGTACTCCCTGCTGGGCAGAGTGCGCTGACAGGGTCATATATATAGCGCCAGCCCCCTCTCAGTGACGTACTCCCTGCTGGGCAGAGTGTGCTGACAGGGTCATGTGCATAGCATCACCTCCCTCAGTGACGTACTCCCTGCTGGCAGGGCCGGTTCAAGTAACAATTGGGCCCTAGGGCAAAATTAGCCTGGGGGCCCCCCAGCAGACATCCCCAACCAAAAAGCGTCATTAGAGGCCCTATGTTCCAGCCAAATTTCCCTCCTGGGCCCCTGAGTTGTCTTCTGACCCTCCCCCAATCACCTCCCAACTTAACAGACTCTGCAGAGTCCCTGGGGAGCAACAGTTAAGATGGGGGAGGGACACCTTGGGGGCCCCTACAGGCTCTGGGGCCCTGGGGCAATTTCCCATTTTTTCCTATGGTAGCTCCGGCCCTGCCTGCTGGGCAAAGTCCGCTGACAGGGTCATATGTATAGCCCCACCCCCCTCTCAGTGATGTACTCCCTGCTGGGCAGAGTGTGCTGACACGGTCATGTGCATAGCACTGCCCCGCTCAGTGACGTACTCCCTGCTGGGCAGAGTGTGCTGACAGAGTCATGTGCATAGCACCGCCCCGCTCAGTGACGTACTCCCTGCTGGGCAGAGTGTGCTGACAGAGTCATGTGCATAGCACCGCCCCGCTCAGTGACGTACTCCCTGCTGGGCAGAGTGTGCTGACAGAGTCATGTGCATAGCACCGCCCCGCTCAGTGACGTACTCCCTGCTGGGCAGAGTGTGCTGACAGAGTCATGTGCATAGCACCGCCCCGCTCAGTGACGTACTCCCTGCTGGGCAGAGTGTGCTGACAGAGTCATGTGCATAGCACCGCCCCGCTCAGTGACGTACTCCCTGCTGGGCAGTAAAAAAATAAAAAAAAATAAAAAAAAAAAAAAAACTTACCGTAACACTATAGTGTACATTCGCCCTCATACTACCTGGAGGTAGTACAGTTGGACAATCAAAATTGAAGGTGTGTACCAGGCTTAATGCTTGCCAGTCAGATCTACCTCCTGACAATTATGATCGGCCCAATTCCAACATGCATAACATTTTAAGGCAAGCAAATTTTTACCATCTCATTGGCCATCGCGTTCTCACCATTTGTCCTGTCCACTAAAGAAAAGTTTGCCTTCTTATAGCGGGATTGTCACCATAAAAATCAAATTTCAACAGCAACTGGTGTATTAAGTGATAAAGATGCTAATCCCGCATTCAAAACTTTTTCTGCTGTTAAGGTTTGGAGTTATCACCTACCTTAGGAGCACTGGCCCTTTAATTACCATTGCCATCGGCTGGCAAAACAGTTGCATGCATATCTATAATATATTCCTCCTCTTCCCTTTATTTCCCTCTCCTTCTAATAAACACAAGACAAGACAAATAACATTTATATTGCGCTTTTCTCCTTGCGGACTCAAAGCGCCAGAGCAGAGCAGCAACCACTAGGGTGCGCTCTATTGGCAGTAGCAGTGTAAGGGAGACTTGCCAAAGGTCTCCTACTGAATTAGTGCTGGCTTACTGAACAGGCAGAGCCGAGATTTGAGAATGACAGAAGGAAGTGCACTTCCTAGTACAGACCTCAGTGGGAGTGTCTGAAGACTCTGGGAGGAGGGCGGGTAACGAATACACAATTAGCAAGAGGAGAAAAAAGAGTGAGGGAGGAAATGTCGTCAGGATTAGCTTCATTCAAAGGTAACCAAGATGGAAACTGTCTAGAATAGGATTTTCTGCTTTTCCTTTATAAAATTCACAGGAATCATAACGTGGACAGTGCAATACATCTGTTATGTAAGTAGAACTGGTATTTATCTACTTATAAATGTGTTTTTTATTTCTAGATTAGCATGGGTGTCACTTGTTCTTTAAAACAGAAGTTATTTGCGAATATTCAGGTTGGAGTGAGCATATGATGTCTCCAACAACGCATCATTGGCGTTCTGGTTCACCATGAGCTTGCTGGGTAATCTATAACTCTGGGTGCTTCAAGTCCTACTCCATAGAGCCATATTAGTCCATGCCATGCACTGATGAGGATCAAACAATACGAAACAGTCTGGATGCATGCTGGATTATTGTGACTCTGAACAATTAACAAGCTGACACATCATTGCACTCCAGCGGATCTGGAGGTGTGGCTAGCTCACAGGGAAACCAACGGGATGATTTGCATATTCAGCAGTAATGCATTGTGGGACACCTCAGAGCTCACGCCAGCCTGAATAAATGACAAATACCTTTTGTTTTTAGAAAGTGAGAAAAAGGGGGACACTGAGAGCTCAATATAGTGTAGTATGTACTGGAAATATGGGAGTGGAGGAGTAAAGGTGGCCACACACAATACAATAAAATGATCTGATTTTACAGCAATTCGATAAAACTGATTGGATCTCCCGGAAAAAATCGAAAGCTTTTTTCTCATTCGACTGAAAAATCCGATCGGATTTCCCTTTTTCTTCAATTTGTATCGATCCGAAATGCCAGATATTTTTCTTCAATCTTTCTAAAGATTGTATGGTGTGTGTTAGATTGTCAATTTATTAACCTTCCTGGCCGCGCAGGAAGATATCTCAGCCCCTGGTGGGGCGATTTGCTCCATTTAAAATGCTGTACGCGCCGCTAGCACTTTGCTAGCCGCGCGTACAGCTTGATCGCCGCATGCAGCGGCGCAAGAGGGCCCCCCCCCGCCAGAGCCCTGCGCTGCCCAGACCAATGAGTTCCGGGCAGCGCTATGGGCTGGATCGGAGGCGTCTGACGTCAGGATGTCGGCTGACGTCCATGACGTCATTCCGATCGTCGCCATGGCGACAGGAGAAGCCAGACAGGGGAGGGCGTTTGGTGCTATTGATGCCGGCGACGATCGCACTAGAGGGACACATGCGCCCTCTAGTGGTGTTTCATGTAGCACTCTGGTAGCTTTACATGAAACAAAATTTAAAAAAAAAAAAGGATTTTTGCCTATATGGCAAAAAAAATTAACCGCCAGGAGGGTTAATATACACTCCCTAGCAATTTTGGCAGTTGTTTCCAATCATTTTTATCATAATTGGGGAAAGATTGAACATGTGTGTGGTACATTGGTCATATTTTCGAAATGTTACAATCAGTCAGAAAAATTGATTGCAATTCTTAAATAGAACAGATATTTAAAAAAATTGTATGGTGTGTGGCCACATAAGGTTATACTCACAAATATGGGCAACCATCCAGGCAACCACTGTGAAGGCAGGTGGGGAGTATTAGACCTCTCGCCACTAAGGATTAAGAAGTCGCTCTCTGTAGTTCGTAATAAAAGGGGCCAAATCCCCTCCACCAGGGGTGGGCACAGTAGTAATACAGTTGTACAAAGGCGCCAGTAGTATAAAAAGAAGATAAAATCTTTAAAACATGGGGTGTTAGCGGTGGACTTCCCTCCCCAAGGTTAACACAAGATGCTGTTTTTTCAACAAACAATTTACATACTCCAGACGAGTGCAACACGTTTCGTGGGCATATCCCACTTCATCAGGCTATAAAAAGGAGTATAACTCCTGCAGTCTAGTAGCCAGCTTAGCACCTCTATGCCCACGAAACCTGTTGCACTTGTCTGGAGTATATAAATAAATTGTTTGTTGAAAAAACAGCAGCATCTTGTGTCTACCTTGGGGAGGTAAGTCTACCGCTAACCCCCCATGTTTTAAAGTTATCTTTTTATACTACTGGCACCTCTGTTCAACTGTATTACTTTTGTTTTTAGAAGGCAAACTTTTGTTTTACATAACATTTTAGTAAGGAGGCTTTTTGGTCCCTTGTAGCCCCCTTACACACTCCCAGGAGTTCTGCTTTACCATGAGCTTGCTGGGCAATCTATAACTCCTATCCTCTAGCAAAGAAATTGACATTTCAGCTTGTATAATTATCTTGGAATCCCGACTTATGTCTACCCCAATAAAATGTCCACTCTATACTACGAGCCATGGAGTACATCCGTTTTAATCAGCAGGACAATTCCAATGGTATATACATTTTCATATAAAAAAAATGAAGTCGATTTTTTTTCACTTGCACTTAAAACAAGAGTAAAAAGCCCATCTGTACATAAGGACGAAATGGAAGTGCTTGCTTATTCCGCGGAGGTGTGGCTTGTTCATTGCTGCGTGTCGCTCCGCCCACAGCCCCTCCCGAGAGCAGCCGCGATGGACCGCCCCACCTCTCCCAGCGGCAGGAAGGGTTAGTGATTAATTATCGAGGTTTCAGTTAAAGATCTATCACTGAACTATTTCAAGAAAGCAAGGTGCGGAGTACTAGACAGAGCAATAGAAACAATTAAAATAAAGAATAAAAATAAAATAAAAGACAATTTTAAGAAAGTTTTATAATTACATCACCAGTGGCTGACTCTGCGATTGGACCGGATATTAGTCACTATCAGTTAAATTTTTTTCTATTTTTACATAATAAAATCTTCATTAAAAAATAATTAATTTTTCTCTCTCTCTCTAAAGCATTTTGAAAAAAAATTTGGGTTCTGGTCGCTCTGTGACGATCATCCAGCGGCAGTACCTTTGTCAATTTCATTAGTGCACTTTTGTTTTTGCTCTAGCAAATATTGGGTAGTTTTGCACAGAACAAAAAACACTGAGTAAAGAGGGGGGTGGGAGGGTCTTTTCGGGGGACCCTCGATGAAAGTGGTCTTGTTTTTCACGAAAATAAGAAATAAAAAAATTTGGTGGCGTTCAAAATTCCATTAGACTCAATGGCAACAGCACACTCACTCGGGTTCTGAATAAAATTCAAGATTTTTCAGTTGACATCACAAAAATCCCAGCTGTCCCTTCAGTCTTTGTAAAATTCTCCCGCCCCTTCCTCTCTTCCATCCAGTGTCTTTTTCGCCCTGGGTGTGTTATTGAGACGAGGCCTTTGTCGCCAACGACGTGACGCAGTGTTGCTGGAAACTAGTGGAGACAGAGGAGTTGCAGGCTAGGCGTTGGTTCTGCAGTTTTACCGAACCGTTGGAGTCGTTCTCCACCATCCATGGGTCTATCCTCGGGGGTGGTGCACAGCAGAGGCGGTCCCCCAGCAAGCCAACGGTCTGCTCTGACAGGGAATGGTTGGCGTTGGGTTCCGGTCGCTGAAGGAGGGTGGTGATGTGATTTAAGAGCTCGCCAAAAAACTCCGGAACACCTTCATAACCTGAAACACAAAAATGGTATGGTTTCATTAATTCTAACTAACGTGTTATAGAACCAAACCTCCTGAACAACATAAAAGGGAGACAAGTTGAAATCATTCATTTTTTCCATTACATACAATCTGACTACAGCTGCCCCTTACTTACAAACAGGTTCCGTTCAGGGAGATGCTTTGTAAGTTTATTTTGTTCTGTGGTTGGTGGGTGGGCGGAGCTGGCAGCCACTTCTAACATGCTCACTATCTGCACACTACTCTGGGCCTGCAAGGTTTACCTCAAAAGCACCAGCCAGTGAGACCTAGGCTCCCTGTGCAAGCCTCTGCCTCAGCCTGCCTGATTACTGAGGGGATTGTTAATCATCTGTGACTTGCTTGTGCATGGCTGCAATGCTACAGTGTCTTCCAGGCTGCACAGAAATGTGTACAGAGGAGAACACATTCAATATTGTATCTGAAGTAACTGGTGAGACCTATGCTTCCTGTGCAAGCCTCTGCCTCAGCCTGCCTGAATACTGAGGGAATGGTTTATCATCTGTGACTTGCTTGTGCATGGCTGCAATGCTACAGTGTCTTCCAGGCTGCACAGAAATGTGTACAGAGTAGCACACATTCAATATTGTATCTGAATTAACTGGTGAGACCTATGCTCCCTGTGCAAGCCTCTGCCTCAGCCTGCCTGAATACTGAGGGAATGGTTTATCGTCTGTGACTTGCTTGTGCATGGCTGCAATGCTACAGTGTCTTCCAGGCTGCACAGAAATGTGTACAGAGGAGCACACATTCAATACTGTATCTGAATTAACTGGTCAGACCTATGCTTCCTGTGTAAGCCGTTGTGTGATTGTTGCATGGAAATCCCTGCAAATTGAGCACGATGCATTGTGATCTAGCTGAAGGTGGCCACACACACCTTACAATTTTTTAAATATCTGTTCGATTCAAGAATTGCAACCAATTTTTTGACTGTAACATTTCAAAAATCTGACCAATGTACCACACACCTATGTTATATTTTTCCTCCGTTATGATAAAAATAATTGGAAAATCTGGGAAAATTGCTAGGGTGTATATATTAATAAATTGACAATCTACCACACACCATACAATTTTCCTAAAAATTGATCAGAAAAATCCAGCACTCCCAATCAACGTTTACTGAATAAAAACGGGAAATCCGATCGGTTTTGATTTTTTGGGAAATCCGATCTTATTTATCGAATTGCTGTAAAATCGGATAATTTTATTGTATTGTGTGTGGCCACCTTTAGACACTTTCTGGGCTCGCTTGCTGAAGCATTGAAAAGTGAAAATGACTCCCAGTTATTGACTGAATTAAGATCCAGTGCTATAGTATACGTTAATTGCTGAGCATGACGATTTCTGATATAGTAAACTACTTTGCCCAGCCCTTGGGCGTTTACGATAAAGACATTCTACTGTACAATACTGTAACATTTAATTACAAAAATACGTAATTAAAAAAACAGTAATGTATATTTTGTGCATGAAGTCAACTTTGCCTGTATCTGTGAAATGTACCAACTAACAGACCAAACGCTCCAAATTGTACTGAACTCGGCTGCTCATCTCATCTCTCTTCTTGCTCTTTCTTTCTCTGCTGTTCCTCTTTGACAAATTGACTACCACTGGCTGCCAATTAGCCAGAGGATCCAATTCAAACTCTTAAAGAGACTCTGAAGCGAGAATAAATCTCGCTTCAGAGCTCATAGTTAGCAGGGGCATGTGTGCCCCTGCTAAACCGCCGCTAAACGGGTGTCCCTTCACCCCCAAACCCCCCACTGCGACACTTGGTCGCAGACTTGGTCGTTCCTGAAGGCAGGGCTAACGGCTGCAGCCCTGCCTCCAGTCGCGTCTATCAGCGGCGCATCGCCGCCTCTCCCCGCCCCTCTCAGTGAAGGAAGACTGAGAGGGGTGGGGGAGAGGCGGAGATACGCGCTGACAGACACGCGTGGGGCAGGGCTGCGGCGGTTAGCCCTGCCCCAACCAGGAAGCGCTCCCCCGCATTATGGAGGGGATTTGGGGGATTAGGGACCCCCGTTAAGCCGCAGGATAGCGGCGGTTTAGCAGGGGCACACATGCCCCTGCTATCTATGAGGTCTGAAGCGAGATTTATTCTCGCTTCAGACTCTCTTTAACTCTTACCTACAAAGCTCTCCACAATCTCTCTCCCCCGTACATCTCCTCACTAGTTTCCAGATACCAACCCAACCACAATCTCACATCTGCACACGATCTTCTGTTGTCCTACTCTAGAATTCCAGTACCTTCTCACATTGACATATACAAGACTTCTCACGTGCCTCACCCTTCCTCTGGAATCCCCTTTCACAACACATCCGTCACCCTTCAACCTTTGATATCTTTAAATGCTCCCTCAAAACTCACTTGTCCGACAAGCATACGCTCTACCTTAGGCCATTCTCACTTTGTCCTAAGGTCAAGTTGCTCTCCTACTAGATAACCTGCCTCTAGGCATGTTTATTGTGTACTACTTCACCTCTTGTTTCCCCCCTATTTCTTAAGATTGTAAGCTCACAAGGACACAGCTCTCTCACACTTTTGTGTCTTGTAATTTGTTACAAATTTATCCATATTAATTTTGTCACTGTGATTACCAATTCTGTACTTTGTACCAACTCTGTATTTTCTATATTGGTGTACAGTATATACCATTGTCTGTATTATCATTATGTATCCCCATGTTTATTTCTTACTTTGTACAGCGCCACAGAATATGTTAATGCTTTATAAATCAATAATAATAATACTGATAACAAATACAAATTATTTTGAGAGCGCTACAATAAATATCCTTAAAGGGAACCAGAGACGAAGCACCCTCATGTATTTTACCATATATATCAGTGGGAACATTAGAGAAAACACCTACCCTGCTCTCCGTTTCATCCTTCACTGCTCAGTCTGCTTGTTATCAGCCCTGATAAAATCTCCCACTGAGCATTCAGCCTGGCTTTGCTCAGGAATCATTATAGCTGGGTCGTTAAAGCAGAACCAGAAGGGGGCAGGCTTGGGCTTGAAAAGACATCAGAAAAGACCGACTCAGCTATAATGATTCTTGAGTAAAGCCAGACTGAATGCTCAGTAAGGGGATTCTATCAGGGGTTTTCTCTAATGTTCCCACTGATATATATGGTAAATACATGAGAGTGCTTCGTCTCTGGTTCCCTTTAACCTCCCTAGCGTTCTGGACGAGCTGAGCTCGTCCAGAGATGCCGGAGGTCACCGCTCAGGCCCCGCTGGGCCGGTTTGAATAATTTTTTTTAAAAAACACGCAGCAAACACTTTGCTTGCTGCGTGTCCTACCCGATCGCCGCCGATCTGCCGCGATTCAGGCCCCCCCTCCCCCCGAGCGCTGCCTGGCCAATCAGTGCCAGGCAGCGCTGAGGGGTGAATCGGGACTCCCTGTGACGTCACGACGTCTATGACGTCACTCCATTCGTCGCCATGGCGACGGGGGAAGCCCTGAAGGAAATCCCGTTCAGAACGGGATTTCCGGACGGGTCTTTGCGCCGGCTGCGATCGGAGGAGTGGGAGGGACGCCGCAGGAGGGGGGAATCATGTAGCTAGCGCTAGGCTAGCTACATTATAAAAAAAATATGCACAAACAAACGTTCCCCGCGGGAATCAGAACGCCAGGCAGGTTAAGAAGGCACAATCAGACTAAATATATATATATAAATAAAAGTCCAATATTAGTACATAAAACGTTTCTACACAGGTGCGCTCTATGTTGGCCGCGGCAGGCCCCTCCATAAACCTTGACCGCATTCCCGTGGCAGAACGAGTGATATTTAGCAGAGAAATAGACCCAATGACCAATCTCGCAGCGGTCACACATACGGGATGAGTCTATTCCCTCCTGAGGTGTATGATGGTGGATGGAAAAGCACTGCTGAGTGCTGCCTATCAAAACAAGAATACTACTAATCACTTGTTTGTAAGTAGGGGACGATCTGTATAGTTCTTTTTCTGAAACATTGTATAGAATTCTCTGTCTTAGATCCGCTGCCATATGGAGCTAATCACAGATTCCCAGTGTTGTCCTGTGAGGCCAGCCGGGATGGGGAAGAGTGATGTATAAATGGATGATCAGACAGGATGGAGATGGCTGCATATTTATGGAATACATGGAACAGTTGGCAGGAGAAGCGGCTCGGCTGGAAATGTATTCATGGATGGTCTGGAGATACGCGGGGACATCTTTGTATATTAATAAGGTGATGGTCATTAACATGCATTGAGGTGCTGCAGCTGCTGAGTACGTATGTAATGAATACATGCTGGAGATCAGACGTTCCACGTGGAAGAGGTCACAGCCTTAGCCAATGTCTGCTTCATGCATTAATCTATAGGGGGTGTCGGATGGGTCAGGGTAGCCTTTGCCAAGAAGCTAGCAGATGAGGTGGTAGAGCAGATGGATGGAGTGTTTTTTTTAACCCCTGAACTGATTTTTATTAAACATACTTTTTTTATGTGTGGTGCTGTGACATATGACGCAGCACCTTCCTCCCCCTTCAGCGTACTCCCGGTCCCCCATTCTGCTCAGCAGTCATCTTCGACTGAGCAGAACGTCGATGATGGGTGGGGAGGAAGCGTCAGTTCTTCCTCCTCTCTGCCGGTCCTTAGGTCCGCCCCCTTTAAACGCAGCTTATACTTCCTGATATGAGTTACTGCACACAGCACGCAGGGGAGCTGCAATGTTTGCGGGCTTGTGGTGATTGAGCTCTGAACGATAGTGTACGAATACAGTACAATCTTGTTATATTAAACTCCAGAAAAAGTGGTTTACTATATCAGAAATTGTCCTAGAAATGGCACAGCATGCCCTGGTATCTTCACTGCTGCACAGGAGCAACTCTGTCCTTCCATTGGAGGTACAGTACCAGCACTTGTCCTAGAAATGGCCCAGCATGCCCTGGTACATTCTCTGCTGCACAGGAGCAGCTCTGTCCTTCCATTGGAGGTACAGTACAGGCACTTGCACATTTGGAGGATTACAAGGCTAAGTATGTCTTGGGGCTGCATAGCCAGGCTGGACAAATCACTAGTATAGTATCCAGGGCTCCTTCAAAATTACAGCCGTCACGAAATAGAGGCAGCTACTCGCTTCCTGTGAGTGGCTCAGATACCTCCGCGGGGGGGACTTGCAGCACTTGTCATACAAAACTTTCTGCTCACACTTCAGCCAATCATGAAGCCTCTCTTCAAAATGCAGCCAATCATATTAAACCACTAGCAACTGTAAGGCGAGTGGCTCTGAGATCTCCGTAGGCAGGGCTTAGCACTCTCCTCTCCACTCAACTTAGTTTTGCAATGAGAAGGCCCGCTCTGATCTGCACTACAAGTAAAAGTAGCCTGTACTGTACTCCACATGCTACCGGGATCGTCACTGCTAATAAGAGAAGAGATACCCGGGAGTGCGTAGAACCCTGTGGGAGGACTGTGACGATACTTTTATCAGTGATTGTGAAGTGGAAGTGGTCCCCTGCAGACATCCTGTGCCCGCGCAGCCACTCACCGATGCTCCAGCCCCGCCTCCGGTTCACTTCTGGAATTTCAGACTTTAAAATCGGAAAACTACTGCGCCTGCGTTGCCGTGTCCTCTGCTGTCATCACCAGGAGTGCACGGCACAGGCACAGACCATACTGGGCCTGTGCAGTATGCTCCTGGTGACATCAGCGGGAGCGAGGACACGGCAACGCAGGTGCAGTGGTTTTCAGACTTTAAAGTCTGAAATTCCAGAAGTGAACCAGAGGCGGGGCCGGAGCATTGGGGAGTGGCTGTGCGGGCACAGAATGTCTGTGGGGGACCGTTAGAAGCCCCGGGTAAGTTCAACTCATTTTCCCCCAACCCCCCTACAGTGTCCCTTTAACCATTTAAGCCTAACGCTGCGCGCACTCCCGCGGGTCGCGCGCACTCCCGCGGGCCCCCCCGTGCGCGCCCCCGCTGCTGGCCGCTAGCCCACCGATCAGTGAAAGGGATTATAAATCCCTTTCGCTGATCGGACCCCCCCCCCCCCCCCCCCCCCCCGGAGAAAAGCCGACAGCGTCTCTTCAGACGCTGCAGCTTTTCTGAGCTCTGGTCTCCTTTCTTCTGCCTGGGAGCGAGATCGATCACTCCCAGGACTTTTTGATTGTGGCCATCTTGTGGCCAAATAGCAAATTAAAAACACACAGTATTAAATAAACACATTTAAATACATAAAAAAAAACCTGTTTACCTCCCACACCAAAAAATACCCACATACAAGTTTAAATTAAAAAAAAAAAAAATTACAATAAAAAAATAAAAATAAATAAATAGTTACCTAAGGGTCTGAACTTTTTAAATATGCATGTCAAAGGAGTATATCAATATGATTTAATAAATTATGGGCTCCTAAATAGTGATGGACGCAAATTGAAAAAATGCACCTTTATTTCCAAATAAAATATTGTCGCCATACATTGTGATAGGGACATAATTTTAACGGTGTAATACCCGGGGCATATGGGTAAATACAATACGTGAGTTTTAATTATGGAGGCATTATTTTAAAACTATAATGGCTGAAAACTGAGAAATAATGAATTTTTTCCGTTTTTTTCTTATTCTTCCTGTTAAAATGCATTTACAGTAAAGTGGCTCTTAGCAAAATGTACCCCCCAAAGAAAGCCTAATTGGTGGCGGAAAAAACAAGATATAGATCAATTCATTGTCATGAGTAGTGATAAAGTTATTGGCAAATGAATGGGAGGTGAAAGTTGCTCGGATGTAAAAAAAAATTCAACCCTGTGGGCTTAAGTGGTTAAAGGAATACTATCGATTCACATATTTGTTTCAATTGACACAGGAATTGTTTGGGAAGTGCTGCTAAGTACTGGTGTATACATTTTAGAAGCAACTTTTTTGTTTACTGTTATCAAAATACATTCAAACTTTAATGACAAAACTGAGGGCTGACTGAGCCATGAGGAGAGGGGAAATTCCCCTCACACTTGATCAGTTAACTCAGCGCTGTCCAACTGGCGGCCCGCCAGGCCTCCTGCTGCGTCCCGCTCTTCTCCCTGAGATGCAGGCATGGCTTGCGCTATGGGTGCCATGCCTGCTCCCTCATATAGTGGCCTCTCCTATGTCCCCAGTGCCGCTGCTTCACAGCTCAGACCTCACAGATCGCGGCGACTGAAGCAAGGAGGGTGCGCACGGTACCCGCATACACGGAGTGCGACACATGCGGAAGTGACATCATTAGTCACTTCCGCATGTGAAGTTCAGCCGGGCGGGTGTCATGCGCGCTCTCCTTGCTTCAGTCGCCGCGATGTGTGAGGTCTGAGCTGTGAGGCAGCGGAAGCCCAGCGGGGATACAGGAGAAGGCATTGGCGGCCGGGCAGCGCACGGTAGAGGTAACAGGGGTTTGGATGGTTGGAGGCTCTGGACACCTGTCACTATCTAACTGGGGGGGGGGGGGGGGGGGGGGAGGGGCGCCTGTCACTATCTAACTGGTGGGGGGGGAGCCTGTCACTATCTAACTGGGGGGGCACCTGTCACTATCTAACTGGGGGGGCATCTGTCACTATCTAACTGGGAAGGGGGGGGGCGCCTGTCACTACCTAAATGGGGGGGGCGCCTGTCACTACCTAAATGGGGGGGCACCTGTCACTATCTAACCTGGGGGCACCTGTCACTAACTGGGGAGGCATCTGTCACTATCTAACTGGGGGGGGGGGCACCTATCACTATCTAACTGGGGGGGGGGGCACCTGTCACTATCTAACTGGGGGGGGGGGGGACCTGTCACTATCTAACTGGGGGGGGGGCACCTGTCACTATCTAACTGGGGGGGGGGCACCTGTCACTATCTAACTGGGGGGGCACCTGTCGCTATCGAACTGGGGGGGCACCTGTCGCTATCGAACTGGGGGGGCACCTGTCACTATCTAACTGGGGGGGGGGCACCTGTCACTACCTCAGCTGGGGGGGAGGGACACCTGTCACTATCTAACTGGGGGGGGCACCTGTCACTACCTCATCTGGGGGGACACCTGTCACTAACTGGGGAGGCACCTGTCACTACCTCAACTGCGGGGCACCTGTCACTACCTCATTCGGCCACACCACAGCATCACCGCCAGCCCGGCCACAGCATCGCCGCAAGGCCTTTCAGCCCACACATCATCCCCAATCCGGCCAAAAACAGTATTGCCAGGCCAGCCAGGCAGAGCAGCCGGTAGAGGAGAATAGCAAGAACCTTCGGCCCTCCACCATGGGGTCTGAAAATAAAAAGGCCCTTCATGCCCGTGAAGTTGGACAGCACTGAGTTAACTATGTGTAGCTCTGTGTGTGACAGAGAAGAGAGCTCCCAACAGCTGCAGCTCCTGTGTCCTGTGTTTCTGACTGAAGTGTATGAAGAGAGCAGAGGAAACGTAACTAATTGTCACAGCTTTTTCATACTGTTTTTGCTTTCAGAGTTTGATATGTTTGATATTTGCTTACTGTAGTCTGATCTGCAACTCTGGCTGTGCATTGAAGCAGACACCCCTTCTGCAATTGATTTGTCCCAATATAGCTAAATCCTACCCTCAATAAATTACAGCTTTTGCCTCTGATATTTAACATGAAAAGTAGGAAAATGTTTACACAGCTACTTAGACATTATTTGCACACTGTCATTTTAGAACACTTGGGTATCGATAGTATTCCTTTAAGGCTCACTGTAAATCTTTTCCCATTGTTCAATTGGTGCACAGTTTCATATTTTGCTGTTATCTGATGAATCTTATTACCACGCTGATATTCTAGTCAACGTCCCCCAACCATCTCCAGCCCAGTTTGTACGCAGGGCGCAGACTCACCCGGGAAGGCGTTGATGTCGATAACCGCATGCTGCCCGGTTTTGTTGTTGATAATAATATCGATGCCGAAAAGCGAGACTCCCAGAGTTTGCCGCAGAGCCTTGGAGATGGCGCGGATGACATCATCGTTGGGCCGCTCAAAGACGCCTTCCACCTTGTCCAGCTGTGAGAAGACAGAAATAAAGTTTTCAGAAGTTGAATTGGACTTGGCAGGATTCACGGCAGCTTCGAGCGCAAGAACAGTTCTACGAATGTGAAGAAGGCAATTTACATCATAAAATGGAAAGAATATTAAAGAGAACAATGAACTTAATTTGCAGCATGATATTTCCGTTATGACATTTTAAGACCTCATTCCCAAGAATTTCAATAACAGGAATGTCAGACTCATTTTCTTTAAAGGGAACCAGAGACAAAGCACCCTTGTGTATTTCACCATATATATCAGTAAGAACATTAGAGAAAACACTTACAATGCTCTTGGTTTCACTGCTAAAAGTGTCTGTTATCAGCTGTGATAAGAATCCCAGACTGAGCATTCAATCTGGCTTTGCTGGGAATGATTATTGCTGAGTCATTATAACAGAGCCACAAGGGGGCAGGCTTGGGCTTGAAAAGACACCAGAGAAGACAGACTCAGCTATAATCTTTCCATAGCAAAGCTAGACTGAGTGCTCAGTCGGGATTCTTATCAGAGGTGAAAACAGTCAGATTAAACAGAGAACAATGAAACAAATAGCAGATTAGGCGTTTACTGTCATGTTCCCACTGATTTATAAGGTAAAATACAAGAGGGTGCTTCGTCTCTGGTTCTCTTTAAGAGTCGGAGAAAAGGGCAGCCAATGGAATGATGGGAGGATTAAGGGGCGCTCACCGTACCCCGACATAAAGAGATGGCAACTCTCAGCAACTGCCAGAAATTATAAAATATAGCCTTAGCAGCAAAAAGGATTACAATGGAATGGAGCCCTAGGCAAGATAGCAATTTTTGCCCAGCGCTGATGGTCACCTGGCTTTTTTTTTAGTTAGAGTTGGTGGGGGCTATCATCTACCAGGCCCCAATTATTATTATTGAGTACTTATATAACACTGACATCTTCTGCAGCGCTGTACAGAGTATATTGTCTTGTCACTTAACTGTCCCTCAGAGGGGCTCACAATATAATCCCTACCATAGTTGGGGCCGGTTCTCTCATGAGGCAAGGTGAAACATATGCATCAGGCGGCAGAGATTACAGGGGCAGCATTTTTGTACTGTGTTTACACTAACGGCATGCAGTCAGAGTAGGAGGAGAACGACACTCACAGCCAGCCAGTGTGCTATTGTGTTGAGCTGCGGCATGTCATGTGTGAACATTAAATAAAGCAGAGTAAATTGTCGGGTGCTGTGCGATCATTTCAAATCGGGGGAGGGCATCCTCACAAGTTTACCCCAGCCAGCAAAAAGTCTAGTACCAGCCCTGACCATAGTCTTATGTCTATGTATGTATGATATGGTGCATGTATCGTAGTCTAGGGCCAATTTATGGAAAAGCCAATTAACTTATCTGTATGTTTTGGGGATGTGGGAGGAAACCAGAGTGCCCGGAGGAAACCCACGCAGACACGGGGAGAATATACAAACTCCATGCAGATGCTGACCTGGCTGGGATTTGAACCAGGGATAAAGCGTTGCAAGGCAAGAGCGTTAATCACTACGCCACCGCACTGCCCTAGACTCTCTCTTCGCCCTAGGCACATGCCTAGAATTGCCTTGTGGATGATCCAGCTCTGCTTTGCAGATCAGCTGGTGTATTTTAACAAAATCTTCTTAAAAAGCTCCAGAAAAGCATTTGATTTTTCTGCAGAGTAACGACCCGTACCCACTACGTAATTTTTATGGTGATTTTTCCGCCGACCATTGATTGAGTGACGAGCGATTGTTTCCCTGATCTCGCAACACGAGTACAGGCATCAGATTACACGGACGGTATCCCCGATGACTGCTGCGCAAAGTACCACGATCGTTTGACCTCTCAATTGCACCTGTCGTATGCCAACACGTGTTTTTGAGGGGTAGGATGATGGATCGGGGAACGTCATTCGTTGGGAGGCGTCGCTGTGAGCTCCCCCGATCCATCTTCAGGTGAGTATTCAGTTTAAAGGGCACCCGAGATGAAAATATACTAATGAAATAAACAATTGTATCTATCCTCCTAAAAATGACTTTTTAAGATAGTCCACAGTTTTATTTCATATTTAAATCTACTTTTAACTGTTTTATTGTTTTTGCTCGATGACGCATTCATTGAAGTATGCCAGAGCTAACATCTATGAACTATTGACCCTTTGTATCTCTTTCCTGCTCTCAGAAGCCATTTTCTGCTAGGAAAGTGTTCTATAGTTGTATTTTCTTGTCAGTGAGGGTCACACTGTAGTCTGACCCAGTCCTGACTCAGGGTGCGTACAGACATGCGACTATAGTCGTTTGAAACGATCGTTACCGACGGCATTGCCCGACGATTGTTTGTAAAAAGTGCACAAATGATCATTAAAACGACCGACCAACGAGATATGTCGTTGGTAAAGAACGATCCATTCTGCCAGATCTTTTCCAACGACCATCGTTCAAAAAGTAATGTCTGTACAACGATCGGTCGTTGATCGTTCGTTCTCAAAGCTTTGCACATGCTCAAACAGTTCTTTTTGACACTTGTGTTTGAAATCAGTTTATACATCATGTTGCGCACGCAACGCTCGTTCCAAGATCATTCGTACACGAACGATGTTCAAAGTAGCCTTTCTTCAAACGATCATCGGCCGATACCTCCTTTAACATCGTTCGTCGTTCAGAACGAACGATCGTTATCGTATGTCTGTACGTACCCTCAGGAACTGCCACTTACATACCTGAATGTTTAACTCTTTCAAGTAGAGAAAGAAAAAAAGGAACACAGCACAGTTATTTGTGTGCTTGGCACTATACATACACATCCATCTCATCATGTCACCTCGGGTATCCTTTAGGAAATAAATATGGCAGCCTCCATCTACCTCTCCATTCAGGTGTGCCATCTTCACCGGATATACTCCTCTCAGGAACACCGGTGAGACCCTGAGACCAGCACCCCAAAACTCCTAACTTTTTAAAAGCTGAACATTTTCTGTACTTACATTTTAGCATAAGCACTGCTGATATCGGATTTGATAAACATCAACCCCCAATCCAGAATTTCCCCCTTATAAAGGGTCCATACACCCGTCAGATTTTTTTAAACGACCCGTCGTTTGGACGGCCGGTCATTCAGTCGTCCGGACGTCAAATCGGGCGTGTGTACAGTCCGTCGTTCAGTTGATAAGACTGGTCTTGAACGATCCGCCTTATCAGCTGAACGACGGACTGTACACACGCCCGATTTGACGGCCGGACGACTGAACGACCGGCCGTCCAAACGACGGGTCGTTTAAAAAAATCCGATGTGTGTATGGACCTTAACACCTAGTGGTTGATGCCATTAAGTAACACTCAAAGGAGGCGGAGACAACACAAGCCTATCACTCACCGCAGTCAGAACAGAGGAGGACTCCGGCTTGGAAACGTTGTGACTGTTGAAGAAGATGGATTCTCTGTCTGAACACAGAAAAGAGAAACTGTCACAACCTATTCCATGGAAAATGATCATGTGTTCATTTATATAGCACTGACATCTTCTGCAGCACTTTACAGAGTACATAGTCATGTCACTGACTGTCCTCGGAGGAGCTCACAATCTAATCCTACCATAGTCATAGTGTAATGTCCTACCATATTATTATGTATTGATATAGCACTGACATCTTCTGCAGCACGTTATAAAGTACATAGTCATGTCACTAACTGTGCTCAGCAGAGCTCACAATCTATTCTCTACCATAGTCATAGTCTAATGTCCTGCCATATTATTATTCTGTATTTATATAGCACTGACATCTCCTGCAGCACTGTATAGAGTACATAGTCATGTTACTGACTGTCCTCAGAGGAGCTCACACTCTAATCCTACCATAGTCATAGTCTAATGTCCTACCATATTATTATTATGTATTTATAGAGCACTGGCATCTTCTGCAGCACTGTATAGAGTACAAAGTCATGTCACTGACTGTCCTCAGAGGAGCTCACACTCTAATCCTACCATAATCATAGTCTAATGTCCTACCATATTATTATTATGTATTTATATAGCAGTGACATCTCCTGCAGCACACTACAGAGTACATAGTCATGTCACTGACTGTCCTCAGAGGAGCTCACAATCTAAACCATACCATAGTCATAGTCTAATGTCCTACCATATTATTATTATGTATTTATATAGCACTGGCATTTTCTGCAGCACTTTTCAGAGTACATAGTCATGTCAGTGACTGTCCTCAGAGGGGCTCACAATCTAATCCTACCATAATCATAGTCTAATGTCCTACCATATTATGTATTGATATAGCACTGACATCTTCTAGCACTTTACAGAGTACACAGTCATGTCCAGACTGAGTGTTAGCAATCGCAGCACATGGGGCACTTTGTAGATTGGAATTGCTATTTGCAGCGTAAAAGACGCCTAACCCTGACCACCGGGTGCTGCTATATGCTTACTATATGCTAGCAACATGTTCGTCTAGCACCCGGCTCTTCCTGTTTAATAAGCCAGCACCTATTCAGTAAGGAATCCTTGGGCTATATATCCCAACACTGCTACTGCCTACAGAGCGCACCCTAGTGGCCGCAGCTCTGGCGCTTTGAGTCCGTCAGGAGAAAAGCGCAATATAAAGGTTATCTGTCTTGTCTTGGATCCCAAACTGCTACTAGAAGGATCAGGTCCTGATCTCTTCAGGTGACCGTACAGGAGGACAACTCAGTGGGAGAGACTTGTAAGAGGCAAGAATGTGTGACTGCTGAGCAAGGCCGCCTCGCTGGCGTTTCCTATGAAGTCATCATTGTCATTTCAGGTCCACTTAAAAATTCCTCACCTGAAACTCCTTGGGAAAAGTTCTTCAGCGATGGCCGTTCCACCACCGTGTACGACTCTCCGACCACAAAGACTTTATAAAGCACGGCGTTGTGACTGATGAAGCTCTGGATGACGCAGGGCGGCTGTATCCTCCGCAAGCCTTCCGCGTTAAATATGATCGCCATCTACAGGAGAGACAGAAGACCTGTGTATGAGGAGCGGCTGGAGAGGAACCCGCAGTGAGCAACTGAGCCCAAAACAAGACAACGGAGATGAGAGGTATATGGAGGCTGCCATATTTACTTCCTTTTAAGCAATACCAGTTGCCTGGCAGCCCTGCTGATCCCTCTGCCTCTAATACCTTTAGCCATAGCCCCTGAACATGCATGCAGTAGATCAGGTGTTTCTGACATTATTGTCAGATCTGACTGGATTAGCTGCATGCTTGTTTCTGGTGTGTGATTCAGTTACTATTGCAGACAAATAGATCAGCAGGGCTGCCAGGCAACTGGTATTGTTTAAAAGGACATAAATATGGCAGCCTCCATATACCTCTCACTTCAGTTGCCCTTTAAACAATGCCAGTTGCCTGGCTGTCCTGCTGGTCTTTCATGCATCAGTAGAGTCTGAATCACACACCTGAAACAGCGTCTAAAGCTTAGAATCGGTTCCCACTTATAACCAAAATGTACCCGTTAGGATTCATTTCCAGTTGTTAAAAAAAAATAAAATGGTTTGGAACACTTCAGCAAATGGAACGCTGAGTCCGAACTTGCTGCCTTTTTCTGGATGAGCAGATGCGTTGTCCACAGCCAACTCTGGTGCAACGCATCCGCCCCCAAATGTGGCAAAACAGAGCGCAGCGGACCCAGAACTGTCCTCTCTGTGCCAAAAGGATCCATCGCAAATGGGAACTGAGCCTAAAAGTATGGGAAGAAAAGAATCAGTGGAGCAGCCAGGCAACTGGTATTGTTTAAAGGGAACCTAAACTGAGAAGGATATGGATTTTTCCTTTTAAAATAATACCAGTTGCCTGAATCGCCTGCTGATCCTGTGTCTCTAATACTTTTAGCCACAGCCCCTCAACAAGCATGCAGATCAGGTGCTCTGACTGAAGTCAGACTGGATTAGCTGCATGGTTGTTTCAGGTGTGTGATTCAGACACTACTGCAGCCAAAGAGATCAGCAGGACTGCCAGGCAACTGGTATTGTTTAACAGGAAACATCCATATCCCTCTCAGTTAAGGTTCCCTTTAAAAGGGAATAAATATGGCAGCCTCCATATACCTCTCGGTTCAGGTGTCTTTAAAGGACAACTAGAGTGAGAAGTACATGGAGGCTGCCATATTTGTTTCCTTTTAACCTTCCTGGCGGTAAGCCCGAGCTGAGCTCGGGGTAAGCCGCCGGAAGGCACCGCTCAGGCCCCGCTGGGCCGATTTGCATAATTTTTTTTTGCTGCACGCAGCTAGCACTTTGCTAGCTGCGTGCAGTGCCCGATCGCCGCCGCTACCCGCCGATCCGCCGCTATCCGTCGCGCCGCAGCCGCCCCCCCCCCAGACCCCGTGCGCTGCCTGGCCAATCAGTGCCAGGCAGCTCTATGGGGTGGATCGGAATCCCCTTTGACGTCACGACGTCGGTGACGTCATCCCGCCCCGTCGCCATGGCGACGGGGGAAGCCCTCCGGGAGATCCCGTTCTTTGAACGGGATCTCCGGATCTCCGATCGCCGGCGGCGATCGGAGGGGCTGGGGGGATGCCGCTGAGCAGCGGCTATCATGTAGCGAGACTTTGTCTCGCTACATGAAAAAAAAAAAAAAAAAATTTAAAAAAAAAAGATTTGCTGCCCCCTGGCGATTTTTTTGCAAACCGCCAGGAGGGTTAAACAATACCAGTTACCTGGCAGCCCTGCTGATCTGTTTTGCTGCAGTAATGTCTGAATCAGACACCAGAAACAAGCATGCAGATAATCATGTCAGAAACACCTAATCTGCTGCATGCTTGTTCAGGGTCTATGGCTGAAAGTATTATGCTAGGAGTTTTTTTCGGTGGATAGCTGGCTTGATAAGATAATTTCCGCCAGGTCCGACCTGATTTCATTTGTTTTCACTCTGATCAATTTTCTGATCGCTGCTATACAAATCGATCACAAAATTGACCAAAAATCATATCTGACCTGTCGGAAATGATCTATCGAGCCATCCATCTGCCGAAAAAATTCATAGGGCTCGATTCACAAAGCGGTGCTAACCCAGTTAGAGACTTTAGGCATGATAACCATTGCACCACGCTGGTGAAAAGCCAGTTTAGGCGTGATAAGTTTAGGCGTGATAAGTTTAGGCGTGATAAGTTTAGATAAGTGTAGATCGCACGCAAAGTCCCGCACGCAAAGCAGCGCCATTAAACTCTATGCAAAGTGCACCAGACTTTGCTAGCGCAAAACTTTTGATCAGCTGTGCACTGCGGTGCTAACCCAGTTGGTGCTTAAACTTATCATGCCTAAACTTATCACGCCTAAACTTATCACGCCTAAACTTATCACGCCTAAACTTATCACGCCTAAACTGAGTTTAGGCATGATAAAGGACTTTTCACCAGCGTGCTAACTGTTAGCACCGCTTTGTGAATCAGGCCCATAGTGTATTCCCATCACCTCCTGCAACTTAAAGGACAACTGAAGTGAGAAGAATATGGAGGCTACCATATATTATATCATATTTATTTCCTTTTAAACAATACCAGTAGCCTGGCAGCCCGCTGATCTATTTGGCAGCATGCAACTAATCCTGTCAGATCTGACAATAATGTCAGAAACACCTGATCTGCTGCATGCTTGTTCAGGGTTTATGGCTGGAAGTATTAGAGGCAGAGGATCAACAGGACTGCCAGGCAACTGTTATTACTTAAAAGGAAGTAAATATGGCAGCCTCCATATACCTCTCTCTTCAATGCTAGGTACATAGCATTTCCTGGAAGATCGTTGAGTTGAAACATTTGTTTCCGGAATGTCCAATCAGCTCCCCATTGATTTCCAAATCACAACAACTGATTGGACATGTGAGAAATAATCGTCGCGACCTGTCGATCTGGCGGGAAATTGAATGGTGTTTACCCAGCAGTAACAGCAGTTGGGATGATGGGTTACTATAAACAGTGATAACACCACAGAGACAAAGTGTATAGAGACAATTTAGACATGCAGAATTGATGGCAACACAAATTTCGTACGGATAAAACTAACAGCACAGTTATGCAATTTTAAGCCCAATCTACACGATACGATTCTTTGTACGATTCGATTACGATTCTATTTACGATCCGATTAAATCCGACATGTCCAATCGGGATTCAATTCAATTCAATTTGATTCTCCATTGCAAAACAATGGCAAATCGAATTGCATTGAATCGAATCCCAATCGGACAAGTTGGATTTAATCAGATCGTAAATAGAATCGTAATCGAATCGTACAAAGAATCGTATCGTGTAGATTGGGCTTTAAACTCACAATCTTGTTTACTCTGCCGACTTCAAAAATATTTTGCAAATGCTCACTTTTTGTTAGGGATGAATGACGAGATGAAAATAGTTTCTCCAAACATTCAAATTTCATGTAAACGTTATGCAGCTTTACTTGGGCCAATAAAAACTGACAGGAAGTTATTCTGATCAATTTCAATCTGCATATAATTTACATATTATTTTAGAATGTTAAGAGAAATCTGCTTCACATGAATCATCCCTTATGCATCGCCATCTACTCTAGACTAATAACCAACTCATTTGATATTTAAACTGAAGTGAAAATAAACTTATGGTTTAATGAATTGTTTGTGTAGTACAGCTAAGAAATATAAAATTAGTAGCACAGATATTTTATTTATGTATTTATATAGCGCAGATGTATTACGCAGCGCTGTACAGAGTATATTGTCTCGTTACTAACTGTCCCTCAGAGGAGCTCACAATCTAGTCCCTACCATAGTCATATGTCTATGTATGTATTCTGTAGTGTATGCATCAGTCTAGGGCCAATTTAGGAGGAAGCCAATTAACTTATCTGTATGTTTTTGGGATGTGGGAGGAAACCGGAGTGCCAGGAGGAAACTCACGCAGACACGGGGAGAACATACAAAATCCTTGCAGATGCTGACCTGGCTGGGATTCAAACTGGGGACCCAGCGCTGCAGGCGAGAGCGCTAACCACTAGTTAACCGTGCTGCCCGATATGAGTGTCATATTTTCCAGTACAGGAAGCGTTAAGAAACTTCACTTGTTAACTATGCAAAAGAGCTTCTCTGAGCTCTCCGACTAATTTAGTCAGAACAGTGCTACTTTCTGAAGCATTTATACATCAAAGAAACAGTGTCAGGCAGCTTTAGATAAGATTTTATTGCAGGGAAGTTTAAGGCTGCTTCCACACAGGGACGTTACAGGCGCACGTTAGTGCAGCCTGTAACGCTCCCCAACTCACAGCAATACAAAGTCAATGGGGCTGTTCACACTGCCCACGTTGCGTTACACGTAACGCTGCACGTTCTTCAGAGCGTGCAGCATACTATAGCGTTCCAACGGCTTAAGCCGCGTTAGACTGTTTGCACATGCTCAGTGTTGGGACGGAGAGGAGGCGGGGAGAGGTCGCTACGTAGCCGCGCACATGGCTACTCAATATGCACTGCACTGGTGGCCGCTGATTGGCTGGCAGTACCACGTGATGCGGAGTGTTTCACTCCGCATCACGTGGTCCCGCCGGCCAATCAGCGCCACTCTCACTGCCCTAATGCGGAAAGAGCCGCTTAACGCGGCTCACTCAACGTCCTCTACCAACACCGGCAGGCGTTGCATTAGGGGACGTTATGCGACCATAACGTCCACTATAACGCAACGTCCCGGTGTGTAACTAGCCTAAAAAGAGTCTGAAGCCAGATTAAAAATGGCTTTTTAGCTTATATTCAGCAGGGGCATGTTTGCCTCTGCTAAAACGCCGCTATCCCGCGGCATAACAAGGGGTCTTTACCCCCAAATCCCCCCTGCTAGCTCCGGGGAGCGCTTCCGTGTGAGGCAGAGCTATGTGCTGCAGCCCTGTCTCACACGCGTCCATCAGCGGCGGATCTCCGCCTCTCCCCGCCCCTCTCAGTCTTCCTTCACTGAGAGGGGCGGGGGAGAGGCGGAGATCCGCCGCTGATGGACGCGTGTGAGGCAGGGCTGCAGCTCATAGCTCTGCCTCTCACGGAAGCGCACAGGGGCAGCAAAATCTACGACCAAGAAAGTCGTGGATTTTGCAGGGGGGATTTGGGGGGTAAAGACCGCTCGTTCTGCCGTGGGAGAGCAGCGTTTTAGCATGGGCAAACATGCTCCTGCTGAATATAAGATAAAAAGCCATTTTTAATCTGGCTTCAGACTCTCTTTTTATACACATAACGACGCCTAACGCCAATAGGCGGCGGCTGGTCGTTTGTGGTTTTACATGGAAACGGCCGCTCGCGGCCGCTGGTCCCGCTGACGTCCCCCAGTGACGTCAGCGGGACTAGGAGTGCTGACGTCACTGGGCAGCGGGAGAGAGGCGCACGCAAAGTAACTGGGAGTAACGCAGAGCGGAGGATCGGGACGCCGGCACCGCCAGAGGGGGAAAGATACTGTTGGGCTGTAATGCCTGAGATGCCCTATACCCATTTACACACGTGAGTGCGCTGGAACTGCGCAGGCCTTTTTGATTAACCAAACTGTGTTACGCTATGTCTGTTTTTATATATTTTTTACATGTGGAACTGTGTTATTAAAAGTGGATACACTCGGCTTTGAACAAAAAGCAGTGTGGAGGCTGTGATTTGAAGTTTGCCGCTCTAAAGCTATGCGCTAGACCCACCTGGATTGTGAGGTGGTGTCCATCTTGTGAGCTGCTAGGTTGAAGGGGTTAATGTCCAGCACAGAGTGGAGCACATTGACATCACATCAGTTTGCAATCTGAGACTGCAGTAATGCACTATGTTCGGCCTTTGTTTGTGTTCTAGTTTGTAGATCTTGGGAGGAGCACTGTCACAACAACGTTGAGGATTGATAGTTGCTGCTAGTGGGTTATTACTAGTGATTGTGATTTTTGCATTACTTTTTTGGGCGATTGCGTCTTGCAATTCTCATTCCAGTGAATACAAATTGCGACACGTTCCCCGGGAAACCGCTGGATGCAGCGCATTTGCAATCAGCGATAATCTCAGACGCACCTCAATCACTGCAGTGGGAGTAACCCTATAGGATTACTTGTGCAGTCGCGCTTCACTGATCGCCAGTGATCAGCAAATTGCGGGCAAAAAGTGCCCAAGTGTGAATGGGCCCTAAATGTTAAATGGTTTTGATAAATGTGAACTGTAAATGTATATCTGAATACTGTTCCATTTTATGCTGTGTTTCCGCTGCAACCAAACTTTAAGTCCACTTTAACATGACAATTAGATGCTTAAAATGGAAACCATATACCGGTTTTTATAAAGTTCATGACTCCCTGGAAAGACACCCAGTACAGAACGCCGGTGGCCTTACCTCGTGGGAGTTGGTGCCGTGAGCTACTCGGGTCTTGCAGACTGAGGACAGAGAAGAGAGGTGTCAGAGCGCCTCACTATGGCCGATTTACTAAACTACATTTAATATAACTGCAAAATATTTACAATTGAAAAAACAAGTAGAACCCCCCCCCCCCCAAAAAAAAACTTTGAAGTGAACAAGAGACGAAGCACCCTCATGTATTTTACTATATATATATATATATATATATATATATATATATATATATATATATATATATATGTGTGTGTGTGTGTATGTATGTATGTATGTATGTATGTATGTATGTATGTATGTATATATATATCAGTGAGAACATTAGAGAAAACACCTACCCTGCTCTCGGTTTCATTCTTTGCTATCAGACATCTTTATTGAAAGTGAAGAAAAACAGTGCATACTTATTAGAGCTTCGCTACAGTCATAACAAAGGGGAACTGAAGTGAAGAGTGAATATCAATGGAGTAAACAATAGGCTGTGCAAAGTAGAATACAGAAAATACAATCTTAAAACAATACGATACAAAATAAACAGAGAAGGTAGTTGAGGTCACCAACATACAAATTCTCTGATAATTGTGCATCCAGAGAGAAGAAAGAAAGACATTGGCCTCAATTCACTAAGTTTACCTCCTGTCTTTAATAACGTTTCTAGAGTGGTCACCATGGTGATAAGGCATGTTGTATTCAGGAAACATTTTACCTCAAGCAAGCCTAACGTTAACTCTTCAATCCTTAAAGGAAAGGTTCAGGGAGGGGAGTAAAAAAATAAAAATCAATTTCCACTTACCTGGGGCCTCCTCCAGCCCATGGCAGGCAGGAGGTGCCCTCGCCGCCGCTCCGCAGGCTCCCGGTGGTCTCCGGTGGCCGACCCGACCTGGCCAGGCCGGCTGCCAGGTCGGGCTCTTCTGCGCTCCAAGCCCCGACACTTCTGCGTCCCACGTGGGCGTGCTGACGTCATCGGACGTCCTCCGGGCTGTACTGCGCAGGCGCAGAACTACTGAGCCTGCGCAGTACAGCCCTGCGGACGTCCGATGACGTCAGAGCGCCGGCGTGGGACGCAGAAGTGTCAGGCCTTGGAGCGCAGAAGAGCCCGACCTGGCAGCCGGCCTGGCCAGGTCGGGTCGGCCACCGGGAGCCTGCGGAGCGGCGGCGAGGGCACCTCCTGCCTGCCACGGGCTGGAGGAAGCCCCAGGTAAGTGGAAATTTATTTTTATTTTTTTAATCCCCTCCCTGAACCTTCCCTTTAAAATAACTCCAGAATTCTAAAGTCAAAGACAGGCTAGCGTGTGAAAATAACTACAGAGGAGGTAACTTAACTACAGAGGAGGTAACTTAAGGAATGAAGAGATAAGATAGCTCTCTCACTGTGTGGAGGTAAGTTTTCTCTTGCCTTATTATCTCCAGCATGATCTTTGTGAATTGAGGCCAAAGTCTGAGAAAAAAAGATTGGGTGTCAAATCTGGATACGTAAAAGAAGTAAATGAGAACCATACATAGGAATGAGCCAAGGATTCCACATTTTAGAAAAGGTATTAAAGGTGTCCTGGATACAACTCGTAAGAGATTTATTTTGGCAAATTAAGTTAATTTTGGCCACAATTTAATTCCAATCGAGATCTTTAGAAAGTCATTTGGGTCCGATGGATATTCTAACTGCTGAGGCAAACTTAGCGAATCATTAATTTTCCATTTGGGAGAATGTATCAATTTTCGCATTAAGAAGCGCATTAACTGGACATGGGCTGATAGATTTATTTCATAAAATGCTAGCCATTCTATACAATCTAGACCCTATTGCCTTAACACTCTGTTTCATTCTCCACTGCTCAGCTTGTAATCAGCCCTAATAAAATCCCTGATTGAGCATTCAGTCTGGCTTTGCTCAGGAATTATTATAGCTGAGTCTGTCTTCTCTGATGTCTTTTCAAGCCCAAGCCTGCCCCTTGTGGCTCTGCTATAATGACTCAGTTATAATAATTCCTGAACAAAGCTAGACTGAACACTCAGTCGGGGATTTTATCAGTGCTGGTAAGAAGCAGGCTGAGCAGTGAAGGATGAAACAGAGAGCAGGGTAGGTGTTCTCTCTAATGTTCCCACTGATATACAGGATCTTCTCAAAAAATTAGCATATTGTGATAAAGATCATTATTTTCTGTAATGTACTGATAAACATTAGACTTTCATATATTTTAGATTCAAATACACACAACTGAAGTAGTTCAAGCCTTTTATTGTTTTAATATTGATGATTTTGGCATACAGCTCATGAAAACCCAAATTTCCTATCTCAAAAAATTAGCATATTTCATTCGACCAATAAAAGAAAAGTGTTTTTAAAACAAAAAAAGTCAACCTTCAAATAATTATGTTCAGTTATGCACTCAATACTTGGTCGGGAATCCTTTTGCAGAAATGACTGCTTCAATGCGGCGTGGCATGGAGGCAATCAGCCTGTGGCACTGCTCAGGTGTTATGGAGGCCCAGGATGCTTCGATAGCAGCCTTAAGCTCATCCAGAGTGTTGGGTCTTGCGTCTCTCAACTTTCTCTTCACAATATCCCACAGATTCTCTATGGGGTTCAGGTCAGGAGAGTTGGCAGGCCAATTGAGCACAGTAATACCATGGTCAGTAAACAATTTAGCAGTGGTTTTGGCACTGTGAGCAGGTGCCAGGTCGTGCTGAAAAATGAACTCTTCATCTCCATAAAGCTTTTCATCAGATGGAATAATGAACCCACTTTTGAACCAGAAACAGCGGCAGAAGCGCCTGACCTGGGCTACAGAGAAGCAGCACTGGACTGTTGCTCAGTGGTCCAAAGTACTTTTTTCGGATGAAAGCAACTTTTACATGTCATTTGGAAATTAAGGTGCCAGAGTCTGGAGGAAGACTGGGGAGAGGGAAATGCCAAAATGCCTGAAGTCCAGTGTCAAGTACCCACAGTCAGTGATGGTCTGGGGTGCCATGTCAGCTGCTGGTGTTGGTCCACTGTGTTTTATCAAGGGCAGGGTCAATGCAGCTAGCTATCAGGAGATTTTGGAGCACTTCATGCTTCCATCTGCTGAAAAGCTTTATGGAGATGAAGATTTCATTTTTCAGCACGACCTGGCACCTGCTCACAGTGCCAAAACCACTGGTAAATGGTTTACTGACCATGGTATTACTGTGCTCAATTGGCCTGCCAACTCTCCTGACCTGAACCCCATAGAGAATCTGTGGGATATTGTGAAGAGAAAGCTGAGAGACGCAAAACCCAACACTCTGGATGAGCTTAAGGCCGCTATCGAAGCATCCTGGGCCTCCATAACACCTGAGCAGTGCCACAGGCTGATTGCCTCCATGCCACGTCGCATTGAAGCAGTCATTTCTGCAAAAGGATTCCCAACCAAGTATTGAGTGTATAACTGAACATAATTATTTGAAGGATGACCTTTTTTTTTTTTAAAAACACTTTTCTTTTATTGGTCGAATGAAATATGCTAATTTTTTGAGATAGGAAATTTGGGTTTTCATGAGCTGTATGTCAAAATCATCAATATTAAAACAATAAAAGGCTTGGAACTACTTCAGTTGTGTGTATTTGAATCTAAAATATATGAAAGTCTAATGTTTATCAGTACATTACAGAAAATAATGCACTTTATCACAATATGCTAATTTTTTGAGAAGATCCTGTATATGGTAAAATACATGAGGGTGCTTCGTCTCTGGTGCACTTTAAGAATGACATGCAGACGAGTTGCTAATGATTTCAAATTAATGCAAATTTAAAGCAGCTTGGAAATGGAAATATTAAGATTACTTTCACACTGACACATTGCAAGGCACCAGGCAATATAATCGCATTGCAATTGCCCCATACTAAATAATACAGTAATAATAATAATATTGAGATAACATACTGAAGGGGAAGCGCAGGCCGTTCCTCTCTATGAGCGTCAGCGTGTCGTCCCCGCATTCTGTGGACAGCTCCATGAAGGGTGGAGAGCAGAGCCGCTCATCTGTAATACAAGGACAAGGCAGGGGTTACGTATACAGATCAATGAGCACATAGGACTCGTGCATACATTCCATTTATAGCAAACAGCACAGAGGGCAGAAAGCACTGTGCAGATCCCGCATGCAGTGTAGCAGGATTACAGGCATGGATTGCCGTATTTTTTGAACTATAAGACTCACTTTTTTCCCCTCAAAAGTGGGAGAGAAAGTCACTGCGTCTTAAAGTCCAAGTGCAGAGAGTTCCTGACTTGTGAACGCCTGCCAATACGAACCTCCAACCAATTGCAATGTTAGGGACTACCTTGTACTGTGCCCATGCAGAGGAGGACACAGGGGAAAAAACAGGGGACATGGGGACACAAAGGGGCATAGAGAAGGACACAAGGGGGAAGCATGGGGGGCACAAAGAGGCACAGAGGGAAGAGGTACAAGGGGGCATGATGTACAAAGACGGCATAATCCACAAGATGCCCCTTCACCATGGATGCTCCAGGTTTAGTATATATTTTTTCCCGCTGGTTTTTGTACTCCAAACTTAGGTGCGTCTTATGGTCAGGAGCGTCTTATAGTCCGAAAAATACAGTACTTTACAGTACTTGTTACAGGGGAACACATTGAAATGTTGGAGAAGTAGAGGCCCTTATGGCTTTTGGAAAAGGCCTAAAGGCTGGTACACACCATCCAATTTTAAATTCTGATCCTATAGCCTAATACACACTTCCAATTATGATTGGCCAATCACTGACCGATTTTACCATCTCCATGTAGTATGAGGGGCAATATACATTGGATACTATGAGCAGATTGTGCAGGTAAACTCTGATACTACATGGAGTTGCTAAAATTGGTCAGTGATTGGCCAATCAGAATTTAGGCCTAGAACCCACTCGAGCGCTTTGAGCGTTAAGGGCCCTATCACACTTAGGCGATTAGCGAGCGATTCCCACTAATCGCTAGTGCTTAATTACTCTATGGAAGCGTTCTCACTGCCGCGATTGGCGCCAATCGCGGGTGGTCCGCGATTAACACCAATCGCAAACGTGTAGCATGCAGCATTGGGTTCCAGGCCTTAAACCGTGTGTACCAGGCATATATCAGATTGATCAGATCTGGGAAGAAAAGTATACAGCCCACTGATTGCCAGCGACCGACCCCAAGCTCAAAATCAATCTATTTCTCGATCAGAAGCAGATCACACATGCTGGGAATTATTGAGCAAAAATACTGACTTTGGTTCCATCTGTATATCCTTTCGACTCATCTTCATATCCAATTGGAAAAATGATTGGAAATCTGATTCAAATTATTGCCTACATGTGTACTCCATCTTTCTTCTATATTCAATCAATGTCAGATCTAAATATCAATCTGATCACTTGCTCTAATAAGATCTGGAGTGTGAAAAATTGCATGGTGTGTATCCAGAACTGATCTCAGAACTTCCTCTCTGCTTTAAAAAATAAGCAACATCATAAATTATCTTTACAGAAAAACATTTCTTTACAGCTTACAGAACTTCTGCAATAAATCTGCAGTGTCTATTTCCTGCTTTCATGGAAGCAGACAAAGGGTTGACATCCTGTGTTTACATATTAGCTGTGTCTGTGGAGGAAGAAGACTCCTGAGCTGACAACTGAGAGATCAAATTACACTTGTGATTACTTACAGATGAGGGGGGAATTTGACAGGCTTTTCTCTCTAAATACATACAGGGTGCATTTCTCTGTTTTTCTTCTGTCCTGTGCACGTATTCAGGTCTTGCTTCCTTGTTCCCTGCCCAGCTTTGCCAAATAGGCAGATGGCTACGGTGGCCTGCAGTGATCAGAATGACCCCTGAAGCCCACCTAGTCCGCCATTACAGGTTGGGGTGCGCAGTCCGCCATGCTATGAAAGGGGGGAGGCGGGTCTGCAATGACTGCTTTCATAAACTGTCACGTTCAGTCAGCTGCACACAATAACATACTATACACATCAGTATCTCACGCTGCAGCAGCGGAACTGGCAGGAGGATAAAAGTGAGATGGAACAAAGTCCTCATATGTGACGGATCATCAATCAGCATTTCCTGAAATTAACTACCGCAATAAATCCCCCCCCCCCCCCCCCCCATCTCTCGTGCCTCAGTCTTCGCTGCGGGATCCGCATGGTGCCAGCCAAAGTTTACTGTAAAAGGATCGCAGGGAATTTGGGAGAGCCCCGTTTCTGGCAATGCGACCAACGCAGAAATAAACAAACATCTGGAAGCGAAACGCCAAATAAAGTAAAAACAGGAGCAGAAGTTTATTCCCACCGACAACGCTCCTCGTCTCCGGGACGGCTAACGGTTTAGAAGCGAGAAATGCTTACAACTCGTCCGGAGGATTTATTGCCGTTGCCTGAACGCAGCAGTTCCAGAACTCATAGGGCCCGTTTCCACTTGTGCGGTGCGGAATCGCTGCTGATTCCCTGCTGACGAAATCGCATGCGGGTGCGATTCCGCATGTATATTTTACCGCGATTTCGCATGTGATTTCGCATAGGTTAGTATTGATGCGATTTCAACCATGTCACTGCCTGTGTGATTTAACATTAGCTCGTATGCGAAATCACGGTAAAATACGCATGCCAAAACCGCATGCGATTTCCCTACGAAATACATTAGCTGCGATTCGCATAGCGGTGTGCGAATTCTGCGGGGTCTACCGTGCAGATTTCTCCCACACAGAAAAATGCTCAGGATTACTGACAAGTGGAAACAGGGCCATCCACTTGTATTGGCTATGCGAATTCGCATGCGGATTCGCGATAGTGAAAACGTGCCCTTACTGGTCGTGACAAATTGCTCCCTCGCCGTCCTCATCCGCCTCCTGGATGCTCTGGTAGATGCCCTGTTATCTCCGGCCAGTCAGCGCAGACCACCTGTGCGCACACTCCTACATTGCGCTCCTATGGCTGGGAGTGTTCTGCACCTGCACAGTAGTGTTGCGCAAGCGCAGAATGCTCCCAGCAGTGGGAGCATGGCAGGGTGTGCATACGCAGTATGGCCCGGGGCATTTACCAGAAGATACAGGAGACGGATGAGGACGGTGAGGGAGAAGTCTGCTTGGAGGGGATGGAAGAAGCCCCAGGTATGTGTATAACATTTACACACCTTCGTCTCAGGTTTACTTTAAAGAAAACCTGTAACGAGAAAAAGTTTTCCTGGGGGGTACTCACCTCGGGTGGGAAAAGCCTCTCCTAACGAGGCTTCCCCTGTCCTCCTGTGTCCCACGGCGATCTCGCTCTGGCCCTCCGAACGGTGGGGATGTAAATATTTACCTTCCCGGCTCCAGCGCAGAATCGGCTCTCTGCTTGGAGATAAGCGGAAATAGCCGATCGCTGTCGGGCCGCTGTACTGCGCAAGCGCAAGTCTCCTGCACAGTAGAGCGGACCCGACAGAGATCGACTATTTCCGCCTATCTCTGTGCTGAGAGCTGCAACAGCGCCCCCGCTGGAGCCAGGGATGGTAAATATAGCAAGCCTTGTCAGGCTTGTCGAGCCAGGATTGCGGGACGCTTCGGGGGAGGGGGAAGCCTCATTGGGACCCTGAGGCTTCCTGCTCCCGAGGTAACTACCCCCCAGGGGAACTTTTTTTTTGTTACAGAGAGCTTCAAAATGATATGCATCTTTCCATAGTTACATTGTATTACACAGGGTGACTTTTTCTGCTGAATGGAGCTGCTGACACTGGGGAAAGTGTCGTCCTATGTAATACAAGTAACTATGGAAAGATGGATATCATTTTGAAGCTTTCTTTCTCCTCTTTCCAACAACATCTAAACCCCCACCCTACGCCTTTTAGTTTTCGTTATTTTCGCTATCAAAATCGCATTTGCCGCGACTTCGATCGCGAAAATAGCAAAAACTAAAAAGCGTAGGGTAGCGGTTTATATATCGTTGGAAAGAGGAGAAAGAGAGCTTCAAAATGATATGCATCTTTCCATAGTTTCTGCACTGCTCGGAGTCCCTTTAAAGAAAGCAGTTGCAGCGCGCAAGCCTAAGAATGTGACTGAACTGGAGGCTTTTGCCCATGAAGAATGGGCTAAGATACCCGTAGATCGCTGCAAGACACCTGTGTCAAGCTATGCTGCACGTTTAAAAGCTGTTGTAACTGGAAAAGGATGTTGTAATAAGTACTAAGAATGAATGTCACTTGGGGGTTGAATAAAACTGATAATGATGTGAGCACAGAAAAGACATTTGTGGTTATTTCATTATAAATGTTATATTTGTCTGACTTATAAGTGCCTCTTTGATTTAATTGTAAACAAGATGACTGAAATGATCAAAATCAATGTCAAACTGGCCAAAACACTCAAAATAATAATTTTGAACACAACTGTAATTGGAAAGTATACATATAGTGTCAAACTATGATGCAAACTGATTTACCAGATATAAAGAGGTTTTCGATGAAGCCTATTTGTTGAGTCTGGCAGCACGGATACAGAGCTGAGTTAGAAAAAAAAAAATGGCTTCCTCCCCAAATTGTCCCCAGACTATGATACATACACTACATGACACATAGGCATAGGACTATGGCAGGGATTAGATTGTGAGCCCCTCTGAGGGACAGTTAGTGACAAGGCGATATACTCAGTGCTATGGAAGTATAAATACTTAGCAATAATAATAACTATCAGTAAATAGAATTTGGGGATCTCTCGGGCTGTGCAATGCTGCCACCTAGTGGAATAACAAACACTCACAACTTGCTATCTGAAGTTTAGAGCTTCTATGGAACAAGCATGTAAAAACATGAAAGCTGTGTCCTAGTGCAGGCAAACTTCACAGTAATATCTCACGGTATTGTCTGCAGGATACAGACAGCACAGCCTCCCTACAAATCTGATCTTGTGCTGCAAAACAGCAGCTACTGACCTCCACTGTCATCACAATCCAGCATCCAGAGCTCTCCTGCCGTCACCAGACGCCAAAATTACAGGAACAAGAATAGTACTAATGTAGCAATACACAATTAAGAAGGTATTTCTGTCTTTGTTGTCCCTGATGGCTTGCTACACCTCCAGATCCGCTGCAATGCAATGATGCTCCAGCTTGTTAATATTACAGAGCCACAATAATCCGACCTGCATACAGACTGTTTTGGATTGTTTGATCCTCATCAGTGCATGGCATGGATTAATGTGGCTCTATGGGGTAGGACTTGAAACACCCAGAGTTACAGACTAACCAGCAAGCTCATTGGGAACCAGAACTCCCAGCAATGTGTAAGGGGCTGAAAGGGATAAAAAAACAAAACAAAAAAAACTGCTCAATAAAATGCTATGTAAAATCTTCTTATAACAGAAGGTATTTGTGATTATTCAGGTTGGAGTGCACACTCCTAGGAGTTCTGGTTTACCATGAGCTTGCGGGGCAACTTATAACTATGCAGTGTTCTCCCCAGAAATGTTTTCCAGCCGGGTGGCATGAAATAGTAGCCGGGTGGCATGAAAAAGTAGCCGGGTGGGGCGATATGAGAGAATGCAGGGCTGGTGCTTCTCTGCGCAACTCTGCTTACAGCATAGGAGGAGGTGAGCCAGTGAAAGCCGGGTGCTCATCAAAACTAGCCGGGTGGAGCACCCGGCTAAAACAGCCTGGGGAGAACACTGAACTATGGGTGTTTGAAGCGGACTTGAACTCAGAAAAACATTTATTTGTTACAGCTGATACAAATCCTGCAATAAAGCTGCAGTGTGTCTACTTCCTGCTTTCACGGAAGGAGACATATTGTTAACTTACATCCTGTGTTTACAAATTAGCTACTTCGCTGTGGCAGAGGATATTCCTGAGCTGACACAGCTGAGAGGTCAAATTATGATGGTGATTAGTCCCATATGAGGGGGAATTAGAGAGGCTAAACTCTCTAAATACATACAGGGGTTGATTCACTATCACTATAGCACCCCGTACTGCACGCTTAGCGTGCCTTATCAGAGTTAACACACCTTATCAGAGTAGCATAGCAAGCGTTACGAACCTATGCCTGCTAATTGGCAATGACGAGAGCTCCACTCGTCCTGCCCTGAGACCCTGCGGGTCCAATCACTTTACAGGACATTATCCCCTCACTTTGATTGGCCCAATAGGCTGCCTGTCAAGTTTCCTGGCAAGCGACAGGCAGCCTATTGGGCCAATCAAAGTGCTAGGATAATGTCCTTTACAGTGATTGGACCCGCAGAGGCTCAGGGCAGGACGAGTGGAGCTCTCGTCAATGCCAATTAGCAGGCATAAGTTTGTACAGCTCGCTATGCTACTCTGATAAGGTAAGTTAACTCTGATAAGGCATGCCAAGCATGAAGTAAGGGGAGCTATAGTGATAGTGAATCAACCCCACAGAGAGAACTTCTATATGCTTTCCTTCTGTCCTGTGCAAGAGCTCAGGTCCACTACTTCAATTTCTGGATTTTAGTGTCTGAAAGCCCTGCAATTTTTACACAAGTTTTTAGACCCTAAAAAAAATCATACCCCTAGAAAGATCTGCTGCAGCCCTGCACGTTATTCCCTTCCCATGGATTCAGCCCTGGGTTACCGCACTGAGCTGCGGATTTCTGTCCAGAGCCTGACTCGGGGTTACCGCTAAGGAGGTCAGACAGAAGGAGATCAGAGCTGAAACTTTTAGGTTCTAATGAAAATAAAATGTATTTTTATCATTTATTATTATAAAGGCTATGGGGTGTGTAAAGCAATACTGTCTTGTTCATGTTTGGGGTACGGAGACACATGTTGAACCTGTTTTGAGGACAGCAGAGAGTAACAGGTTACAGTAACCCGACCTCCCGCTACCGCGCGGCACAGAAACGCGACTCCACGTCCGCAGCTCCAGTTCTCGCAGGTTGTAACCTGTTCCTCCCTCGTTCACCAGATAGGATGCTGGAGGGCGGAATTCCACCACCGTCTTCCCTGTAACTTTGCAAATAAAGGCTTCTAATCAACATAAAGGGGCCCATACACTTACCGATTTTCCCAGCGATATACAGCCGATTCGATCACTGTGATCGAATCGGCTGTGAAATCGTTGCACAAACGCTGCCCGAATGATCGATTTCCATCCAAAATCGATCGTTCCCGTCGATTCCCGTCAGTGTGGAAGATTTCACTTGATCGCCGGCGGGTCGGGAGTGCGTCGATAGCGGCTTTCGAATGCCCGACAACCGACGCTAGCGGCAATACATTACCTGCTCCGCCGGCGCGAGTCCCCGCTATCACCGCTGCTTCTTCTCCGTGCTGGGCCCCGAGTCCGGCAGGCTTCACTTCCTCCGGCCCCGGCAGGGAGTTTAAACAGTAGAGCGCCCTCTAGAGAGGTATGGAGGCTGACATATTCATTTCCTCTTAAAGGATACATCCAGGGAAAATACAAAACAAAAATCCACTTACCTGGGGCTTCCTCCAGCCCGTGGCAGCTGGCCTGTGCCCTCGCCAAGCTCCGGTGGCTCCTGGTCTCCTTCCGCTGCTGCAGATGCCGACCTCGCCAGGCTGGCTTCTTCTGCGCTCCAAAGTGCGGGTCATGTGGTCACGCTGACGTCATCAGGGCCGTCCTGATGACGTCAGCATGACCACGTGACCCAAACAGTGAAGAGCAGAAGAAGCCGGCCTGGCAAAGTCTGCATCTGCAGCGGAGGACACCGGAAGCCACCGGAGCTGCGGCGAGGGCACAGGCTGGCTGCCACGGGCTGGAGAAAGCCCCAGGTAAGTGGATTTTTGTCCTTGGACGTAACCTTAAACAATGCAGATTGCCTGACAGTCCTGCTGATCCTCTGCGTCTAATATTTTTAGCTACAGACCCTGAACAAGCATGGATATGTTGTGACAGGCCTGTCTCTGTGCCATCTGCTGCAGAGCTTACAGTTAACCCATCGCTATCTAATAAAACACAAATTATTCAGATCCTGGGTATTCCCGACAATTAAGAACAGCACTAACTGAGTTCTTATAGGTAGTTTTTTGAACATTATGTGCAATAGACAGAATTCTGAAAGGATGACTTAAAGAGACACTGAAGTCTTTTTTTTCACCTTATTTTCTTATAAAGTATTCCTCAGCATTAAATTCTAGGTGGAATCGCCACATTCCTGCAGCAGAACAAATGATTTATGGCCCAGAAATAGCCCTGCAAAGTTCCAAGGCTCGCAGACTTGTCTTTCTGGTAGAGGCAGAGCTTTGCACTGTAGATCTGCCTCCTCTCTAGTCAATCTCCGCCTCTCCCCGCCCCTCTCAGTCTTCTTTCACTGAGAGGGGTGGGGAGAGGCAGATATTGACTGGATAGGAGGCAGAGCTACTGCGCAAAGCTCTGCCTCCCCTGGGCAGCACAATCTGCGACCTGCAAAGTCGTGGGTTAGCACTCCTTATAGTCAAGGTGAAAAATAAGTAACCTTTGTGAATCCACCCCTATGTATCATATGCGTACGATGAGCTTAAACTTTAATTAAATGCTACGTTTTATTCATCGTACAACTGTGACCCTAAAAACAGCACAGCGAAGCCAGAGTATTCTGCAGACACTCACCATTCCTATAGGAATATAAACACGCAGGTAACGCTCTATACAGCCCAGGCCACTCTGGGAATCATAATACAGACATCAGACATTACAGCATCTGCAGCAGTCAAGCTGGCCTGGCTAACATCAAGCGGAAACACTCTCTGTACCGTGACAGCCTATAGCCGGGCCGAGAATACAGCTGACACTATCCATAGCTGGCGGATCAGACTCAATTACATGAAACACGCATTCATCTTCCGCCCTCTGTACACCTGATCATTTTACTGTCAGCTACTTGTGTGCAGCAACGCAATGAGCTGTCCATCCCATCAGGGGGAACTTGGAAAATTACAGAAAAAACAAACAAACAATCAGATTCCAAACTAGCCACCATCGCTAAGACCAAAGAGCTGTCCAAAGATATCAGGGAAGCAGAGTCCTGGGCTCTGCCACCTCCCGGGATCCCCACTCCACATGCAACCCCAAAAGGGCTGCGCAGGTGGACACCAATGCTACCACCACCAGGGGAATCACCCTGCCACAGTTTCGGTTGGTTTCGGACCGATGCAGTTGAAATCTACGTCTTGCATGTGGCACTGCGGATCTGACAGGGCGTAGAGTTCAACACTCGTCGTTGCGCGGTTCCGCTGCTCCCGCCGATCGCGTTGCTGTCTCCCTGCCATCTATATGATGGCAGAACTGTGTGAGCCGGTCAGGAGCAGATTTCATTGACTCCTGGCCCTGTCATCACTGTAAGCCAATCCCATTGACGGCGTCAAGAGCCAATGAAAGCGGCTCCTGACCGTCGGCGGGGGCGATGGATGATTGTGGCGATTTGTCAGTAAGTGCCGTTTTACCGTAGCAGCAGTCTCTGGTCCTCAAGGGGCAAGAGACTGCTGGTACAGAATAGGGATGGTCGGAATGCCAATTTCCGATTCCGCGGTAAATCCGCATTCCGTGATGTACCGATTACCGATTCCGCTACCAATTTTCGCATTCCTATGCGGAAATTCCGCCCGACTTTAACATCGATTTTCTCAAAAACTATAAGGTCTTTTTGAAAACTTTTTTTTGCATCTTGTTCAGAAGATTCTGATTAATAAACCCTGACAATAGGCAGATGCAGGTTTTCTGCATTTTACATTACAGTAAAAATCCGCCGACTTTAGCAATTAATAGCAAAGCCCCCTTAAGTCCTAGAAACACCAAATTTTCAGGGTTTATTAAACCGAATCTTGTAAACAAGATGCAAAAAAAAGTTTTCAAAAAGACCTTATAGTTTTTGAGAAAATAGATGTTAAAGTCGGGTGGAATTTCTGCGATTTCCCGGCGGAAATTTCGGCGATTTCCGGCGGAAATCCGCCTACGGCGCTTGCATTACCGATTTCCGCATTCCGATGCGGAAATGCAATTTCCGATCGGAATTTCGGAAATTGCATTTCCGCGGAATCCGAATGAGCATCCCTAGTACAGAAGTACAGTCGATAAATTGGTCTGCAGACAGTTTTGTCGGCCAATAAAAAGTGCAAATACTTGGGGCCCCCGCCTCTCATGCTCCCGAGTTTTTTGTGATTTAAAATCTTACTTTTGCAGCTCTTAGTGTACGGGTCTATGTAGGGAGAGGGGCTTGGAGATGGATACCTGCATGTGGCGCCCCCTGCTGGTTGCATAATCTACGATTGTGTGCAACGGAGCTCTCTCTCCTGTCTACAACCATCCATCTCAGGGATCTGGCATTACAGACACCGCTTCAAGTATTTGCACTTTTTATTGGCTGACAGGCTGTCTGCGGACCAATTTAAACATCTAAGTGCTGTGCGGGGGTGAGCAATCGCTTCTTTTGTGTTTGGCAAGGAGATCAGGGGCAAGAATGTAGACCTGCACAAGGCTGGACCGGGCTAGAAGACAGGATGCTGGTGATAACAATTGGTGCAATTTTTTGCAAATAAATTTAAAAAAAGTTCACATGAGTAAGTTACAACATGAATGTATATAACAAATAACAGGGGTCATACAAATTTATACATGACAAGTAACCAGGTATTGAAGACCAGGTGATAATCGTTATCACCCGTTATCACCTGGTCTTAAAGGGATTTCGAGCTCCTCTCATCGGCATGTCAAAGTTGTGCTGTGACCCCTCTGGAGGAGTCTCTAGCAATGGCCATGCGTGTCACTTCCTCTTCCTGCTTCATTCAGTGATGCACTTCTCTAACAGAGAAGACAGGGGTGACCCGGAAGTTATCACAGAGCCAAGATGGCAGCCGCGATTTTTAAATTGAAATCGAACAAAAACCATTTGGTGTAGAGCGGCGATTCAGGGATCAAATGAAAGAGGAGAGCACAAGCTACAGAAAGGTAAGCATCTTTAAGTACTTTGCAGTACTGGTCGCAGTCTTAAAGGCATACCCATGAGAGGTGCTCGGAGTCCCTTTAAATGTATTGTTACTTGTCATGTATAATTTTGCATGACCCCTGTGATTTGTTATGTACATTCATGTTGTAACTTACTCATGTGAACTTTTTTGAATACAAATTTAATTGCATGTAAAATTGGCATGGTGTGCGTGTCCGTATATTTAATTAGGTTGTGTGGGTTTTGACACAGCACCCAGTTGTATGAATCGGGCTACTTCTTGCTTATGTGAACTCAGGTGTGCAATTCCAAAATAATTTTTTCTATCCCCCCCGGTATATGCCCACCAATTGCCAGTGCCATTTTAACAACCAATGTTCTCACTTCACCTATAAAGCCTGTTACAGACATAAGAAGAGTGTCACCCGATATGGTACGATCTCTCTGGCGACAGTTTGGGGCTTGATGTAGTATAGCTGTGTCACTAGCCTGCAGGCTAGCAATGCGTCTTTTATTACGGATAGTGGGGGTATGAATGCGCGTGGTACATGAATTTCCACAGGCGAGTGAGTGAAGAGAACAGTGCAATCAGGGGTCACTCAGGTGTCGCTAAAAATCTGACATGCTGGCTCTTTAGGAGGTGCCAGGTGGCCACTGTACACACACACTAGATACTCTCTAGATTCTCACCCAAGGCCGTTTTTATCGACTGTTCTGACCGAGTCTAGTCTAGTCTAGCATGGGCACGTAGTTTTAATATTGTGACTGTTTGAAGTACCTGTACATGGAGTGTTATTGTCTTTTTTTAAATTGAAAGTCAGCTAGCGTGCAGCACTGGTGTAGTGGTTAGCGCTCTCGCCGTGCAGCGCTGGGTCTCCGGTTCCGACCCCAGCCATGTCAACATCTGCAAGGAGTTTGTATGTTCTCCCCATGTCTGCGTGGGTTTCCCCCGGGCACTCCAGTGTTCTTCCACATCCCAAAAACATACAGATAAGTTAATTGGCTTCCCCCTAAAAAATTGGCTACACAATATATACAGACATGTGACTACGGTAGGGACTAGATTGTGAGCCCCTCCGAGGGTCAGTTAAAGTGTAATTGTCGGGCATAAAATAAAAAATCAATACTTTATTTTTATCTGGTAAACAAGTAATATGGATGCTAACCAGGCAAACCAAAAGTTAAAATCACTATTACTTTTCTTGTTGATAAATGATCATTCCCCAGTTTACCTGACTCTTATTTGGTACACACAAAATTTGGTACACAAAAAGGACATGTTGCAGGGCATGCTGGGTTGTCCTTTTTGCTTCCCTACTTCCCCTCAGACTTAACTAATGCAGCCTGATTGGCTGAAGCCTCTTTCCCTCCGGTTTTCCCCTCCCACATCTCTGTACCTCTCTGATTGGCCCAAACATTTTTATGCTGAGACAATGCACTTTGAAGGGTGGGCAATGCATACACAATCAGGCAGAGGAGAGTAGAGGGGCCCATACACTTTACCGATTTTCCCGCCGATATACAGTCGATTCGATCACTGTGATCGAATTGGCTGTGAAATCGTTGCGCAAACGCAGACCGAACAATCGATTTCCGTCTGAAATCGATCGTTCCCATCGATTTCTGTCGTCCCTGTCCATGCAGAAGATTTTGCTCGATCGCCGGCGGGTCGGCATTCGAATGCCCGACTACCGATGCTAGCGGCAATACATTACCTGTTCCACCGGCGCGAGTCCCCGCTCTCTCCACTGCCTCTTCTCCGCTGGGCTCCGAGTCCGGCTGGCTTCACTTCTTCCTGTCCCGGCAGGAAGTTTAAACAGTAGCGCCCTCTACTGTTTAAACTTCCCCGGACAGGAAGTGAAGCTGGAGCCGAGCACGGAGAAGAAGACAGCAGAGACTGGGGGACTCGCGCCGGCTGGATCAGGTAATGTATGCGGGGGCCCGTGGGGCAGCGGCAAGTTTACAGATGGTGTATCGATTTCATGCTGAAATTGATTCACAATCTGTTTGCAGTAAAGGCAGCCATATTAAATCAGAGAGGGATCTATCTGTTGGTCGATCTGATGGCAAATCGACTAGTGTATGGCCACCTTTAGGGAGGAAATGACACCAGGATTGGCTTCCAAATAGCCACAGAAACGCTAAGAAGGATTTTCTTTTTTTACTGTAGAAAAAAAAAAATCACTAAAATCAAAACGTGAACAGTGCAATACATGTGTTATGTAAGTAGTGCAAGTATTTATCTACTTATACATGTGGGGTTTTTTTCTGAGATAGTATGGCTAACAGCTCCTCTTTAAAGAGACTCTGAAGCGAGAATAAATCTCGCTTCAGAGCTTATATTCAGCAGGGGCATGTGTGCCGCTGCTAAAACGCCGCTATCCCACGGCTAAACGTGGGGTCCATTCACTCCCAATCTCACCCCTGCAAAATCTACGACCAACTTGGTCGTAGATTTTGCTGCTGCTGGAGGCAGGGCTAACGGCTGCAGCCCTGCCTCACAGCGCGTCTATCAGCGGCGCATCGCCGCCTCTCCCCCGCTCCTCTCAGCGAAGGAAGACTGAGAGAGACGGGGGAGAGGCGGAGATACGCGCTGACAGATGCGCGTGAGGCAGGGCTGCGGCCATTAGCCCTGCTTCAATCCGGAAGAGATCCCAGCACAGCACGGAGGGGATTTGGGGGTGAAGGGACCCCCGTTTAGCCGCGGGATAGCGGCGGTTTAGCAGGGGCACACATGCCCCTGCTATAGATAAGAGCTGAAGCGAGTTTTATACTCGCTTCAGTCTCTCTTTAAGTGACAAGATACTCTGTACAGTGCTGTGCAATATGTCAGCGTTATATAAATACTAAAATAAATAAAATAAAAGCTAAATTTAGTCACCATTATGAATTTGCTATATGCTGGACTGCTTTAAAGAGGATCTGTATTGACATGTAGTAGAACGAAGAAAAATTATTCAGGATACCCACTTTTATCTTAATTATCCTGGTTTCAGCACCAGAATCTCTTCCTATAGCTACAGATTGTTGGATACTTGTGTTTTAACCCCGACCTCCCACTGAGGCTTAGCTTAGGCTGTTTATTATGCAGAATCCCCCTCTCCCACCCTGAGCATTCCAGAACATAAGAGATATTTTCTACTGCCATTAGAACTCTCAGTAAACAAACATTCCTCTGAGATCACCTGCCAGGACTTAAAGGGAACCAGAGACAAAGCACCCTTGTGTATTTTACCTTATATATCAGTAAGAACATTAGAGAAAACACTTACCATGCTCTCTGTTTCATCCTCACTGCTAAAAGTGTCTGTTTACAGCTGTGATAAGAATCCCAGACTGAGCATTCAGTCTGTCTTTGCAGGGAATAATTATAGCCGAGTCATTATAGCAGAGCCACAAGGGGGCAGGCTTGGGCTTGAAAAGACACCAGAGAAGACAGGCTCAGCTATAATCATACCATGGCAAAGCCAGACTGAGTGCTCAGTCGGGGATTCTTATCAGAGGTGTTAACAGTCAGATTAAACAGAGAACAATGAAACAAAGAGCAGAATAGGTGTTTACTGTCATGTTCCCACTGATTTATAAGGTAAAATACAAGAGGGTGCGTCATCTCTGGTTCTCTTTAAGATGTCGCTGCCTGTGGCAAGTTTCAGTAAATCAGGGAGAGGAAATATTTTGCAGTTTGCAAATACTGGCTATATAATTTATAAATGAATATTGTAAAAAAAAAATAAAAAATAAAAATAAAAAAAATTATTCATTAGGTTTATTTAAGCAAGCTCCTCTATTTATTAAGTTCCTCTTTCACATTCCCACCCGTAGGTCACAGCGATGGACAGAATCCTGTTAGAAATCCGTTAAAGTGTACACGAGGAGACATGTGACATGATGAGATAAACGTGTATATACAGTGCAAAACGTATTAATAACCAGGCTGTTTTACTTGTTTTATTGTGCTGCCTGAAAGAGTTAATTTCTAGGTATGGAAGTGGCAGCCTCTGTCTTGTCGGTACCTTGCCGGGAATGTAGTAAACATCACTGATCAGCTGATTACAGCCATAAAAGTTTTCCTGGCAGAATAAAACTTCAGAGGGCAGAGAGAGAGAACTATTGACCTTTTCCTAACTCTAGGACACTTATTAGGCTGCCACTGAGCAGAGGCAACAAAACATTCAATGTACTTTGTGAATGTTTAAATATAAAACAAAACCATGGAATATCTAAGAAAAAGTCATTTTTAGGAGTAGGAGGATAAAGACAATTGTGTATCTTATCAATGTATTTTCACCTCCGGTTCGCTTTAAGCGCCACGCAGGGCAGGGTTAATAAAAACAATGATTCAGCGATCTGCCAAGAGAAGAGGTGGGTGGCTGAAATGTTACCAGTAAAATGGTGCTGGGGAGTTTAGACACGGCGAAGTCACACAAACAGGCTGTCAGGAGGCCGCGCGGCCCCGCCGGGTTTATAGAAAGGGCTGCGGCGTTTACTAGACAGGCCCATTCTTTTATGTCCATCTGGAATGTTTAATGACTTCTTAAGAAGTCTTTTATCCCATTCTCTTTCACAGTCTGTCTCCACTTGTAAAAAAATCTCCGGCTGACAGGGCGACGGCGTGCAAAACCCCTTCCACGCTCGCAAACGCGAACACCCGGAGGTCCGACCGGCCGAGGCATTTTTCAAATTGCAGGACATAGATGGTCAATCTCTTCCCACGGGTCTCCGGTCTTCTCCTACAGACGTAAGAGGAAATCTGACGTGAGCCGCGGTGGAGTATGAGCGAGCTGAAGCCGGGACTTCAATCATCTTTACGTCTGTCTGGGATTAAATATAGATGATGGAGAAGGCGATTTTCCTGGCAGGGTTAGAGTGAGGCGAAAAAAATCGAGCTCAGATGAAATGTTTGGAGGAGCGGAAACCATTGAGATTCTAGCAGTCGATACAGAAATGGAGCAGTGCACTGTGCAACCGCACATGTTCAGAGACGGAAGTGCGCCTGCGCACACCTCTCCGATAAGCCCTTGTCAGAGGTGTGTGTGTGGGGGAGTCCCCAACGCTGGATCGGTGGAGGCGAGGGGAGACGGGGGTAGTACAGCAGTACAGCGCACAGCTAATCAAATTTGAATGCCAATTTCACCTCTATGCATGCACGTGTGCTACTTAAAAAGCGCAAGCTTCACAAAAAGGCACATGCACACCACGATTCAGTCGCATCACATTGCCATTTGTTAATGCTCAACGCATGGCAACTGGGCGTTGGGTTGCAGCGCAGCGTTTGGTCACATCACAACATACTGTATTTTTTGGACTATAAGACTTACTTTTTCTCACTCAAAAGTGGGGAAAAAAGTCACTGCGCCTTATAGTCAGGGAGTTCCTGACTTGTGAACGCCTGCCAATACGAACCTCCAACCCGCTGCAATGTCAGGGACTCCCTGTACTGTGTCTATGCAGAGGGGGACACAAAGGAGCATAGAGGAGGACACAAGGGGGACACAAAAGGGCATAGAGGAGGACACAAGGGGGGCACAAAAGGGCATAGAGGAGGGCACAAGTGGACAAATGGGGGACACAGAAGGCCACAAGGGGGACAAAGGAGCAAGGGGGCAGGGGAGGACACAGGGAGACACAAGAGGTATAAGGGGGCATGAGGTACAAAGGGCATAGTCCAGATATATATATATAATTTCCCCCCTGGGTTTTGTCCTCTAAATCTAGGTGCGTCTTATGGTCAGGAGCGTCTTATAGTTCGAAAAACACGGTAATAGGTGTGGGCTGCCAACAGAGAAGAAGTTGCTTCAATGCGATTTAACGCTACGTGAAGCATTCGGTATGTAAGGGCACTTATTCCCCCACACACGGCTGTGAGGTCGTATTCAAAAATCATCCAACTCCGACTCCTCAGTTTATGAAACCACCGACTACAACTCCAGGTACCAAACATTGCTCTGATGCCTCGATTCCGACTCCACAGCCCTGCCGCCACAGGTACACTTTATTCATAGTTCTATAAAACCAGTAAGCTTTTATAACCAATTATGGATTACCCGAGCAAATATATGATATCACCAACAGGTACAAAGGTTCTTGGGCATCGCATTCATTTAAGCGGACCTGAACGCAGAACTTCCTCTCTGCTCTAAAAGATAAGCAACAGCATAATAACCTTTGAATAAAAACATTTCTTTGTTACAGGTGATACAAATCCTGCAGTGCATCTACTTCCTGCTTTCATGGAAGCAGACATAGGGTTAACATCCTGTGTTTACAAATTAGCTGCTCTTCTGAGGCAGAGGAGATTCCTGAGCGGACACAGCTGAGAGATTAAATTACACTTGTGATTGGTCACAGACGAGGGGGAATTAAACAGGCTAAACCAGGCATGGGCAAACTCGGCCCTCCAGCTGTTACGGAACTACTAGTCCCACAATGCATTTGCCTTTATGAGTCATGACTGTGGCTGTCCGACTCCTGCAATGCATCGTGGGACTTGTAGTTCCGTAACAGCTGAAGGGCCGAGTTTGCCCATGCCTGGGCTAAAATCTCTAAATACAGGGTGCATTTTTCTGTTTTCCTTTTGTCCTGTGCAAGAGTTCAGCTCCACTTTAATAAAGGGTACATGCTATAAGAAATGCTGAGAATTTCTGCTCCAGCACAACTGACCACAGTACAGCTGCAGTGAATCCAGGCCTGCCTGTACAGAAGGGCCCTATTTTCCCCGGTGTTCCCCTCGGCAGGACAGATGATGGTGATCAGATGCTGTGCGATTTATTGTACTTTAAATCTGTCATCTTGTAATGCTTAGGCAGTAAATGAAGCATGCAGATCTGCGTTCCGTCCGCCGTGTATATCCACAGGAAGACAAGCTCTTAAGAGGCTGCGCCTACAGATGGCGTTATCGCACAAATCTCCCCGACTTCTCATAAACGTGTCACGCGCGTCCTGTGAACAGTGGCTGCAGTGAGCTGCTCATTCTATCAGCTATACATAGTCTATCCCCTTCTATGCAATGAGGGGTATTTACGAAGAAACCCAGGTCACTGAATGTGTCTTCAAGCAGACCTGAACTCAGAACGTCCTCTCTGTTCTAAAAGATAAGCAACAGCATAATAAGCTTAAAAGAGAACCTGTGTTAAAAAAATATGCCCCTGGGGGGTACTTACCTCTGGATCCTATCGAGGCTTCCCCCGTCCTCCTGTGTCCCACGGTGGTCTCGCTGCGGGCCCTAGAATGGCGAGAACGTAAATATTTACCTTTCCGGCTCCAGCGCCAGCGCAGTTGCCGCTTTGGTCTTGGAAATAGACGAAAGTAGCCGATTCCAGTCGCGTCTGCTCTACTGCACAGGCGTAAGACGCTTGCACCTGTGCAGTACAGCGGACTCGACTGGAATCGGCTATTTCCGCCTATCTCTGTGCGGAGAGCCACAACAGCGCCACCTGCTGGTGTCAGGGAAGGTAAATATATCAGCGCTTGTCAGGCTTGTCGAGGGAGGATCCCGGGACACTTCGGGGGAACCAGCACTGGACTGCCTGCAGCTACAGGGGAGGGGGAAGCCTCATTGGGATCCTAAGGCTTCCCCCTCCCGAGGTGAGTACTTTTTTTTTTAGATACAGGGTCTCTTTAAAGAAAAACATTTCTTTGTTACAGCTGATACAAATCCTGCAATAAATCTGTAGTGTGTCTACTTCCTCCTTTCATGGAGGCAGACATAGGGTTAACATCCTGTGTTTACAAATTAGCTGCTCTGCCATGGCAGAGGAGAATCCTGAGCTAACACAGCTGAGAGATCAAATTACAGTGGTGATTAATCACAGATGGCAGGAATTAGGCTAAACTCTCTGAATACATACAGGGTGCATTTTTCTAGGTTTTCCTTCTGTCCTGTGCAAAAGTTCAGGTCCACTTTAAATCGGTGCTATGATGAAAACAGCCCAGCATATATAGCAGAGTAGCAGTACTTATGACTGCTTGAAGTTTAGTTTACAAACACCCTTTAAGTGGTGGGAGGAGCCAGAGTTGGCCTTACCTCTCCTAGAGGGATGGAGCACAGCAGGGAATGAGGACAAAGAGAGAGGACCAGGAAGGCTCCATAGGTTCGGTTCCAGCGCCTTCCCTCTTCTTAGGATCAGCCTTTTTTTTTTTAGGTAGCCAAAGGCATCCTTTAAGTGGAAGGAGGAGTCAGAGTTGGCCACACCTTTCCTTACTCACCATGGAACAAACTAACAGGCGGAGTTGTAGAAAAACCCAACAGGCTGGGTGAGTCAATCGAAAACACTCCCAGGGAGCTCGTCCAAAACAGTTGAGTAAAGAGGCAAACAGGTCACGTGACCAGCATTGGAGAGTCCTCAAAATGGTACCTCCTCCCTTCTCCTTTGTACAGTACCTGCTGCTCGGTCAAAACCTAACAGCACGCCTGTACAGGGCTCACTCCCCAAACGGTCACCCTAAAGATTGTGAAAGCACACCTGAAGTGTGCTGAAACTGTAAAATACAAATCATGGGGTGCAAGACCACCTACACCTGACACCCCTCAAGCTGCTTGATGTTTTTGGGGTTCCACGCTCTTAAAGTTTCTTAACCTCCCTGGGGGCTAATTTTTTTTTTTAAATGGGCAAAAAAACTTTATTTTTTATTTTTTTGTTTTTGTTTCATGTAAAGCTACCAGAGTGGTAGCTACATGAAACACCACTAGAGGGCGCATGTGTCCCTCTAGTGCGATCGTTGCCGGCATCAATAGCAAACAGGGGAGCGCGTATATAACGCGTTCCCGTTTGGCTTCTCCTGTCGCCATGGCGACGATCGGCATGACGTCATGGACGTCAGCCGACGTCCTGACGTCAGAAGCCACCGATCCAGCCCATAGCGCTGCCCGGAACTCATTGGTCCGGGCAGCGAAGGGCTCTGGCGGGGGAGGGCCCTCTTCTGCCGCTGCGTGCGGGCGATCACGATCAAGCTGTGCGCGCGGCTAGCAAAGTGCTAGCTGCGCGCACAGCACTTTAAATGGCACAAATCGCCCCACCAGGGGCTGAGATATCTCCCTGCGCGGCATAGCCCGAGCTCAGCTCGGGCTTACCGCCAGGGAGGTTAATACAATCAATTTACTGGTCAATTTCAGTATTTACAGAAGAATAGGAATAGGCCAAACTGACCATAAGGGCCCTTTTCCACTAGCAGTCGCTAGCGTTCGCGCTGAACGCTAGCGATTGCTGAATCGCAATTCCGCCGTTTTCCCGACGTTTGCGGCCGCGATTTTGCTATGCTATGCACTGCATAGCAAAATCGCGGCAAAAGTCGCTCCGCGGCGCGATCGCGATCAAGTAAAAAACGAATCGCGGTAGTGGAAATGACCTACCGCGATTCCTATGTTAAAAAGCAAACCGTAGCGATTGTAAAATCACTAGCGGTTTGCGGTTTTGCGATTCAGCTAGCGCAAACGCGCTAGTGGAAAAGGGCCCTGTTGTTATCCCTGCACTGTACAGGTAGTCCATGGTTTACAAACACAACAAGCTGTTGCGAAGATGTCAGTTCTGCAACAAAGGCGATGGGGCCGCCACCGTAGAGAACTTCCTGGAGAAGCATGGGAACATGGGAGAAGCACGGTGGCGTAGTGGTTAGCACTCTCGCCTTGCAGAGCAGGCTCCACGGTTCGAATCCCAGCCAGGTCAACATCTGCAAGGAGTTTGTATGTTCTCCCCGTGTCTGCGTGGGTTTCCTCCGGGTACTTCAGTTTCCTCCCACATCCCAAAATCATACATATAAGTTAATTGGCTTACCCATAAATTGGCCCTAGACTACAATACATACACTACGCAATGCATACATAGACATATGGCTATGGGAGGGATTAGATTGTGAGCTCTTTAGAGGGACAGTTAAGTGACAAGACAATATACTCTGTACAGCGCTGCGGAAGATGTTGGTGCTATATAAATACTAAATAAGAATACTAATAATAATTGTCGGAGACGTGAACAGGGCACAGGGAAAGATGCACAGAAGGGGAGTGGCATAGGGGGGTGGAAGTGGGCACAGAGGGGAACAGAAGGAGTCAAAGGGGATGGAAGGAGGCACGTGGACAGAAGGAGGCACAGAGGGGGGCAGAAGGAGGCACAGGGGAGGGAAGGAGACAGAGGGGGGCAGGAGGCGGCACAGGGGAGGGAAGGAGACACAGAGGGGGGCAGGAGGCGGCACAGGGGAGGGAAGAAGACACAGAGGGGAACAGGAGGAGGCACGGGGGATGGAAGGGGGGCACGGAGGGGGACAGGAGAAGGCACATGGGATAGGAGGCACAGAAGTAGGCAGAGGAGGAAGCACAGGGTTCAGAACGAGGCACAGAAGGTTGAGTGGAGGCATTTAGGGGGCAAACAAGTTCCGAGGCGGCACAGGGGGATAGTAGGGGACACTGAACTCACACAGGGACACTGGAAGCACAGGGGGACAGAAAGGGAGAGAGATGGCACAGAGGGGTCCCAGGGTGACATAGGTGGCTTAGAGGGGGACACTGTAGGCACAAGGGACAGAGGTAGCACAGTGTTTTGACTTGCCTACAAATTCAGGGTAAGAACAACTCTAAAGTCCCTACTGGGGACTACCTGTATATATCCCAGCAGACACACATTCCTGGCTAAAGAAAGGATGTAAAGTTTTACTTTAAACGAGGCCAGGTGCTCGGCGGGCAGAACAATGGTGCGAGTCTCCACAGATCGCGGGTGAAATGACATGAGTAGGCACGCAGTTTGCCTTGTGCTGGGTAATTGGCACGTGACACCGGTGCCCGCAGGTTGTAACCACAACACCTGCTCATGTCACAGACCCAATTTATTCTCCGCCATTCTGTACCAGCCTGGAATCCGCCATATGCCACAGAGCGAGGCGGACAAGTCCCGCCCGACAGACGCAGCTCATGAGCGACCCTCCTGCTGCCACTCAATATGCCTGCAAAGGGAAGAGATGCAAATAGATGCCACTTCCATCATTCAGCGGGCAGCCCGCTATTTATAACAGAGTCTAGATATGCAATTTATTGGCTCAAGACAATCACTGATGATCATTACAGCTGATAGTCCGCTGGCAGGCTGTGACAACCAAGGGACATATACTATTCAGTGGGGAGGGGAGGCTGCATGTACTATTATGGAAAGGAGAGGGGAAGAGAGGCAGGAGGCTGCATGTACTGAGCTAAGGAGAGGCAGGAGGCTGCATGTACTGAGCTAAGGAGAGGCAGGAGGCTGCATGTACTGAGCTATGGAGAGGGGAGAGGCAGGAGGCTGCATGTACTGAGCTATGGAGAGGGGAGAGGCAGGAGGCTGCATGTACTGTACTATGGAGAGGGGAGAGGCAGGATGCTGCATGTACTGTACTATGGAGAGGGGAGAGGCAGGAGGCTGCATGTACTGTACTATGGAGAGGGGAGAGGCAGGAGGCTGCATGTACTGAGCTATGGAGAGGGGAGAGGCAGGAGGCTGCATGTACTGAGCTAAGGAGAGGCAGGAGGCTGCATGTACTGAGCTATGGAGAGGGGAGAGGCAGGAGGCTGCATGTACTGAGCTATGGAGAGGGGAGAGGCAGGAGGCTGCATGTACTGAGCTATGGAGTGGGAAGAGGCAGGAGGCTGCATGCACTGAGCTATGGAGAGGGAGGAGGCTGCATGTACTGAGCTATGGAAAAAAGAGGGGAGAGGCAGGAGGCTGCATGCACTGAGCTATGGAGAGGGGAGAGGCAGGAGGCTGCATGTACTGTGCTATGGAGAGGGGAGAGGCAGGAGGCTGCATGTACTGAGCTATGGAGAGGGGAGAGGCAGGAGGCTGCATGTACTGAGCTATGGAGTGGGAAGAGGCAGGAGGCTGCATGCACTGAGCTATGGAGAGGGGAGAGGCAGGAGGCTGCATGTACTGAGCTATGGAGAGGGAGGAGGCTGCATGTACTGAGCTATGGAAAGGAGAGGGGAGAGGCAGGAGGCTGCATGTACTGAGCTATGGAGAGGGGGAGAGGCATTAGGCTGCATGTACTGAGCTATGGAGAGGGGAGAGGCAGGAGGCTGCATGTACTGAGCTATGGAGAGGGGAGAGGCAGGAGGCTGCATGTACTGAGCTATGGAGTGGGAAGAGGCAGGAGGCTGCATGCACTGAGCTATGGAGAGGGAAGAGGCTGCATGTACTGAGCTATGGAAAAAAGAGGGGAGAGGCAGGAGGCTGCATGCACTGAGCTATGGAGAGGGGAGAGGCAGGAGGCTGCATGTACTGTGCTATGGAGAGGGGAGAGGCAGGAGGCTGCATGTACTGAGCTATGGAGAGGGGAGAGGCAGGAGGCTGCATGTACTGAGCTATGGAGTGGGAAGAGGCAGGAGGCTGCATGCACTGAGCTATGGAGAGGGGAGAGGCAGGAGGCTGCATGTACTGAGCTATGGAGAGGGAGGAGGCTGCATGTACTGAGCTATGGAAAGGAGAGGGGAGAGGCAGGAGGCTGCATGCACTGAGCTATGGAGAGGGGAGAGGCAGGAGGCTGCATGTACTGAGCTATGGAGAGGGAGGAGGCAGGAGGCTGCATGTACTGAGCTATGGAGAGGGAGGAGGCTGCATGTACTGAGCTATGGAAAGGAGAGGGGAGAGGCAGGAGGCTGCATGCACTGAGCTATGGAGAGGGGAGAGGCAGGAGGCTGCATGTACTGAGCTATGGAGAGGGAGGAGGCAGGAGGCTGCATGTACTGAGCTATGGAGAGGCAGGAGGCTGCATGTACTATTATGGAAAGGAGAGGGGAAGAGAGGCAGGAGGCTGCATGTACTGAGCTATGGAGAGGGAGGAGGCTGCATGTACTGAGCTATGGAAAGGAGAGGGGAGAGGCAGGAGGCTGCATGTACTGAGCTATGGAGAGGGAGGAGGCAGGAGGCTGCATGTACTGAGCTATGGAGAGGCAGGAGGCTGCATGTACTATTATGGAAAGGAGAGGGGAAGAGAGGCAGGAGGCTGCATGTACTGAGCTATGGAGAGGGAGGAGGCTGCATGTACTGAGCTATGGAAAGGAGAGGGGAGAGGCAGGAGGCTGCATGCACTGAGCTATGGAGAGGGGAGAGGCAGGAGGCTGCATGTACTGAGCTATGGAGAGGGAGGAGGCTGCATGTACTGAGCTATGGAAAGGAGAGGGGAGAGGCAGGAGGCTGCATGTACTGAGCTATGGAGAGGGGAGAGGCAGGAGGCTGCATGTACTGAGCTATGGACAGGGGAGGAGAGGGGGGACAGGAGGCTGCATGTACTGAGCTATGGAGAGGGGAGAGGCAGGAGGCTGTATGTACTGTACTATGGAGAGGCAGGATGCTGCATGTACTGAGCTATGGAGAGGGGAGAGGCAGCATGTACTGTACTATGGAGAGGGGAGAGGCAGGAGGCTGCATGTACTGTACTATGGAGAGGGGAGAGGCAGGAGGCTGTATGTACTGAGCTATGGAGAGGCAGGAGGCTGCATGTACTGTACTATGGAGAGGGGAGAGTCAGGAGGCTGTATGTACTGAGCTATGGAGAGGGGAGAGGCAGGAGGCTGCATGTACTGAGCTACGGAGAGGAGAGGCAGGAGGCTGTATGTACTGAGATACGGAGAGGAGAGGCAGGAGGCTGCATGTACTGAGCTATGGAGAGGGGAGAGGCAGGAGGCTGCATGTACTGAGCTACGGAGAGGAGAGGCAGGAGGCTGCATGTACTGAGCTACGGAGAGGAGAGGCAGGAGGCTGTATGTACTGAGCTACGGAGAGGAGAGGCAGGAGGCTGTATGTACTGAGCTACGGAGAGGAGAGGCAGGAGGCTGCATGTACTGAGCTATGGAGAGGGGAGAGGCAGGAGGCTGCATGTACTGAGCTACGGAGAGGAGAGGCAGGAGGCTGTATGTACTGAGCTACGGAGAGGAGAGGCAGGAGGCTGTATGTACTGAGCTATGGAGAGGGGAGAGGCAGGATGCTGCATGTACTGTGCTATGGAGAGGCAGGATGCTGCATGTACTGAGCTATGGTGAGGGGAGAGGCAGGAGGCTGCATGTACTGAGCTATGGAGAGGGGAGAGGCAGGAGGCTGCATGTACTGAGCTATGGAGAGGGGAGAGGCAGGAGGCTGCATGTACTGAGCTATGGAGAGGGGAGAGGCAGGATGCTTAGGCACCATAGAGAGGATAGAATTGGGGGGAGGTTATAGTCCGGTACCAGGATTGGGTTCATGGCGTGTGTGTTGGGAGGGGGGAGGTTAGCGTTGGGTGCCAGGAAGGGGGTTAATGCTGATGGAGGCAGTACATGCTTACAGCTGATCACTACTGCCCACTGACAATGCTGCCCCCCAGCTGTGAGGAATAGGGCCCCCGACCATTCGCACGCTACAGACCGTCAGGCCTCCTCTCCTGGATAAATCTCGCCGTTTAAAGGATTACGCTGGCAGCTCTGGCTTATTCTGGATGAAATCCTGCATGTAAGCGCTCTGTGAAACCTTGCACCTGGCTTACGACTTTATTTATAGATAATAATGAGTGTGGGATCCGGCGCGGAGCGGCAGAGGTGTGACCCGGCTAAGTTTGCTGCTTTTCATTATTCTCTCAGCTGCTGGAATGATCTGTCTGCCGGAATGCTTTGTCAGGCCTGCAGGCAGCTATTATTGTGTAGAATTCTCTCATCCTTTCTTCTAGCGAGTCAGTGTGACCTGCAGCGATCTCTGCGCACCTCTTACTGCCCTCGTTCAGGATGCACATTGTGCAGAATAGATATCAGCTGCAATGAACAAAGTCTTCGGCATTATTTCTTTATTAGCAGTTTAGCTGGATTTGCAGAGCTGTCTTCCTGTGCTGCACACAGATGCTGATTGGTTGACAGAACAGAAGTTTAAAGGATACCCGAACTGAAATGTGACATAATGAGATAGACGTGTATGTACAGTGCCTAGCACAGAAATAACTATGCTGTGTTCCTTTTTTTCTTTCTCTGTCTGAAAGAGTTAAATATCAGGTATGTAAGTGGCTGACTCAGTCCTGACTCAGACAGGAAGTGACTACAGTGTGACCCTCACTGATAAGAAATTCCAACTATAAAACACTTTCCTAGCTTCTGAGAGCAAGAAAGAGATAAAAATGGGAATTTCTTATCAGTGAGGGTCACACTGTAGTCACTTCCTGTCTGAGTCAGGACTGAGTCAGCCACTTACATACCTGATATTTAACTCTTTCAGACAGAGAAAGAAAAAAAGGAACACAGCATAGTTATTTGTGTGCTAGGCACTGTACATACACATGTCTATCTCATCATGTCACAAGTCACTTCGGGTATCCTTTAAAGTAAAATTGAAGCAACTCCCCCCCCAAAAAAAGCTCTTTCAAGTCCTCTGTCCGCGTGTCCCTGAGTACTTTTGAAGACGAGGGGATCCATACTGCACAAGTACTTATAGCGCAGTACAAGTATGGATGCTCCCATCTTGAATGCTTATTTCTGGTGTTATTCAGGGACTACTGAAGCCAAATTAATCAGCAGGGATGCCAGGCAACTGGCATTGTTTAAAAGGAAATAAACATGGCAGCCTCCATATTATCCTTTGAAAGAGAAACTGTAAGAATCCCCCCCCCCCCCCCCGTTATTTACCTTCTCCAGCACAGCTTTCTGGTCGGGCACAGGCAGAAGTAGCCGAGCCTCTATCGCAATCGCTATTTAGTTGCACCACTCTGACTTATACAAAGATAAATAATCACTCCTTCAAGCCTATGAGCATTTCAGTGCCTTCTTTTCACCCTCCTCTTTTCATAACTAGGGTTATACTGGGGGCAGCCATTAGCAATTCCTCCATTGCCGGACACCATCTACTCCACCAGTTTGCCGGATTCTGTCCCGGCAATATGAAAGGAAGGAAGGGGTTCCTCCAATAAATGTAAAATATTTTATATTTGTCATCATGCAGCTGAAAAAAGGCTGCTAGTTATTATTATAATTTAGAAAATAGATTTTATTTCTGAAATCTTGTATTTTTAATTTGGGTCCACTTTAAGGTGGCCACTAACGGTCCAATTTCTAGCGAAAAATCGTTCGAGCGATCAGAAATTCTGATCGGGTGAAAAATCGTTCACTACACCATCAACTAACCAATCATTGCTTCCTATCTATCACGACCAATAAGAAAATCCAAATTTTGGTTCGACGAAAATTCAAATCGGACGATTGTTTTTATAATCGTTCATTATCGATTGTGCCCATCAACGGAGATTTACAACCAATCCGATCAGAATATCAGAATTTCTGATCGCTGTAATGATTTTTCGCTAGAAATTGGACCGTTAGTGGCCAGCTTTATTCAGAGCGGACCCGATCGGGCTCGGCCATTTCTGTAGGAAAGCCGATACTGCGCCTGCGGTGGATCGCGGTAGGTAGATATTTACCTCGCCTGCATTTGGGGGCTGCCAGCGCTGGATCCTGAAGGGTGAAAAGGACGGGAGAAGCCTCATTAGCATCCAGAGGCTTCCTCCTGGGGGTGGGGGCTTGCCAGTCCGGTAGAGTTTTGGGGTGGAGAACGACAGAATGAGAGCTGGAACATGGCGGATTAGTGTAAGCAGCTCAGGCAGTTTTTATTTCAAGCAGTTTAGCACAAGAGCTTCAAGAAACAAAAGTGAATTCTGTTTGTTTCTGGAGGACGACCAAGACACCACCAGGCCAGGCCCCCTACAGAGCGCAGGCGGACAAAGCCATACCGGATTCATTGCGACCGCGAGTCCTGCGGTACACTCTGCCTGCCACTAAACCTTCCTCACTTCTTAAAGGACACCTGAACTGATACATGACAATATTTAGAGTCCTAATACTTACACATCCCTGTTAAAGCGGAACTTCAGCAAAAAGGGAAAGACAAATAAGTGACAAGTTAAAAAAATTGAAGAGCGCTCAAGAAAGGATTGATATTTGCCATGTAATTTGTGGCACCAACTGCCCTTATCTATAACACCACCTAACAATGCTATAGGCTAAAAGGTTGTTTTTTATGGATATACATATACACAGAGGGAGATACTGGTTGCTTGGCAGTTGGAAACAGACATTATTTCCCACAATGCATCAAGACTCCTACAGTGTGATGTCAGGACCTAGGTCTGCCATGCATGTCAGCTATTTTTCTAATGTTTTAGCACTCCGTACTATGATGTGATATGACTCAGGAGAGAGCGGGATACTTGTGTCACTAGACAAAAATCTAGCCCTGATCCGGGATCACACAGGCTCTCCATTAGTAATTAATCAGGGCGTTCGTGTATCACATTATAACTTTGCTTAGTAAGCTGGTAATGTGTTATGCTGGTTCCGGCACTCAGTGAGCTGGTTATGTATTGTGCAAGTTCTGGTACTCATTAGGCTGGTCATGTATTATGCTGGTTCCAGTTCTAGGTAAGCTGGTTATGTATTGTGCTGGTTCTGGTACTAGGTAAGCTAGTTATCCATTCTGCTAGTTCCGGTACTCCATAAGCTTATTTTTTGTGCTGGTTCCGGTACTCAGTAAGCTGGTTATGTATTATGCTGGTTCTAGTACTAGGTAAGTGGTTTATGTATTGTGCTGGTTCCGGTACTTGGTAAGCTGGTTATGTATTATGCTGGTTCCAGTACTAGTTAAGCTTGTTATGTATTGTGCTGGTTCCAGTACTCAGTAAGCTGGTTATGAATTGTGCTGGTTCCGGTACTCAGTATGTGCGTTATGTATTGTGCTGGTTCCGGTACTCAGTATGTGCGTTATGTATTGTGCTGGTTCCGGTACTCGGTAAGTGGGTTATGTATTATGCTGGTTCCAGTACTAGTTAAGCTTTTTATGTATTGTGCTGGTTCCAGTACTCAGTATGTGCGTTATGTATTGTGCTGGTTCCCGTACTTCGTAAGCTCTTTATGCATTATGCTGGTTCAGGTACTTAATAAGCTGGATATGCATTGTGCTGGATTCAGTACTAGGTCAGCTGGTTATGTATTGTGCTGGTTCTGGTATTTAATAATCTGGTTAGGCATTGTGCTTTTTCTAGTATCGTGCTGGTTCCAGTACTAGGTAAGCTGGTTATGTATTGTGCTGGTTCTGGTATTTAATAATCTGGTTAGGCATTGTGCTTTTTCTGGTATCGTGCTGGTTCCAGTACTAGGTAAGCTGGTTATGTATTGTGCTGGTTCTGGTACTCAGTAAGCTTTATGCTGGTTCTGGTACTGGTACTAGGTAAAGTTGTTATGTGTTGTTCTGGTTCCGGTACTCCGTGAGCCTTGTTCTGTGCTGGTTCCAGTGCTCAGTAAGCTTGTTCTGTGCTGGTTCCAGTGCTCAGTAAGCTTGTTCTGTGCTGGCTCCTTTGCTCAGTGAGCTTGTCCTGTGCTGGTTACGGTGGTCAGTGAGCTTGTTCTGTGCTGGTTCCGGTGCTCAGTAAGCTTGTCCTGTGCTGGTTACGGTGGTCAGTGCGCTTGTTCTGTGCTGGTTCCGGTGCTCAGTAAGCTTGTTCTGTGCTGGTTCCGGTGCTCAGTGAGCTTGTTTTGTGCTGGTTTCGGTGCTCAGTAAGCTTGTTCTGTGCTGGTTCCGGTGGTCAGTGCGCTTGTTCTGTGCTGGTTACGGTGGTCAGTGCGCTTGTTCTGTGTTGGTTACGGTGGTCAGTGCGCTTGTTCTGTGCTGGTTCCGGTGGTCAGTGCGCTTGTTCTGTGCTGGTTACGGTGGTCAGTGCGCTTGTTCTGTGCTGGTTACGGTGGTCAGTGCGCTTGTTCTGTGCTGTTTCCGGTGCTCAGTGCGCTTGTCCTGTGCTGGTTACGGTGGTCAGTGCGCTTGTTCTGTGCTGGTTCCGGTGCTTAGTAAGCTTGTTCTGTGCTGTTCCGGTGGTCAGTGCGCTTGTTCTGTGCTGGTTCCGGTGCTCAGTGCGCTTGTTCTGTGCTGGCTCCTTTGCTCAGTGAGCTTGTTCTGTGCTGGCTCCTTTGCTCAGTGAGCTTGTTCTGTGCTGGCTCCTTTGCTCAGTGAGCTTGTTCTGTGCTGGTTACGGTGGTCAGTGCGCTTGTTCTGTGCTGGTTCCAGTGCTCAGTGCGCTTGTTCTGTGCTGGTTGCGGTGCTCAGTGCGCTTGTTCTGTGCTGTTTCCGGTGCTCAGTGCGCTTGTTCTGTGCTGGTTATGGTGGTTAGTGCGCTTGTTCTGTGCTGGTTTTGGTGCTCAGTGAGCTTGTTCTGTGCTGGTTCCGGTGGTCAGTGCGCTTGTTCTGTGCTGGTTCCGGTGCTCAGTGAGCTTGTTCTGTGCTGGTTCCGGTGCTCAGTGCGCTTGTTATGTGCTGGTTTCGGTGCTCAGTGAGCTTGTTCTGTGCTGGTTCCGGTCCTCAGTAAGCTTGTTCTGTGCTGTTCCGGTGGTCAGTGCGCTTGTTCTGTGCTGGTTCCGGTGGTCAGTGTGCTTGTTCTATGCTGGTTCCGGTGCTCAGTGCGCTTGTTCTGTGCTGGTTCCGGTGCTCAGTGCGCTTGTTCTGTGCTGGTTCCGGTGCTCAGTGCGCTTGTTCTGTGCTGGTTTCGGTGCTCAGTGAGCTTGTTTTGTGCTGGTTTCGGTGCTCAGTGCTCTTGTTCTGTGCTGGTTCCGGTGGTCAGTGCGCTTGTTCTGTGCTGGTTACGGTGGTCAGTGCGCTTGTTCTGTGCTGGTTACGGTGGTCAGTGCGCTTGTTCTGTGCTGGTTACGGTGGTCAGTGCGCTTGTTCTGTGCTGGTTACGGTGGTCAGTGCGCTTGTTTTGTGCTGGTTTCGGTGGTCAGTGCGCTTGTTTTGTGCTGGTTTCGGTGCTCAGTAATCTTGTTCTGTGCTGGTTCCGGTGGTCAGTAAGCTTGTCCTGTGCTGGTTCCGGTACTCAGTAAGCTTGTTTTGTGCTGGTTCCGGTCCACAGTAAGCTTGTCCTGTGCTGGTTCCTGTGCTCAGTAATCTTGTTTTGTGCTGGTTGCGGTGCTCAGTAAGCTTGTTTTGTGCTGGTTCCGGTGCTCGGTAAGCTTGTTTTGTGCTGGTTCTGGCGCTTAGTGAGCTTGTTCTATGCTGGTTCCGGTGGTCAGTTTGCTTATTCTGTGCTGGTTCCAGTGCTCAGTAAGCTTGTTCTATGCTGGTTCCGGTGCTCAGTGCGCTTGTTCTGTGCTGGTTCCGGCGGTCAGTTTGCTTGTTCTGTGCTGGTTCCAGTGCTCAGTGCGCTTGTTCTGTGCTGGTTCCGGTGCTCAGTAATCTTGTTCTGTGCTGGTTGCGGTGCTCAGTAATCTTGTTCTGTGCTGGTTGCGGTGCTCAGTAATCTTGTTCTGTGCTGGTTCCGGTGCTCAGTAAGCTTGCTTTGTGCTGGTTCTGGCGCTTAGTGAGCTTGTTCTATGCTGGTTCCGGTGCTCAGTGCGCTTGTTCTGTGCTGGTTCCGGTGGTCAGTTTGCTTGTTCTGTGCTGGTTCCGGTGGTCAGTGCGCTTGTTCTGTGCTGGTTCCGGTGCTCAGCAAGCTTGTTTTGTGCTGGTTCCGGTGCTCAGCAAGCTTGTTTTGTACTGGTTCCGGTGGTCAGTAAGCTTGTTCTGTGCTGGTTCCGGTGGTCAGTGCGCTTGTTCTGTGCTGGTTCCGGTGGTCAGTGCGCTTGTTCTGTGCTGGTTCCGGTGGTCAGTGCGCTTGTTCTGTGCTGGTTACGGTGGTCAGTGCGCTTGTTCTGTGCTGGTTACGGTGGTCAGTGCGCTTGTTCTGTGCTGGTTACGGTGGTCAGTGAGCTTGTTCTGTGCTGGTTCCGGTGGTCAGTGCGCTTGTTTTGTGCTGGTTCCGGTGCTCAGCAAGCTTGTTCTGTGCTGGTTCCGGTCCTCAGTAAGCTTGTTCTGTGCTGGTTCCGGTCCTCAGTGCGCTTGTTCTGTGCTGGTTCCAGTGCTCAGTGCGCTTGTTTAGTGCTGGTTCCAGTGCTCAGTGCGCTTGTTCTGTGCTGGTTCCGGTGGTCAGTGCGCTTGTTCTGTGCTGGTTCCGGTGGTCAGTGCGCTTGTTCTGTGCTGGTTCCAGTGCTCAGTGCGCTTGTTCTGTGCTGGTTACGGTGGTCAGTGCGCTTGTTCTGTGCTGGTTACGGTGGTCAGTGCGCTTGTTCTGTGCTGGTTACGGTGGTCAGTGCGCTTGTTCTGTGCTGGTTCCAGTACTCAGTAAGCTTGTTCTGTGCTGGTTCCGGTGCTCAGTGCGCTTGTTCTGTGCTGGTTCCGGTGCTTAGTGTGCTTGTTCTGTGCTGGTTCCGGTGGTCAGTGCGCTTGTTCTGTGCTGGTTCCGGTGGTCAGTGCGCTTGTTCTGTGCTGGTTCCGGTGGTCAGTGCGTTTGTTCTGTGCTGGTTACGGTGGTCAGTGCGCTTGTTCTGCGCTGGTTCCGATACTCAGTGAGCTTGTTTAGTGCTGGTTCCGGTACTCCGTGAGCTTGTTTTGTGCTGGTTCCGGGGCTCAGTACGCTTGTGTTGTATGCTAGTTCCAGTTCTCAGTACTGTTGCATAAGAACAGTCTCTCTCGCAGCCGGCGGTTTATCCGGACACGCTGTGACATTTCTGGGACGTTAGTGATCTCCATGCAGGCTGCGGTGAGAATCTTCAGCATTTATCCCCAGGCGAACACACAGAACATTCTGTGCTGCATCACAATTATTCTGGTTGACGTGTTTGCGTTTCAATAGAAGGTTCTCCAGACTGGCTTCAGGCCGTGTCTGACTACAGACTGAGGCTACGGTTCTGTCACAACATCTGCCGATGCTTCTATCCAGGTTCCAGATCTGGTTAACAACCGTGTTTACACGAAACAGGCATCCATGAACATATAATAACCGCAGTACAATCTCCACACACCTGCATGGCTGAACGTGGTGTATCTCGGCTGCCCTTCCCAGACTCCGACAGCAGGGGGCTCCTGTACAGAATGAGTGAAGCAGGCCCCGGGCAGCATGGGTGAAAGTGGATTGTGGATAGTGTAATGCAGGGGTCTCAAACTCAATTTACCTGGGGGCCGCAGGTGGCAAAGTCAGGATGAGGCTGGGCTGCATATGGAATTTCACAATCGCGGCGCATCGCCGCCTCTGCCCGCCCCTCTCACTCTTACTTCACAGAGAGGGGCGGGGAGAGGCAGCGATCCGTGCGGCGATTGACGTCAGGAGGTGCAGAGCTGAAGCTGAAAGCTCTGCCCCTTCCAGGAAATGCCGGCGGATTGCCCTCCGGGCGATTTGGGGGCTCGTTTAGCCCTCGTTTAGCGGCGGATAACTTGGGAGCACTGAAGTGAACTATAAGGAAGCTTTTGCCGGCGAGGGTCACAAAATATTGTATCGAGGGCCGCAAATGGCCCGCGGGCCGCAAGTTTGAGACCCCTGGTGTAATGGCTCTGCCTCTGACACAGGCGACCAGGGTTTGACTCTCTGCTCTGCCTGTTTAGTAAGCCAGCGCCAGCGCCTATTCAGTAGGAGACCTTGGGCAAGACTCCTTAACACTGCTGCTGCCTATAGAGCACACCCTAGTGGCTGCAGCTCTTGTGCTTTGAGTCCGCCAGGAGAAAAGCGCTATATAAATGTTTCTGCGTCTTGTCTTGGGTGTGGTCACAACAGATTGTTGGTAGAGTCAAATATCGGCCCTAAAGGTGTCCATACATGGTACAATCTTACGACTTCTATGTAGTATAAGGGTAAATTAAGTGAATATACAGAAAGGATAATTTAGGCAGTTGCCTTATATAACATCAGTGTTCTCCCCAGGCTCTTTTAGCTGGGTGCTCCTCCCGGCTAGTTTTGGTGAGCCACCCGGCTGTCATCAGCTCATCTCCTCCTCTGCTGTAAGCACAGTTGTGCACAAAAGCACTGGCCCTGCATTCTCTCATCACGCCCCACCCGGCTACTCAGGCAGCAAAAAGTCTAGTACTGGCCCTGCTCATACATAACTAGGCCACAAGCAGGCATCACGGCTCCTCCTACCTCAGTGTCACCATAAACCAGGGCTGTGGAGTCGGAGTTGGAGTCGGGGCAATTTTGGGCACCCGGAGTCGGAGTCGTGGTTCCAGAAACTGAGGAGTCGGAGTCGCATGATTTTTGTACAAAATCCACAGCCCTGTTAAGTATTAGACTAAGGAGTCGGAGTCGAGGAGTCGGAGTCTGAGCAATTTTGAGTACCCGGAGTCGGAGTTGGAGTCGTGGTTTCAGAAATTGAGGAGTCGGAAGATTTTTGTACCGACTCCACAGCCCTGCCATAAACGCCTGCTACAAGCGACACTGGCGCAAGTGTGACGCCACTAGACGTGCCAAATCTCGTGGTACAGTCATGTGGAACTCTTGGTAAAGTCTCAGTCTGACCTGGTCAATCCGTTTCTGGACGGTAACGGCATGCAACATTGCGACAACCAATGTATGCGACAGACCCCTGTCCCCCCAGAAGAGAAAACTCAGCGACTGGGGACATTAGAGTACTTACGGAAGCCTCAATAGGATCCTGAGGCTCCCCTCTCTTTAGGTAAGTATCTCATTTTGTACCCAAGCTTTGGCTCAGGTACACTTTCCTCTCCTGATATACTCTGTGCTGTTTACAATAACGTCACCTATTTACCTTGAACTCAATCGGACAACAATTCAGGTTGGTCTATACATCCGCCTGCTGCTGTCACTTAATCTAACACTTATGAGCTTTGCCAGGTGCAAAGTCTGCTGGAAGTCTGCACACCCGGCTGCCTCATTGCTGCTTATGAGCTGAGCAAACACTGTAAAGTAATCACTCTGACAGCAGATTATCATCTTGCTCTAGATGTAAAAAGTATTCATGCATGTAATGAAAACGATATCAAACCACACAATGATTATCTCGCCAATCAATAACATGCGGCTACAAGCCAGTTCCTCATTGTTCCCGGGCTTTGAGCGATTTACAAATAACACTTTGATAGAATGACAGGTGTATTGCCTAACAGCAGTCCAAGCCAAGTGCCCAGCAAAGAAGCAGGCTACCGCGCAGGATTCATGGACTAACAATCCCCTAAACTGATCACTACAGCATCATAGCAGCTCACAATCTAACCCTACTCACAGCACTCACATCTTCTGCGGAATGTTACAGAGTACATAGCCATGTAACTGACTGTCCTCAGAGGAGCTCACAAACTATTCCTTCCATAGTCTCAGCACTGACATCTTCTGCAGCGCTTTACATGGTACATAGTCATATCACTGACTGTCCGCAGAGGATCTCACAATCTATTCCTTCCATAGTCACAGCACTGACAGAGAAGATCAGCATCTGTGAAGGAGGACGAGAGGTGGATGAGACGGGCAGCAGAGTTCAGGAGGGATTGGCAGGGAGGGGTGGGTGACATCAGAGGAGCGGGAGGAGAGGTGGAGAAGACTGGCAACAGAATTCTGTAGAGATTGGCAGAGAGGGGCAGCATCAGAGGAGCGGGAGGAGAGGTGGAGAAGACTGGAGGCAGACTTCAGTAGGGATTGGCAGAGAGGAGCAGCATCAGAGGAGCGGGAGGAGAGGTGGATGAGGCAGGCAGCAGAGGTCAGTAGGGATTGGCAGAGAGGGGCAGCATCAGAGGAGCGGGAGGAGAGGTGGAGTGAATGGAAAGCAGAGATCAGTAGGGATTGGCAGAGAGGAGCAGCATCAGAGGAGCGGGAGGAGAGGTGGAGAAGACAGGCAGCAGAATTCAGTAGGGATTGGAGAGGTGCCAGTCAGTATTTTGGTACGCTGCAGAGCAGGAGGTTTCAGTAGCTAAAGATCTAATCATAAACAGAACTACCCTAGCATCCTAGTCTGTTTTCCTGGGCGACAGGTGAACTTTTATCTCACAGCAATCTGCTAGTTGCAGCATGCACGGCTGTAGATATCTGCAATGCATTGTATGGGCAGACGGAGGTATTCGCTGCCAAGCTGCTGGGACGAAAGGTCAATAGATGATCTCAGTTATTTGATGTTCTTTAGACTCCATATACAAATATGGGTGGATCTCCACCATTATCACAAACTGAGAACAATCATGAATCATAAATTACTGGTCACTGGGCCGTACCTAAGCTATTTTTGTTTTGTTTTTCATGTTGAAAATGATTGAACGTCTTATTTTCTTTTTTTAAATTTAGATAAATAGGATAACCCATGAACATTACACACATGCCACTGGCAGCCAGCAGGTGGAGCTGTTACCACTGCACGGTCTCTGGTTATCTGTTCATGCACTTGTCCAGCAGATGTTGTTATGAGATCAGATGACTCTGCACTGCAGAACGACACACGCGGGAGGGACGCAGGCCTCACAGCGTCCGGAGGTTTGTATCTTGCAGGAAACATTTCAGCAGTCAGAAGCAAGTACTCTACATGGACAATTTCACAAGGTTTTTCAAACTGGTAATATTGTAACGATACAAATGTACCGCTGCTAACATTTAACCACTTAAAGGGGAACTGAAGAGAGAGGTATATGGAGGCTGCCATGTTTATTTCCTTTTAAGCAATACCAGTTGCCTGGCAGCCCTGCTGATCCTCTCTCTCTAATACTATTAGCCATAGCCCCTGAACAAGCATGCAGCAGATCAGGTGTTTCTGACATTAAAGTCTGATCTGACAAGACTAGCTGCATGCTTGTTTCTGGTGTTATTCAGATACTACTGCAGAGAAATAGACCAGCAGGGCTGCCAGGCAACTGGTATTGATTAAAAGGAAATAAATATGTCAGCCTCCGTATACCTCTTACTTCAGTTCCCCTTTAAGGACCACGGGCTTAAACCCCTCTAATGACCAGGCCATTTTTTACAAAATAGGCCACGGCAGCTTTAAAGGCCTCGCAGCAGGGCCGCACAACTCAGCACACAAGGGAGCTCTCTGTTGGTGGGCTTTGATCGCTCCTGGAGTGTTTTTTTTTTCTTTCTTATAAATATTTGTTTTATTTATGAACCTCCTTGGTGGTAACCCCGTACTACATACGGGGTAGCCGGCGCGGAGGATTACATGGCCCCAAAACGTTTTTTTTTCAATGGTGGCATACGCTTTAGCTAGCGGTTCGCTAGCTAAGCGTATGCACAAAGTTGCTCTGGTCCCCCGCGATCACCCGCAATATCTTGTGGTATACGTACCCCCCAGCGTTCCCACGCCGGCGTAGCCGCCCAATCGGCTCCAGGCTTCGCGATGACGGCGATCGGGATTGTGGCTGACGTCATGACATCATCTCCGATCGTCGCCATAGCAATGCCGGAAGCCGATTGGGAAACTGCGCTTTTCGTGGGATCGTGGCGAGGTGTGGGGGGCATGGGGGGGACCGGAACAACTTTGGGCATACGCTTAGCTAGCGAAAAGCTAGCTAAAGCGTTTAAAAAAAATTTGGGGGGCAAAAAACCTCCTGGCGGACGCAGCCTCAGAAACTGCGTACCGCCAAGGGGGTTATTAAATATGACTTTTTTTGTCATTTTGTGTCCCTCCCTCCCCCATCCAATCAGTGCGATCGGCTGTCATAGGCTTCAGCCTATGACAGCGGATCGCTTTGGTGTCTCCTAGGGGGACAGCCGTGTCACACGGTTGTCCGGACTCCATCATCCAAGCGGAGATGTGTGGTCACCAAGGAGTTAAAGAAGAACAGTACTGAAAATAACGTAATGAACACTTTTTTTTTTACAACACTGTATTTTTTAAAAATTATTTAGTCAGTGTTTGCCCATTGTAAACCCTTTCTTCTCCCTGATTTACATTCTGACATTTATTACTGGTGTTGACCTCTTTACTCTTGTCAGGTGCAGCTCTGCAGAATGTTTATTTACTGAGAGTTCTGAAGCCAAGTACAAATAAGGGCTGGTTTACACTACAAGAGTTTTTCTAAGTGCTTTGTGATTTTAAAAGCTCTTGATAATGTTAACCTATGTGAGTGTTCTCACTGGAGCGATGCGATTTTATAAAAAGCCCCCATAGCACTGCACTAGCAAGAGCTTTTCAAAAATCACTAGCAGCGCTTAAAATGCTCTTGTCGTATGAAACAAACAAACACAGAACATTTATATCGCGCTTTTCTCCTGGTGGACTCAACGTGCCAGAGCTGCAGCCACTAGGACGCGCTCTATAGGCAGTAGCAACGTTAGGGAGACTGGCCCAAGGTCTCCTACTGAATAGGTGCTGGCTTACTGAACAGGCCGAGATTCGAACCCAGGTCTCCCGTGTCAGAGGCAGAGCCCTCAACCACTACACCATCCAGCCACCTGGATAGTATGAACAAGCCCCAATACATGATCTCCCATAATACTCTGGGGTAGGAGAGTTCTGCATAGCTAAACAGCCCAGGCTGTGACATCACTGGGAGGATACATTTTTTGCATACGCATTTTCTTTCTCGTCTCCAGCAATTTTGTATATTGCTTTGATGTTACCTCTGAATAGGGGGAAGCCCTCTCTAAGGCCTTGTTCACATTAAAAATCGCAAACGCTGAGCGATTTTGACAGCGCTTTCAGAGCAATTTGCGCAGCAATGTTTTTTTTTTTACTTCTCGGCGCCAGTCAGGAAGTGAACTCTTTGTCCCGGAAATGAATACAATGTTTTTATTCATTTAAAGCGCTCGGGAAATCGCTTTTTCAAACGCTTAGCGATTTTCCTTTCTACTGAATCGCAAACGCTCAGAAAATGGTGCAGGAGTCGCTTTCCGATTGGATAGAAAGCTCATCGCTTACGGGACAACACTCACATAAGCTAACATTGCACTAGCGCTTTTATGGCGATTTTTAAAAATCACCAGCGCTTAAAAAAAGGAAACAAAATAGCCCCTAATTTGAACAAGGCCTGAGAGTGGGCCGTTTTAGAGCTGGCACTGCCACACTTCATCTGCGAGGCCGCGTGAGGATGATACTCTCCCCCCCCCACCTTCCCCCCCCCACCCCACGATCAAAAGAGTAATTGCCGCCTGTAGCAACCCAGCTTTGTCAGTATATTTCCACCAATACAAGGAGGTTCACAGACAGGAAACTGTCAGGACCATGGTCATGACATCACACTGTGGGAGGGGTTTCCCCACAATATCAGACATAGAGACCCCCCCCTGATGATCTTTTCAAGAAAAGGTAAAGATTTCTCATGGGAAAGGGGATATATGCTACTGATTGGGAGGAAGTACAATCTGGGGTTAAAGGTCCTCTTTAAAGCCCCATCTACACCATGCCATATTGCAGCGATCCGGCGGCTCGATTAGCCGCCGGATCGCCTCTTCCGCGTGCCCACCGCGTCCCCGCTTGCCGCGCGTGCGCCGCATTCGATTCCCCGCTCATGCCCGCTCGTCCCCGCCGGCGCCGCTTATCTTCCGCTCGATTCCCTGCCATTGTCCCCTCGCGGGGAGCGAGCAGGGAATCGGCGGTGCGGAGATCCGTATTGTCGGATCTTATCAATCGAGCCGCATCAGCGGCTCGATTGATAAGGAGCATCGCGGCCGCATCTACTCGTGTAGATGCGGCTTAAAGGTCAACCGAAGTGACATGTGACATGATGAGATAGACATGGGTATGTACAGTGTCTAGCACACAAATAACTCTGCTGTGTTCCTTTTTTTTCTTTCTCTGCCTGAAAAAGTTAAATATCAGGTATGCAAGTTTCTGTCTGGGTCGGGCTGGGTCAGACTATATAGAATAACCTTCACTGATAAGTAATTACAGCCATAAAACACTTTCCTGTCAGTAAATGGCTTCTACAAGCAGGAAAGAGACAAAAGAAGTCAATAATTCATAGATATGAGCTCTGACATACGTCAATGAAGGCGTCGTTGAGCATAGACCATGAAACAGAAAAAATTAAAAACTAAATTTAAATATAAAATAAAACTGTGGGTTATCTAAAAAAAAAAAAAAAATTTAGGAGTAGGTGGACAGATACATTTGTTTTCCTCATCAGTTGATATTTACCTCGGATATCGTTTAAGAACCTACGATAATGCACCACATTGGGCTGTCCCGGTGTCCGATTATCTCCATATCCATATGTTTCAATCCATATGTTTAATGGCAATGGTAGCAGCAGAATATGCAAAAGCAAGCATGATCGCATACATAAATGCATGCAGCGCCGTGCGCTGAAAACCACATGAGTTAATGCGAATGCAGATTGCAGTGTGTAGGAGCGGATAGGCATCAGGCTTGATTCACTATGCGGTGCTAACCTACTTAGCATGTCTAAAGGCGTGCTAACCAGGGTGCTAAGTAGGTTAGCACTGGTTTTCTCAATCAGATTGCGCGCTAAGTACCGCGCGCAAAGTCCTATGTGCGCTAATTCCCATAGGCTTCAATGGGCACTTCGCGCGGAGCGCCCTGCGCAGTGCACGCATAAAGTTTTGCGCGCGAAAAGCTCGTTTAGACGTGCTAATGGGGTTTTCACAGGCGTGCTAACAGTTAGCACCGCTTTGTGAATCAAGCACATCATGTAGAAATCGTTCAGAGCTGTGAGTGGAGGTATGTAAAATGTATAGCGTGTGAGAGGTATTCCTTCTGGCATTGGGGAGAGAATTAAATATTATTGTGTGTTAAAGAGGAACTGTAACGAAAAAACGGCCCCTGGGGGGTACTCACCTCGGGTGGGGAAGCCTCAGGATCCTAATGAGGCTTCCCACGCCGTCCTGCGTCCCTCAGGGGTATCGCTGTAGCCCTCCGTACAGCGGTGACGTAATATTTACCTTTGCAGGCTCCTGCGCAGGCGCTCTGGCTGCTTTCGCTCCGAAGGAGGCGGAAATACCCGATCGCCATCGGGTCCGCTCTACTGCGCAGGCGCAAGTCTCCGGCGCCTGCGCAGTAGAGCGGACCCGACTGAGATCGGGTATTTCCGCCTCCTTCGGAGCGAAAGCAGCCACAGCGCCCCCGCTGGAGCCTGCAAAGGTAAATATTGAATTGAACAGTCGGCACAGTCGCCGGCTGTTCGGAGGGCTGCAGCGAGACCTCCGTGGGACAGAGGACGGCGTGGGAAGCCTCATTAGGATCCTGAGGCTTCCCCCACCCGAGGTGAGTACCCCCCAGGGGATCTTTTTGTTGTTACAGAGTCTCTTTAAATGTATATATTTAATGTGAAGCTATGGAAACTGCAGAATTTTTGCCAAAGGAATTTCCAAACTGGATGTATTAATAATGTAATAGGTGTCAGAAATACCGTATATATTTTTCCTTCCTTTTCAGTTGCGATGATTTCATGCTGTGTAAACTGTGCTGTACGTTATACGGTATAGGGTAGCATATAATAATCCAGGGCGGTGGAGTTGGAGTCGGAGCAATTTTGGGTACCTGGAGTCGAAGTTGGAGTCGGTAGTTTTATAAACTGAGGAGTCGGGTGATTTTTGTACCAAATCCATAGCTCTGGTAAGTATTACACTAAGGAGTCGGAGTTGGAGCTGAAAACTAAGAAATAACAATTTTTTCCATTTTTTTCTTCTTTTTCCTTTTAAAACACTTTTAGAATAAAATAATTCTTTGCAAAAAGTACCCCCCAAAGAAAGCCTACTTGGTGGTGCAAAAAACAAGATATAGATTGTTTCGTTGTGATAAGTAGTAATAAAGTTAGAGGAGAATGAATGGAAGGAGCGCTGACAGGTGAAAATTGCTGTGGTTTTTTCAAGGGGAAAAACTCTTTGAGGTGAAGTGGTTAATGCCTCATTACACAATGTGAACATAAAAAGCACTATTCCTGTATTGCCAAGCACCTTGCGATAACCAGGGCCGAGATCAGCATTGTGTTCACTGAGTACACAGCCGCTGCACAGGAAGTCTGACTCAACATTCCAGCTACACAAATCACTGGTTAAAGATTAGTCCACAAACGCAAATCCTGACAAAAGCTGGCAAGATCTGTCCCCATCCCAGGAAGAACAGCACAGGGCGGCCAGGAGGGGAGGAGCCAAACATGCCAGCACAAAGTAAAGACAGACAAAAGGTAAGCAAAACTCTCAGCAATGGTTAAAGAGGAACTCCAGGCAAAATGACGCATTTGCTTATTTCGTATTTACTTAAATGACGGGTTTGCTTACAATAAATGCTTATTTCTTAAAAAATACATGTATAAATTATTTAGTCAGCGTTCCCTCACCCAGAGTTATATGGTTTGTTTTGAGAATTCCAAAGCCAGTAAAAAAAACCCAAAAATTATAATTACCTGGGGCTTCTTCCAGCACCCTGGTTTCCTCCCAGCCCGCTTGTTTGTGCCGCGCTGCCGCTCAGAGCTCGCCAACTGATCACATTATCCGCCTCCTTGACCGTTACAGTAGATTTTTTTTCGGGGGGGGGGGGGGGGGGGGGAACACACAACAGAGCGGAACAGGAGAAAACCTGTAAGGATACGGTGGTGCTGGATGAAGCGCCAGGTAAGTACAACAGAACTTGTTCCGCCCGTCTCAGGTTTACTTTAACCACTTCAGGTCCTAGTGACCAGGCTCTTTTCTAAAATGTTGTGCTCTGCAGCTTCATAAGCTTGCTGCAGAGCCATACAACGCAGCACACAAGTGAATCTCCCCCTCCCCCCCTTTTCTGCCCACCAACAGAGATTTCTGTTGGTTGGCTCCGAGTGACACGGCTGTCCCCAGTAGAGCGCTGCAGTAGATCGCAGCGCTGTACAAAGTAAATAAACAGTGTCCTAGCGACGATCGCCGCTGGGAGACTGATGACGGAGCGGAGCTCATTCAAGCAGAGATGAGCACGTGATTTCCTGCAAAACCCCACCCCAGGAATTGACACCTTTCGGCGTTAGGCAATCCTGGGGATGCCACCTTCCCGACGCCAATCGGCGTTAGACAGTCGGAAAGGGGTTAAAGAGGAACTGAAACAAAAAAAAAAAAAAACCAGCCCCTGAGGGGTACTTGCCTCAGGAGGGAGGAAGCCTCTAGATGATCCTAATGAGGCTTCCCCCCATCCTCCTAAGCATCAGGGATCCAGCGCTGGCAGCCCCCGGAAAATTAACTGACAAGCTTGTCAGCTGCGGTGCAGGCGCCTGCAATACTTACCTTCCCCGCTCCAGCGCAGGAGCAGCTTTCTGATGGGCCCTGGCGGAAATAGCCCGAGCGTGATCGGATTCGCTACAGCGTGCAGACCTGCTGTTTGGGGGCTGCCAGCGCTGGATCGCTGAGGCTTAGAAGGATGGGGGACAGCGAGAGGCAGCTTGAGATGAGGTTTTACTGCAGAAACGTTAAAAGGGTCATTATTTCTGATATATCTATATATATATATCTATATCTATATATCTTAAAAGACAGGGAGCAGTTTTAAATCTGCAACTGTGACAGGATGATGCAATGTTAAAAACAATAAACAAAAAGCTACGTAACTGAAAATAAAACTATGAGACTCTGTTCTTTGCTACTAACGTTCTATTAATTATCCGTACTACACATACAGTTCATTATATCCTACTTTTTTTTTGCCTCAGATTTGCTTTAATACACTTGAAGAATATTCCTGTGCAGCCGTGGGCGGGTGAGCTGACGCCCGGGCGAGCCGTATCATCCTGTCACATATCCCGGTCGCGGTAATGCGATTAAAGGGCTGCATTGTGGCAACGCGCGGAGGGAAGCTATTCTGTTGTTCTCTCCCATCACTCGCACTGCGAGGCACAGAGGCCGCCACATTGTTCCCAGATAATGGGCAGCTTTGTGGAGAATAAGGCAACATGAGATGGAGGAGGCGAGGGCTGGATAGGTGGGATCCAGGCAAGGAAGCTTATCGACTGGGTCTTTGTATCCAGATACCTCCACTTCACTTTATCAAGATTATGACTCTTAGGCCTCGTTCGCATCCTTAAGGCAGAATGGCGGTGCATTCGGAACGCAATGCGCACGCCATCTCCCATTCACTACAGTCAAGACAAATAATACTTATATTGCACTTTTCTCTTGGCAGACTCCAAGCGACAGAGCTGCAGCCACCAGGGGGCACTCTATAGGCGGTAGCAATGTTAGGAATCTTGCCCAAGGTCTCCTTAACCACTTAATGACAAGCTGACTTATAAAAACGTCCTGCTAGAGGCTCTTTATGGCTCCAGGACGTTTTAATAAGTCAGACAGTGCTGCTGCCGCTGTGCGTGTGCATTTGAAAAACAAAAACAAAGAAAAAATACATCTTTATTTGAAAATACTATATTGTCACCATACTTTGTACTAGGGACATAATTAAAATGTTGTGGTAACCAGGACAAATAGGCAGATACAATGTGTGGGTTTTATGCACCGTAGCAGTGTTTATATTAAAACTATAGGGGATGAAATTGGAGAAATTGTGTATTTTTTCATTTTTTCCTTGTTTTTCCCTTTAAAATGCATAGAAAATAAAGTAATTACTGAAAACCAATATCAACCTCAAAAAGCCCAATTGGTGGTGAAAAAAACAAGATATAGATCATGTCATTGTGATTAGTAGTGATTAAGCTATTGGCAAATGAAAGGGATGGGCACTGAAAGGAGAAAATCGCTCGTCCGTTAGGGTAAAAACCCCTCTGGGGTGAAGTGGTTAAAGAGAATCTGTAACATCAAAATGTCCCCTGGGGGGTACTCACCTCGGGTGGGGGAAGCCTCAGGATCCTAATGAGGCTTCCCACGCCGTCCTCCGTCCCTCAGGGGTCTCGCTGCAGCCCTCCGTGCAGCCGTGACGTAATATTTACCTTCCCGGCTCCTGCGCAGGCGCTCTGACGGCTGTCGGCTCCGAAGTAGGCCGAAATACCCGATCGCCGTCAGGTCTGCTCTACTGCGCAGGCGCAAGTCTCCAGCGCCTGCGCAGTAGAGCGGACCCGACTGAGAACGGATATTTCCGTCTACTTCGGAGCCGAAAGCAGCCACAGCGCCCCCGCTGGAGCCAGGGAAGGTAAATACTGAATTGACAGTCGGGTCTGTCGGCGGCTGTTCGGAGGGCTGCAGCGAGACCCCAGCGGGACAGAGGACGGCGTGGGAAGCCTCATTAGGATCCCGAGGCTTCCCCCACCCGAGGTGAGTAACCCCCAGGGGATATTTTTGATGTTACAGTGTCTCTTTAAGCTACGAACTCACCACCCGACGGGTCCTGCGACGCCCCCTTTGACGACAGTCGGCAGTGATGCCTCTTCCTGTTAGCGGGTTTGCACAACGTCACGCAATGCTACTCGCCGCGAGTGAACGAGACTTCAAGCAATTGCGGTACTTTGCGCAGGAGTCGTCGGGGATCTTAGCAATCGGATGTGCCGTTGTTACTGCAACGCGATACTAAGCGACGTTGCCTATTCATGCGCCTGTACCCACGTCGCAATATCACATGACATGGGTACTTAGCTTTACTGAATAGGTGCTGGCTTACTGAACCAGAAGAGCCGAGATTTGAAAGAGGCAGAGCCCGTAACCGGTACACTATCCAACAGGGAATGGGTCGCGATACAAGACTGCTGGCATCCTCTCTAGAGGACAGCTGTGTCACGTGACTCCGGTTGGGACAATGTTTCGTAAAAAGCTGCCCGTGTGAACAGACTCACAGGGGATCTATTCTCAGCTTTCATGGCTGTTTGTTTTTCTCACAATATTGCCACATTCGGTCCCCCCCCCTTTCTTCCTGTTGCCGCTATGCGCCTGTTTACACTGTACACAATACTTTGCAAGTCTCTGGCTGGTGAAAGTTACATTCCTTTGTTTAAAAAAAGCAGAATCAGAGGACGCGTTCACCTCGGCACCTTCACGAGTCACGGCTGAGCGGGTCAGCCTGGCCGGCCGCCACAGTGCGTTTTGTCAACAAAATCCCATCCCCGACTCGCGCTGACCTAATCAGAGCGGTTATTGTGATGCACAAAGCAGCACGATCTGGAGGGAGGGCGGGGTTTCCAAAACACCTCCACAGAAGCCGGGCAGAGCAGCTCTACCGACTGCTTTTCAGCTGCCTCATCACGTGAGCTGGGACGGTTCAGCAACATTGTTCTGTCATTGTGAAAGAAAAGGACACTGGCGTTTTTTTTCCCTTTTTTTTAGTAAAAGTGTGATTTTCAGGCATAGGCCCCGATTCATCATTGTCTTTGCTATAACTTTTTCCAGTTCGTTAAATTCTCAAATTCGAAGTTTATCGATTTCTAGTTGTATTCATCAAGATTTTTCCGCACTCGGTGTGACTTCAATAAAATATCGATAACCATGCGGTAACCATTCAGTAACATGTCATTTCCATTTAACAGCGGTAATTTAACACAAGGCAATAAGATTCCCGTGGAATTGTGGGTAAAAAGGCAGTCCTCTGAACACCACATAGCAACATTCCGAATAGGGCGTAACACCTGGACCAGGATTCTGAAAGTGGTTGGGACAATCCCACAATTTCGCCAGCTACGGCTTGATAGGAGCCTTTTCTAAAAAAAAAAAAGGTAGTGCAGCTAGCAAATTAGTTAACCCTGGCACTGCCTGTGTTCTCTTACAAGATGATTCAAGAGAAATGCAGATGTCCTGTTATAGCAAATAAATCCATTCTCTTGCAAATTTATATGGTTCTAGACCTCATTCTCGCCCTTCTGCGCCTTTGAATCACTCTCAGCTGATACATAACCACTTCCAATGGCTCCATCTTCTCTGTCAGCAATGATCTGACAGGAATAACCACAGAGCAGTGAAGGAGATCACTAATCCTAAATGTAACACTAAACCACGCCCACTTTCATTAATTGCACTTTCGTCCGCTTTATCGCATCATTACCGAATGATTACCGAATGCTCGCTAACAGCTGTAGATAACTTTGATGAATCCTGAAATCAACTTATCGAGTTCGGGAGTTTTACCGAGCTGTCGGTAATTGATTCGATAAGTCTTGATGAATCGAGGCCCATGGTCTGGGGACACTCTACATTTCACCAACATCAGTGCTTTATTTGTGCTCCACAGACTGCGTACACTCTTTGTAATATGTACACAAAACATAGGTTTCTAACTATAACTTCCAAGATGAGAAATCCTCTCTAATGGGCGCAAACCAACTGTTTATCCCAAACCAGAAATGGTACAGGTGAAACTCGAAAAATGAGAATATCATGCAAAAGTCCATTTATTTCAGTAACTTAAAAGGTGAAACGAATTTATGAAATACTCATTACATGCAAAGCGAGATATGCCAAGCCTTTATTTTTTATAATTTTGATGATTATGGTTAAAGTTTATGAGAACCCCAAAAATCAAAATCTCAGACCATTAGATTATTGTGAAAATGTTCAATATTCTCAGCTCAAAGTGTAAGTTGGCTAATTCATCTCAAAAACGGTTCCTGTTTCATATATTACTGCATTTGCCGCCTTATAAGAAGCACTGGGATTCTTTTCTCCCCAAAAGAGTTCCAGAATTACGCACCGCAGTCATGTAGGGTATTCCCTGCATTGTCTCCCCTTCTGTCTCCTGTATGTCTGTTCCCCCTGGGTCTCCTGCCCCCCTATATAAGTAGTGAAGTGTAGCGTCATCTGTCTTACCTAATCCCTGGGGCCCGCGAGGATCACAGATCCCCTCACTTCCACGCTGCTCCCTCTAGTGAACGGCGTGTGCTGGTGACAGAAGGGAAGAGATCTTTGATCCCTGCGGGCCCAATGGATTAGGTAAGACAGATGACGCTACACTTCACTACCTTTATGGGGGGGCAGGAGACACGGGGGGGGCGGACACACAGGGGACAGAAGGGGGGACACCTAGGGGCAGAAGGGGGTTAGAATGGGGACACAGGAGAAAACCAATTGGGTGAGAACATCTACAAGACGCTCCTGGAACATGGATGCACCAGGTTTAGTTAATATTTTTCCCCTGGTTTTTGCCTTCTAAACCTAGGTTATTCTGGAGCGAAATTGAATTACTGAAATAAATTAACTTTTGCACAATATTCAAATTTTTTGAGTTTCAGCTGTAGAACATGTAAGCCAGTCTTTTAGACAAGACACGACATAGAACATTTATATTACGCTTTTCTCTCCCTGGCCACGCCCCCTACCGCTCCCCCACCTCCCTGCATGCTGTAATTGAGAGAATGAATCCCTCTTTCCAGCATCGTGACCCAGAGGTCACGAAAGTGAAAGTGGCGAGTGTGGCCCACAGGAGTGGTGGGGAGCGGCCTTTTGCTGCGGATAACTGATGCGCTCACATTTCTTCCTTTAATCTTAAACTTTTTTATTTTTAACAGACCAGAAATAAACCTAAAAAACCATCAAAGTTTCCAAATGATCAAGTTGATTCAGTTTCCAGATCTCAAGATAATTAGTTTGTCGTTGACAATCCCTTAACCACCCTGGCGTTCTATTAAGATCGCCAGGGCGGCTGCGGGAGGGTTTTTTTAAATAAAAAAAAAAAACTATTCCATGCAGCCAACTGAAAGTTGGCTGCATGAAAGCCCACTAGAGGGCGCTCCGAAAGCGTAACTCTTAACAAGGAAGGCCGCAGTGAGCGGCCTTCCTTGTTTTGCTTACCTCGTCGCCATAGCGAAGAGCGGAGTGACGTCATGGACGTCAGCCGACGTCCGGACGTCAGCCGCCTCCGATCCAGCCCTTAGTGCTGGACGGAACGGTTTGTTCTGGCTACGCTGGGCTCGGGCGGCTGGGGAGACCTTCTTTCGCCGCTGCTCGCGGCGGATCACCGCAGAGCGGCGGCGATCAGGTAGCACACGCGGCTGGCAAAGTGCCGGCTGCGTGTGCTGCTTTTTATTTGGTCTGAATCGGCCCTGCAGGGCCTGAGCGGCAGCCTCCGGCGGTAATGGACGAGCTGAGCTCATCCATACCGCTAAGGAGGTTAAAGGACTTCCGATACGAAGTAAAAAATCTATTTTTACTTCACAACGGAAGCCCTGTAACAGTAGGGAGACAATGAGAAGAGTTTCTGAGTTCATGCAGGATTATGTACATTTGTATGCAAATTCATGCAGCTTTAAAATAGACCAATCAATTTAACCCCGGGTGTGGGACTAGATTGGTCCATTTTCAAGCTGTACAAATTTGCATACAACTTTACATAATTCTGCATGAACTCTGAAATATTTGCATCTCTGATACCAGCGCACTCCCTCCAGTCAGTGTCCTTCCTTCTTCATCCCTGAATGCAGATGCCCGTTCTCCGTGACCCGTGGCATGTTATGTGATTGCCCCCGTGCGTACGTGCAGCCAGGAGACAGCCGTGTGACCAGGGGGCCTGGAGGATGAGGCCCACTTCCTGCTACACTGTGGCAAATATGCACCGAAAGGACCGCCCACTTCCAGAGAGTCTCCCCCTACATCCTGGATTTCACCTCCACAGAGGAGAGGAAACTCTACATCCTACTGGGGAGGAGGAAACAATCGTGCAAATAGCTGCCTGATATGTCACAGCCTGCCATCAACTGAGAGGAACATGATACCACATGGACTGTATACCCCTTATACCATTCCCCGCCCCTATGGACTACATATCCCAGCCGCCCCTATGGACTACATATACCCCCGTACTGTCCCTTATATCCTCTCCACCCTTATGGACTGTATACCCACCTACACCCTTCCGTTATTCCCACATCTACCCCCTTCCATGCTAATGCTAATCATTTGCTTTGGCAATGCTAAATGTATTTGGTACTGCTCATAAAGCTGTTTTGGATTTGGATAGTGCTCTCTCCAGGGCAAGTCTGGCTGCAAATACCCTTCAGGGGCCTAGGTGGAGCAATATTCATTTTGGAGGGAGGGGGGGGGGGGGGGCGGAGAGACCAGGGGGGGCGGGCTGTCTGCTAGTTCTGGGGCAATACTATCTGTTGGGTAAACAATAAAACAAAGTATCAATAGAACATTTTCTCTAACAATAAATCTATTCAGTACAATTGTATGTGTTCTCTCTATAGTTCCACTGCTTGGCCAGACACAGTTTTGCTATTTGCAGAGAAAAGAAGATGAAGTAGGATAGGAAACCAGACATCCCAGCATGCCGTGGGGCAGCAACAAGCTACACGAAAAGGCTGCAGATAAGGAGTCGAGGCAGTCTTACCTTGCATGTAGGATTCAATCTTGCGGATGAGCTCGTAAGACTTGGAGCGGTCCAGCAAGGTGCGGATGGCGGGAAGGGGGTCCAGGATGATGGTCTCGGGGTGGGCCACAATATATTCCTGAGAAGAGGAAATAAACCTGGGTGAGAACAAACCACATGGACAAAATTTTTTATTATTCTTTATTTATTTAGGGAAGAGGACCTGTCCCATCAGGCTTACAATCTAAGAGGTGATGGAACACAGGCTACAGTAGGAGGGAAGATGACCTGTCCCATCAGGCTTACAATATAAGAGGTGGGGGAACACAGACTACAGTAGGAGGGAAGATGACCTGTCCCATCAGGCTTACAATCTAAGAGGTGGAGGAACACAGGATACAGCAGGAGGGAAGAGGACCTGTCCCATCAGGCTTACAATCTAAGAGGTGGGGGAACACAGGATACAGTAGGAGGGAAGAGGACCTGTCCTATCAGGCTTACAATCTAAGAGGTGATGGAACACAGGCTACAGTAGGAGGGAAGATGACCTGTCCCATCAGGCTTACAATCTAAGAGGTGGGGGAACACAGGATACAGTAGGAGGGAAGAGGACCTGTCCTATCAGGCTTACAATCTAAGAGGTGATGGAACACAGGCTACAGTAGGAGGGAAGATGACCTGTCCCATCAGGCTTACAATCTAAGAGGTGGGGGAACACAGGATACAGTAGGAGGGAAGAGGACCTGTCCTATCAGGCTTACAATCTAAGAGGTGATGGAACACAGGCTACAGTAGGAGGGAAGATGACCTGTCCCATCAGGCTTACAATCTAAGAGGTGGGGGAACACAGGATACAGTAGGAGGGAAGAGGACCTGTCCTATCAGGCTTACAATCTAAGAGGTGATGGAACACAGGCTACAGTAGGAGGGAAGAGGACCTGTCCCATCAGGCTTACAATCTAAGAGGTGATGGAACACAGGCTACAGTAGGAGGGAAGATGACCTGTCCCATCAGGCTTACAATCTAAGAGGTGGGGGAACACAGGATACAGTAGGAGGGAAGAGGACCTGTCCTATCAGGCTTACAATCTAAGAGGTGAGGGAACACAGGATACGGTAGGAGGGAAGAGGACCTGTCCCATCAGGCTTACATTCTAAGAGGTGGAGGAACACAGGATACAGCAGGAGGGAAGAGGACCTGTCCCATCAGGCTTACAATCTAAGAGGTGAGGGAACACAGGATACAGTAGGAGGGAAAATGACCTGTCCCATCAGGCTTACATTCTAAAGCCCAATCTACACGATACGATTCTTTGTACGATTCGATTACGATTCTATTTATGATCCGATTAAATCCATCATGTCCGATCGGGATTCGATTCAATTCGATTTGCCATTGCAAAACAATGACAAATCGAATTGAATCGAATCCTGATCGGACATGTCTGATTTAATCAGATCGTAAATAGAATCGTAATCGAATCGTACAAAGAATCGTATCGTGTAGATGGGGCTTAAGAGGTGAGGAACACAGGATACAGTAGGAGGGAAGAGGACCTGTCACATCAGGCTTACAATCTAAGAGGTGAGGGAACACAGGATACAGTAGGAGGGAAGAGGACCTGTCCCATCAGGCTTACAATCTAAGAGGTGAGGGAACACAGGATACAGTAGGAGGGGAGAGGACCTGTCCCATCAGGCTTACAATCTAAGAGGTGGAGGAACACAGGATACAGTAGGAGGGAAGAGGACCTGTCCCATCAGGCTTACAATATAAGAGGTGGGGGAACACAGGATAAAGTAGGAGGGAAGAGGACTTGACCCATACGGCTTACAATCTGAGGGGTGAGGGAACACAGGATACAGTAGAAGGGAAGAGGACCTGTCTCATCAGGCTTACAATCTAAGAGGTGAAGGAACACAGGATACAGTAGGAGGGAAGAGGACCTGTCCCATCAGGCTTACAATCTAGGAGGTGAGGGAACACAGGATACAGTAGGAGGGGAGAGGACCTGTCCCATCAGGCTTACAATCTAAGAGGTGGAGGAACACAGGATACAGTAGGAGGGGAGAGGACCTGTCCCATCAGGCTTACAATATAAGAGGTGGGGATCATAGGCTAGAGTAGGAGGGAAGAGGACCTGTCCCATCAGGCTTACATTTTAGGAGGTGGGGGACACAGGATACAGTAGGAGGGAAGAGGACCTGTCCCATCAGGCTTACAATATAAGAGATGGGGAATACAGGATACAGTAGGAGGGAAGAGGACCTGTCCCATCAGGCTTACAATCTAAGAGGTGAGGGAACACAGGATACAGTAGGAGGGAAGAGGACCTGTCCCATCAGGCTTACAATCTAAGAGGTGGGGGAACACAGGATACAGTAGGAGGGAAGAGGACCTGTCCCATCAGGCTTACAATCTAAGAGGTGGGGGAACACAGGATACAGTAGGAGGGGAGAGGACCTGTCCCATCAGGCTTACAATCTAAGAGGTGGGGGATCACAGGATACAGTAGGAGGGGAAGAGGACCTGTCCCATCAGGCTTACAATATAAGAGGTGGGGATCATAGGCTAGAGTAGGAGGGAAGAGGACCTGTCCCATCAGGCTTACATTTTAGGAGGTGGGGACACAGAATACAGTAGGAGGGAAGAGGACCTGTCACATCAGGCTTACAATATAAGAGATGGGGAATACAGGATACAGTAGGAGGGAAGAGGACCTGTCCCATCAGGTTTACAATCTAAGAGGTGAGGAACACAGGATACAGTAGGACGGAAGAGGACCTGTCCCATCAGGCTTACAATCTAAGAGGTGAGGAACACAGGATACAGCAGGAGGGAAGAGGACCTGTACCATCAGGCTTACAATATAAGAGGTGAGGAACACAGGATAGAGCAGGAGGGGAAGAGGACCTGTCCCATCAGCCATACAATCTAAGGGGTGGTTAACACAGGATACAGTAGAAGGAGAAGAAAACCTGTCCTGTTAGTCTTACAATCTAAGAGAGTAATAAGCTCGCCTGTGGATGATACCTTATTACTATTCATGACCAGCAGGTGTGCACAAACTGGAATTTCTGATCCATTATTTTTGAAAGAATTTGAAAGTGTCCATCTAGAATGGCAAGTGATCCTTCTGCTGCTTGTGTGCTGCCTAACCTCCATTCTGCTAGGGACGGAAGTGCTCTTGTACTGAGATCTTTACTCCGAGAGAGGTGCTCTTTAAATGTATTTCATCAGTTGCCAAGTTAGTGGCTCTCTATACAAGTGCCAGCTAGTGAGACTCCGCAGCACCCAGTGATGGCATCAGAGGCATCGGTAGCAGAAGATGCTTATTATTGTCTGTTATTAGTTACTATTTGTTGCCTGTAGCTACATAGTCTTGTGTTGGTCTCCGGATACAAATCTCTGCTATGAGTCATCTGTGTAAAGTCTCGAGCAAGCTACCACAATCAAACTCTTCTGTGTGGGTCACAGGGGGAGATTTATCAATGCATTACCGACAGTTTGTTCTTCTTAATCTGTTCTAACAAGCAGGGAAAACAGTTCTGCATGAGAATAAGAACCTCCTAGGTAATAGTGGCAGTTTAGCATGAATTTCTAGAGCTGCACTACAGTTAAGAAAAGTGCAAATCCATCCCTAGACTGTCGCAGATTAAGAAGTGCTTAATAGCAGTTCTACAGATAGTGCAGAGTGCAGGCTAGACATGATTTGTGAGGCGCTCCTCTCCCCTGCTGAATTCCTCCTCAGAGCATGCCAGTATCAATGCAGCAGATGTATTGGTTACCTCAGCAACAGCGATTCCCATCACACACTGCACAGTCTGAGAGACCTTCCTAGCTCCTCCTATTTTACAACAGCTTTGAAGGAATCTTCACTATCTAATGATTTCTTAGGATGCCTGAGACAGTTCTGCACGGATTTCTAAAAATCTACCAATATTTTGTCTCAGACACTGTAAATAAATGTCCCCTCTGTTTCCACCTAATATGAAGTGCAAGACCTGGAAACTGAAGTTCGGTGATGTCTCCACCAGAGCTTCAGAGGAACCAGAAGTGAGAGGGTTTTGGAGGCCACCAGGGCCGGATTTACAACTCAGAGGCCCATAGGCACAGGCGTTCTTGTACCGTTAACTCCACCCCTGAATACAGGCCACACCCCCAAGTAAACATCCTGAACTCTAATCCCTTCCTTATGTCACTCACTGTCCTTAGAATCTTACACTCTAATCCCTGTCTTACATCATCCTTAGTGACACGAGGACAAGGATTAGGGTGTAAGTGCCTGAGGTCAGTGATAGGAGGCCGGGATTTGACTGTAAGCTCCTGAGGTTAGTGATCTGAGGAGGAGGGGATGCCTCTTCCACATAAGGTGCCTATAGGCATGTGCCTACACTGCCTTATGGAAAATCCGGCCTTGGAGGCCCCCATATTTATTTCCTTTTAAACAATACCAGTTGCCTGGCAGCCCCGCTGATCTTTCATGCGTCAGTAGTGTCTGAATCACACACCAGAAACAAGTATGTAGCTAATCCAGTCAGACTTCAAGCAGATCTGAACTCAGAACTTCCTCTCTGCTCTAAAAGATAAGCAACAGCATTATAACCTTTATAGAAAAAAACATTAAGAGCTTAACCACTTCAGGATTCTGGGTACGCATAAGTACGCCCCTGAATCCTGAAGCGGTTTCCATGGAAACAGTCGCTCGTATGAGCGGCCTTTCCATGTCAGTTCACGGGGGGGTGTCTCCATGCACACCCTGCGAGCCTCCGATCGCAGCTCGCAGGGTAAATGTAAACACACGCGGAAGATCTTCCCCGCTGTTTACATACATACGGCGCTGCTGCGCAGCAGCGCCGTAGAGGAGATCAGCGATTCCCGGCCTCTGATTGGCCAGGGATCGCGGGCATCTGATAGGCTGAAGCCTATCTGAGGCGGCGCAGGACGGATTTCCGTCCTGCGCAGCCCATAATGAAGAGGGGAGGGAAGGAGGCAGAGGGAGGAATAGCGCTGCGGAGGGGGGCTTTGAGGAGCCCTCCCCCCGCTAGGCACAGCAGCGCGGCGGCGATCAGACCCCCCCCAGCAGGACATCCCCCTAGTGGGGAAAAAAGGGGGGGGGGGGGGAAGTCTGATCGCCCTGCCTGCTATCTGATCTGTGCTGCGGGCTGAAGAGCCCCCGCAGCACAGATCATCCAAACCACCCGAAACCCGGAAGTGGTTAAAGAACGGCTTCAGAGATGCTGCAGTGTAGTTACTTCCTGGTTTGCTGGGAGCACAGAAAGGGTTAACACGGGAGACAGCTGGGAGCTCAAATTACACTAGCTCATTATTTTCTGAGAAGAGAGAATTAGACAGGCTGTTTTCTATAAACACACACAGGGTGGACTTCTCTGCAGCACTTTACAAAGTACAAAGTACATAGTCATGTCACTGACTGTCCTCAGAGGAGCTCACAATCTAATCCCTACCATAGTCTAATGTCATACCATATTAATATTATGTATTTATATAGCACTGACATCTTCTGCAGCACTTTACAGAGTGCATAGTCATGTCACTTACTGTCCTCAGAGGAGCTTGCAATCTAATCCTACCATAGTCATAATGTAATGTCCTACCATACTATTATAAATGTATTTATATAGCACTGACACCTTCTGCAGCACTTTACAGAGTACATAGTCATGTCACTGACTGTCCTCAGAGGAGCTCACAATCTAATCCCTACCATAGTCATAGTCAAATGTCCTACCATATTATAATTATTCTGTATTTTTATAGCACTGACATCTTACGCAGCACTGTACATATACTGAGTAATGAGTGAAGCTGGGTGTCCCCTCTGCTCAGGCAGGCAGCAGACAGGCTGGTGTCTGCAATGCTGTACACAGTGTATATAGTGAGTGCTGTATGAAGCTGGGTGTCCCCTCTCCTCAGGCAGGCAGCAGACAGGACGGTGTCTGCAGTACTGTACACAGTGTATACAGTGAGTGATGTATGAAGCTGGATGTCCCCTCTGCTCAGGCAGGCAGCAGACAGGCCAATGTCTGCAGTGATGTACACAGTGTATATAGTGAGTGATGTGTGGAGCTGGGTGTCCCCTCTGCTCAGGCAGGCAGCAGAGGCTGGTGTCTGCAGTGCTGTACACAGTGTTTATAGTGAGTGATGTATGGAGCTGGGTGACCCCTCTGCTCAAGCAGGCAGCAGACAGGCTGGTGTCTGCAGTGCAGTACACAGCGTATATAGTGAGTGATATATAATGCTGGGTGTCCCCTCTGCTCAGGCAGGCAGCAGACAGGCCGGTGTCTGCAGCGCAGTACACAGTGTATATAGTGAGTGATGTATGAAGCTGGGTGTCCCCTCTGCTCAGACAGGCAGCAGACAAGCCGGTGTCTGCAGTACTGTACACAGTGTATACAGTGAGTGATGTATGAAGCTGGGTGTCCCCTCTGCTCAGGCAGGCAGCAGACAGGCCGGTGTCTGCAGCGCAGTACACAGTGTATATAGTGAGTGATGTATGGAGCTGGGTGTCCCCTCTGCTCAGGCAGGCAGCAGAGGCTGGTGTCTGCAGTGCTGTACACAGTGTTTATAGTGAGTGATGTATGGAGCTGGGTGACCCCTCTGCTCAAGCAGGCAGCAGACAGGCTGGTGTCTGCAGTGCTGTATATTGTGAGTGATTTATGGAGCTGGGTGTCCCCTCTGCTCAGGCAGGCAGGCAGACAGGCCGGTGTCTGCAGCGCTGTACACAGTGTATATAGTGAGTGCTGTATGAAGCTGGGTGTACCCTCTGCTCAGGCAGGCAGCAGACAGGCCGGTGTCTGCAGTGCTGTACACAGTGTATACAGTGAGTGATGTATGAAGCTGGGTGACCCCTCTGCTCAGGCAGGCAGCAGACAGGCCGGTGTCTGCAGCGCTGTACACAGTGTATATAGTGAGTGCTGTATGAAGCTGGGTGTCCCCTCTCCTCAGGCAGGCAGCAGACAGGCCGGTGTCTGCAGCGCAGTACACAGTGTATATAGTGAGTGATGTATGAAGTTGGGTGTCCCCTCTGCTCAGGCAGGCAGCAGACAGGTCGGTGTCTGCAGTACTGTACACAGTGTATACAGTGAGTGATGTATGAAGCTGGGTGACCCCTCTGCTCAGGCAGGCAGCAGACAGGCCGATGTCTGCAGTGCTGTACACAGTGAGTGATGTATGAAGCTGGGTGTCCCCTCTGCTCAGGCAGGCAGCAGACAGGCCGGTGTCTGCAGTGCTGTATATAGTGAGTGATGTATGAAGCTGGGTGTCCCCTCTGCTCAGGCAGGCAGCAGACAGGCCGGTGTCTGCAGTGCTGTATATAGTGAGTGATGTATGAAGCTGGGTGTCCCCTCTGCTCAGGCAGGCAGGCAGCAGACAGGCCGGTGTCTGCAGTGCTGTATATAGTGAGTGATGTATGAAGCAGGGTGTCCCCTCTGCTCAGGCAGGCAGCAGACAGGCCGGTGTCTGCAGTGCTGTATATAGTGAGTGATCTATGAAGCTGGGTGTCCCCTCTGCTCAGGCAGGCAGCAGACAGGCCGGTGTCTGCAGTGCTGTATATAGCGAGTGATGTATGAAGCTGGGTGTCCCCTCTGCTCAGGCAGGCAGCAGACAGGCCGGTGTCTGCAGTGCTGTATATAGTGAGTGATGTATGAAGCTGGGTGTCCCCTCTGCTCAGGCAGGCAGCAGACAGGCCGGTGTCTGCAGTGCTGTATATAGTGAGTGATGTATGAAGCTGGGTGTCCCCTCTGCTCAGGCAGGCAGCAGACAGGTCGGTGTCTGCAGTGCTGTATATAGTGAGTGATGTATGAAGCTGGGTGTCCCCTCTGCTCAGGCAGGCAGCAGACAGGCTGGAGTAGCAGCCGCAGGTGAAGTCTTTACACTCGGCTGTAATACATTAAATATTAATCCAGGCTGGAGAATGTGGGTCAGGGGCAGAGCAGCGGCTGATCTGGAAGAGAAGGACTTTGGAAGTACGAGTTCTGGATTCGCAATGCAAGAACGCTGGTTAAACGGTCACCAGGCTGACTGTGTTCAGGTCTAACCCAGGACAAGATTTTCCTTTCTAGCGGTAATATCTCTCCGTGCATAAAAAGCAGAGCTTCTTTTATTCATTTTATTTTATTAACTTTAAAAGCAGCAGTTCACCTCCCTGGAGTGGACCTGAACTCAGAACTTCCCTTCTGTTCTAAAAGATAAGGAACAGCATAATAACCTTTAAAGAAAAACATTTGTTAGAGGTGATACAAATCCTGCAATTAATCTGCAGTGTGTCTACGTCCTGCTCTCATGGAAGCAGACATAGGGTTAACATCCTGCATCTACAAATTAGCTTCTCTGCTGTGGCAGCCATCTGATGAGAGATCAAATTACACTTGTGATTAGTCACATATGAGGGGGAATTATACAGGCTAAACTCTCTAAATACAGACTAACCAGCAAGCTCATGGTGACCCAGAACCCATTGGAGTGTGTAAGAAACTACAATGGTCCTAAAAGCCCCCTTACTAAAATGCTAAGAAAAACAAAAGTTTGCTTTCTTAAAACAGAAAGAATTTGCGACAATTCAGCTTGGAGTGAGCTTGAGATGTCTCCCAGAGCAACACTGCTGAATATATGCAAATTAACCATTGTTACCCTTAGAAGCTAAACACACCTCCAGAATTGCTGGAATGCAATGATGTGTCAGCTTGTTAATTTGTACAGAGCCATAACAATCCAACATGCATACAGACTGTTTTGGATTGTTTGATCCTCATCAGTGCATGGCATGGATTAATTTGGCTCTATGGAGTAGGGCTTGTAACACCGAGAGGAACAGACTAACCAGCAAGCTCATGGTGACCCAGAACTCATTGGAGTGTGTAAGGACCATTGTAACCCCTCACACACTCCAATGAGTTCTGGGTCACCATGAGCTTGCTGGTTAGTCTGTGCCTCTCGGTGTTACAAGCCCTACTGCATAGAGCCAAATTAATCCATGCCATGCACTGATAAGGATCAAGCAATCCGAAACAGTCTGTATGCATGTTGGATTATTATGGCTCTGTACAAATTAACAAGCTGACACATCATTGCATTCCAGCGGTTCTGGAGGTGTGTTTAGCTTCTAAAGGTAACAATGGTTAATTTGCATATATTCAGCAGTGATGCATTGTAGGAGACATCTCAAGCTCACTCCAACCTGATTTGTCGCAAATTCTATCTGTTTTAAGAAAGCAAACTTTTGTTTTTCTCTCTAAATACATACAGGGTGCATTCCTCTGTGTTTTCCTTCTGCCCTGTGCAAGGGTTCAGGTCCACTTTAAATTGTAGTAAAAATAAATAGGAGACTTTAAGGTGCCCATACATTGCTTGATTTGCGCACACAGTGTACATGAACAGGTGCAGGTCATAGAAAAAATGCCAAAGGGCAATCTGTAATAAATTGTAGAGCAAGCAATCAAAGCCGCGCTAGCGCACTATCCCTAGCGCGGATTCCGCAATGATTGCTTGCTCTACAATTTATCACGAATTGTGGTTTGGCATTTTTTCTATGATATGCACCCGATGTTCATGTACACTGTGTGCCTCTGAGGAAGCGGCTTTTGGCAGTGAAACACTTGTCAGGCAGTCTTTTTGTGAATTAGATTTCTAAATTATGCCTACACCTTGTATCTGCAATCCGGAAGATTTGTGACTTGAATCATTCTCTTTGCCTAGACTTTTGCATCCTTGATTCAGTGGGCAGCTTCTGGCCGCATCCGAAGAGGTGATAACATTCTCTTTTGTTTACATTCCTTTGTCAGATACATTTAGTAAACAAAATGCCCAGTTTACACAATGGAATTTTCCATCAGATTGACAGGTGAAGCGATGATTTTGGACAGGTCCGATCTGACTTCCAATCGTTTTTCTAATCAATTTTCCAAGTCCTCTTATACAAAATCAATCAGAAAAATGATCGAAAATCAGATCGGACCTGTCGGAAATAATCGATTCGATGGTCAATCTGATAGAAAATTGCATTGTGTATACCAGGCATTAGCAAACTGCCAAAACTGAGCTGTACTGAGCTGACAAGCACAAAGAGCTAAGAAGTGACCACTAGCTAGATTTTAACATATAAATACAGCAGCTATGCATTAAAATACAACAGCAGCTTTCACAGCAGATACACTGCACTTTGGGAATTTGTGAACAGACAATACTACTTGCGCACAAAAGCAAATAGGATAACTGCATGGGTAACAAAAAGTAGGAAAAAATTTTGTTTGAATGTTGTGTCAGAGTTTATCCTACTTTAAGTAATAATATACGCTGGGTCATGGAGGAGAGGGACCCCTGCGAGGATCAAGACTGGACTGCACAGAGGCACGGACACATGGAGCGTCGGCCGGAACAGGTGAGCTGCTAAACTGAAGAGGCCACTCGGACCACAACAAAAGTTGGGATTTAGACCTGGGAAAGCCCTAAATGGGGCAAACTTGGCAGCCCCTAATACTTCTTTGAGAGGGTGCCAATCAGCGGGCCCCGTTTTACCCAGAACCAGCCCTGCTACAGAACGCCGATCGCCCAGCAATGTTTGCACCTCACGTTTATAACCGAATATCGGGGACCGGCATACCTCCCAACTTGTTGAGATCAGAAAGAGGGACACGTAAGCCACACCCCTGTCACTCATCTAACCACGCCCCTGACACCCCCAATCAAGCACACTATAAAGATTTCATAAGAAAATTATGATGTTTCATAATTCAAACCACACTGGTGCTTTCTATCCTGGTTCATTTTCCTTCATATTAACAATTGAACAATATTTAACAATAAAAAATATATCAATTTAAAGGTTGGGAATAAAGTTTAGAGTCAATCAAACGCATTATTCAGCAAAGAAATACATATATTCACATAGAAAGACGGACAAAGTCCTGAAAGAGGGACAAATGAGGAAGAAAGAGGGACAGGGCTGCCAAAGAGGGACTGTCCCTCCGAAAGATGGACAGTTGTGAGCTATGGGGACCGGTTCCCTTTATTAGAAACTTGTCAACAAGACCTCAGAAGCTGTCCTTGCTGGCAGTATATTAGGGTTCCCTTTAGAACAGTTTCTATAACGGACGCGGTACAAACCTGCACACAATCCACATCGCAGTCACAGCAACTATTTCCCAACAGACCATTGCCTGTTTTGCATCAGCGAGTGACAAGGGATTAAACGGCTGCAGAAAAAGGGACTAATGATTAATGAACAAAGGAATCGTCAGGAAAAACTCAGATCTGCTCACGTCTTGTTGTTCTAAGAGGGGAAAATATCCTCACTGGCTCACCGGATGCAGTTATAACAGAGCAGAACAAAAAGTATACTCACCTTCTCCAGGGAGCCTCCCCAGTCTGAAAGCTGTTAATAATTTAGGCGTACAAAACCACAAAAAGGCGCATCAGGGCTACAAAATAAAGTCTACAAAGGCAGCCAGAGTTTCTGTGTTCTCTATTCACAAAGTTGATCACTACATATATACAGTACAACTCAACGGACAAAACGAAACCAGTTGGGCGGAGCAGAGATAACTGAAGAAGGTTCTGTTTATTGAGATGTTTTACAACACGCTGACTTTATGTAGGGTCCATGAGCTGTATTGGCCTCATTGTAAGTTCTTGTGTGAAGTTTTGTGACATGGATTAAAAGCGTGTTGTTAAATAAACGGTTTACGCTTAGAAGAGTTTCTCTGTTTTGCACACACTTTGCAACTATTGCACTTCTGCAACTGACTGATATTAGGAGATCCTGTGGAGTCTGGAAGGATTTGATTACTGGGACATGAATCTGGAAAGGGATAATGGTTACAGGAAACCTGAGATGAGGCCACAGCAAAAAAAAAAAAAAAAAAAACATACCTGATGCTTCCTCCAGCCCTGAACTCCTCTGTGTTCCCCAATCCCCACCACAGGCTTCTGCTGGAACCACTTCTGCTGCCACCCATTACCTCTGCATCAGAGGGAGCGAATCAGAAAGCAGATGCAGAGATTGTGAGTGTGGTCAGTGGTGAGTCATAGGTCACACACAGGTCAGGGCAGAAGGGGGCAGAGAGCTATCAGCGCTGGAGCAGGTGTGGAGAAGGTGAGTAAAGCTTTCCCTCTACAGGCTGATTTTATTTTAACCCAGAGTTCCACCACAAAACTACAACATAAACCATGACAAGCAGACCTGTTTTAACTACACAGTTACTATTTGCATGTAAATGCCACAGCTATAACAGAAGATCAGGCATCACCTGTGCTTCCTTCACTTTAGGTACCCAAACAATTTACCATAGAGATGCATTAAGATAAGTCATCGCCTTATCAGCAAACCTGAAGCGAAAAAAAAACTCAGGATATAATGAATTGTAGGTGTAGTACAGATAATGATCAGAACATTAGTAGCAAAGAAAATAGTCTTATATTATTTTTAGTTATATAGCTTTTTTTATAACATTGGATCATACTATTACAGTTGCAATTTTAAAAGCACACTCTTTTAAACTATAAAGCAAAGCATGAATAACGACCTTTGAACTTTCCTGCAGTAAAGCCTTATCTCAAGTTGTCTCTCACTGTTTCCCTGCTGTTTAAGTGCTCCAGAAAACAGGACTGTTTTGGACCCAGTGGGTGAAATAGCTCAGATAAGCGATTTTGCAGATAACTGAAGGTTTTTTGTTTTTTTTTAACTCTTATTGGAAAACAATATGACTCTTTTCTTTGATACTAATGTTCTATTTCTTAGCTGTTCTACACATACAACTCACCCTGTTTGTTTTCACTTCAGGTTTGCTTTAAAGGATAGGTCCAGGCAAATAACAAAAATCCACTTACCTGGAGGCAGCCCCAGGTAAGTGGATTTTTGTTTTTTTTATTTGCCTGGACCTATCCTTTAAAGGACACCCGAGGTGACATGTGACATGATAAGATAGACATGGGTATGTACAGTGCCGAGTACACAAATAACTAGGCTGTGTTCCTTTTTTTCTTTCTCTGCCTGAAAGAGTTAAACATCAGGTATGCAAGTGACAGTTTCTCTCCGGGTCAGGACCAGGTCGGACTGGGTCAGACTATGGCATAACTGTCACTGATAAGGAATTACAGCTATAAAACACTTTCCTGTCAGTAAATGGCTTCTGAAAGCAGAAAAGAGACAAAAAGGGTATATTGTCATTGAGGTGTCATTGAACAGAGACAATGGCTATCATTCATAAAGCATTCCCACATGCAGAAATGCTAAAAACTGCTGACTTTACCGACCACTTAGCAAAATCTCCATTCATAAAGGCTGTTTCCGCATGAAAAGCCGACATTCCCAAGCAGAGCGATAAATTACCGCCATGTGCGGTGATTATCTTAACTAATGTTACTAAATTTCATAAAGATTAGAGCAAGCGGTATGCGGAGGGGGATTACCACTCCCTTGGAAGTAGCGATAAGCATGCGGATTACAGCTAAGTCAATGGAGACAGACCTCCCAAGCAGCAGCGAGAGCAGCGCACGGAGGGACAGCTTCTCCTGTTACACCAGCCTCCCGCCAGCCTAGAGCTAGCCTAGTTCGGGAAATCACCGCACTGCAATCGCAACTGTCAACATTTTTAAGAATGAGTACACAGAAGTCTAAAATACCGAATACGGTATTTTCCAGCATGGATTTTTTTACCGACCACACTTTTATGAATGATATGAAACCGTAAAGTCTTAAAAACTAGATATAAATATAAAAGAAAAAAGTGCTATAGCTAAAAAAGTCCTTTTTTAGGAGAAGGAGGATAGATACAGTTGCTTTTCTCAACAGTTTTTTTTTCACCTCGGATGTCCTTTAATTCCATGTTGGCACCTAGACCAAACTTTTGAAGACTTGTTGATAGCACTAACTTTTCTAGCTATGTCACATCTTTCTCCTCAGTGCAACTTTTTTCAGTATGAAGAACTTTGTCATTGAGTAACATTACTTTTCAATGAAACTTTAACCCTACGTTCAAACGATGTGTTGCCCCTAGATGGCCTCGAAGTCGGTCATTTAAGGCCTGGCGTAATAAGAGTTTAGTTTAAGAGTTTGAATGGATTTTATTGTTCATGTCCTATTTTGCAGCATTCCAGCTGGCGTGTGAAAATGTATTGAAAACAACAGAGCGCGAACTGGTAGACGGTAATACAGGTTAAACGCTGCGTAATCGCGATCGTTGGGCTTGCTCATACATGCGGCAAATAAATATAAATGTGGAAATATGTACAAGCCGCAGCATGAGCCGCGATCGCTAATGCAATGCAGATGCAGCCGTCACATCTGTCATTACATCGATTTCCTAGAACGCTGCTGTACGCAATCCCTGAGGCATCTTCTGAAGCACAACTCCTCGCAGCAGTTTTTAAAGCGGGATTGTCACCATAAAAATAAAATTTCAACAGCAACCGGTCTGAGTGTATTAAGTGATAAAGATGCTAATCCTGCATTCAAAACTTTTTCTGCTGTTATGGTTTGGAGTTATTACATACCTTAGCAGCACAGGCCCTTTAGTAGTCATTGCCAAACAGTTGCATGCTGGGGGTTCTTTTTATCTAGAATATATTCATCCTCTTCCCTTTATTTCCCTGCCTAGCTGAAACCTGATCCTCTGCTCACTTGCGTTTACAAGCAAGGCTAAAGCTACATACACACGAGGCACGGATGTCTGCAGTTGCATGGAGACAAGCAACAGTTAAGTCTCCAGCAACGACAGTTGTATACAAGCGACGATTGTATACACGCGGCAAAAACATGTCTGCAACATAGCGGAAACTGTTGCTCAGCAACTTCTGTCGCAGGTTCAATGAACTGTCGGACTCACAAGAGTTGCTAGAGACTAGCATACACACGACCGCACCGACTTCCGACTAGCGACGGTTCCTGCAACAGCTGTTGCCGGCGATTGGCCAAGTCAATCGCCTGGCAACAGCTCTGATTAGCAACAGTTCCTTGCGGGCACCTCATACACACGGAGTACCTGTTGCCGCAACATGCACGCGTCATGTGTTTCCAGCAACAGTTGCAGCCCGTGTGTATGGGCCTTGAGGTGACTCAGCGATTGGAGGAGAAAAGGAAAAAAAAAGTTAAGGGCAGAAATGACATAAGACATGGTTCCCACCAGGAACAGAATTCTCTTAATTTACTGTATAAAATTAACTGAAAGCAAAACGTGGACAGTACAATACATGTGTTATATAAGTAGATCAAGTATTTATCTACTTATATATGTGTTTTTTTCCCTGGCATAGTATGGCTGATCCTACTGCTTTGACTATTATATAAAAATATCATCTTTGTCAATAAAGTTAGGGCCGGTGTTCACTTGCTTGTTCTCCCTGGTCTGGTAAGCGGGTTCCTCCCCCAGGGACAGATATAAACTGCAGAGGGGCATCAGATCAGCGGAGAGGGTCACCAGGGAATCCCCCCCCCCCCTTGACCTTCTATTCACCTCCAGACTGGGCTCCAGAGCGTTGTGGTTCACCAACGATCCCTCTCACCCAGGCCACAGCTATTCAGTAGACTCCCACCAGGCCATAGGTTTTTGGCCATCGCCACCAAGCCCTCAAGGCACAGGAACTATTTTTTTCCCCCCCTCCACTGTCAACATCTTGAGCTCTCTCCACGCCCTCCCCCATCCACAGCCCCCCTTTAAATAGGAACTCCAGTGAAAATATTATAATAAAAAAGTGCTTAATTTTTACAATAATTATGTATAGGTAATTTAGTCAGTGTTGGCTCATTGTAAAATCTTTCCTCTCCCTGATTTACATTCTGACATTTATCACATGGTGACATTTTTTACTGCTGGCAGGTGATGTCAGTGGAAGGAGATGCTGCTTGCTTTTTTGGCAGTTGGACCCAGCTGTAAACAGCTCTTATTTCCCACAATGCAATGAGGGTCACAGACAGGAAACTGCCAGGAGTACCACAGTCCTCAGAGTTTCCTGTGAGAGGGGTTTTACCACAAAATCAGGCATACAGCGCCCCCTGATGATTTGTTTGTGAAAAGGAATAGATTTCTCATGGGAAAGGGGGTATCAGCTACTGATTGGGATGAAGTTCAATTCTTGGTCACGGTTTCTCTTTAAACCGTAGCAATAAAATGGCTGCAGGTGTTGATTGATTGAATGATGGCTGGTCTAGCGCAGTGATAGGCACACTTGGCTCTCCAGCTGTTAAGGAACTACAAGTCTCACAATGCATTGTAGGAGTCTGACAGCCACAGTCATGATTCATAAAAGCAAATGCATTGTGGGACTTGTAGTTCCTTAACAGCTGGAGAGCCAAGTTTGCCCATCACTGGTCTAGTGGAACTTTGCTGTTTATGCACCTTCTTGTTTGTGGTTTCTGCTGCTTTTTCACTAAATCTTCTTGTTTGCTTTTTTTTTCTGCTTTTTACCGTACATTTTACGGTTTGCTGTTTTTACTGCACTTTTATTATTTATCTCTCATCTTTTACACTACTCTGATCTGAGCCACCCAAGTGCCAAAACCAATTCCGGGGTCGACCCTGTCACGCTTGGCCAATAAAACAACTCTGGTTCTGAAATGTGCGGTTCTGTGTGTGACTGTTTCTGAGACAACAAGCACGTGTCAGTGCATGGCCTGCAGTGCGTACGTCAGCCGGGTCGCAAACTTTAAATGGCTGGACAGCAGCACAAAGGAGGGGAACCAAGATTAGCCACAGCATGATAAACTTTAAGCCCCATCTACACGATACGATTCTTTGTACGATTCGATTACGATTCGATTTACGATACAATTAAATCCGTCATGTCCGATTTGGATTCGATTCAATTAGATTTGCCATTGCAGAGCAATGGCAAATTGAATTGAATCCCGATCGGACATGTCGGATTTAATCGGATCGTAAATAGAATCGTAATCGAATCGTACAAAAGAATCGTATCGTGTAGATGGGGCTTTATGGACAGAGCAGGGGTCCCTGTTATTCCTTTTCAACAGCTGTGCTAGCCTCCTGATTGGTGGCAGGCCTGACACACCCCCCATTCCAGGTTAGGATGGTTGTGGAATGGATGTATTTAGTACACACAGACAAAAGGGTGATAACGATGCAGGTCTGCTCGTTATGGATAAAGATGTACTGAAGGGATTGTTTTTCTCAACAAACAAGAAGAAATTTCATGTTAAACACTTGAAGTGGAAAAGGCATGGAGGCTGCTTAATTTCCTTTTAATCAATGCACATTGCCTGGCTGTCCTGCTGACCCTCTGCCTCTAATATTCTTAGCACGGTGGTTTAGTGGATAGCACTCTTGCCTTGCAGCGCTGGATGCCCAGTTCAAATCTTAGCCAGGTCAACATCTGCAAGGAGTTTGTATGTTCTCCCCGTGTCTGTGTGGGTTTCCTCTGGGCACTCTGGTTTCCTCCCACATTCGAAAAATATACAAATAAGTTAATTGGCTTCCCCCTAAATTGGCCCTAGACTGCAATACATACACTACACAATACATACATAGACATAGGACTATGGTAGGGATTAGACTGTGAGCCCCTCTGAGGGACAGCTAGTGACAAGACAATACAAGACAATATACTCTGTACAGTGCTGCGGAAGATGTTGGCGCTATATAAATACTAAATAATAATACATTCTGAACAAGCATGCGGATCAGAGGTTTCTGAATGAAGTCTGGCAAGATTAGCTGCATGCTTGTTTCAGGTGTGTGATTCAGATACAACTGCAGCCAAAGACCAGCAGGACAGCCAGGCAACTGGTATTGTTTAAAAGGAAGTAAATATGGCAGCCTCCATTTACCTGTCACTTCAGTTTTTGACATGGCGTCAATTTAAATCCAGAAGATATTCTGAGTAGTTCATAAACTACTGTAGACGTTTTCCCACAGTTGGTTCAAGTGGAGAAAATTCTGCAGCTTGTGTTACAAACCCCTGATTGGCCGCTGCAATTAGCAGAGCTGAGAGCGACGCTATCTTTAGTCATCGGTGAGCTGCTCTGCGGAGAATCCGCTCCGATCAGGAAGGTCAGAGATTCGGGAAAGGGAAGGCGGAGGAGGCGTCCATTCCAAGCATAATAAATACACATTGAAGTACTTATTTTAGCCGATTGGCACAGCTCCCCACGGCGCGGCCTACGCACGCTGACAGATCCAGGGCCCGGGGACTCGCCAGTGTCCCGCTACCCTCCGATGCTTGGCAGGAATCTCGGGGGAACGGCATTCATGGGAAAACATATCAGACTCTCTGGAGATTAAAGAACACCCCCCTCCGGGTTCCCAGAATCCCCCCCATACACATTCCTGACCCTCCTCTGATTAGGATCACTTGGAAACTTAAAAAAAGAAACCAATAGGCTTGAAGTTAGCATAATGTAGATTTTGAGATCCTGGTGGCATCACTCATCCCACGGCACTATCCTAGCAGCAGGGGCATTGGGAGGGATTGATGCAGTTTCCTATACCATCTGCCTAACCAGAGCTGGTTCTAGATACAATTAGGGCACCTGAGGAAGGGCAACACCCAAAACATGTCATGTGTCCTGTGTGCGCTCCCAATACAGTTTGATTGCTGAGCCATTTGCGTGCAGTCTCCAATTTTAATTTTGCTTTGGGGCAACCAGAAGAATTAAAGTGAACCTGAGGTGAGAGTGATATGGAGGCTGCCATATTTATTTTAAACAATACCAGTTTCCTGGCAGTCCTGCTGATCTTTCTGGTGAAAGCACACACCGGAAACAATCATGCGGCATAATCAGTCAGACTTCAGTCAAATATATGATCTGCATACTTGTTCAGGGTCAGTAGTACTGCGCAGGCGTAGAATGCTCTCGGTGGCGGGTGCACGTGTGGCCGGGCTGCACAGTACGCCCCAGACTGAGGACTTTCAGGGGCCGAATTGCGGAGGATCCAGGCGGCGCAGGAGGACAGCGAGGGATCGATCAGTCTGGAGGGGGCTGCAGGAAGCCCCAGGTATGTATAAATTACTCTATACCGCCCCCACCCTTCGTCTCAGGTACCCTTTAAAATATGAAACATTGTATAAATAACTCAGTGTGGAGGATCAGTGGACAGGCAAATAAATTAATAATTTGAGCAAAAAAATCTTTAAATGAAAAAGTGATAAATAACAATTTCTCATGCACAATGCCAACAAAGGTAAATAGGAAACAATAAAGAAGAGAATTGGCTCTTGGGTGCATGAATAATTATTGTATAAACTTTATTACAAATTAGTTGAAAAACACGTACAATACAACATATACCCCCCTAAATATCTTAAAAATAGCAATATTCCCTAAACTGGGCTTGTGACCTCTATTAGACCAAAAAGAGGGGGCTGCAGTCCCCCAAAAAACCCTCATGGGATGATTAGGCAGTCCAATGTGGTGGATAAGTAACAGGACTATGCGACATATATGGACTAGCATGAAGCTGTGTTGATCCAATGGATCAACACAGCTTCATGCTAGTCCATATATGTCGCATGAGGGTTTTTTTGGGGGACTGCAGCCCCCTCTTTTTGGTCTAATAGAGGTCACAAGCCCAGTTTAGGGAATATTGGTATTTTTAAGATATAGGCACAGTTTTGGCAGTAAAGCACTTCACTTGTCCTGGTAGGTGCGCTCCTTCATTGGTCCAAACACTTCCGTCTTCAACCTTGAAGGGTCGCCACTCCTCCAGGACCAGGCACACGTTATTACATCATACGCCACCGGGTCACTGAGAAAATGTGGCCAACAGGGATGAAGACAGGAACACATGGAGCAACGAGGATCACTACAATGCTGAAAACTTTGCAGGGGCCCCCGGGAACCACAATAGAGTTGGGGGGAGACCTGGGGGAACTCTCCAGCCAGCTCTTGGTCCCTGGAGCAAATCGCCCCAACGGTTCCCATGATTCCTAGCAGTGACTGTTCACTGCTTTTACTCAGCTGAGAGCTCAGTTAGAAATAGTCGACACGGCGTTGACAATTTTTTGTGCACATTTTTGCAGCTTGGAAATTAATCAATTACATGTAGGTCAGTATGTGAGTTTGTAGGTCAGTATGTGAGTTTGTAGGTCAGTATGTGAGTTTGTAGGCCAGTATGTGAGTTTGTAGGCCAGTATGTGAGTTTGTAGGCCAAAATGTCAGTTTGTAGGCCAAAATGTCAGTTTGTAGGCCCGTATATCAGTTTGTAGGCCCGTATGTCAGTTTGTAGGCCCGTATGTCAGTTTGTAGGCCCGTATGTCAGTTTGTAGGCCCGTATGTCAGTTTGTAGGCCAGTATGTCAGTTTGTAGGCCAGTATGTCAGTTTGTAGGCCAGTATGTCAGTTTGTAGGCCAGTATGTCAGTTTGTAGGCCAGTATGTCAGTTTGTAGGCCAGTATGTGAGGTTGCAGGTCAGTATGTGAGGTTGCAGGTCAGTATGCAAGTCTGTAGGCCAGTATGTCAGTTTCTAAATCAGTGGGCCATATTCTATACCAGGTGATAAGTAGCCTGCAGATGCAAGCTACTTATCACCTTGCCATCGCACGCATCACCTGCAAATCCTATTGCTGGTTTAACTCATTCGATGACCGATCGTTGGGGAGCATTAGTCAAGCGAAGTCAAAGCCTGAGTGGCGTTCCCATGTACCGAACGATGGGAAGGTTTTGAGCGAGGTTTTGCGCTGTGGTGCTGTCCTTCAGCACCACGGCCTCGCTCCCCACACATGCGCGCGCATCCACCAAACATCTGCTGCTGCACCAGGGGGTCTCCTTTAAAGACAACCTGTAACAAAAAAAACCTCCCCGGGGGTACTCACCTCGGGTGGGGGAAGCCTCCGGATCCTATTGAGGCTTCCCCTTCCTCCTCGGTCCCATGGCGGCAGCGATAACACTCCGGGAACAGCGGGGATGTAAATATTTACCTTCCCGGCTCCAGCACAGGCGCAGTATCGGCTCTCCCCTTGGAGATAGGCAGAAATAGCCGATTGCTGTCGGTCCGCTCTACTGAGCAGGCGCAAGTCTCCTGCACCTGCGTAGTAGAGCAGACCTGAGGGAGATCGGCTATTTTCGCCTATCTCCGTGGGAAGAGCCACAACAGCGCCCCCGCTGGAGCCAGGGAAGGTAAATATATCAGCGCTTATTAGCGGTTGTTAGGATTGTCGAGGGAAGATTCCGGGACACTTCAGGAGAGAGAGCGCTGGACTGCCTGCAGCTACAGGGGAGGAGGAAGCCTCATTGGGACCCTGAGGCTTCTCCCTTCTAAGATAAGTACTCCCCAGGGGAAGTTTTTTTTTGTTACAGCTAGGTTCTCTTTAATAAGGAGAACCCCAGAGCTTCCTGCTGAGGCATCCGTGCAGCGCTGAACCCCTCCCCTCCCCCCCCCCAGCCGAGCAATTCACCTGGCAGCGCCGCCGAACATCTGTCACCGCCCCCGTCGTTGTAATAGTTTGAGGATTTTCATTGATCCAGAGAGTGGAAGAATGGGGAGACCCAGCGGGAGATTCAAAGATGCTTTGCCGGAGAGACTGTTACAGCAACGCGAGTTGCAGCAACGGGCGGCGGAAGACGTGCGTTAGTGTGTCTTGACCTGCTTTTTCCAGGTCTAAGGCTACGTTTCCACTGTAGCGTGACATTTTCGCCGGCAAAAAATCGTGTAAGATTTTTCTGATTGGTGAAAATTTGCATGTAAATTTTTATGCATTTTATGCAAATTTTTTACGCGAAAATTTGCATTATTTAAATATAACAATATGCCTAGTAACAGCTTAGTCATGACTGCTGACAACTTCCTGTAACCATGCATCTAATGTGAATTTTCAGGCAAATAACGTGAAGATTCGCATTACCTATACAAAGCATTGTACGCGAATCGTACGCGATGTCCGAAAAAAATTATACAGGACCTCAGATTTTTTTCAGGCGTACGAAAATTCGCATTGGATGGAAACAGCCCCATTCTCTACCATTAGTTGCAAAATAAATGCACATTTTCTGAGAAAAATCTGACACAAAACGTACTAGTGGAAACCAGGCCTGAGTTAACGCTAATGTCTGACGGGAAGCACTGCTTCCTGGCAGCAAGAAAAGGTTAACAGGATAGCGTGTAAACACACAGAGGGTATTTTTACACCCTGCCTTAGGGCTAAGTGCAATTAGATCAGAAGACGTTATCGTCCCGTTATTATCAGACTCACCAGTGTTTAACGCTAGCAAGTCAGACAATTGCATCAGGCCCAGTATGTCAGTTTGTGAGTCAGTTTGTAACCCAGTATGCCAGTTTGTAAGTCACTATGGGCGGGTTCCCACTTATAAATGATGCGAATGCGGCTACGTAGCCGCATCGCATCACTTCGCATCTCCCGATGCGGAAGTCCACGGGGGAGATGGGACGCGGCTGCGGGCGTGCGATAATCTGCAGCATGGTGCAGATTTTCGGATCGCATCGCTCCGCACAACATGCATGCAGTGGAAACTCTTCCACTGGCGTGCATGTGTTTCAGGACACCTGCGGTGCGATGCAGCTATGTAGCCAGTATGTCAGTTTGTAAGCCAGCATGCCAGTTTGTAAGCCAGCATGTCAGTTTGTAAGCCAGCATGTCAGTTTGTAAGCCAGCATGTCAGTTTGTAAGCCAGCATGTCAGTTTGTAAGCCAGCATGTCAGTTTGTAAGCCAGCATGTCAGTTTGTAAGCCAGCATGTCAGTTTGTAAGCCAGCATGTCAGTTTGTAAGCCAGTATATCAGTTTGTAAGTCAGTATATCAGTCTGTGAGCCAGCATGCCCGTTTGTAAGCCAGCATGCCCGTTTGTAAGCCAGCATGCCCGTTTGTAAGCCAGCATGCCCGTTTGTAAGCCAGCATGCCCGTTTGTAAGTCAGCATGCCCGTTTGTAAGCCAGCATGCCCGTTTGTAAGCCAGCATGCCCGTTTGTAAGCCAGCATGCCCGTTTGTAAGCCAGCATGCCCGTTTGTAAGCCAGCATGCCCGTTTGTAAGCCAGTAACTCAGTATATCAGTTTATAACCCAGCATGCCAGTCTGTAAGCCAGCATGCCAGTCTGTAAGCCAGCATGCCAGTCTGTAAGCCAGCATGCCAGTCTGTAAGCCAGCATGCCAGTCTGTAAGCCAGCATGCCAGTCTGTAAGCCAGTATGTCAGTTTGAAAGCCAGTATGTAAGTTTGTAAGCCAGTCTGCCAGTTTGTAAGCCAGTCTGCCAGTTTGTAAGCCAGTCTGCCAGTTTGTAAGCCAGTCTGCCAGTTTGTAAGTCAGTTTGTGAGTCAATATGTCAGTTTGTAAGCCAGTATGTCAGTTAGTAAGCCAGTATGCCAGTTTGTAAGTCAGTATGTCAGTTTGCAGCTGTTGCAGGTATCAGGGGATAACAGAAGGAGGAGAATCAGTAACTAACACCTTTTATCATCCCTACACAGGAAGTGCGGCCGTACCGACAGCAACTTGTGCAGGAAGATATAAGATATAGCATACCTGTAAACGCAGAATACCTTTATGTAACCTTATACAGACGGGCACAGCTTTCAAACATGTGGTCTAACCAGTCTAACTCATTACACAAGCGTGGCAGACGGAGGTGTGGCCAGGCCTGACGGGTACAAGAAAACCTTTATTAGGTGTAAAATGACGAGCTGATTTGCAGCTATAGAAATTCTCCTAGGATGAGCTAGCAAATCAAAACTGCTGGCAGCGGCATAGCAACACGGGATGGAGAGGTTGTGACCGCATCGGGGGGGGGTCCCTGGACCAGAGGGATCCACTAGGGACCCTCCAACCATCTTATTAGCTTTTTATTGGTGCTTTGCTGGTAATGAACACCTCTATATGTGCATTGCACAGTGGCATACTGTTTCCTTACTCTAAATACACCCCTATGACACTACAGATGTCTTTGGTAGGTTTTGGGGTTTCATTTCAATAGAGTGCTTGGGGCCCCATGTAAAATTTGCACCCTGGCCCCAAGCTCCTTAGTTACACCACTGGTGAGTAAATACACCAGAACACCTATACTTAAAGGATACCCGAACTGAAATGTGACATAATGAGATAGACATGTGTATGTACAGTGCCTAGCACACAAATAACTATGCTGTGTTCCTTTTTTTCTTTCTCTGCTTGAAAGAGTTAAATATCAGGTATGTAAGTGGCTGACTCAGTCCTGACTCAGACAAGAAGTGACTACAGTGTGACCCTCACTGATAAGAAATTCCCCCTTTTTACCTCTTTCTTGCTCTCAGAAGCCATTTTCTGCTAGGAAAGTGTTTTTACTTGGGATTTCTTATCAGTGAGGGTCACACTGTAGTCACTTCCTGTCTGAGGCAGGACTGAGTCAGCCACTTGCATACCTTCTATTTAACTATTTCAGGCAGAGAAAGAAAAAAAGGAACACAGTATAGTTATTTGTGTGCTAGGCACTGTACATACACATGTCTATCTCATAATGTCACATTTCAGTTCGGGTATCCTTTAAAGTGAGGGTTTAACAGGTCAGCAGCAAATCCAACACAGTGGAATTTGTAAAACATAACTTCTAAAGCTTGTAAATTATAAGCTTAAAATAGGACAGTGCATATAACAAATATCATAAAAGTCCAGGTGTTAACATGTGTAACATGTGTTAGCTATGTATTGTGCCAAACCCATTCCCAGGCATGACCCAGTCATGCTTTGCAAAATAAACGATTCTGATATTGGATATCAAAATTATGACTGACGTGCATTTCGCGGCCTCTAGAATGGTCGCTTCTTCAGAGGCAGAGGGTTGAAGTTTTAATAGTTGTGACAACAGGTTTATAAAAGCATAGTATTGAATATGCAAATTAGATATGCAAATTAGAGGGCACTCCTACGAGCCACACCAGACATCGAGAAGGGCCACCACAGCCATCTGTGACAGGACGGCCCCCAGCCATTCAACTGCATACTCACTCAAAGTTATGACCTAATACCCATCCAGTGACCAGCTTTGGTCTAGGTCTTATCAGGTCAGATGGAAAGGATGCTTGATGGATGTCTAATCTGGATGTACAATAATTGTCAAAGGGCTCAAATCCCACATCAAAGGCAACAACCTTACCAGTACGCAGAGTTACAGAGTTCACAGATTACCTGCAATGTGTTTCGCGGCTGGAGGCCGCTTCTTCAGAGGCAATGGTACACACAATCAGATTCAGAAGACACAAGTGATTTAAATTACTGTGATGCTGGTAACGGAGACAAGCAACTGCACCTCAGGACTTATGGCCCATATTTACGGACTACTTTTTGGCCTGTCGCCAGCACACGAGAGCATGTGCGCGACAGGCCGGCGACAGCTCCTCGCCAGGTCCCTCCACGTACACACGCGGAAGAGGGACCAGCGGTGCGACGGAAGTTGTTGCCGACGTTCCTCCTCCCTCCGCCGGAAGCTCCGTATTCCTTTATGTATGTTGCTGTCGCTAGTCCGCGTACTCACGCGGACTAGCGACAGTTGCGGCGGAGTTGCGGCGGCAACTGTCGCCAGGCGATTGAGCGGTTCAATCGCCTGGCGACATCAGCGACGGGCGACAGTTCGGGGTGCGCGCCCGTGCAACGCTGCATACTCACGGGCGACCTGTCACCACAACACGCGCACGAGTATAGGCCATAAGTGTCTTCTGGATCCCATCGCATGTAAGATTTCATATGCCTCTGAAGAAGCGGCCTCTAGCCACGAAACGTGTAAGACTGTTTGTTTGCTCCAAGTAAACCCTTACTGGGGAAATTCTGGATATGGTGTGCTTTATTAAAGAATGGCCCAGTAATAAGAAGTATAAATCTCTCTCACCTGGAACCTCTGCACCAGCTGCACGGACTCGCTCTCATTCTGGTCTGCCTCCAGGATGACATCGGTCAGCTTGTGAATGATGAGGTCCAGCGGCCCCTGCTCCTCAATCGGCTTGGAGAGATTAAGCTGAAAGGAGAAAGAGGCAGTGAGGATTTGTGACCCTCTGATAGGAATACTGAACGTGGCATTGGAAATATAACCACAAATAAGCCAACAACGTCCCCTGGTGAATGGCTAATACAAGGAGCAGCTTCCCCCGCCCCCCCCACCCCTCCGTGAGAGCCATACAATATTTTTCCAACTGGGACAGTGCGTATGCGCAGCAGAGGGCTCACGTCCCTGTTGCCATGGTGATGTGTACACAGTTGATCCTCCGGGCAGTGGAAGTGTCAGACACGTCTGCAGCTTCTCTTGGGTTTCAGCAACATCAGGAATTTCCCAGAGAGCCAGACAGGAGAAATACCTACTAACAGCTTGTACAATTAGCTAGCTGACTTGGGGGTTGATTCACTTTGTAGGACGAGATCCCCGTACTTTGGCCAAATAGGCTGCCTGTCAAGTGACAGAAAGCCTATTTGGCCAATCAAAGTGCAGGGATCTCATCTTACAGTCACTGGACCTGACAGGGTCCAGAGTGGGACAATTGGAGAAGCCGTTCTTTTTGGGGTATCACGAGTAAGTTAGCATTGCATACAGCAGTAGCGTGCCTACTTTAAAAATGTTACTTGCGCTGCCACACTAAGCTGTGCTGCTTGAGCAGTGTAATTTAGTGAATCAACTCCTACTGATTTGTATGTGAGCCAGATGCAGCCATCACAAGAGCCACATCTGGCTCCGAGCCATAGGTTCCCTACCCCTGCTCTATACCATTCCAGTGGTCCAAGAGCAGGTGTGTGCTATTGAATCAGATCTAAAGTCTTGTACACATGCCAGATAAATGTCCTTTGAAAGGTCCAACGAACGACAGATCTCAGCATCTGGACAACAACCATCATTACAAAAAAAATTTAGCTAATTGACAAATGACAATGTCGAGCGCCAGGTATCAGATATTCTGCCTGATTCAACCGGCAAATCAATTCAGATACCGTGCACTTGGCCGGTGTGCAGTATTCACACATCATCATTCAAATAAACTTAGCGCTTTTAAAAATCAGTGATTCCAAAAATCACTATGCCTGCACCGTTTTTCTAGCGATCATGATTCTATGTTATAGGATCGCCGCAAAATTGATTTGCAATCGCTATACATATCAAAATCAAAGCGATTTTGCAGTGATTGTAATAAATAAGAACCACCAGGTTACCCCAAATCCATTGCTGATCTTAAAAACTTAAAGCGGATCTGAGATGAAAAACTAACTATAACAAGTAACTTGTCTATATATCTTATCTAAAGTTTAGATAGTTTACACAGCAAATCTAGCTGCAAACAGCTTTAATAGAATATGATTATGTCTTTCTGTGATACAATGACAGCAGCCATGTTTGTAAACATTACACAGAGGCAGGCTTATATGCACAATCAGCACTCAGACTCAAAAAAACCTAATCCCACCTCCTCCCCTCTGCCTCTGAATTCAATGGCTAGTAACACCTCCCCCTCCTCCTGCCCAGACTGAGCTCCCATGAGCCCTTGCTACTGCCAAGGCTCTCTGAAAACTGTGGGTGAGGCTTATTTAGTTTATAGGGAATTAGAGTATTAAAACAAAAAAGTATTTGTCTTGAGGAATGCCCTATAAACAATAGGAAAGGAACACAATTATGCAATGTGTAAAACTTCATCTCGGATCCACTTTAAATCGCTAATAGCAATCACTTTTGCAATTACTAGCACTAAAATAAAATGGCTACATCATAACTCCAGGGATCGCTGCTGAAATCTCTTTCAAAAATACCAGCAAAAACTCTGACTGATTGCAACTGCGATCAACCATCTGTAGTGGGTTCCAAGCCCCCCATCTGTACAACCGATCGTTTTTATTGAAATTGCCGTAAAATTGGATCATTTTTATCGTGTGTGGCCACCTCTATGCTGATATCGCCTGTCTACCCAAATAAGTTATTGGCTGGGATATTAACACCTTACAGTGAACCTCCAGACTAAAAATCTACTCAGCAGCACTGAAAAGGATTGGTGTTTCTTTAACAGTGTCAGAGCATCAGAACTTTGTTTTTCTTACCCAAGCCTCATTTTTAGCTGCTCAGAAGAAAACTGCCCGGGCATTTTCCCCTAATGCTGTGCAAAGCATGATGGAATTTCTGATATTGTTGTTCTCGTTCAGCTGTTTTGGTGCAAATTTGTTTTTTTTATTAATTGTGAATTTGAGATTTGAGGCCTAGCGTGCGCAGCTGGGAGGGGTAATCAGGACACAGGATAGTTGGAACTGTGTCTCCTGCTCCCTGTAACCTCCTTTCAACCAAAAAGATGGCAGCCCCCATGAAAAAGATGGCTGCCCTCATGAAATCACAAACATTTGCCTGTTCTTTTAAAACAGGGTGGGTAAGAGATTATATTACCTATCTATTTTAATTAACATAACTAATGTAACTTAGTGACAGTATGTTTGTTTAGGCTGAAGTTCCTCTTTAAAGAGGAAATTTACCCAGAACTGAACTTCATCCCAATCAGTAGCTGATACCCCCTTTCCCACGATAAATCGTTACCTTTTCTGAAACAGATCATCAGAGGGGTCTGTTTGGCTGATATTGTGGTGAAATCCCTCCCACAGTGTGATGTCATGACCATGGTCCTGACAGTTTCCTGTCTGTGAACCTCATTGTGGGAAATAACTACTTTTCCCAACCGCCAAGCAAGCAATATCTCCCTCTGTGCATATAACTCTCAGTGACGAACATTCCGTTGAGATCACCTGGCAGGACTAAAGATGTCAGCAACAGTGATATATTTCAGAATGTAAATCGGGGAGAGGAAAGATTTTACAGTGGGCAAACACTGACTGAATCTATAAAAATTAATATTCTAAAAAAGAATCAATTTTATTAATTATGTTATTTTCACTACAGGTCCTCTTTAAGGAATGGCATATAAGTTTAGCAAGACTAATACTGTACTTTACTGTAATATAATGTACTTTATACTGGTTGAACTCGATGGACGTATGTCTTTTTTCAACCAAAATAACTATGTAACTATGTAACTATGTAAATAAAATAGTATTTTTGGTTAGTAACCGTACAAAATGTTGCCAACAACTACCCTGCGCCCTATTTTTTGAAAACCCCGCTTTGCAGCCTTGCTGATCATCTGAACCAGTCCTGCAGGACAGAATGGGGATTCCTTCCTGAACCGCATTCTGAGCCGGTAAATGGTTTGGATGGAGGCAGAGCAGACGGGAGACGCACAGTCTCCCGGATGGACCCAATCGCTGGTACTGCTACAACTTGTATTTTTAGCGCAGAGTCGCAGAGCGAATGGGAACCGCATCCTAAATCAACAGCTGAAGAGAGATCTCAGGGGAGGCCGATTCTACTACACAAACATTTTAATTTGTTTAGAAGAAAAGCTTGAAATGGCATTTCCCAGCCTCCCGGACTGGCAAGGAATGTACAGAAATGCTGAAAAACTCTCTCTAGGAGCACCAGCAGAGCAGGGACAAGGTCCTCCAGCACCCAAGGCTGAGACACCAAAGTGCGCCCCTCCATCCCTGCCACCCCAGCCGTCACACACCGATTGCTATTACAGACTAATGGTGGCCATACATGGTACAATTTTTTCATACAATCTTACCATTTCTATGTAGTATAAGGTTAAATTAAGTGAAAATGCTGAAAGGATAATTTAGGCAGTTCCCTTATATTACATAGAAATGGTAAGATTGTATGAAAAAATGGTACCATGTATGGCCTGCTTAAGAGGCATACCCAGAGCCCCCAACACCTTAATCTCTAGTTATCTGGCTTGCAGTCACTGCCATGTATCATCTTTTCTTATTTCTCTCTGCTTCAAACACAATAGGGGAATGATAGCTGAGTGAGTTGTGCGCCCCCTCCTACACTGCGCCCTGAGGCTGGAGCCTCTCTCACCTCTGCCTCGGCCCGGCCCTGAGCACCAGAGATCCCTCCTGGAGCCTACGACTATCAGAAGGGCGACATCTCTCAGCACAAGGACTGGAGCACAGATATCACCAGCAGACAGGAGAGATCAGCCATTTAATGACTATTAGGCTCAGTCCACACTAGGCACAGTTGCAGAACACAATCTGTGGTCCGGGCTCCGGTTTTCTAAAACCGGAACGCAAACTGATCCGTGCTGCCCTTTTGCAGCATACATTTCAGATCCGTTTGCGTTTCCCAGCCCTGTCTGTGGGTGGGGAGGGGGCCGCCATGCTGGAGGAGGTAGCAGCCAGGAAGGGAGGCAGCGTGCAAAGCTGGGTGCCCCCTTCCGTGCTCCCCCTCCAGCTAGTTTCTTTAAAAATCAATCCGGCAGCGAGCGGGGAACTCACTCACTTCCTTGTTCCACCGCTTGCCGTGTCACTTCCTGCAATGCTGCCCACTGAAGTACAGAGGGCGGCATTGCAGGAAATGATGAGGTGAGCCGTGGAAAGCAAGGAAGTGAGCGAGTTCCCCACTGCCCGATTGATTTTAAAAGAAACTAGCTGGTGGGGGAGTGGGGAAGAGGGCACCCAGGAGAGGGGGGGGGGAGTTGACCCCCCTCCCCGCCACTGTGCCCGCTGCCTCCCTTCCTGCCTGCTACCCCCTCCAGTATAACATGAAGAGTCCACAGCACCACGTCAGTAATATATAGCTCTTTTTCTTTTATTGTTTAAAAAGACAAAGAGATGGCCATAACAGCGACAGACGCTGTTTCGGACAAGGTCCTTCCTCAAGCTGTATCAGGCTCTCTCTCTGGGTCTTTCTGGCTACTGGGTCTCTCCACTTTAGCACACGTCTGTCCCCATTTGGGTGCTGGTCTATCCAGTTTCTACCCCCTCCAGTATGGCGGCCCCCTCCCCACCCACAGACAGGGCTGGGACACTGGAAACGGATCCATTTCTGTGTCCAATGCTGTCTGTGTAGAGGGAGATCAACTTTTACATTGGTTCTCACTACCCCTGCGTGTCTCCAGGGTCCGTGAAAACCCTGCAATTCCAGACCCTCCGTTCAGTTTTTAAAAGCGGATCCCCCGGGTGCGTTTTTGAAGTGGGTGAAGACGGCCGCTATTTTTAACATTTGTATCCATGGCTCCGGTTTTGGTCCGGGCCTAAAAACAGAGCCACGGATACGTTTTTAAAACAAATGTGAACCGAGCCTAACATCAAAATTACTGACATTATACAGCTCATAAACCGCTGGAGGGGGAGCAGGGAAAGGGGGGGGGGGGTCCCAAGTGAGGGAGGGCGGGTCCGACCCCCCTCCCTGCCATCTACCCCCTCGAGCATGGCGGCCCCACCCACAGACAGGGCTGGGACACTGGAAACAAATGTGAACCGCGACTTACAGCAAAATTACTGACATTATGCAGCTTATAAACCGCAGGCCAATTCCTGATCGATTTTAGAATGAAACCCCTCAGCAATTGGCCTTGTGATGCCACATCCGCCGCCTCAGGCCGATGTCCCCCTTAGTGTTAGTGTTAAACGGGAATTTCAGCCTAAACAAACATACTGTCATTGAGTTACATTAGTGATGTTAATTAAAATAGATAGGTAATATAATCTCTTACCCACCCTGTTTTAAAAGAACAGGCAAAGGTTTGTGATTTCATGGGGGCAGCCATCTTTTTCAGAGAGCATGAGACAGTTCCAACTGTCCTGTGTCCTGATCACCCCTCCCAGCTGCGCACTAGGCTTAAAATCTCAAATTCAATATAAAAAGAAAAAATGTTTTTACACCAAAACAGCAGAAGGAGGAGAACAACATCATCAGAAATCCCATCATGCTTTGCACAGCATCAGGGGAAAAATGCCCGGGCAGTTTTCTTCTGTGCAGCTTAACGTGAGGCTTGGGTAAGAAAAACAAAGTTCTGATGGTGTGAAACTGTTAAAGAAACACCAAGCCTTTTCAGTCCTGCTGAGTAGATGTTTAGTTCACTTTAAATGTGACCCCCTGCGCCCCATGCGTGCAGTCTTTACCTGTCGATGTCTGCTCTGTCCACATACACGTGCTCCATGTGGTTGCCAAGGTAATGTGGGCACGTGTGTGACGTCACCCATGTGCCCACGTATACATCGGCAACCACAAGGTGTACGTGTATGTGGACAGAGGGCGGAGTTGGGATCCAGCGGCGGATACTGACAGGTAAAATACACACGTACGGTGCACACTGAACATTAGTGAGGACAGCGCAGTGGGGGTTCCGTCGAGGTTGCAGCTCATCTCGATATCGCACACCATTACGATCGATACATGCGACCAACTTCAAGCCGAAATTGGTTGCATCATCCACCAGGCATGCTGTTGGCAGCATTGATTTTCATCCGATTCAATTATATTAATTAATCGAATCGGATGGTCGATCGGCTGCCAAGTCACCTTTACAGTAAACTACCTGCAGTGTGTGCTGATCCCAAACTTCCCCAACTGCTTCTACATCTATTAAGACTCCTTCCACTCATTATTATCCCACCACCAACGAGCTAAAAACACTGTAAACACCAAGTATGGGAGAACAGAAATACTATCAAATTGTAAATAATGGTTGTGAATGGTTGTGATGAACTCATATTTTAGAATAGAAGCAAAATCCACCATCTAAGCAAAATCCCTATTAAGTGTGAAAGGAGAGGGAATACTGACTTATTACCCTGTAGGGGTGTCAGGGATTCCATACTTTTGTGAAGCTTACTACACTGACCCAATTATTCCACAAGTTAGGAGCCTGCAGGGACAGGGGTTCCTTACTTTTCTGTACTTTCCATCCGTGTGTAATAAGTCGGTCAATGTAGTAAACAACCAAAAAATAAGGACTCCCCAGCTGTCCTTCAGGCGAGTTACTAACATCACCACAGATAGGGCCTGTTTCCACTACATGAAGATTGGATGCAGAAAAACTGACTCCAATGAATGCCTAGGGGAAAATCTGCATCAGAAAAATCGCGTTTAGTGGAAACAGGCCCATAGGCATTCATTGGAGTCCGTTTTTCTGCATCCAATCTGTGTGTAGTGGAAACAGGCCCATAGGCAGTGTAAGGGCTCAAACCCAATAGCAGCTTTTTCTAAGTGCTAGCGATTTGAAGAGCTCTTGCTAATGCAATGCTATGGGAGATTTTTATAAAATCACATTGCTGTAGTCGGATCACACCCAGAGCATAACATTAGCAAGAGCTGTTCAAATCACAAAGCGCTCAGAAAAGCACTACTAGTGGCTTCCAGGCGTAAGGCAGCGCACGTCTGTAGGGGTATTGGGGACACACACACCTGTGCCGACGCCCCACATTTCTGTGCAGACTAATAATTCCCAGTCAGGTCTTGCCAGGAATTTACTGCCGGGAATTATTAGGCTGTCTGCAGAGCGCAGCAAGTTTGTCTGCATCCCACAGCTTATTAAAAGGATTGCAGCGAAGATTATCAGTCTAGTTATCATGGAAGGCGGTGCTACACTTAATCTACTCCTCAATCTCTTTCTCCTCTCCTGCGTCCCGTTTGTCCACTGTGATCAATGGAATTCTCCGTCAACCATTTTAAAAATGTCCATTACCCCATACTGTTTAACTGAGATATCACCCACTTGAGCCATTGGGAAACATGGACATTACCTTGCACATTCAGTTGTAACTGACAGCTCCTGACATATAACTGACAGCAACTGGTATATTTCAGTTCTGACAAATATTGTCCGTTGGGGATATATGTACCTCAGGAGGGGGGGGAAGCTTCTGAATCCTAACAAGGCTCTTCCTGTCCTCCGGTGTCCTGGCAATCCAGCGCTGCAGGCCCCCCCCCTACCGCGATCCTGCGCAGGCGCACTAACGGCTCTTTGTTCGGGTTATGGTGAAAACAGCCATGCCCGATCGTATCCGCTCTACTGTGCAGGTGCGAGTCCTTTGCATTAGCTAATGTTAAAGAGACCTTAGTGTATGCCTAGATCGAAACACCCTTGCAGATAAATTAACCAGATGTACCTCCTCTTTAGGTTCCCCCTTCCCAGGCTGCAGTGGCGTAGCTAAGGAGCTGTGGGCCCCGATGCAAGTTTTACATTGGGGCCCCCCAAGCACTCTATACATAACAGTTGATACGGCGCACCAAAACCTGCCAATGGCAACTACAGTGTCAAAGGTGCAAGAAGGGGATGGGGAACAGTTTGTTAATGATTACCACTATTCAAAGTATCTATAGAAGTGATTATTACGAGCACAGGGCCAATAGACAGCTAATACTGCAGCTAAGGGAGGGCCCCTCTGGCTCAAGGGCCCCGATGCGGTCGCAACCTCTGCACCCCCTAATGCTACGCCCCTGCCAGCCTGGGACCTGTAGTTCCTCCACCCTGCGGAGTGTCCGCGGGAGGCTGCCGCCAGTAACGGGAGGGTTGCAGCTGACACTACACAGAAATATGCGCTCGGGGATGAAGAATTTGGCCACTATGCTTAGCAAGTCCTTCGTGCAGAAAATGGGATAGAATGCCGGTCAGCGGTGAGTCAGAGACTCTCCATATTATGCAAGCCTGGATCTGGAGAGGGGGGGGGGGGGGGGGGGGGGTGGTCCGCTCTCCCCTTCCGCTACTCCAGCTCTGCTCAGTGTCAGAGGAGGAAAAGCAGGAGCTCCGGAGATCTGGATAAATAACCGCTAATCCGGCATCTGCTTTTAAGGTGCGACTCCGCTTTCGTTAAAATGCGGGCAGGTCACAGTTCACCGCCAATCTGTAAACCTATATCCTTACAAATGGCCTTCCTGTCCCTCCGCCTGCAGACAGAATGGATTTTCTAAGCCCGGTAGAAAGATCCAAGTTACGTTTCTTTGTAACCAGTTCACCACTTGGTTAGGTGTTAAAGCGGATCTGAACCCTCTGCTCTAAAAAATAAGTAACAGCATAATAACCTTTAAAGAAAAAACATTTATTTGTTACAACTGATACAAATCCTACAATAAATCTGTAGTTTGTCTCCTTCCTGCTTTCATGGAAGCAGACATGGGGTTAACATCCTGTGTTTACAAATTAGCTGCTCTGTTGAGGCAGCCAGCGGACACAGCTGAGAGATCAAATTACACTTGTGACAAGTCATCGATGAGGGGGAATAAGACAGGCTAGAGTCTCTAAATACACACAGGATGCATTTCTCTAAGTTTTCCTTCTGTCCTGTGCAAGAGTTCAGGTCCACTTTAAAGGGACAACTATCACTCAAAAAAATGCATACAATTTTTTTTAGATATCTCTCAAGGTAAAATGCTTTATAAATTACTTTTTCTTACCTCGTTCTCACACAGTAGGCAGTGAAAATCGGACAGGTTTTGGACTAGTCCATCTCCTCATGGAAGCGTCTCAGGGATATCTTAATTAACTAAAGCACCTACTGAACTGCAGTTGCTCAGTCAAATAGCGTGCAGATGAGTTTCCAGGGATTGCTTTTGTAAAGAATAAAGGAAATACTGAGAATCCCCCATGAGGAGATGGACTAGTACAACATTTGTCAGATTTACACTAACTACTATAAGTGACAGCAACATCATAGGAAAATAATTTATAGAGCATTATACTCTAGGAGAAATGTACATTTATGTGCACGCATGTTAAATTATATATTGTATATACTCGACTATAAGTCTAAAACTGTAGGTCTGACTCACTGAATTAAAGTATGGGGGTCGACTTATACACGAGTCACAGGCAACACTGAGTAATGTGTGTACTAATAGAGACTCTCCCATTTGCAGCAATAGTGACACTCTAGAAAAAGGAAATGCCAAGAAAACACAGGTGTGAAAGTCCTGGCCACAACAATTTACAAGGAAAGGGGCAGGAGGCAAATACTGGGCTGCAGGAAGGGGAGTGAATCATTGCTACACTTGGGGCCTGGAGGAGGTATTGGCTGCACTTACAGGCCAGGCGGGGTTAATGGCTGCAATACTGTATGCAGTGCAGTCATTAACCCCTCCTGAGCCCCAAGTGCAGCCACTAACTTTTCTGGGTAGACTTATACTTGAGTCAATAAAAAATTCCAGCTTAAGAGGGTTAAATATTGGATTCGACTTATACACGAGTTTGACTTACTGTCTATTCAAGGATATATGGAACATTTTTCATGATAGTTGTCCTCTACACAGGGCCAGTTCTATACTTTTTGCTGCATGAGGCAAACTTGTAAAGATGTGCCCCCCCCCCCCCCCCCCCATTTGGAATGTTTGCACAGTACCTGACAATTAACTCTGATTCATTTAATGCTCTCACATAACAAAACAATAAAACACTGGCTGGCTGTGAGTCAGTTACAAAAACTGCTCATCTTCAGCCAGATGGTCGTCCTCCATTACTCCTCAATCAGGACACCAGTGCCACCTCCCCCCTTCTGCTGTGCAGGTCAAATGAAACACTGCTGCTCTCCTGCCTCCCCCCTCCTCACTCACTGTCAGACTCCTCACACAGCACAACAAGCTGCTTTTCCCCAATGATGACCTCTTCACCTCTCTCTCATCTTGCTTCTCCTCTTACTCTGACTGCATGCTGTTAGTGTAAACACACAGTACAAACATGCCGCACTGTAATCTCTGCACCTGATGCAAGTGTTCCACCTTGCTTCATGAGAGAACCGGCCCTGCCTCTACACATATGTATTTTACAGGTTTGGGGTTTTTTTTGCGATCGGCAAGGAAAACTAAAAGTATCTCAGAATCCCAAATCCCCGTCTCCAGTTGTGCGCAGATCCTGTGTGGACAAACTGTTATTTCCCCTCAAGGCGTAAAACAAAGCTAGCCAATGAGACGCACATCATTTTGCTTGCATGCAAATCTAATGTAAATGACATGCAAGCTGGGTACAATCAATAACATCACCTCCCCCCATCACACACACACTTTCCCAGCTGAGCAAAGAAGACTCAAGTTCACTTTCGTTTTAAACCTTGTACATACCCCAGATTTAAGTAGTTTGAAACATCTAATGAACGACAGATATCGGCTTATAGAACATCAATCGTTGTAAAAAAAAAAAAAAAGGAAGCCAAATGACATAAAACAAAAATGATGTTTGCATAACGCTGCATCAACTTGCCATTATTTGCATCTCATGGACCATCCCTAGTGTGGACAATGTCGCTTAAAACAGGGCTTTTCAACCTTTTCACTAATTGCACCACTTTTATCGCCTGAAAAATTTCAAGTACCAACAGTGTGCTTGCTCAGTAGATCTGACCTGATCAGGCTCGGCTGTTTTCACCGGAGCCTGAGGGGAGAGCCGCTACTGTGCATGCGCTCACGCTGACAAGATCTTCGGGGGTCTGTGCTGTGCTGGAGTGCCACAGTAAAGAGACAGCCAGGCGAACGGTGCACAGTGATAGCACATACACTTCAACCACAGGAAGTGAGCAGAGATGTCACTTCCTGTATTTCAAGAATACCCACCGCCACTGTGCACCATTGGCCTGGCTGTCTCCTCACCGCTGATCTGAGGTCTAAAGTAAGCCGTAGGGCAGTACAGCAAGGAGTGAGCGAGGGGTAGCGAAGGCAGAATGGGACCAGGACAAGTGGCAGATGGGCAATTTAGTGGCAAGAAAACTTTGAGTGTACCACCTGGTCAACAGCAAAGTACCACTGGTGGTACGCGTACCACAGGTTGAAAAGCCCTGGCTTAAAAGACTTGTTTCTTTTTGCCGGGATAATGTTGCTTAAGCAAAGACTCATTGTGTATGCGCTAACATTAATCCAGGGTGTGTATGGCCCGATGGAGTTTCTCCAGAAAGTGTTGGCTTCTAAACGGAAGGCCCAGCATGCTTAGCAAGAGGAGCTTCATGGCTGTACGTTGGATGAAGAGTTTGCTTCGACGTAAATGATTTTCAGAGAGTAAAGAAAAAAAAATAAGGCTTGTAGATTAAGGGGAAAAAAGTGAACCAAAAACCGCTGTAATTTGCCCTGCAGGTTAGTGGTTAGACTCCTTGGCCTCCGGGCATCTAGAACCTTCCCCTGCTCTCCTAGAACACTGGCAAGTGCGATTCACCCTCACAACCGTGATAGCAAACCAAAACAAGTTATGACAACACATTTAATCCCCCCTTGTTTGATGCAGCAAATTCTGCGGATTAAAGTCTCCAGCGAGAGGTTGGTGGCGGCTTACGGAGCTACGGAAGTTTGCATAAACGCCGCATTTCTTGGCTGGGCTGGAAGCGAACCCTTGGCTGGATGTCTCTGTGTAACAGCGCCGGCTGGCTCCCGCGATCTCTGCCGTTCTTTTAGGACGCTGACGCCACTTATACACATCTGGGCGTGCGAAAAAACAAGACGATAACGACGATCTCAGCTGCATAAAAGAGAAAACAAAGGCTGTGTGGCGGGGACCAGGCTGTCAAAATTGGCCAAATCTATTGTGGTTCAAGCAAGTGAGATTTCAAGTAATCTACACCATTGAGGAGAAGGAAAATGGGTCTCACTATCAAGCAATCATTTAACCTCCGCACTCAACCCACTTACAGGCAGCTGGAACTCACAGTAGTGCAAAATCGTATTTGGCTGCAAGAATGGACTGAAGTGATTTTGAACTGGACCAATTCACCAGCGTTGAGGTTCCTTGCCACATACACACATCAGACCATAGTCTTTTGAAAATGAAAGATCACAGACCAATCTTACCCCCTTCCATGTAGTATGAGAGCCATACTCTACACAGTCTATTCTATGGAGCTGAACTCCCCATCAGATAGAAATCTTTGCAAGATGCTGCACACACAGATGCTGTACAGACACAAAAGATCAGTATCTGCAAAAGATCTGTTCCTGCCAAAGATCCATTCCTGCAAAATGCATTAATAGTCTATGAGATCTGCAGATCCTCATACACACCTTGTTTAACAGACATTCATCAGCAGATCAGATCCACCAGGATGGATTTTCAGATCTGCAGATGATTGTCTGATCTGCACATGAATGTCAGTTAAACAAGGTGTGTATGAGGATCTGCAGATATCATAGACTATGAATGAATTTTGCAGGAACAGATCTTTTGCAGATACTGATCTTTTGTGTCTGTACAGCATCTGTGTGTGCAGAATTTTGCAAAGATTTCTGTCTGATGGGGAGTTCAGCTCCATAGAAAAGACTGTGTAGAGTATGGCTCTCATACTACATGAAGGGTGGTAAGATTGGTCTGTGATCTTTCATTTTCCAAAGACTATAATCTGATGTGTTTATGCACCTTTAGAATTGGTCTATTCTTTACCTACAATGGGCTCTATTCACAATCACACATGCGGTAAGAGATTTTTGACCGCTATATTACCGCCAGTGATAATTACTGCATATTTTCCACATTCACTAAAAATCTCTGCATGTTTCTGCATGCGGGAACAATGCGTAAAAAAAGTGGCATAAAAAGAGTGTAAAAAAAAATTAAAAAAAATTAAAGTCCAGCAAACACAGCAGTCAAGGCTCCAGACTCCGAAGCGAGTCTGAAAGCATGTCATTACTGTAAAGCACTCTAGATAGTGCTAATCCGCCGCATCCCCGCGGCAAAACAAGGGGTTTATAACCCCCAAATTCCCTCTACATCCACGATTTTCTTGGTCGTGGAATTTGCTGCTGTTGGAGGCAGAGCTATGGGCTGCAGCTCCGCCTCCATGTGCGTCAATCGCCGCACGGATCTCCACCTCTTCCCGCCCCTATCAGTGAAGGAAGACAGAGGGGCGGGGAGAGGCGGCGATCAGCCTGGATTGACGCGCTAAGAGGCAGAGCTGCAGCCATAAGCTCTGCCTCATCAGGAAGTTTGCAGAGGGGATTTCGAGAGTATAAACCCCTCGTTTTGCCACGGGGATGCGGCTGTTTAGCATCTATAGTGCTTTACAGTAATGAAAGGCTTTCAGACTCGCTTCACAGTCTTTTTAAGTCAATGGGAAGCGAAATCTATCACCAAGTACTAGTAGGTGATATAAAATCGGTAGTTAAGTCAGAAATATTTTTTTCCGGGAATTACCGACTTTTGCGGACTTTTACTGCACTTTTTACGCATGCGGGTAAACAATGCAGTAAATAAACATGCGTAAAATTTTGTAAATGTCAAGATGGTCTTTTTTCAGTCGGGAATTTACCGCAAGTGCATTTCCGCATGCGGAAAATGAGTGTAAATAGAGCCCATTGTGGTTTTACTATTCTTTAGAGATTTGCACCTCATTGTCAGAAGTGTGTTACTCTGTGTGAATGAGTCCTAAAGATGGGTGGAAAAATCTAGTAGAATACAAAAAGCTGTTCAGCTGAAAGTATGTTCTATGCATTTGGATATACCTTGAGCTGGATAAACGGGTAGTACATATGAGCAAGCGGCTATGAAAATCAGTGTTGGTGAAGTGTTAACACACCTGTGTTACCACCTCTCACCGATGCGCTGCACGCTGCTCTCCCATCTTCCTGACACTTCTGTCTTCTAGCTGTGAAGGCGGGAGTATCGGAGAGATAGACAGCAGTGTGCAGTGCAATGACCATAAGCAGTGACAAAGGTGAGAAATCCACAGTGACAATCGCTGCACACTATGTCACAGCATGCCACAGACTGAGAGGAGCATAAATGAACTGTAAACTCCCCCCCCCAAATGTCCACGAACTGCTAACTCACTGCATCCCCACCCCATCCCATCCCATGTACCTCATTCCCCCTGCTTTAGCAATGCCTGTATTGAAGCTTGGTCATGCCAATAAAGCTAGATTTGATTTGAATTAACTCTCTTAGCTGCAGCTTGCACCCACCAACACACAGATTGTTTTGCAAAACAGAACTTAATACTCGCTGGGGGTCATTACTGGTGAGCAGTTTTACAGACATTTGGCATTAGACAAATAAAAAATGCATTCATGGTAAATGACCAATCCAAAAAGACTTCTTGGGATTGTCTTTTAATCCATACTTGACGAGAGTCCTGGTGAGTTAACTGGATAATTGTTCCGGAAGGAATGAACTTTGTGCATCTGACATCATGTCTGACACACGGATCCCAGCGCCACCCTGGGCAAACCTACAGATAAGAAGCCCGGCCAATATCTCCCGATCGATCGTCTGAATGCATCAGAGGGACTCGAGCAGAGTAACTACCTGCAGGGAGCAAAGCAAACATTCCACAGTCTGGTTTACACCAGAAATTATCACTGTGCTGTGCTAAAAGTATACACAGTGGCACCCAGATAACGGTAGACAGATGTCGCTGTCACCCAGTAGGCAGCAAAAATCTGACAGATCCACTTTATAGAAGTCCAATTCCTCATGAGGGATTCTCAAGTTTTTTTTTATTTGTTTTTGTTTTTTTATTTCAAAGCTCTAAAGAAATTGTTTTAGTCCAACTGTCAAAATAGTGTGCAAATGAGTAGGGAAGGAAATTGGCATCTTCGTATAGATCCTTTCCAGGGAGGGTTTTTGTAAAGAACAAAGGAAATATGGAGAATCCCCCATGAGGAAATAGACTAGTCTAAAACCTGTCAAATTTGTACAACTTACAGTAAGTGCCAGCAGCATAGAAGAAAAGTCATTTATAGCGCGTTTAACTTAGAAAAAAAAGTATGTATAAATGTATTTTACATTTTTTTTGCGATGGTGGTCTTTTGAGAGGAGTAAAGTCATAGAATAAAGAGACGGAAGCAGCTCAGAAATGTCCCCTCTCGTTTCTCGCAGCTGCCTCGGATCCCACGGAAAAGGACCCTGCGAGACATTATCCTAATCGCAGGGAGCCGCGTGAAAAACCACATTAAAAGGCCGGCAGATAGCGTACGATAAACAGGAAGCGGGGAGAGGCTGCCCCGAGCAGGTTTCATGTCGCTCACAACTTTCTGACTGTCACATGTGGCGAGACAGCAAGACATGGGAACCCGACTGGGGAGCGGCGAAGCCCGGCAGCCAATGACGATCGCCCGCGTCATCTCCAGACATGGAACAGAACCTGCTTCATACTACATCATGGCCTATATGCAATTAAAGTACAACTGAAGTGAGAGGTATATGGTGGCTGCCATATTTTTTTCTTTTTAACGTCTTTACGCCTGCTCCACGCCAATTGGCGTGGATGCAGCGGCAGCCTAGGACCGCTCAACGCCAATTGGTGTGAAGTCCTGGGATGGGGTTTTGCAGGAGATCGCACGCTTCGCCATTAGTCACCCAGCAGCGATTGACGCTAGGAGACTAGCTAGGGTTCACTGTTGGATATGTTTCACTGTATAATATGCTTCACTGTTACATTAGTTTGAGGTTTTAACCCTTTTTTTTTGACAATTTTCACTGTTTGAACATGCTTCACTTTTTGTTATGTTTCACTGCTAGATTAGTGGTTCGTTTCTCTCCTGTGGGGGCATGTCACCGCTGTAGGAGAGTCTATTAGGGATAATTTGTGCACAACTTATGCTGAAGCTAACGCCCCTTTTACTGTACCTGTTTTGAGTGCAAGGTGTGTAAATCTGTCCGTTATTCGACCTCTGCATACTTGTGCAAGTAGTCAACTCAGGTGCAGCGTCTGTTTGGAAGCGCTGCCATTTCCTTCTGACGCTTGGAGACTGTTAGACACCGAAACATTTTGTACAGCGCTGCGATCTACGGCCGTGTCACTCAGCTGTCCCCTCTGGAGGCTCAGGAAGTGTTTGGTTCTCATAGGCTGATGTCTATGAGAGCCGATCACTGATTGGCTGGCGGGTGGGAAAGGATCGGGGAAATGAGAAACGATAAGAAAATTAAAAAAAAAAAATAACTGACTGCAGCAGTGATAAGAGCCCACCAACAGAAAGCTCTGTTGGTGGGCAGAAAAGGGTGGGTGGGGTAAATCACTTGTGTGTCGAGTTGTACAGCCCTGTTAAGCCTGTGATCCTTAAAGAGAACCAGAGATGACATAAAGTAAAGCTATTATACATACCTGGGGCTTCCTCCAGCTCCATACACACGGACCGCTCCCACGCCGCCATCCTCCGCTTCCTCTATCGGCGGTACCGGGTCCCGTCACTTCCGGCGGACGCGGCCAAATGTCCGCGTCACAGGGGCTCCCTCCATACCCGTACGCGTGTGGCTCCCTACTGCGCAGCCGCACGCGTAATGGTATGGAGGGAGCCCCTGTGCATGCGGACATTTGGCCGCGTCCGCCGGAAGTGACGGGACCCGGTACCGCCGATAGAGGAAGCAGAGGACAGCAGCGTGGGAGCGATCCAGGCTTATGGGGCTGGAAGAAGTCCCAGGTATGTATAAAATCTTTTTTCATTTTCCCTCTCTGGCCGTCTCTGGTTCCCTTTAAGTGGTTAAGCAATACCAGTTGCCTGGCTGTCCTGCTGATCCTCTACCTCTAATACTTTTAGCCATTGACCCCGAACAAGCATGCAGCAGGTCAGGTGTTTCTGACATTGTCAGATCTAACCAGATTAGCTGCATGCTAGGTTTGTTTCAGACACTACTGCAGCCAAATAGACCAGCAGGACTGCCAGGCAACTGGTATTGTTTAACAGGAAATAAATATGGCAGCCTCCATATTCTTCTCAATTCAGTTGCCTTTTAACTTTTTCTCCAGAGTTTCCTCCTAAGAGTCTAAGGACCGTTAGTGACATGATGCATGGTTTATAGCGGAGGACATTTTTACTTGGGGGTGTGGTCTGTTGAGAGGCGGAGTTTAGGGCACCAAGAACGCCTATCCCTACTAATATGGCAGTAAAAAAAAATGGATACATGTATGGCCAGTTTTATATGTGATTAAAGCACAGGTGTGGAACTCCAGTCCTCAAGGACCTTACCCATGCCAGTGTTTAGGATGGACAGAGAGGGGAATGCAATTATAAATATAAAAGCAAACCACAGCTTAAAAAAATTCTCTTGTAGCTGTAGGTGCCACTCTCCACTACAATCTCACAGCTGCTAATTTACATACCTCTCAGCCTCCCTCAGATCTAATATGTTGGGGCTTTATAAGTACAATAAATACGGTAAATATATAAATATGACGTTTTAACCACTTCAGCCTACAGGGTTGAGATTTTTTTTTTTTTACATCTGAGCAACTTTCACCTCCCATTCATTTGCCAATAACTTTATCACTACTCATCACATTGGATTGATCTATATCTTGTTTTTTCCGCACCCAGTTAGGCTTTCTGTGGGTGATACATTTTGCTGAGAATGAATTTATTCTAAATCCATTTTAACAGGAATGTTAAGAAAGAAATGGAAAAAAATCATTATTGCTCAGCTTTTGGCCATTATAGTTTGAAATTAATACATGCCACCATAATTAAAACCTATGTACTTTATTTACCAATTTCTCCCGCGTATTACACCATTTAAATTATGTCCCTATCACAATGTATGGCGCCGATATTTAATTTGGAAATAAAGGTGCATTTTTTAAATTTGCATCCATCACTATTTAGAAGCCCATAATTTAATAAATCGTATTGATTTACTCCTTTGACATGAATATTTAAAAAGTTCAGACCCTTAGGTAACTATTTATGTTTTGTTTTTTTTGTAATTTTTTATTTTATTTTTTATTAAAACTTTTGTGGGTATTTTTTGGTGTGGGAGGTAAACAGGGGATTTTAAATGTTTAAACATGTATTTATTTAATAAAATGTGGTTTGGGGTGTAGTTTTACTATTTGGCCACAAGATGGCCACAGTCAAAAAGTCCTGGGAGCGATCGATCTCGCTCCAAGGAAGACGAAAAAAGACCAGGAACTTTTTTAAGCTCAGAAAAGTCGCAGCGTCTGAAGAGACGCTGTCGGCTTTTCTCCGGGGGGGGGGGGGGGGTCTGATCAATGAAAGGGATCTACAATCCCTTTAATTGATCGCTGGGCTAACGGCCACTGGCGGGAGCACGCACGGGGGCCCCGCGGGAACGCGCGCGACCCGCGGGAGTGCGCGCAGCCTAACTGGATGAAAATTTTTGTCCAGTTAGGCTCAAGGGGTTAAAGGACAACCGAAGTGACATGTGACATCATGAGATAGACATGTCCTTTAGGGCCCGTTTCCACTTGTGCGTTGCGAATTTGGCGCAGAAAACGCGAAAGCAAAGTCGCATGTGGATGCAAATTTTACCGTAAATTCGTGTAGGTTTTCGCATAGTTTTGAATGTATGCGAATTTAACCATGTCAGTGCCTGTGTGCTTTTACATTGATTTTAGGCAAAAACGTATGCAAATTCGCATGGAAAATTCGCATAGTGAAAACGCATGCAAATTTCCTATTAAATACATTGTATGCAAATTGCACACAATGCGGTGTGTGAATTCTGATGGCTCAGAGTGCAGATTTTTTTTCTGCACAGAATAACGCAAAAAAAACTGACAAGTGGAAACAGCCCCATCCACTTGTATCACCTATGCGAATTTGCATGCAGAAAACGCATGCGAATTCGCGATAGTGGAAACGGGCCCTCAAAGCAGACCTGAACTCTTGCACAGGACAGAAGGAAAACAAAACTGCACCCTGTATGTATTTAGAGAGTTTAGCCTGTCTAATTTCCCCTCATCTGTGACTAATCACAAGTATAATTTGATCCCTCAGCTGTGTCAGCTGGCTGCCTCAGCAGAGCATCTAATTTGTAAACACAGGATGCTAACCCTATGTCTGCTTCCATGAAAGAAGAAAGTGGACACACAGCAGATTTATATCAGCTGTAACAAAAATGTTTTACTTTTATTATGCTGTTGCTTATCTTTTAGAGCAAAGAGGAAGTTCTGAGTTCAGATCTGCTTTAAACCACTAAATGGCACAGAAATGTTGATGGATCTTATACGGGTTTCTTTACTACCTCAACTAGAGTTCGTTCGGAGTTTCTGCTGCAAATAACTCGATTTGATGAATCTGATCTCCCTCGTTTCACTTGTACAAAGTGTGATTTTTAGCAACAGATCCTCTTAACTCCATTCATAAACAGTTCCAGGCGGGATATATACACAGGGAAGGGCCCCTTTGAAGAGGGTTTATGCTGCGATCGCTGAAATCCTAATTCCGTAGCGGTTATTGTGAAATATGATGTCAAACGGAGCTAAATTCGTCTGCTCCGGGCCCACGCGCATGGTTTTATTTTTAATTCGTTGTGGAGCGCTGCAGAAGAGGCTTTCACGTACGGATAATATTGATCGCGCTGCTGCCTTTCAGGCCTTCTCGCGGGCTATTGTGACGTACGATGGACTGTGGACCAGCCGAGAACGGCCAGATCAATAGTTCAGCTGAGGGGGTTACATTTTTCCAAAGCTGAGCCGCCCATTAGCTAGATTAAAACAATGATGATAAAGTAACAATTCATCCACAGTTAGGGGAACATTCTAGCCCAGATTTTATGGATCACATGGTGTCCTCTCACAGGGGGTCCATCAGGGACCACCTCAGCAAATAAATCTGAATTTTAGCAGCACAGAGAAGAAATGAAAGCGAAACCGTGACCAAGAATTGAACTTCATCCCAATCAGTAGCTGATACCCCCTTTTACATGAGAAATCTATTCCTTTTCACCAACAGATCATCAGGGGGCGCTGTATGGCTGATATTGTGGTGAAACCCCTCCCACAGGAAACCGTGGTCCTCTCTGTGAATCTTGTTGCGGTTTCCAACTGCCAAAAAAAGCAAGCAGCATCTCCTTCCAGTGACATCACCTGCCAGCAGTAAAATGTCACCATGTGGTAAGTGTCAGAATGTAAATCAGGGAAAGGAAAGATTTTACAATGAACAGACACTGACTAAATTATTAATACAAAATTATTGTGAAAATGAAGCACTTTTTTTTTTATTACATTATCTTCACTGGAGTTCCTCTTTAAGGCCCCGCAGTGACCACCTCCCACTCCAGCCCTTGTGTCATTGGTAAGGCTGGGTTCACACATACAAGTGTGCAACTACAAATCATGCCCCCCCCCCCTCCATGCTCACAATACTTCAGTGTTCTCCCCAGGATCTATTAGCCGGGTGCTCCACCCGGCTAGTTTTGGTGAGCACCCGGCTGTTATCAGCTCACCTCCTTCTCTGCTGTAAGCAGAGTTGCGCACAGAAGCACCTGCCCTGCATTCTCTCATCTCGCCCCACCCGGCTACCTTTTCATGTCACCCGGCTGGAAGAAATTTCTGGGGAGAACACTGTACTTCCTTTGCCTCCCCTTGGTGACCCCCATATCCCTTGGGCCCACCTTACAAGGGTCACAAAACGAGTGTAACCACACCCATAACAAGTGTAGCCACAAAAACCTATGATCTGGAGTACAAGAGGGAAGGTTAGTATAGTTTGCACCTCTGGGCCCCCCTGCACTCACAGGAACTCCCTAGTTACGCCCCTGCTAACATAAAAGGTGTCCAGTCCTGTCCTGTTTTGTATGAGTGTTCTATGGTTTGGTTCACCCTTATTTGGATCGCATGCGTTTTAGAAAAAGCATGTAAAAAAGCAGATAACGATAGTCTGTGGGCCGCACAAAAAGCACATTGGTATGCGTTTATAGATGTGCTTTTAAAACGCTCAACAAGTTTCTTCTTTCTGCATACTGTATTAAAGGACACCCAAAGCAAAATAAACTAATGAAATAAACAATTCCTCTTTCCTTCTCCTAAAAATGAATTTTTAGGATATTCCCCAGTTTTATGTTTAAATCTACTTTTTAAGTTGTAACTGTTATTGTTTTTGCTCAATGACACATTAATTGAAGTATGCCAGAGCTAAAATCTATGAACTATTGATCCTTTTTTTATCTCTTCCCTGCTAGGAAAGTGTTTTATAGTTGGAGTTTCTTATCAGTGAGGGTCACACTGTAGCCACTTCCTGTCTGAGTCAGGACTGAGTCAGCCACTTACATACCTGATGTTTAACTCTTTCAGACAGAGAAAGAAAAAAAAGGAACACAGCTTAGTTATTTGTGTGCTGGGCACTGTACATGCACATGTCTATCTCATCATGTCACTTCGGGTATCCTTTAAGAACGCATGTGCCCTGCATGCAATGTTTTTCTATGATGAAAAAATGCATTTTTGCCCAAATAAGGAAAAAAAATTGAAAGTTATTTATTTTTACTTGTTAAATATGAATATTGGTAGAAAAAGTCCACTGCGCTCTCACTTGCAATCAATGTAACCTAGGGAGAAAACAGACTATACATCGCGTGATTCTGCCTTCAACAATGCACTCTGGTGAGCGAAAGGGTGCCGGAGCAGTGTGGGGACTTTCAAAGTGTGGGACGCCGCCCAGGAGCCATCCACAAGCTTAAAGGGGAACTTCAGCCTAAACAAACATACTGTCATCAAGTTACATTAGTTATGTTAATTACAATAGATAGGTAATATAATTTTTTACCCACCCCGTTTTAAAAGAACAGGCAAATGTTTGTGATTCATGGGGGCTGCCATCTTTGTCATGGGGGCAGCCATCTTTTTGGTTGAAAGGAGGAGGCAGGGAGCATGAGACACAGTTCCAACTGTCCTGTGTCCTGATCACCCCTCCCAGCTGCACACACTAGGCTTCAAATGTCAAATTCAAAATGTAAACAACAACAAAAATTGCACCAAAACAGCAGAACGAGAACAACATCAGAAATTCCATCATGCTTTGTACAGCATCAGGGGAAAAATGCCAGGGCAGTTTTCTTCTGTGCAGCTAAAAATGAGGCTTGTGAAAGAGAAACAAAGTTCTGATGCTGTGAAACTGTTAAAGAAACACCAAGCCTTTTCAGTGCTGCTGAGTCGATTTTTAGTCTGGAGGTTCACTTTAAGAGGGCCCTAGGATCACCGCTAAGATATGCCACTTCTTTTTAGTCTGTAAGTAAGCGATTGGCGCGAGAAGCTCAGTTGTAAAGCAATTTGTAATAGAATGCTGCGCAATGAAGTTTTTTTATTGTTTTTATCTGAAGTTTTTTTTATGAAGAATAAAACAAGTTTGCATCTGCTATGTGGTATGATTCACTAAGGGACCTAGTGAACCATAATACTGAGCAAGAGATCCACCTGGAAAGTGAGGTGGTTTGCATCCGGTGAGCCTTTTTGATGTCGGTGGTGGTGTCACGAGTGAGGGCACGTTTTACACTTGCACGGGTCGTGTTGTAGGAGTGCATTGTTGAAGGCAGAATCACGCAATGTATAGTCTGTTTTCTCCCTAGGTTACATTGATTGCAAGTGAGAGCGCAGTGGACTTTTTCTACTTATTTCAGCGATTAGGATATTCCCACAGGGAAGTCACAGAACTTATTTGTAGTAGAGACATTGGTGATGGTTTACATTTAATCTTTGCATAAGTGGCGCAGCCTGTGATATAACAATTTTAAATATGAATATTGATTAAAACCGGAAACACATGAAAAAAACATGCAGTTTTCTGCATAGACAAGTGTGACCTTAGCCAAAAGGTGTACATTTCCGGTCCAGTCCTGTCAGTTTTGCATCTGTTTTGTATCAGTTTTCTAAGGGTGTGTTCACACATATAAAGCTGCATCGTTCCAATCCTGTCAGGTTAGGGCTCGTTTCCACTATGCAACGCTGGAGCAGTGCGTCAGCGAAGCTCTGCACGCACGTGACTCCCCGGGGGGTGGCGCTTGCGATCCCATTGATTATAATAAATGGGATCACGGGCAAAATTGCCCAGAACGCATGCAACCACGCGCTGCGATTCAGTGGTGACTTGCAGCCCATGTATGGAAACAGAGTGCAGTCTATGCACTGTCTGATGTCCCTGTGATCGCGTTTCCATAAGTGCGGCTGAAAGCGAGAAAGGGAAACGAGCCCTAAGGCCCGGTTCACATTAGAAATATTGCTCAGGTGAGCTGATCCGGTCTCCGCTTCACCGGATCCGGATGGCTCTGTGCACACTGGCAAACGGATTGTGAAAACTGATCTGATCACCGATGGATCGGATCGGTTTTCACCCAAATACATACCTAATGGCAGCGGCAAAGGCTGTGCTGTGATTACACAGCGCGTCATGTGACTAGTCACATGACGCAGAAGACGACGGAAGCCTCTACCGCCGGCCTCCAGGTATGTATTTTGGCTCAGTTCACCCTCACTCTGCGGCTGCTGCACCCTCCCGCCGCACAGGTTTGCGTCACCACATCCCCCCATCCCACTGGAGCGGTCCGTTTCTCCACTAGTGTGAAGAAACATTTTGTTTCCCATTGCCCCAATGCAGCAGAATCTCTTGTCCGGTTCCGTTCTGCTGGGCAGAACGGTCCGGAAAATTAGGGCCTGCAGCATTTTTTTGGTCCAGGGAACGGAACGTATCCGTACCATGGACGCATGTAAACGGTCCAATAAGTTAACATTGGATCCATTCACATTAGTTCCGTTTGTACAGCATACGTTCCGGTTACATTCCGTAAAAAACGCAGATGTGAACCGGGCCAAAAGCTGATAGAAAACTGATGCAAAACTGTCAGGACAGGAAATGGACTAATTTAAAGTTTCCTGATGCTCAGTCCGGGGCCCAGCTTCTGAATCACAGAGGCGAGCGAATGGCTGGGGTCACGCTGGCACCGTCCCCGGTCTGCTCCTGCGCAGGGCTCTGCCTCCGGCATTAGGATGCCACAGCAGTAATCTGAGGCCAGCTCTGACAAGCACAGCGAGTTGCCCCGTCAGTTGCTTTCCTGACGTCTTTGTTGCTTTTTCTGGCAAAGCGTTGGAAGCGTCTCACATTCTCCCGATTCCCCGGATTGTACGCTCTCGCCATTAATACTTCATGTGAAAATAAACCATCTTCTGTGTTTCCAGAAAACAGCAGTTCCCTGGCAACGGCCAACGAGGAAATCTCTACCCAGCCCAACTGCCGAAAACAGAGAGATGGAGAGAGAGAGGAAAGAGGGGAGAGAGAGGGGTGAGGGAGAGAGGTGAGATGGGGGTGAGGAAGAGAGGTGCGGGTAAGGGTAAGGGTAAGGGGGAGAGGGAGAGAGGAAAGAGGGGAAGGGGGTGAGGGGGAGAGAGAGAGAGAGAGAGAGAAATATAGGTTGGTGGAGAGAAAGAGGAAAGAGGAGAGGGGGAGAAAGAGAGGGGGGTGAGGGGGGAGAGAGAGAGAGAGGAAAGAGGGGGGTGATGGAGAGAGAGATGGCGAGATGAAGAGAAAAGAGGAGAGAGAAGAGAGATCAAGGTGAGGGAGAGAGATATAGAGAGTGTGTGTGCAGGAAGAGAAGGGGGAGAGAGATAGAGAGATAAGGAGGGAAGGAGAAAGAGATGGGGGGGGGGGGAGCAAGAGATAGACTTAAGGTAGCCACACACTGGTCGATTTGCCATCATATTCGACCAACAGACAGATCCCTCTCTGATCGAATCTGATCAGAGAGGGATTGTATGGCTGCCTTTACTGCAAACAGATTTCAGCCTGAAACCGTTCACAATCTGTTGTGGTGGTGGTGGTGGTGGTGCTGCCGCCGCTCCCCCCCCGCATACATTACCTGCTCCGCCGGCGCGACTCACCCCGGTCACCACTGCTCCGTCTCCGCTCTGGTCTCCGGCCCCGGCATGCTTCACTTCTTCCTGCCCGGCAGGAAGTTTAAACAGTAGAGCGCCCTCTACTGTTTAAACTTCCAGCCGGGCTAGAAGAACTGAAGCATGCCGGAGACCAGAGCGGAGACGGAGCAGCGGTGACCGGGGGTAGTCGCACCGGCGGAGCAGGTAATGTATTGCCGCTCTATTGCGTTGGTCGTCGGGCACTCGAACGCCGCTAGCGACGCGCTCCCTACCCGCAGGCGATCGACGGTAATTTTCCGCACGGAGCAATCGACGGGATCGGACCAAATGGATAGAAATTCGGCGTGCAGCGCGAACGATTGGCAGCAGATTCGATTCCAGTGATCGAATCTGCTGTCGAAACGGCGGCAAATCGGGCCAGTGTATGGCCAGCTTTAGGGTGCCAATACATTACTTGATTTTATGGGCCAATCCACCTTCCAATCTAATAATTGTATCGAATCGGAGGAAATGCCATGGCAGAAAATCTGGGTCACAAGAGCTCAATTGGGTGCACAGCAGTAACAGCATTTGGAATAAAACGTCAGACTCGCGGACGGTGCCCCCCCCCCCCCCCCCCCACATCACAGCATGCCACAGACTGAGAGGAGGGACCCTCAGTGACAATCGCTGCACACTACATCACAGCATGCCACAGACTGAGAGCAGGAATCCACAGTGACAATCGCTGCACACTATGTCACAGACAGAGGAGAGACCCTCAGTGACAATTGCTACACACTACATCACAGCATGCCACAGACTTAGAGGAGGAATCCAGTGACAATCGCTGCACACTACGTCACAGCATGCCAACAGACTGATCACCTCTGATGAGACAGAGGAGAAGGCAGCAGCGTGTGGACGTGCGCAGACACACAACATACAGCGCTGGATGTAGCCACGTCTGGTGATGACTGTATGGCAGACACACACACCTCCAGAGACAACAGCATGTAACCCGAGATAATAGATCACTAATGTGTGCGCAGCTCTCAGCACAGGGCCCTACCCGCCTCTGCTAAGCTGCAGCCAATCAATACCGGATAATGGGACTGACCTCGATGTGAGCGCGAATGCTGAGGACGCAGCAACACACACCCGTATCATGTACTATTCCGAGACTAAACACGCGGCCACTCCTGCTGAACTCTGCCGCTGTGATCTTACTTCTCTGCTATACTGGCCTCAATTCTGGTTGGGTTATCAAACAAATGACCTCATGTGGGGTAATTTACCTCATGAGGTAGTGACATTTAGCAATTCTGGTAGATTTTAGTCATGTTTTACCTCATGAGGTAAATTATGAGGTAATTTACCGAAAATAGCTATTCCCATGGAAATTGGGGGGCATGTTAGCACATAATTTACCAATCCGTTCAAGACCTGCCTGTACCTAAAGCTAAAGTCAACTTGTATGCATTTTGAAGTTTTTAGTGGAGTTCCTATTGCTGTTTTAGTTTTGTTTCTATTTAGGATGTGTACTAGAAAAGAGTAGTAGAAATAAAACTCCAAATATTTACTGGATTTTGTCTTTTGTTTTTTTTATATAAGGGATGCCTATAAATATACTTTTCATAGATTGTTACATAATCAAATACACCTTCCCACCTCAAAAAAATAAAAATAAAAAAAACATCTTCCAAAGATTATCCTAACTTATGGAAGACAAATTGATATAGTACTATTATTTATTTACTGCATGCTTACCGCTGAAATACCTCATGTTTTACCTCATGTTCTGAAATGGAGAAAAATCTTTCATAATTGCTAAAAAGAAAAAAATACCTCATGAGGTACCTACAAAAAAATATTTATCTCACAGCTACTACTGAGGCCATTGTGATCTATACATCTCTAACTCCCGCCTCCAAGCACACATACTCACCAGCTTAGCTTGTTCTTATCCGCAGGAAACCCCCCAAAAGAGCTGAAACCAAATGAATCAGGTGTAAAATGGCCAACGAGTAGAGCTGGGACGAGCAGGAGTTCTGTAGCGCAGATTGACAGATTTTATGTTTGATTTTATGTTTATTTAAGGTTTATTTTTGATTAGGATTTTGTGTTAAAAACTTTTATTATACTCAAAATGTATACAAGACCCTTGCTTGGGGAATATGTGAACATGGCACTTTGCTGCCCGGTCACTTTGGGGCAGGAAGAACCGAATTAACGGCTAAATTGGATATCCTGAATCGTTAAAGGGGCACTATGGCGAGTAAAATGAGCCATAAATTACTTTTCTCCTATGTTGCTGTCACTTACAGTAGGGAGTAGAAATCTGACAGAAGCGACAGGTTTTGGACTAGTCCATCTCTTCACAGGGGATTCTCAGCAAGGCTTTTATCTTTATAAAGATATTCCCTAAAAAGGATTTCAACAATGATGCTGGCCAGCTTCCCTGCTCGTTACACAGTTTTTTCTGGCAGTTGGACACAGCCACTGCCATTCACTAAGTGCTTTTGAAAATAAATTCCTGAGAATCCCCCCATGACGATATGGACTAGTCCAAAACCTGTTGCCTCTGTCATATTTATACCACCTACTGTAAGTGACAGCAACATAGGAGAAAAGTCATTTACGGCTCATTTTACTCTGGGAAAAACATACTTATTTGTATATGTTTGCACAGATTTAAAATTATACAATTTTTTGCTATAGCGCCCCTTTAATTACATTCTATTATAGGTCAATGTGCTGCCTCTTTAAAGGAGAACTGTAGTGAGAGGTATATGGAGGCTGTCATATTTATTTCCTTTTAAGCAATACCAGTTGCCTGGCTGTCTTGCTGATCTATTTGGCTGAAGTAGTGGCTGAATCACGCCAGAAACAAGCATGCAGCTAATCTTGTCATATCTGTCAAAATTGTCAGAAAAACCTGATCTGCCGCATGCTTGTTCAGGGTCTATGGCTGAAAGTTTTAGAGGCAGAGGATCAGCAGGACAGCCAGGTAACTAGTATTGCTTAAATGGAAATAAATATGGCAGCCTCCATACACCTCTCTCTACAGTTCTCCTTTAAGAGCGGATATTTATGCCCACATATACATAACCATTTTTTAATACCTTCATGCGTTCCTGTGCTATGTTATTAAAGAAATAAAATGTATAAAAATCCTGAGTAATATCTGGCGTGTGCAGATAAAGCAGCGGTTATCCTGAAATCGCAGGTCACATGTGCGGCAACGATCGGCAGCTTGCTGGACGAGACATTATTCAAAAGCATTCTATAACAACGTTCATTACAAAGAGAAGAAATGAGAAGAAAAATGACTCACAAGAACGACTTCAATCCCTCGTTTCCTGGAAGAGAAAGAGAACAGCAAGTTACTTACTGATCACCAAGCATGGAGGAAAGAGAACACTGCTTATTACACAACACTGGCTCAACTTGTACAATTACCTTAAAGGACAACTGAAGCGAGAGGGATATGGAGGCTGCCATATTTATTCCCTTTTTTTTTTTTTGTTTTTTTTTGTTTTTGTTTCAATCATTTTTATTGCAGATTTTATACAATAGAAAGAAGAGGATATAAGGAACTTACAACAAAATTGCAATAGCAGGTAATGCATTGACAACATTTCACAAAAACGTCATATTTATTCCCTTTTAACCAGCCTGGCGTTCTATTAAGATCGCCAGGCTGGCGACCGGACGTTTTTTTTTTTTAATTAAAAAAAAAAACGATTGCATGCAGCCAACTGAAAGTTGGCTGCATGAAAGCTCACTAGAGGGTGCTCCTGATGCCTCCGGCGATCAGAAGTAACAAGGAAGGACGCGATGAGCAGCCTTTCTTGTTTTGCTTTCCTCGTCGCCATGGTGACGAGCGGAGTGACATCATGGACCCCATTCATGGCCGCGCTGCGGCAGCGATCAGGTAGCACACGCGGCTGGCAAAGTACCAGCTGCGTGTGCACCTTTTTATTTCATTAAAATCGGCCCAGCAGGTGAGCGGCAGCCTCCGGCGGTTATGGACGAGCTGAGCTCGTCCATACCGCCAGGCTGGTTAAGCAATACCAGTTGCCTGGCTATCCTGCTGATCCTCTGCCTCTAATACTTTTAGTCATAGACCCTAAACAAGCATGCAGCAGATCAGGTGTTTCTGACATTATTGTCAGATCTGACAAGATTAGCTGCATGCTTGTTTCTGGTTTTATTCAGACACTACTGCAGCCAAATAGACCAAGTAGATCAGCAGGGCTGCCAGACAACTGGTATTGCAAATGGACATGGCAGCCTCCCTATTCCTCTCACTTCAGTTGTGTTTTAAGCTGGCAATACCAATTTATCCATTGGTGCCATAACAAGCATGCCCAATTGCTGATATGTCAGATTTCAGGCTGAAAGCAGTCGAATGTATGGATTGGGTGCGCAGCAATAACGTTGTGCATCCACGGTATCCGTGGATTGTAAATTCCACCTACTCCATCTGTACCGACTCCCGGTCTCCTCCGCTGTCTTCCCCTGGGAGTCGGTGCAGCTGGAGCAACTAAGATTACAATGCATGGGCACCGGGGGAGGGGGGTGGAGTGGAGGACATTAACATTTCTGGGGCGGTCAGACCGCATCATGTGGCCGATTTCTGAAGGTTTTCCTGCTGAAACAGATCGGGAAACGACCTGCAGTGTATGGACGGCCAAAAAATTATTTGATCAGATCCGATCAGAGAGAGAGACGTGTCTCTTTTTTGCATAAAAATGTTGAATTTGTATGGAAATTTTCGCATGCTCTGGAAACCTGCATGTGAAAAATTGCTTGCAAAAGCGAATTTTAATGCACAAAACGGCCTGCAAAAAACTGCACATTTTTTGCCAAAAAGCTGAAGAGTGGGGAACTTGTGGCCAGACCGAAAAGAAGAATTTAATTCAATGTATTTTTTATTTATCTTTTATTATACTTAAAATGTATACTAGACCCTTGCTTGGTTAGTTACACGCAAAAATTTCATGAAAAATAATTGAACCACCTTTTGCACAGGAATCCAGCAGACATTGCACACCGGGAAGTTAAACAGCGATAACATTTGTCTTTTAAAAGTTTTATCTTCTAAGTTATCAGCAGCAAAACACTTTAAACCCATTCTCTTATTGCGTGCATACAATTTGAATTCAATTTGCATGCAAGGCAGAATTATTTGCACCCCATTGTCCATCTGTAGTGAAAAATAAAATAGAATGCAGTCATTGCTATTATTTTAATTTAGTGCCCGGAAAATTTTTTTAATAGTGCAAATATGTGCACCATTGTTTTGTAATAGAGCAAACATGATATATGAGCGTGAACCCATAAAATAAAACGTTTGAGCATTCCGGCAATGGTCCCTCCGAACAGATCTGACAAAAGCTTGCTGGATATGTTCTCGTGGCCGCGCTCCACTACATGTATGAGTGGTTTTGTGCTACTGCGCAGACTCTGCCATGCTTGCACATCCGCAGTGCAGCCTCGCTGGTACATGAAAGGAAGCGTGGAGTACAGTAGGGTCCCTGCCAGCAGCGGTGGGGTCGAGGTGGACATGTAGCAACCAGAGCATTCCCTCTACTTCCATAAACATTTCACTTTTTCCCCCCGGGGAATTACAGGTTTGCTCTAAATATTACACATGTACCATAAATTGCCAAAAGGTGGAGCTCTTGTCCCTGGATAAATGATTAAAGGACTTGCTGAAACTGCACCACACCTCTCACAACTTCAGATCTGCAGGATCCATAAACTTTGTCACTCCCAGAGTGCACCTCAAAAACCTTTAGAGCCAGAGCTTTCGGTCATGCTCTCCCTACCCTTTGGAATTCCCTACCACACCCAGTAAAGACAGCCCCCTCCCTGGAGTTGTTCAAATCCAGCCTGAAAAGCCATTTCTTTAGCCTGGCATTTGCAGACTTATAGAATCCTTCCTCTGTACCACAATTTACCAGTCAACCAAACACTGGTCTGAGTCAAGCTTGAAAGAACAAAGAGAAATCGAGAGCCCAATATGGTGTAGTATTGTTAAGTTGGTTGTGGTTTAAAGCAAAATATTTAGATATACTCACAAACATGGGTTACCCACAGGGGAGGACTGGCCAGGGGGGGAGGGGGGAGATTTCCCCCCAGGCTGCCTCTGATTTATTGATTTAGGGCTGGCCGATCCACCAATCTTTTCGATAATTATTATTGAATCAGATCAAAACCTGTGCTGCCACAAGCATGCCCAATCAACGATTTGACTGATTTCGGGTGGAAATTAGTTGAATGTATTGATCTGAGATGCTGGGAAATCTCAGGTCCATGTGGTCGATCAAGTGCAGCAATCACGAACGATGAATGTGATGGAAACCCGGGCCATTGTCCCTCAAAATATATTATGTGCCCCCCGATGCCTGTGCATTATACTTTACCTGTCACTCTGTCCTTCAAGTGTCCTTGTTGTATTTCTGCATTGGCGCCCCACGTGACCGTCGGCATATAGCACGTGGGGCGCATGTGTGATATAATTTGGGCTGGGGCTGCCGTGAAAACGGGCCTCTAGTTTGTGTTTTCCCTCCAGGCCAAAAAGCCCCAGTCCTCCCCTGGTTACCCATAGGCAACCACTTCAAGTGCAGGTGGGGAGTATTAGAACCTGACCCCACTCAGGTCTTTAAGATGTCGCTCTCTGTAGACAGGAAACGGGGTTGCACCCCTCCACCGAGGGTGGACTCAAGATTTCAGCAAGGCTTGGTGTACAGAGGCGCCAGAGTAGAATAAAAACCGTCTAAAAGAGGGGGATGTTCAGGTGGACTTACCTCCCTCGAAAATATAAAACTCAATTGAGTCACAATATATCAATACAAATATTTTATTCAACTCCACTTAGTGCAACGCGTTTCGCAGGTGTGGTCCCGCTTCATCAGGCAAACAGGAGTATAACTATAAAACAAACAAATATATACAAACATAATGACTCATAGAAATAGCTTAGTAAAACTCGCTCTATGTCTAAAAATTGCATCTAATTGATCATAAAATATCTAAAAAAATCCAAAGTGTACACAAAAGTTAATAAATATCCATGATTGATATGCTAAAGTTCATCAGCTTCTAGATTAAGGCTAGTAACACACCCGGACGTTGCGTTTAGGGGACGTTATAGGGCATATAACGTGCCTCTAACGCAACGCCTGGTGCTCTCTGGTGTGAACGTCGGAGTGAGCCGCGTTGTGCAGCTCACTCTGGCGTCCGTGATGCTGTGATGCGTACTCTTGGACGCATGCGGCATCACGTGGTCCCGCCTGGCCAATCGCCGCACAGAGCGGCCGCTCCAGGAAGTAAACACTGCACGTCACATCGTGCAGTGAATATTAATTAGCCATGTGCCCGGCCGCTCTCCCCTCCTCCCAACATGACTGAGCATGTGCAAGCAGTCTAACGCTGCTTAGCCGCCAAGAATGCACAGCATGCAGCACTTTGCTGCGTTACAATGTAACGCAACGTGGGCAGTGTGAACAGCCCACTTGTGTTACATTGCTGTGCGTTGGGGGAGCGTTACAGGCTGCACTAACGTGCGCCTGTAACGTCCCTGTGTGCAAGAAGCTTAAAGGGTAGTCAGTTTAGCAAGTATAACATAAAATAGTACTATATGTTATACTCACTAAACTGACTATCCTTTGGATTTTTTTAGAGATATTTTATGATCAATTAGATGCAATTTTTAGACATAGAGCGAGTTTTACTACACTGCGACCAAAAATGTTACAATTTTATCATGTCTTCTCATGTTTTTAAACTGCGCCTTTATTTTAAGCTATTTCTATGGGTCATTATGTTTGTATATATTTGTTTGTTTTATAGTTATACTCCTGTTTGCCTGATGAAGCGGGACCACACCGGCGAAACGCGTTGCACTACGTGGAGTTGAATAAAATATTTGTATTGATATATTGTGACTCAATTGAGTTTTATATTTTCGAGGGAGGTAAGTCCACCTGAACATCCCCCTCTTTTAGACGATTTTTAAACATTTTTATTCTACTCTGGCGCCTCTGTACACCAAGCCTTAGGGGCCGTTCACATCACAAACGCGGACGGCCACGCATGCGGAACGCAACGCACGCCTTCTGCGTTTGTGTGCGTTGCGTGGCTGATCCCATCACTGAAAAGTGAATGGGACAGCAGCGCGTTTTAGCAAAACCTGCGTGCAGCATGCGTTCCTGGACCGCACAGGTCCGGAACGCATGCAGTGTGAACATCAGACAATGCACTCTATGCACTGTCTGACATCGTGCGTGTCGGGCTCCTGCATGCGTTTCCAAAACACGTGCAGTCTGGACGGGCCCTTACTGGTCTGAGCCATGTTTATGCACTTTGAGTCCTATGAGAGAAAGCGCTTTACAAATATTGTTTGTTGTAAATCATCTCTTATTTGCAGCCTGTGATGAGATTAGATGACACCACACTACTAAGAGACATGCCAGCTGAGTCATCTGACAGTCCTGTGTCACCCCGTGTGACTAGCGCACTGCCAAGACCAGAGACTTTGTCCTCCGCATCACCAAATGACCAGTTCTGCTTTGTCAAAAAAAAACAAACAAACCTATATTTGCTACTTTTTGCAAAGGCATTAAAATGAATGGGGGTGTCTTCTTTCCCATTATGTTCAATGTATTTGTAACGGCCAAAGCCAGAAGTCGGCTAAAGTGGGAACTGGCCAGTCATTTTTTTAAAAATGGGCAATTTAGTTGTAACATCTCTGGGCAAAGTCCAACGTTGGCCGGCCAATGTGCAAAATGGCTATCCTGCCATTTCACTATGTGCCTAGTGTGGTGTCACTATCTTGTATCAGAAATGAGGGCTCAGCACAACAGTCTTCAGGAACAAAGCAGCAAGTGTATTGTCCCATTACACACACATGCTATAAAGATCTGACCAAATGACCGACGATCGTTTCGAGCCCCTGGAGTCCCCTTTGTCAAGGCATAGGACAGAAAAAACATGTACTGTATATTCTGGCGTATCAGACTACTTTTTAACCCTTGAAAATCTTCTGAAAAGTTGGGGGTCGTCTTATACGCTGATGTCTTCGATGCTGGGTGATACACGATGCTGATATGCAATGCGCATATGGGACATGCTGGTGTTTATGCAATGCGCAATAGCGACATGCTGATGATGATTCATTACCGGGTGCTGGAGATTCAGCGGTCGCCGCATAGGCTGGGGGGAGCTTATTGCTCAGGCTGCAAGTTTTGGGAAGCCCAGGGTATGGAAGAAAGATCGCGCTGTGCCCATAATACACGCCTCTTCCACCCATCTGGCTGCCCTGTCCTGTTACCGCCTCTCAGATCTTGCTGCTGAGGACTGTAGTGAAGCGGCCCAGGCGCACATGTGTGAGATCGGAGAGGCAGAAAAGGAGGTAACTAGGATACAAGGGCGGGGCCAGACAGGGGAAAGAGGCGTGTTTTATGGGCACAGCGCATCTATTCTTCCATACCGCTCTGATAAACAGGGAGACAAGGAGAGCTGACCAATCCAACCAGTCAATTGACTATATACTGGCCTGGGTACCACATACAGTACAGCACCAGTATCTGTTCATACACAGCACCAGTATATGATGTAGATTCCATTCATCTGATCAAATTGGGTGGCAGAGCTCCTTCCGTTAGTGGGCACGACTAGTGATAATCGTAATGAGCTAATTACGATTACGTAAAATTTTGCGTACATTTTCGCAACTATGCCCACACGTAATAACGTTTTCTAAATTCAATTGATTTCGCATTGTCATTCCTATTTTCATGTAATGTTTGCGTAATTTCATGCCGACTTGGTCGTGCCCAGTGGTGGGCCGAAATTTTGCATCGAAATTCGCAATTATGCATCGTAATCGTAATGCAAAATTTCTGAGATAATCGTAATGAATTTCGTATGTAAGAGTACTATTTCAAAATTTTGCGTAATTTTGTGCCGACTTTAACAATTAATAGCACAGCCCCAATACATGCTATTGCTACCAAAATTGCCACATATATTGAGAATATAAATGAATAATAATAACAATAATAATAGACCTTGTAGTTAAGAAAATAGATTTTAACCACTTTATCCCCCGCGGTACGGATTTCTCCGTCCCTTTCCCCCCCCTTAAAAAACCAAGGGACGGAGAAATCTGTACCTCCCATGCTCTCGCCGCTGTCCGCGCTCCTGCCGCTGGTGCGCGCCGCCGCCCGCTCGCCTGGATATCAATGAACAGGAAAATCCATTCCCGTTCCTTGATCTAAGCCCCCGCAATCATCTGCTGCTTCTATGAGAAACAGCGCGATCATTGCGATTCTCCCAGCCTCATACTGCTTCCTGTAAGCGTCCTTCTGGACGCTTACAGGTCGCATGAACACGAACTCACTGTGGCCATCTTGTGGCCAAATAGTAAAACTACACCCTAAAGCATTTTACATATACAAATACATTAGTTTTACACAATAAATTAACTAATTACCTCCCTCACTCCCCAATTTATTTTTTTTGTAATAAAAAAAAAAAAAAAAAAAATACAATAAAAAAAAAATAGTTACCTTAGGGACTGAACTTTTTAAATATTAATGTCAAGAGGGTATAACACTGTTACTGTATAAACTACGGGCTTGTAATTAGGGATGGACGCAAAACTGAAAAAAAATGCACCTTTATTTCCAAATAAAATATTGGCGCCAAACATTGTGATAGGGACATAATTTAAACGGTTTTATAACCGGGACAAATGGGCAAATACATTTCATGGGTTTTAATCACAGTAGTATGCATTATTTAAAAACTATAATGGCCGAAAACTCAAAAATAATATTTTTCTACATTTTTTCCTATTTTCCCATTAAAACACATTTAGAATAAAATAATTCTTGGCATAATGTCCCACCTAAAGAAAGCCTAATTGGTGGCGAAAAAAACAAGATATAGTTCATTTAATTGCGATAAGTAATGATAAAGTTATAGAGGAATGATTGGAAGGAGCGCTGAAAGGTGAAAATTGCACTGGTGTTCAAGGGGTAAAACCCCTCAGTGGTCAAGTGGTTAAAAATGCAAAGAAAATTAATTTTTAAACTGAAAAATTACAGTTTAAGAAAACATTTTTCTTTGCATTTTTGAAAACTACAAGTTATTTTTGAAATATTTGTTTGTTTGTTTGACTTGTACCACCCACTGTTCTCTTTCACATATGTAGCAATTTTGGTAGCTATAGCTTGTATGGGGGCTGTGCTATTAACTGTTAAAGTCGGCACAAAATTACGCGAAATTATGAAATACTACTCTTACATACGAAATTCATTACAATTTTCTCTGAAATTTCGTATTACGATGCATAATTGCGAATTTCAATGCTAAATTTCGGCCCACCACTGGCCACGACCAATCATTTCCAATTGAGCGTTAAAATCAAATCGGAAGATCGATCACCCATAGGTTTGTATCGTTAATGGACACCTTTAGCCAATCATAGGCTAACATCCAAAATCAGTTGTGTGGACTAGGCTTAAATGAAGAGGTCGATGGAGCCAATGTTATCTTATAGGACCACTTCAGACATGTCAATTTTAAAAAGGGACTGGTTGTCTCCGCTGCAAAACGTAAAAATTCAAGTCATGCACAACTTTTCCGAATGCCTCATAAAACTTTTTGGGCTTATTCACACCCAGGGCATTTTGTGTTTTTCTTTTGAGTGCCAGCGATTTTTAAAAATGCCTTAAAAGCACTTGTGCAACGATTCCTTATGGGACAGTTCATATCAGGGCGTTTTGTCCACTTTCCGCTCAGCAAAGCGCTGCATGTACCATTTTTGGGGCAATTTTGTTGCAATGGGAGGAATAGGAAAAGCGCAAATAAATACATTGCATTTATTCATTTCCAGGTGAAAGAGTTCACTTTCTGACTAACTTCAGGAAAGGAGAAAACGGAATCGCTCTGCAAAAGCGCTTTGTACAAAAGCGTAGCGCGCAGTGGAGTGCCTGGAGGGGGGGGGGGGGGGGTGTAGAAGTGCAAAAAATAGGAAATCGATGGCATCAGCAATTTCGATTTTAGATGTAAACAGCCTTTATGCGGATGGAAACCATGAAAGTCTACTGAGACTGACAACAGTCGTTCTCACTACGCCTTTTATCTAAAAAAAAAAATGAACAGGCAGGAGTGCCAAAAAATCAGAGGTGTGAGAGGAAGTTACTGCCTTTTTCTCACTTTATTTGCACATTATTGTGGTTTGGAAGGAAATTATCAGACATTCTTTCCAAAATACTTAACCCTCGCCCCAAGCAGAGGAGGACTACGCTACACCAGTGCAGACCAGAACGCAGGTGGATTGACACAGCAGATTGTAATTCCGATCCGCTGATCTGATTGTGGCTGTGGTGTAGTGTGATGTCACTTGTAAAGGCCTGTACCCACCACTCGATGTTTTCAACAAACGGCAATTTTTTTGAGCGACGAGCAATCGCTTCTGCAATCTTGCGACGTAGGTACATGTGTCCGATCACATGAATGACGTTTGGTGACGCGCGGAGGTAGCGACAGTCACGACGGATCAGATCTTTAAGATTTCCGACAACTCCCACGCTAAGCACCACTGTAGTTTGATCTCTTGTTCGTGCCCGTCGCGTGTTCCCGCGGTTACTAGGATGGATCAGGGAACCTCGTTCGTTGGTAGGCGTCACTGTGAGGTTTCCCGATCCATTGTTAGGTGAGTTTTCAGCTTAAAGGGAGGTTCCGAAATAACAATAAAACATGATGCACCTTTACCCCTTCGCCTTCAGCGACAGGAAAGCTACAGTGAAAACCAACTAGTGAAATAGTGACGTATGCAGGTCAGCCACGCCTCCTGGCTGTCCATGTGATCATCCCTGACTAGCTCTCTCCTTATGATGTTGTCATTGTCTTTTCTAATGGGATTCCTAGAAACATTCAGAGCGCAAGTCATGTCTAAAGTCACTAAGCACTGACAGCATGACCGATCAGGAGGAATGGGGTCACAACTGATCACATAGGATGCCACAGAGGCGCTATTAGTGTTTCTACCGAGCTACTGTTTTTCATCCCCTATTCTATTGCCTGATGAAGTGGGCTGTGTCTGCGAAACGCGTTGCATTTCTTGGGGTACTCTTAATAAATTCAATTGTTTGATTCGGACAGTTGTTCGGGTCTGCTTTCCGGAGGCAAGTCCACCACTGCGTCCCTAGCAATGTTAAAGTTTTTATCACTTTTTATCCTGTTGGCACCTCTGTTCTCTAGCAAATACCCCTGGTGGAGGGGTGACCTACCCCTACCTTTCCGATCTACAGAGAGCGACATCTTAATCCTGAGTGAGGACAGATCTAATCTCCTCACCTGCATTTACAGTGGTTGCCTGAGTGGTAGCCCTTGTTTGTGAGTATATATATCTCACTGTTTATCATTTACACGTTATCCTGTACATACTACACTATATTGGGCTCTCGGTGTCTCCCTTTTATTTTTCCACATAGGATGCCAGGAGTCAGCAGTATGACTGAGTACACTGAGGTCACTGCAGCTTTCTTGTGGCGATATCAGAGCAAGGAAAGGTTTATAGCGGTAACACAGCAACTAAGCTTTTACTACCAACATGTGTTACCTTTCTACGGATCCACTACCTGTACCCTTTAAAGCATACACACTCAGTCTTATAGCCGGGCTAGTTTACACTTGCAGCGGATCAAAAAAGATTAATTTAAAACGGATCAGTTTTTCTGAAAACTGATCAGTTTTCTACAATCTTGTATTTTTGTAGCACACATTTCCAGTACATTTTAACATATGGTAAAAACGTGATGGGTGTTTTTATGGCAGTGTACATTTTTTTGACCAATAGGAAGGAATTGGCGGTGGCTGTGCTGTACCAAATTATTACCAATATGTCCTTGTTTATTGTACCACTTTATTTTTAACGAGAATCTGTACTGTCCGATTTCTACAATAATAAACATACCAATCGAGTCACTGTGATCTCCTGGATCCCGCTTTGCTGTTTCCGCCGCGATCCTGGCTTTTAATCGCCAGTTTTAAACAAACACAGAACATTTATATCGCGCTTTTCTCCTGGCGGACTCAAAGCGCCAGAGCTGCAGCCACTGGGACGCGCTCTATAGGCAGTAGCAGTGTTAGGGAGTCTTGCCCAAGGTCTCCTACTGAATAGGTGCTGGCTTACTGAACAGGCAGAGCTGAGATCCAAACCCAGGCCTCCTACGTCAGAGGCCCTTTTAAGCAGTCGTTTACAAATAGTGTGTGTGTGTGTGTGTGCGTGTGTATACAGTGTGTGTGTGTGTGTGTGTGTGTGTGTGTGTGTGTGTGTGTACACAGAGTGAGTGAGTGAGTGTGTGTGTGTGTGTGTGTGTGTGTGTGTGTGTGTGTGTGTGTGTGAGAGTGTGTGAGAGTGTGTGTGAGTGTGTGTGAGTGTGTGTGTGTGTGTGTGTGTGTGTGTGAGTATGAGTGTGTGTGTGTGTGTGTGTGTGTGTGTGTGTGTGTGTGTGTGTGTGTGTGTGTGTGTGTGTGTGTGTGTGTGTGTGTGTGTGTGTGTGTGTGTGTGTGTGTGTGTGTGTGTGTGTGTGTGTGTGTGTGTGTGTGTGTGTGAGTGTGTGAGTGTGTGTGTGTGTGTGTGTGTGTGTGTGTGTGTGTGTGTGTGTGTTTTATTACATAGTGAATGTACTGCAGTCTGGGATTCTCACAGTTTCTCAGCATTTAACGGGCAGCTCCCTCCCCCCTCAGCCTCACAAACTGCAGACAACCTGAAACAGAGCAGGAGTAAAAGCACACAGAGCCTGCAGGGGGCGTGCATAACTTGTATTCATTACAACAGAGGCAGCCCATTCCTCCATGGGTCGACAAAGCTTGACAAATAAAAGAAGATTAGATATATTACAGAGACAGTGCAACTAGAAAAGTCTGCAGTAATCCAGACCACATTAGAACAGGTATAGGAACTTACAGGATAGAAGAAATAAGGCTGAACATTTTGTTACAGAGTCTCTTTAATGTACCGTTTAATACGCTGTTTAATGTTACTATACTGAATGTTAATGTGAGACTGCTGGTACACAAGTGGTTAGTTAGTGTACCCCCTAAAATACCACTTGGTCAGCATGTGTGAAGCCCTGTTTGTAACAGGAAGTCCGCAAAGATGGTGCTGAGGGGAGGAGCAGGAAGTTTAGGCAATACGCTTTGGCATACGAGTTGTGTGCAGCTCTGTGAGTGAACGGAAGTTCTGTTTTTGCATCGGCTTACATTGTCTCAGTGGGGATCAGCTCTAAGGAAAAAAGTGCCAAGTTCGGACTCTCTGCCCAGTTTCCACAAACATATCCAATGGATCCATTTTTACTTGTCTAAATGGCCAATATTTTTAACATTACAATCCATTCCTCAGTTTTTGTCAGCGCCAAAAAGGCGTATGGAACGGGTACGTTTTTATTGCAAGTGTAAACCGACCCTACCAAAGAAGAACTGAACATATAAACAGGACTCAAAGATGATTTAAGGCCCTTTTCCACTAACCCGCATTTTGCGATCTGATTCCTATCGCTAACGGATCGCAAAACGCAGGGTACAGTAAAACTAATGGAAACGGCTTTGGCCATTTCCATTAGAGCAATCAGATTGCGTTGCAATTTTGTCCTAAACGCCATCATCGTCCTCTTGCGTTTTGCATGCGATTTGAGCTCCTATACTGAGTATAATAGCTCAATCGGGACTGCAATCGCATTAGTGGAAATTAGTTTGAAAAGCAATCGCATTGCAGCACAATTGCGATAGCGTTTCGTAGTGGAAAAGAGCCCTTAGAAATGATTACAGCTTCCAAAAATGAATTCCCAGAATCAAAGTTTACTTTTATGGGGTTACAAAAATACACATACACTTGATATATTTTGACTTGCAGTTATCGAGCTAAAACAACAAGACTTTTTGACATGGAAAGGCAAGACTTAGTGCATTAGGAATATTTAGCTTTGATAGGACACATGCAAAAGCATTTCAGTATTTTTAAAAAACTTTGGCTAAGGGCCCTTTTCCACTTGCAATCGCTAGCGTTAGCAATAAAAAAACTAGCGATCGCGTTTTAGCAAAATCCTTTTTTTTTTCCCGGCGATAGCGTTTGCGACTTTGCTATGCACTGCAGGGCTTAGCAAAATCACGGCAATAACCTCTCCGACGCGCGATTGCGTTTGTGTCAATATCGAATCACGGTAGTGGAAATAACCTATGTTATTTAGCAAACGCTAGCAATTTTAAAATCGCTAGTGATTTGGGCTTTTGCGATTCAACAAACGCAATCGCGCTAGTGGAAAAAGGCCCTAAAGCAACAGCCCAGCCCACATTGTCCGATTTTGAATAGATTGGGGGAGAGTTAGAGCTAGTTTGGCCTTAAAGCACATCTGACCCGAGGCAAAGGTACGAAAGGTAAGCGCAGAGGAGCATTCATGCTGGATCCACATACAACTGTGCATTGTCCGTTCCTATCCTTGTCCTTCCCATCCCCCCCAATCCTGCCTTGAAAAATGTAACTTTTGGCTACAGTCAAATTGTCAGACAGGAAGAGGCAGGCTTGCTGCAATGTTCCCTCCCATTTCCTCTTAAAGAATACATGAGTTGACAAGCTGCATGTAAAACTTTACTCACATGAGGCTTCTTCCAGCCCCTACAAGTATCTGTGTCCCCACAGTTCGGATGTACTTTACTCTCCAGCTGTCCTCTTCCCAATTATGGGCGACCTGGTCAGGTCAGCATCTTCTGCGCATGTGCAGGAGCGTTCGTGTGCCTCTCGCGATCGCTGCACAAGTGCAGTGGCAGGAGGAGGGAAGGGGAGTGAATGGATCGGGGGAGAGGATGGAAGGGGAGGGCACTTGGAGGGAACATGGCAGGAAGAAAAAAGTCAAATTTTTCAAGATGTGATTATTTGGATCAGGGGGAACGAGGAGAAGACCGTGCAGCTGTAATTTGGGTGCCAAACTATAGCATAGGAGCTATAGCCACACCCCCCCCCCCCCCCCTCGTTCCACAGTATAAAAGTGTTTCCGTGTGCAGTCTCACCTCTCTAGCTGCTTGACTCCTGTGTCTGGCAGCACTGTGAGATCCAGGACCACCTGACACTGGCGCATGTAGTTACGTAGTACAGGTGCATGAGGTGATGACGTCCATCAGAGGAGGCCAGGAGTCCTGCCGGCGGACAGGTGAGACTTCACCAAGAGCGTGCACTGGGGGGACACTTTTAAACTTGGGAAACAGCCAGGCAGGCGGAAGAGCTAGGCCAATTTCTGATAGATGTCATGCTGAAATCTATCGAAAATCGGAGTGAAGTGTATGGGCAGGCAATAGATCAGAGAGGGATCAGTCTCATGGTCGACCTGCCCTACATTGAGTGATGTAAGGATATGTTTAAAGTGAACTAGATAAGAAGCACCCACATGTATTTTACCATATATATCAGTGGGAACATTAGAGAAAACGCCCACCCTGCTCTCTGTTTCATACTTCACTGCTCAGCCTGCTTCTAATCAGCCCTGATAAAATCCCCGATTAAGCATTCAGTCTGGCTTTGCTCAGGAATCATTATAGCTGAATCTGTCTTCTCTGATGTCTTTTCAAGCCCAAGCCTGCCCCCTTCTGGCTCTGCTATAATGACTCCGCTATAATGATTCCTGAGCAAAGCCAGACTGAATTTTATCAGGGTTGATAACAAGCAAGCTGAGCAGTGAAGGATGAAACAGAGAGCAGGGTAGGTGTTTTCTCTAATGTTCCTACAGATATATATGGTAAAATACATAAGGGTGCTTTGTTTCACGTTCACTTTAAGGACCACTATAGCAAATATTGTAAAATTTTAAATCCATATCATCACAAACAAATAAGAAGTACGTTTTTTCCCCAGAGTAAAATGAGCCATACATGACTTTTCTCCTATGTTGCCGTCACTTATAGTAGGTAGAAGAAATCTGACTGAACTAAGTTTTGGAATAGTCCATCTCCTCATGAGGTATTCTCAGGGTTGTCTTTATTTTCAAAAGCACTTAGGCTGCATTTCCACTTGTGCGGTGCGAATCGCCGCGGTAAAAATTCGCATGCGAATGCGAAATTCGCATGCGGGACAAGGCGATTTAAATGCGAATTCGCATGGATGACGATGTATGCGAATTTAACCATGGCAGTGCTGGTGTGCTTTTCCATTGTTTCTATGCGAATTCGCATGAAAATTCGCATGAAAATTCGCATACCCAAACCTCATGCGAATTTCCTATTAAATACATTGTATGCGATTTGCATAGCGGTATGCGGTATGCGAATTCTGATGGCTCTGCCATGCGAATTTTTTCTGCACAGAAAAACGCAAAGGAATCCTGAGAAGTGGAAACAGTCCCATTGACTTGTATTGCTATGCGAATTTGTATGCGAAAAACGCATGCGAATTCGCGATAGTGGAAATGAGCCCTTAGTAAATGGCACTTCCAAAACAGTGTGCAGACAAGTAAGAGAGAGGACTGGGATGCGGCCGGCATCTTTGTATAGACCCTTCCCATGAATTTAAACTGTAATTAAAATAGAAAATATGATAAAATGTTCTATTTCTCAGATAATAGTCACCATAAATAATTTCTACTGTACACACAGTAATAGCTGTGCTTAGTCCACAACAATAAAATAATGTGTATATATACAGTAAAAGCTGTGCTTAGTCCACAAAAATAAAATAAACCAATCAAAATGAGCTACTTGTGCTGCTTCAATAAAGCAGTCACTGGATTTTTAAAGTCAGATATACATATCTGATTGTGACTGTACAGTATATATGATGTGTACACAGGAATCTCTTATATATACTAAATAACATCTATGCTGTAAGTATAAAGCCTGATGTGTAGCTGTGTCACTAATAGAGATGGTCAATGAGATGGAAATAATTCTGCATTGATGCTAAATTATGCAAATGTATGCACTCTCTTTGCTCATGAAATCAAATAATGTGATATGTTGTTAAAATTTGGTTTGGTGACTACAAATTAAATGGTACCTGAGAAGGATGAAAAGAAAAGTTTTATACATACCTGGGGCTTCCTCCAGCCCCCTTCAGGCCATTCGGTCCCTCGCTGTCCTCCTCCACCACCACCTGGATCTTCTGCTATGAGTCCTGGTAATTCAGCCAGTCAACGCAGTCCGGCCGCATGCCAGGAGCGTTCTGCACCTGCGCAATAGTGCTGCGCAGGTGTAATATGTTCCCGGCGGCGGAATGTGTGCATGCACCCTACGCCAGACTGGCTCAAGTACCTGGACTCATAGCAGAAGATCCAGGTGGTGGAGGAGGACAGCGAGGGACTGATTAGCCTGAAGGGGGCCAGAGGAAGCCCCAAGTATGTATAAAACTTTAATTTCATCTGTCTCAGGCTTACTTTGTTACACAGTAGTACTATACTCTACATATGCACTCTCCACAGAGCTGCAGGGAATCCACTGAGAATGCTGTGCACATTGAACACAGAGGTGTTGTCTATCAACCATAAGCCTGGTTCAGATTGTGCATGAAGAATGTGTAATAGAGGAAGAATCCCCTTATTCCCCTGCACATTCCTCTTACATGTACCCACAGTTACATTGCCTAGGGCCTGATAGATGTTCTTTGTTCCGGCCTGTACCTTTTACAAGTACTCTTACCAAGGACTAGTTTTAGTCTAAAGGGAATAAATATAGTAGTCTACATATCCTTCTCACTTCAGTTGTCTTGTAAAATTCCTAAGCGTTGGCAGTTAAGAGACAAATTTCATGTTACATACTTTCAATCAACAAGATTGTAATATGCAAATTAGAGGCGTTGGAGTCGAGGAGTCGGAGGAATCCTAAACTGAGGAGTCGGAGTATTTTTGTATCGACTCCACAGCCCTGCTACTAACTACAGTAAGTGACAGCAACATAGGAGAAAAGTAATTTATGGCTCATTTTACTCTGGGAGAAACATACTTCTTATTTGTATGTGTTTACATGTATTTAAAATTTTTTGCGACGGTGGTCCTTTATGCTAATGGCAGCTTCAAACGAAATGCTTTGTTTGAAAGATGCCTGCGCACTTCAAGCCTCTGTCGGCATATCTCGTTTGACTGCCTAATGCAGGGAGCAGTTACAGTTACCTTCTTCTCTTCCTCTACTGGCGGCTCTGAACTTTCGGCAGGTCTTCTGGGTCCTGATTACATCTGATCACATGATGTGACATGATTGGGGTCCAGGAGACCGTGTCAGCGTTGCAGCACCACCCAATGGTGGAAGAGGGGTGATGGATGAGACTCTTCAATCACCCCTATTCCACCACTGGGTGGCGCTGTAATGTTGAAACAGTCCCCTGGATCTTGATGTCATATCATGTGATTGGAACCAAGAAGACCTGTCAGGATTACATCACCGCCACAGAGAGGGAAGAAGAAGCAGCCGATCCAGCCGTCTGGACAGGTACGTATAAGAGCTCCCTGCCACCCAGGGCCGGATTTACCATAAGGCATCGTAGGCACGTGCCTACAGGCGCCTGATAATAAAAAGGCGGCTCACTCCCCCTCCCCGAGTGCCTCTTTCCTTATGCAGAGTCCAGGTGAGGGTGTAAATGAGAGGTTATCTCCCTTCAGTAAAAGGCACCTCTAGCTACTTAATACTGAGGGTCCTCCAGATACCTAATATGAAGAGGCACCCGTAGCTACCTCTGACAGGCAAGGGAAGTAAGGGATAAGAGACAGCAAGCACACTTGCAGTGCGGTTTGGAGGGTGTTTGTAGGCTTCATGGAGGGCAACATCTAAAGTGCCAGAACATCTCACATGATATGACATGATCGGGTCCCAGGGGACCACACCAAGCCGCTCACTCCACTCCTCCAATGAACTTCGCCTGACCGCCCCCAGCATCACCCAGTCCCATGCACGCCTCCAGGACTTCTCAAGAGCCGCTCCAACACTATGGAACTCCCTACCTCCACCCATTAGGGCAGCCCCCTCCTTCAACATCTTCAAGAAGGCCCTTAAAACTCACCTTTTCACTCTGGCCTACCACCCCTCACAAGTGCTCTAAACCCACAGCTGAACTCTGGTCCCCTACCATTCGTGTCCTTACCTCTCCCTCTAGATTGCAAGCCTTTGGGCAGGGTCCTCCTCCTTTTGTGTCCTACCTGATCATGTACCTCCATTACTGTGCACCCATGCTATGCATTTGAGTGAACCTAACTTTCCTAATCTCCATGCTCCATCCAGTGACTGACTAAGCATTACCTGGTACTCATACTGTGCTGTGTGATTTGGTTTTCTTGTATTTCTGTATTGTCTTATTGCTGTATGTCACCCCTAAATATTGTCTGTAACCTAAATTAATGTCCAGCGCTGCGTAATATGTTGGCGCTTTATAAATACAATAAATAATAATAATAATAATAATAATAATCTGTGCCTATAGGTCAGGTAAGGTAAATTCGGGCCTAAGGAAAAATGTATCCCTGCAGACAAATAAAGTTTTTCTTACTTTGGTTTCTAAAAAGTGTTAAAGTAAAACACTTTTAATCTGAGTCAGACTTTATGCACCATCGACAATCAGATTAGACAGCGGGAAAAAAAAAAAAAAAAGATAGCTAAACAGGAAATATTACACAAATGCAAAATCATCAAGGGTAGCAGGCAGAGGGAGGGGGGTGTAATACAGGCAGCCTTGTGGTGTGGACTGGTTGCCACGGCCACCAAAACAAGGCCTCAGTCTGAAATGCAGTGAACCTGTGAAGTATTTCATAGCCAGAGTTCATCAGATGGGGCGGCCGCTCACCCATCTGTTATCGAGATTTTGGGGGGGGGCACGAGGTTCATTGCGGTCTTTCCTGCGTAGACGGTGACAGATCTGTGACAGGAACACAGCCGCATCGTGTTTAGACACAGGAAAACTAATTACACAAATGCCGCTTGCTCAATTCGGTCTTCGGAGAGGACAGATAAGTCTTTCCTTGTGACGCAACCACAAAACAAGTCCGGGCCGCGGCGCAGAGCTCATCGCAGGGGCAACGTGCGCTGGATCAACACGAGGGAAGAATACGAAGTGCCAGCAAAGGAATCCAGCATCAATAAAACACAGGGGCAGATTTTATGACTCTGTCTGACGGCTTCGTCGTACCACAACACCTTGTTTAGCTCAGCCAAGTTCACACCGCCGCTTTTCGAAATGCCCATAAAAGCTTATTGGGTGCCTCTGGCTATCTCAGCTAAATACACCAGAAAACGTCAAAGTGGTCATACACTTAAGGTGGCCATAGATCTCTCGACTTAGTGGCCAATTGACCATCCGATTTGATAATTATCGAATTAGATGACACAGGACAGGCAATGTATATAGTAGATAAGAATTCCGCTGCACCGATCTCAGGATAAAAGTCCAATTTTTATTGAGGCAATTGTGAACAAACAGCAATACATTTCACGCATAACGGAGCATTATGGCTCCTTAGTCATAGCTGACTATGACTAAGGAGCCATACGTTTTCTCCGATACGCGTGAGCTGTATTGCTGTTTGTCCACAATTGCCTAAAAAAAAAAAATTAGACTTTTATCCTGAGATCGGTGCAGCAGAATTCTTATCTACCATATACATTACCTGCCCTGTGTCGCCCACTGGGTGGTGCCCATCAATCTAAGGAAACCCTCGCTCTACCATTAGCAATAAACACACCGCCGGCGTATAGCACGTTGCGCGTGACATCACACACTTGCCACGTGCTATACGCCTGACGGCATGTATAGCACGACTAGAGAAGCGGAAAGACGTATGGGCACCTTGTGGTGGGCGACGTAAAACAGGTAATGTATAAATGGACTCGCGCTTGCGAAGTACAGCGGATAAGATCGGGTTTGGCTATTTCCGCCTTACCCGAACAAAGAGCCGGTAGTGCGCCTGCGCAGGATCCCGGAGAGGTAAATATTTACCTCGCCACACTTCAGGAGGACACAGCGCTGGGTTGTCGGGCTACCGGAGGATGGGGAAGCCTTGTTAGGATCCAGAGACTTCCTCCTCCCAAGGTAAGTATCCCACAGAGGGTTTTTTTTTCATTACAGATCCTCTTTAACAGGAAATAAATATGGCAGCCTCCATAGCTCTCTCACTACAGGGGTCCTTTAACATGAATAAAGAAATGCGGCTATCTTGACGACATGTGTTGTGACATGTGATAGCAGTGATCTGTTCTATGGGTCTGCTGTGCTTTACATCTGGACAGTGTCCATGAAAGAATATAACTTTACTGACTGCAGAACTAGCTGAACTGTAAAACCTGTTTGTTTGTTTTTACACTGTTTGATCGCAGAGAAAAGAAATGAGCACCAGCAATTTAATGACATCACACACAAGTTACACTGCATCACAGGAATGAGGACGGGCAGGTTTAAAGTGGACCTGAACTCTTGCGCAAGATAAAAGGAAAACAGAGAAATGCACCCTGTATGTATTTAGAGAGTTTAGCATGTTAATACCCCCTTACCTGTGACTAATCGGAAGTTGTAATTTGATCCCTCGGCTGTGTCAGCTGACTGCCATGGCAAAGAGTTCATTTGCAAACACAGGATGTTAATAATAGGTCTGCTTCCATGAAAGCAGGAAGTAGACACTACAGATTTATTGCAGGATTTGTATCAGCTGTAACAAAAAGTTTTTCTTTAAAGGTAATTATGTTGTTGCTTATCTTTTAGAGCAAAGAGGAAGTTCTGAGTTCAGGTGTGCTTTAACTACTATACGACTGCCCCCTTGCCAATGGGCGTGGCCGCGACGGCAGCCCCAGGAACGCCTAACGCCAATTGGCATCAAGTCCAGTTTGCAGGAGAACGCGCGCAGATCTCCTGCCTGGGGAGCTCTGCCCTGCCTGGAGACTGTTAGACGGTGAAACGCCGTCTTTTCTGTTAGTACAGCGCTGCGATCAGCAGCAGCTCTGTACTGGGGACAGCCGTGTTGGCCGGCTGGGGGGAGAGAGGGATTTGTAAAAAAATAAAAAATGTTAAAAAATATTATCAAAATAAAGATATAAATATTTATTTAAAAAAAAAAAACAACTTGGGGCAATCAGACCCCACCAACAGAGGGGGGGGGGGAAATCACTTGTGTGCTGTGTTGTGCGGCCCTGCAGCTTGGCCTTAAAGCTGCAGTGGCCATTTCAGTAAAAAATGTGCCTGGTCTTTAGGGGGGTTTACCACTGTGGTCCTCAAGTGGTTAAACCAACTGGTACTGATTTTACAGCCTGCTTGAAACTCAAAACATTGATTAACACAATGAGCACCTGAGAGTGAACTGCCCATGTCCCCCATCTCCCAGGATGAGGGATTCTATGGATAGGCTGCATTCTCAGTGATGACACTGGTCTCTAGTGATCAGATAGGCAGCATTCTCAGTGATGTCACTGGTCTCTAGTGAATGGATAGGCTGCATTCTCAGTGATGTCACTGGTTTCTAGTGAATGGATAGGCTGCATTCTCAGTGATGTCACTGGTCTCTAGTGAATGGATAGGCTGCATTCTCAGTGATGTCTCTGGTCTCTAGTGAATGGACAGACTGCATTCTCAGTGATGTCACTGGTCTCTAGTGAATGGATAGGCTGCATTCTCAGGGATGTCACTGGTCTCTAGTGATTGGATAGGCTGCATTCTCAGTGATGTCACTGCTCTCTAGTGAACGGATAGGCTGCATTCTCAGTGATGTCACTGGTCTCTAGTGAATGGATAAGCTGCATTCTCAGTGATGTCACTGCTCTCTAGTGAACGGATAGGCTGCACTCAGTGATGTCACTGCTGTCTAGCGATTGGATAGGCTGCATTGTCATGTGAAGATACTGGATGGATTAGCAGGGGATTACCATTGCATATGTGGCATATGTACAATCCCTAATCGCTGCTGCTTTTTTATTCTCGCTATTTGGCTGTGTACACAAACCATTTACCTGGCCGGAAATCCACCTTAAGTGTTTACGTCAGTTTTATGTAAAGGAAGCATTTACAAAGGAAGCCAGCCAAATGGATGAATACTGAGCTGTACTATTAAGCAAAGAACCTCTGCCCTGCCATAAAGATCTGTAAAAGCCACTGCTGGATGGCTGTACATTAGACTGGGGAGACTCACAGAGGACAGCGAGGCGATTAGTTTAATGTTATCTGTAAAATGCTGCAAAGAAAGTGTAGTAGAGCGGACCCGACGGAGATCGGCTATTTTCGCCTATCTCCGTGCGGAGAGCCGCAACAGCGCCCCCACTGGAGCCAGGGAAGGTAAATAAAGTAGCTTTTGAGAAAATCAATTTTAAAATGCAAAGGAAAAATAGTTTTCAAATCGTCATTTTTCTGGTTTTAAAAAACATTTTTCTTTGCATATTTAAAATCGATTTTCTCAAAAACGACAAGGTCTTTTTGAAAAAAAAATGTTTTTGCTTTGTTCCCACCTTTTTCCTTAATATATAGGGCAGCACGGTGGCGTAGTGGTTAGCACTCTTCCCTTGCAGCACTGGGTCCCCGGTTCGATTGCCTGCATGGAGTATGTTCTAACCATGTCTTGCGGGTTTCCTCCAGGCACTCTGGTTTCCTCCCACATCCCAAAAACATACAGGTAAGTTACTGTAATTGGCTTTCCCCTAAACTGGCCCTAGACTACGATACATACACTACAGGATACATACATAGACATAGGACTATGGTAGGGATTAGATTGGGAGCCTCTCTGAGGGACAGTTAAGTGACACGACCAGTGTTCTCCCCAGGTTTTTTTTTCCAACCGGGCGGCATGAAAAATTAGCCGGGTGGAGCAGGATAGGGAAATGCAGGGCAAGCGCATCTCTGCTTACAGCATTGGAAGAGGATGAGGAGGCTAGCCGGGTGCTCCCCAAAATTAGCCAGATGGAGCACCCGGCTAAAAGCGCCTGGGGAGAACACTGCATGGCTATGTACTCTGTACAGCGCTGCGGAAGATGTTGGCGTTATGTAAATGCTAAATAATAAAAATATTGTATGTAGCAATTTTTGGTGACAATGGCTTGTATGAGGGCTTTGGTATTAATCACTGAAGTCGGCACGAAATTACATGAATATTACGAATGGATTTTACGAAATCAGTTGAATGTCCCAATTACAACTACGTACAGCCGTAATTGCGAAAATGCACGTGAAATTTTGCATAATTGCAATTAGCAGATTTACTGAATAAACTCCTGAAACTTTGACGACGTCTAAGAAGTTCTATCTCCTGTGCTGTTATCACACTTCCTGTGATATGGTGCCGAACGATGGTGTAGTGTTGTTGCCAATAGCAACCAACATATTGATTCTTACAACGATCATCACCATCTACCACACATTCATCTTTAATAGATTTCAGCAGGGAATCTATTGAAAGTCGATCCAACCTCACTCCTTTTGTGTCCTACCTGATCATGCACCTCCATTACTGTGCACCCATGCTATGCATTTGAGTGAACCTAACTTGCCTAATCTCCATGCTCCTTCCAATGACTGACTAAGCATTACCTGGTACTCATACTGTGCTGTGTGATCTGGTTTTCTTGTTTTCCTGTATTGTCTTATTGCTGTATGTCACCCCTAAATATTGTCTGTAACCTAAATTAATGTCCAGCGCTGCGTAATATGTTGGCGCTTTATAAATACAACAAATAAATAAATAAATAAAAATAAATAAACGTTGCGATGTCCGATGTGGAGCAACGCTATAAGCTGTAGATCTATCTCCGGTCTGTGTAGCCTGCGCAGTGTTTATTGTAAGCTAGTGATCTGCCACCGCGTCAGGGGGTACAAACGCCCCAGCAGCGATGGAAAGAAGACAGGAGGAGCAGAGAGGAAGTTCTGGGTTCAGGTCCGCTTAAATGCCATAGCACATAACACGCTGTGTTTACTATAAGCTTTGAAATGTCCTGGGTGGCTTTTGCACTTTACAACTTTCTCCAAACAGAGTGACAGGTTTATATGCCTCAAAAGGACAAGACAAACTCAGTTAAATGTGCGTTTCAACAACAAAATATTTCTCCATGTCAACGTACTTTTCGGTCAATAACCTAATGGAACGGAAAGGAACACCAGCTGAGCAACAGTTTGTTGGACTTTAATAGCTTATGTACATTTTGCTGTGCATGAGTGGAGTCTTGTAACTTATATTTTGTTTGTTGTGCACGAGTGCAGAACATTACACAGTCACGGAAAGCATCGTTGTCAAGACAAAAAAAAAATAACTAAACAAAAATGATTAGCTCATTCATTCAAGCTACTACCCTGTTATTAGGCTAATGAGACCACACGTGTAATGCCAATCAGGGGTACTTATTAAGGCATTCTCAAATTACTGGGCGGCCTAACTTTTATAGTATACACCATCAACGTTAGACACCCTTTAAATACCTCACAGTTCCATCCCATGACGTTGCTCGTATGACTGGCTTATTGACATTCAAATCCTTGCACAATTCTTCTTTTCACTGGTAGCCAGTAAAGTGAGCAAAGAGTTGGTGTTATGTGGCAATGGCAGGGTTGCCTTGTCTTGCAGAGGCATTCTGTACTAATTGCAGGCGATGCAGGTCTTTCTTTTGGAAAGCCTGTATCTACAACATTGCAGTAGTCCAGCCGTGAGGTGATGAAGGCATGAACTAGGGTTGGAAGATCCTCAGTAGGAATGAGATGCTTAATTTTTGCAATGTTCCTGAGGTGGAAAAAAAAGGAATGTTTCACAACAGCTGAGATTTGATCTCTAAACCGTGAAGAGAGCCCAAGGTGAGCTCATATAATTAAAGACAAACACCTAGGCTACTTGACCCGGCGGGCTGGGTGGATCAGAATTCCACCACCCATGCCGCTTCTGAGGCCTGCTAGGGACCACTTTCACTTTTGTGAACTCTGGGTCGCTGGAAAGCGAGAGATCTCTCTCTTAGAGCGCAGGGAGGTGGGGGAGCGGCAGGGGGTGCAGCCAGGGAGAGACAGCTGTCCGATGGCAGCTCTTGAAAGCCTGCAGGAACGCCCCTAGTGGGTGTTTGAGCAGGGAATCCCTCTCCTCCCATTACCCTCCGAGATTTCGGGGGGCTATAGCGCAGTGTTCTCCCCAGGCTCTTTTAGCCGGGTGCTCCACTCGGCTAATTTTGGTGGAGCACCCGGCTGTCATCGGATCACCTTCTCCAATGCTATAAACTGAGTTGCACCAGGCCTGCATTATCCCATCGCACACCACCTGGCTGGAAACCGATTCTGGGGAGAACACTGTAGCATGGAGGTGGTGGGGGTTATAGTGCGATGGTGGGAGGGCAGAGATGTTTTAGGGGGGACACAGAGACATGTCATGAGGCAGAGAACATGCCACTGTGTCCCATCTGCCCCCCCCCCCCCCCATCACGGGTTCTCTTTAATTCCCCATCAATACATAACCAGGGGGGACCTGGCTGGTAATATCCTCAAGGCGTATCTAGGCCCTGGTGGTCTCATCTTCTGGTGAGTGACGTTTTATTGGGTGTGGTGGAGGTCCCTACCTACGTCTGCTGGAGTGTCGCTAGAACTGACAGAGTGAAGTGTTTTACGGCAGACGGACAGCACCAACGGGACTCTTTAACAAGGCAAATCAATGCTTGGTAAGGTAAAAACCAATCAAGACTTCCCTTCAACGGAATTTCACCAGGGAAAGAAACCGGTTGAGGATTGGTTGCCGGCAGGGCTTACCACACTTTGCCCATCACCCTCTATCATACTGAATAAAGCAGATATGAATCATCGAGCGCAATTTCCAAACGTGCTCAGGAAGAAAGGCTGATCCAGACTTCAAACTCGTACATCCCATCAGTAATTCGTGCCCAAAAAAGTCTTGGGTTTGGTCCAGATGGAGATGTAGCGCTTGGAAAGAATAAAGTCAGTTTGCGGTCTAAAAGCAGCTGATGTGAGGTCTGTTCAGGATCAAACGTTCCCTTCGGTGGCCCCGGTGGACAGCCCATTCACTTTTTAAGGGTTGATCGCTATCTCTTTCCCAGCAGAACGGTTCTGCGGTCAGCGGGCTGGCATCACAACTGGCAGAGGAAAGCATGTTAGAGTGTTGCTGTCACACTCTACGTAAACTCACCCCATCATCTATAAACAGACATTTCTCTCCAGTGTCATTAAAAACCTGAAGAGAACCTCTAATGGCTATTCCTAAACCACGGCCAAAAGTGCAACAGGAAGTTATTTTGATCATTTCAGACCAACAAGAAAGATAGATGGCCACCCACAAATCTGGATAAAAGGCCCATGTGCACTTTAAACCCGTGTCGCAAAAGTGGTGGCTTTGGAACAACTGAACCCGAGGTGAAAATAAACTGATGAGATAATTATATTTATCCTCCTACTCCTAAAAATTACTTTTTAAAGTATCCCAAGGTTTTCTTTTATATTTAAAAATTTACAAAGTAGGCTGAATGTTTTATTGTCTCTAATCAGTGGCACGCTATTAAGTGTCCCAGAGCTAGCAAAAGGTCACTAGTTGTCACATGTATTTTCTCTCTCCCTGCCCTCAAAAGCTGTATCCTGCCAGGAAAACTATTATGGTTGTAATTTGCTTATCAGTGTTGTTTACTATATTCCCAACAAGGTATCAACAAGACAGAAGCGGTCACTTCCATGCCTGAAAATTAACTCTTTCATGCAGCAAAATAAAACAAGTAAGACAGCCTGGTTATGAATATGTTTTGTACTGTACATACACATGTCTATCTCATAAGGTCATATCGCCTTGGGTACAGTTTAACCACTTGCCGACCGCACACTCATACCATGCGGCGGCAAAGTGGTAGCTGGAGGACCAGCGACGCACATCTGCGTCGCCAGGTGCCTCCCTAATTAATCAGGAAAGGCCGCTCGCGCGAGCGGCCGTTTCCTGTTGGATCACAGAGCGGGTCTCCGTGAATAGCCTGCGAGCCGCTGATCGCGGCTCGCAGACTAAATGTAAACGCAGGAGACGTTTGTCTGCAGATTGGCGATCCCCGGCCAATCAGCGGCCGGGGACTGCCGCCATGTGACAGAGGACATCCTGTCACAGGCTGCACAGGACGGATAGCGTCCTGTGCAGCCCCGATCACCAGGGGGGACAGGTAGGAGAGGGAGGGGGGAATTTCGCCGCGGAGGGGGGCTTTGAGGTGCCCCCCCCCGCAACATGCCAGCCGGCAGGAGCGATCAGACCCCCCCTGCACATCATCCCCATAGGGGGGAAAAAAGGGAGGCGATCTGATCGCTCAGCATGCAACCTGATCTGTGCTGGGGGCTGCAGAGCCCACCCAGCACAGATCACAAAAAACAGCGCTGGTCCTTAAGGGGGGGTAAAGGCTGGATCCTCAAGTGGTTAAAAATGGGCAGTCAGTTACCCAGTCGATCAACACATTCTGCGTGGGTGGGGGGAGAGGAGGTGTAGTATTGAAGAACAGAGCAGTAAAAAAAAAACATGCCCAAAAGCTAGTAAGTTTTTTGTGGTCATCAGGTTACAGAAATGCACACTTGATAGAAGCATCCAAATTATTATTATTAGTATAGAATATGCTAAAAGTAATTTAGAAGTGGTGGACTTGCCTCCAAAGGAGCTCCAAAGGACACAACTGCTCTCATTCAAAGAACAAAAACTTTATTTAACCTCCCCGGCGTTCTATTGAGATCGCCAGGGAGGCTGCGGGAGGGTTTTTTTTTAATTAAAAAAAAACTATTTCATGCAGCCAACTGAAAGTTGGCTGCATGAAAGCCCACTAGAGGGCGCTCCGGAGGCGTTCTTCCGATCGCCTCCGGCGCCCAGAATAAACAAGGAAGGCCGCAATGAGCGGCCTTCCTTGTTTTGCTTAGATCGTCGCCATAGCGACGAGCGGAGTGACGTCATGGACGTCAGCCGACGTCCTGACGTCAGCCGCCTCCGATCCAGCCCTTAGCGCTGGCCGGAACTTTTTGTTCCGGCTGCGCAGGGCTCAGGCGGCTGGGGGGACCCACTTTCGCCGCTGCTCGCGGCGAATCGCCGCAGAGCGGCGGCGATCAGGCAGCACACGCGGCTGGCAAAGTGCCGGCTGCGTGTGCTGCACTTTATTTGAAGAAAATCGGCCCAGCAGGGCCTGAGCGGCAGCCTCCGGCGGTGATGGACGAGCTGAGCTCGTCCATACCGCTCAGGACAAAACTCTACTATGCAACAGGTTTCACAGGAAAAAAAAAAAACTCTTCAGGCAAAATAAATTGGGACAAACAAACGGGGGAAGCACTCTGCACTTTACCATATATTGTACACAACAGTACACAAACGTTTTCGAGCTACCCGTTCTTCCTCAGGTGTACAACAAATAACAGCATAGAAGGGAAATTTATACAATAAACTGGGAGTCTGAGAACTGTTGTCTGTGAGCTCGGCTAAAAGTGAACCTAAAGTCACCCCAAAAAAATGAGATGAACTCACCTGGGGCTTCCCTCAGCCCCCTGCAGCCGATCGGTGCCCTCGCAGCCCCGCTCCGATGTCCCAGGACCCGCCGGCGAGCACTTCCAGTTTCGCCGTCACCGGCCGACAGGCATGGGAACGCAAGTGATTGTTCGCGTTCCCAGCCTGTATATCGCCCCCTATGCTGCTATTGCGGCCTCCTGGGAAGCCCCAGGTGAGTTCATCTCATTTTTTTGGGGTGACTTTAGGTTCACTTTAAGGTGGCCACACACCATACAATAAAATCATCCGATTTTCGGCAATTTGATAAAAACGATCAGATCTCCAGAAAAAAATCGAAAGCTTTTTTTTCCCCATTCGACTGAAAAATCCGATCGGATTTCCCGTTTTCTTCGTTTTTTATCGATCCGGAATGCCAGATATTTTTCTTCAATCTTACTAAAGATTGTATGGTGTGTGTTAGATTGTCAATTTATTAATATACACATCCTAGCAATTTTGTCAGAGTTTCCAATCATTTTTATCATAATTGGGGAAAAATTGAACATATATGTGTTGCACATTGGTCATATTTTTGAAATGTTACAATCAGTCAGAAAAATTGATTGCAATTCTTAAATTGAACAGATTTTTTTTTTAAAAATTGTATGGTGTGTGGCCACCTTTAGAGCTGCATCATCCCTAGACTCAAAGAAGTTAACAGAAGTTTTATTATATCCAAGTCTACTATACCAGGTGTTACTCCCACAGACTTATAATGGGAGATTGGCCGGGACCTGGAGAGGTAAGTTTACTATACCCGAATGTTTACTTTATGAGAGTTTATTATAACAAGATTATACTGTATTGTATATTTCAAACTTATAAAGCAAAAACAGACCAAGACAAAGAAAACTACAGACTCCGGCTTATGCGTAAAAAAGTAGGAAATCAAAAATAGAAAATGAAAGCATAGAAGGGACACTGCGAGTCCTGGGGAGTTCTGTATGGTGTTATTGTCATTACGCGATTGGCAGGATCTCAGCCGAGCGCGTTCCTAAGCCCCGTCCATTAGTGCGCTTCTGGCGAGGTGGACAGGTGCGCCGTGGCATTTTCTGCATGTTTACATTGTACGGTTCACAGACGGGGGCATTAAGCCTTCTTAGCCGCCTCATTGTTCCAAATCCAGCTATTGCACTCTGGTATTCCTGTCCTACTAAAAGATTACTGGAAAGGAAGGAAAGAGTATAATTCTGATGCGATGTAAAGGAGTCTGAGAAATGACGATTTACCGAAGCCTGGTACAGACATTCGATTTTGATTGGCCAAATACTGACCAACCATAGATCATTAAATCTAAAGAATTAATACTTACCCAGGGCTTCCTCCAGCCCCATAAACACGCGCAAGTCCCACGCCACCGTCCTCACGCGGTCTGCCGTTCAGTGGCAGTCACAGGGAGGTTCGCGCATGCGCAGAAGACCGCGACTGACGCGACTGAGCCAGTTACCGGTGCTGATTCCCGCTGAACGGCAGACCGCGGGAGGATGGCAAGGGACTCACACGTGCTTATGGGGCTGAAGAAAGCCCCGGGTAAGTATCGATTCTCTTTAATGATCTCTGGTACACTTTAAGGTGACCACACACAATACAATAAAATGATAAGATTTTATGGCAATTCGATAAAAACGATCTGATCTTAACTTCAGTAGAGTTATCTCGTTTGAGATAAGTGCACTGCTTTTGACTTTAGTTGGTAGAACTAGTCGTGCTGCAAATTCTTGCAATGCTTCAATCTCTCTCTGCTAGCAGAAAATATAGGAACTGAAAGCAGAAATCCTCTGTTGTCTCACACTGCCCCCCAGTGACAAGTTGCCATGAATATACATGACAGCAGGCAGTACTAATTAGAAGCAGGGGAATGAAACAAATACAAAATTAAAAAAAAAATGTGCTAAAATAAATTGGCCTGGAACACTTGCAAGCCGCTAATTAAATTGGCTGCTAAAGGGTTAAACTTTATAAACTTAGCATAAAATCTGCATCAACTCTAATTTATTAGCATCTCTCTGACAATCCCTGATGACCAGAGCTTCAGGAATCTTTACTATGATCTGCACTGAGAAAGGTGAGGCTGACAAGTGTTTGCTACCTTAGGGCCAGGACCCCTGCAGGCATTCTGCTCCTATGTGGTCACTCCGCTCTGTTCCACTCAGCCGCTGTGCTCTCCGAAAGCTGCATGTTAGGCCCCATGCTGCCCGCCTCCTCGATCGCGATCTGCGCTTGCACAAAAGTTGAATCTGTGCATGCACAGAACGCTCCCGGCAATGGGTGCACGATCGGGGAGGTACGGAGCAGCGTATGCGCTGCAGCCAACACATAGCTCCCAACTGTCCTCCTTTTGGAGGGACAGTCCCTCTTTGGGAACCCAGTCCGTCTGTCCCTCTTTCTTCTTATTTGTGTCCATACAGTGTCGCCCCAGTCTCTCCCCGTGCTCTGCTGTCCCCCAATAGAAAAACCGACAGGCTAGCAACACACAGATTGTCGCTAGTTGGCCGTTTACCTTTTGTCTGCCCTGCCTCCTGTACAGCGCGGCTCCCCGCCTGTATCCCTTTCCTCCAATAAGCTTACGGCAAAAAAAAAATATGTAAAATATGTGTTAATATAGACAAATAAGAAGAAAGTTTTTTCCAGAGTAAAATGAGCCATAAATTACTTTTCTCCTATGTTGCTGTCACTTACAGTAGGTAGTAGAAATCTGACAGAAGCGACAGGTTTTGGACTAGACCATCTCTTTATGGGGGATTCTCAGGGATTTATTTATTTATTTTCAAAAGCACTTATTGAATGGCAGTTGCTCAGTCCAACTGCCAAAAAACTGTGTAGGGAGCAGGGAAGCTGGCCAGCATTATTGTTTAAATCCATTTTAGGGAATATATTTATTAAGAATAAAAGCCTGGCTGAGAATCCCCTATGAAGAGATGGACTAGTCCAAAACCTGTCACTTCTGTCAGATTTCCTAGTACCTACTGTAAGTGACAGCAACATAGGAGAAAAGTAATTTATGGCTCATTTTAGTCTGGAAGAAACATACTTCTTATTTGTTTAGGTTTGCACATATTGTACATTTTAAAATTTTTCGCCACAGTGCCCCTTTAAGCTACCCTTTAAACTAGCTCTACTCTCCAGGGATCAGAAGAAGCATGACAGGTGGATAAGCCAACATGGAAATCAGGAATCAGTCACATAGTTAAAATGGACCTGAACTTAGATCTTCCTTTCAGCTCTAAAAGATAAGCAACAGCATAATCATCTTTAAAGAAAAACATTTGTTACAGCTGATACAAATTCTGCAATAAATCTGCAGTGTGTCTACTTCCTGCTTTCATAGAAGCAGACATAGGGCTAACATCCTGTGTTTACAAATAAGCTGCTCTGCCATGGCAGAGGAGATTCCTGAGCTGACACAGCTGAGAGATCAAATTACAACTTGTAAGTAGTAACAGATGAGGGGGAATTAGACAGGTTAAACTCTCTAAATACATACAGGGTGGATTTCTCTATATTGTCCTTCTGCCCTGTGGAAGAGCTCAGGTCCACTCAGAGAAAAAATGCATTTGCCTATCAGACGGTCCTAAAATGTCACAGCTTTAAGGCAGTAAACAGTCCTTGTGCTGCTCATCATAAAAGGCAAACATGCGTGGCTGTAAATCACCTCTGTACAATGACAATGGAGACCGCACAGTACAGGCAGAGTCTGCAGAGTCATCACTTCATGCAGGAAGTGTGGTGGGGGGGATAGTATATGCAGCAAGGTGGCATAGCGGATAGCACTTGTGTCATGCAGCAGTAGGACACCATCTACATGGTGTATGCTCTCCTTGTGCTTGGGTGGGTTTTCTCTGGGAACTCCAGTTTCCTCCCATGTCCAATAACATGCCTTTTAACAAATTAACTAGATTCCAAACCAAAAATTGGCCTCAAAAGCAAACCTTAAAGGAGAACTGTAGAGAGAGGTATATGGAGGCTGCCATATTTATTTCCATTGAAGCAATACCAGTTACCTGGCTATCCTGCTGATGCTCTGCCTCTAACACTTTCAGCCCATAGCCCCTGAACAAGCATGCAGCAGATCAGGTGTTTCTGACAATTTTGACAGATATGACAAGATTAGCTGCATGCTTGTTTCTGGTGTGATTCAGCCACTACTTCAGCCAAATAGACCATCAGGGCTGCCAGGCAACTGGTATTGCTTAAAAGGAAATAAATATGGCAGCCTCCATATACCTCTCTCTACAGTTCTCCTTTAAAGGACAAACGATGTGACATGATGAGATAGACATGTGCGTGTTACGGTGCCAAGCACACAAATAACTGTGCTGTGTTCCTTTCTTTTTTTCTCTGTCTAAAAGAGTTAAATATCAGGTATGCAAGTGACAGTTTCTGTCCAGGTCGAGACTGGGTCGGACTCTAGCATAACCCTCACTGATAAGTAATTACAGCCATAAAGCACTTTCCAGTCAGTAAATGGCTTCTGAGAGCAGCAAAGAGATAACAAGAGTCAATAGTTCACAGACTGGAACTCTAGCATACTTCCATGCATGCGTCATTGAGCAGATACAATGGAACAGTAAAAACTTAAAAACTAGATTTAAATATAAAATAAAACTGTAGGATATCTTAAAGAGGCCTTTTTAGGAGAAGGAGGAGAGATGCAATGGTTTATCTCATCAGTTTATTTTCACCTCTGATGCCTTTAACCCATGAGGTAAATTGTCAAACGTTTGATGAAGTGTTTGATAAAGCTCCGTGAATTGAGGCCAATGACAAGCAGACTTATAAAAACGTTCTGCTAGAGCCTCTCAACTGCTCCAGGACGTTTTTATAAGTCAAGCAGTGCTGCTGCAGCTGTGCGCGTGCGTGCCCGCAGGCTCCTGCGCGTATGCGCGCTCCCGTGTGAATGTGCACATGCACGTGCGTTCCCGCGCACATGAACGTGAGATTAGTGAAAAAAAAAACTACCTTTATTTACAAATAATAATTTGTCACCATAATTTGGCAAATGTGTGGTTTTTATGCACAGTAGCAGTGTTTATATTAAAACTATAGGGGATGAAATTGGAGAAAGTGTATTTTTTCCTTTTTTCCTTTTTCTTCCCTTTAAAAAGCATAGAAAATAAAGTAATTACTGAAAACAAATAACCCCAAAAAGCCCAATTTGTGGTGAAAAAAAACAAGATATAGATAATTTCATTGTGATTAGTAGTGATCAAGCTATTGGCAAATGAAAGGGATGAGCGCAGAAAGGTGAAAATCGCTCTTGTCCGTTAGGGTAGAAACTGCTTTGGGGTAAAGTGGTTAACCACCTTAGCGGTATGGACGAGCTCAGCTCGTCCATTACCGCCAGAGGGTGCCGCTCAGGCCCTGCTGGGCCGATTTTGATGAAATAAAGAGCAGCACACGCAGCCGGCACTTTGCCAGCCGCGTGTGCTGCCCGATCGCCGCCGCTCTGAGGCGATCCGCCACGAGCAGCGGCGAAAGAGGGTCCCCCCAGCCGCCTGAGCCCTGCGCAGCCGGAACAAATAGTTCCGGCCAGCGCTAAGGGCTGGATCGGAGGCGGCTGACGTCAGGACGTCGGCTGACGTCCATGACGTCACTCCGCTCGTCGCCATGGCGACGAAGTAAGCAAAACACGGAAGGCCGCTCATTGCGGCCTTCCGTGTTACTTTTGGCCGCCGGAGGCGATCAGAAGAACGCCTCCGGAGCGCCCTCTAGTGGGCTTTCATGCAGCCAACTTTCAGTTGGCTGCATGAAATAGTTTTTTTTTTATTTAAAAAAAACCCTCATGCAGCCGCCCTGGCGATCTTAATAGAATGCCAGGGTGGTTAAAGAGGCCCTGTAGTGACCTATAGCAGAATGCTGTACATTATTCCGGATACCCACTTTTAGGCTGTGTATAAGTATGTAGTCCCGCCCTCCCAGTGATGCTTAGCCTAGGCGGTTCAGCTATGTGGAACGCGGCCTTATTTTTTTCCCCTGCACCACAGGGCTCCCTTTGTATGTGCGCCACCTGCCCTTCCTCCTCTCCAGTGAGCAGCACATGCTGCTCAGCTACACCCAAACCGCATGTCTGTAGAACGCTTGTTACCCCTTAATGATCATCAAGGACAACAGAAATGATGTGTGTGTACGAGGTTTAGGCTTGGCAGTGCTTTTTGGAAGTCAAAACCCCTCTTCTAGACTTCCCAAATGTGGAAGTCTCACTATTTTGACCACAATTCTCAGAGCAGTCGCAGTTTGGCTCTGCAGACATTAAATGTAATTGCTCCGAGATCTCTCCCAAAATTCTGCATGCAGCACTTTGCAATCTCTCCACGACTGCCATGCTTCTAGTGGAACCACCTCCATACGGTTTCATTATTGAAGCTCTTTGCGGATCGGGACGATTGGCAAGTGCTGCTGGTGGGCTCCAGGCTTATAGAGCATTGAATTAAATATGTCTGAGAGCCCCCAACCAAATCGCAGAATCCCTTGATCAGAAGTAGCAATCAAACGCCATGTGATTTTGCAGGTACATGTTATGAGGATTATAAATGTAATGCAACACTGTGGAGTAGTGGTTAGCGCTCTCGCCTTGCAGCGCTGGTTCAAATCCTAGCCAGGACACTATTTTCACGGAGTTTGCATGTTCTCCCGTGTCTGCATGGGTTTCCTCCGACATCCTAAAAACATACAGATAAGTGAACTGGCTTCCCTTGAAATTGGCCATAGACTACGATTTATACACTACACAATACATACATAGACATAGGACTATGGAAGGGACTAGATTGTGAGCCCCTCTGAGGGACAGTTGATGGACAAGACCATATACTCTGCACAGCGCTGCGGAAAATGTCGAGGCTATATAAATACTAAATAATAATCTGCAATACTAAAATTAGGGCATTTAACAGTCTGTAAGAGTCTTGTCTGCTGTAAAGCCTATAAATCATGAGCTAATTTTGAGTAATCTGGCACAGGCCGCCCGGGGAAACGCAGGAACGTGACCCCACAGAGGAGGGGGACTCCCTCGGGGGACACATTTAATTGGACCAGTAATTATCTGGCCAGGAGTTAAGCGGGAAGAGAATCTCCCAGGGAACATACACAAATCAGTGAGATACAATCTGCTTATCTCGCAATGTATTCCGTGACTTCCTGCTGGGAACCGCAGCCTCCCTCTCCGACCAGGACTTTCCACTCCTGCCCTATATCTCCAGGTCACCCGCACCACCTTCCTAACTAACCGCAGCCTCCATCTCCAACCAGAACGTTCCACTCCAGCCCTACATCTCCAGGTCACCCGCACCACCTTCCTAACCGCAGCCTCCCTCTCCGATTTACCACTCCTGCCCTACATCTCCAAGTCACCCGCGCCACCTTCCTAACTAACCGCAGCCTCCATCTCCAACCAGGACTTTCCGCTCCTGCCCTACATCTCCAGGTCACCCGCGCCACCTTCCTAACTAACCGCAGCCTCCATCTCCAACCAGGACTTTCCACTCCTGCCCTACATCTCTAGGTCACCCGCGCCACCTTCCTAACTAACCGCAGCCTCCCTCTCCGACCAGGACTTTCCACTCCTGCCCTACATCTCCAGGTCACCCGCACCACCTTCCTAGCTAACGCAGCCTCCACCTCCGACCAGGACTTTCCACTCCTGCCCTATATCTCCAGATCACCCGCGCCACCTTCCTAACTAACCGCAGCCTCCATCTCCAACCAGGACTTTCCGCTTCTGCCCTACATCTCCAGGTCACCCGCGCCACCTTCCTAACTAACTGCAGCCTCCCTCTCCGACCAGGACTTTCCACTCCTGCCCTACATCTCTAGGTCACCCGCGCCACCTTCCTGACCAACCGCAGTCTCCATCTCCGACCAGAACGTTCCACTCCTGCCCTACATCTCCAAGTCACCCGCACCACCTTCCTAGCTAACCGCAGCCTCCACCTCCGACCAGAACGTTCCACTCCTGCCCTATATCTCCAGATCACCCGCGCCACCTTCCTAACTAACCGCAGCCTCCATCTCCAATCAGGACTTTCCAATCCTGCCCTAGATCTCTAGGTCACCCGCGCCACCTTCCTAACTAACCGCAGCCTCCATCTCCAACCAGGACTTTCCAATCCTGCCCTACATCTCTAGGTCACCCGCGCCACCTTCCTAACTAACCGCAGCCTCCATCTCCAACCAGGACTTTCCAATCCTGCCCTACATCTCCAGGTCACCCGCGCCACCTTCCTAACTAACCGCAGCCTCCATCTCCAACCAGGACTTTCCAATCCTGCCCTATATCTCCAGATCACCCGCGCCACCTTCCTGACCAACCGCAGCCTCCATCTCCAACCAGGACTTTCCAATCCTGCCCTACATCTCTAGGTCACCCGCGCCACCTTCCTGACCAACCGCAGTCTCCATCTCCGACCATAACGTTCCACTCCTGCCCTATATCTCCAGATCACCCGCGCCACCTTCCTAACTAACCGCAGCCTCCATCTCCAACCAGGACTTTCCAATCCTGCCCTACATCTCTAGGTCACCCGCGCCACCTTCCTGACCAACCGCAGTCTCCATCTCCGACCATAACGTTCCACTCCTGCCCTATATCTCCAGATCACCCGCGCCACCTTCCTTCCTAAGCGCAGCCCTCCATCTCCAACCAGGACTTACCACTCCTGCCCTACATCTCCAAGTCACCCGCGCCACCTTCCTGACTCACTGCAGCCTCCATCTCCAACCAGAACGTTCCACTCCAGCCCTACATCTCCAGGTCACCAGCACCACCTTCCTAACCGCAGCCTCCATTTCCAACCAGCACCTACCACTCCTGCCCTACATCTCCAGGTCACCAGCGCCACCTTCCTGACTAACCACAGTCATCATCTCCAACAAGAACATTCCACCTCCTGCCCTACATCTCCAGGTCACCCGCGCCACCTACCTAACCGCAGCCTCAATCTCCGACCAGAACCTACCACTCCTGCCCTACATCTCCAGGTCACCCGCGCCACCTTCCTGACTACTTCTATTTCAGAAAATCACAAGGCCTGGATAATAAACGGCGGACCTCTCTACAGACCTCTACCGGAACATCAAGAGAAAGCAACGTGTGAAAAAAACTCTTGTGACATGGAGGAACTAAACTTTTACAGTAATGCAAAGTGTTGTCTCTATAGGCACAGGGCAGTAGAGTTGAGGAGTCTGAGCAATTATTGGGTACCTGGAGTAGGAGTTGGTGGTTTTATAAACTGAGGAATCAGAGTCATCTGATTATTTTGTACTTACGCCATAGCCCTGGAGTCAGAGCAATTTTGGGTACCTGGAGTTGAAGCAGGTTATTTCAGCTCACGGCACTGAGCACCATAGCTGGGTGCCGTCATAGCAACAATGCTATGCTGCGCTCCCCGCACAGCGCCCTACCGTGGCCGCCCGAGCCCCGAATTGCAGCTCCCTCTGAGTTGAGACAAGTCAGTGGGGGGAATATTTAACTCTGTCTCGGAGTTTAGCAGCAGCAGGAAGAGCCATCATTCGGCTCTCCCTGCGCCAATCTAAATGGCGCCAGAAGAATATGTCCTCCCTGGAATTGAGTTTCGTAAACTGAGGAGTTGGAGTCGGCTGATTTTTGTACCGACTCCAAAGCCCTGGATGGAAGAGGCAGAAAAAGACGTCCTGTACCCGCGCCGGGACAAAACAATCCTCTATTCCCAGACCAAGCTATACCCCCCCCCCCCTCCCCCAGCTTCCTTCCAGTTTTTGCGTCTTTCATTTCACAGGGCACCGTGCTTGCGCGTATCCTCGACTCCGCCGCTTGGAGCGTACTATGCCTGCGCAGGTATCTCCCGGTGACGTCAGAAGGTGCAAAGACATGCAAAGCCAGGGCCGTGCAAGTGCAGCTCCTTGACACATTGAAAAAAAGCAAAAACTGGAAGCGAGCCGCGGCAGGGACCGGAGGATTGTTTAGTCCCGGCGCAAGCACAGGACCTCTGCGGGGGGCAGTAGAAGCCCCAGGTAAGTTGAACTCCTCCCAGCTAAGGTTACAGTACTCCTTAAAGCAAAGCACCCCTAATTTTAAGGCAGATCTCCCCACAGTCAACATACAGGTGCTGCAGGAACAGCCGAATTCACTGAAGTAGAGGCAAGGACAGAACGTGCAGTTTGTATCATCATCCAGGAAAGATTTCCCTGACGAGATTATCGGATCATCTTCCTCATAATCACTGCTTACAATCCTTTGTTTAAAGAGGCCGTCCCTTTCTCGTACACACCGCCGGCGGAGAAGGTGATTGGCTGCTGTGTGCAATCAGTGCGGTCGCTCCTTTAAAGGATACCACAACTGACATGTGGCATAATGAGATAGACATGGGTATGTACAGTGCCTAGCACACAAATAACTATGCTGTGTTCCTTTTTTTCTTTCTCTGCCTGAAAGAGGTAAATATCAGGTATGTAAGTGGCTGACTCAGTCCTGACTCAGACAGGAAGTGACTACAGTGTGACCCTCACTGATAAGAAATTCCCCCTTTTTTTTATCTCTTTCTTGCTCTCAGAAGCCATTTTCTGCTAGGAAAGTGTTTTATAGTTGGAATTTCTTATCAGTGAAGGTCACACTGTAGTCACTTCCTGTCTGAGTCAGGACTGAGTCAGCCACTTACATACCTGATATTTAACTCTTTCAGGCAGAGAAAGAAAAAAAGGAACACAGCATAGTTATTTGTGTGCAAGGCACTGTACATACACATGTCTATCTCATTATGCCACATGTCAGTTGTGGTATCCGTTAAGCACCACTGACCGATTGATTTTCATTTCATTTCTTATAAAGTAAATACGACAGTCACCCGTTTTCGGTGACACTTTATTTAGTATATAAGTGTAAGCCCTGTCTATATTTCTTATATACTGTGAAGGCTTATTCACACTGAGCATTTTTGTTTTATTAAGCGCAATTTTTGAAATCGCCATAAAAGCGCTTGTGCAGTGTTGCTCTATGTGAGTGTTCTCACATGAGCGATGAGCTTTCTATCCAATCGCAACAGCGGGCTCTGCACCATTTTCTGAGCGTTGACGATTCAATAGAAATGATGGGGAAAAATGTAATTGAAAAAGTGCTTTGAAAAGCGATTTCCCGAGCGCTTTGAATTAATAAATACATGGCATTTACCGTATTCAGTTCAGGGGAAAAGATTAAAAAAAAAAAAAAAAAAACATACACAAAAGTGCTTAGAAAAACGCTTTCCAAATTTGCTCCATAAATCGCTCAGCGCTTGCGATAACGCTGTATTTTATAATGTGAACAAGGCCTCACTTTTAAATAAAAACTTTTGTGCTGCTATATATAAGGCTTACAATACAATAATATTTGTAAAGTGCTTTTCTCCTACAGGACTCAAAGCACATAGTTGTGTCTCAGATCAACACAGGGTTGCAGGCTGGACTGTGTTACAGAGGAAATAGGTGTTCATAAATGCCAGACTAAACAGGTGGCATTTCAGTCTGGACTTATATGCTGCCAGGGATGGAGATGTCCTGATTGGGTGTGGCAGGGAGTGCCAAAGTGTAGGGGCAGCATGACAGAAGGCTCCGTCTCCAAAGGTTTTGAGGGAGACTCTGGGGGTGACAAATTTATTAGAGCCTTTTGAATTGAGGTTGTAGGGGGTGTGATGGGTCTTTGTTTGGAAGGCCTGTATAGAGAACATTATAGGATTTCACTAGGGCACACTGTAAGGAAAAACACACGTACTCTGGATATGTCTGTTGGGTCAGGTCAATGAGATGATAATAGGTCTGAGTTGATGCAAATCCTATGCGATTTCATGGCCTTCGGCAGGGCCCTCCCTCCTTGTGTATCCTACCTGATCCTGCATCCTGGTCACATAACAGCGTGAATTTGAATTGCTTGAACTAGTACCCTCCCCAATACAGTTACCTGGTGTATAAAGACCACCTCCCTCCCCTATACAGTTCCCTGGTGTCTAGTGGCCCCTCCCTCCTCTATACAGTTCCCTAGTGTCTAGTGGCCCCCTCCCTCCCCTATACAGATCCCTGGTGTCTAGTGGCCCCCTCCCTCCCCAATACAGTTACCTGGTGTATAAAGACCACCTCCCTCCCCTATACAGTTCCCTGGTGTCTAGTGGCCCCTCCCTCCTCTATACAGTTCCCTAGTGTCTAGTGGCCCCCTCCCTCCCCTATACAGATCCCTGGTGTCTAGTGGCCCCCTCCCTCCCCAATACAGTTACCTGGTGTATAAAGACCACCTCCCTCCCCTATACAGTTCCCTGGTGTCTAGTGGCCCCTCCCTCCTCTATACAGTTCCCTAGTGTCTAGTGGCCCCCTCCCTCCCCTATACAGACCCTGGTGTCTAGTGGCCCCCTCCCTCCCCTATACAGATCCCTGGTGTCTTGTGGCCTCCTCCCTCCTCTATACAGTTCCCTGGTGTCTAGTGGCCCCCTCCCTCCCCTATACAGTTCCCTGGTGTCTAGTGGCCCCCTGCCTCCTCTATACAGTTCCCTGGTGTCTAGTGGCCCCCTCCCTCCTCTATACAGTTCCCTAGTGTCTAGTGGCCCCCTCCCTCCCCTATACAGATCCCTGGTGTCTAGTGGCCCCCTCCCTCCCCTATACAGATCCCTGGTGTCTTGTGGCCTCCTCCCTCCTCTATACAGTTCCCTGGTGTCTAGTGGCCCCCTCCCTCCCCTATACAGTTCCCTGGTGTCTAGTGGCCCCCTCCCTCCTCTATACAGTTCCCTGGTGTCTAGTGGCCCCCTCCCTTCTCTATACAGTTCACTGGTGTCTAGTGGCCCCCTCCCTTCTCTATACAGTTCACTGGTGTCTAGTGGCCCCCTCCCTCCCTTATACAGTTCCCTGGTGTCTAGTGGCCCCCCTCCCTCCCCTGTGCCAAGTTGCATAATGTTTCCAGCAAGTTTCCTAAGAAAGTTTCCAAAGAAAGTTTAAAGTTAATATTCAGTGGATTTCAGTTACACAATGACTTGTGCAGCAATGACCCATGTTATGCAGATTTTAGTATTGCGAGTGGAGTAACCCTTTAACGTGGCACTGCAGACACAGCAATGGTTTTACATCTTGTCTTAAAGTAAAATCTCCCTTTCCTCCCATCTTCATTGAGTTAAGCGGCAGCCCCGGGGCTATAAACACGCCACTCGTAATTCATAAATCTTGTAACGCCCCATCTATCACCTGTTGCCACCCATGTAAGGTTATGTTATCATGTATTACTTTGCTCTGATCTCCCGAGTATACGTTGGATGGACGCCAGCAGGACAATCCTTCCCTACAATCCGTTATGCTGAAAAAATTGAACACCGTATCGGCATCTGTCATGAATTAAAGTGAGACTCCGGCCGAAGATATGGGACGTCCCGGCTTTCACTGAGGCCAGACTGAAATCTGCAACCTCTAACAAAACAATCTCATTAGAGCGGGGATGTCAAACTTAAATACAAAGTGAGCTGCAAATTAACAATGGCATCAAGTTTTGGGCCAACCTAGATATCTGGTGGCCATCTACCTTCCTTATAAAGTTCCCTGTAAAATGCCCTCTACATACAGCTCCCTGGTGTCTACTGGCCCTCCTACCTCCCCTATACAGTTCCCTGGTGTCTAGTGCCCCCCCCCCCCCCCATCTTCCCTATACAGTTCCTTGGTGTAAAATCCACCCCCCCCCCCCCCTCATTACAGTTCCCTGGTGTCTAGTTGCCCTCCTCTCTACCTTATACAGTTTCCTGGTTTCTAATGACTCCTCCCTTCCATATACAGTTCCCTGGTGTCCAGTGGCCCCCTCCCTTCCCAACACAGTTCCCTGGGTTATGGTGCTTTCCTGCTCCCTCTCCTATATGGCTTCCTTAGTGATCTAAGGCTTTACCTCCAATATAGCTTCCCTGGTGGTCCAGAGTGGGCTAAACACAATGCAACATGGGGAGACCACTTGCGGGACAAATGTAATGGCTCTATGGGCCAGATTTGGTTTGACATGTATGAATCAGAGCCTGAAATCGCAGCTCGCAGAACCATCCTGTGGTGCCTGATTTAGACTGCCATACAAACAAACACTCTCTGAATGGAGCAAGTCAGAAACACAAGAACAACAAATTTGCACAGTGCTTTTCTCCCTTAGGAAACAACGTGCAATCTCTAGCTCCAAACCTTGACAATTTATTATAGATCTTGTTTGCATTAAAAACAACTGGTGTCCCGCCCAACTATATGGTTTTGTTGGCGGAGGTCTGGATCACCTGGGATCATTTAAATAGAGGGGGGAAAAAAAAACCACAGGAGAGACCAGTAGCCCCTAATGGTGTACTATTTGATGCAAATTATATAAAGAAGACCAATAAAAGTGTTACTCACAAACGGCAACCATGGCGAGTGCCATTTACCAAAACTAGGCAGCCCATAGCAGCAATGCAATGCTACGCGGGGCGCGTAAGGATAATTAATGGCTCTGGCAGTGGTCGGACCCTGAATTACATCTCTCTCTGAGTTGTGACAACTTGGAGGGGGAATAGTATTACCACCGCCGGGGAGTTTAGCTTTAGCGGCAGGCAGGGAGAGCTGTCATTCGCCTCACCCTGCGCCCAACTCACCAGCGACGTGTACTTACATATGCAACAACAGTGTAAAAGCTTAGAGTGTGACGCATAATTGCGGTTGTACACATCTTGAAACGGTTAGGTTGCTCTCCAGAACAAGTGTAGATAGGGTTACCAAGATGGAGGGGTGGTGGTGGAAGGTGTAACCCTAACTACTTTGTATGCCAAACTGATAACCAGGGAGGGAGGCACCCCACAAAGTATAAGAATATTAAACGCTATCAAAGTTAACTAAAGTTCTAAATGCCACATATACAGTATTTGCAGTAACTACTAGCAAATAGCAGTGCAACGGCTTCTTTTCATGTTTTATGTGAAGAAAAGATGCCATTTACAGAGAACAGTTTTCACTGTGTGCATTACTATGGAGGCCTGTGTCCAGCACATCCAGCATACAAAGACAGTCCTCACTAGCAGTGAAACTGTGACTGGAATCTATTTAGAATGATAGAAAGTAGAAATTTAGCTTCAAACAGTGTGTATATAACTCATCAGCTGCAGCTCTGTGTGTTCCTGTGTCTCTCGCTCTCTGCCTCGCATTGTAAAGTAAATAGAGCAGGGACAAGCTTATTTTTAAATTAGGGATGTAAGCATCCAAGGACAGAAATAAAGTAAGCCTCATTCCCTTCGGATCCTTCGCTGTATCTAAACAATCCCTCAGCTGTTCTCATATGATCTGTCAGAAAACAGTGTGTATGGGCAGGGCAGAAACAAACACAGGCTGGGATGAGAGACCTCTGAAAAGCTTTCTAGTGTTGCTGGCTCTGTGGGGTTTACAGAAGAACCGTTTCTTTGATAGTTGTTCTTTAAAAAACAGTTTAAAAAGGTAAGAGGAACTTACCTCAGGATGACGCATAGTTTATGGTGTAAAAAAAAAAAAAAAAAAAAAAAAAGTATGTCATGGGTGTCAACCTCTTCCTCCAGTAAAAAGTGTCTTAGGGCAAGTATCGCATGGCATGGAGGGCCTGTAGCTACAGGCAAGTTAAAGAGGAACTGTAAGAAAAGACAGCCCCTGGGGGAGGATCCTAATAGGCTTCCCCTGTCCTCTGCCCCTCTGTTCCAGCACTGGCTCCCCTAAAACCACAGCTGACAAGGAAGTGTTTCTGATCCGGAAACCAGGATAATTACCAAAGTGGGTATCCTGCATAATTTACTTCATCCCATTATATTTCACTACAGGGCCTCTTTAAATATAAATGTTTCCCTTCAGGAGGAACATTAGATGTACACTATAAGTGCTCAGTAAACAATGCACTTATAGACCCACTTATAGACCCACTTTAAGTCACTTTAAGTCATGTGAGATTTTAAGCTTTAAAAGGACACCTGAAGCGAGAGGGATAGGGAGGCTGCCATACTTATTTCCTTCTAAACAATACCAGTTGCCTGGCAATCCTGCTGTTCCTCTGCCTCTAATACTTTTAGCCACAGACCCTGAACCAGCATGCAGCAGATCAGGTGTTTCTGACATTATTATCAGATCTGACGAGATTAGCTGCGTGCGAGTCAGACACTACTGCAGCCAAATAGATCTGCAGGGCTGCCAGGCAACTGGTATTGTTTAACAGGGCAGCACGGTGGCGTAGTGGTTGGCGCTCTCGCCTTGCAGCGCTGGGTCCCCGGTTCGAATCCCAGCCAGGCCAACTTCTGCAAGGAGTTTGTATGTTCTCCCCGTGCCTGCGTGGGTTTCCTACGTGGTTTCCGCCCACATCCCAAAAACACACAGATAATTTACTTACCCCTAAAATTGTCCCTAGACAAAAATATACATGCACTACACAATACATACATAGACATATGACTATGGGAGGGACCAGATTGTGAGCTCCTCTGAGGGACAGCTAGTGACAAGACAATAAATACTCTGTACAGCGCTGCTGTAGATGTCAGCGTTATATAAATACTAAATAATAATAACAGGAAATAAATATGTCAGCCTTCATATCCCTCTCACTTCAGTTGTCCTTTAAACATAGGTATTAGAAATGTCTTTCTCCAGAATATGCTTACATTACTGTCCAACTCCTAACTCAAACCCCCCAACACACACACATACACCAGTAACCTCCTCCTAAAACCAAAGCCTAACAAAGTGGACTGGTCATTTTAAAATTATATTTAAAGCCAAAATGGCTTCTCCACCACTAATAGATTTGTTATAGTTTATTTTTGTTTCTTTTACAGCAGTAGGATCAGCCATACAATCCCAGAAAAAAAACACACATATAAAGTAGATAAATACCTGTTCTACTTACATATGTATTGTACTGTCCAAGTTTTGATTTCAGTGAATTTTACATAGTATATAAAGAGAAACCTGTTTCAGGCATTTTCCATCTTCGCTGCCTCTGACTGAAGCCAATCCTGATGTCATTTCCTCCCTTACTCTTTTTTTCTTCTCCTGGAAACTGCACCATCATATCTAGTTTGCTTTGTAAACACACGTGAGCACAGCATCGATCAGCATAGATCGTATTTCAGCCTCTTGTCCCTTTTCAGACTAGTATCACACTGAACTGCCCTCAGCCAATCAGTGAGGAGCAGGAATGTTGGAGGGGAGATAACAAGCTTCCCTCTCCCCGGCAATGTAACAAAACAGAGCCAGGCTGATGGAGATATGATTTATTACAACAGAAACATGTATTATATTGGAATGCTTGTAATGCAGGGTCATGATGTAGACTGCATAATAAACACAGCGCAGTGGGTAAATGGAATTTGATTTTATAGCCGACACCCTCCTTCGGCCGTGCTTCCGGGTCTTACTCTGCAGAACTTCTCTGCAATTTAGAAGAACACTTGCAGAACTGAACCAATGTTTAAAGAACAGTTTAGGCTTCCGGCTCCCTTGACGTGGTTCATGTGGCCTTGGGATAGTTTTATTGGCTCGGGGGTATTTACGTTTGTTATTCAATTCTAGACAATTTGAAAATGAAAAAATAACTCGGATAAAGTAATATGAATATGGTAAGTATTTTAGGGAATTATAAGCAAAGGGTGGCACAATGGTGTAAAGAATAGCATGCTCACCGCTCAGCGCTACAGCCCCAGGTTCGAATCTAGGCCAAGGCTCTACCAGCATGGCGTTTATATGATCTCCCATATTTGCATGGGTTTCCTCTGGCCATTCTGGTTTCCGAAAACATACTTGTAGGTAAAATGACTTCTCCCCAAAGAGGTTCTAGAATATAGTACCAGTTTCCCTGAAAATAAGACCTACCCAAATATAAGCCCCGCATGACTTTTTCAGGTTTCTTGAGGATGCTTGAAATATAAGCCCTCCTGCAAAAACAAGCCCTTGTTACAGTTCATAAAAGACAACTCAAATAGTGTGCAGCAGCTATGGTAAGAAAGTAATATCAATTGGCAATACAACGCAAAAAGATAGACTCTTTAAAAAAGCAGCCAAAAGAATTGTACTCAAAAGACCCCAAAAAAAGACCTAAAACACTAAAGGTGGCCACACACACACATACACAATACAATAAAATGATCTAATTCTGTGGCAATTAAAAAAACGATCAGTTATAAAGAGGAATTGAAATCTTTTTTATTCGTTCAAGAAATCTGATCGAATTCCTAATTTTTTTTCAATAAAAGAAGAAGATCGGGAGTGTTGGATTTTTCTGATAAATTTGTCAAATTTGTCCTAAATCTGAATATTGAATGGTGTAGGGTAGACTGTCAGTTACTTGATATACAGACCCAAGCAAATTTTTTTCAATCATTTTTTTCATAATTGAGGAAATTGAACATGTGTGTGGTACATTGTAAAATTTTGACCAATCAGTCAGAAAATATGATTGCAATTCTTGAATTGAAAAAATATTTAAAAAAAAAAAAAAAAAAAAAGGTTTGGTGTGTGGCCACTTTAAAGCGGATCCGAGATGAAAAACTAACTATAACAAGTAACTTGTCTATATATATATATCTTAACTAAAGCTTAGATAGTTTACACAGCAAATCTATCTGCAAACAGCTTTAATAGAATATGATTATTTCTTCCTGTGATACAATGAGGGCAGCCATGTTGTTTGTAAACATTACACAGAGGCAGGCTTATCTGCATCTTGAGCAGAAAAGACCTAATCCCCCTCCTCCTCCCCTCTGCTTCTGAAATATCTGGCTAGTAATACCTCCCCCTCCTCCGCATAGGCGCCACACTCGTCTGCACAAGGACACTGTTGCTCCTGCTTGTATACGTTTTTTTGCCTGAGGAAGCGGGCTTGGGACCCGTGAAACGCGTTGCAAACTGTATTATTCTGTTGGGAGTTCTTATTAAATCGACCTTTATACACATAGCAGTGCTTGTGTTTGTTGTTGGGCGGGTAGTTCCACCCATACCACTCACACTTTTATTGATTTTAATTGGTACTAATTTTATTGTATTGGCGCCTCTGTATACTACATCCCCTTCCTCCTGCCCAGACTGAGCTCCCATGAGCCCTTGCTACTGTCTGAAAGTGCCTTGGCCTTCCTCTTTTGCTGTCTGGATCATCCACAATTTGCCGCAGAAAGTGCTCCAGTTGACGCAATCCAGCCGCGCGTGCTCACCTTTTGGGCAGGCGCAGCGACAGGGGCATGCGCAATACACCGGAGGACTTTCTAAGTGAATTGCAGAGGATCCAGACAGCCCAGAAGAATGGCAAGGGGTCGATAAGCCTGGAGGGGGCTGGAGGAAGCCCCAGGTATGTATAATTTTCTCCATATCTGGTCGATATCTAAACAATATACCAAACTTCTAGTTGGTTACTATAGAATCTGCAGAAGGGTTATACAGCGAGTTTTAAAGCATTCCCCGAGTGTATGTAAATCTCTGACTTCAGCTGTATGCACACGCGCCACATGCATGTCAGATGTTCAGTGTTTGTCCACAGCCAACGTTCTGTTTAGAAGAAGAATTTCTGCATAAACTAAGACCAGACTCATCCCACTAAAACAGGTGCCTTAAAGGACAGCATCACACTAGGTGCTTGTTTATCACATGTACCTAAATGTACTACAAAAAAAAAAAAGTGCACCGATCAGAAATTAATATACTTTTATTACTGATTTTAGCCCTGTTTATAACCATAATAGTCACCTTCAATATAGGCTGTTTTTCTGCACCTATTGTGATAGTAAACTGGCTGCAATGTATGCTGAGCATTACTACCTCCAGTATGTACAGTATAAGCGGTTACACTGTGCCTATTCTGATAGTAAATTAGCTGCAGTGTGCTGATCTCTGCTACCCCCAGTATGTACAGTATAAGCCAGGCATGGGCAAACTTAGCCCTCCAGCTGTTAAGGAACTACAAGTCCCACAATGCATTGCAGGAGTCTTACAGCAACAGTCATGACTCATAAAGGCAAATGCATTGCATGATTTTTATGATAATTGCCGTAGGTCTTCTTGGTAATTATTGGTGCCCATATGCCACTTTTCATACCTTTCTCAGTGTTTGGGGCCAATTTAAGGGGAAGCCAATTATCTATATGTTTTTGAAATGTGGGAGGAAACTGGAGTACTCAGGGGAAACCCACACAGACACGGTGAGAACAATGGACAAACTCAATGCAGATAGTGCCCTGGCTGGTATTTGAGCTGGGGACTCAGCGCTGCCAGGCGAGAGCGCTATGCACCAGAATTAGTGTAATGTTGTGACATTAGATGACTCAGCAACATCACTATAATGTGTAGAGTGACTTCTCCCAACATGCTATGTCTATAGTTCCTGTCACAATGAATTAATCCGTATTCCCCTGCAGGCTCTGATCCCCTCAGTCACATGACTCATTATCAACACTGTCCAGGAATTTATCATTCATCAGCCAATCAAAATGGCAGAATCGGTACCAGCAGTTTAGTGTGCCCAGCCAAAATACAAACAGAGCCTGTCCTATAAGCTTCTGCCTGCCCATCTATGACGTAGCAATAGGGGGTGCAGAGGTCACGACCGCACCGGGCCCCCTGGACCAAAAGGAGTCCACTGAGGGCTCTCCATCCATCCTAGTAGCTTTTCATTGGTGCCATGCTGGTAATAAACACCTCTATGCCTCAATTCACTAAGCTTAATCAAAAATTTTATTGAACGTTTGATAATTTTACCTCATGGGTACAATCTCGCTTTGAATTCGCTAAGGAGTTATATATTTAACACCTTAGTGAATTCAAAATTAGATTTTACCCATGAGGTAAAATTATCAAACGTTTGATAAAGCTTACTGAATTGAGGCCTATGTGTGCGTTGCATAGTAGTAAGGGCCGCTTCACACTCGTTTCAAAACCATATCTGTGGCACCGGTTTTTTTTGCCCTTGACAAAAACAGAGCCACGGATAACAACATTAAAAATAGCCGCCGTCTTCACACACTTAAAAAAAAAAAAAAAAATTATAATAATAATATGGATCCATCCATCGGAGAGTCCGGATTTTGCAAATTTTCACCGAGCCACGAACACAAAAACTCATCTCCCTCCACACAGAGAACTTTTGCACACAAAACGGATGCCAAAGCAGATTGCCCACTGCCTGCGCCTCCCCTCAGCGTTATCTTTGCAGACCTCTTTATCCAATAGAAACACACAGGAAGGAAGGACACGTTTTTGACATATATGTTTAAACGGACTGGAAACGTTTGCTGCAAAAGCACAACATTTTGGAAAACTGATTTGTTTTTAGAAAAACGGATCCGCTTAAAACGCATTCCGATCTGCAACCTGACAAGTGTCTCTCAGCAATAGCAGATAGTGGTTCAGGCGATCCCCGATGGCAGTCAGAGTGAGCAACTGCTATTTAGTAACTGCTTTTGAAAATAAAAGAGTTCTTGAGAATCCCCCCATGAGGAGATGGGCTAGTCCAAAAGCTGTCAGATTTTAACCATTTACTGTAAGTGCTAGCAACATGGGAAAAGTACACATGGATTTTACAATTGCAATTATTTGTGATAGTGTTTCTATTTAACCTATAGGGCTCAAACCAGAGAGCCTCCTTTTAGAAATGGTCACAAGTAACCTGCTAGCAAAACATATAGACAGATCAAAATATGGTCAGTGGAAAGCCAATAATTTGATGTACATGTGAATTTTATGTACATCGTAGGCAGGTTGAAACTGGTCCAATCAAAACTCACTTCCTGCTTATCTTCATTGGCCCAGTTCCAAGCCTCAAACAATTTGCATTTAATTTGTATGCAAGCTGGATTTATCAGCATTTTATCAGCATCTACTTGACTGCCTCGGCTCACACCCACCTGCAGAGGTCGGCAAAGGCCTGGAAGTTGAGTTTCTTGATCTTCTTCTCGCTCATCCAGTACCCGACCCGTTTCCCCTTCAGGAAAGTCTGCATGTTTCGTGCCTGCTTCCCCACAGCGCCCACCAGAGGTCAGCGGAGGTTAGTCCAAAACACAGCCTGGGGCGAGACCCCCGCCTCCTCCACGAGTCACCTGCAGGAAGGAGAAGACAGCTCAGAAACCGCACTGTGCAATTCAAGAAATGTGCAAACTGCAAGCTTTTTTACACAGCGAGAATGATATGGAGGCTGACATATTTATTTCCTTTTAAGCAATACCAGTTGCCTGGCAGTCCTGCTGATCTCTGTGGCTGCAGTTGTGTTTGAATCACATGCCTGCAACACGCATGCAGGTAATCCAGTCAGACTTCAGTCAGAGCACCTGATCTGTTGCATGCTTGTTCAGGGGCTGCGGCTAAAAGTACAAGGCCACGTTTACTGTGGGGTGGCATCTCCTCCACTCTAACGCAGCTCGACGCACTGTAATATGCTACCTATGCCACCCTCACAGTGCAGCAGGTAAATAAGGCGCGGCATAGTGTTGCATCACGTTACAGAAAAAAGCGCCGGTTAAATGTTACAAGTTGTTACAGTGAAGCATTGACTGTATGCGGTGCAACGGGTGGATAACGTGTGGTGCCACTTACCCAATCCATTGCATTCCTGCTGTAACACGAAACGCAGCGGTCACTGTGAATGTGGCCTTAGGCTAGGTTCTTAGTGGGAGTTGTGTTTTCTTCCCGTGAGTGACAGCAGAAAGGCAGCGGATCAGGAAAGAACTGAGGAGTGTTATCCACATGTTGAGTCGCATACAATGAAGCATACAGCCAATGGAAAGTATGCTTCACTGTGCGGTTAAAGCGAACCTTTAACTCAGAACTTCCTCTCTGGTCTTAAAGATAATGAACAGCATAATAACCTCTAAAGAAAAACAATTCCTTGGTTACAGCTGATACAAATCCTGCCTACTTCCTGTTTTCACGAAAGCAGACATAGGGTTGACATCCTGTGTTTACAAATTAACTGCTCTGCCGAGGTAGCCAGCTGACTCAGCTGAGAGATTAAATTACAATTGTCCGCATAAAGAGCAAAAGTGAGCGCACACCAGTTATCTGCCTGAAATTGCTTATAGAGACTTTCCCAAGTCGTGCAACATTCAGTTAAGTAAAGATTCATAGGATATTCAACATAAGACAGAGTCCAGGAGCAACTCGCTTGTAAGATAAAACTTGCAATACTTCAATCAAATATCTTCAAAAAACCTAGGCAGCAATAATTATTATTGATTTATAAAGCGCCAACATATTCCGTGGTGCTGTACAAACTAAGAAACAACCATGGGGTACATAATACAGACAATGGTGTACACTAATAAACAAGATACATAATTAGTGACAAAATACAAAAAAAGATACAGTAATACTATGAAACAATAAGGCAACTACTGTATAGCAGCAATATAGGTTGAGGTCATCAACAGGAGGTGTGGAGATTAGTCGGTCGAGAATCGTTTCGCCCGGCTATTAGGGCTTTATCAAGATGGTCTTGATAAAGCCCCAATAGCGGGGCGAAACAATCGCCGACCGACTAATCTCTGCACCTCCTGTTGACCTCAACCTATATTGCTGCTATACAGTAGTTGCCTTTGGAATTGATAAGTATCACTTTCTTATAGCTGCCTATGTTTTATGAAGATATTTGATTAACCACTCTATCCACCACTGCAGTATATCTACGTCCTCTGTGACTTCATCTAAGCCACGAGTCAGTAGATATACGTCTTGTAGCAGAAGCAGTGCTGTGCAGCATTGGGCTTGCTCCTGTGCACACTTCTGGCACTATCTGATGCCGCACTAATTGGTGAAAGGGAATATATGCTTCCTGAGCTAATGAGATTGATTTTTACTGATAAAAATACTTTATTTTCTCAGTTCATAGTGAAAAATACACTCTGTAGCATTATTTCAGAATCATATATCTTCACCATAAATTGTGACAGGAACATAATTTAAGTTTTGTGATAAGCGGTAAGAATAGCCAAACAAAATGTGTTTTTTATCTACAGTAGCACTTTTTATTTTTAAACGGGAATTGGTAAAACTGAGAACAAATGTGGGTTTTTTTTCTATTTTTTTCCCATTAAAATTCATAGAAAACAAAATTGTTCGAGGGGAAAAAATGGCATACAATGAAAGCCTAAGTAGGGATAAAGTTATTTCTGATTAAATAAGGACATTGCTAAACTGTCAAAACTGTTCTGATCCATAAGTGGGAAACAAGGTCTGGATGCGAAGTGGTTAAAGTATGGGAAGTTTTATCAAATTACAGTTGTGATCAGTCACAGGTGAGGGGAAATTAGACAGGCTAAACTCTCTAAATACATACTGAGTGGATTTCTCGATGTTTTCCTTCTGTCCTGTGCAAGAGTTCAAGTCTGCTTTAAAAACAGGTGTTATGCAATAAATACATTGCATGAAGTGCCTTAGAGTACGGCATTCCGACCAAACGCACCGCAACGGCCGCGCCGTGAACATCGCCTTGCTTTTGTATAACAATGCAACGTTCCAAGTTACAACGCGGCCGCTACAACACAACGCAATGCACCACTGTGAAGCCAGCCTTAGAAGCAGAGGATCAGCAGGATTGTCAGCCAACTGGTAGTGTTTAAAATTCAAGAAACATGTCAGCCTCCACGTCCCTCTCACTTCAGGTTCCCTTTAAAGGGTTAAAGGGAAGGAAGGAGAAAAAAAAAAGCAAAAAGGATCTTCGTTTACAAAAGCAGAGGGGGTGTAATTGCACCGAAACATAAATTATTCAGTAGTGTTACTCAACGATTCAGTCACAGGAAGGAGAAGAGCGAGCAGAGGACGGCGGTCGCGGATGATGCAAAGAGCAAATGACATCAAACTTCGCAAGAAAGGAAGATAAACAGCTCACACTTTCCTAACACTCGTCCCATCATGGCTATCCCCCCCCCCCCCCAGGGCAGAGAAGACGGCACACGCAGGGCCATACATCCAGCACATCTGACAAACGATCTATAGATCCTCAAACTACTGATCAGTTAAAGGGAACCTGAACAGAGTAAAAATATTTTAAAATAAACACATGATGTACCTGCAAATGAATATTACATACTTACCTCGTCATCAAACATTTTGTCAGAACTGGAATATATCTGTTTTCAGTTATATATCACTTGCTGTCAGTTACAACTGAAGTGCAAGGTAATCTCCATGTTTCCCTATGGCTCATGTGGACGATATTACAGTTTAACAGTGTGCTGATGAGGACATTTTAAAATGAAGGACGGGTAAATTTGACTTTTAATTTTCAGTGCAGGTTTCCTTTAACTTCCAACTGATTTCCAGCAGTTTATAGATGACATATTGATCTATTCATCAGTAAGGCTAGGGGTCACCCTTGACAAAAACCGCGGGCATTTTCGTGTTGCGAAAAATGCACATAATGCTTCCCAATGCACAATCGCAGTGCACTGTAAGCATTGTGTGGTTTGCAGCTGAAGGGGAAAAAAAAGGCAGACACTGTGGCTAAATGTTAGTCCAGGAAGTAGTGGGAGGAGGGAAGGGGAGGACTGGCGGACGTGTAAGCTGAAAAGGGGTGTCGGCAATTCTGGGCGTCAGACAAAGCCGCTAGTAAAATAACTGTGAAATTTCCGACATACTAACATTGAGCAGTGGCTCAAGCTCCAGGTAAGTTTAGTATGGCATTTTTTGCTCTGTTCAGAGTCCCTTTAAAGCGGTATCGTCACCATAAAAATAAAATTTCAACAGCAACTGGTCTGAGTGTATTAAGTGATAAAGATGCTAATCCTGCATTCAAAACTTGCAAAACTTTTTCTGCTGTTATGATTTGGAGTTATCACATACTTAAGGAAACACTGGCCCTTTAGTAGTCGTGCCAAAGAATTGCATGCTGGGGGTTCTTTTTATCTATAATCTATTCCTCCTCTTCCCTTTATTTCCCTGCCAGCTGCTTATCTGAAACCTAATCCCCTACTCACTTGTGTTTACAAGCAAGGCTGAGGCGACTCAGCGATTGGAGGAGACAAGAAAAAAAGTAAAGGGCAGAAATGACATCACGAGTTAGCCTCAACTGTGGGCAAAAGACATGGTTCCCACCAGGAACAGAATTCTCGTAATTTACTATATAACATTCACTGAAATCAAAACGTGGACAGTACAATACATGTTATGTAAGTAGATCAAGTATTTATCTACTTATATATGTGTTTTTTTTCCCTGGCATAGTATGGCTAATCCTCCTGCTTTAAAGGAAATAAACATGGCAGCCTCCATATCACTCTCACCTCGGGTTCCCTTTCAGGTCTGTGTCTCTTATTAGTTGATAACTACAAGTCTCAGCATGCTAGGAATTTATTGCGTTTTCTCCCTGGGGTGTATTATCACAGCCGGCTGATAAATGAACTCCTGGTTTAGGACAAGTTAAAACAGCTCAACCTTCTCAGGAATAGGAAATGGCTTTACAGAGAATGTGAACTGAGGGGATAGAGGCTGCCATCTTTGCACCACACAATATAAATATATACATACACTTATGTGTATCGGACAGGTTTGTTGCTATAAATTATTTTTCATAAAATCCTGTCCAACATCAACTTGTGCAAACCGTGAGTGTAACGAGAAAAAGTTCCCCTGGGGGGTACTCACCTTGGGTGGGGGAAGCCTCCGGATCCGATCGAGGCTTCCCTCGTCCTCCTGTGTCCCACGGCGGTCTCGCTGTGCCCCTCCGAACAGCGGGGATGTAAATATTTACCTTGCCGGCTCCAGCGCAGGCGCAGTATCGGCTCTCCGCTCGGAGATAGGTGGAAATAGCCAATCGCTGTCAGGCTGCTCTACTGTGCAGGTGCAAGTCTCCTGCGCCATAGAGCGGACCCGAAGGAGATGGGCTATTTCTGCCAATCTCCATGCTGAGAGCCTCAACAGCGCCCCCGCTGGAGCCAGGGAAGGTAAATAAATCAGCACTTGTCAGGCTTGTCGATGGAGGTTTCCGGAACGCTTCGGGGGAGCCAGCACTGGACTGCCTGCAGCTACAGGGGTGTGGGAAGCCTCATTGGGACCCTAAAGTAACCTCCAGGGGACTTTTTTTTGTTACAGAGTCTCTTTAAAGAGAATCTGTAATAAAAAATGTTTTTAAAAAAACTGCCCCTGGGAGGTACTTACCTCAGGAGGGGGAAGCCTCTGGATCCTAATGAGGCTTTTCTTGTCCTCTTCACCCTCCAGGGTCCAGCGCTGGGACCCCCCGAACTCCACGTGCGGCAATATTTACAATCTGCGCTCCTGTGCAGGCGCAGTACCCGCTTTCCGATCGTCTCAGGCAGAAATAGCCGAGCCCGATTGGGTCTGCTCTACGGCTCAGGCGACTCAAGTCTGCTCAGGAGGGTGCACCCGATCAGGCTTAGCGATTTCTGCCTGAGCCGATCGGTAAGCGGATATTGCCCCTGCGCAGGAGCGCAGATTGTTAATATTGCCGGGCGCTACTGTGCCTGCGCACAAGCTTGTCGGCTCTTGTTGGGGGGAACCCAGCGCTGGATTTCTGAGGCTCAGGCTAGGTTCACAGTAGGACTTGTCCCCATAGAACCGCACCACATCATGTTGGAAAAATACAAAAGCTTTATTTAGTCACAATAGGTTACCATAATAAAAACAATTAAAAATACATCTCCAGGAATCACACCTAATGAAATAATAAATCAAATTGACAATATTGCAATGCAACAGCTTCCAATACAACCCACTAATATGAATCAAAATAGCAATGCCAACAATAGGTAGCTAAAGTGCAGAGTGCAAGCAAGAACAGTGCTAAAAAATAGGAGGTGAAGAAAGCAGAAAGCAGAAAGCAGAAAGCAGAAAGCAGAAAGAGGATGCCCCCCCCCCCCCCCCCCGCGAGCACCGCTACAGCGCTCCAAAGAGGGCCTCCACTGCGGTATGAAACCCAAGCTGGGCAGCGCCAGCTAAACCAACGTGTAAACCAAGTAGGAAGCTTACCAACTGCTGGAAGGTGGGGTGGAAGCGTGGTGTGTCCGGGAAGTGCCTTCGCGATTCGCCACCACTGCGGCTTCTACGGGGCATGTTTCATACCGCACTTTACACCAGATTCCGGAATCAGCTGGACGGATTCCGTTTCCCCACACTTTTCACCACCCTTGCATCCCTTCAGTGGAGGCCCTCTTTGGAGCGCTGTAGCGGTGCTCGCGGGGGGGCATCCTCTTTCTGCTTTCTTCACCTCCTAACTAACAAACAACTGAAAAATCAATGCCCCATTCACAGTGCACACGTTGCGTTGGTGCCTAACGCTGCATGTTAAGTAAAAGTACTGCATGCAGTGCGTTATACACGTTATTAGCTGCGTTGGACTGTTTGCACATGCTCAGTAATGACTTGGATGCATACTTTTCATTGCCTGTATTTTTTACTGTATCTGCTGTATGTGACGGTAACGCTGCGTTGCCACTTTTTGGGCGCGTTGCATTGTAAGCTTGCGGTGCGACTTTAACGTGGCATCAAAACGCAACGTCCCACTGTGAATCTAGCCTTAGGAGCGCGAGGGACACATCCGTGCTTATGGGGCTGGAGGAAGCCCCGGGTAAGTAAAAAAAAATGGCAATATGGCTCAGCGCTTAGTCTCCATAAAGAGAACCTGAACTTAAAATTAAAAGTCAAAATAAACATTAATAGGTCATACTTACCTCCTGTGTAGTCTACTCATCAATCTCTTTCTCCTCTCCTGTGTCTCATTTGTCCACTGTGATCAATGGAATTCTCCGCCTTCCATTTTGAAAATGGCCATTACCCCATAACGGCTTCCTGGTCAGCACACTGTTAAACTGTAACATCGGCCACTTGAGCCATAGGGAAACATGGATATTACCTGGCACATCCAGTTGTAACTGACAGCTGCTGATATATAACTGACAGCAACTGGTATATTTCAGTTCTGACAAAATCTTGTCAGAACTGGAAGGGATCACTGTAAGAAGCAAATGGCGAGCTTCTGAGAGGAAAGGATGGTGAGGTAAGTATGTAATATTCATTTGCAGGTACATCATGTGTTTATTTTAAGTAATTTTACTCAGTTCAGGTTCCCTGTAGGGCCCATTCATACTTGAGTGTTTTGCCGGCGATTTCGGCAAAACGCTCAAACGCTAGCGCTTTTCAAAGCGCTAGTGTAATAAAAGTCTATGTGCCTATTCTTACTTGGGCGATTTGCGCTAATCGCAGCAAATCGCCCAAAACCGCGAAACCCAAATGCGTCGCCTGCACCATTGTCAGTCGCTTTACCGGCGATCGCGTTTCAGTGCTATAGAAGTGCTAAACGCGATCAAAAAAAAAAAAAAATCGCCAAGTGTGAACAGCGATTTTTTGGCGTTAACCAAAAAAAAAAAAAAAAAAAAAAAAAAAAAAAAAAAAAAAAAAAATCGCCAGAGCCAAAACGAACGCTAGCAAAAGCGCTAGCGTTTTGCTAACAGCAAGTGTGAATGGGCACTTAAGGTTGTGTCACACGAAAAAACTATTTTTCCCTCTTCCTAAAAGAGAAGGCATTTGCATAACTTTAGCTTCACATCACCAAAAGTTCCTCCCAAAATGTATCACTGCAGGTCAGAGAGAGCGAGAAAACGCAAATCATCCCTTTATGTGCCTGAAAAGCCTGAAGAGCCAGGCCCGCATCCAGAAGGGCCGGTTTACAGCATGCCAACAGGCAATTCATTTTACAGAAGCGTATAATCCAAGTCTGTACAGCTACAAGCTACTACTGGCCTGACATAGCTGTTAGCAGATGCGCTACCTGTCATTAGCAGGATCTGCTGCTACAAATCTCCAGACAAAGGGGGCAAATTACTAAAGACTCCTACAGGAGCTAGATTACCATCACCCAAAGTGATCGCTTCTGGTGATAGTTTAGTGGTCACGTATAGCCAGGTTGCTAAATGTGGCCACTAACTATCCAACTTCTAGTGAAAATCGTTGAGCGATTAGATAATTCTGATCGGAAGCGATATCGTTCACTACACCATCAACGAACCAATCTTTGCTTCCCATCTATCACAACTGACAAGAAAATCCAAATTTTGGTTAGACGAAAAGCCAAATCAGACAACTGTTTTTATAATCGTCCGTAATTGATTGTGCCCATCAACTGAGATTATTTACAACCAATCCGATCAGAATTTCTGATCGCTTAAATGATTTTTCGCTAGAAATTGGATAGTTAGTGACCACCTTAAGATCTTAAAGGAAATTTGAAAGAGAAAAAAAAAGCAGATTAAGTTACCTGGGGCTTCTTGCAGCCCCCTGGAGTCATCCTGTGCCCGCACCATTCCTCCTGAGACCCTCCAGACAGTAGCGGCAACCCCCTCAAAGCAGGCCGGCAACACGCCTCCTCATCGCGTCCCCGAGCATGGCAGGGTTCTGCACATGGGCAGTATGGGAAAATCATTACTGGGCATTTGCAGAATGTTCATGGCAACAGGAGCGAGATCAGAGTGCATGCTCAATAGCCTCCGACTGGCCACGACCAACCAGCTTTGATGGGCTCGCCACTGCTCGCTGGAGGGCAGTCTAAAGGTGGCCATAGACACACCAATATCCTCTTTTTCACGAGCTCATCTGTCAACTGCTACCGTCCCACCAGCCAGGCGCTTATTTTATCTGCCTTATCTGTTTTCTGGGGATTTTTTTTTACAAAATCGCCTGACAGAATCAGGGCCGGTTCTCTCGTGAAGCAAGGTGAAAGACTTGCATCAGGCGCAGAGATTACAGGGGCAGCATGTTTGTACTGTGTGTTTACACTAACAGCATGCAGTCAGTAGGAGGAGGTGAAAGGAGAGGAAAGCGAGGTGAAGAGGTCATCATTGGGGAAAAGCAGCTTGTTGTGCTGTGTGAGGATTCTGACAGTGAGTGAGGAGGGGGAGGCAGGAGAGCAGCAGTGTTTCATTTGACTTACACAGCAGAAGGGAGGAGGTGGCACTGCTGTCCTGACTGAAGAAGAATAGAGGACGACCGACTAGGACCAGCCCAAGACAGAATAGGAGCCCCACTAATCTGCTGTGATGAGAATGGTCGTCTGCGAAGTGCTGTGGAAAGTATTTCAGAGCCATGTATTGTAGATGTATACGGTAATAACAATAATAGCACAATTAGCCTCGCTCGAAACCACAATGAGCAACATGCCAAATGCGATTATTCTAAATACCAGCGCTTATTGTTGTCAGAGAATAGCAAGAGACAAAAGTGTCTGGATACACCCAAACTTTATACAATAAGGTGACGTGAAGGAGGGCGGGCAGTGATTGGCTGAAGGGAGGCGGCCATCTTTATTCGGCAATAATGCCAGTTGCCTGACTTCAGTGCTGACGCTCCGCCTCTAAGGCCTTTTCCAGACGACAGGAGGCTGAACTGCGCACTTGCAGAGCAGGTCAGCTTCCGGTCTGCCGCCCGCCAGTGCAATTTAAATGCAGCGGAATTGCAGTGGTAGTAATAATACACGCATGTTAAAGTGAATGGGAACAGCATTTAAAAAAAAATGAAGCAAATACTTACGTAAGGAGAGGGAAGGCTCTGGGTCGTATAGAGCCTTCCGTCTCCTCTCTCGGTGCCCTCTATCCTGTGCTGGCTCCCCCCGTTTCAAACTCCCGCCGAAAGGGTATTTGGAAGTCTTCGGGAGCCATGTCCTCCCGAAGACGTGTGGCTCCATACTGCACAGGCGTGAGCGTGCAAGAGAGCGTGCTTGCGCAGGCGCAGTACAGGGCCGCCCTTCTTCAGGAGCACTCGGGCTCCCTGAGGACTTCTGAAGCCTCCTTTGGCTGGGTAAAGCAGTATTTGACTAATTTAGTCAAATACTGCGACCGGGCGAGCCAGCACCGTAACGAGGGGACCAGAGAGGAGCCGGAAAGCTCTATAGGACCCAGAGCCTTCCCTCTCCTTGGGCAAGTATCTGTCTCATTTTTTTAAATGCGGTTCCCATTCACTTTAAAGCAGTAGGATTAGCCATACTATGCAAGGGGACAAAAAAAACATATGTAGATAAATGCTTGATCTACTTACACAACACATGTATTGTACTGTCCACCTTTTGATTTCAGTGAATGCTATATAGTAAATGAAGAGACTTCTGTTTCTGGTAGGGGCCATGTCTTTTGCCCACAGTTTAGGCTAAATCCTGATGTCATTTCTGCCCTTTACTTTTTTTTTTCTCCTCCAATCGCTGAGTCACCTCAGCCTTGCTTGTAAACACAAGTGATCGGGTTTCAGATAAGCAGCTAGGCAGGGAAATAAAGGGAAGAGGAGGAATATATTATAGATAAAAAGAACCCCCAGCATGCAATTGTTTGGCACTGACTACTAAAGGGCCAGTGCTCCTTAAAGGGTAACTTCAGCCTAAACAAACATACTGTTATCAAGTTACATTAGTTATGTTAAGTAGAATAGATAGGTAATATAATCTCTTACCCACCCTGTTTTAAAAGAACAGGCAAATGTTTGTGATTCATGGGGGCTGCCATCTTTTTGGTTGAAAGGAGGTGACAAGGAGCAAGAGACAGTTCCAACTGTCCTGTGTCCTGATTATCCCTCCCAGCTGCACACGCTAGGCTTTAAACGACAAATTCAAAAATGAAAAAAAAAAAAATTGCACCAAAACAGCAGAACGAGAACAACATCAGAAATCCCATTATGCTTTGCACAGCATCAGGGGAAAAAAGCCCAGGCAGTTTTCTTCTGTGCAGCTAAAAATGAGGCTTGTATAAGAGAAACAAAGTTCTGATGCTGTGAAACTGTAAGGCCCCGTTCACACTGAACGCGTTTCCAGCTGCGTTTTGGAAATGCGTGCAGGTGGCCGACACGCACGACATCAGACAGTGCATAGAGTGCAATGTCTGATGTTCACACTGCATGCGTTCCGGACCTGTGCGGTCCGGGAACGCATGCTGCACGCATTTTTTGCAAAAACGCGTGGCTGTCCCATTCACTTTTCAGTGATGGGATCAGCCACGCAACGCATACAAACGCGGATGGCGTGCGTTCGTACGCGTTGCGTTTCGCGTGCGTGCCCGTCCGCGTTTGTAATGTGAACGAGGCCTTAAAGAAACACCAAGCCTTTTCAGTGCTGCTGAGTCGATTTTTAGTCCGGAGGTTCACTTTAAGTATGTGATAACTCCAAATCATCACAGCAGAAAAAGTTTTGAAAGTTTTGAATGCAGGATTAGCATATTTATCACTTAATACACTCAGACGAGTTGCTGTTGAAATTTGATTTTTATGGCAACAATCCCGCTTTAAGTGCTGACACACAGTGGTGTTAGGCCTGGTTCACACATAAATCTGCACATTTCCGGTCAAGTACTGGCCTGTCAAGTTATGCATCAGTTTTCTATCAGTTTTAGCTGACTGGACCGAAAAAGTACACCATTTATGTGTGAACACGCCCATAGAAACACATGCAAAAACTGATGCCAACTGTCAAAAACTGACAGGACTGGACACCTGATGTGTGAACCCAGCCGAAGAGCCCGTTTCCATTAAACCAGAGGTGTCAAACTCGAATACAAAGTGGGTCAAAATTGTACCAGGGCTGTGGAGTCGGAGTCGTGGAGTCGGGCAATTTTGGGTGCCTGGAGTCGGAGTCGGTAAAAAATGCACCGACTCCGACTCCTAATTAATTTGTAACTGTAATTAAAATAGAAAATATGATAAAATGTTCTATTTCTCAGATAATAGTCATTAAAAATAATGTGTATATGTATATATATATATATATATATATATATATATATATATATATATATATATATATATATATATATGTATATGTATATGTATATGTATATGTATATGTATATGTATATGTATATGTATATGTATATGTATATGTATATGTATATGTATATGTATATGTATATGTATATGTATATGTATATGTATATGTATATGTATATGTATATGTATATGTATATGTATATATATATATGTATATATATATATATATATATATATATATATATATATATATATATATATATATATATATATATATATATATATATATATACACACATATACATATACATATATACATACAGTAATAGCTGTGCTTAGTCCACAAAAATGAAATAAACCAATCAAAATTAGTTACTTGTGCTGCTTCATTAAAGCAGTTCCCGTATTTTTAAGGTCAGATATACACATCTGATTGTGACAGTATATATGATGTGTACACAGGAATCTCTTATATATACTAAATAACATCTATGCTGTAAGAATAAAGCCTGATGTGTAGCTGTGTCACTAATAGAGATGGTCAACGAGATGGAAATAATTCTGCATTGATGCTGATTTAAGCAAATGTATACACTCCCTTTGCTGATGAAATCAAATAATTTGATATGTTGTTAAAATTTGGTTTGGTGATTAAAGGGTAACTGAGACGGATGAAAAGTAAAGTTTTATACATACCTGGGGCTTCCTCCAGCCCCCTTCAGGCTAATCAGTCCCTCGCTGTCCTCCACCACCCGGATCTTCTGCTATGAGTCCTGGTAATTCAGCCAGTCAGCGCACTCCGGCCGCATGCCGCTCCCACAGCCAGGAACATTCTGCACCTGCGCAATAGTGCTGCACAGGTGTAGTATGCTCCTGGCGGCGGAGTGTGTGCATGCGCACTACGCCCGACTGGCTCAAGTACCTGGACTCATAGCAGAAGATCCAGGTGGTGGAGGAGGACAACGAGGGACTGATTATCCTGAAGGCGGCTGGAGGAAGCCCCAGGTATGTATAAAACTTTAATTTCATCTGTCTCAGGTTTACTTTGTTACACAGTAGTACTATACTCTACATATACACTCCCCACAGAGCTGCAGGGAATCCGCTGAGAATGCTGTGCACATTGAACACAGAGGTGTTGTCTGTCACCCATAAACCTTGTTCAGATTGTGCATGAAGAATGTGTAATAGAGGAAGAATCCCCTCATTCCCCTGCAGAGTACTTGCACATCACTCTTACATGTACCCACACTTACATTGCCTAGGGCCTGATAGATGTTCTTTGTTCCGGTTTGTACCTTTTACAAGTACTCTTACCAAGAACTAGTTTTAGTCTAAAGGGAATAAATATAGTAGTCTACATATCCTTCTCACTTCAGTTGTCTTGTAAAATTCCTAAGCGTTGGCAGTTAAGAGACGAATTTCATGTTACATACTTTTAATCAACAAAATTGTAATATGCAAATTAGAGGAGTCGGAGTCGAGGAGTCGGAGTCGGTGGAATCCTAAACTGAGGAGTCGGAGTCGGTGGATTTTTGGACCGACTCCACAGCCCTGAATTGTACACTGGGACCAAGTCATGGTCCAACCTCCATGTCTACTGGCCATATCACTTCCTTATAAAGTGTTCTGGTGTCTAGTGGCCATCCTCCCTCCCTTATACAGTTCCCTGGCGTCTAGTGGTCACCCTCCCTCCCCTATACAGTTCCCATTTAATGGCTCTGAGGGACAAATTTGGCCCGCGGGACATGTATGCATTAGAAGCAGTGCGATGCGGCTCCATAGATGCATCGCACTGCGGCTGTACTGTAACCAATGCAGAGCAATGGAACAGCTTCTGCTGGTTTTGTGGAGCACTCCGGGATTCTGATGCATGCTGCAGATTGGCCCAGATTGGTGCAGATGCATGCTGCAGATTGGAGGAGACGGGGGGCCGCATCCGCCCCCGTCTCCTCCATTCTCTTTTGCATCGGGAGATGTGGAAGTGACGTGAATGGGAGCGGAAGTGACGTGAATGGGAGCGGAAGTGACGTGAATGGGAGCGGAAGTGACGTGAATGGGAGCGGAAGTGACGTGAATGGGAGCGGAAGTGACGTGAATGGGAGCGGAAGTGACGTGAATGGGAGCGGAAGTGGCGTGAATGGGAGCGGAAGTGATGCGTAGCCGCATCGGCTCCCATTAAGTTGAAACGGGCTCTAAGATGGCGGCAGAGGAGTGTGACATGTCGCGTCGGAGCACAGCCGCGGCCGCACTCAGATAGGACTCCATGGGGGAGGGTACGTGTCTAGTACCAAGCGGTATCAAGCTCCCGGCCGGTGCAGGAAAGCAGCTGAAAGGCCGTGGATCAGTTGCTTGTGTGAAAGGGGCCTCATACTATAGGTCACTGGCCCAAAATGAGCATGCAGACTAGTTGCTGTGACTTCACTGGCTGCATGCTTGTTGCAGGGCTGTGACTCCACTGGCTGCATGCTTGTTGCAGGGCTGTGACTCCACTAGCTGCATGCTTGTTGCAGGGCTGTGACTCCACTGGCTGCATGCTTGTTGCAGGGCTGTGACTCAAACACTACTAAAGCCAAAAAAGATCAGCATGACAGCCTGGCAACTGGAACGGTTTATTAGAGAATGATGATGGCAGCCTCCAAATTCCTCTCACTACAGGTTTCCTTTAAAGTGAACCTGAACTGGGTAAAATTATTTAAAATAAACACATGATGTCCCTGCAAATGAATATGACATACTTACCTTGCCGTCAGTTCCTTTCAGAGGCTCACCATTTTCTTCTTACAACGATTCCTACCAGTTCTGTCAAGATTTTGTCAGAAATGAAATATATCTGTTGCTGTCAGTTGTAGATCAGTTGCTGTTAGTTATAACTGAAAGGACAACTGATGTGCAAGGTAATGTCCATGCTTCCCTATTGCTGAAGTGGGTGATGTTACAGTTTAGCAGTGTGCTGACCAGGAAGCTGTTATGGGGTAATGGCCGTTTTCAAAATGGAGGACGGAGAATTCCATTGATCACAGTGGACAAACAGGACGCAGGAGAGGATAAAGAGATCAAGGAGTCGACTACATGGGAGGCAAGTATGACGTGTGTATGTTTATTTTGTCTTTTAACCTTCAGTTCAGATTTGCATTAAAGCTGAATTTTTGACTGAGGAGCCAGTTAAACAGCTGATACGTTTTTGGATGCAGCAGGAACACCTGCAGGACACTTATGCAATCATAGCGAGAACAAGATACAAAGTCCATGCAGTTAATAACCTGGCAGCGATACAACTCCGGGGACTAAGTGCTATAAGGTCAGAGTGCTACCCACTCAGCCAGAAATACTGAAATACTGACAGTACACCCTGATGGGGAGGGTCAGCCAGACGCTAATCATTTCAAGTTGATGCAAATATTATGCTAATTGTATGCAATGGAACATTGAAATGGTCTGTTTCCGCGCTGCAAAAGACGCAGCAGAAAACCGGCATCAACTCTGAATTACTGGCATCTCACTGAACACCCCAGGTATGGAGATGGCCATCTTCAGCTCCTTGTGATAAATGTCACCCTGAACTCCATAGCTTTGTAAACATGCTAGATCTAGTATTTAGTCAGTGTTTGCCCATTGTAAAATCTTACCTCTCCCTGATTTACATTCTGAAATGTATCAATGCTTTAGTTCTGCCAGGTGATCTGTATGGAATGTTCATTACTGAGAGTGCGACACACAGAGGGAGATACTACTTGTTTGGCAGTTGGAAAAAAGCTGTTATTTTCCACAACGCAATGAGGTGCACAGACAGCAAACTGTCAGGACCATGGTCATGACATCACACTGTGGGAGGGGTTTCACCCCAATATCAGCCATACAGAGCCCCCTGATGATCTAGGTAAAGATTTCTCATGGGAAAGGGGGTATCAGCTACTGATTGGGATGAAGTTCAATCCTTGGTTAACCACTTCAGCCCCACAGTGTCGAAAACCTTATGCATCCGAGCAACGTTCACCTCCCATTAATTTGACAATAACTTTGACACTACTTCTCACAATGAATTGATCTATATCTCGTTTTTTCCGCCATTAATTAGGCTTTCTTTGGGTGGTACATTTTGCTAAGAATTTTTTTTCTAAATCCATTTTAAACAGGAAGATTAAGAAAGAAATGAAAAAAAATTATTATTTCTCAGTTTTTGGCCATTATAGTTTGAAATTAATATATGCTACCGTAATTAAAACTCATGTATTTTACTTGCCCATTTGTCTCGGTTATTACACCGTTTAAATGATGTCCCTATCACAATGTATGGCGCCGATATTTTATTTAGATATAAAGGTGCATTTTTTCAATTTGCGTCCATCACTATTTACAAGCCCATCAATTAAAATAACAATAATAATAATAATAATAATCTCTCTTGACATGCATATTTAAAAAAAAAAGTTTAGACCCTTAGGTAACTATTTATATTGTGTTTTTTTAATTGTAATTTTTTATTTTTTTTTTTGTATTGAAAAATGTATTTGGGTAATATTTGGTGTGGGAGGGAAACAGCTACTTTTAAATGTAACATAATGTAATTGTTTAATAAAAAATGTATGTGGGTGTAGTTTACTATTTGGCCACAAGATGGCCACAGTCAAAAAAGTCCTGGATGCGAACAATTGCATCCAGGAACTAGAAAGAGGAGGGGAATTTAATTTTTTTGCAGAAAGGTGGCGGTCTCTGATAAGAGACTGACGCTTTTTCTGCGGGGGACTTAAATCAGTGAATGGGAACTATATTCCCATTCACTGATCGCGGGGCTAACGGCAGGCAGCGGGAGCACACGGGAGCGTGCGCGATCGTGTGCATTGTGCAGCAGCACAGCCTATCTGGACAAACATATTCGTCCAGATAGGCTGAAGTGGTTAAAGTTTCTCTTTAAAGAGGGATTATCAGACACAAAATTAAATTCTATTTACCCACTGCCCTGTGTTCATTGTGCAGCCTGCAACCTCACCCTGCATTGCAAGCACTCCAATCTAATCAGAAATGTTTCTGCTGTAATAAATCGTATGTCAGTCTGGCTCTATTTTGGTACATTGCCGACGACAAGGAAGCTTGTTGTCCCCCCTACATTCTTGCTCCTCACTGATTGACTGAGGGCAGTTCAGTGTGACAGGCTCAGGCTGAAATCTGATCCTGCTGTGCTCACGTTTACAAAGCAACAAGCAAGCAGCTATGACAGTGCAGATTTGGGGAGGGGTGAGCGCTTATCTTCAGAAGTACTTGGAATTTATTTCTAAAGGCTGTCTGTACTCCAAAACTGAGTACTGTTGCTATGGGTGCAAAGTGGTACAATTTAAGCCATCGGGAAATGTTAGTGTTGATTTAAAAAAAAAAATTATATACACTGTATATATACATACATATACATATACACACACACACACACACACACACACACACACACACACACACACACACACACACACACACACACAGTAAATGTAGAAATCAGGAGTCAGCGCAGACTTGGAGTCGCCCGGTCCTTTCAAGGGAGATTCCAATCAAAACTGGAATTTCAGCTTTGACCACTTCAGGTTCTTGAATGGAGCTCAGACAGTAAATATTACAGTTGAGATTGTCAGATCTGTGCACCCTCCACCCCCATCACAAGGTGGTCTCCCCCTACCACGTCACATGACCCAGCATGATGGCCACACCACGTCACATGACCCAGCATGATGGCCACACCACGTCACATGACCCAGCATGAAGGCCACACCACGTCACATGACCCAGCATGACGGCCACACCACGTCACATGACCCAGCATGACGGCCACACCACGTCACATGACCCAGCATGACGGCCACACCACGTCACATGACCCAGCATGATGGCCACACCACGTCACATGACCCAGCATGACGGCCACACCACGTCACATGACCCAGCATGACGGCCACACTACAGCCTCAGGGCAAAATTGAGCAAACAGGTCCAAATGGCATTTTCCTGGCGTTCCAGTGGCTAGGATTCGGCACTCTCACCGCTGTGGCCCGGGTTCGATTCCCGGTCAGGAAAGGCCTCCTTCTTGGGCAGCACAGTGGCATAGTGGGTAGTGCTCGCGCCTTGCAGCACTGGGTCCTCGGTTCAAATCCTAGTCAGGTCAACATCTGCAAAGATTTTGTATGTTCTCCCCGTGTCTGCGTGGGTTTCCTCCGGGCACTCCGGTTTCCTCTCACATTCCAAAAACATACAGATAAGTTAATTGGCTTCCCCCTAAAATTGGCCCTAGACTAATATACATACACTACGCAATACATACATAGACATGACTATGGGAGGGACTAAACTGTGAGCCCCTCTGAGGGACAGTCAGTGATAAGACAGTATACTCTGTACAGTGCTGGGTAATATGTCGGCGCTATATAAATACTAAAAAATAATAATGATAATAATGGCATTTTTTTTTGACCAATGGATGCGTTTCCCATAGAGAACCATGTTGGAAACGCACCCGCCAAGAAAACACAGCTGCCACTGAACTGGTTCCCTCTGCTTTGTGCTGAATGGACCGCTGTAGGTGGGAACTGAACCTTAAAGAGAAACTCCGACCAAGAATTGAACTTTACCCCAATCAGTAGCTGATACCCCCTTTTACATGAGAAATCTATTCCTTTTCACAAACAGACCATCAGGGGGCGCTGTATGACTGATATTGTGGTGAAACCCCTCCCACAAAAAACTCTTGAGTACTGTGGTACTCCTGGTAGTTTCCTGTCTGTGAACCTTGTTGCATTGTGGGAAATAGCTGTTTACAGATGTTTCCAACTGCCAAAAAAAAACATGCAGCAGCTACATCACCTGCCAACAGTAAAAATGTCACCATGTAATAAATGTCAGAATGTAAATCAGGGATTTATAATATTTTACAATGGGCAAACACTGACTAAATCATTTATACATAAGTATTGTAAAAATGAAGCACTTTTTTTATTACATTATTTTCACTGGAGTTCCTCTTTAAGGTTCCCATTAACAATACAATCTCCTGAATAATCGATTGGTACCGTTAACACCAATCGTTGATGAACTATCATTCTATGAATTTCAGAACAATTTTTTTTAGCTTGATGGGATAGCTTATCATCATCTTCCCCTCCGTTGGTGTTTTCGATCAATAACCAGGATTGGATTGGACAGTCGATGATTTGGGAAATTGGATCATTAATGTGCCCATTTAGCAAAGAGACAGCAGGGGAGGGGGTGTCCTTTAAAGTGGATCTGAACTCAGAACTTCCCCTCTGCTCTAAAAGATTCACAGCAGCATAATAACCTTTAAAGAAAAACATTGCTTTGTTACAGCTGATACAAATCCTGCTATAAATCTGCAGTGCGGCAACTTCCTGCTTTCATGGAAGCAGACATAGGGTTAACATCCTGCGTTTACAAATTAGCTGCTCTGCCGTGGCAGCCAGCTGACACAGCTGAGAGATCAAATTAAGGCGGCCATACATCCGGCGACTTGGAGGCCGATCGACCATCCGATTATTATAATCGAACTGGATAAAAAATCTGTGCCGCCAAGTGCATGCCCGACCGACAATGCGACTAATTTCGAGATGGGTCTTCCTGAGTGCCTCAGATTAGATTGTGAGCTCCTTCGAGGACAGTCAGTGACATGACTATGTATTCTGTAAAGCAGGGGTCCGGAACCTTTTAGGCTGAGAGAGCCATAAACCCCACATATGTTAAAATGTATTTCCCTGAGAGCCATACACTAGGTTTCAAACTGGGACAGTGCGCACGTGCAGCAGAGGGCTCATGTCCCTGTTGCCATGGTGATGTGTATACAGTTGATCCGCTGGGCAGCGGAAGTGTCAGACACGTCTTCAGTTTTTCTTGGGTTTCAGCAACATCAGAAGTTTCACCAAGAGCCAGACAGGAGAAATACCGACTAACAGCTTGTACAATTAGCTAGCTGACTTGATTCACTTTGTAGGACAAGATCCCTGCACTTTGATTGGCCCAATAGGCTGCCTGTCACTTGACGGGGATCTCGTCCTACAAAGTCACTGGACCTGACAGGGTCCAGAGTGGGACAATTGAAGCAGCTGTTCATTTTTTTTTTTTTTTGGGGGGGGGGGGGCACGAGAAAGTTAGCAGTGCATGCTACAGCTGTAGCGTGCCTACTTAGAAAATTCTACTTATGCTACTTGAGCAGTGTGGCTCAGTGAATCAATCCCTACTGATTTGTCTGGGAGCCAGATGTAGCCATCAAAAGAGCCACATCTGTCTCTCTCCCGAGCCATAGGTTCCCTACCCCTGCTGTAAAGGGTTGCAGAAGATGTCAGTGCTATATAGTAATTCCTCTAGTAAGGCCACATCTGGAATATGGAATTCAGTTCTGGGCACCAAATTACAAAAAAGATATTGCAGTTTTAGAGCAGGTGCAGAGACGAGCAACAAAATTGATACGTGGGATGGAAGGTCTCTCTTACCAAGAAAGGTTAGATAAACTGGGTTTATTTAGTCTAGATAAAAGACACCTTAGAGGGGATCTAATTAACATGCATAAATACATCAGAGGGCAATATAATAGCTTGGCGGATGAGCTTTATGTCCCTAGGCCTTCTCAGAGGACTAGAGGACATGATCTGGGCATGGAGGAAAAAGGTTTTAGCCATTTATTTAGAAAAGGGTTCTTTACAGTAATGCTGGGCATACACGGCTCAATTTTGCAGCTCGATTCTGCACCCGATCGCTTTCCGCGCTTGATTCTGCAGGCGATTCTCTTATTTTCCGCTCGTTTTTCTTATCTTTTCCCATTGTCCTCAATGCAGAATGGAGCGGCGAAACGATCGGGGCGGGAGATCGGACATGTCGGAAATTATCTATCGAGCCATCGAAATGGCTCAGAATCGAGCCGTGTATTCCCAGCATTAGTGTGATTAAGATGTGGAATGCATTGCCACAGGAAGTCGTTATGGCAAACTCTATACCTGCATTTAAAGGGGGCTTAGATGCTTTCCTTGCATTGAAAGACATCCATGGCTATAATTACTAGGTAATGCCTAATGATGTTGATCCAGGGATTTTATCTGATTGCCATCTGGAGTCGGGAAGGAATTTTTTCCCTTTTGGGGCTAATTGGACCATGCCTTGTAAGGGTTTTTTCAACTTCCTCTGGATCAACATGGATATGTGAGGGAGCAGGCTGGTGTTGTACTTTGTTTTCTGGTTGAAGTTGATGCATGTATGTCTTTTTCAACCCAAATAACTATGTAATAGAAACACATAATAATAATAATAACAACAACAACAACATGGTAGGACAAAGGACTGACTATTATAAGATTGTGAGCTCCTCTGAGGACGGTCAGTGACATGACTATGTACTCTGTAATGTGCTGCAGAAGATGTCAGTGCTATATAAATACATAATAATATGTAGGACATTAGACTATGACTATGGTAGGATTAGAGTGTGAGCTCCTCTGAGGACAGTCAGTGACATGACTATGTACTCTGTAATGTGCTGCAGAAGATGTCAGTGCTATATAAATACATAATAATATGTAGGACATTAGACTATGACTATGGTAGGATTAGAGTGTGAGCTCCTCTGAGGACAGTCAGTGACATGACTATGTACTCTGTAATGTGCTGCAGAAGATGTCAGTGCTATATAAATACATAATAATAATAATAAGGTAGGACATTAGACTATGATTATGGTAGGATTAGATTGTGAGCTCCTCTGAGGACAGTCAGTGACATGACTATGTACTCTGTAGTGTGTTGCAGGAGATGTCAGTGCTATATAAATACATAATAATATGGTAGGACATTAGACTATGGCTATGGTAGGATTAGAGTGTGAGCTCCTCTGAGGACAGTCAGTGACATGACTATGTACTCTGTAATGTGCTGCAGGAGATGTCAGTGCTATATAAATACATAATAATATGGTAGGACATTAGACTATGGCTATGGTAGGATTAGAGTGTGAGCTCCTCTGAGGACAGTCAGTGACATGACTATGTGCTCTGTTAAGTGCTGCTGGAGATGTCAGTGCTATATAATAATAATAATAATAATAATAATAATAAATATAATAATAATGATGAAGGATATTAGACTGACTGCGGTACTACTGAAGATGTCGGCAACACATGCCTATTGACCCCCTAATACAACAATACATTATTGAATAAAACTAGAGGATTTGTTAAATAAGAGGCATTCCCTGATAATAGACGTTTTTCCCCATTTTTCTGTTCATAGGTTCATTCCCTTGTTGATCATCTCTTATGCTGGGAATACACGGTTCGTTTTTGCCTTCGTTTAAACCTTCGATTCGTTCGGTAAACGAATCGAGTGTTGAAAACGTATGTGAAAATAGTCATAATCTCATTATAGTTTCGATTAATAGACCCCAAAAACGAACGACTAGTGATCGAACATGTTTGATATTATCTCTCTTTATCCATCTAATCGAGCCATTGGTAGGCTTGATGGCTGTTCAGATCGATTATATGTTCGTTTATGCCGTCCGTCCCTGTAAAAAGGGATTTTCGTTTCGTTTCTTTGCAGCCTTCGATCATTGGAAAAACTAAACCATCAAAATCGAAAAAAAAAAACGAAACTGTGGGTGGTGATATTAACCGTATGACCGATTATTTCGGGATCGAAAAGGACAAAAGGCACAATCGAAACGAAGGTTTAAACGAAGGCAAAAACGAACCGTGTATTCCCAGCATTAAGGTGGCGATACATTTATAGATTGGCAGCAGATTTGACCATCAGATAGATTTCTGTCACATGCCTGTCAGGTCGAATCTGACAGGAATCTGATGTGTTCCACACACTAGGAACAGATTTCCAATAGGTTTCAGAATGAAATCTATTGGAAATCTATCTAAATGCATTATTGGACTATTAGATCCAATGCAACTCTATGGGCCATCGATCTGCTGCCAGCAACCGATAGACCTGGATTTTCCATCCTGTCATATAGATGAAGTCCATCGAAATCGGCCACAAATCGATCAAATGGGCAATTTGATAGAATCGATCGATGGCTGAAATAGACCAGTATATGGGCCCCTCTATGCTAGGGCAGGTACACATAATGCAATTTTCTGACAGATTTACTGTCAGATCAATTATTACAAACAGGTCTGATCTGACTGCAATCGATTTTCCATGGAAGTGAATGAAAAATTGATCGGAAATCAGATCAGACCTGTTGGTAAATTTTACTATCAGACCGATAATTTCCTATCTAAAAATTGTTTTAGGTGTACCGAGCATAATGGTCTGACTGAGTTACACACAAGCTTTCAGTTTACTCCTGGAAACAACCCCACCCATTCTATTGTCTTTAAAGATAATACCATTGTCTTTTTACCTCTCCCTCTATTTACCTCACAGATCAATGTAATCAGATCTGAAGCCTCCTACACATGCCTGACTAAATGAGGCCCACACACTGGTCGATTTCAGCCATCGAACGATTTTATGGAATCAATTCTCTCAAATCCATTGATTTGCAGCCAAAAATGGAAAATCTAGGTCAGTGGATCTCAAACTAAGGCTCGCGGGCCGAAAGCGCCCCCCCCCCCCCCCCCCACTCACAAACATGTATTACTTATTTATTGTATTTATAAAGCGCCAACATTGCTGGACATTGATTTAGGTTACAGACAATATTTAGGGGTGACATACAGCAATATGACAATACAGGAATACAAGACCAACCAGATCACACAGCACAGTATTAGTACAAGGTAATGCTTAGTCAGTCACTGGATGGAGCATGGAGATTAGGCACGTTAGGTTCACTCAGATGCATAGCATGGGTTCACAGTAATGGAGGTGCATGATCAGGTAGGACACAAAAGGAGGAGGCCCCTGCCCAAAGGCTTACAATCTAGAGGGAGAGGTAAGGTCATGAAAGGAAGGGGACCAGAGTTCAGCTGCAGGGTTAGAGCACTTGTGAGGGGTAGTAGGCCAGAGTGAAAAGGTGAGTTTTGAGGGCCTTCTTGAAGATGTTGAAGGAGGGGGCTGCCCTAATGGCGGGGAGGTGGAGGTAATGTGTTTTACAATTTGGAACAAATGTTTCACTGATTTATTTCCTTAACAGTATGCGGTCTGCTGCATCTTTAAATATTGGTGGCCTGCATATAGAATAGCAGTTCTGGCACCAACCTTCCACATGGATGCCAGAAAGCAGTCATTTGCTGGCTACTGGGTTGTGCTGCAGGCCATTGGGTGACATTATGGCTCACATATGACTTGCCATGTTAGGGTCACAATATCTGCACTGTATTGGTGGCATACTATCTGCACATGTTATGTTGATGACATAATATCTGTACTTGCTGAGTTGGGGGCATAACATCTGCTCTGGTTAAATTGTAGGCATGAGGGCTGCCCATGTTAATAGGCGCTATCTACAATACCTAGGCTCAATGTTATGTTTTTCTACATCATTTCATGTATACTCCAGCCCCCTAGCAGTCTGAAGTATGTTGACCCGGCCCTTGACCAAAAAAGTATGCTGCTGGCGGCAGATCGATGGCCCATAGAGTTGCATTGGATCTAATGGTTCAATAATGACTTTAAGGTGGCCATACACTGGTCGATTTGCCATTAGATCGACCAACAGATAGATTCCTCTCGCAGCCACCGCCCACCCTCCCCCCCCTGAATACATTACCTGATCCGGACGGCACGAGTCCCCTGGTCTCCACTGTCTCTTCTCCGCTCCGGGCTCCAGCATCACTGTACTTCCTGTCCAGGGAAGTTTAAACAGTAGAGGGCGCTCTACTGTTTAAACTTCCTGTCCGGACAGGAAGAAGTGAAGGCTGCCGGAGCAAAGCGGAGAAGGAGCAGCGGTGACATCAGGGACACGAGCCGGCGGAACAGGTAATGTATTGCTGCTAGCGCAGGTCGTCGGACATTCGAGCGCCACTATCGACGCACTCCCGACCCGCCGGCGATCGAGTGAAATCCTCCGCACAGATTGACGGGAACGATCGATTTTGGACAGAAATCGATCGTTCGGTCAGCGTTTGCGCAACGATTTCACAGCAGATTCGATCACAGTGATCGAATCTGCTGTATATCGGCGAGAAAATGGTTAGGTGTATGGGCCCCTTTAAATCGATTTCCAATAGATTTCATCCTGAAATCTGTTCCTAGTGTGTGGCACACATCAGATTCCTGTCAGATTCAACCTGACAGGAATCTGATGGTCAAATCTGCTGCAAATCTATAAGTGTGTGGCCACCTTAATGCCAGGTACACAGGATGAGAATATCTGGTAGATTTACAGCCAGATTGATTACTTCCAACATGTCCAATCTGATTTTCCAATCGATTTTACATTCACTTGAAAAATCACTCTGAAGTCATATTGGACATGCTGGAAATAAACGATCTAGCAGTAAATCTCCCAGAAAATCTCATCATGTGTACCAGACATAAAGTTGGTCAAGGCGTCCGATAAGGACCACCTCAGCTGATAGTCAGGCGTGTGTCCAGAGACCCCCAACCAGTGACAGCCGCTCAGCAAGCGATCAGCCTGGTGGATCACCTTGGTCAAGCAGCGGCCAACTCCTTTGAAGTCGCTGCTCCCCCGCCTGCTGCGTGACATCACGCATGACTGGACCCCGCTCCCCCGCCTGCTGCGTGACATCATCACGCATGACTGGACCCTGCTCCCCCGCCTGCTGCGTGACATCACGCATGACCGGACCCCGCTCCCCCGCCTGCTGCGTGACATCACACACAACCAGACCCCGCTCCCCCGCCTGCTGCGTGACATCACACACAACTAGACCCCGCTCCCCCACCTGCTGCGTGACATCACGCACGACCGGCCCCCGCTCCCCCACCTGCTGCGTGACATCACGCACGACCGGCCCCCGCTCCCCCACCTGCTGCGTGACATCACGCACGACCGGCCCCCGCTCCCCCAACAGCAACAACTAGCATTGTCCGCTACACAGCTGACAAGCGTCTGTACAGGCTGGCCCAGTGATGTCGCTCAAGGGGACCGGATCCCAATCCCTGACATCAGTTGTCACATGTATGACAGAGCCTGACTACAGAGAGAAAGGCTGCAAGGCAAACACACATACACGTGTGGATCATTAGAATGACAGTTTCAGGAAAGAAGGTTGTACTGATGCGCTGTTCAGCTATAGCCAAGAAGCCTGTGCCGCTTCAGGGAGAGAACGACTAGCAGCATACAAGCGAGCAGTGTCCTGCAGTGTACGTAACGACACAGTGCGCTCCATCGTCGCTTGCCGTTTATCGATTCGCCATGGCGGTTCACAAAAATGATGTCATGAGGAGGCTGTACACACAATAGATTTCATTGCAGAACAATTATTACAGAAGAAGATTATCTAACACTAGCTGACCTAAGCCTGTTTAAAAACGGGCTCTAGGTCTGTCACTGCATGTGCGCTCGCCGTGCGCACCCGTTGGACCCATCCGCCCCTTGAAGCCGCACGTCACTCCCCCTCAGTGTCTCTGCGCACATGCGCAGTTCGTTATGAGCAGACACACACACACACACACACACACACACACACACACACACTTGGATTTTATTATATAGGATAAGCATGAGGCCTACTGAGTGTTAATTCTTTTGCAGGCGACAAACTTTAGGAAGTAATTTATAAGCACAAAATATTACTAAACTAAATAGTAAAAATAAACTAATGTTTATTTCCTTTGCTGTTCCCAACACAATAAAACTTTAGGTTTCTGCTGCAATTGAAAAAAAAAATGCCACAGCTGAAAGAACTACAAGTCCCAGCATGCCACTGAATAACTGAAGCAGTCATCTGTACAAACGCAGCACAGTCATAAACTGCCCGCTCTCCAAAATCTGAAGAACTACAAGTCCCAGCATGCCAGGGAGTCACTAAGATAGTCATCTATACAGGCAACACATTTATAAGCAATAATCCATCAGATCGCAAGAAACTGAAGAACTACAAGTCCCAGCATGCCACGGAATAACTAAAACAGTAGTTTATACATATTAACCCTCCAGATCTCCAAAAACTGAAGAACTACAAGTCCCAGCATGCCACAGAATAACGAAAGCAGTCATTTATACAAACACAACACATTTAGACGTAATAAACAGCCAGATCTTCAAAAACTGAACAACTACAAGTCCCAGCATGCCCAGGAACAGTTAAAGTTGTCACCTATACTAACACAAAACATTTATACGTAATAAACTTCCCGGTCTCTGAAGTACTACAAGTCCCAGCATGCCAGAGGCCGACCGCTGCCAACTCAGGAAAATAACTAATTCATTGGAGGTAACCTACACCTGACCAGCGGCTCTAGCCATCAGCTTGTATCGAAGGCCTGTTGGCGGGGGCATGCTGGGGTCTGTAGTTCTCCAGCAGCTGGTGGGCAGCAGGTTGCAGCAGCAGGTGACAGCACTGGCCCAGAGCAGAGCAGGGCAGGAGGGAGCTCAGGTTGCCTGCAGGCTAGTGAGGGTGGCACATCCAGCAGTCCTGGGCATGGCTGCACCCATGGGGTACCATGAGTGGCTGGCTGAGCCCCTGTGTTGCCCCCAGGCCAGTGAGAATGGCACATCCAGCAGTCCTGGGCATAGCAGCACCCAGGGGGTACCATGTGAGGGTGGCTGAGCCTCTGTGCTGCCCCCAGGCCGGTGAGAATGGCACATCCAGCAGTCCTGGGGGTGGCATGTAAGCTGAGCCCCTGTGCTGCCCCAGGCCAGTGAGAATGGCACATCCAGCAGCCCTGGTAATGCCATGTGAGGCTGGCTGAGCCCCTGTGCTGCCCCCAGGCCAGTGAGAATGGCACATCCAGAAGTCCTGGTGGTACCATGTGAGGGTTGCTGAGCCCCTGTGCTGCCCCCAGGCCAGTCAGGGTGGCACATCCAGAAGTCCTGGTGATGCCATGTAAGCTGAGCCCCTGTGCTGCCCCCAGGCCGGTGAGAATGGCACATCCAGCAGCCCTGGTGATGCCATGTGAGGCTGGCTGAGCCCCTGTGCTGCCCATGCCTCCCCTCTCCCCTGCCAGCCATGCACTGGCCATCTAGGTCAGGCACCCCACCACCACCCCCTTCCCAGACACATAGCACCTTCCATACTGACCTGGTGAGTGGGTGCCGCCTGTGGTGAGCTGCAGGTCTCCCTCTGGCTGCTGTGATGTCTCTCCTGGACTGTCTCCCTCCTTCTCTCTGCTTTTCCCTCCCCCTCTCTCAGAGCTCCATTTGCTCAGCTGGGTCCCTCCCTTGGTGTCTCTGCTGGCAGGCTGGGTGCCCAGGCACTGAGGAGAGCCCCTGGCTGGCAGACACACCCTCTGCTCGGGCCTGAGAGGGGGACAGAGGAGGAAGCGGCAGCAGCGAAGCCTGGAACTTGGAGGTTCAGCAGCAGCAGCAGCAGCACTGCCTGCTCTTCTGTACACAGGGAGGAAGTGAGAGGAAGCAGTACCGCTGGCGGGCCGCTAGAGGGAGCCCGTCCCCAGCCTTCACCTGACACGTGACCGCTGCTGGCTCAGTGCAGCTGCCAAAGTTTTCAATAGTTTATGAAACAAAAGACAAACAAGTGCTGGTTCTGTGCTGGTGATCAGTAGATACACAGCCCTCTACATGTCACAACTACTGGCATTTGTGTATTTGTTTGTAGAACTGGACTAATGAGAAAAGGAAGAACACTAATATCACGATTATTATTTTTTCCTTTCCTGCAGTTAGAATTATCCTAAATGCTAATTTAAAGAGAACCCGAGGTGTGTTTAAAGAATATTATCTGCATACAGAGGCTGGATCTGCCTATACAGCCCAGCCTCTGTTGCTATCCCAAACCCCACTAAGATTCCCCTGCACTCTGCAATCCCTCATAAATCCCAGCCGTGCTGTGAGGCTGTGTTTACATCTGTAGCGTCAGTCTCAGCTGCTCCCCCGCCTCCTGCATAGCTCCGGTCCCTGCCCCCGTCCCTTCCCTCCAATCAGCAGGGAGGGAAGGGATGCAGGCGGGGACTGGAGTTCTGCAAGAGGCGGGGAGAGCAGCAGACTGACACTATAGAGATAAACACAGCCAGCTCTGACAAGCTGTTTGTCAGCAGCATGGCTGTGATTTATGAGGGATTGCCGAGTGCAGGGGAACCTTAGGGGGGTTTGGGATAGCAACAGAGGCTGGGCTGTATAGGCAGATCCAGCCTCTGTATGCAGATAATATTCTTCAAACCCACCTCGGGTTCTCTTTAAGGCCAAAAAATGCATAATAATGAATGATTGTTGTTGTTATTATTTATTGTTGTTAATATTATGTTGGAAGCCACTAGAGCGATTTTATGAGCGTTTAGGGAGCGATTCAAACCGCTAGCGATTTCCCTAAACGCTCGGCTAATGTTACTGGATGGGCCAAATTCCACTGGAGCGATACAAAACGCAGGACATGCAGCATTTTTGGAACTTAGCGTTAGCGTTTCTGCAATGTAAAGTATATAAACGCTGGCCTAATCGCGCTTCAAAACCTACACAGAGGTTTTGAAGTTATATCACACTGTAAAAAAATTAAAATTAATTGAAAGGACCAATCAGAATTAAAGACGCTAATCGCTACACAATCGCTACACAATCGCTGGCAAAACACTTTTACGGCCCGTTCTTACTTAGAATTACGATTACCGCCGGCGTTTAGCGCGGAAAAATCACTGGACACTGTGGCGGGTTTGGAGCGATCGCGACTAGCGTGCTGTGCATGCTAATCATGATCGCAAATCGCGGAACGCTCGTCGCCGGCAAACCGCTGCATGCAGCGCGGTTGCGGTTATTGCTAACCGCAACCGCAGCAGTGAGAACACTGCCACTCGCTACATTGTGTAGCGGTTCTTGCAGAACCGCTAGCGGTTTGCCGTGAGCGGGAATCATGCGATTCCCGCTCAAGTGTAAATGGGCCCTTTACACTTTTCAAAATCGCTAACAAAAACGCTCATGAAATCGCTTAGAAACCGCTCATACAAAACGCTAGCAATTGCAATTAGCGATAGTGTTTTGTAGTGGGTTCCAGACCTGAGAGTGAAATAGAGACTGACATATTGATTTGCTTTTAAAGGACAACTGAAGCGACCATGGAGGCTGCCATGTTTATTTCCTCTTAAACAATACCAGTTGCCTGGCAGCCCTGCTGGTCTGTTTGGCTGCAGTACTGCATGAATCACACCAGAAACAAGCATACAGCTAGTCCAGGCATGGGCAAACTTGGCCCTCCAGCTGTTTAAGAACTACAAGTCCCACAATGCATTGCAGAAGTCTGACAGCCACAGTCATGACTCGTCATAAAGGCAAATGCATTGTGGGATTTGTAGTTCCTTAACAGCTGGAGGGCCAAGCGTGCGATCTGATTGAGAAATCCGGTGCTAACCTACTTAACACCCTGGTTAGCACGTCTAAAGACTTTAGACGTGCTAAGTAGGTTAGCACCGCTTTGTGAATCAAGCCCATGATCTGCTGCATGCTTGTTCAGGGTCTATGGCTAAAAGTATTAGAGGCAGAGGGTCAGCAGGGCTGCCAGGCAACTGGTATTGCTTAAAAGGAAGTAAACATGGCAGCCTCCATATACCTCTCTCTCTTCAGTTGTACTTTAAACAATGCACATTGCCTGGCTGTCCTGCTGATCTCTTTGGCTGCAATAGTATCTGAAATACACACCCCTGAAACAAGCATGTAGGTAAGGATTTATACTTATATATATATATATACTTACCTGGGGTTTCCTCCAGCCCCCTGTAGGCATTCAGTCGCCATCTTTCTGGTCCCCTCCGATCTACCCCAGTCTGGCACGGTAAATTCACAGATTGGCCCAATCGGGGGCCACTGCACATATGTAGTCCTGGCTGTACGCACCTCGTAATCACGCTTCTGTGGCTGAGTTCTGCGCATGGGCGGCTTGCTAAGACTGTAACTGTGCTTGCGCAGAATGGTCCTGGCAATAGAAGCGCAATTGGGGGGTCCACGTGAGCTGGACCAGGCAAGCACGGTTGCCCACAAAACGGCTGGATCGTGGACTCCATTGTAGAAGAATGGAGGGGGCTGGGCGGACAGAGTTTGAGCAGATGGTCTACAGAGGGCTCGAGGAAGCCCCAGGTATTTATTTATTTATTTATTATATTTATAAAGCACCAACATATTCTGCTGCGCTGGACATTAGTTATGGTTACAGACAATATTTAGGGGTGACATACAGCAATAAGACAATACAGGAATACATGCAAACCAGATCACGCAGCACAGTATGCGCACAGGAGTCACTGGACAGGAGCATGACGATTAGGCAAGATGAGTTCACTCAGATCCATAGGGTGGGTGTACGTTGATGGAGGTGCATGATCAGGTAGGAGACATGATGAGGAGGACCCTGCCTGAAGGATTACAATCTAGAGGGAGAGGTAGGGACATGAAAGGTAGGGGACCAGAGTTCAGCGTTCAGCTGCAGGTTTAGAGCACCAGTGAGGCGGGGGAGGGGTTAGGCCTTGGTGAAAAGGTGCGTTTTGAGGGCTTCTTAAAGATGTTGAATGACGGTGCAACCCTAATGGAGGGAGGTAGGGAGTTCCATAGTGTTGGAGTTGGAGCAACTCTTGAGAAGTCTTGGAGGCGTGCATGGGACTGGGTGATGCGGCTCCCCGGTCAGGTGAAGTTCATTGGAGGAGCGGAGTGAGCGGCTAGGTGTGCACCTCTGAGTAAGATCGGAAATGTAGGTTGGGCAGGTTTTGTGGACAGATCTGTAGGCATAGCCGGCCTTTGACCTGAGCGACCGGAGCGGTCGCTCAGGGCGCCGGCTTCCAAGTGGGTGCCTATAGCTGGCTACCTTTACTGAGGGCACAAACACCTGGCTACCTATACTGGAGGCACCTATGCCTGGCTACCTAGGGAGGGGATGGAGACCTTCAACTGACTTCCTATACTGGTGGTACCTGTGCTTGGCAACCTATATTGAGGGCACCTACACATGAGATCCTATACTGGGGGCGCCAATACCTGGCTACCTACCTATACCGAGTCTGAGGGCGTTTTTTTGGGGGGCGCACTGTGGCTAGAACGTGTGGTGCAAATTGTCGGTGCTGTGCTATCATTCTAAATGGGGGGGGGGCTAACTGTCCCACTGATTGTTTTTATTAATATTCCCAAAAGGTTCTAGCCTTCATTTTTAAGTGCATTAAGGATGATGCACTCTTTCCATCTATTCGTGGTTTTTAATAGTATTTTTTCTATTATACATATGTGACGTGTCACGGAGATCGGAGCATTTGGTGTGATGTGTCACAACGTCAAAAAGTTTGTGAACCACTGTCCTAGGAGATATCTCAGGAGAAAAGCTGAATTCAGGGGCGTAGCAATAGGGGGTGCAGAGGTAGCGACCGCATCGGGGCCCTTGGGCCAGAGGGGCCCCGAAAGGCCCTCCCTCAACTACAGTATTAGCTCTCTATTGGTCCTGTGCTCATAATAAGCACTTCTATATATACTTTGAATAGTGGTAATCATTAACAAACTGTTCCCCATCCCCTTCTTGCACCACTGACATTGTAGTTGCCATTGGCAGCTTTTAGTGCGCCTTATCAATTGCTATGTATAGAGTGCATGGGGGGCCCCATTGTAAAACTTGCATCGGGGCCCACAGCTCCTTAGCTACGCCACTGGCTGAATTGCATATAGGCCTGTGTGTGTGCGCACGTGGGAAGAGGATGAAGGGGGGGCACAAAAATCAGGTTTCGCTCAGGGCGCTGTGAAACCTAAGGCCGGCCCTGTCTGTAGGTCAGACACAGTATCTTGAATCTGATTCTGGACTGAATAGGAAGCCAGTGGAGGGGTTCACAGAGGGGAGCTGCCGTGGTGGAGCGATGGGAGGAGTGGATAATTCTGGCTGCCGCATTCATGATGGACTGCAGCGGGGCAATTCGGGTCATAGGGAGGCTAGACAGAAGAGCATTGCAGTAGTCAAGGTGGGAAATTATGAGGACATGGATGAGGAGTTTGATGGTGGCAGAAGTCAGGAAAGGGCAGATTTTGCAGATGTTATGGAGGTGGAAGTTGCAGGACCTCCTTGAGATTATGTATGTGGGGGGGGGGGGGGGGCTGTGAAGGAGAGTGCGGAGTCCAGGGTGACATCCAGACAGCGGGCTTGAAATGTAGGGGAATGATAGTGTGGTTAACAGTAACATGCGCGTTCGGGAGGGTCAACAATGGCCGGGGCGGGGAAATCATAAATTCCGTTTTGTCCAGGTTCAGTTTCAGGAACCTTGTGGACATCCAGGTGGAGATGGCTGATAGCTAGGCAGCCACAGTGGTGAGTAGGTCAGGAGTGTGGAGGTAGATCTGGGTGTCATCTGCATACAGATGATAGTTAAAACCCATGGAGGAGATAACCTTGCCAATGGAGGATGTGTATTAGGGAGAACAGTACCAGGGATGAGCAGAAACTACGCGAGTGCGAATTACGCATCGTAGTTCGCATCTACGTATTGTAGTTCGTAGGTGAAATTTCAAAACTACGCTTACGAATTTACGTGTAGCAAAGTACCGCTACGCGTAGCTTACGCCCACTATGCGTAGTTAACATGTGTATTGCGTAGTGAACTACGAATGCGTTACTCGCCGTTAATTTTCTGCATGCGATTGTATGCTTACAAATTTACGCATTGGAAAGGGGAATGTACGCATAGAAGAGTTCCCGGTATAAGCATTTACCGGAGGAATTCATGTGTACAATTTTCTTCATACGAGCATAAGCATCCGCATACACTATGCTTCCCACTACGCGTAATTGCGTATTTTTAACACGTTGTCTACAAATTGCATACGAAACAAATATTTGATTTCGAAGCCGTAGTTTGGCTATAGCGTAATTGCGTAAAACTACATGTAGTTCCAGCGTAGCGAAGTTGGCTGACTACGACCATCCCTGAACAGTAGGGGGCCAAGGACCGACACTTGGAGGACTTCCACCGAGAGGTGGCTGCCTGGCTGGGGGTGGATGAGGACTCTTTGAAGTAGGTCCTGAAGGAGAGGTGCTCACACTCTGAAAATTGCACCTTTTTTGCTGCCAGCATGTCAAACTAACAACATTCACGTCTGAGCAATGGCTGTGACCACGCTCAGGTATAACTTGGGTGATAAAATTAAGGGTTAATGATGATGCTATCATAGAATAATGTACCTGTAGCCTTGGCCCTTGCTAGCAAGTAGTTCTGCTTTTTGTTTTCAAAACATTTTTATTAGTGGAGAACAGGGGCGGCGCCAGGGGGGTGCTTGGGGGTGCTCGAGCACCCCCTAGAATTGTCCAAGCACCCCCAAAGCACCCCCTGGAGTGAACTGACTTCAGGCGTCTAAAAGACGCCAAGTCAGTTCACACAGCGGCAGCACGGAGCAGCAGGCAGGGCTACGGTAAGATGGCCGCCCGAAGCCCTGTTCTGCAGACTTAGTCCGGCCATTTTCCCGTAGCCCTGCTCTCTGCATGCAGGCAGGAAGTCTCGTCGTGACGTCGGGAAGGGAGAGGATCGTGGGCGCGCGGGCGCTGCACGCCACAAGGAGGTCGGGAAAGAAGGTCTTCTGGCTGTAGGTGAGTAAATGGGTTTTTCTTTTCTTTTTCAGGTGATGCTGATTGTGCATATTGGGGTCATATCTGCTACCGATTGTGCATATTGGGGTCATATCTGCTACCGATTGTGCATATTGGGGTCATTTCTGCTACCGATTGTGCATATTGGGGTCATTTCTGCTACCGATTGTGCATATTGGGGTCATTTCTGCTACCGATTGTGCATATTGGGGTCATATCTGCTACCGATTGTGCATATTGGGGTCATATCTGCTACCGATTGTGCATATTGGGGCCATATCTGCTACCGATTGTGCATATTGGGGCCATATCTGCTACCGATTGTGCATATTGGGGCCATATCTGCTACTGATTGTGCATATTGGGGCCATATCTGCTACCGATTGTGCATATTGGGGCCATATCTGCTACCGATTGTGCATATTGGGACCATATCTGCTACCGATTGTGCATATTGGGGCCATATCTGCTAACGATTGTGCATATTGGGGCCATATCTGCTAACGATTGTGCATATTGGGGCCATATCTGATAACAATTGTGCATATTGGGGCCATATCTGATAACGATTGTGCATATTGGGGCCATATCTGATAACGATTGTGCATATTGGGGTCATATCTGATAACGATTGTGCATATTGGAGCCATATCTGATAACGATTTTGCATATTGGGGTCATTGGACGTGTTTTTTGTTAAAATCTGCTCACATTACGTATATTTTCTTGAGAAAACCTGCACAATTATGTGAATTTTCTGGGAAAAGGGTCACCAAAACTTGGGCCCTCTGTCTTTGCGTTGCACTTTTAAAGGGAACCCGAGGTGAGAATAATATTGAGGCTGCCATATTTATCTCTTTTTAAGTAATACCAGCTGCCTGGCTGCCGTGTTGGTCCTCTGCCTCTAATTCTTTCAACCATAGACCCTGAACAAGCATGCAGCAGGTCAGGGGTTTCTGACAATATTGTCAGAACTGACAAGATTAGCTGCATACTTGTTTCTGGTGTAATTCAGTTCACTACTACAGCCAAATAGATCAGCAGGGCTGCCAGGCAACTAGAATTGTTTAAAAGGAAATAAATATGGCAGCCACCATATCACTGGATACAATGGACCATAAAGAGTTACATCAACAGGGGCAATACATCTTTATTGGGGCTGCCGGGGCCCCTGACCTTTCACTAGATCAAAGCAACTGCTTGTTTTGCCTGGTGGATAATCCAGCTCTGCATACGCCCGTCCCCTCATTGCGCGGCCACTTGCTAATGACGTATCGTACTGGCATTATGTCACCTACTTGCCAGTGCTTCAAGGTGTGGACGAGCGTCATCCTTCTCCCTTGCGCAGGCGCCGGGTGTTCACCGCTGACCAATCAGCATATGGTAAACACTTCAGGCGCCGCACTTGCGTACAAATGATGCGGCCTAGGCGTCACGCCAAGGCTATGGATGCCTGCAGACTCCATTTCGCGCCAGGCAACTATCCGGCCTGCGTGTCACCAGCGTTTCACACCTGCGCCCACCAGCCCAGTTTGCGGCTGCGCAGTTGAAGTAACAGACGGTGCCTTAAAGGGGAATGCATTTGCATGCGGTTGCCCTTTACCCTGTTGCCGCTGTGCATCATAGTTTATACAAAAGTGGAGGTGCGCCCCAGGGATACAATTATATTAAAAGATTACACATTAAAATTAAAAATATATAAGTAATTATTGTTTTTCCTTACCTGGCCTGATCCCTACTTATATATGATGGGGCCCAATGACATTGTGGGAGACTCCGTTTACAATGTTACATCTTATATTCAGGGATACATTATATATTCATAATACATGCACAAATGCCTAGATTTAAACTGACACTCTCTAGGTTCCTCATCGCGTACGAGAGAGAACGGCGCTGGAGACTTGGGCGCAGGATACAGCTGGTATATGGCTGATCCTGCTGCTGCACAAGTCCCGGCCGTGTTAATTACTATTCCCCCTCCAGGCCGCCATGGATAGTGGGGGAATGAAATAATTCGGCTTCCAGCTACTGCTGGAAGCCGAATTATTGTTTTAAAAGCAACTTCATCTCCGTCTTCTGACAGCGCCGACGTTACTCACTGAGCGCAGCTATCGCTGTAATTCCTATTACGGCCTATGGTGGCGCCGGCTGCGCCCAAGTTTCCTGCGCTGCTGCGCCCAAATCTCCTGCGCTGGTTTCAGCGTGTTCCTCTTCGTCTACCCCCCAATACCATCTCCACTATCTAGACCCCAAAAGGTAAAAACCCCACTGTAATTTCCCTACCTCAATTTCAAAGGAGCAAGTTCACTGTTCCCCCAGAAAGCTTACAATATCCACATCGATATTCAATCCTCCTGGCACTAGAGTGGCAAGTAGTGATGTCGCGAACCTCCGATCTTCGGTTCGCGAACCGCAATAGACTTCAATGGGGATGCGAACTTTGAAAAATAGAAAAAACTATGCTGGCCACAAAAGTGATGGAAAAGATGTTTCAAGGGGAACAGTCAAAAATGGCGCGGCAGAAAAAATAGTGTATCGTGCCGCGATAAATCTTTTAAAACTATATTTATCGTTTTAGGGATATGTAGTAACTTTAAACCGTTATTTATCGTTCCTCTTATTCCTCCCCCCCATGTCCCAGTGTGGCCTCCGGTTACCGTCTTCTGCCCCTCCTCGCATGTCCAGCCTCCAACCCTCGCATGTCCAATTTTGCCTCCCGGTGATCTCCTTTGTCTCCCGGTGATCTCCTCTAACCGTGCCCCCCTGGTTTGAAATATAATCCTACACGAGCAGATTTTAGGAGCAGCTAATGGATGTACCTGCAGGCTGGAAGCTGTACTGAACCACCAATCATGCAGGGGGCGCTGCCCCAGAACCGCCAATCACCGCAACTAATTTCTCTGCTCCATCTCCTAATTGGACCCAATGCTCCCGCCTCCGAGACCAGCGCGTCCAATTAGGAGACGGAGCAGAGATATGAGTAGCTGTGATTGGCGGTTCTGGGGCAATGCCCCCTGCATGATTGGTGGATCAGTACAGCTTCCAGCTTGCAGGTACATCCATTAGCTGCTCGTAAGATCTGCTTGTGTAGGATTATATTCCAGACCAGGAGCAGAGAATGTACACTGGGGGGGAAAGGGGTCTGGGGGGTCAGAGGAACCATGAATAACATTTTAAAGTCACTGGTACTACATATCCTGAAAACGATAAATATTGTTTGGCCTGCGCCATAATTTCTGGATCTGATGCGTGCGCCATAATGTAACACTCGAAAACCGCAAACATCGTTTACCATTGATTTGAATGGCGGCACCATAATGATCCAGTGGAGCTGTGCGCCATTTTTACCTGCTCCTGTTTCAACGGGTCTAACACCTGGAGGGGGGCATGGCGGAGTGGGATACATGCCCAAAGTCCCAAAGAAAAATCTGGATGTAACGCAAAGCAGCGTTTTAAGGGCAGAAATCACATTGAATGCTAAATTGCCGGCCTAAAGTGCTTTAAAACATCTTGCATGGGTATACCACACCAAACTCACTGTGTAGCGCACCGCAAACAGCTGTTTGCGTAGTGACGGCCGTGCTGGACTGGTGCGCACCGTGGCGAGAGTGTAGGCCGTGGCGGTTTTCAAGCCCATATGGTCGCCGGGCTGTGGTAGTTCTATGATAGAACAACAGTGACTGTCCAACTGATCAAATTTGGTCTGACCACAATGAAACAACGACCTGATTATCTTTTGTGTCCCACTCCCACCCGAGACACTGAAATAGCCGGCGGTCATTGCTTCATTGTGATACGCAAGCCCCTTCACCGCAGCAAGGTAATTATCAAGAAGGGGGATGGGCACATGTACATGCCTTTTGTTTTTTTGTTGCAGCCGCCTGCAGTGCAGCCAGAAAAATTAGGCAGGCATGTACACGCACCAGAAAAATGAGTGTAGCCGCCGCTGCTAGCAGCGGACTTAAAAATTCAGGAATCCGCCTAGAGTCCTGGACCCTGTTGGTGGTGGCGGAGAAGGCAAGTGGCCTGCAGGCAGAGATGCTGTGTGTGGGAACTGACTTAGTCTTCAGTCGTGCAGTAGCCCTCCGTGATCCATTCCTCATTAATTTTGATAAAGGTCAGGTACTGAACACTGTCGTGACTTAGGCGACTTCTCAGTGACAATGCCTCCAGCTGCACTGAAGGTCCTTTCTAACAGGACGCTTGCGGCAGGGCAAGAGAGAAGTTGTATAGCAAATTGGGACAGCTCTGGCCACAGGTCAAGCCTGCGCAACCAGTAGTCCAAGGGTTCATCGTCGCTGCTCGCAGTGTCTACATCCACACTCAAGGCCAGGGAGTCGGCTACCTGCCGGTCCAGGCATTGGTGGAGGGTGGATCCGGAAGGACTATGGCGAGGAGTTGGACTGAAGAATGTCTGCATGTCCGACATCACCCTGAGATCGCTAGAGCGTCCTGTCCTTGCCTGCGTGGACTTGGGAGGAGGAGGGTTACTGCCAGTGGTACCTTGATTGCGTTGTGCAGCCACACAGTGCAGTTTCTAGGCTAAAATGCACCCAGGGCGAGGGTGTAAAAATTGCGCCCCCCCCCCTAGGTTAGATAGGTAGGTGCCTCTCAGTATAGGTTAGATTAGGTAGGTGCCCCCTAGTATAGGCTAGATTAGACAGGTGCCCCCCAGAATAGGTTAGATTAGGTAGCTGCCCCCCAGTATAAGTTAGATAAGGTAGCTGCCCCCCCCAGTATAGGTTAGGTAGGTGCCCCCCAGTATAGGTTAGGTAGGTGCCCCCCAGTATAGGTTAGATAGGTAGCTGCCCCCCAGTATAGGTTAGATTAGGTAGCTGCCCCCCAGTGTAGGTTAGATAGGTAGCTGCCCCCCCAGTGTTGGTTATATTAGGTAGCTGCCCCCCAGTGTAGGTTAGATAGGTAGCTGCCCCCCAGTGTAGGTTAGATAGGTAGCTGCCCCCCAGCGTAGGTTAGATTAGGTAGGTGCCCCCCAGTGTAGGTTAGATAGGTAGCTGCCCCCCAGCGTAGGTTAGATTAGGTAGCTGCCCCCAGTATAGGTTAGATAGGTAGCTGCCCCCCAGCGTAGGTTAGATTAGGTAGCTGCCCCCAGTATAGGTTAGATAGGTAGCTGCCCCCCAGTGTAGGTTAGATTAGGTAGGTGCCCCCCAGTGTAGGTTAGATAGGTAGGTGCCCCCCAGCGTAGGTTAGATTAGCAGCTGCCCCCCAGCGTAGGTTAGATTAGGTAGGTGCCCCCAGAATAGGTTAGATAGGTAGATGCCCCCAATAATGGAGGGGGGAGCCGCAGGGAGAGCAGCCCGACCTCTCCCTCCCTCTCCTCTCCCGGGCGCCCTCCGTGCTCCCCCCTCAGATGCAGAGTCCGTGAGCAGCAGGGAAGCGCTGTTTACAACTCACCGGCTGCCTGGCTCCAAGCGCTGCTCTCTCGCCGCTGGTCTCCTCTCTCTGTATACATACTGATACACGCTGCTTCCGGCTACAGGAAGCAGCGTGTATCAGTACGTATACAGAGAGAGAGAGGAGACCAGCGGCGAGAGAGCAGCGCTTGGAGCCAGGCAGCCGGTGAGTTGTAAACAGTGCTTCCCTGCTGCTCACGGACTCTGCATCTGAGGGGGGAGCACGGAGGGCGCCCGGGAGAGGAGAGGGAGGGAGAGGTCGGGCTGCCCTCCCCGCGGCTCCGGCTCCCCCCTCCATTATAGCGCCCCCCTCCCAACAGCGCCCCGGGCGGCGGCACGCTCCGCACGGGGCAAGAAACGGGGCTGCAGCCACATGACCCTTAAACGCATTGTAAGGCATCATCGACAGCTTGTTCTGCAAGTGCTGCATCCTTTCCGCCTTCTGTTGAGTTGGTAACAGGTCCGCCACTTTGTGCCTGTACAGAGGGTCTAGTAGCGTGGCCACCCAGTACAGGTCATTCGCCATGAGTTTTTTGATACGGGGGTCCCTCAACAGGCTGGACAACATGAAAGATGCCATCTGCACAAAGCTGGATGCAGACGTACTCTCCATCTCCTCTTGCTCTTCCTCAGTGATGGGACGCAACTCCTCTTTCTCCCCCCCAGCCACGAACAATACCACGGGAACGTGGAGCAGCAGAAGCCCCCTGTGATGGCTGCTGTGGTTGTTCTTCTTCCGCCTCCTCTTCCTCCAGGGAAACACCTTCCTCATCATCATCATCAGAGTCTGACTCCTCTCCTTCCCCACACGACTCCTCTTCTTTCTCCTCCTCCTCCCCTCTCTGTGCTGCCGCAGGTGTTGTGGAAACATCGGGTTCAGATGTAAATCGCTCCCACGACTCCTGCTGCCGTAACTGTTCTCGTTCACGCTCCTCCACAGCTGTATCCACCACACTACGCACGGCACGCTCCAGGAAGTAGGCGTAGGGGATCAAGTTGCTGGTGGTGCCCTAAGCGCGACTCACCAGTTTGGTCACCTCCTCAAAGGGCTCCATGACCCTGCATGCATTTCGCATCAGTGTCCAGTTGTTGGGCCACAACATCCCCAACTTTCCCGATTGTGTCCTTGTACTGTAATGATACAGGTACTGGGTGAAGGCTTTTCCTAGTCTAGCAGGTGAGTGAACATGAGCAGGGTGGAATTCCAGCGAGTCGGGCTATCGCAAATCAGGCATCTCACCGGAAAGTTGTTTCTACGCTGAATGTCCGCAAAGCGTGCCATGGCCGTGTAAGACCGCCTGAAATGCCCACACAACTTCCTGGCCTGCTTCAGGACGTCCTCTAAGCCTGGGTACTTGGACACAAATCTTTGCACGGCCAGATTCAGCACATGTGCCATGCAGGGTACATGTGTCAGCTTTCCCAAATTCAACGCGGAAATGAGATTGCTGCCGTTGTCTTGTCACACACCACGTTGCCGATCTCAAGCTTGTGCGGGGTCAGCCATTGCTCCACCTGTTTGTTAAGAGCAGCCAGGACAGCTGCTCCAGTGTGACTCTCCGCTTTGAGGCAAGACATGTCTAACACTGCGTGACACCGTCGTACCTGGCATGCAGAATAGGCCCTGGGGTGCGGGGGCTGTGTAGCTGGAGAGGAGATCGCGGCACCAGCCAAGGAGGAGGAGGAGGATGACGACAGCGAAGAGGTGGTAGCAGGCAGAGAGGAGGTGGCTGGAGGCCTGCCTGCAAGCCGCTGAGGTGTGACAAGTCAGTTCGCTGCGCAGCCACATACTCCCTGCTTGCTGCCATCGGTCACCAGGTTGACCCAATGGGCTGTGTATGTAATGTAGGGGCCCTGCCCGTGCTTGGCAGACCAGGCATCCGTGGTCAGGTGGACCCTTGACCCAACGCTCTTCGCAATAGATGACACCACTTGCCTCTCAACTGCACGGTACAGTTTGGGCATGGCCTTTTGTGAAAAATAATTGCGGCCTGGTATCTTCCACTGCGGTGTACCAATGGCCACAAACTTACGGAAAACCTCTGACTCCACCAGCTTGTGTGGTAATAGCTGGCGAGCTAATAGTTCTGCCACGCCAGCTCTCAGACGCCGGGCAAGAGGGTGACTGGCAGACAATTGCTTGTTACGCTCAAATACTTCCTTTACGGACAGCTGGGTACTGCTGTGGGCAGAGGGGAAGGAACCGCTCAAGGGAAGAGGCGGTGTGGAGGAGGGTGGCTGTGAAGGTGCAAGGGAGAAAGCGGATGAAGACGATGCACCTGAAGGAGTAAGGTGTTCTTGCCATAGCTGTTTGTGCCTTTTCTACAGGTGCCTTCGTAAGGAGTGAGAGTTTATATTTGAGAACAGAGGCGCCAAAAGAATAAAAACAGTATTTAAAAGTTTTAAAAATTGCGTAGGAGGCAGTGGTGGACTTACCTCCCGCAAGCAGGCACAACAACTGTGTATTCAAAAAAGGGAATATTTATTGGTATACTCCAAAGGTAGATCGCAACGCGTTTCGCAGGTCAAGCCTGCTTCATCAGGCAAATACAGGAAGGCGCACACAACAGCAGTATGTCTAGGTAGCACTTGGCGCCTCAGTACTTTCTATTCTTTTGGCGCCTCTGTTCTCAAATATAAACACGTCTTCTATCCCTCCTGGTGGAGGGGGATACCCCTTCTTGTTTTCCAGTCTACAGAGAGCGACTTCTTAATCCTGAGTGAGGACAGGACAATCTCCTCACCTGCTTATACAGTGGTTGCCTGGAGGTAACCCTGGTTTGTGAGTACCTCATTTATACTCGTTCCATTATCCAATTGCCTATACATACTACACCATATTGGGCTCTCGGTTCCTCTCCTTTTTCCTACGTGAGTGTTAGCCTTTCCACGGCTCAATTTTTGCTGGCAGAGACAACAGATGGCTTTGCTCCGATCTGAGACACACATGTTAAAAAATTTCCAAAGTGCTGAGCCCCCCTGGGGTGATGGCGCTACGGTGGCATCAGCAGCTGATGTTGAAGGGCATGTTGGCTGGATGTCCATAGCTGGCTATACATGGTGCCGGACACTGCCCCCAGCTGTTTCTGAGGATGAGCTCCCTCTGCTTCTATCATGGAGTCGTCCCCTTCTACTCCTCTCTGACTCCCCCTCTGAACTGTCCCCCTGGTCATCTCCTCTACTGGGAACATACGTGGCATCCGTATAATTGTCATCATAATCCTCCTGCCCAGCTTCGCTTTCCTCAGACACCTCCTCAACTGCACCAACTTCAGGTGGTTCATCATCCCCCTCCTCACACGTTACGTCCATACTACCGCCACCTAACTCAGACGTATGAGGTGGTGTACCTGCGCCTTCTTATTCTTGTTGCAGTAGTGACTGTGAATCAGTGATTTCACCACCACCAAATAACTCCTGCGAAGTGTCAAATGCAGCGGATGTGGTGCTTGTTGTAGCGCTGGTGGCTGCGGGAGATGAGGTGTTCTGTGTTAAAAACTCAAGCACGTCCTCACAATTTTGGGAAGTGATGGCACGTGCCTTCTTCTGAGCACTGTATTTTGGGACAGGTCCGCACGAAATCACAGCAATACCACCTCGCACAGACCTGCCGGTGCCTGGTGGCCTTCCTCTGGGTCTGCCTCTACCTCTTCCTCTACCTGGTTTGTCCATTTTGTCCATCTCGGGGGGATGCTAGGTATATGCAGTGAGCTGGGTTCACTCGACACAACAGGTAGTTAGATGCAGTGAGCTGGGTTCACTCAACACAACAGTTAGTTAGATGCAGTGAGCTGGGTTCACTCAACACAACAGGTAGTTAGATGCAGTGAGCTGGGTTCACTTAACAGTAAAGGTAGTTATATGCAGTGAGGTGGGTTCACTCAACACAACAGGTAGTTATATGCAGTGAGGTGGGTTCACAGAACACAACAGGTAGTTAGTTATATGCAGTGAGGTGGGTTCACTGAACAGTAAAGGTAGTTAGATGCAGTGAGCTGGGTTCACTGAACACAACAGGTAGTTAGTTACAGTGAGGTGGGTTCACTTAACAGTAAAGGTAGTTATATGCAGTGAGGTGGGTTCACTCAACACAAAAGGTAGTTATATGCAGTGAGGTGGGTTCACTGAACAATAAAGGTAGTTATATGCAGTGAGGTGGGTTCACTCAACACAACAGGTAGTTATATGCAGTGAGGTGGGTTCACTCAACACAACAGGTAGTTAGATGCAGTGAGCTGGGTTCACTCAACACAACAGGTAGTTAGATGCAGTGAGCTGGGTTCACTCAACACAAAACTAGGTATATGCAGTGATGAGGTGGGTTAAGTAAACACAACAGGTACTGGGTATATGCTGTACTGTGTAGTACAATGTGCAGCTCCCTGTCACACACACAGGTAGTCACTGAATGTGCTGGGCTGCTGGCAGTGGCACACACACTATGAATTAGCAAGGCTGTGCATGCAACAAAAGTGTCAGTTTGACACACAGAAAAAAAAAAGAACAGGATTAGCTCTGAAAAGAGCTGTTGAGGGGTGCTATACAAGCAATAATAATCAGCCAGGAGCAAGCTAAGCAGCCATGAACCTAACTAATCTGTCCCTAGAAGAACAAGTCTGCAGCAGCTGTCCCTAGTCTGTCTCTAGCAGGCACACGAGTGAGGCTAATGGCCGCCGGAGGCTGCCTTATATAAGGGGGGGTGGGGCTCCAGGGCTTAGTGTAGCCTGAATGGCTACAATGTGCCTGCTGACTGTGATGCAGAGGGTCAAAGTTGACCCTCATAGTGCATTATGGGGCGAATCGAGCTTCTGCAAAAGTTCGTCTGGTGCAGGCGAACGCGAACCACCGAAGTTCGCCGGCGAACCGTTCGCTACATCTCTAGAGCCAAGGTTGAATATCCACTTAGTTTCCTCCTGTGAAATGGCTCACAACTTGTTGCATCCCCTCCAATTAGGGGTGAGTTTGAAGATTGGCATCACACGAGTGGGTCTCCCCAAAATGTGCCAATAGGCTATGATTTGGGAAACCTTTTCTCACATTACGTGTATGTTCCCCCATCCGCTCCTTCAACCTCCTTGCCGGTCTAATTCCCCCGGCAAGGAGGCAGCGCAGCACTTTTTTTTTTATTTTTATTTTTTTAAATCATGTAGCGAGCCCAGGGCTCGCTTTATGATGGCTGCTGAGCAGCGGCAGCTCCGCAGCCATTACGATCGCTTCCGCGGTCGCCATGGCGACGGGGCGGGATGACGTCACCGACGTCATCGACGTCGGGACGTCATAGGGAATCCCGATCCACCCCTCAGCGCTGCCTGGCCCTAATTGGTCAGGCTGTGCAGGGGTCTGGGGGGGGGGGGAGAGGCCGCTCGGCGCGGTGGGTAACGGCGGCGATCGCGTACTACACGCAGCTAGCAAAGTGCTAGCTGCATGTAGGAAAAAAAATTATGCAAATCGGCCCAGCGGGGCCTGAGAAATCCTCCTGCGCAGGTTACCCCGAGCTGAGCGCGGGATAACCGGCAAGGTGGTTAATGTGCGTGTGGTACGACCCACGTATTGCCATCCGCAAGGACACCAAGCTAAATATACTACATAGCGGTCATTACATGTTATAAATTGTCTGATCCTAAATGACTTTCCATTCGTAAAGGATACAAAATTGTCAGTTTTTTTAGGGCTACATTCCCTGCACGTCTTACATGCTCTGCATGGGGTAAACCCCGGTTTCTGTCATTCTTTGGGGACAAGGCTGTTCTTAGGTGGTTCCACGCAACTGGGCACTATCCTGTTTCTTAGATTTTCCGCCTTTCTATATATAAATTTGGGCCTGTCAGGGATAATACCTCTGAGCGTGGGGTAAGTTTTCAATACCCCCCAGTGTCTGTATATAATACTCTGGAGGGTCCTATATTGTTCATTATATCCTGATATAAATGCACATTCATATTTTCTATCCCCATTTTCCTTGTTCCTATATTGGTTTACAAGATCTGCTCTATTCCTATCCCTAGCCCCAGCTAATCTCCCTCTCGAGTTCCTTCCTCCCCATACCCCTTTACCACAAATCTTTGCTTCAATACCAGGGCTTGATTTTCATAATCGGCTACATCCATGCAGTTTCTGGGAATACGCAGAAACTGCCCTTTGGGGATATTGCTTTTCCATTGGGGGTGGTGGCAGCTACTAGTGGGAATATACCCATCTTATCCGTGGGTTTAAAATAATTAACCGTGTATAAAAAGTGTGATTCTTAACTATAAGCTCTAGGTCACTGGATTTTTTTCCTTACTTGTGATAGCCGTCAGTGAAATGCCCAAATTGTTATTATTAAGTGATTTCAAAAACACTTCCAACGTGTCTACCCCCCCCCCCCCCCCCCAGACAAAGAACAAATCATCAATAAATCTATACCAAATTTTAATATTAATATTGTTCACTATACCCTCCTCCCACTTCCCCATGAGTAAATTGGCTACACTGGGTGCATGGCTAGCTCCCATTGCGCAGCCTTTGTGCTGAGTGTAGTAGACCCCATTGTGCCAAAAATAACTAGATTTAAGAGCAAAATCCAAGAGTTTGATCAAATAATCAATTTGTTTGTCTTTGAAATTCCCATCTTTTCTCATGTAGTATTCCACTGCCTCTTTTGTAGGGATGCTCGCCGGATTCCGCAGAATTGTTAATTCCGTGATTCTGGCCAGAATTAGGTCAATTCCGATAGTCAGAACGAAATTGCTAAACCTCTCAAACGCCAGCTTACATACCATGGCTGGGATTTGAACCCAGGTCTCAGTGTGTAGTAGGTATCTGACTTACCCCCTAGACCACCAACCACACTACATGCTAAAGCCAGCCTAGCATGTGCCATTATGATCAATCCAATAGAAAAAGTAGCATGTTTAAGGATGTGTACTTTTTCAAAAGCCAGCTTACATACCTTGGCCGGGATTTGAACCCAGGTCTCAGTGTGTAGTAGGTATCTGACTTACCCCCTAGAACACCAACCACACTACATGCTAAAGCCAGCCTAGCATGTACCATTATGATCAATCCAATAGAAAAAGTAGCATGCTTAAAGATTTGTACTTTTTCAAAAGCCAGCTTACATACCTTGGCCCGGAATTGAACCCAGGTCTCAGTGTGAAGTAGGTATCTGACTTACCCCCTAGACCACCAACCACACTACATGCTAAAGCCAGCCTAGCATGTACCATTATGATCAATCCAATTGAAAAAGTAGCATGCTTAAGGATTTGTACTTTTTCAAAAGCCAGCTTAAATACCTTGGCCAGGATTTGAACCCAGGTCTCAGTGTGTAGTAGGCATCTGACTTACCCCCTAGACCACCAACCACATGGTGGTTGCTAATGGTATATGCTAGGCTGGCTTTAGCATGTAGTGTGGTTGGTGGTCTAGGGGGTAAGTCAGATACCTACTATAATTTATAACATGCAATGACCGCTATGTAGTATATTTAGCTTGGTGTCCTTGCGGATGGCAATACGTGGGTCGTACCACACGCACCTTAAAGGAGCGGATTGGGGAATGAACTTTGCCTGACCCTCCCCCGCATCACCCAGTCCCATGCACGCCTCCAAGACTTCTCAAGAGCCGCTCCAACACTATGGAACTCCCTGCCTCCACCCATTAGGGCACCCCCTCCTTCAACACCTTCAAGAAGGCCCTTAAAACTCACCTTTTCACTCTGGCCTACCACCCCTCACAATTGCTCTAAACCCACAGCTGAACTCTGGTCCCCTACCTCTCGTGTCCTTACCTCTCCCTCTAGATTGTAAGCCTTTGGGCAGGGTCCTCCTCCTTTTGTGTCCTACCTGATCATGCACCTCCATTACTGTGAACCCATGCTATGCATCTGAGTGAACCTAACGTGCCTAATCTCCATGCTCCCCTCCAGTGACTGACTAAGCTTTACCTTGTACTCATACTGTGTTGTGTGTTCTGGTTTTCTTGTATTCCTGTATTGTCATATTGCTGTTTGTCACCCCTAAATATTGTCTGTAACCTAAACTAATGTCCAGCGCTGCGTAATATGTTGGAGCTTTATAAATACAATAAATAATAATAATAATAATAACATACACGTAATGTGAGAAAAGGTTTCTCAAATCATAGCCTATCGGCACATTTTGGGGAGACCCACTCGTGTGATGCCAATCTTTTTGTGGTATATTCAAACTCACCCCTAATTGGAGGGGATGCAACAAGTTGCGAGCCATTTCACAGGAGGAAACTAAGTGGATATTCAACCTTGGCACTCTAGTGCCAGGAGGATGGAATATCGATGCGGATATTGTAAGCTTTCTGGGGGAACAGTGAACTTGCTCCTTTGAAATTGAGGTAGGGAAATTACAGTAGGGGTTTTACCTTTTGGGGTCTGGATAGTGGAGATGGTAATGGGGGGTAGACGAGGAACCTAGAGAGTGTCAGTTTAAATCTAGGCATTTGTGCATGTATTATGAATATATAATGCATCCCTGAATATAAGATGTAACATTGTAAACGGAGTCTCCCACAATGTCATTGGGCCCCATCATATATAAGTAGGGATCAGGCCAGGTAAGGAAAAACAATGATAACTTATATATTTTTAATTTTAATGTGTAACCTTTTAATATCATTGTATCCCTGGGGCGCACCTCCACTTTTGTATAAACTATGATGCACAGCGGCAACAGGGTAAAGGGCAACCGCATGCAAACGCATTCCCCTTTAAGGCACCGTCTGTTACTTCAACTGCGCAGCCGCAAACTGGGCTGGTGGGCGCAGGTGTGAAACGCTGGTGACACGCAGGCCGGATAGTTGCCTGGCGCGAAATGGAGTCTGCGGGCATCCATAGCCTTGGCGTGACGCCTAGGCCGCATCATTTGTACGCAAGTGCGGCACCTGGAGTGTTTACCATATGCTGATTGGTCAGCGGTGAACACACGGCGCCTGCGCAAGGGAGAAGAATGACGCTCATCCACACCCTGAAGCACTGGCAAGTAGGTGACGTAATGCCCGTACGATATGTCATTAGCAAGTGGCCGCGCAATGAGGTGGCAGGCATATGAGGGGGAAGGCGTATGGGGAACATGTATAGCTCTGTACTATCCTGTGCCGCCCAGCTTCTGATGAGTCAATTATGATGAAACATGTAAGGCGGGGCGAGACACGGAAGTAACAGAGCAGATACATGTGGAGTACCCGGGCCGAGCGGTGTCCGGAACTGTATTGGAAGTGGAGGTGCACGTCATTCCGACTGCAATAGAGGGACTACAGGTGCCAGCCGGGGCCCAACAAAACGAGGGAGAGCCCGTATCCAAATTACTCTATGCCGATACCAAAGGAGAGGAGATTGTGAGTGTATTTTTATGCTTTTTTACAATAAATGTCACTGGTTTTATGCTATGTGAGGTGTTTGTTTTGAGGTAATTCTCATGTGAGGTTGGAAACCATTCTGCAAGGAATAAGGAGTATCTGGTACCCAGTCAGGGCCGGCCCTAGACTTTTTGTGCTCCACTGATGTCACTTCCTGCAACGCCGCCCACTGTATTGTCAGTGGACGGCGTTGCAGGAAGTGACGTCAGTGGAGCGCACGCTGGAACGTGGAAAAGGTGAGTCCTCCCCGCCCGTGCCTCTTACTATCGGGCATCGGCTGCTATCTATTTGCAGCTGGAGGGGAGCGCAGATTGGGGGACCCAGGCGAGGGAGGGGGGGTCCGACCCCCCCTCCCCACCGCTAGGCCCAATACCCCCGTCCTGCCCGCTACCCCTCCGGCTCGGCGGCCCCGCACCCACGGACGGGCGGATGCCGCCCCTAGAAGTTTGCCGCCTGAGGCAAAAGTTTCACCCCGCCTCATGAGCGGGCCGGCCCTGTACCTAGTGGCGGCTATCATCAGTTCGGTGTGGTGGGGGACGGCCCGAAGTGTCCCAAAGCGCTGATAGACCTAATTGGAGGTCTTAACATTTGGTGAGTGTCTGTTCATCTGGGTGCTGATGCTGGTGGGGGTGATAGGAAGAATAGAAGCTGTGATCAGCGTGACTCCTTGGCAGATGTGGACTTGTTTTATTGGACTTTTTAATCTGTGTAGTGTTATAATCAGTATAAGTTGGAATTTCTGATATAGCGCCGCGTAATATGTTGGCGCTTTATAAATACAATAAATAAATAAATACAATAGATAGTAAACTTATGATATAGTAAGCCAATGTATCCTGGTCCCTTGGAGTTTACTATGATGATATTATACTGTATAAATAAATATATATGTAAATAAAGTCGAGACCCCCGGAGACATCAGGTAGTGAGGAGCTCACCCACTGTCATTGGCAGCTGCCTGTGTCCAGCTTTCAGCTTCCTCCCTCTCTCTCCAATTATTCTCCCCCAAATAGTAACTGTCCCTAAATCACTGCTCTGTCATGTGACCTCCCAGCATTTTTATATGTTAATCTAGCAGTAGTGTCTATAGATGAGCTCTGGGATGTTGGTTGGGGTTATTATTCTACATATTGCCCCGGTATTGAGTGTTGTTTTCATGATGATGAGACTTCTTCATGTTGCATTTCATAGCAAATATGAACTTGATTTTCCCATTTGCAAAATCACCACTAGATGGCGACAAAACCCTGTAATGCTTTACCTTCTGCAGGATTCTTTGCCAATAGTAACACTGCTGGAGGCATTGGGCCATATTCTTTACTTTACTACAATGATATAATTTTTTTATGGAATTTGCCTTCTTAAAACAGAAGGAAATTTGCAATAATTCAGCTATAAGTGAACATTTGTGGATACCCACAATACACCACTACTGAATATGCAAATGATCCCTTTTCACCCTTATAAGCAAGGCAAGCATCCAGAGCCGCTGGTGTATAGCAAGCCTATAGCTAAGGTATAGCTAAGCTATAGGCTTGCTATACACCATCCCTGGAATCATTTAGGTCCAAACTGAAAAGCCACCTGTCTTAGTCTGGCATTTATGAACACCTGACTATTTCCTCTGTAACCAGAGATGAATTTCCACGGTATGATAACCGTCACAATCCGGCTGAGGGGAATCCACCAGACACTGATTCAGATGAAATTATCAAAGATTTATTTGCAACCTAACGGTAGTCACTGTCAGCTTGAATCGACCTGTAACACTTCAACAACTCAATACACCTCCCTTGCACATCACAGGTCAAAATACACAATCCCCAAGTCTTCACAGCCGGTGCACCGGTAAATGCTACGGAATAAAAAGGTCAAGCGACATACAAATTATATAAGAAATTTGAGCTACAAAGGTCCTCTTGTACAATAATCAATCATTATACAGCATGTGTACATCACAGTACCACTGTTGGGGGCGTGGGCTGGGGAAAGGGGATGGTCTACTGAGCAATTTCAGTTTCTAAACATTTCTCAGTCCCTTGCAACCAAGTCCAAGCTATATTGCTCAGCAAAACCTTGGGGGAACTCGTGACAGTTCTTAAAGGGGAACTGAAGAGAGAGGTATATTGAGGCTGTCATGTTTATTTCCTTTTAATCAATACCAGTTGCCTGGCAGCCCTGCTGGTCTATTTCTCTGCAGTAGTATCTGATTAAAACCAGAAACAAGCATGCAGCTAGTCTTGTCAGATCAGACTTATAAGTCTGAACCACTGAAACACCTGATCTGCTGCATGCTTGTTCAGGGGCTGTGGCTAATAGTATTAGAGGCAGAGGATCAGCAGGGCTGCCAGGCAACTGGTATTGTCTAAAAGGAAATAAACATGACAGCCTCCATATACCTCTCTCTTCAGTTCCCCTTTAAGATGGTACTGTATAGTTGCACAGTTCATTGGTTGATTCCAAAAGCATGCTCACTTTGCTCAAAGATCTCTTAGACTCTTTACCCTTGATAAGATCTCACCTCAAACCCACTTTACTCTCAACACACCTGTCTGGATAGGGCCTCCCAAAATAACAAACAAAATACAATTTAAATCAAATAAACAAAAAGGGTGGGAAAATAAAAGTAAACAAAAATAAAATATAAAGTGACCAATGCACCCAGCTATGCCACCCAAATCACTCTCCCACAATATAACTCTCTTATAGTGCACTATGACTTTTAAGCTGAATAAGCTCTAATTTAGAGTTGATGAAAAACTTGTAATCCAAGTAAGTTAACTCTGTATCTTGGTCAGATGACACTTCACTTTTTACTATAGCACACTTTAGTATCACAAGACACAATGCAACTCCTCCTTTTTCACTTATCTTCTTTTAATACTGAAAAGTTCTCTTTACAATCACGGACTTAGTAACTTCCGGTTTCTTTAAGCAAGCGGTGGCTGTGTCAGCTCAGCAGGGTACTTAATGGAGGCTGATAATGTCTCTTGTAACAGAAAAGACTTCACACTCAATACACTTTACTTAATCAGAAGCAGATTCCTTCACTTTAGATGGCAGCAACAACTGTATCATCAACACATTGGCTATCATTCCAGGGGCAAATCCAGGATTTTCAAGGGGGGGATTCCGGATAGGTCTCTTTTGGCAAGCCGCACACTACCGCGCATGCGTTTGCCCACAAAATCCACATGATGCACAGCATTTCTCCACAAAATACACACAATGCGCAGTGTTTCCCTACAAAATACACATGATGCAGTAGCGTTTCGCCAAAATATATATAATGTGGCAGTGATTAAGTAGCCAGATAACCCCCCTTTATTATGGATAACGAAATTACCCCACCCCTCTTTAGTATAGGTGACCAGATGACCCCCATTTATCACACAGGTAGCAGACCTGAAAATCGAAATGTGGGCAGCAGACACCTGAAAATCGTAATGTGGGAAGCAGGCACCAGAAAATCGTAATGTGGGCAGCAGGCACCAGAAAATCGTAATGTGGGCAGCAGGCACCAGAAAATCGCAATGTGGGCAGTAGTGCCCAGAAAATTGTAATGTGGGCAGCAGACACCTGAAAATCGTAATGTGGGCAGCAGTCACCTGAAAATCGCAATGTGGGCAGCAGTCACCAGAAAATCGTAATGTGGGCAGCAGTCACCAGAAAATCATAATGTGGGCAGCAGACACCAGAAAATCGTAATGTGGACAGCAGACATCAGAAAATCGTAATGTGGGCAGCAGACACCAGAAAATCGTAATGTGGGCAGCAGTGATCAGAAAATCGTAATGTGGGCAGCAGACACCTGAAAATTGTAATGTGGGCAGCAGACACCAGAAAATCACAATGTGGGCAGCAGGCACCAGAAAATCACAATGTGGGCAGCAGGCACCAGAAAAAAAAATGCATCTGTGAAAAAAAAAACAATTCACTTACCTGACAGAAGTCTTCTCCTCTCCCGGCATCTGGCACGCAGCTCCCCGAGTCCTCCTGCAGCACATCTCCCGCGCTGACAGGCAGAGTGCAGGGCTACGGCAAGATGGCTCCCGTAGCCCTGTACTGGAGACACAAATAGTCTCCAGAGCAGGGCTTCGGCAGCCATCTTGCCGTAGCCCTGCTCTGCCTCCCGGGAGAGTGCGGGGCTGCGGGGAAGAAGTTCTGCACCTGGCTGGGGGGTCCCGCAATTGAGAGGGAGTCAGCGCTCCCCCCCCACACATGGCTGGCGGGCCCCCCTGCGGCCGATGGGAATCCCGGTGCACACACATGAGCAGGCGGCAGCTGCACTATAACAGTGGCTGCCGCTGCTCAGATTCAGGAGGTACTTCGGGTCTAGGTGCGAGGGGGTGGTTTCAGACACCCGGAACACCCCCTTCTGTGCGCCATTGCATTCATAAAGGAGCTGTCGGTAAGGGGAATCAATGCGGGAAAACACAGCTGCTGGTATTTTAGACTTCTGGGTGGGCATTCATAGAAAAGTATCCATGTGCGGTAGCAGTGCGGAGATTCCCCGAACTAAGCTGGCGGTAGGCAGGCGGTAGGCAGGCGGAAACACGGAAGCTGCAGATTTGATACATTTCTCCGTGTTCCGCTCTGCTGCAGCTGCCTGGGAGGTCTGTGTCTCTGTTCACTTACATTGGTATCGCCACATCAGAGGGAGCGGTACTTCCCGACCTCACACCGCTTGCGGTGTTCTTTATGAATTAACATTTTGCTACATTTGTTCCGATAATCACCGCACAAGGTGGTGATTTATCACTCTGCTCGGTAGTGCCATTTTTTCATACGGAAAGAGCCTTTATGAATGCTGACTTTGCTAAGTGGTCGGTAAAGTCAGCTGTTTTAAGCATTTCCGCATGCGGAAATGCTTTATGAATGATAGCCAATGTCTCAGTATATTCAAGGCCTTTTGCACACAGACAGTCTCTAGTAGCAGCAATATGAACAGGCCTGGCCTCTCCAGGTTCTGGGTTGCTATATTTCTATCTCAGCAAGCCTCTGCTGGACACTGGCTACTAACTGAACACACCCTGTGCTTGCGGTTTGGCTCTAGGGCCCATACTCCTCTGACTATCGGATTTCCTTTCTGTCCGGGCTAGCTCGGATTGGCTTTGTGTACGCTGCCTCTGGCCTCCGGTCACTGTCTGGCCTGGTTGCCGCTGTCTCTCTGCTCTGCTCAGGTAGCTGCGCGGCCGCCGGGTCCCCTCTTACGCTCTGGGGTGACTGCCACGGACGCCCTCCTCGTGGCCTCCTCCCTGCTCTCTCCGCCGCCTTACTAAGTTCCGCTCTCTTCCCCTCTCTGGCGCGCTCTGGCTAGTTTCAGCCAGTTCCCTCCAGCTACCCCCTTCTAGCACTTCCCCTTCGCGCATGCGCTGTAGCTTCTGACAGGCCGCGCGGGGCTTCTGGAAAGTTTTACTGCTCTGTGTGCTTTGGTCGCTTAGCAACAGTCTATGCGACCAGTACAGCACCTCCTCTCCTCTTCCATGCGCCGTTTTGGTTCCACAGGCAAGCATCTAAGGCGAAATTTACCCTTAGATGCTAAAGTTACAGTACCTCACACATAGAAATGCATTAGCAAAACCTTTGGGACCCTCTTTTAGAGGGTTACAATGGTATTGCGGTATACGGTATTATACAATTATTTGGACCCGGGCCGCCCCGCAAAATTAAACAATGTTCCCCCACCCAGTAGGTGGCTGCTGCATGGGTAGCCAGGGATAGGTGTAGCCAGCAGTAAATGGCCGCAGCATAGGTAGCCAGGGATAGGTGTAGCCAGTGGTAGGTAGCCAGGGATAGGTGTAGCCAGTTGTAGGTGGCCACAGCATAGGTAGACAGGGATAGGTAGCCAGTGGTAGGTGGCCGCAGCATAGATAGCCAGGGATAGATGTAGCCAGTGATAGGCAGCTGCAGCATAGGTAGCCAGAGATAGGTGTAGCCAGTGGTAGGTAGCCGCAGCATAGGTAACCAAGGATCGGTGTAGCCAGTAGTAGGTGGCTGCAGCATAGGTAGCCAGGGATAGGTAGCCAGTGGTAGGTGGCCGCAGCATAGATAGCCAGGGATAGATGTAGCCAGTGGTAGGTAGTTGCAGCATAGGTAGCCAGAGATAGGTGTAGCCAGTGGTAGGTAGCCGCAGCATAGATAGCCAGGGATAGGTGTAGCCAGTGGTAGATGGCCGCAGCATAGGTGACCAGGGATAGGTGTAGCCAGTGGTAGGTGGCCGCAGCATAGAGAGCCAGGGATAGGTGTAGCCAGTAGTAGGTGGATGCAGCATAGAGAGCCAGGGAAGGGTAAGGGAGGATGCAGCGCGGGGATAAGTAAATACTCACTTTTTGGCAGCCAGGTCCTCACGCATGTATTTGGCTTCATTCTACTGCCTGTTCTTGCTTGCATCATCTCCTTGTAATAGCGTCCAGGTGGAGCTGTTTCAGGGAAATGTGATGCAAGAACAGGAAGAAGAATGAAACCCAGTACAACGTGGAGTACGGACTTGGCTGCCGGCAAGTGAGTATTTATCCCCACCGCTGTTCGTATGCCGCCGCTACGTCGCCCCTCGCCCCCGGTCGCCCCGCCCCCAAAACCAGTAAAACGAGATTGTGATTGGTATGATTACCATACACAATCAAACTGTGGTATATCATCATACCGGTATACCGCGGCAACCCTATTTGGCATCCTCTTCATTGGCAAGTGGCAACCCAGGAATTATTGTGCAGGTTACAAATTTGCATTACCGCAACAGACCAGTTGCAGACTAACAAGTGCAGACTGTTTATCTGATGCAGAAATGGTACCTTTTTTATCTAGTGGGACTGAGTAGACTGGAGCCGACTGACGTAAGTGACGGTACCCAGAGGACGGCGGCGTGGGAGCGATCCGAGCGAATGGGGTCAAAGGAAACCCCAGGTATCTATAAATCTTTTTCCTTTTGTCAGCTCTGAGTCCCTTTAAAGTGGAGTAAAAACTGACATATTATTCAATAAACATGTTTTCCTAGTTTTATTACCCATACAGTAACCATATCCATATTTGCTTTTGTGTAAGTAAGTTATATTGTCTGTTCCCAAAGCAGTTTATCTTCTCTGAAAACTGCCATTAAATTTTATTGAATAGATCTAGTGATCAGTTCTCAGCACTGTCTGTTTCTACCATGTGTGCAGCTCAGTTTCAGCACTGCTGCAAATGTTTGCTAATTGGGGCTGGCAAAGGAATGTAAAGAAAAGATAATATTATCACCTCTTCGGATTTGGCAACAAGCCTTCCACTGAAGAAGTGCTGTGTTTAACTGTTTGAATGCTGTTCTGCTACATTTCCCCCCCTTTTTCTTGTGGTAGTACTACTTTTACAGCAAAGAATAAATGCTGAGTTTAATACCACTTTAAGTTTGTACAATATTTATATAAAAACAGAGATGCCTGTTGAATGTTAACTGTATTTATTTTTATATTTGCTCTTTCTGAATTTTTTTTTTTCAAAAAATAAAAATCTGAAAAAAAAACAAAAAAACAGAAATTTAATGAAAACGAAAAATACTAGATAGAAAATGCACATTTGATCCACTTTATTGTGAGTTGAAGATTTAATGCATGTCAACTGATTCTTATTTGCTGTTTAAAATTAACATTTCTCCATCTCACCACCAGGGGGCATTATATCTCGGACAGGCTACCAAAGCGCCCTATTAGGAGAATGTTGTCAGTCTCCTTGTCATAGACGGTCATCAGGAAGGGGTGGTCGACTCTGAACTCAGGATTTTGATTGGATTTCGATAATTGCACGATTGTCCCGCCTCTCGTTTCCTCTTCAGTCATATTTACAAAAGTCCTCTGGTAAATTGGTAGGTAGGACTAAAATAAATATATCAAGAAGAAAATATATAGTATCAATAAATATACAATAACAAGTTAACTGAATAATTCCACACAGCAAAAATATTTCACAAACGTCATGGTTCCTTGAAGGAAAATTAAACTTAACACTTCAGGACCATGCATATTCAAATCTATATCCTGTCTTTGAATTCTTATTTCTGACACATTGTAGATATTTACTCCAGCATTCTTGTGTACTTTGACAGCTGACACCTTCTGGAATAACAAGAAGTTTTAAATCAGGATGATACCATTTATTGGCTAACTAAAAATGAATAAAAATAAGCAAGCTTTCGGCCATTCAGCCTTCCTCGGGCTTATATCCTGTTAGTTTGCAGGCTGGTGGTACAGACAGCTTATATACATGCAACATCAAAAGGGAAAACAGATATTTTTTTCAAGCATAAATACATGTCATTAAGATGCCTTAATTCAAACAGACCATCTAAATGGGGTTAAAGGTTGTTAGCTAAGATAAGCATCCTTGTTTACGCCATGCTCACAGACCTGGATTAGGATTGACCCAGAGGTATCAAAATTCTTAGTTCACAAGTTCAGCTAGAATGGCTGGGAAAGTTTAAATATCATCCGCCTCATACCAATATAAGAAGTTGTTGTCCTTATTCAAACCGTTCTGCACAGCTTTGAACCAATTTATAAATTTTGTTTCTGCTATTAATCGATCATTTGACATTTTGAAGCCACTCTTCAGGACAGTGACACGAAGATCATCCATGCTGTGTCCGTTGGACCGAAAGTGTGTAGCAACTGGGAGTCCAGATTTGGTATCATTAATAATGTGCCTGTATCCATTCATACGTTTGCGCAGAGTTTGTCCAGTTTCTCCCACGTACATCACATTGGGTCATTTAGCACACATGATCAGATATACCAGATTGGTGGAACCACAGGGAAATGTACCTTGTACTCTGTACTCCTGTTGTGAACCTGGTATCGTTACCCTGTCACTGGAGTAAATGTGTCTGCAGGTTCCACATATTTTTTGTCGGCAAGGTGATGTTCCGTTTTGTTGAGGCCTGTTCAAAGAACTCCTGACAATCATCTGTTATAGATTGTGTGGTTGCCGATATGACAAGAGTGGAGGTTTAGGGAATATCTTTCTCAGTCTGTGATCCCTGGTTAAAATGCGATGAAGTTCCTTAGCAATCCTCCTTAAAATTTCCAGGTGTGTGTTGTAGGTGACAACCAATGGGACACGGTCCTCTTTCTAGTTTTGCTTATATTTCAGGAGTTCAGTCCTGGGGATGTTGCTGGCTTTCCTGGTTTGGGCCTCAGCCATAGGAGGACTGTAACCTTGTTTAATGAAAGTGTTCTTAAAGAGACTCTGAAGCGAGAATAAATCTCGCTTCAGAGCTCATAGTTAGCAGGGGCACGCGTGCCCCTGCTAAACCGCCGCATACGCGCCGCTAAATGGGGGTCCCTTCACCCCCAAACCCCCCACTGCGACACTTGGTCGCAGGCTTGGTCGCTCCTGGAGGCAGGGCTAACGGCTGCAGCCCTGCCTCCATTCGCGTCTATCAGCCGCGCATCGCCGCCTCTCCCTCGCCCCTCTCAGTGAAGGAAGACTGAGAGGGGCGGGGAGAGGCGGAGATACGCGCTGACAGACGCGCGTGGGGCAGGGCTGCGGCGGTTAGCCCTGCCCCAACCAGGAAGCGCTCCCCCGCTGCACGGAGGGGGATTTGGGGGTCAAGGGACCCCCGTTAAGCCGCGGGATAGCGGCGGTTTAGCAGGGGCACACATGCCCCTGCTATATATGAGGTCTGAAGCGAGATTTATTCTCGCTTCAGACTCTCTTTAGAACGATCCAGGTGCTTGTCTCTGTCCATCCTGTCAGAACAAATCCGGTTGTACCTTATAGCTTGGCTGTAAATTATAGAGTTCTTAATGTGCTTGGGATGAAAACTGTCATATCTTAGGTATGTGGGACGGTCTGTAGGTTTACGATACACAGAGGTTTGTATGTTGTTACCCCTGATGTATATGGCGGTGTCCAGAAAGTTAATCTCTGTGTGAGAGTAGGTAAGTTTCAATTTAATTGTAGGATGGAAGGCATTGAAGTTCCTGTGGAATTGGAGAAGATCATCCTCACTTGCGGACCAGATGATTAAAATATCATCAATGAAGCGGAAGTAGGCCATGGGTTTTATGCCACATGCATTGAGGTATTCCTCTTCGATTTTGGCCATGAAGAGATTTGCATACTGTGGTGCGAATCGCGAACCCATTGCCACGCCCATCTGCTGTAAATAGAGGTCCTGTCTGGAATAAATGAGGAGGGATTTTGATTGGCTCCTGATTAGTGTTGGGCGAACACCTGGATGTTCGGGTTCGGGAAAGTTCGCCGAACATGGCCGCAATGTTCGGCATGTTCGGGCCGAACCCCGAACTCCCCGAACATCCCGCTTTTGGGGGCCCTATGGGGTCGCAGGCATAAGGGGGGAGCATGCCCCGATCGCGGCGGGGGGGGGGGTCGGAAATTCCCCCCACCCCCTCCGCTAGCGCTCCCCCCTCTGCCCGCTTCCCCATACAAAAGTTTCAGGAAGTACCGGTCCGGTGGTAGTGGGTGGCTGGCAGTGGGCGGCACTGTGAAGTGAGTGACTGAGGAGGAGGAGTCCGGAGAGTGACGCGTTGAGGGAGGCCGGGCAGCGGGCGGTTCAGCAGTAGTACGGTACTACTGCTGAACCGCCCGCTGCCCGGCCTCCCTCAACGCGTCACTCTCCGGACTCCTCCTCCTCAGTCACTCACTTCACAGTGCCGCCCACTGCCAGCCACCCACTACCACCGGACCGGTACTTCCTGAAACTTTTGTATGGGGAAGCGGGCAGAGGGGGGAGCGCTAGCGGAGGGGGTGGGGGGAATTTCCGACCCCCCCCCCCCGCGATCGGGGCATGCTCCTCCCTTATGCCTGCGACCCCATAGGGGGGCAGTTTTCGGCCGAACAGGGCCCTGTTCGGCGGCCAATTAGTAGTTCGGGGCGAACCCGAACTTAAAAGGCCGAACACCATCAGGTGTTCGGCCGAACTCGAACATCACCCGAACAGGGTGATGTTCTGCAGAACCCGAACAGTGGCGAACACTGTTCGCCCAACACTACTCCTGATCACTAGGATTGCATAATTATTTTTCGCTCTTAAAATCCTAATTTCCACCTCTATTTAGTGCCCTTGAAGTGTACCTAAAAATAAATAATCTACATAATTTTGAGATCTCTGCATACACGACATATAGAATAACCAGTTTCTGAAAGTTTTACTGCCGCAATGTGTCGTTAAAGAGTAAGAGTCGGGCATAAAATTAAAAATCAATTATTTATTTTCATCTGGTAAACAAGTAATGAGGATGCTAATCAGGCAATCCAAAAATTAAAATCACTATTACCTTTCTTGTTGATAAATTATCATTCCCCAGTGTATCTGACTCTTATTTGGTACACAGAAAATTTGGTACACAAAAGAGAAGTTGCAGGGCATGCTGGGTTGTCTTTTTTTGCTTCTCTACTTCCCCTCAGACTTAACTAATGCAGCTTGATTGGCTGAAGCCTCTTTCCCTCCTGTTTTCCCCTCCCACACCTCTCTGATTGGCCAACATCTCTGAGGCTGAAACAATGCACTTTATATATTGAAGGGCAGGCAAATCAGGCAGAGGAGACTAAGGGCGGATATTACATCACGAGTAAATATGGAAACTGTCTAGAATAGGATTCTCTATTTTTCCTTTATAAAATTCACAGGAATCATAACGTGGACAGTGCAATACATATGTTATGTAAGTAGAGCAAGTATTTATCTACTTATATATTTGCTTTTTTTTCTCCTGAGATAGTATGGCTGACAGCTCCTCTTTAAAAAGAAAAATTCAGAAAATTCAATTTTTTTCATTTCGTAAGCATAATTTCGCTTTAAAACACAGGCAAATTCCAGATTTACTATAAATAAGTGATATCAAAAGAAATCCATATTTGTCCTTAAAAATCAAGACATAGGCCTCGATTCATCAACACTTAGCAAATTTGTTAACAGTTTGGTAAAATACCGAATTTGTTAACTTCATTTCAGGATTCATCAAAGTTATCTACAGCTGTTAGCGAACATTCGGTAACGATTCGGTAACGATTCGCTAAAACGGAAGAAAGTGCAATTCATGAAAAAGAAAGTGGGCGTGGTTTAGCGTTACATTTAGGATTAGTTATCTCCTTCACTGCTCTGTCGTTATTCCTGTCAGATCATTGCTGACAGAGAAGATGGAGCTATTTGAAGTGGTTATGTATCAGCTGAGAGTGATTCAAAGGCGCAGAAGGGCAAGAATAAGGTCTGCAACCATATAAATTTGTAAGAGAATAGATTTATTTGCTATAACACGACATCTGCATTTCTCTTGAATCATCTTGTAAGAGAACACAGGCAGTGTCAGGGTTAACTAATTTGCTAGCTGCACTATAATTTTTTAGAAAAGGCTCCTATCAAATTGTGGGATTGTCCCAACCACTTTCAGAATCCTGGTCCAGGTGTAAAGCCCTATTCAGAATGTTGCTACGTAGTGCTCAAAGGACTGCCTTTTACCCACAATTCCATGGGAATCTTATGGCCTTGTGTTAAAGTACCACTGTAAAATGGAAATATCGACACGTTACCGAATGGTTACCGAATTGTTATCGAATTCATCATTCTCTTTGAGATAACTTTTTCCAGTTTGTTAAATTACCGAATTCGAAGTTTAGCGATTTCTTGTTGTATTCATCAAGGTTTTTCCTCATTCGGTGTGAATTCGATAACAATTCGGTAACCATTCGGTAACGTGTCGATATTTCCATTTTACAGTGGTACTTTAACACAAGGCCATAAGATTCCAATGGAATTGTGGGTAAAAGGCAGTCCTTTGAGCACTACGTAGCAACATTCTGAATAGGGCTTTACACCTGGACCAGGATTCTGAAAGTGGTTGGGACAATCCCACAATTATTTGATAGGAGCCTTTTCTAAAAAATTATAGTGCAGCTAGCAAATTAGTTAACCCTGAGACTGCCTGTGTTCTCTTACAAGATGATTCAAGAGAAATGCAGATGTCGTGTTATAGCAAATAAATCTATTCTCTTACAAATTTGTGGTTGCAGACCTTATTCTTGCCCTTCTGCGCCTTTGAATCACTCTCAGCTGATACATAACCACTTCAAATAGCTCCATCTTCTCTGTCAGCAATGATCTGACAGGAATAACGACACAGCAGTGAAGGAGATAACTAATCCTAAATGTACCGCTAAACCACGCCCACTTTCTTTTTCATGAATTGCACTTTATTCCGTTTTAGCGAATCGTTACTGAATCGTTACCGAATGTTCGCTAACAGCTGTAGATAACTTTGATGAATCCTGAAATGAAGTTAACAAATTCGGTATTTTACCAAACTGTTGTTAACAAATTTGCTAAGTGTTGATGAATCGAGGCCTAAATATGTTTGGGTAGACTAAAAATTGCACGAGATCTATCAACTTAAACAAAGTCATAGCAGAATTATGAAAATTGTCTTGGTCCTCCTGAAGTCAAAGTAACCCAAGGTGAAAACTGATGAGATAAACAATTGTATGTATTCTACTACTCCTAAAAATGACCTTTTTTGTATCCCATGGTTTAATTTTATTTTTAAACATTTACAAGTAAAATGATCCCTTGCTGAAAACACTGAGCCAGGATTTTGTTTTGCTCTCAAAATCTGTTGGAAGCTTCTGTATTTCTTGGCTTCATAGCCTCTTAGAAAGTCTATATAAACTAGCTTCTTAGTACGCAGCTGTGATGATTTGCTCAGCTGCCTGTGCAAGCAGGCAGCCTTTTGACCATTGTGTAGGTTTGCATGCTGCAGGACTCTGGAAAGAAGAGCTTCTGTCAGTTTTGCAGCTTGTGCTTGCAGAGGAATTTGCATACGTTGTCATGCAAATTGCCTGGCCACATTCATTGCAGGCGTGTACTATAAGTACTATGTCTTTCCCACAGTGCTTCGCTGGTCATAAGGATTTCGTCCTATGTAACACTCCTGGTGGGGTGTCAGCCTTACTCTCTGTTTGAAGTTCAGCTTAGAGTAATTCCTGGAAACTGTGCTAGGCAGATTTCCCTAGTGCAGTTAGGATTGTTTATCTGTTTTGTTTGTCTGTTGCGATTGTCCTGTCCCAGCGGTGGTCGATAGGAAGTCGTTCTGATCTCTGTTCTTGGAGCATAGCTGGTGCAGCGGTTGCTACCAGCTATCTCTTCTGTACTGCCTCTCTGGATCGCGCTAGCCACTTTTCGCTAGCGCTGTGGATCCTTCTGTTCTGTCTCCTGGGATCGCGCTAGCCACTTTTCGCTAGCGCTGTGGATCCTTCTGTTCTGCTACTCTGTACCTGGATCGTGCTAGCCACTTTTCGCTAGTGCTGTGGATCCTATCTCTCGCTTGTCCCTGTTTTCGTGTGTCTGTCTTGTCTGCTACGACCGCTTGCTGGAGGCTCGGTGAGGTAACCGTTAAGCAAGCGTTCGCGTCCTCTGTTTCATGTTCGTCTGTCGATGGTTAGTTAGGTGTGCTTGTCTCTATTGTGCTTATCACGTGGAGACCGCGCATAACCGCGTGCACTGTTGCGAATGAGTGCGGTGTTCGCGGTTAGCTAGCGTTTGTTATTTTCCGCATCTTCTCATTGTATTATTTGCTGTGCCTTTGCTACCCACGTATTCTATTCTGATCTGCCTTGTGTCACGTCTGGCGATCGCACCTCTCGCGATCGCGTTCCTATTTCATATCTGCTGTTGTGTGCGCGCGGTCGCGGGGTGGCGACTGGATTGGCGCACACACATACAACCTGTCCCTTTGCTCGTTCTCATTCGTAATCGCCTCTCTTGCGATTGCGTTCTGCGCTTCGTACAATTCCTGTCTGGCATCTGTGGAGCTTCAAAAGGTTCTGGGAGATTCCGTTAGAGATTTTGCTTGGTACCCTGGATAAGATCAACGGTGGCTTTTGTATTGTAAGGGACACTTCGAACAGGTATTGTGGCAGGTTTGGTATTTTCGGACGCTCCTTGGAAGGTGGTGGGTATTGTCTGGAGGGTGTCGATGGCTTCTTCTCTGGCGTTCACAGTCCTGATGGGTGTTATACTGAGACTGGTAGTACTGATGGGCATGTTTCGGTGGCTTCTGTTTCCGATGAGGTCGGTTTCGGGTGGACTGACTCTGGAATTGGACCTTGTCGGGCTGCCCCAACCTTCATGAGTCTTCAGTTTGAGTCTGTTGCTAATAGCAGTTTTGAGGGTCGTCTGTAATTCGACCCTGGAGGGGGGGTACTGTGATGATTTGCTCAGCTGCCTGTGCAAGCAGGCAGCCTTTTGACCATTGTGTAGGTTTGCATGCTGCAGGACTCTGGAAAGAAGAGCTTCTGTCAGTTTTGCAGCTTGTGCTTGCAGAGGAATTTGCATACGTTGTCATGCAAATTGCCTGGCCACATTCATTGCAGGCGTGTACTATAAGTACTATGTCTTTCCCACAGTGCTTCGCTGGTCATAAGGATTTCGTCCTATGTAACACTCCTGGTGGGGTGTCAGCCTTACTCTCTGTTTGAAGTTCAGCTTAGAGTAATTCCTGGAAACTGTGCTAGGCAGATTTCCCTAGTGCAGTTAGGATTGTTTATCTGTTTTGTTTGTCTGTTGCGATTGTCCTGTCCCAGCGGTGGTCGATAGGAAGTCGTTCTGATCTCTGTTCTTGGAGCATAGCTGGTGCAGCGGTTGCTACCAGCTATCTCTTCTGTACTGCCTCTCTGGATCGCGCTAGCCACTTTTCGCTAGCGCTGTGGATCCTTCTGTTCTGTCTCCTGGGATCGCGCTAGCCACTTTTCGCTAGCGCTGTGGATCCTTCTGTTCTGCTACTCTGTACCTGGATCGTGCTAGCCACTTTTCGCTAGTGCTGTGGATCCTATCTCTCGCTTGTCCCTGTTTTCGTGTGTCTGTCTTGTCTGCTACGACCGCTTGCTGGAGGCTCGGTGAGGTAACCGTTAAGCAAGCGTTCGCGTCCTCTGTTTCATGTTCGTCTGTCGATGGTTAGTTAGGTGTGCTTGTCTCTATTTTGCTTATCACGTGGAAACCGCGCATAACCGCGTGCACTGTTGCAAATGAGTGCGGTGTTCGCAGTTAGCTAGCGTTTGTTATTTTCTGCATCTTCTCATTGTATTATTTGCTGTGCCTTTGCTACCCACGTATTCTATTCTGATCTGCCTTGTGTCACGTCTGGCGATCGCACCTCTCGCGATCGCGTTCCTATTTCATATCTGCTGTTGTGTGTGCGCGGTCGCGGGGTGGCGACTGGATTGGCGCACACACATACAACCTGTCCCTTTGCTCGTTCTCATTCGCAATCGCCTCTCTTGCGATTGCGTTCTGCGCTTCGTACAATTCCTGTCTGGCATTTGTGGAGGTACAGAGGATTGGTTCCTCTGCACTCCCCAGCGCCATCTGCCGACAGGAATTACCCTCTACAGGTGCGTAGCACCTTTTGCTGGGTGCCTGCAATTACACGCTTGTGGAGGATTTCCGCCGTGTCAGCGCACGCGTTGTGCGCTGATCACGGAGAAAGTTCCACAATCGTTACAGCAGCAATGTAGAATTCAGGAAAACCAGATATTAATCAGCCTCATGGTAATGGCTCTCTTGGCTATAACAAACTATGTATGATAAATAAAAACAAGTTTGTAGTAGCAAAGCAAGACCTTAGCTGCTAATATACACTGCCACCCTGTGGTTATAGCTGGTAAAGCATAGCTAAACACATAATAGACTGTTGTTGCTAAATACACATTCCAACAATAAAAGTACCTGCAGTTAAAGGGGGCTTAGATGCTTTCCTTGCATTGAAAGACATCGATGGCTACAATTACTAGGTAATGCCTAATGATGTTGATCCAGGGATTTTATCTGATTGCCATCTGGAGTCGGGAAGGAATTTTTCCCTTTAGGGACTAATTGGACCATGCCTTGTAAGGGTTTTTTCGCCTTCCTCTGGATCAACAGGGATATGTGAGGGAGCAGGCTGGTGTTGTACTTTATACTGGTTGAACTCGATGGACGTATGTCTTTTTTCAACCAAAATAACTATGTAACTATGTACAGGGAAAAGTAAACAAAACAAAAAAAAAAACAATTATGTACCTCATCTGCTTGACTTTACCAAAACCAGCAGTAAAAAAATTATTAAGAGCATGAGAAAAATAAAACTAACCATATTTCTTATTATATACCACAGAGACGAGCTGAGTTCAACTGTGTTCTTGATGTTGAATCGAGGCAAAGAAAGATCCACTAAACTGATGAAGAAGACAGATATTAGTGTCAATATTAGTCACCCCATGGGCAGGGCTGTTATAGTCTGATGTGCCTGTCTTTAGCCCTAAGGGCAGATAGCGGAATTGAACATTGTTTCCAAACCCACATTTCCATTGGGAATTTGTGAGTCTATGAATCCCCAAGTGCTCGATACAGGGTTTACCACACAATGATTGTGCCTTTGACCATTACAATCTCCCAACATCACCTCTTCTCTCCTTCCCCCCCCCCCCCCCCCCCCGACTTACCATCCTTGGCTGGCTGCTGCCTGGAAATACGCAACATGCCATCCTGTCTTCTGGTGCTGCAGTGATGTTACTGTCTCCTGGAGCCATGGAGAGCTGGATGGGAGGCTAGATGGGCAGTCTCATGCAGTCTACCATCCAGCTCTCTGTGGTCTGAGGTAGTGATGTCAGTGAAACATCGAAAGAGAGGATGGGGCAGCCAAAGCTCTAGGATGATAAGATGGGTAAGGGTGGCCGGGGGGGGGGGAGGGGAGGGGACCCAGGTGGCCCTTGGTGAGCGAATCCACTTTTTAGACAGGATATACAGGTTATTTTAGCTATTACAAATCATGAGGACTACAAACAAGTTTATTCACAACTTCCTCTTAAAGACACTGGCTGTAGTACGACCTTTGCTACTAAAAGCACACTGCCACCCTGTGTTTATAGCTCGTAGTGCATAGAAATACCGTATATTCCGGCGTATAAGACGACTGGGAGTATAAGAAGACCCCCCAACTTTTCAAGTTAAAATATAGTTTGGGATATATAATCGCCGTATAAGACTACCCCTCTTCCAACGCACACTAAATAAATATTTAAAAAACATCATATACTGGTGCTATGTATGAACAGATACTGGTGCTGTACTGTATGTGGTACCCAGGCCAGTATATAACAGTATATAGACAATTGGCTGGTAGGATTGGTCATCTTTCCCTCTCCCTAAGCCGATTGGTCAGCTGAGCTCTCCCTGTTTATCAGAGCGGTATGGAAGAATAGATTGCGCTGTGCCCATAAAACACGCCTCTTTCACCCTTCTGGCCCCGCCCTTGTATCCTATTTACCTCCTTCTCTGCCTCTCAGATCTCGCACATGTGCGCCTGCGCTGCATTACTACAGTCCTCAGCAGCGAGATCTGAAATGCGGTAACAGGATAGGACGTATCATCCTGTATCAATGGCACCCGGCGTATAAGACGTCCTTAAACACCAGAATATACAGTACACCAAACACATAAAGTAATAGACTGTTATTGCTAAATACACATTTCAACAATTAGGGAACAAGGAAAAGTAAAAAAAAAATGATGTACCTTATCTGCATGACTTCACTGAAACCACCAACAAAAAAAGGAAAAATAGTGAGGGCATAAGAAAAATAAAAACGTACTGTATTTCTTGCTACAGGATGATAATAAGGGTAAAGGAAGGGGGGGGGGGGAGTGGTGACCCAGGTGAGCAAATTTGACAGCCCATGGTGAGCTTTTCAGACAGGATATAAAGGTTCGTGACTAATACCCAATCTGCCCCCCCCCCCCCCTTACGCCAATGTTAAATACTGAAATTACCATCTATGGTGTCTGGCAGCGGCTGTGGAGTATGACTATTGTGTATATGGGCAGTCCTATCCAATGCTATGTGGACTGGGGGCTGGGGGAGTGCTGCACCGGAAGGGTAGACTGATTGACCAGTCAGCTAATGCTCCAGGATAATAAGAAGGGTAAAGGTAGGGAGAGGTGACCAGACTGGCAGCCAGAACTGGAGCACTGTGCTTCATCAGGCAAACCTGCATTCGAGGCAGGATGTTTGGGTTTGTGAACTCCCGAGTGCTAGCTTTCATGTTCGCCGGTCAGCTGGGAAATTGAACCCAAGCAATTGCCCCATTAGATTCATCCAGCAATCTGGATAGTTCTAAGTTCGCTCAATGCTACTCCTACACCATCCACAGATGGAACTACTGCGTGAGCAGAGCCAACCAACATAAGGAGGGGCAACTTCTTACCTTTCTTTCTTCCAGTACAGAACCCAACCTCAGGAGCATTCCCCATTGCCACAGCTGCCTCTCTCCTTATTTCCTTCCCCATGCAGAGTAATATACCTGGGCACCTGTGGTAGATTTTTATTTGTAATGTTGGTGTTGGAGGAATGTTCTTACTAGGAATCCTTCTTGTGGTTGAAACACCCAGTGTGTCAAATAAGCCATATCCCCAACAATTGTTTTGGGGCCTCCCAGAATTGATCGAAGGGGAAATTGTAGGAGCCGGTTGATCGGCAGAGAACTCCCCTATGTGTACCAAAGTGTCTGACAATGTCCCCTGCTGCGTGATAATGAAACTATGCAGGTGCCCCGCCACCGACATGTCACCTCCTTGCTCTAGTGCGAGGAGCTCCAGAGTCTCCTGATACCTGCTGCTGATCCTTTTCCCCAGTCACTCATATCTCTCTCCCCCGCCACCAGAAAAATGGTAAAAATGATTGGTGATGGGGAAAAAGTATTACAAACCTGTGAGGTAATTAGGGGAAAAATGTAGATACTTACCTAGGTAGACTGGAACCTCTAAATCCTCCACCTTACCGTTCCAGGGCCGTGACCACTGAAGCTTGTGTCTGCAGTGCACAGTAGCAAGAAGCCGCCGCAGTGTGGGCAAGCTCCAGAGTCCAGCCCTCATCAACGGTCTTCAGGGGGGTCCCAACAGTAAAATGTCAATGGGGCCGGGGCAGGGCCGGCGCTCCCATTGAGGCAAAGGGGTAAGTTCCTCAGGGCCCCTGAGCAATGCTGGGTCTCATCAAGCCTCCCCCTCCTTTCAAACATATCCTCCCCGGGACCCCTGAGACGGCTGTTGTTCCCCACTGACGTTCTTATCTGCTTTAAGTATGTTCTTCCGGGGCCCCTGCAAAGTTTTGTCACCAATGCCAACTCACACGTCCCTCTGAGTTCCTGTCGCTATCTGTCCATGCTTGTCAACTCTCTCTCTCGGTGGGACCACACGCCGGGGCATGTTAGTTGGCATTGGTGACAAAACCTTGCAGGGACCTCGGAAGGGCATACTTAAATCAAGTGGCAAACAGGGCAGCCATGTCAGGGGTCTGGTGAGGATGTGTTTTAAGGAGGGGGAGACTTGATAGGGGTCCCAGCCCCAGTGTGGACATGATTAAGCTGCCACAGAAAGGGGGGGGCAGCTGTTGGCTCTGGGACGGGGCCCCTAAGGTTAATTTTGCCCCACGGCCCCTGTGTGGCTTCAACCGGCCCTGGGCAGGGGAAGCCTCTAGATTATCCAGAGGCTTTCCTCTACCAAGATATGTAACCATTGGGGCACTTTTTTCACTACAGGTACACTTTAAACAGCCTTTCTGCTCACCTGTAATGTGATGAGCTCAGATATTTTCTTATAGTGTCAGAAGTCAGGTTGGTTTCCACTTCACGTAGGCGGCCCATTGGTGGCAGAATGAGGAGGAGGACTATGTTGTCACTGTACGGCACTTGTATGACCTCGTTGCCATTCCCATAGTCTTTGTATGTTTTGTAGTATCCTGAGCCGTGCATCATTGGTACGGTTACATTATTGCCATCACTCGTCTGGAAGATCCCATCTTTTGTGTCTTGCTGGTTGAATCCCTCTGCAAATCTAGCTGGAGAAACAAATTAACTGTTCTGGTGATGTAGAGTGGCAGAAGAGGAAAAAAACACACAGAGAGATCCGGGATCCCAATCTGGTGCAATATTGTTAGTAGATCGGGGTATGTAGATAAATAGTAGAGATTATACTCACAAAATTAGGTTGCTATAGGAGGCAACCACTCGTATTCGCTGGTGGGGAAAAAATACCGTCCCCACTCGGCCTTTGGTTCCTAAGCAATCGCTGCTCCAAAAGTAGATTGGTAGGTCGATGGTCGTCGGCCAAAATCTCCCCTACTACCAAAGAGGGGTGTTCGTTATTTGGGAAGCAAGTAGGTGGCGCCCGGAAGGAGATGCACAGGTGCAGATTACTTGGCGCCCGGACACTCAGATCTCCCTGTTGATAGGCACTGTTATTGACCTGAGGACACTGACGGCCCTGCAGGCCCTGCCCTCGCGTTCCTCTCTCTCTAGCCTCTGACGCAACTTCCTGTATAAACAGGAAGTCGCGTCAGACACTAGAGTGAGAAATGTCCTCGCTGGAGCGCACGGAAGGTATGTATGTAGCTGCCACTGCCCGCCGCTGCTCACACAATGGTATTGATGCTGGAGGGGAGTGCAGAGGGGAGAGCCCGAGGTGAGGGAAGGGGGACAATCCCCCCTCCCCGCCATATGCGGCCATGAGTTTCCCCTCATGCTGCGACCCCTCCAGCCCTCCAAAACAGCCCCAAGCGGGCCCCCAGCCTCTCAGAATTTCTGCAGGGGGGCCCGGGGGGATCTAGTTACGCCCCTGCCTGAGGAAGCGGCGTTGGCCGTGAAACGCGTTGTCCTAATGCATCACTAAAATTGACCATTATTATTTGACCTCCACTTGTCTTTATCCCTAATTGGACACCTTTAAGGTATGACTACATTTTATTATAATTATTGTGGGATACCACCATATAGAGTTTTGAATCTAGACCTGTACATCTCCTTCCGGGCGCCTCCTACTTTGTTCTGGTGATGGTACTTTACAGGCAACTGAAATATTTACGCCTTGCAAGACACACCTGTTCGGACAAAGCCTATAATTTGCAGTGGGTGGTATTGAAGGCTCACTAACTCATCTGTCTCCTTCCCTAATGTCTCTACCTCACTACCCTCAAGATCAATGCTGGTTTATGCTGTCCTTTCTTTGGAATTCTTCCTCCCTGCAGAGTCGCTACCCTGTATGGTGGGAGGAGGTGGTGGGGATGGGTTTTGTGAGCAAACAAGGATCTTTTTTCTCTAATTGGCTGCACTTGTGATTGGGGAGAGGCCTTTGGGCCCCCTGCAATGACGGAGGTTGCAGGGGTGATTGTTACACTTATGCACAAGGGTAGGGACCTCCTCCTAGTGTTTCTTCTTCTGCTGTAAGTTATCATATGAACATGTAGCAGTATTGGTGATGTCTCAGACCACAGGTCTGGCCATTTTAGTGCCCCTGGCAAAGCAATTTTTGTCTCCTTTCACACTATGGGCATGAGTCACTAACCGACGCTAGTGAAAAGCCACTTATGCTCCAAAAGTAGCTTTGCGCGCACTAACTGCCACACAAAGCTACTTGGCGCACAGCCCCGCTCAGTGTGCGAGCAGCGCGGTGCGCCGGTAGTAGTGCGCGGTGCAACGATAACGTCGCACCCGCTACCCTGTAAACGACGCACCCGTGCGTGCTAAAAACGGTGCATCGGATGCGTCCGAAACGGCGCATCAATGTACTGCTTCAGGGGGGCACCGTTTCCGGCGCACAAGGTGAGACGTTACTGCGCACTGTTACAGGCGGGGCTGTGCGTGATGAGTGGGCGCAAATCACCTAACTCTATGGATTGCGCCCACTACCTCTTAAGGCTCACTAACCGGCTTAGCGCCGGTTAGTGAATCAAGCTGTATGTCTATTGCGTCGCAACGGAGAATATAAGCACATCGAAACTTGCATGTTTCCATGTGGTGTGACGCATGTGGTGTGTGCAGTGTGGAGTGACACACTGTTTGCAATGTGTTACCGGGGGCAGCGCGCATGGTTCTGGGTGCGGTATACTGTGTGCTGCACTGTATGTATTGCTTTGCATTGAAATTGGGCAATGTGACTTTGTGTTTCAATTATTGTTGTGCTCTGATCCCATTTTTCCAGATATAGGGCCTGATTTACAAAGCGGTGCTAACAGTTAGCACGCTGGTGAAAAGCCCTTTATCATGCCTGAACTCAGTTTAGGCATGATAAGTTTAGGTGTGATAAGTTTAGGTGTGATAAGTTTAGGCAGGGTCGGACTGGGACACTGGGGGCCCACCAAAGACATTTCAACCTGGGGCCCACACATCCCATGATTGCAGCGAAAAAGGGGGGTGACCATGCCTGGAAGGTGGGCGTGGTCATGATGTATTATGGACAGGGCCAAATGTACATACTTAGCAGCATTGTAATTCAGAGACACTGCTGCCCAGCAAAACTTTGCATAGCCATAGAGTCCCCTTCTTCAATCTTCTATATATATAATAGAGTAAGTGCCTCAACCTTCGAGCAAGAAGAAGAAGTAGCGCCCTGCCCCCAGGGCGTGCCTCAACCTTCAAGCAAGAAGAAGTACTTTGCATGAGAAAATGTATGCGTGCTCAAACACCAAGTTTAAGGCTTCTTTTCCACGGACTGTTGAGCTATGTGCTCAGCAAGCAGTTACCAGGCAGCAGTGAGCAGATACCAGGCAGCAACAAGCAGTTACCAGGCAGCAGTGAGCAGTTGTAAGAGTTTGAGAGGCATTTTACTGCCTATCAACTGTCCGTGGAAAAGAGGCCTACCCTAGCAAGTCTGGCTTTGCAAATCTGGCCTAATTGGCTATTCATGAGGCAATGCTCATGCAAATGAAGGACAAGTGCAGACAACTAACTCCAGGGCTCACACCACCGGAGCAAGCCATCCACCACCTTCCTCCAAAGGATACAAACAGCGAGGGATGCCGCTGTGGTTCCCAGGCAGTGAGGGCTCGTTTCCACTATTGCGGTGCAGAATCGCCTGGACTCCACCGCTGTTGAAATTGCATGAAATAGCATGCGGATGCAAATTTTTGCGCGTTTTTTGCCGCGAATTTGCATGCGAATTCGCATAGGTGAGGGTATATGCGAATTTAACCATGTCACTGCCTGTTTGAATTACATTGGTACCTATGCGAATTCGCATGCAAATTCGCATGAAAATTTGCATACCATAGCCGCATGCGAATTTCCTATTAAATACATTAGCGGCGATTCGCATGCATTCCACTCGCAGGCAAATTCGTTGGCTCTTTTGTGCGTTTTTTTACCGCTGAAAAAAACGCACCTCAACAACGCTACAGTGGAAACAGGCCCATCCACTTGCATTACATGTGCGAATCCGCATACGTTGGACGCATGCGGATTCGCGATAGTGGAAATGAGCCCTAAGAGAGCCTGGGACCCCGTGGTTCCCCCAGATTGTATAAAAAGGGGGTATTGGGAAGCCTCCCCGTGGCGCTCCTGGATAGTGCTAATGTAGCATGTAGCAGTGTTGCTTGCAAATTTTCGCCTAAGTCATTTTCGCATCGAAAATCCCGTTTTCGTTTTTGGCGAATTTTCATGAAAATCTTCAGAAATATTTGCATTTTCGACCAGCATCGAAAATTCATTGTATAGTTTTTTGACCCTGCATAGTTTGGCATGCGAAAGCAAATGCATATTTGCATGAGTATTGCCTCATGAATAGCCAGTTAGGCCAGATTTGGAAAGCCAGACTTGCTAGGGTTAAACTTGGTGTTTGAGCACGCATACATTTTCTAATGGAAAGCCTAATGCTTCGTACACACTTGCGATAACTATCGTTTGCAAAGAACGATAGTTACCAGACGAACGATATTGGAAAGATTGGTATGCAACGATGGGATGCAGCGATCAGCATACACATTTTAACGATAGTTCTCGCAGAAAAGAACGATCAGAAGGAAATGTTGCGTACATATTTATATAAAATAAAAAAAAACCACTGACATGGAGTTACAATAGATACAAATATATGATTGTTAACTTGAAAACAAAGCTTAATTGAAATGAGCAATGTAACAATCTTTACGGCCGCGCTACAAAGGAAGTACTGAAGCTGGGCAGAATTCAACGCAGGCGCATTGGCCCTTGTAACGATCGTTCTTGGTCGATGTCTGTACACACTATAGTTTTGTAACGGTTGTCGGTAGATATGATCCGTCAGGTTGGATATTTCCATCTTCCCGATGTCGTTCTTTTGTCGTTCGTGTTAATGATCGTTGGGTAAAGTTCTTTCCCCGATTGTCGGCGCAACGATCGTTAATGAGCTGTTTCAAACGACCATAGTCGCCAGTGTGTACGCAGCATAAAGGTGGGTACACACATCAGATAAAAGTCATTGGAAAATGAAAGATCACAGACCAATTTTACCCCCTTTCATGTAGTATGAGAGCCATACCTACACAGACTATTCTATTGAGCTGAACTCCCCATCAGATAAAATTTTTTGCATTTTTTGCAAGATGCTGCACACAAAGATGCTGTACACATGCAACAGATCAGTATCTGCAAAAGATCTGTTCCTGCAAAAAAATCTGTTTGTGCAAAATCTGTTTCTGCAAAATGCATTCATAGTCTATGATATCTGCAGATCTCATGCTGGGCATACACGGTATGTTTTCTACCATGTAATCGAGCCGCTGATGGCTCGATTGATCATTTCCGATGTGTCCGATACCCCACCGGATCGATTCTGCGCTCGATACCGGTGGGCAGGACAAAAGAAGAAACGAGTTGAAAATAAGAAAGTGCTCGCAGGGACGAGCGGGAATAGATCCGGGCGCCCGCGGGGACGAGCGGGAATCGAGCCAGCGGCTCGATTACACAGTAGAAAACCTACCATGTATGCCCAGCATAATAAACACCTTGTTTGACGGACATTCATCTGCAGATCAGACAATCATCTGCAGATCCAAAAATCCATCCTGGTTGATCTGATCTGCAGATGACTCTCCGTTAAACAAGGTGTGTATGAAATCTGCAGATATAGACTATGGGCTTGATTCACAAAAGAGTGCTAACTGTTAGCACGGCCGTTTTCGCGCAAATTTTCGCATTGCGCGCAATCGCGAATTTTCACACAAACCGATAACGTTTGAGCGCAAACGCTAATTTCCGCACAAAATCGATATCATTTTCGGGCAAAAATTTGCATTTGCACGCTAAAACGTTATCGTTTTGCGCGAAAATTCGCGACCGCGCGCAATGCGAAAATTCGCGCGAAAACGGCCGTGCTAACAGTTAGCACTCTTTTGTGAATCAAGCCCTATGAATGCATTTTGCGGGAACTGATCTTTTGCAGATACTGATCTGTTGCATGTGTACAGCATCTGTGTGTGCAGCATCTTGCAAACATTTTTATCTGATGGGGAGTTCAGCTCAATAGAATAGACTGTGTAGGTATGGCTCTCATACTACATGGAAGGGGGTAACATTGGTCTGTGATCTTTCATTTTCCAAATACTTATCTGATGTGTACCCACCTTTATTCTTCTTGCTTCAAGGTTGAGGCACATACTCTATTAGATAGATAGAAGATGCGGCGTATGCTACGACGCGGGTCGGCTAGTATAAAGTAATGCCCTATTTTGCAGAGGTTGCAACCGCATCGGGGCCCTCGGGCCAAAGGGGCCCTGAAGGGCCCTCCCTCAACTACAGTATTACCTCTCTATTGGTCCTTTGCTCATAATAATCACTTCTATAGATACTTTGAACAGTGGTAATCAGGGACGTCTCACCCACCAGGCAAGTATAGGCGGTTGCCTGGGGCGCCATGAGGTGGTGAGGCGCCATGAGGTGGTGAGGCGCATTCCCCCGCCGCTGCTACTGTGACCATGTTTTTTTTTTTGTTTTTTTTTATATTATATTACCTCCCGACTCAGTTCCCGGTGCTCGGCACGCTACCATGTGCTCAGCAGTGCCTCCACCTCCACTTCTCCCCAGCCAATAGAGCAATCAATACTGCTCTTCTCTGCCAGGCTCCTTCTTTAAAGCCGTGCCCCTTCTTCTCAGTAGCCACACAGGTAAAGTGTTTACCTCGTGTGGCCCAGCCTTTAACTCCGCCCCACGCCAGTCAAACCAGGAGCCAGCGGCCAGCCAGCTTATGCCCCCGACAGTCTGACCCCCCACCTGTGTCACTGGCTGCACACAGACACTGGAGCGAGACAGCCAGGGGACAGATGCAGTCACAGAGAGAAGAATGTGATGTGTCCGTGTTGGAGCCCCGCCCCCACACAAGACAGCAACACAGCCCGGGAGAAGGGAAGTTTCTGCTCCAGACAGAGATGATAAGCTGCATGCACAGGCAGAAGAGAAGGTATGCAGGCAGGCTGCTAAGAACACTTCCTGTCCTGTGTGCAGACTCCCAGTACTGTTATAACTGCTAGAATGTGCCCTGCTCTTTTGATACTAGAGTTTTCTTTGAAAGCTGGTTAGGCTGTAGGCTGGTAAAGCTGTAAACATGTGCTTTGGTGCTGTGCTGTCTCTCCCTCTCCCCTCTCTGTTCCTCTGCCCCCTCTTCCATCTTATGCTGTCTCTACCCCTCTCTGTTCCTCTGCACTCTCTTCAATCTTATGCTGTCTCTCCCTCTCCCCTCTGTTCCTCTGCCCCCTCTTCCATCTTATGCTGTCTCTACCCCTCTCTGTTCCTCTGCACTCTCTTCCATCTTATGCTGTCTCTCCCTCTCCCCTCTGTTTCTCTGCACCCTCTTCCATCTTATGCTGTCTATCCCTCCCCCTCTCTGTTCCTCTACCCCCCTCTTACATCTTATGCTGCCTCTCCCTCTCTCGGATTATGTGTATTTTCTGGTGAAATGCTTCCACATTACGATTATTTTCTGACAACGCTGCCCCATTACGATTATTTTCTGGTGAAACGCTGCTGCCCTATGATTAATTTCTGGTGAAATGCTGCTGCAATAAGTGTATTTTCTGGTGAAACACTGCCACCTTACGAATATTTTCCGGTGAACTGCTGCTGTAATAAGTGTACTTTCTGGTGAAACACTGCCACATTACGATTATTTTCTGGTGAATTACGATTCTGAATTACGATAATTACTATTATTTTCTGATGAAACACTGCCGCATTATGATTATTTTCTGGTGAAACGATGCTGCATTATGATTATTTTCCTGGGGGTAGGGGCTTGGGGGGGGGGGGGGGGGGCGCCACACGTTTTCTCGCCTGGAGTGACAAAATGACTAGAGGCACCCCTGTCATTAACAAACTGTTCTCCATCCCCTTCTTGCCCCTCTGACACTGTAGTTGCCATTGGCAGGTTTTGGTGCACCATATCAGTAGTTATGTATAGAGTGTTTGGGGGGCCCCATTGTAAAATTTGCATCGAGGCCTACAGCTCCTTAGCTACGCCACTGCTCTCAGCATGAGTGATTACAGCACTGAGAAGAAAATGTTTGTGCTGCAGGCAGCAATTGAAGCTCTGTCAGACAAGGAGGGGGGGGGGGGGGGGCACCAGAGACCTGGAGGGGGGCCCACCGAGGGAAAAAACTGTACTACTGTGGCCCAGTCCGACCCTGAGTTTAGGCATGTTAAGTTTAGGTGTGATAAGTTTAGGCATGATAAGTTTAAGCACCAAATGGGTTAGCACCGCAGTGCACAGCTGATCAAAAGTTTTGCGCTAGAAAAGTCTGGTGCACTTCGCATAGAGTTTAATGGCGCTGCTTTGCGTGCGGGACTTTGCGTGCGATCTAAACTTATCTAAACTTAGCATGCCTAAACTTATCATGCCTAAACTTATCACGGCTAAACTTATCACGCCTAAACTGGCTTTTTACCAGCATGGTGCAATGGTTATCACGCCTAAAGTCTCTAACTGGGTTAGCACCGCTTTGTGAATCAGGCCCTTAGTGTGTGAAAGCAGAACAGGATCATGGTGAAATGGGGCCCTAGGCAAATACTAGGACACACGCACCTGAGCAAGCGCCAGTCTGGCATGAAACGGCTGTAGTGCCGTCCTTCTTTCCCTGGTCACCCGAACCCAGCACACCCCCGCATCACCGCATGGACAGGTTTGATGTATCGCTGTATAACAAGATGTTTGTTATATCTATGGCATGAAGAGGATTAAAGCGCTTACAGTCACAGTGCCCGGTCTGTCTTGTTGTGAAGCCAAATACTAACTTTGATGGCCATCTAGCCTTTTTTGTAGGATTTGGTGGTGGCTAATGGCAACCAGGCCCCTAGTCTCTCTTCAGACCCTAGGCACGTGCCTAGGTTTGCCTTGTGGATGATCCAGCTCTGTGTGAAAGTAGCCTAAGGATTTCATTTTACATTTATTTTTTTTGATCACTGGAATTTAGCTAGCAGTAACATTAGCTTACCTTGAAAGACAAAATAATTGATAAGAACTGCGGTCGTTCTTTCATTCAGTTGTTCCAGCAGATTCTCTATTCTGCCGCTGGTTGTCTTGCTTAGATACAAATTGATTTCTTTCTCTGCTTGTTGGGGGTCATCGAAGCTTATGTTGTGAAAGGTGGAGTTGTAGTGTTTGGTTCGATGATGCCCTTCGATGATTGGATCAAAAAGTCTTCTTGACACGAAGATATCATTTCTATACTTGACTTCTAATTTTTCTTCATGGTCGAAGGAGGTCTGAAGCAGCTGACTAATGTCTTCATGTAGTACTTCATTGGTCTTCTCCGGATCCAGGCACATGGTTTCCAGAATGTCCCGCCGGGTTGCTGATTGGGCTGTGACGGCGAACATGGCCAGGGTGGTGTAAATGCTGATGGGTGAAATTACTAAATTGCTTGCATTTTGGGAAGAAACGTTTTTATATAAATTCATAGCAAATTCCAGAAGGGCAATGGACACGTCGTCTTGGACACATCTCTCCTTCGCTTTGCTGGGATAATACGCAAGGATCAGACAGATGGTTACCGAGAGGAGGAGATAGGTCTTCATTTTTTCTCTTCAGCTTTAAACCTGTTGGAAAAAAAACAATAGGCACGAAGCTAAGTACCTGATAGATCGCATAAAAATAGGCACCCCAGCATATGTTCAAATCATTGCAGGCACTTGTTATTGACCTGAGGAAGCAGGCTGAGACCCGCAAAATGCGTTGTCTAACGTGCATGAATAAACTTTGTTTTCCATTACTCATGGTGTGTTCTTCAGAGAAGGTAACACTTCTCATTGTCAAATCTGCCAGTCATATATCAGTCAGGGCGCCTCCATCAGTGTTTTAGTATACCCGATAGATCACCCTTCATTATGCTACAGAGTCTGATATTTACCTGCACCTAATGAACCACACGTGCCAGTGAGCCCTGGTGGAATACAGAAGTACTTTGCCACACTCCAGCCAATACTCTGCCTTAAAGGGATACTGTAGGGGGATTGGGGGAAAATGAGTTGAAGTTACCCGGGGCTTCTAATGGTCCCCCGCAGGCATCCTATGCCCGTGCAGCCACTCACCGATGCTCCGGCCCCGCCTCCGGTTCACTTCTGGAATTTCAGACTTTAAAGTCTGAAAACCACTGCGCCTGCGTTGCCGTGTCCTCGAGCCCGCTATTGTCACCAGGAGCATACTGCGCAGGCCCAGTATGGTCTGTGTCTGCGCAGTACGCTCCTGGTGACATCAGCGGGATTGAGGACATGGCAACGCAGGCGCAGTGGTTTTCAGACTTTAAAGTCTGAAATTCCAGAAGTGAACCGAAGGCGGGGCCGGAGCATCGGTGAGTGGCTGCGCGGGCACAGGATGTCTGTGGGGGACCGTTAGAAGCCCCGGGTATATTCAACTCATTTTCCCCCGACCCCCCTACAGTATCCCTTTAATTTTCAGGGGTGCCTGGATGGTGTACTGGTTAAGGACACCACCTTTGACTTTGGAAACCAGAGTTTGAATCCTGGCTGGAGCCAGTACCTGTTCATTAGGGAGTCATTGGGCAAGACTTGCTATTGCTATGGGGTGACCTCCTGAGTGTGCCCTTTATTCTAGTTCTGATAGTAATGCTCTAACGCCCTTAAAGTAAACCTGAGATCATTGGCGTAATAATAGACCCTGCAAGGGATGCATCCACAGGGGGGCCCAGAAGCCACATGGGCCCCTTGGGGGAAAAGTTTGAGAGACTGGCAACTAAGGGCATGGAGAGAAAAAAAGCTTTCTGCTTTTTGCTCTCTGTACCATTGTTATTGACTGCATGTGTCCACCACACAGATAAGGAATCATAGACACTTTGGAATTTGTACACTTTCCCTCTTCCCTAGGGCTCATAAATAATATCTGTCTCAGCCTGCAGCAATGTTCTGAGGACGTCATGTACAATGTTACAAACAAAGGAGTCACAGGTTGAAAAAAAGTTGTAGACTGGCCCTTAATACCTCAGAGGTGATTCCTAGATTCTTATCATATACAGGCTAGTGAGCTTTTGGTGTCTGATTACTTTTATGGACACAGTGGAGTGGGTAAGATTGATGCCTGACTGTCGCTGCCTCATTGAGAGCTTGTTGTCTCATACTGATTCCAAGATCCTATAATAACAGTAGCAATCAGTGACATTCTGAATGCTTTGCCTAAGTTACAGTGAATACTATTTCTTATGTTCAGCATGTCATTGTTGTGCATGGGGAAAACACATTTCAAGTGTGCCCTAGTCAATTGAATAACATTGGTCCTCAGTTTTCCTGTGCAGAAAGCGAGGGAGGTGGAAGGCGGGGGGATGGGGGGGACGTCCAAAGTTTCGCAGGGGGGCCCAGTGGTGTCTAGTTATGCCCCTGCCTGAGATGAAATAAAAACAGTTTTATACATACCTGGGGCTTCCTCCAGCCCCCTTCAGGCTGATCAGTCCCTCGCCGCCCATCTCTGCCTCCTGGATCCTCTGCTAGGTAGCCTGGTAACACCAATTAAGGCATACTCCCCCCCCCCCCCCCCCCCCGATCACGCTCACATCACCAGGAGAGTTCTGCAATTGCACAGTACTACTGAGCAGATGCCGAATACTCCTGGCCGCATGAGTGTGACGTTGGAGTGCACAAGGCCGGACTGCGTCTGCACCGACTGGCGCAGACTGGCCGAATTACTGGCCCACCTAGTGGAGGATCCAGGCTGCGGAAGAAAATGGCAAGGGACTGATCAGCCTGAACGGGGCTGGAGGAAGTCCCAGGTATGTATAAAAAATGTTTGTATTCGTCTCAGGTACACTTTAAAAGGTCTAACACCTTTATTTTATTTCTGGATAGCAAGGTTGGACCTTGAATTTGGCATATCGAATTCAGAACACTCAAATACTGCCAAACACCACACTTCAGCACCAAATTAGTACTGAACAAGGGGATAGGGTCAGAATTAGTTCACTTTTACTCACATGTCTCAGCACATTTCACATTTCTCTGATGCTCCCTTCTCCCAAAGCCTGAAGGAGGAAGAATCGGAGTCATGCCAAATGCGCCGTTAAGTACGAGCAAATGAACTCACCATGACCCTGTCCGCTTGTTCAGGTATTGAAATATTGTGGTATTTGGCAGAATTCTGGTGTTCCAAATGCAATAAAAAAAGGAAGACCTTGCAGTTTTTGAGAAAATAGATTTCAAAAATGCCAAGGAATAATATTTGTAACCACTTGCAGATGGCAGTGATTGGAATCTACCCCCTGTTGTGGTGCTGTTATCTCTGCCAGGGCGTAGATTTCAATACCTGCCGTCCACGTGCTCCTGACGCGATTGTGTGCACCCCAATGAGAAAATTAAGCGTTCATATGAAAGCTGACATCACCCCCCACTGATCAGAAGCCATGGCGATATTTAGACCGCACTGGCCAAACTGTGAACGTCGCATAGGTGTTGTATTGCAGTGTGTCATTTCATGTTACAATGTGGCTATTACACCACACCTCAACACCCCACTGTGAATACAGTCAATGAAATGTATGGTTCACTGTCACTGTTAACACACACATTATGTGATAATGCACTGCTTGTGCACTGTGAACGTAGCCTAATACTTACTGTACAAATAAATATAACATTTAATAAGAACCTGTACTAAAAAAAGCCTTCTGGGGGATACTTACCTCTGGGGGAAGCCTCAGGGTTCCAGTAAAGTTTCTCCGTCCCCTGTAGCTGCGAGGAATCCAGCGCTGGCTCCCCTGAATCCTCCCGCATTCCTCCCCCCCCCAACAAGCTTGACAAGCAGTTATATATTTACCTCGCACTAGCGGCTCTTCGTTCGGGTAAGGCGGAAATAGCCAAACCTGATCATATCAACTCTACCGCGCAAAGAGTCAGACTATTTCCGCCTTAAAGCAGTAGGATCAGCCATACTATGCCAGGGAAAAAAAACATACAGTATATATAAGTAGATAAATACTTGATCTACTTACATAACACATGTATTATACTGTCCACGTTTTGATTTCAGTATATGTTAGTAAGTAAATGACACGAATTCTGTTCCTGGTGGGGGCCATGTCTTTTGCCCACAGTTAAAGAGGAACTGTAACGACAAAACATCCCCTGGGGGGTACTCACCTCGGGTTGGGGAAGCCTCCGGATCCTAATGAGGCTTCCCACGCCGTCCTCCATCCGTCAGGGGTCTCGCTGCAGCCCTCCGTGCAGCGGTGACGTAATATTTACCTTCCTGGCTCCTGCGCAGGCACTCTGACGGCTGTCGGCTCCGAAGTAGGCGGAAATACCCGATCGCCGTCGGGTCTGCTCTACTGCGCAGGCGCAAGTTTCCGGCGCCTGCGCAGTAGAGCGGACCCGACGGAGATCGGGTATTTCCGTCTATTTCCATGCCGAAAGCCGTCACAGCGCCCCCGCTGGAGCCAGCAAAGGTAAATATTGAAGCTACAGTCGGCTCTGTCGCCGGCTGTTCGGAGGGCTGCAGCGAGACCCCCGTGGGACAGAGGACGGCGTGGGAAGCCTCATTAGGATCCGGAGGCTTCCCCCACCCGAGGTGAGTACCCCCCAGGGGAGGTTTTTGTTGTTACAGAGTCTCTTTAAGACTAACTCGTGATGTCATTTCTGCCCTTTACTTTTTTTCTTGTCTCCTCCAATTGCTGAGTCACCTCAGCCTTGCTTGTAAACACAAGTGAGTAGGGGGATCAGGTTTCAGATAAGCAGCAGACAGGGAAATAAAGGGAAGAGGAGGAATAGATTATAGATAAGAACCCCCAGCATGCAATTCTTTGGCAACAACTACTAAAGGGCCAGTGTTCCTTAAGTATGTGATAACTCCAAATCATAACAGCAGAAAAACGTTTTGAATGCAGGATTGGCATCTCTATCACTTAATACACTCAGACCAGTTGCTGTTGAAATTTGATTATTATGGTGACGATACCGCTTTAACCCGAATGGAGAGCCACTACTGTGTTTGCGCAGGATTGCGGTAGGTAAATATTAACCTCGTCGCTGTTCGGGGGGTCGCAGCGCTGGATTGCCGAGACATCGGAGGATGGGGGAAGCCTTGTTAGGATCCCCCTCCCGAGGTAAGTATCCCCCAGAGGTTTTTTTTTTTTAAATAACTGATTTTCTTTAAATTGTTATTCATATCCTGTACCTTGGCCTGTTAACTCTGATACTTTACACCTGTCAGGATTGTTTTTCCTTGCACATATTTTTGCCTTAGGTTCATAGTATGACTCAAAGAGGAAGAAAACAAAATTCCCACCTTATATCCAAAAGTTTGAGATTTAAAAAGTAACAGTCACAAATATTTTATCCAATAACCTGAATCAGATTTACTAAAAATGAATGAATGGGGGTGATGTTACCAGGCCAGACTACTTTCTGCCCTTTGTTTACATTGCTTCTCATGTCCTCTGTCTGTCTGTCTTTCACCCCATCTCATAGTTACCGTAGGTCACTACTTACCAGCATAAATGCTTTGATTCTCCTCCTAAAATAAAACCAAATCTCTGTGAATTTGCTACTTATATTTACTGTTATATTATTTGCTGATGCCATTCAATAAGAGGTTGTCATGACCCGACCTAGAAATTCAGGTCATTTTCTAAAACTGATAGGTAAACATCAAGTGAGCAGTGTGTTTTTTTTTTGGTTGCTTTTATTTGTTTGCTTAAAGGGGAACTGAAGAGAGAGGTACATGGAGGCTGCCATGTTTATTTCCTTTTAAGCAATACCAGTTGCCTGGCAGCCCTGCTGATCCTCAACCTCTAATACTATTAGCCATAGCCCCTGAACAAGCATGCAGCAGATCAGGTGTTTCAGAATTTAAAGTCAGATCTGACAAGACTAGCTGCATCAGCATGCTTGTTTCTGGTGTTATTCAGATACTACTGCAGATAAATAGACCAGCAGGGCTGCCACCAGGCAACTGGTATTGATTAAAAGGAAATAAATATGGCAGCCTCCGTATACCTCTTACTTCAGTTCCTCTTTAATTTAGGGAGGGCCAGCAACAGGTGTCCCCTTTTGCATTTAACACACAATTCTCCAGGCCAACTTTTAGCACTACAGGGTTCATCAATTTTTTTTTTAAGTTAAATGAGACTTCCACTCTCTCTGTGTCCTCCCAACAAGGTTTGGCTGAGGCAGAGGCGAGAGAGGCTCCAGCCTCAGGGCTAGTGTTGGGCGAACATCTAGATGTTCGGGTTCGGGCCGAACAGGCCGAACATGGCCGCGATGTTCGGGTGTTCGACCCGAACTCCGAACATAATGGAAGTCAATGGGGACCCGAACTTTTGTGCTTTGTAAAGCCTCCTTACATGCTACATACCCCAAATTTACAGGGTATGTGCACCTTGGGAGTGGGTACAAGAGGAAAAATTTTTTTAGCAAAAAGAGCTTATAGTTTTTGAGAAAATCGATTTTAAAGTTTCAAAGGGAAAACTGTCTTTTAAATGCGGGAAATGTCTGTTTTCTTTGCACAGGTAACATGCTTTTTGTCGGCATGCAGTCATAAATGTAATACATATAAGAGGTTCCAGGAAAAGGGACCGGTAACGCTAACCCAGCAGCAGCACACGTGATGGAACAAGAGGAGGGTGGCGCAGGAGGAGAAGGCCACGCTTTGAGACACAACAACCCAGGCCTTGCATGAGGACAAGAAGCGTGCGGATAGCAATTTGCATTTTGTCGCCATGCAGTCATAAATGTAATACAGATGAGAGGTTCAATAAACAGGGACCGGAAACGCTAACCCATCACAGATGTTCATTGTTCATGTTACTTGGTTGGGGTCCGGGAGTGTTGCGTAGTCGTTTCCAATCCAGGATTGATTCATTTTAATTTGAGTCAGACGGTCTGCATTTTCTGTGGAGAGACGGATACGCCGCCGATCTGTGACGATGCCTCCGGCAGCACTGAAACAGCGTTCCGACATAACGCTGGCTGCCGGGCAAGCCAGCACCTCTATTGCGTACATTGCCAGTTTGTGCCAGGTGTCTAGCTTCGATACCCAATAGTTGAAGGGTGCAGATGGATTGTTCAACACAGCTACGCCATCTGACATGTAGTCCTTGACCATCTTCTCCAGGCGATCGGTGTTGGAGGTGGATCTGCACGCTTGCTGTTCTGTGTGCTGCTGCATGGGTGTCAGAAAATTTTTCCACTCCAAGGACACTGCCGATACCATTCCCTTTTGGGCACTAGCTGCGGCTTGTGTTGTTTGCTGCCCTCCTGGTCGTCCTGGGTTTGCGGAAGTCAGTCTGTCGGCGTACAACTGGCTAGAGGAGGGGGAGGATGTCAATCTCCTCTCTAAAGTCTCCACAAGGGCCTGCTGGTATTCTTCCATTTTGACCTGTCTGGCTCTTTCTTCAAGCAGTTTTGGAACATTGTGTTTGTACCGTGGATCCAGAAGGGTATAAACCCAGTAATTGGTGTTGTCCAGAATGCGCACAATGCGTGGGTCGCGTTCAATGCAGTCCTAGGCCGAAGAGGTCATAGCCTAGGGTCACAAAACCTGTTTATTGGGCAATTTCAATGGTGGCGAGTCTGACGTACATAAATCGCAGCAATGGCCGTTAGCAACGTCTGAATCTCACGAAATGTCTCATGCAGGTAGAAGACATATTGTTAGACTTGGGCTCCAAAGATGGGTTCCCTACATCTCTGCAAACCAGAGTTACAGGGCTCCAAATTTGGTAAAATCCCCCATAGGCTTTCATTGGGCCTCCTATTCACAGTTCCAAAATCTCACATCTTTTCAAAGGGCAATTACTCAGCAGTGGCAAATTTTCTAGCATTGTAGGGACCCTTAGGGGGAACATGACTGGTGAGTTTCGGGCCCCTAGGCCGAAGAGGTCATAGCCTAGGGTCACAAAAACCTGTTTATTGGGGCTATTTCAATGGTAGTGATGGTGACGTACATAAATCGCAGCAATGGCCGTTAGCAAAGTCTGAATCTCACGAAATGTCTCATGCAGGTAGAAGACATATTGTTAGACTTGGATTCCAAAGATGGGGTCCCTACATCTCTGCAAACCAGAGTTACAGGGGTCCAAAATTGGTAAAATTCCCCATAGGATTTCATTGGCTCCCTATTTCACTTTCCAAAATCTCACATCTTTTCAAAGGGCAATGGCTCAGCAGTACCAAATTTTCTAGCATTGTAGGGACCCTTAGGGGGAACATGACTGGTGAGTTTCGGGCCCCTAGGCCGAAGAGGTCATAGCCTAGGGTCACAAAAACCTGTTTATTGGGGCTATTTCAATGGTAGTGATGGTGACGTACATAAATCGCAGCAATGGCCGTTAGCAAAGTCTGAATCTCACGAAATGTCTCATGCAGGAAGAAGACATATTGTTAGACTTGGATTCCAAAGATGGGGTCCCTACATCTCTGCAAACCAGAGTTACAGGGGTCCAAAATTGGTAAAATCCCCCATAGGATTTCATTGGCTCCCTATTTCACTTTCCAAAATCTCACATCTTTTCAAAGGGCAATGGCTCAGCAGTACCAAATTTTCTAGCATTGTAGGGACCCTTAGGGGGAACATGACTGGTGAGTTTCGGGCCCCTAGGCCGAAGAGGTCATAGCCTAGGGTCACAAAAACCTGTTTATTTGGGCTATTTCAATGGTAGTGATGGTGGCGTACATAAATCTCAGCCATGGCCGTTAGCAACGTCTGAATCTCACGAAATGTCTCATGCAGGTAGAAGACATATTGTTAGACTTAGATTCCAAAGATGGGGTCCCTACATCTCTGCAAACCAGAGTTACAGGGGTCCAAAATTGGTAAAATCCCCCATAGGCTTTCATTGGGCCTCCTATTTACCGTTCCAAAATCTCACACCATTTCAAAGGGCAATGGCTCAGCAGTGGCAAAACTCACCAGTCATGATCCCCCTAAGGGTCCCTACAATGCTAGAAAATTTGGTACTGCTGAGCCATTGCCCTTTGAAAAGATGTGAGATTTTGGAAAGTGAAATAGGGAGCCAATGAAATCCTATGGGGGATTTTACCAATTTTGGACCCCTGTAACTCTGGTTTGCAGAGATGTAGGGACCCCATCTTTGGAATCCAAGTCTAACAATATGTCTTCTACCTGCATGAGACATTTCGTGAGATTCAGACTTTGCTAACGGCCATTGCTGCGATTTATGTACGTCACCATCACTACCATTGAAATAGCCCCAATAAACAGGTTTTTGTGACCCTAGGCTATGACCTCTTCGGCCTAGGGGCCCGAAACTCACCAGTCATGTTCCCCCTAAGAGTCCCTACAATGCTAGAAAATTTGGTACTGCTGAGCCATTGCCCTTTGAAAAGATGTGAGATTTTGGAAAGTGAAATAGGGAGCCAATGAAATCCTATGGGGGATTTTACCAATTTTGGACCCCTGTAACTCTGGTTTGCAGAGATGTAGGGACCCCATCTTTGGAATCCAAGTCTAACAATATGTCTTCTACCTGCATGAGACATTTCGTGAGATTCAGACTTTGCTAACGGCCATTGCTGCGATTTATGTACGTCACCATCACTACCATTGAAATAGCCCCAATAAACAGGTTTTTGTGACCCTAGGCTATGACCTCTTCGGCCTAGGGGCCCGAAACTCACCAGTCATGTTCCCCCTAAGGGTCCCTACAATGCTAGAAAATTTGGTACTGCTGAGCCATTGCCCTTTGAAAAGATGTGAGATTTTGGAAAGTGAAATAGGGAGCCAATGAAATCCTATGGGGGATTTTACCAATTTTGGACCCCTGTAACTCTGGTTTGCAGAGATGTAGGGACCCCATCTTTGGAATCCAAGTCTAACAATATGTCTTCTACCTGCATGAGACATTTCGTGAGATTCAGACTTTGCTAACGGCCATTGCTGCGATTTATGTACGTCACCATCACTACCATTGAAATAGCCCCAATAAACAGGTTTTTGTGACCCTAGGCTATGACCTCTTCGGCCTAGGGGCCCGAAACTCACCAGTCATGTTCCCCCTAAGGGTCCCTACAATGCTAGAAAATTTGCCACTGCTGAGCCATTGCCCTTTGAAAAGATGTGAGATTTTGGAAAGTGAAATAGGGAGCCAATGAAATCCTATGGGGGATTTTACCAATTTTGGACCCCTGTAACTCTGGTTTGCAGAGATGTAGGGACCCCATCTTTGGAATCCAAGTCTAACAATATGTCTTCTACCTGCATGAGACATTTCGTGAGATTCAGACTTTGCTAACGGCCATTGCTGCGATTTATGTACGTCACCATCACTACCATTGAAATAGCCCCAATAAACAGGTTTTTGTGACCCTAGGCTATGACCTCTTCGGCCTAGGGGCCCGAAACTCACCAGTCATGTTCCCCCTAAGGGTCCCTACAATGCTAGAAAATTTGGTACTGCTGAGCCATTGCCCTTTGAAAAGATGTGAGATTTTGGAAAGTGAAATAGGGAGCCAATGAAATCCTATGGGGGATTTTACTAATTTTGGACCCCTGTAACTCTGGTTTGCAGAGATGTAGGGACCCCATCTTTGGAATCCAAGTCTAACAATATGTCTTCTACCTGCATGAGACATTTCGTGAGATTCAGACTTTGCTAACGGCCATTGCTGTGATTTATGTACGTCACCATCACTACCATTGAAATAGCCCCAATAAACAGGTTTTTGTGACCCTAGGCTATGACCTCTTCGGCCTAGGGGCCCGAAACTCACCAGTCATGTTCCCCCTAAGGGTCCCTACAATGCTAGAAAATTTGCCACTGCTGAGCAATTGCCCTTTGAAAAGATGTGAGATTTTGGAACTGTAAATAGGAGGCCCAATGAAAGCCTATGGGGGATTTTACCAAATTTGGAGCCCTGTAACTCTGGTTTGCAGAGATGTAGGGAACCCATCTTTGGAGCCCAAGTCTAACAATATGTCTTCTACCTGCATGAGACATTTCGTGAGATTCAGACGTTGCTAACGGCCATTGCTGCGATTTATGTACGTCAGACTCGCCACCATTGAAATTGCCCAATAAACAGGTTTTGTGACCCTAGGCTATGACCTCTTCGGCCTAGGACTGCATTGAACGCGACCCACGCATTGTGCGCATTCTGGACAACACCAATTACTGGGTTTATACCCTTCTGGATCCACGGTACAAACACAATGTTCCAAAACTGCTTGAAGAAAGAGTATGATAACCAGAGAAGTACATAGAAATCCGGGCACCAGCCAGCAGGATATGCTGCAAACACCTTTTTATTCCATCCCCAAGATCCCTGACAGAATGATTGTAGAGGCCTAACAGCCGTTTCACAGACAAAACTGCTTCTTCAGAGGCAACAATAAACAATACGGTGGCAGAAAACACAATTATATACATTTCGTAATAGATGACAGTCGGCTTACCGCACTTCCTGAACGCCCCACCGCCGAGCGCGCACCGAGTAACGGGCGCCGCCCCGAGCCGCTGATTCGCAGGCAGGCCGTGACGTCACCCTTTCGGGAGCGTCTAACAGGCAGCGCCTGATTGGTCCACAGGGGTTCCTGACGTATCCCTTTCGGGAGCGTCAGGTCAATGGAGCCTGATTGGTCCACTCTGAGTCAGGTGACACCTCCTCCACTTCCCCTAATCCAGTCTTGCGCAGCGGTATCGGTGGGGAATACGGGCTGGCGTCTAGTTGTCTAGGCGACCAGTCCAGAAGCGCGGCGTACCTGCAAGAAATACAAATACAAAAGGCAATTTAAAAACAATAAAATAGCAAGGCAGCGTGTATTACATTTAATTATCAACCTTAAAGGGATAGATCACATTACTAAATAGAACACGGAATTTACAGTTGTATATTTCGCTCAGTACCTATTAGACAACAAGAACTCCCTCCAGACTCATCCCTCCTAGGGAATAGCAGACACACCAGCCTGGGCAACGGGACAAAGCAAGGGGTACCCCCCTAGACTGGGAAACCCAGATTACACTGAGTATATATCCCACTTTAGTAAGCCCAGACATAGGTGGAACATGGCCTGAGAATCAGTATGCTTTACTAATTCCAGGGGTCGAGTCTAGTGGGGACCAAGGGGGGGTGGTGAAGTATTTAGAAAGAACAAGAAGGAAAGATGGTGAGAGGGGAGAGAGTTTAGGGAAAGAGGCAAGATTACAAGGCAGCCAGTATTAGTGTTTGTCCAGAAAGCACCATAGCTCATTTCGTTCATTTAGTCCCAATCTCCCACATGCCTCCGTTTGTGAAATAAGTCTAGCTTCTTCTCTACGTAGACACAACTCACGATTTCCACCCCTATGTGGGGTATCTACAGTTCTGAGACCACAGAAGCGTAGGCAATCAGCATTGCCCTCATGAGCTTCTCTCACGTGGGAAATCAGTCTACCTGCCCCCTTTCCAGTCTCAATCGATTTGTAGTGTTCTTGAAACCGTTGTTTGATTGGTCTAGTCGTTTCCCCTATATAGAATCTTCCACAGGGGCAGATAACCACATATACAACAAATTTCGATCCACAATGGATAAAGTCCTTAATTGGAACTACATGTCCTCCTAGGGAGATTGATTTACCTGGAATAAACTGGTGGCAATGTGTACAGTTCAAGCAACGGTAATTCCCTGTGGGCCTCATAGCAGTAAGCCAATTCGGTTCCCTTTTAATTAAAAATTCACTATTCACCACCCAATCACCAATGGTTCGGGCTCGGCGAAAGGCGACTAGTGGTCGTTCACTTAGGGTCCCCCCCCAGGTAGATTTTGACCTCAGATCGATCCAATGTTTATTGATCACTTCCTTGATCTTTGGAGCCATCGGGGAATAGTTGAATATAAACGGAACCCTACTCACAGTTCCTTTGCCCTGGTCCACACTAGGTGAGTTATTCCTATTCTTCTTCCTTTTCTTCAAGAGGTCTCCCCTTCTTTTTATATTGGCCCTATTAAAGGCCTCGACCAGCAGCGAGAGGGGGTATCCCCGGTCTAAAAATCTCCTTACCAGCTCCCTACTTTGTTCCAAAAAATCCTCCTGCTTACTATTGTTACGTTTTAATCGCAGGAATTGGCTGTAGGGTATCCCATCCAAAACATGTTTTGGATGGTAGCTGGAATAGGATAATAGGGAGTTTGTCGCCGTGGACTTGCGATATCCTTTGGACAATAACATCTCCCCCTCCACATACAGGTTCAGATCCAGGAACTCCAGTTTTTGACCTCCCCATACCCCTGTGAATCTCATATTCAGATCATTGGTATTCAACCATTCCACAAATTCATAAAACTGTCCTTCTCCTCCAGTCCATACCATCAGCACATCGTCCATATATCGATGCCAAGAGCCAATGGCGTGGCGATAGGGGTTCGCGGCCGAGTAAACATACTCTGCCTCCCAATGGGCCAAAAACAAGTTGGCAAAAGTTGGGGCCACCGATGTCCCCATCGCCACGCCAGAGGACTGCCTGTACCATTGATTATTGAACAAAAAGGAGTTGTGAGTAAGCACAAAAGTTAAGCACTCACCCACAAACTTAACCCATTGCTCATCCTTCCCCTGTTCCATGAGGAAGGTTTCAATGACCTTCACCCCCTTCTTTTGGGGGATTCTGGTGTACAGGCTTTCGACATCGATCGAGACTAAGCTGTAGTGATCTTCCCATTTGATGGTTGGTAACAATCTCAAGACGGCCAGAGTGTCAGGCAGATGAGAAGGAACTCTCTCTAAAAACGGTCTAAGTAAATAGTCAAGATACTTAGACAGAGGTTCCGTAACTGAGCCTCTGGCCGACACAATTGGCCGTCCCGGAGGATTTTCAAGACTCTTGTGGACTTTTGGGAGGAAATACCACACGGGTTTCTTGGGGAAGTCAGGGAGGAGTCCCTCACCAAGTTTGCGGGTTAACCAGCCAGCCTCCACCCCCTTTCTCAAGAGGGAGGTTAATAGCTTTTTATATTGCTGTGTAGGGTCTCCCCGCAACTTTTCATAGAACCCCTCCACTCCCTCAAGTTGTCTCAAAGCTTCCCGTAGGTATCCCTCTTTCGACATTACCACAAGGTTACCTCCTTTATCAGCTTTTTTCAACACAATTTGATCATTTTGGCTAAGCCATTTCAAGGCTGCCATCTCTTTATCTGACAAGTTTTGTGTCCCTTTAGGGTAGATTAAAGCTTTGAGGTCACCCTGGGCAACTTTGTCAAACAGATCTATATCTGACCCAGGGGTAGGGGGGAAGTCCCTGGTGGACCTACAGGGGATAAATGGTGATCTTGCTTCCTCAATAGCAAAGTTCATTTCACTCTCTACCTGTATTTTTTCATTTTCTTGTAGGAGTGATAATAGATCATTAAATACCTGTAGATCTATCCCTGTATTCGGTCTAAAAACACCCAAGTCGTTGGGGGTACACAATGACGGGGTTACCTCAGAATATCCTTTGAAATGGAAGGTAGAAATGTTTAGCCTTCTGACGGCTTTATACCAATCCACTTCAAATTGGAATTTGTCAAACCCACAGCTTACAGAAAAGTTTAAGCCCTTACTTAAAAGAGTATCACACCCGTCGGGGAGTCTAACCCCTGAGATATTAATAATCTGGAGGTCATTCTCACCCATGGAAGAAGTTACTTCTTCCTCCAGAATTTGCGACCAGAAGTCCCCTGGCGCCATCTCACCCTCTTTTGTGGCGGTCCTGCCGGATTTCCTCCTTCCCCGCCTGATCTTGGGTCTAAAGGGGCTCCTGCACATATTTGCTGTGTGGGGATTGGTTTCTTTGGTGTGTCCCTTGGTTTCTCAGGGCTGGAGTCCGATCCGGAATCTGTGGTCCAGTATCCACCCGGCTTCCTTCGTTGTCGCTTTGGTCTAGATCCTGGGTGGCTTCTACCAGTTGGGCCGCCTGATTGTCCCCACTCAAAGATTCGTCCCCTTTTGAAATCTTCCTCGTCACGTCGAAACTTCCGAAGTTTACGTTCTTTTATGTTGTCCTGAAGTGGTCCCAGACGTTTGTCCACTTTTGCAATAATTTCGTTATATTGAGTTCCTGATGTTAATTGGTTTAATTCCCTCTTACAATCGTCTAGTTCCTGTGAGACCTTATTATATTCCACTTCACTCCGTCCCAGCACGATTTTCTGTAACTTGAGCGCATTGTCTAGTTGTTGCGCCTTCCATGTTTTCATAAATTCAGGATCGTCCCCATATTCAATCGCCTCGCTATACTTGCGAAAACCTCTTGCTGCAATCTGCTTGTCCTCGTATCTTTTCAATGTAGCAACAGTCCAGAACAGTTGCAGTTTTGTCTGTGAAACGGCTGTTAGGCCTCTACAATCATTCTGTCAGGGATCTTGGGGATGGAATAAAAAGGTGTTTGCAGCATATCCTGCTGGCTGGTGCCCGGATTTCTATGTACTTCTCTGGTTATCATAATCATCACTCACTCGATCTGGTGGCACAGCCTTCAAGCCTTGCTACCCCCTTGGAGCTGCCGATCAGGGCATCTAGTGCCACCCTGTGTACTTCTTTTCTCCAATTGTGTTACTGCTGGTTTCTGGGGTTGAGCACAGATGCAGGACCGTGGCGGTGGTGATGAATCTATACAAGGACCGTCCACAAGTGGGACTGGACCCTTAACCACCGCAGTTCAAGCCGGCCGCTGTGATTGGCAGACCTTCCTGACAGATACTGCTAAGGGCTCGGATTCAAGCAAGGCCCTTGGCGTGAGAGTGGCAGAACAAAGACTCAATCGACTATCCGAAAAAGAACTGCAACTGTTCTGGACTGTTGCTACATTGAAAAGATACGAGGACAAGCAGATTGCAGCAAGAGGTTTTCGCAAGTATAGCGAGGCGATTGAATATGGGGACGATCCTGAATTTATGAAAACATGGAAGGCGCAACAACTAGACAATGCGCTCAAGTTACAGAAAATCGTGCTGGGACGGAGTGAAGTGGAATATAATAAGGTCTCACAGGAACTAGACGATTGTAAGAGGGAATTAAACCAATTAACATCAGGAACTCAATATAACGAAATTATTGCAAAAGTGGACAAACGTCTGGGACCACTTCAGGACAACATAAAAGAACGTAAACTTCGGAAGTTTCGACGTGACGAGGAAGATTTCAAAAGGGGACGAATCTTTGAGTGGGGACAATCAGGCGGCCCAACTGGTAGAAGCCACCCAGGATCTAGACCAAAGCGACAACGAAGGAAGCCGGGTGGATACTGGACCACAGATTCCGGATCGGACTCCAGCCCTGAGAAACCAAGGGACACACCAAAGAAACCAATCCCCACACAGCAAATATGTGCAGGAGCCCCTTTAGACCCAAGATCAGGCGGGGAAGGAGGAAATCCGGCAGGACCGCCACAAAAGAGGGTGAGATGGCGCCAGGGGACTTCTGGTCGCAAATTCTGGAGGAAGAAGTAACTTCTTCCATGGGTGAGAATGACCTCCAGATTATTAATATCTCAGGGGTTAGACTCCCCGACGGGTGTGATACTCTTTTAAGTAAGGGCTTAAACTTTTCTGTAAGCTGTGGGTTTGACAAATTCCAATTTGAAGTGGATTGGTATAAAGCCGTCAGAAGGCTAAACATTTCTACCTTCCATTTCAAAGGATATTCTGAGGTAACCCCGTCATTGTGTACCCCCAACGACTTGGGTGTTTTTAGACCGAATACAGGGATAGATCTACAGGTATTTAATGATCTATTATCACTCCTACAAGAAAATGAAAAAATACAGGTAGAGAGTGAAATGAACTTTGCTATTGAGGAAGCAAGATCACCATTTATCCCCTGTAGGTCCACCAGGGACTTCCCCCCTACCCCTGGGTCAGATATAGATCTGTTTGACAAAGTTGCCCAGGGTGACCTCAAAGCTTTAATCTACCCTAAAGGGACACAAAACTTGTCAGATAAAGAGATGGCAGCCTTGAAATGGCTTAGCCAAAATGATCAAATTGTGTTGAAAAAAGCTGATAAAGGAGGTAACCTTGTGGTAATGTCGAAAGAGGGATACCTACGGGAAGCTTTGAGACAACTTGAGGGAGTGGAGGGGTTCTATGAAAAGTTGCGGGGAGACCCTACACAGCAATATAAAAAGCTATTAACCTCCCTCTTGAGAAAGGGGGTGGAGGCTGGCTGGTTAACCCGCAAACTTGGTGAGGGACTCCTCCCTGACTTCCCCAAGAAACCCGTGTGGTATTTCCTCCCAAAAGTCCACAAGAGTCTTGAAAATCCTCCGGGACGGCCAATTGTGTCGGCCAGAGGCTCAGTTACGGAACCTCTGTCTAAGTATCTTGACTATTTACTTAGACCGTTTTTAGAGAGAGTTCCTTCTCATCTGCCTGACACTCTGGCCGTCTTGAGATTGTTACCAACCATCAAATGGGAAGATCACTACAGCTTAGTCTCGATCGATGTCGAAAGCCTGTACACCAGAATCCCCCAAAAGAAGGGGGTGAAGGTCATTGAAACCTTCCTCATGGAACAGGGGAAGGATGAGCAATGGGTTAAGTTTGTGGGTGAGTGCTTAACTTTTGTGCTTACTCACAACTCCTTTTTGTTCAATAATCAATGGTACAGGCAGTCCTCTGGCGTGGCGATGGGGACATCGGTGGCCCCAACTTTTGCCAACTGGTTTTGGCCCATTGGGAGGCAGAGTATGTTTACTCGGCCGCGAACCCCTATCGCCACGCCATTGGCTCTTGGCATCGATATATGGACGATGTGCTGATGGTATGGACTGGAGGAGAAGGACAGTTTTATGAATTTGTGGAATGGTTGAATACCAATGATCTGAATATGAGATTCACAGGGGTATGGGGAGGTCAAAAACTGGAGTTCCTGGATCTGAACCTGTATGTGGAGGGGGAGATGTTATTGTCCAAAGGATATCGCAAGTCCACGGCGACAAACTCCCTATTATCCTATTCCAGCTACCATCCAAAACATGTTTTGGATGGGATACCCTACAGCCAATTCCTGCGATTAAAACGTAACAATAGTAAGCAGGAGGATTTTTTGGAACAAAGTAGGGAGCTGGTAAGGAGATTTTTAGACCGGGGATACCCCCTCTCGCTGCTGGTCGAGGCCTTTAATAGGGCCAATATAAAAAGAAGGGGAGACCTCTTGAAGAAAAGGAAGAAGAATAGGAATAACTCACCTAGTGTGGACCAGGGCAAAGGAACTGTGAGTAGGGTTCCGTTTATATTCAACTATTCCCCGATGGCTCCAAAGATCAAGGAAGTGATCAATAAACATTGGATCGATCTGAGGTCAAAATCTACCTGGGGGGGGACCCTAAGTGAACGACCACTAGTCGCCTTTCGCCGAGCCCGAACCATTGGTGATTGGGTGGTGAATAGTGAATTTTTAATTAAAAGGGAACCGAATTGGCTTACTGCTATGAGGCCCACAGGGAATTACCGTTGCTTGAACTGTACACATTGCCACCAGTTTATTCCAGGTAAATCAATCTCCCTAGGAGGACATGTAGTTCCAATTAAGGACTTTATCCATTGTGGATCGAAATTTGTTGTATATGTGGTTATCTGCCCCTGTGGAAGATTCTATATAGGGGAAACGACTAGACCAATCAAACAACGGTTTCAAGAACACTACAAATCGATTGAGACTGGAAAGGGGGCAGGTAGACTGATTTCCCACGTGAGAGAAGCTCATGAGGGCAATGCTGATTGCCTACGCTTCTGTGGTCTCAGAACTGTAGATACCCCACATAGGGGTGGAAATCGTGAGTTGTGTCTACGTAGAGAAGAAGCTAGACTTATTTCACAAACGGAGGCATGTGGGAGATTGGGACTAAATGAACGAAATGAGCTATGGTGCTTTCTGGACAAACACTAATACTGGCTGCCTTGTAATCTTGCCTCTTTCCCTAAACTCTCTCCCCTCTCACCATCTTTCCTTCTTGTTCTTTCTAAATACTTCACCACCCCCCCTTGGTCCCCACTAGACTCGACCCCTGGAATTAGTAAAGCATACTGATTCTCAGGCCATGTTCCACCTATGTCTGGGCTTACTAAAGTGGGATATATACTCAGTGTAATCTGGGTTTCCCAGTCTAGGGGGGTACCCCTTGCTTTGTCCCGTTGCCCAGGCTGGTGTGTCTGCTATTCCCTAGGAGGGATGAGTCTGGAGGGAGTTCTTGTTGTCTAATAGGTACTGAGCGAAATATACAACTGTAAATTCCGTGTTCTATTTAGTAATGTGATCTATCCCTTTAAGGTTGATAATTAAATGTAATACACGCTGCCTTGCTATTTTATTGTTTTTAAATTGCCTTTTGTATTTGTATTTCTTGCAGGTACGCCGCGCTTCTGGACTGGTCGCCTAGACAACTAGACGCCAGCCCGTATTCCCCACCGATACCGCTGCGCAAGACTGGATTAGGGGAAGTGGAGGAGGTGTCACCTGACTCAGAGTGGACCAATCAGGCTCCATTGACCTGACGCTCCCGAAAGGGATACGTCAGGAACCCCTGTGGACCAATCAGGCGCTGCCTGTTAGACGCTCCCGAAAGGGTGACGTCACGGCCTGCCTGCGAATCAGCGGCTCGGGGCGGCGCCCGTTACTCGGTGCGCGCTCGGCGGTGGGGCGTTCAGGAAGTGCGGTAAGCCGACTGTCATCTATTACGAAATGTATATAATTGTGTTTTCTGCCACCGTATTGTTTATTGTTGCCTCTGAAGAAGCAGTTTTGTCTGTGAAACGGCTGTTAGGCCTCTACAATCATTCTGTCAGGGATCTTGGGGATGGAATAAAAAGGTGTTTGCAGCATATCCTGCTGGCTGGTGCCCGGATTTCTATGTACTTCTCTGGTTATCATAATCATCACTCACTCGATCTGGTGGCACAGCCTTCAAGCCTTGCTACCCCCTTGGAGCTGCCGATCAGGGCATCTAGTGCCACCCTGTGTACTTCTTTTCTCCAATTGCTTGAAGAAAGAGCCAGACAGGTCAAAATGGAAGAATACCAGCAGGCCCTTGTGGAGACTTTAGAGAGGAGATTGACATCCTCCCCCTCCTCTAGCCAGTTGTACGCCGACAGACTGACTTCCGCAAACCCAGGACGACCAGGAGGGCAGCAAACAACACAAGCCGCAGCTAGTGCCCAAAAGGGAATGGTATCGGCAGTGTCCTTGGAGTGGGAAAATTTTCTGACACCCATGCAGCAGCACACAGAACAGCAAGCGTGCAGATCCACCTCCAACACCGATCGCCTGGAGAAGATGGTCAAGGACTACATGTCAGATGGCGTAGCTGTGTTGAACAATCCATCTGCACCCTTCAACTATTGGGTATCGAAGCTAGACACCTGGCACAAACTGGCAATGTACGCAATAGAGGTGCTGGCTTGCCCGGCAGCCAGCGTTATGTCGGAACGCTGTTTCAGTGCTGCCGGAGGCATCGTCACAGATCGGCGGCGTATCCGCCTCTCCACAGAAAATGCAGACCGTCTGACTCAAATTAAAATGAATCAATCCTGGATTGGAAACGACTACGCAACACTCCCGGACCCCAACCAAGTAACATGAACAATGAACATCTGTGATGGGTTAGCGTTTCCGGTCCCTGTTTATTGAACCTCTCATCTGTATTACATTTATGACTGCATGGCGACAAAATGCAAATTGCTATCCGCACGCTTCTTGTCCTCATGCAAGGCCTGGGTTGTTGTGTCTCAAAGCGTGGCCTTCTCCTGCTGCGCCACCCTCCTCTTGTTCCATCACGTGTGCTGCTGCTGGGTTAGCGTTACCGGTCCCTTTTCCTGGAACCTCTTATATGTATTACATTTATGACTGCATGCCGACAAAAAGCATGTTACCTGTGCAAAGAAAACAGACATTTCCCGCATTTAAAAGACAGTTTTCCCTTTGAAACTTTAAAAATCGATTTTCTCAAAAACTATAAGCTCTTTTTGCTAATTTTTTTTTCCCTCTTGTACCCACTCCCAAGGTGCACATACCCTGTAAATTTGGGGTATGTATCATGTAAGGAGGCTTTACAAAGCACAAAAGTTCGGGTCCCCATTGACTTCCATTATGTTCGGAGTTCGGCCATGTTCGGCCCGAACCCGAACATCTAGATGTTCGCCCAACACTACACGTGACCCGTTCGGCCAATCACAGCGCTAGCCGAACGTTCGGGTAACGTTCGGCCATGCGCTCTTAGTTCGGCCATATGGCCGAACAGTTTGGCCGAACACCATCAGGTGTTCGGCCGAACCCGAACATCACCCGAACAGGGTGATGTTCTGCAGAACCCGAACAGTGGCGAACACTGTTCGCCCAACACTACTCAGGGCGCAGTGTCGGAGGGGCACACAACTCACTCAGCTATCATTCCCCTATTGTGTTTGAAGCAGAGAAAAAAAAGAAAAAGAGATACATGGCAGTGACTGCAAGCCAGATGACTAGAGATTAAGGTCTTGGGGGGGTTGGGGGCCCTGGGGGGCCTCTTAGTCTAATAGCAATCAGTGTGTGAAGGCTGGGGGGTACTTTGGTGTCTCAGCCTTGGTTGCTGGAGGACCTTGTCCCGTCTCTGCCTCCCAAGTTCCCCTCCAGTGTCCATGCTTCACCTGGCCTCTCTGCTCTCGATCTCAGGTGGTATCCGCATGCCGCCAATCTGGGATACTTGTCCCCTCTGCGTCCCCTGAGTTCTCCTCCATTGTTTGTGCCTCATCTGTCCCCTCCGCTGGCTGCAGGTCTTTCTGGGATTTCTGCTTGCTACTGTTAATCTCAACATCAGCTGGCTCTCAGAGATACAGATGGCCCGAACGGTTCGCCCGCCGGGTAGTCCACGTGGATACCAGCTACCTGCGCACGGGGTGGGTAGCGAATACATAGCGCGTTCGACTCGCTTCCTATACCTCGTCATTGGGCTAAACTTTGACCCTCTACATCACAGTCAGCAGACACATGGCAGGCAATCAGGCTGCACCCACCCACGGACCCCTGCCGCCCTATAAAAACGCTGCAGCGTCGGCCATGTTCTCAGTCTGCTAATGCTGCTGTAGTGAGAGGAAGGGAAAGACATTTAGAGCTAGGGAAAGCATTAGTTAAGCTGTTGTTAGCTTGCTCCTTGCTGAATTTTGTTGCTGAAAGCACCCCACAAAAGCTCTTTTGAGAGCTAATATTCTTCTGATCTGTTTTTTTTTGTGTGTGTGTGACACAGACAGGCATAGATACAGCCCTGTCTGTCACAGCTGGGCCTAGTTGCTGTACTGTGCCAGGCCCAGCACACTCTGTATTACCATTGCATATCTTTCCACTGTATTTGTGATTTAACTTACTGTCTTTGTGGGTGTCACTGCATATAGATACAGCCCACAGACAGTTGCCAGCCAGGCCAGCTGGGATTTGTAGTCCCACCACTGGCAGCACACTGTATTACCAGTGCATATCTTTCCACTGTATTTGTGATTTAACTTACTAAAGCATAGCTGTCTTTTTGGGTGACACTGCATATAGATACAACCCACAGAAAGTTGCCAGCCAGGTCAGCTGGGATTTGTAGTCCCACCACTGGCAGCACACTGTATTACCATACCATTGCATATCTTTCCACTGTATTTTGATTTGTAGTCCCACCACTGGCAGCACACTCTATTATACCAGTGCATACCTTTCCTCTGTACCTGTGTGACAGCACACTGTATTATACCAGTGCATACCTTTCCTCTGTATCTGTGATTGAACGTACTATACCATAGCTCCCTTCGTGGGTGACACTGCATACAGCCCACAAAGAGACATGGACAGTTAGTTAGGCTGTTCTTTATTGCTGAAACTACCCCAAAACAAAAACCCTTTTGAGGGCTCATAGTGTGTGTGTGTGTGTGTGTGTGTGTGTGTGTGTGTGTGTGTGTCAGACACTACATATAAGGTAGCCCGCAGTCATTGCTGGGCCTTGCAGTTCTACTATCTTCTATCTATTACAAGCCAGCACACTGTCTATCATCATAAGCTGTGCTTAGCTTCCAACTGTATCTGTTATTGATATCTGTGTAGGTTACACACTGCATACAGGCCACAGTCAGTTGCTGCCCCCTGTAGTTCTACTAGTGATGGTCAAGTAGATGCAAATAACTTCGAGTTGATGCAAATTTATGCAAATGTATGCCGCTTGAAAATGAACCAATTGAATTTTACCTCAGCAGAATTTGATTGCTACATTTACAAGCTGCATACATTTGCATAAACATTTGCATAAATGTGCATCAGCTTGAAGTTATTTGCATCTACTTGACATATGCCATCACTAAGTTCTACTATACTCTTCTAACTATTGCAAGCAAGCCAGCACACTGTCTATCGTAAGCAGTGTTTAGCTTGCAACTGTATTGGTGATTGAAAGTACTATATAGGATATCTCTGTGTGTGTGTTAAAGTACACAGTTGTTAACGTCGGCTTCGGTGATCTTCAGGCGCTGTTGACCTTCCCACTGATGGAAGAGGGGTTACCCAGTAGTGGGGTCTAAGTGACCACGGGTCTTCACCCACACTCCCTTGAGGAGAGTGCAGGATTTCGCTGCCTAGTGCCCACGAGGTCACTACTGGGATAACCTCAGCTAGTGGTCAGGAGAACAACGACGCTAATGTGTGAGAAGAGGAAGACGTAGTGAGACAGTAGCCAGAGGTCCAGTGCAGGCGGCAAACAGCGTAGTCGGGTCACTAGCCAGAGGTCTGGGCAGGCGGCAAACAAGCAGAGTGAGGTCACAATCCAAGAGTCGGGGCAGGCGGCAATCAGCAGAGGTCGAGGTCATAAGCCAAGGGTCAAACCAGAGATCAATCAGAAATTCAGCGAGCAGAGTTTCCACGGGGCTTATGCCAAGCTGTCAGAATGAGCAGCACTGGAGTAGTGGCCAGTGCTGCTTTTATACAGTCTTGGCACCGGAATTAACGCCCTGCACATGCGCCTGCTTTGCAAAGGCACCTGATCGCAAAATACAAACACCAATGGTATGCACACATTAACCTATTTTGGTTCCTGGACGTAGTTTCTACGTCCAGGAACCATGCGCGCTACCGCGCGCTCCTGCGGCCGATCGTGCGCGTGCACGCGCACTCCCGGCTGCGGATTCGGTAGCCAAGGAATCAATGTATCGGGCTATGGAGCCCGATCACTGATTCCTCTCCCACGCTGAAAAAGCGACAGCTTCTCTCGGAAGCTGCGCCTTTTCTGGCCGTTCCCTTCCCGATGTGTCACTCTAAGCGCGTGCTACGCTTAGAGTGACGTCGGGTAAACAAACTCATGGCCGCCATCTTGTGGCCGAAAAAGTAATACTACAACTGAAAAAAAAAAAAAAAGAATTAACACACATTTACATTATAAATCTATTGTTTACCTCCCACCCTCCCAAAAGTACCTAAATAAAATGTTTACTATAAAAAAAAAAATCCATTACAATAAAAAAAAAAAAACATGTAAATATTTACCTAAGGGTCTAAACTTTTTAAATATCAATGTAAAGATGAAATATTTCTATATTTTTTTTATTTTAAACTTGTAAATAGTGATAGATGCAAAATGGAAAAAATGCACCTTTATTTTCAAATAAAATATTGTCGCCATACATTGTGATAGGGACATAATTTTAACGGTGTAATAACCGGGACATATGGGCAAATACAATACGTGAGTTTTAATTATGGAGGCATGTATTATTTTAAAACTATAATGGCTGAAAACTGAGAAATAATGAATTTTTCCATTTTTTTCTTATTCTTCCTGTTTAAATGCATTTACAGTAAAGTGGCTCTTAGCAAAATGTACCCCCCAAAGAAAGCCTAATTGGTGGCGGAAAAAACAAGATATAGATCAGTGCATTGTGATAAGTAGTGATAAAGGTATAGGCTAATGAATGGGAGGTGAACATTTCTCACGTGAAAACGACGGAACCTGAATGGGTTAATAAAAGCAGCACACACAAAAAAACATTAGAAATTATTTTTTGTTAAATCTGTCAAACAGGCTTTAAGACAAACGAAGAAAATAATAGGTTGCGCGGTGAGCCTGTCTGCTTGCTACCATCATAAAGTTCTTTAACCAGTTCGGCCTATCTGGACGAGCTTCCTTGTCCAGATAGGCACTGCTGCTGCCGCCGGCTGGTGCGCGCGATCGGGCGCGCCTCCGCGCGTGCTCCCGCTGCCCGCCGCTAGCCCCCCGATCAGTGAATGGGAATATAATTCCCATTCACCGATCTAACTTCCCCGCAGAAATACCGACACTTTCTCTCCAGAGAGCGCGGTATTTCTGCCCCCAAGAAACTTCACCCCAGCATTTTAGTTCCTGGATGCGAGATCGTTCGCATCCAGGACTTTGTTCACTGTAAACTGCACCCACATACATTTTTAATAAAAAAAAAAATATTATTTTAGCAGTTTCCCTCCCACACCAAAAATTACCCACATACACTTTTTTTTTATTAAAAAAAAAAATACAATTAAAAAAAAACAAAAACAACATAAATAGTTACCCAAGGGTCTGAACTTTTTAAATATGCATGTCAAGAGAATATGTTATTATATTATTTAAAATTATAAGCTTATAAATAGTGATGGACGCAAATTGAAAAAATGCACCTTTATTTCTAAATGAAATATCGGCACCATAAATTGTGATAGGGACATCGTTTAAACGGTGTAATAACCGGAACAGATGGGCAAATAAAATACATGAGTTTTAATTACGGTAGCATATATTAATTTCAAACTATAATGGCCAAAAACTGAGAAATAATGATTTTTTTTTCATTTCTTTCTTAATCTTCCTGTTAAAATAGATTTAGAAAAAAATAATTCTTAGCAAAATGTACTACCCAAAGAAAGCCTAATTAGTGGCGGAAAAAACAAGATATAGATCAATTCATTGTGATAAGTAGCAATAAAGTTATAGGCGAATGAATAGGAGGTGAACGTTGCTCGGATGCATGAGATTTTCGGACTGCGGTGCTGAACCGGATAATTAACTTTCCATCCCAACTAGGCCTCTGGTACACGTGACATCATGATGCTACGCTGGTCCGTTTACTTGAGCATAACGCACTAACTTACTTATTTTTTTGGGGGGGGTAAATGACATTGACATTTTTTTCAAAAAAACAAATACTTTCTTTTATAAATAACAACGCCCAAGCTGGTCCATTCAGTTGAGGGCGCATGCAGCACCGGCAGAGCTAAGGGCCTTACAGACCTGTTACTGCCCCATATCGCGCAGCTGCATGGTCGCTTAACTAGTTATCATGGTGGAGCTCCAAGGCCTCTGTTATCATTGTATTGTGTTTACACTATTGCATAGCTCTGTATCTGTGTGATACTTCAGAGACACAACACTGTCACTGAGGGGCTGGGGGGAGGAGGAGACCTTTTGTGACCTCAGTGAGGAAGAGGAGCTGGCCATCTATGCATCCATTCTTGTTCAAATGGGGTATTTCATGCTTTCCTGTCTGTTGTGGGAGGGACCCCCATATAAAAATCATTAAAGGAGAACAACCTGTACTGGGTGGCAACGCTACTGGACTCTCGCTGTAAGCACATAAGCACAAAGTGGTGGAACTGTTAGCGGAGGTCTCACCCTTAAAGAGACACTGAAGCGGAAAAAAAATGATGATATTATGTTTTGTATGTGTAGTACAGCTAAGAAATAAAACATTAAGATCAGATACATCAGTCTAATTGTTTCCAGTACAGGAAGAGTTAAGAAACTCCATTTGTTATCTCTATGCAAAAAAGCCAATAATCTCTACGACTTTCAAAGTCGTGGAGAGGGCTGTTTTCTGACTTTTATTATCTCAACTGTAAGTAAACTGTTTACTTTTCCTCTGGCAGAGGAGAGGTCATTACTTCACAGACTGCTCTGAAAGACTCATTTTGAATGCTGAGTGTTGTGTAATCTGCACATATTATAGAGTGATGCAATGTTAGAAAAAACACTATATACCTGAAAATAAAAATATGAGAATATTTTCTTTGCTGCTAATCTTCTAGTAATTATTCATAGTACAAAACCAATTCATTATATCATATATTTTTTTTTCGCTTCAGTGTCTCTTTAACTCCTCTTGATGTTTGTATGCCCCTCTTAGTAAGCATACTGTGATGCCCAAGCCCAGTTGAGTGGGATACTCCTCAACTCAACTCAACACATTAACTGTTGCTTGGTTTTATTTTGTTTTGCTACTTCCCCCCCCCCCCCCCCCCAAAAAAAAATAAAAATAAAAATAAAAATTCAATTATAATAAAAGACTATTTCAAGCGAAATAAGTATTGGAGGAGATGTAGAGTATGATCCCTGGGCAGAACAATACGAGCAACCAAAAGGGAAGGCTATTCGTAGCAAGGTTATTTTGTGGGCGATAGCCAAAAAAAAAGATGCCAGTTTTTGCCAACACTTAAAGAAAGATGAGGTTATCACACAGCTGAATGGAAGGATCATGGTGAAGGAACTGCCCGATAAGGAAAGCCAGCTTGCGGTGGGCACATTTGCAGGGTGCTGGCACTCGGATGGTCCCAGGCAAGTTCCAGTACATGTGGCCCAATTTGACAGTCAGTTTTTTTTCCACTAGATGTCCCCACACTTGCCTGTGTACTGAATAGTACACAGGAAGTAATGTGTTCCTGTGTGTTTGCTTTCACTTTGATCACTGGCAACTCACTGATGCCGGTGATCAGCAGTTTAATTGGCTTTGGGAACACATGTTCCCATCTACCATCATTATTCTACCACAGGAGGGGAGGTGGTGGACGCCAACGGGTGTATGTGCACGGATGTGTGCGCCGCGTAAACCGGCGATATACGCGTAAATCCCCCCACATGTTTTTTTAAGTGAAGTCCAGAGGGGCGTAGATACAGGATGTGGTGGTGAAGGAGAGGTTAAAATAACAGAACAAGATTCTGCAATTGAAAAAAGTAGGTGAAACTTGGTATACAGATCCCTTACCACCTGGGATGATATGTTCTGGGGGTCTCGCGTCCCCCCTGCACACCTGGGCGGAGCTACAAACAGCAAATCAAATTTCACCCATTCATGTCAATGGAAAAAATTTAAAAGGCTTCCATTCTCACAGTAATCAAGCCAGAGTCCCCACACTTGGCACAGGTGGTCACTTGGTGACCGAGGTTACAAATCCAGGAAAAGTGGGCGGAGCATAAAACAGCCAATCAAATTTCAGCCATTCATTTTTAATGGGAAAATGTAAACTGCAGCCATTCTTCTAGACTGTTAATCGCAGGGTTCTCAAACTTGCCACACTTAGTCACTGGGTGAATGAGATTAAGATTCAGGAAAGTGGGTGGAGCCTTCAACAGCCAATCAAAATTCCCCTATTGATTTTCAAGTGGAATATTTAAACTGATGCTATTCTTACACTGTTAATGGCAGAGGCTTCAAACTTACTGCAGTTGGTCATTGGGTGATTGGAGTCCAAATTCGCTAAAGGGGTGGGGCAACAAATATCCAATCAGATTTCCTTGGTGCATAAACTGCTTCCATTCACACATTTTTGATGCCAGGAACATGAAAGCTCACAAACTTGGTCATTGAGTGACTGTCTGCCAAGGTTACAATAAGTGGGAGGAGCCAAAAACAAATTTCACTGTAAAAATATAAACTGCAGCCATTCTTACACTGTTAATGGCAGGGTTCTCAACCTTTGCACAGTTGGTCACTGGATGACTGTAATTAATATTCAAGAAAATGGGTGGAGTCTACAACACCCAATCAAAATTTACCTGTTGATTTGCAAGGAGAATATTTCAATTGCTGCCATTCTTACATTGTTAATAGCAGATGCCTCAAACCTGGTACGGTTGGTCACTGGGTGACTGGCGTCGGGGGCCACAAACAGCCGATCAGATTTGTTTAATTTCAATGGGAATATACAAATTATTGATGCCAAGGACCCAAAAGCTCAAGACTGTATGTCAAGATTAGAAAAAGTGGGCGATGCCAACTAAATTTTTTACATGGCAAAATATGAACTGCACCCATTCTTACACTGTTAAGCAGGGTTCCCAAACTTGACACAGTTGGCCACTGGGTGACTAGAGTTATTATTCAGAAAGTGGGTGGAGCCTACAGCAGCCAATCAAAAGTCACCTATTGATTTACAAGGGGAATATTTACATTGCTACCATTACACTATTAATTGCAGATGCCTAAAACCTGATACAGTCAGTCATTGGGTGGCTGTTCACCTGCCATTTCATGGATGTAACAAGAGGGCCTGCAGCCCATGTGTCCGCGGGGGGGCCCGGGCTCAGGGCCATTTTGGGGTGCTGGAGGGGTCGCAGCATGAGGGGAAAGCTATGGCCACACTCGGTGGGGAGGGGGGACGGTCCCTGAGCTCTCCCCTCTGCGCTCCCCTCCAGCTTCAATAACCATATGTGTGCAGCGGCGGGCAGCGGCAGCTACATACCCTCCGTGCGCTCCAGTGCGGACACTTCTCTCTCTAGTGTCTGACGCGACTTCCTGTTTATACAGGAAGTCACGTCAGAGGCTAGAGAGAGAAGCGTCCACGCTGGAGCACACGGAAGGTATGTAGCTGCTGCTGCCCGCCGCTGCACACATATGGTTATTTAAGCTGGAGGGGAGCACAGAGGGGAGAGCCCAAGGTGAGGGCCATAGCTTTCCCCTCATGCTGCGACCCTTCCAGCCCCCCAAAACGGCCCTGAGCCCGCACCCCCTTCCCCCCGGACGCATGGGCTGCAATCCCCTATTGTTCCTCCCATGAAATGGCAGGTGAACAGCCACCGACTTGTGGTTCATAGCAAAGCCCCCATACATGCTAGCAACGCTTAATTTGCAGGGTATGTTAACGAGGACAGTGGGAACAAGATGAAAACATTTTTATCAAAAAGACCTTATAGTTTTTGAGAAAATTGTTCTGGACGAGCTAGGCTCGTCCAGAGACGCCGGAGGTCACCGCTCAGGCCCCAGTGGGCCGATTTGAATAATTTTTTTTTTAAAACACGTTTAAACATTGTTGTGTCCGATCGCCGCTGCAGATCCGCCGCTACCTGCCGCGATGCAGGGCCCCCCCAGGCGAGACCCCGTACGCTGCCTGGCCAATCAGTGCCAGGCAGCGCTGAGGGGTGGATCGGGTCTCCCTGTGACGTCACGACGTCACGACGTCGCCGCCGTCGATGTCGTCATGGCGACGGGGGAAGCCCTGGGAGGGATGCCGCAGGGAGGGGGGAATCATGTAGCTAGCGCTAGGCTAGCTACATGATATATTTAAAAAAAAAATTGCAAAAAACGTTCCCGCGGCCGCAGGGCCGCGGGAATCAGAACGCCAGGCAGGTTAACTTAGAGGAAAAAAGTAGCAAAGTTACTGTGACAAATGGTATAATAACAGATAATATATTAACATGTATATAAATGTATTATTTTTATGTTTTTATATATGTTGTTTTTATATATGTTCAGAGTGTGGGAAATATTTAAAAAATGACGTGGGGTGTCCCCACCCACGAGCCTCTTTAAAGGGACTCCGAGCAGTGCAGTAACTATGGAAAGATGCATATCATTTTAAAGCTCTCTTTCTCCTCTTTCCAATGATATGTAAACCGCCTACGCCTTTTAGTTTTCGCTATTTTCGCGATTGAAATTGCTGCGGCCGCGATTTCGATTGCGAAAATAGAGAAAACTAAAAGGTGTAGGGTGACGATTTAGGTGTCGCCAGAAAGAGGAGAAAGAGAGCTTTAAAATTATGTCCATCTTTCCATAGTTACATTGTATTACACAGGAATGCGGACAGTGATTGAAATCTACATCCTGCCAGCCAGGAGCTCACCCAAACAGGACATAGATTGCAATCACCTTGGTCTGAAAGTAGTTAAACACTGATGTTCCTCAAATTAATTTGAGACTGATCATTGGCAAGGGCCCTAACAGTCATCTTTTCCTATTTTTTTTTGTGATACCAAAGGCACTCTTGATGGTCTCCTGCTGCTAAAGCCCATCCTTTGCAAAGTGCATCTTGTTGTACATTAGGATATATTTTGTGCTGTACCTGCATTGAATTCAGCTGTAATTTGTTGCCCTTCTGTTGCTGCGGACCGTGCGTGCCGCTCGCCTTTCACCTCTCTCGTTCACAGGCCTTTTTCGACCAGAATAGACCTTATCTCTTGAAGTTTTTTCTCTCTCAACTGCCACTCTCTAAACTACTGTTGGATGAGAAAATCCTAAAAGAGTCGTCGTTTCAGAGATGCTAGCACCGATTCTTCTTCCACCGATGATCACCCCTCGTTCAATTCATTTTGACATTAAAGAGACTCTGTAACAAATTTTTTCAGCCTTAGTTCTTCTATCCTATAAGTTCCTATGCCTGTTCTAATGTGCTCTGGATTACTGCAGCCTTTCCTAATTGCACTGTCTCTGTAATAAATCTTATCTCCTTTCCTCTGTTGTGTCTGTCGGGCTAAGGCTTGAATGTGTGGAATGTGCAGGGCTGCTTGTGATTGGATAGAAGCGATACACACCCTCTGCAGGCCCCCTGCACACTCTGTTTGACTCACACACTCTGTTTATGTGAGCCTATCACAAGCTGGTTAGCTGGTTTGTAAACACTGCCTAAAACTGTTAATTACAAGCCAGGATTGCAGCAGAGAGTGGCAGAAACAGCACAGAGGGGCACAGGAGAAAATAAGGAATAGAATGGTATGCTTTTTAGTGTAAGAATATTAGAGTACAGATTCTCTTTAAATTCTGTGATAACTATGTCGTCCAAAGCTGAGCATTCCTTATGTACTTAAAGCTTGTTTCTGACTTAATGGTCCTCACCTACTTTTTGCTACCTTTACAACTGCAAAGTACTGAAAAATTATTTTAATAGAGGAGGGAAAATTGCATATGGGCCATGGGCCCTTATTCAATTCATTTTTTTCTCCTAAGTTTTCTCCTACCAGATAATTTTTTATCTTCTATTTTTTTTCAGCACTATGCAAATTAAAAAGGACCAAACATCACACTGATGCTGACATCACACTGTGGGAGGGGTTTCACCACAATATCAGCCATACAGACCCCCTGATTATTTGTTTGAGAAAAGAAAAAGATTTCTCGTGGGAAAGGGGGTATCAGCTACTGTTTGGGATGAAGTTCAATTCTTTGTTGAATATTTTCAATCCTTGGTTACGTTTTCTCTTTAAATCCACTAAGTTTGTATAGTATCTATATAAAACTGAAATTCAATTAAAACTACAGTACAAGACACAATTTGCACATTTGATCCACTTTATTGTGGGGGTGACGATTTTTAATACATCTCAATTGATTCTTATTTGCTGTTTAAAAGAAACATGTCTCCACCCCACCACCAGGGGGCATTATATCTCGGACGGGCTACCAAAGCGCCCTATTAGGAGAATGGTGTCAGTATCCTTGTCATAGACGGTCATCAGGAAGGGGTGGTCGACTTTGAATTCAGGGTTTGGTTTGCATTCCGATAATTGCACGACTGTCCCGCCTTTCAACCCCAATTCTGTTTCCGTCATGTTAACAGAAGTCTTCTGGTAAATCTGTTGGCACATATAAAATAAATATATCAAGAAGAAAATATATATGATAAGTCATCAATAAATGTACAGTAACAAGATGACTGCCTGATTCTACACAGCAAAAATTAACCTTAAAGAACAAGTGTCAGCTATGCTATCCTAGAAATAAAAAACACATATATAAGTAGATAAAATGCTAGTTCTACTTACATAAAATATGCATTGCACTGTCCACGTTATGATTCCTGTGAATTTTATAAAGGAAAATGTAACGATCGGTGTAACAGAGAGGGTCTGATTACCGGTGAACTGCAGTATCACCGAGAATACAGAATATACCCGATTATTGGTGATCTGCAGTATCACCGATAATCAGATATATATTCTAACCTCTGGACACCTGAGGGATAAGAGTGTTTTGGTGTAACAGTAATACTTTGAATATTGCACCTTAGGAGAAGGTACAGAAGCAGTAAGGAGTACTGCACAGAAGTAAGTTCCTTCCGTATGCCTAGACTCTCCCGGGGGAGGAGCTAGGCTGAGGATAGGAAGGACAGAACGTGAGTGACACCAGAGAGAGGGTGTCACTAACAGGTCTGGGAACTGCCTCTAACAGTAAGGTCAGTTCTTGAGCAATCCAGGTCGTTAACACACAGACAGATATGGTACAGATTCAGGAGACAGATACAGAATCCAATAAACAGGCAGGGTTTGGCAACGGAGTATCAGAATAGCGGGGTACAGAATCGAGAGGCTAATACAGAGTCCAGGAACGAGCAGAGTTTGGCAACAGGATATCAGAGATAGCAAGGTTCAGAATCAGAGTTCAGCAGGATAGTCAGGCAGGCAGAAGGTCATAACAAATAATACAGTTCAATATTCCTAACGCTAAGGTGTGAGGTCCGTGATCGTCAACACCTTTGGAAACTATGCTAGAACACAGATACAGACAAGGCCTGAGTGCTACAACGTAGTGATCGCAACGACAGACAATCAGAGAATGACCAGCACCCAGTATATATACACCTGTGCTCTCCAGCACCTCCCTCAAGTGTTGGACCAATGAAAGTTGCTGTGATTGTCAGCTGACCGGCCTGGTCAGCTGACCTTTCTCTGACTGCCATAAAGGTTCTGCCTCTCCGCGCGCACGCGCGTCATTCTGAACCTAGGTGGACTATCAGTCCCAGCCACACCAGTACTGTTTTGCAATGTCTCCGCTGACCCATGCGCGGGGTTGGTCGCACCGCTATCTGCACCGGCGGCTGCCTCCCCGCACTGGGTCAAAGTGTCAGCAACAGAGCCATGCGTGCTAACCGCCGGCGCCGCGTCAGACGCGGAGGTTTTTCCGCGTTCCGCCATGCTCTCCATGGAAACAGCCGCCTCACACTGAGTGGAGGCGGCTGATTTTCCGCGTTTCCTTACAGTACCGCTCCCCCCCCCCCCCCCGAGGAGTGGACTCCGGACAGCTCCTTTCCGGCTTCTCAGGATTTAAGGCGTGGAATTCCCTTTTCAATTTGTCAGCATGCATGCGACACTCAGGTACCCATGTCCTTTCCTCAATCCCATACCCCTTCCAGTGCACCAAATACTGTACTGAATTCTGCACCACACGTGAGTCTAAAATCTTCTCTACTTCGTACTCAGGTTGGTCATCTATCATCACAGGAGGAGGAGGAGTGGGACCTACATGGACTGCTGGCTTGAGCAGTGACACATGGAAAGATCTTACGCCACGCATGCTGGCAGGAAGATCAATGGCATAAGTAACATTGTTGATCTTTCTAGCCACCGGGAAAGGACCGACAAACCTGGGGCCCAACTTGTCTGTTTCAGGGTCAAGTGACGTGTGGATACCCACACCAAGTCTCCTGGTTGTAATCTCCATTCTAAAGAACGTCTCTTGTCAGCTTGACCCTTTTGACTCTGAAACGCTTTTTCCAAATTATTTCTCACGGTCCACCAAATGTCTTTAAAAGATTTTTGCCAGGCCTCCAGAGCTGGAAACAGAGTCGAGGCCACTGGTAATGGGGAAAACTTGGGCAATCTCCCCGTCACTACTTGAAAAGGAGAAAATCCGGAGGAAGAACTTTTCAAATTATTTTGTGCAAATTCTGCGAAGGGCAGAGATTTGACACAGTCATTCTGCGCCTCTGCAACGTAACACCTCAAAAACTGCTCCAATGACTGATTGACTCTCTCAGTCTGACCATTGGTCTGTGGGTGGTAGCCTGACGAAAATGACAGCTTCATGCCCATTTGGTGGCAAAATGCCCTCCAGAATCTAGAAATAAATTGGACTCCCCGATCTGACACTATGTTTTCCTGAATGCCATGCAGCCGGAAAACGTGGGTGATGAACAAATCGGCCAGTTCCTGGGCCGAGGGGAGTCCTTTCAAGGGCACAAAATGGGCCATCTTACTGAAGCGGTCGACTACCACCCAAATGACCGACATGCCCTCAGACCTGGGAAGCTCACCCACAAAATCCATGGACAAATGAGTCCATGGTTCACTCGGGGTGGGCAAAGGCTGCATAGTACCTACAGGTGCCAGCCGGGAGGGTTTGCTTTTTGCACATACCGTACACTCCCTAACAAACTCTTTGCAATCTGCTGCCAGAGAAGGCCACCAAGCACACCTGGCCACAAGATCTTGCGTTCTAGACGCCCCAGGATGTCCCGCATTCTTCCTGGATGTCCTGCTGGGCGGGACTTAAAGTCTCCTTCCAATCCTCCCAAGTTTCAGTTGTAGCTAGCACCAATTTCTGTGGGACAATGGTCTCAGAAACGGAGGGCTGTGCTGTCTCTGGTTCAAAGCACCTGGAGAGGGCATCTGCCTTAATATTCTTGCTACCCGGCGTGTACGTAATAATAAATCTGAACCTTGAGAAAAACAGTGACCATCGAGCCTGACGAGGGCTTAACCTTTTAGCCCCCTCGATGTATTCCAGATTTTTGTGATCAGTGTAAACCGTGATCGTATGTTCTGCTCCTTCTAACCAATGACGCCATTCTTCAAAGGCCAGTTTAATGGCTAGGAGCTCCCTGTTGCCTATATCATAGTTTCTCTCTGCTGGGGAGAACCTACGAGAGAAATAAGCACACGGGTGTAATCTTCCCTGCAACCCAGACCGCTGAGACAGCACAGCTCCCACTCCAACCTCCGAGGCATCCACCTCGACGATGAAGGGATAGGAAGTGTCTACATGTCTTAGAATGGGTGCAGAGCAGAACAGTTCCTTTAAAGTGGAAAATGCCTGCAGAGCTTCTGGAGACCAGTGGGTGGTATCTGCCCCTTTTTTAGTGAGACTGGTGAGGGGTGCAATGACAGTGGAGTACCCCTTTATGAACCTTCTATAGTAATTCGCAAAGCCTAAAAAACGCTGCAAAGACTTCAACCCCACTGGCTGTGGCCATTCCAGAACAGCAGAGACTTTGGCAGGGTCCATAGACAGGCCCGAGGTGGAAATTATATATCCCAGGAAGGCAACAGATGTGACCTCAAAGGTGCATTTTTCCAGTTTCGCATAAAGCATGTTTTGCCTTAATTTATTCAGTACAAACTTGACATGGGATCTGTGCTCGGAGAGGTTGTTGGAGAAAATAAGGATGTCATCCAGGTAAACCAGGACGAATTTGGCCAACACCTCTCTGAATACCTCATTAATTAGTTCTTGGAAGACAGCTGGGGCATTACACAGCCTGAAGGGCATCACTAAGTACTCGTAATGCCCGTCGGGCTGGTTAAAGGCCATCTTCCATTCATTACCCTCTCTAATCCGCACCAGGTTGTATGCACCCCGTAAATCCAATTTTGAAAAAATCTGAGCGTCAGTAATCTGCGTGAATAACTCGTCTATCAAGGGCAAAGGATAGCGATTCTTCACTGTGATTTTATTCAAACCCCGGTAATCAATGCAGGGACGCAGGCCACCGTCTTTTTTCTTAACAAAAAAGAAACCTGCGCCAGTGGGCGACCGGGATGGGCGAATGAACCCTTTGGCTAGGTTCTCACGGATGTATTCCTGCATGGCCACTTTCTCTGGCCCAGACAAATTATAAAGATGGCCCCTGGAAGGCATACAACCAGATCGGAGATCGATGGGGCAATCGAACGGGCAATGGGGTGGTAACTTATCTGCAGCTTTGGGACAGAACACATCTGAATACTCAGAATACTGCACGGGTACACCCTCCAAATGAACCCTGGTTTGGCCTAACTTCACCTTCCTCAAACACTGCTGAACACAATGATCTGACCAGCTAGTCGTTTGGTGGCCCAAACGATCTGTGGGGAGTGGAGGTGCAACCAGGGCATGCCAAGGATAACTGTGGAGGTTGTCATGTGTAACACGAAGAACTGCAATCTTTCTCTGTGCAGCACCCCTATAGTGACTCCCACCTCTGGTGTCTGGGATAACGGATGATTCCTCTGCAGGGGGGAATCATCCACAGCTGTGACTTGGATGGGTGATTTTACCGGGGTGAGTGAAATACCCAGTTTCTTAGCAAACTCAAAATCCATAAAATTAGCTGCAGAGCCTGAATCAACAAAGGCTTCAGTGACCTCGGTCTTATCTTCCCATGTAACTGTACAGGGAAGAAGCAACCGTTTATCTTCTAGGGGTAAGAGTCGGGCGCCTAGGGTGTTACCCCCTACAACTCCTAGGCGGTAGCGTTTCCCGGCTTATTAGGACAGTTTCGTACTCTATGTCCCCCTTCAGCACAGTACAGACACAGCTGTTCAGACATCCTCCGTCTTCGCTCCACCTGGGAAAGCTTAGACCGACCAATCTGCATTGGCTCGGGTGGAGGCGAGACGGGAGGAGGTGAGGCAGAAAGAGGTGGGGTCACTGGGGTTGTGGCGTAAGACACTACTCTGACACGGTGACTACCCCTGGTCTGTCTTTGATAGCGCAGCCTGCGGTCGATTCGGATGGCCGCTGAAATGGCCTCATCGGCTGTTCTGGGCTCGGGCTGACTTAGCATTAGATCAGAGACCTCATCGGACAGTCCTGACAAGAAACAATCTAACAGAGCATAAGTGTCCCACCGAGCTGTAACTGCCCACCTCCTAAATTCAGCTGCATAATCTTCGACCGGACCCTTGCCTTCCGCTCAGAAGTCGAGGCAAGGTCCGGATCGTCGTAAATTACAGCCATAGCTTTAAAATCTTCCTCCACAGAAGTAAGGGCTAGGTCTCCGGTGGGTAAACTGTACGCCCACGTCTGAGAGTCGCCAGATAACAAGGTTCTAATAAATCTGACCCTTTGGGTTTCGGTCCTCGAGGATCGTGGTCTCAACTCAAATTAAGACAACACACTACTCCTAAAATTTCGAAAGTCAGATCTGTGGCCAGAAAATCTTTCGGGTACAGGCATACGTATGTCAATGCTAGGAGGAGATTGCACCTCGTCCACTGACGTCTGGAGGGTTTGTACAGACCCTGATAGGGCATCAATTAACGCTTTGTGATTACCCAGCACTTGGTTGATGTTATCCACTGAAGTGGCAAGTGCGCCCAGACGGTAAGTGTGTGCGTCCATATTGTTTTGGTCTGTCGTTCTGTAACGATCGGTGTAACAGAGAGGGTCTGATTACCGGTGAACTGCAGTATCACCGAGAATACAGAATATACCCGATTATTGGTGATCTGCAGTATCACCGATAATCAGATATATATTCTAACCTCTGGACACCTGAGGGATAAGAGTGTTTTGGTGTAACAGTAATACTTTGAGTATTGCATCTTAGGAGAAGGTACAGAAGCAGAAAGGAGTACTGCACAGAAGTAAGTTCCTTCCGTATGCCTAGACTCTCCCCGGGGAGGAGCTAGGCTGAGGATAGGAAGGACAGAACGTGAGTGACACCAGAGAGAGGGTGTCACTAACAGGTCTGGGAACTGCCTCTAACAGTAAGGCCAGTTCTCGAGGTCGGGCAATCCAGGTCGTTAACACACAGACAAATATGGTACAGATTCAGGAGACAGATACAGAATCCAATAAACAGGCAGTGTTTGGCAACGGAGTATCAGAATAGCTGGGTACCGAATCGAGAGGCAAATACAGAGTCCAGAAACGAGCAGAGTTTGGCAACAGGACATCAGAGATAGCAAGGTTCAGAATCAGAGTTCAGCAGGATAGTCAGGCAGGCAGAAGGTCATAACAAATAATACAGTTCAATATTCCTAACGCTAAGGTGTGAGGTCCGTGATCGTCAACACCTTTGGAAACTATGCTAGAACACAGATACAGACAAGGCCTGAGTGCTACCACGTAGTGATCGCAACGACAGACAATCAGAGAATGACCAGCACCCAGTATATATACACCTGTGCTCTCCAGCACCTCCCTCAAGTGTTGGACCAATGAAAGTTGCTGTGATTGTCAGCTGACCGGCCCGGTCAGCTGACCTTTCTCTGACTGCCATAAAGGTTCTGCCTCTCCGCGCGCACGCGCGTCATTCTGAACCTAGGTGGACTATCAGTCCCAGCCACACCAGTACTGTTTTGCAATGTCTCCGCTGACCCATGCGCGGGGTTGGTCGCACCGCTATCTGCACCGGCGGCTGCCTCCCCACGCTGGGTCAAAGTGTCAGCAACAGAGCCATGCGTCAGACGCGGCGGTTTTTCCACGTTCCGCCATGCTCTCCATGGAAACAGCCGCCTCACGCTGAGTGGAGGCGGCTGATTTTCCGCGTTTCCTTACAGAAAAGCAGAGAATCCTATTCTAGACAGTTTCCATCTTTGTTATCTTTGAATGAAGCTAATCCTGACATCATTTCCTCCCTCACTCTTTTTTCTCCTCTTGCTAATTGTGTATTCGTTACCCGCCCTCCTCCAAGAGTCTTCAGACACTCGCACTGAGGTCAGGAAGTACACTGTATTATGTCATTAGAAGGAGGGGGAAATAAAGGGAAGTGGAGGAATATAGATAAAAAGACCCCCTCCCCCCAGCATGCAACTGTTTTGCCAGCTGATGGCAATGGCAATTAAAGGGCCAGTTCTCCTACAGTACATGATAATTCCAAACTATAACAGCAGAAAAAGTTTTGAAAGTTTTGAATGCAGGATTAGCATCTTTATCACTTAATACACTCAGACCAGTTGCTGTTGAAATTTGTTTTTTTATGGTCACAATCCAGCAGACCTGAAGTGTGAGGGATATGGAGGCTGCCCTATTTTTTTCATTTTAAACAATGCAAATTGCCTGGCTGTCCTGCTGATCCTCTGCCTCTAATATTTAAAGCCCTGTTCACAGTGGGGTGCTACTTTATAGAGGCATTTTAGCTACTCTGACCAGATGACGGCACTGAGGTAGCTAGAGTGCCCTGTGCCCGGTTTCTGGGCACTAGTATCTCCAGCGATCTCAGCTGGAAGCCCAACATCACTGCCACCCAACGGAAAGCCCAGCAGAAACTCTTTTTCCTCCGCCAGCTGAGGAAGTTTGGCATGACTCAAGAAATTCTAACCAGCTTCTACTCCGCCACCATCGAGTCGATCCTCTGCTCTTCCATCTTGGTCTGGTATGCTGGTGCCACCACCAGTGACAAGGAAAATCTACAAAGGGTCATCAGGTCAGCGGAGAGCAGGGCCGGGCCGAGGCATAGGCTGGAGAGGCTCCAGCCTCAGGGCGCAGTGTAGGAGGGGCCGCAGAATTCATTCAGCTGTCATTCCTAATTGTGTTTGAAGCAGAAATAAGAAAAGGGGATAAATGGCAGTGACTGCAAGCCAGATAACTAGAGATTAAGGTGTTGGGGAGGTTGTGGGCCCTTTGGCGCCTCTTAGTCTAATAGCAATCAGTGTGTGATGGCTGGGGTGGCAGGGATGGAGGGGCGCACTTTGGTGTCTCAGCCTTGGGTGCTGGAGGACCTTGTCCCGGCTCTGGTGGAGAGGATCATTGGGTGCCCCCTCCCCTCACTTGCACTACTACACAACAAAAGACTGAAATCCAGGGCACTGAGGATTGCCAATGATCCCTTACATCCAAGCCACCGCTACTTCAGTCTGCTGCTGTAACGAACGGTGGAGCACAGAGAGGATCTGATTACCGGTGATCTGCAGTATCACTGGGAATACAGATGTATACCAGATTATAAGTGATCTGCAGTATCACCGATAATCTGATATACCAGCTAACCTCTGTACTTGAGTAGAGTGTAGTGTTTGGTGTAACGGTAACACTAAGAGGACTTAGCCTCAGTGCAGTGGTGAGTACTGCACGGCTTCCTTCCGAAGACCTCAACTCTCCAAGGTGGGAGGAGTCAGGCTGCGAGTAGGAAGGTAAGTCTGAGAGTGACACTCAGGAGAAAGTGTCACCAATAGAACGGGGAACCGCCTCCAATAGTGAGGTTGGTTCTCAAGGTCAGACAAGCCAGATCGTAACACACGGACAGATAAAGTACAGATTCAGAAGGCAGAGGCGGAGTCTAGGTACAGGCAGAGTTCGGCAACAGGGTATCAGAAATATCGAGGTACAAGATCAAGAGGCAGAAGCAGAGTCTAAGGACGAGCCGGGGTTCGGCAACAGAGTATCAGAATAGCAAGGTACAAGATCAGAATACAAAAGGATGGTCAGGCAGGCAGAAGGTCATAACAGATAATCACAATCAAACTAGTACTTTAAGCTATCAACAGAATCTAGCTAAGTGTAGGATTACAGCTCCAGCTGGTCCCGGCACACTTCAGGATCTGACTACGGGTCTGAGTGCTCCCACGTATGTGTTCGCAACGCCAGACAAAGAGCAAGTGAACAGCCAGCAGTATATATACACAAGGACCTCTCCAGGACCTCCCTAATTGCTGGACCAATGAGAGTAGTGGAAAATGTCAGCTGACCCGCCTGGTCAGCCGACTCCCTTCTGGCTGTTATTTAAGCTCTGCCTCTGTGCGCGCGCGCGTGTCACTCTGAATCTAGGTGGACTATCAGTCCCAGCCACACCAGTACTGTTTTGCAATGTATCCAGTGAACCGAGTGCGGGAGCCACCTCCAATGCGGATTCCGCCGTTCCCAATGCGGATTCCGCCGCTCTGCCTATGCGGCGTTTTTTCCACGTTGTGACGCCATGCTGGACGCGGAAACAGCCGCCTCACCTTGAGAGGCAGCGGCTTTTCCGCGTTTCATCACAGCTGCCACTGGGCCGGAGGCTACGGGCCATCTCCATAAAGACCGCGAGACACAGAAGCTCTTTCTTCCCCTCGGCTGTCAGCCTCCTAAATTCCATCCACATACTACCATCAATGCAAGCCCCAATGAGCCGTGGGATGGGCTGTGCCACGGCTGATCGTTCAACCGAACCAACCAGCCCACAAGACTAACTGTTAGACATCTAAATGTCATATTGGGGACTCTGTTGTATAATGCAATGTGATGCAATTTAACGTAATGTATTGTTAACTGATGCCTCTGCTGCTATCTATCTATGTCTCTATCTACGACTTCTTCCTGAGCTATATGTATTGTGCCAAAAACGATTCCGATTCTGATGTCCCAATTTACTTGGGATACTTTGCGGATTTGGGGGTCCCCTGTCCTGGGCTGAAGTATGTCCCAGGTTACATCTCGCTTTAACCCGCAGGATGTCCCGGCCACGGGATTCTGAGTGGCTGTGTGATCTACCTCAGCAAGATGGCGGCAGGGAGGACAGGGGCGTACAGTGGGCTGTACCTCTAGTGCTGCAGCTTCCGCCTTGTGACGTCGCCGCGCTGTCAGCTCTCTCCTGAAGGTGGCCAATCTCTGGCAAGGGGGCGTTTCCGAGGCTGAAGGGTGTGTGGAGCTCTAGCGGCAGTTTCCTGAGATATGTGGTTCCCGAACGTTGCTGCTGGAAGAGCATATGGGGGCCTGGGAAACGGCAGAGCCTGCTTGGCACTGACCACCCTGACTGGACTAAAGGATATATCTTATACAGTTCAGACATTGTTTAACCTCCCTGGCGGTATATTAAAAACCGCCAGGGGGCAGCGCTGCCGTTTTTTTGTGTTCTTTTTTTTTTTTACTCATGTAGCGAGCCTGGGGCTTTTTTTTTTACTCATGTAGCGATCGCCTCCAGCGATAGGTGATCAGGAAATCCTGTTCAAAGAACGGGATTTCCTGGAGGGCTTCCCCCGTCGCCATGGCGACGGGGCGGGATGACATCACTGACGTCATGGACGTCGTGACGTCTAAGGGAGTCCCGATCCACCCCAGCGCAGGGGTCTAGGGGGGGGCTCTACGGCGGCGCGGATAGCGGCGATCGAGCGCGGGGCGGCGGCGATCGGTGTGCTGGCGCAGCTATCAAAGTGCTAGCTGCGTCCAGCAAAAAAAAATTACGGAAATCGGCCCAGCAGGGCCTGAGAAAACCTCCTGCGCGGCTTACCCCGAACTACGTTCGGGGTTACCGCCAAGGAGGTTAATGAAATTATTGTGGATGAGTTTTATGACAACAGTGACTTCTTTGTGAATGTGATTGACAGATTTGTGAGGATGGGGGTGTCAGTTGGATCACGAGTTATGTTGGGGGGGTAACGTTTGCTGAATTTCATGTGTCGGAGGGAACGGTTTTTGCATTTCGTTTGTCGGAGTTAATAGTTGTTGCATTTTATGTGTCGGAGGTAACAGTGCATTTCATGGTTCGGAGGTAATGGTTGCTGTACTTTGATAGTCATAGTGGCTACATTTGTTACTTTGGGGTTACTGTTGCAGCATTTGGCATTTGGGCAGGGGCGTAGCAATAGGGGTTGCAGAGGTAGCGACCGCATCTAGGTCCTTGGGCCAGAGGGGCCCCATGGGGCCCTTCCTCAACCAAAGCATTAGCTGTTTATTGGTCCTGTGGTGGTAATAATCACCTCTATAGATGCTTTGAATCGTAGTAATGATTAACAAACTGTTCCCCATCCAATTCTTGCAACTCTAATACTATGTATGACCAAGGCAGGTTTTGTTGCGCCGTATCAAGTGTTATATATAGAGTGCTGGGAGGGGCCCATGTGAAACTCGCACCGGGGCCCATAGCTCCAAAGCTACGCCACTGCATTTGGGGGGTCATGATTGCTAAATGGTATGCTAAAAAATACTGTAACTAATTACCTTTAGGGTAACTTTGCTTAAAGGGAACCTGAACTGAGTAAAATTATTTAAAATAAACACATGAAGTAACTTCAAATGAACATTACATAGTTACCTAGCCATCAGTTCCTCTCAGAAGCTTACTGTGGCTTCCCTATGGCTCAAGTGGACAATGTTACAGTTTAACAGTGTGCTGACCAGAAAGCTGTTAGGGGGTAATGGCCATTTTAAAAATGGAGGACAGAAAATTCCTTTAACCACCTTAGCGGTATGGACGAGCTCAGCTCGTCCATTACCGCCAGAGGGTGCCGCTCAGGCCCTGCTGGGCCGATTTTGATCAAATAAAAAGCAGCACACGCAGCCGGCACTTTGCCAGCCGCGTGTGCTGACTGATCGCCGCCACTCTGCGGCGATCCGCCGCGAGCAGCGGCGAAAGAGGGTCCCCCCAGCCGCCCGAGCCCTGCGCAGCCGGAACAAATAGTTCCGGCCAGCGCTAAGGGCTGGATCGGAGGCGGCTGATGTCAGGACGTCGGCTGACGTCCATGACATCACTCCGCTCGTCGCCATGGCGACGAGGTAAGCAAAACACGGAAGGCCGCTCATTGCGGCCTTCCGTGTTACTTCTGGCCGCCGGAGGCGATCGGAAGAACGCATCCGGAGCGCCCTCTAGTGGGCTTTCATGCAGCCAACTTTCAGTTGGCTGCATGAAATAGTTTTTTTTTTATTAAAAAAAAACCCTCCCGCAGCCGCCCTGGCGATCTTAATAGAACGCCAGGGTGGTTAATCACAGTGGACAAACAGGACGCAGGAGAGGAGAAAGAGATTGAGGAGTAGACTACACAGGAGATATGTATGACCTGTATATGGTTAAAGCACACAAAAGGCTTGCTATTTAAAGCATGTATTGACGATGGAGCAACACTACATGTTACGAACCTTCACGGTTCTTCATCATGAAGAACCGTGAAGGTTCGTAACATGTAGTGTTGCTCCATCGTCAATACATGCTTTAAATAGCAAGCCTTTTGTGTGCCGCCTCTTCACTTTTTGCATGACTTTACCCTCAGGTGGGTGACCTGAGTGAGGTGTAGCACCGGCAATTTAAGGAATTGTTTTCCTGAAGGGGTTCCAGGACCGTGACCGAGTCTATATCGACCTGTATATGGTTATATTGACTTTTCATTTTCAGTTCAGGTTTTCTTTAACTGTGTTTTGGGAAAAAACTATGGCCCACTGCCTCAGAGTTACATCGTTACATTAATTAGCTCCGCCCATGTCAGGTCATGGCCACAAACTATTGGACATTTATGGAGCTGCCTCAGCCTGGTGGTTCCCCGGGTCTCCCCCATTGAAGTGCTCTCCCAGGCTGTGCAGAGTATTGCAACGGACCTTGCGCTCACCTATCCGCTGGCATGCCTCCTACTGTGTCTTTTCTCCAATGCTTCCAGAGCGCCTGTAACCCGTGATGCGGTGGCACATATGTGGCCAGGTACATGCCATCGGGTTACAGAGTACAGTCGTCCCAGTGGCAATGGAGAGAAGAAACAAGAGGATGCATTTTGGCGGATAGGTGAGTATACTCGCCACTGCAGATATACACAGCTCTGGGAAAGCACACTTTACATGGGGATAGACCGGGGGTCCATCTGGTTCATTCAGTTGAATGCCGATATAGTTGCGCACCCTTCTGCCCCCTTTTGAAGTAAGATCTTCCATCAGGTGCAACTGATTTTATATTAAAAACCAATCAAATTGGCATTGATCTCTAGCATAATGGTCAGATCTGGCTGGAAATCCACTGACTGGGCACCTTTAGCAGAGACAGTGAAGCATTATGGTTGCCATACACACACAGATTGCCATCAAATGTGAGTAAACGATCAATACCTTTCATTGGAATCTGATCATAGAGGGATCGAGTCCTACACACAGCACATCGATTCAATGCATTGAAAATCCATCAAACAATTACAGCATTGCACTGTTTGATGCAGTGCAATCCTATGGGGTGTCAGTCTACCACCACTTCCGCACCGCCCCTATCAACAAAGATTTCCCATACTGTCCAATCAATACTTCAGATTAGATTTGGGCCCAACATCGATCAGGATTCCAATTGATCCGAAATGTTGCGAATAGATTCCCAGCAGATTTGTTCACTCAGAATGAAATAGGAAAATCGTTGTGCTCCTGGCCTGCTTTAGACAAAAGAAGCAGGGAAGGTTAACGTTAGGCATCTGTTAGGAAACCTGCAATTCCTTGTCTTACCTGCTGGTGGTATGGCATACCTAAAATACAGTTGGACTTTTGCTCACCAGCACAAGCAGGTGGCTCTCATGAGTCTGCTACAGGAGACTGCAATTCCCTGTTCTATCTGTGGATGGCATTTTGGACTTGGATTGTCAGGACTCAGGTACATCCATTACTCACCACCAGATGTCCTCAGCAAGACTTTCCTCTGCAGTTATGCAGTGACTGAGCCTATTTGAAGACTCCACCCTGCTACAGACATTGCCAGAGCTTCAGTTGTACTAGGCCTCTGCTTGCTGCTAGCTTCCTGAACTCCTGAGCCCGTTGCCTGTTCCTGATTTCCCTGGTCTGACCTGTTGTCTGTTTAGTTACCTATCTTGGACTCTGATCTTGTACTGCATTGCTCTCCTGGTTTGTGATATTGTGCTTTGTCTCGACTAGCTCTTCATTATGATTTGGTACTGCATTCTTGGATCTGTATATTGTAAATATAGTCCTGTCCCTTCCGTTTCTTGAGCAGTGCGGGCAGGGCGACCGCCCTGGGCACAGACCGGAAAGTGGAAGAAGAGGGGCTCAGGCAAAAGGTCATAACCGCTAGGGAGCTGGTGACGCGCAGTGCAGCGACATGGAAGAAGAAAGAAGATTACCAGCGTGATCACCTTCCTTGACTCCTCCTGGGCTGCCTGCGTCAGACGTCAAGTCATCATCACATCACCGCCGCGTGATGACACCTGATGTCCTGTAACGGTACTGCAGCTGTCAGTGCGCGGCACCCATGGAGGAGTCGGCTTCCCGGGCTCTCTTCACCTGTGTGGTTTTTCTGGTCCCTGCTTCCTCCTGGATGAGCAGCTGGTCACTAAGTAAGTAGGCAGATCTACTTGTGACCTGTGGCTGTGTGACTGTCCCTAAAGAGTAAGGGTTCCCGAGTCCACAGAGGTGGGGGGGTGGGGTATGCGATTTTTACACCCTCATCCTGGGTGCAATTTAGCGTGGAAACTGCCCTGTATTTAGCCTTGTATGCATAGCTCCCAACTGTCCCTCTTTTGGAGGGACAATCCCTCTTTGGGAGCCCTGTCCCTCTGTCCTCCTCATTTGTCCCTCTTTCTGGACTTTGTCCCTCTTTCTATGTAAATATAAGTATTTCTCCACTGAAAAATGTGTTTAATTGTCTCTAAACTGTATTCCCATATTTTAAATTGATATATTTCTAATTTGCAGATGTTAATATGAAGGAAAAGACACCAAGATAGAAAGGACCAGTGTGGTTTGAATTATAAAACAACATATTTTTTCTTATGAAATCTTTATGGTATGCATGACTAGGGGGTGTGCTGGGGGCATGATCAGGGGTGTGGCAAGAGTATGGCAGGGGCGTGGCATAAGTGTCCCTCTTTCTCATTTCAAAAAGTTGGGAGGTATGTTGTATGGTGTGTGCATGTGGAATTATTCACTGTGGTTGCATTGTTCATACTGACCACTTTTCACTGTTGTATATATTTATTGTACTTTTCAATAAACATTATTGCCGATATTTGCTGTCTCATCTCCTGTATGTGATGCACAGAGTGGTCAACAGTTCTGCTGTCAGTGAGGTTTATAACAACATAATTTATAAACTATAGTTAGGATTGGGGCATAGAGAGAACTAAAAATAATAATAAAAAAATATGTACCTCACCTGTAAAGCCACCAATAAAACAATTTTCAGGGCACAAGAAAAACAACTTACCGTATTTCCAACTCCTATGCTCTCCAGAGCCGATTTGAGTTCAACTGTGTTCTTGAAGTTGAATCGAGGCAAAGAGAGATCCACTAAACTGTTGAAGAAGACAGATATCTGTGTCAATATTTAAATACTTTACATTAGTTTAAAGCGGGATTGTCACCATAAAAATCAAATTTCAACAGCAACTGGTCTGAGTGTATTAAGTGGTAAAGATGCTAATCTTGCATTCAAAACTTGCAAAACTTTTTCTGCTGTTATGGTTTGCAGTTATCACATACTTTAGGAGCACTGGCCCTAGTGCCAAACAGTGCCAAAGAGTTGAATGCTGGGAGTTCTTTTTATCTATAATATATTCCTCCTCTTCCATTTATTTCTCTGCCTAGCTGCTTATCAGAAACACCTTCTTATTACTTGTGTTTACAAGCAACGCTGAGGTGACAGTGTAGTTGTTAGTATACACCTCAGTGGGAGTGTCTGAAGACTCTGGGAGGAGGGCAGCTAATGAATACACAATGAGCAAGAGAATGGAGGGGGAAAACAAGAGTCAGGGAGGATATGATGTCAGCATTAGCTTGGCAAGATGGCCACTGCCTAGAATAGGGTTTTCTGCTTTTCCTTTATAAAATTCACAGGAATCATTACGTGGACAGCACAATACATCTGTTATGTAAGTAGAAGTAGTATTTATCTACTTATATATATGTTTTTTATTTCTAGGTTAGCATGGGTGTCACTTGTTCTTTAAAGTGGAACTGAATAGTTAAAAAACACAAAGGGCTTGATTCACTAAAGCTTGATAACTGCTATCACAGCAGTTATCACGCGAACTGGCGCTCGCAAACAGTTTCACATGAAAGCATCACTTGATTCACTAAACCGTGATAACTTTTTTTTTTTTTTTTAAATATCTTTATTTGTACAAAATTTTTCAACAAGCAATATATAGTAACAAACTTTTCAATGGGAAGCCATTACCAAATTCTTTTATCTCCCCTGCTAGACTTAGATACAATATACAGTATACATTTTCTTGCTATGCATCATATCCTCGTCTCGATATCTTATGGATTCCATTTATTATATCTGCTTATTCTTTTCTTCTTCCCCTCTCTCCCCCCCTCCCCCCCCCCTCCCTCCCTCCCCTTCCCTTTTCTTTTAAAACCTCAAATACTAAACAAACCTTTCATAATACTTCCTCATACCATTCTCCCCATACACATCACCACTCACTCATATACCGGGTCAGTCCTCATATACCTCTATCTACATTTCAATAGTTTCCTATCTCTGTCACAGAAGCCACGGCTCCCTCCAACATTCTCACAACCCACATCTCTTTTTCATATTCCTCTGATTTCTTAAACTGCTCCCATTGAGCCCATACATCCTCATGCGCCTTTCCTCTTCCCTGCACATAACTGGTCAGTTCTTCCATTTTTTGTATTTCATTTATTTCCCTAAACCATTCATGTATATCAGGGCTTTGTGTTGACTTCCAGTGTCTTGCAACCAAGACCCTAGCTGCATTAATCAGAAGTTTAAGTAACGAATTCTTATATTGTTTACTTGACCAGTCATTACAATGAAGTAGAAAGATAGCTGGATCTTCTGGTGTTTCTGATCCCATAATCTGGTTAACAAAACCCCTAACTTCCCTCCAAAATTTCTTAAGTTTACTGCATCCCCAGAATACATGTAACATGTTTCCATTATCCTCCCCACATCTCCAACACAATGATGAGGTACCCGGAAACATCCTATTCAACCTGTCTGGTGTGTAGTACCATCTGACAAAAATCTTATATCCAGCTTCCTGTCCTTTCGTTGGAATTGCTGACTTACTAGCCAGAGATGTCACCTTTTTCCATTGCTCCTCAGAGAAGTTTCTCTTCAATTCCCTCTCCCACTTCTCCCTTACTTTCAAGGTGTTATCCCTCCTCCCCTTAAGGATCTTATAAACTTTCGACAAACTCCCCTTTATCTGTCCCCCTGCTCTACATAGTTTCTCGAACATGGTTAACTCCGAAACCAATTCTTCCCTGGTTCCACAACTTCTCAAAAAAGATTTTATTTGGGCATATTTCCAATCGTCCAAATATCCCTTTCTCCTAATATCTACCAAATCCCTAATCGGGGTCCATTCTGCATTTACCACAATATCCTTGGCCCTAAGAGTCTGCTCCTTATTCCAATGTGGATAGTTATTAAAATTCATCCCTGCCGGAAATCTATCATTACCAAAAATAGGGATCAATGGAGTGGGCCAAGGCGACATCTCTGGTATATTTCTCCACTTACCAAAAATCTTCAATGTATTTTTAATCAATTCAGTCCCCTTTTTATGAATGCCTCTACCACACTTCTCGTGAGTCCAGGGAATATCACCAATGGGCCTCCCTAGGATTCCCTCCTCCAAGGAGACCCATCTTTTTTCTACTCCATTCCTGTTCCAATCTATAATTCGGACTAGGGAGGCAGCTTCATAATATAATTTTAAATCAGGTATAGCAAGTCCTCCCATTTCTCTATCTGCTGTCTGTAATTTATAATTAACCCGTGTCCTACGTCCTCTCCCAATAAATCTGCCTATAATACTTCTCAATTGCTTAAAAAATAAGGAGGGGACTAAAATTGGTAAAGATTGAAACAAATAGAGGAACCGTGGAAGCACGTTCATTTTAATAATAGATATTCTGCCAAACCACGAGAAGCATGGGCGATCCCAGGTCTCTAAATCCTGTTTTATTTTCCCCAATAAGGGGTAGTAATTCTCAGTCACTATCTCTTTTAAATCAAATCCAATCTTCACCCCCAGGTAACTCATCATTCTGTTCTGCCATTTAAAGGGAAAACATCCCATTAGCTGTTCCCTTTGTTTCCTTCCCATTCCCCATATAATTGCAACACTCTTATCAAAATTAATCTTCATGTTAGACAACCTCCCCACAGTCTCAAATTCCTTCATCAAATTTGGCACCGAAGTGTGGGGATCTACCAAATAAAACAACATGTCATCTGCATATGCAGAAACCTTATGTACTTGTCCCCCCACTTCTAAACCCCATATGCTGGAGTCCCCCCTCACCCTACACAGGAATGGCTCCAGCACCAGAGCAAAAATCAGTGGGGACAGCGGACAACCTTGTCGCGTTCCATTTTTAACTTCGAATGTTTCTGACAAAATACCATTAACTCTCACCCTTGCATTAGGGTTTGTATATAAATTCATTATTCTAGTACGCATAATCTCCAATAGTCCCACATGTTTTAATACCCCTTCTACAAAAGCCCACTCCACCCTGTCAAAGGCCTTTTCAGCGTCTGTAGATAGAAAAACGACAGGGTTGGAGTGGGCTCTAGTCCAATTCACGAAGTTCAGCGTGCGGATAATGCCATCTCTGGCCTCCCGACCCCCCATAAATCCAACTTGATCAACATGAATCAATTGACTCATAAACGGTGCCAATCTATTAACCATGATCTTAGCAAATATTTTTAAGTCTACATTTAACAAGGCAATGGGTCTATAACTCTGGCACTGCATTGGATCCTTATCTTCCTTATGTAGTAATGAAATATAGGACTCCAGCATACGGGGCGAAAATTCCTGATTCTCCCCTTCTTTTGTTGTCATTCCATTAAATGCTTCCCTTAAATGTTCCACTAATTGCCCACTAAATCTTTTATAATAATCTGTTGTTAACCCATCCGGTCCTGGAACTTTACCCGGTGACATCTGTTTAATTGCTATTCTAATCTCATCTTCATGTATTTGTGACTCCAGGGAGATGGCATCTTCCGCCGACAGCCTAGGCATACCACTACCTTCTATATATTTTTTAATATCTTCTCTTCTCTTTCCTTGGTTAACCCCTATTGTCCCATTCTTCAACTTATACAACCCTTTATAGTATTCTCTAAACTCTTCAGCAATTTTTCCCAGACCATAAACCAACTTAGCCTTTTTATCCTTTATACAAGGGATATAATTATTTCTTTGCTGTTTTTTTAATGCCCTAGCCAGCATAGAGCTGCATTTATTACTATACTCATAAAAAGATCGTCTACATCTAAGCGCCATATTTTTAACCCCCTGAAACAACAAAGATTTAAGGTATTCCCTCTCTTTATTTAATTCAATCATAGTATCTTCTATATTTTGCTCTTTATATTGCTGTTCCAAGATTCTTATTTTTTCCAATGAATTTTGTATGTTTTTTTTATCTCTCTCTCTCTTCCTCCTGGCCCCCTCCTGTATCCATATACCCCGGATGTAACACTTATGGGCCTCCCAAACTGTTGCTTCTGATACCTCTCCCCTGGAGTTCACAAGAAAATATGATTTAAGTTCATCCTCTATCTTCTGAGCAATTTCCTCATCCCTCAGCAAGGAATTATTTAATCTCCATATTATAGGGCCTTTTACCTTCTCCCCCCATTTTAATTTCATCATTACAGGTGCATGGTCTGACATAGTCGTCGGGCCTATCTCTGAGTTATTTACCAATGAGAGTATGTCATGTGAGACCATTATGTAATCAATTCTAGTAAAACATTTATGGACCTGCGAATAATATGTATAGTCCTTCACCGTGGGGTTACACGCACGCCAAACGTCCACAAGCTGCAGCTTATGCAACAATTCCCTACTCCTCCTCTGGACCATTAAGGGTGTCGAACTTCTACCCATCGAAGTATCCAACCTAGTATCTAGGGGAAGATTTAAATCTGTACATACTATTACACCTCCCTCCATAAACCATTCCAATTTATTAATAAATCTTCTCAAGGCTGAGACTTGTCCGTCGTTTGGCGCATAGTATGATCCCACCGTAATCATCCTATTCCTTAATTCACCCTTTACCAAGTTAAATCTACCTTGTGGGTCAGCGTACTCCTCCTTTATAATGAAGGGGACATTCCTTGCTACTAAGATAGCTGTCCCCCATACTTTCGTAGGTTGTAAACTACTAAGATATATTGTTCTATAGTATTTATCATAAATTCGTGATGCCCGAGGACCCTTAAAGTGTGTTTCCTGGAAGCATACGATATCAGCCCGTTCTCTATAGCACAGTCTGAGGATGGACGATCTTTTTTCCGGAATATTCAATCCCCTGACATTCAGTGACAGAAACTTAAGATCTCCCATCTCTATTTTTCCTTTTTCTCTTTTTTCTTTCCTATGCTTATCCTTGGAACTGACCCGGCACAACACCACTTCCCATTCAAACTCCCTACACACTTCCCCCATTCATCCTCATTCTTTCTTACCCCCACCCTGCAGCAACCCCACATTTGATAGTCCCACCCACTATCCTCTGATACCCCTTTTTTAATATGGAACCCTTCCATTGGGAACCAATTCCCAGTTCCCTTGGTGTGCTGCAACACCCTAGGGTAGTAAACTACCATTCTTCTTAAGTAATCGATAACCCCATCTCCCCTCCCGTACCCAGCGAAGCACCAATTCTATATCCCACTTCGAATACACAAAAAGAAGAGGTGGGGGGGAGGGGGGGAGAGGGGGGAGAAAGAAGAAGGAAAAAAAAAAAAAAAAAGGAAAAAAAAGGGGGGGGGGGGGGGGGCGGAAGGGAAACCCTTTACATAAATTATCTTAATACTTCAGTTTGCACCAAATCCATTCATTTCACTTTTCCTCATCTCCTCCCACCTATCCCTCCCGCCTCCCCCCCCCCCCACCCACCCAACACCCCCTCTCCACAATCTGTGAATTTACTTCAGTATGCTTATATACATTTTTCCAACACCATATCTATACATCAATATACTGAGATCATCCAATACAATCCTTTTACCTTATCACCACTACTTTCATTATTATTTCATGTGTTCAATTTTCTATTCCCATAAGAAGGGGCAGGGACTGGAGGCCTGCCATCAGTTCCCTCAGCTCCCCCTCATTTATACCCTATCCAGACCAGTTCTGCGGATATATATCTCTGTGCAAAAAAAGCAGTGTTTTTAGTGACTATCCCACTCCCCACTCCTCCCTTCCCCTTTCCCTCTAGCTTAACAAAATATATATTCCGCAGACCCGTCATAATCAATAATACACTTTCTATGTATCATGCATATTCCACATTATATAGGGAAGGACCTACCCAATACCCTCTCTCCACACTCTGTGAATTTACTTCAGTATGCTTATATACATTTTTCCAACACCATATCTATACATCAATATACTAAGATCATCTAATACAATCCTTTTACCTTATCACCACTACTTTCTTATTATTTCATGTGTTCAATTTCCTATCCCCATAAGGAGGGGCAGGGACTGGAGGCCTGCCATCAGTTCCCCCAGCTCCCCCTCATTTATACCCTATCCAGACCAGCTCTGCGGATATATATCTCTGTGCAAGAAAACAGTGTTTTTAGTGACTATCCCACTCCCCCCTCCTCCCTTCCCCTTTCCCTCTAACTTAACAAAATGTATAATCCGCAGACCTGTCATGATCAATAATACACTTTCTATGTATCATGCATATTCCACATTATACAGGGAAGAGAGAGGGGAAAAAAAAAAAAAAAACACTTTTTTTTTTATATATACATCTCAATTATTCCAACCTCAATCTCTCTCCCCCTCCTCCCCCACCAACCCCCCCCCCCCATCACATCTCCAACATGCACAGTCTATCTCTTGCGCCTATCTCTGTTACCCCTCTGAAGGCCCCCCCATTGCAGTTCATCCATTTTCCATTCTGGCAGTTCCATCTCCGGTATAGATAATTCCTTACAGATATTTGTCAAGTCCTCAGGATACCTCAAGATTAATGAACGATGATCTTTCATAATAATCAATGCAAACGGAAACCCCCATTTATAAGGTATCCCCTTCTGCTGTAATACCAGCAATAGTGGTTTAAGAGCTTTACGTTGTAACAACGTTGAGGGGGCCAGATCTTGAAATATCGTTATCGTATTTCCCTTCCATTCCAAAGACCCCTTTTGCCTTATTGCTGTCGAGATGTCCACCTTGATTCTGTAATTATGGAATCTGCATATAATGTCTCTAGGTGGTTCCTTTTCCTGTGGAGGGGCCCGCAGGGCCCTATGTACCCGTTCTAATTTAATCGTGGCTTCCTCTGGTCGACCCAAAATCACATTAAAAATCGCCTGTATATGTCCAGTAATGTCCTCCTCTCTTACTGTCTCCGGGACCCCCCTTACCCTTAAATTATTACGTCTCTCACGATTCTGAATATCTTCCATTTCATTCCTAAGGGCAATATTACAGTTTTTTTGTTTCTCACCTGTCTTCTTAAGTTCAGCCACCTCCACCTGTAACTTTAGAACTTGGTCTTCAATAGCTCCAGTTTTTACTTGTAAGTTGCTCAGGTCTTCCTTGATCTCATTAATCTCATCTTTCATTAATGCCATTATCTTCTCAGTTTGAGCCGCCAGGTCCTGCTTTGTTGGCAGATCCTTTAAACATTTCCATATTTCCTCAAGATTCCTTCCCTGATCTGCCCCTGAACCCGGGGAGCTTATACCAGATACAGATAAATTGTCCCCATGCCCACTCAACTCAGACTTATCTGCTTGGGCAAAAAACTTACTCACAGGTCTTTGCGTTGGGGTGGTTGTCCCTTTAGGGAGATTCTTCCCTTTCCTTTCCTTCTCCTTCTCTTTCTCTTTTCCCATTTTCCTTTAGGGGGATTCTCAGGACTGTAGCTCTGATTTACAGGCACTGCTGCTATTGCAGCTGCTTGGTCTCTTGCCCCACACTCCACAGGGGTCCCACACAGCACAGGCTTCCTCCTCCTCGCCCACCAGAAGAAACCTCCAGCCTCCAACCCTTCACTGCCGGGCCCCCCACACTGATTCCAGGGGACCGCACTCCGCCAGCTCTTCAAACCTGAGGACCAGCCCCCAGCTCTAGACTCAACAGCCCCAGCTCCAAGTGTGGGGGACAGACGCTGGACTCACGCCAGGACAAACAAGCCTCCTCCTCTTTGCCAGCCAGCAGCAGTCTCCAGGCTGCCTTACTCTCCGGGGGGTCACTCAACTCTTCCCGTGTGTCACTCCGTGCTCCGTTCCGGCGTTGCAGCGAGCTCCTCAGTCTGCAGCCTTCCCCAGTCCATGCGCCTATTCCGGCGTACTGGAAACAGCCTGCGGCGTTAGTGTTCCGCCCGACCGGAAGTTCCCGCTCTCCGCCTGCTACTGCCACGGTCCTCCAGCCCTTCGCTTACAGGCTTTCCCGAGGGTCCACACTTCACCAGCCCTCCAACTTAGCGACTCAGCCTCCAGCTCCAGGCTCAGCGACCTCGGCTCCAGGTGCGGGGATCAGACGCTAGAATCACGCTGGGACGGGAGATAGGGAGACACACCGATCACTCCCTCATGGTGAGCTCCTCCCCCCTAAACCGTGATAACTTATATCATGGCCGCACGTGCAATTGCGAGTTTTTGGCCACGATTGCACGAGAAAATTTGCAAAAACGTGCGAGAAAACGCTGGTGCAGCCATGATATGAGTTATCACGGTTTAGTGAATAAAGCCCGTTATTAAAGTTAACGCGCCTTATCAGAGTAGCATAGCGAGCACCACGAACTTATGCCTGCTAATTGGCAATGTCACTCGTCCTGTCCTGAGCCCCTGCAGGTTCGTAGCGCTCGCTATGCTACTCTGATAAGGCGTGTTAACTTTGATAAGGTGTGATAACTTTGATAAGGTGTGATATTTGTCTTATCAGGGTTTAGTGAATCAAGCTAGATAAACGAACATTTGCGCGCGATCACGTACGCTTTTCACATGAAACGCGCACGTGATCGCGCGATAACCTTAGTTTATTACGTGAACTAATGCTGTTCGCGTGTAAACTTTTGCGAGCGGCAGAGCGCGTGATAACTGCTGTGATAGCAGCTAGTACGTGATAACTGCTGTGATAGCAGCTATTACGTGATAACTGCTGTGATAGCAGCTAGTACGTGATAACTGCTGTGATAGCAGCTATTACGTGATAACTGCTGTGATAGCAGCTAGTACGTGATAACTGCTGTGATAGCAGCTAGTACGTGATAACTGCTGTGATAGCAGCTAGTACGTGATAACTGCTGTGATAGCAGCTATTACGTGATAACTGCTGTGATAGCAGCTAGTACGTGATAACTGCTGTGATAGCAGCTAGTACGTGATAACTGCTGTGATAGCAGCTAGTACGTGATAACTGCTGTGATAGCAGCTAGTACGTGATAACTGCTGTGATAGCAGCTAGTACGTGATAACTGCTGTGATAGCAGCTAGTACGTGATAACTGCTGTGATAGCAGCTAGTACGTGATAACTGCTGTGATAGCAGCTAGTACGTGATAACTGCTGTGATAGCAGCTAGTACGTGATAACTGCTGTGATAGCAGCTAGTACGTGATAACTGCTGTGATAGCAGCTAGTACGTGATAACTGCTGTGATAGCAGCTAGTACGCGATAACTGCTGTGATAGCAGCCAGTACGTGATAACTGCTGTGATAGCAGCTAGTACGTGATAACTGCTGTGATAGCAGCTAGTACGTGATAACTGCTGTGATAGCAGCTAGTACGTGATAACTGCTGTGATAGCAGCTAGTACGTGATAACTGCTGTGATAGCAGCTAGTACGTGATAACTGCTGTGATAGCAGCTAGTACATGATAACTGCTGTGATAGAAGCTAGTACGTGATAACTGCTGTGATAGCAGCTAGTACGTGATAACTGCTGTGATAGCAGCTAGTACGTGATAACTGCTGTGATACAAGCTAGTACGTGATAACTGCTGAGATAGCAGCTAGTACGTGATAACTGCTGTGATAGAAGCTAGTACGTGATAACTGCTGTGATAGCAGCTAGTACGTGATAACTGCTGTGATAGAAGCTAGTACGTGATAACTGCTGTGATAGAAGCTAGTACGTGATAACTGCTGTGATAGAAGCTAGTACGTGATAACTGCTGTGATAGCAGCTAGTACGTGATAACTGCTGTGATAGCAGCTATTACGTGATAACTGCTGTGATAGCAGCTAGTATGTGATAACTGCTGTGATAGCAGCTATTACGTGATAACTGCTGTGATAGCAGCTATTAAGTGATAACTGCTGTGATAGCAGCTATTACGTGATAACTGCTGTGATAGCAGCTAGTACGTGATAACTGCTGTGATAGCAGCTAGTACGTGATAACTGCTGTGATAGCAGCTAGTACGTGATAACTGCTGTGATAGCAGCTAGTACGTGATAACTGCTGTGATAGCAGCTAGTACGTGATAACTGCTGTGATAGAAGCTAGTACGTGATAACTGCTGTGATAGCAGCTAGTACGTGATAACTGCTGTGATAGCAGCCAGGGCCGGATTTCTGGCAAGGCCACATAGGCCATGGCCTAGGGCACCAGAAATTTAGGGGCGGCTTAGTGAGGGGCAGTAAAGCTGTTTTATGCAGCCATCCCTATCTACAAGGAAAGCTTTAACCTTTGAACTCTCTGTCCTGTACTTGTGTCATCCCTGCAAGTCCTGTAAGCTCTATCCTGCAGGTACACATCAGCCTAACTCAAATGGAGACACAATGGGTCCATCATTAATGAGATGGCAAACATAACATAAGAGTTCTTAAGGAAAACATAACTTATAATCTATACACATATTACTGAAATAGCTATTGTCTGTAACATCCAATGATAGAAAGTAAGTAGATTTCTCATTGGGGCACACAGAGACAACAACCATACAGATGGTATACTGTATTTGGCCTTGGGCGGTAAAAAGTACAAATCCGGCCCTGATAGCAGCTAGTACGTGATAACTGCTGTGATAGCAGCTAGTACGTGATAACTGCTGTGATAGCAGCTAGTACGTGATAACTGCTGTGATAGAAGCTAGTACGTGATAACTGCTGTGATAGCAGCTAGTACGTGATAACTGCTGTGATAGCAGCTAGTACGTGATAACTGCTGTGATAGCAGCTAGTACGTGATAACTGCTGTGATAGCAGCTAGTACGTGATAACTGCTGTGATAGCAGCTAGTACGTGATAACTAGTGTTGGGGGAACAGTGTTCGCCACTGTTCGGGTTCTGCAGAACATCACCCTGTTCGGGTGCTGTTCAAGATCGACCGAACACCTGATGGTGTTCGGCCTTTTAGTTCGGGTTCGCCCGAACTACTCAATGCCCCCCGAACAGGGCCCCTGTTCGACCGAATACGGCCCCCCTATGGGGTCGCAGGCATAAGGGGGGAGCATGCCCCGATCGCGGGGGGGTCGGAAATTCCCCCCACCCCCTCCGCTAGCGCTCCCCTCTCTGCCCGCTTCCCCATAAAAAAGTTTGCGGAAAGTTAATAGTACCTGCTGGCTGGCTGGCAGTGACTAGGAGACGCGTCATGCGTACCCTCGCGTGCGTCATCACGTAGAGGACGTAAGGTCAGAGAAAGGGCGGAAGTACCACAAGGGTACTACCGCTGAACCGCCCGCTGCCCGGCCTCAACGCGTCTCCTAGTCGGACTCCTCCTCACTCATCTCACCACTGCCAGCTAGCCAGCCAGCCAGCCACCAGGTACTATTAACTTTCCCCAAACTTTTTTTATGGGGAAGCGGGCAGAGGGGGGAGCGCTAGCGGAGGGGGTGGGGGGAATTTCCGCCCCCCCCCCCCCCCCGCGATCGGGGCATGCTCCCCCCTCATGCCTGCGACCCCATAGGGCCCCCAAAAGCGGCATGTTCGGGGGTCCCATTGACTTCCATTGAGTTCGGGGTTCGGGCCGAACATGCCGAACATCTAGCCCATGTTCGGCAGAACGGACCCGAACATCCAGGTGTTCGCCCAACACTAGTGATAACTGCTGTGATAGCAGTTATAACGCTTTGGTGAATCAAGCCCAAAGTGTTTCACTTACCTGGGGCTTCTGCCAGCCCCGTGCAGCCTTCCTGTCCCACACCAGTCCTCCACAATCCTCTGTTCTCCCGCCGCTAGCTAGTTTAGTTACCGTCAACTGCACCTGCGCACCCCGAGCCACACATATCTTTCTTCGCATTCCAGCCAGAAATAGCATCCTGCGCTAATAGCGCAGGATGCTATTGTGGGTGGGAACTCAAAGCAAGATACGCGTGGCCCGGGGCGCAGGAGCAGTTGCCGCATCAACCAACCTGAAACTTGCTGGCAACAGGAGAACAGAGGATTGTGGAGGAGCGGTGCAGGACAGGAAGGCTGCATGGGGCTGGCAGAAGCCCCAGGTAAGTGAAACACTTTGTGTTTTTTAACTATTTAGTTTCGCTTGAAAGTGGTATTATCACCATAAAAATTACATTTCAACAGCAACTGGTCTGAGTGTATTAAGTGATAAAGATGCTAATCCTGCATTCAAAACTTGCAAAACTTTTTCTGCTGTTATGGTTTGGAGCTATCACATACCTTAGGAGCACTGGCCATTGCCATTCAGTTGCATGCTGGGGGTTCTTTTTATCTATAATATATTCCTCCTCTTCCCTTTATTTCCCTGCCTAGCTGCCTAGCTGAAACATGATCCTCTGCTCACTTGTGTTTACAAGCAAGGCTGAGGTGACTCAGCAATTGGAAGAAAAGAGAAAAAAAAGTTAAGGGAAGAAATGACATCAGTATTTAGCCTCAAACTGTGGGCAAAAGACATGGTTTCCACCAGGAACAGTATTCTCTTCATTTACTATATAACATTCTCTGAAATCAAAACATGGACAGTACAATACATTATGGGCTTGATTCAGTATGCGGTGCTAACCTACTTAGCACATCTAAAGTCTTTAGACGTGCTAACCAGGGTGCTGAGTAGGTTAGCACCGGTTTTCTCAATCAGATCGCGTGCTAAGTACCGTGCGCAAAGTTTTCCACGCGCAAAGTCCTATGTGCGCGCTAAGTCTCATAGGCTTTAATGGGCGCTTCGCGCGGAGCGCCCTGCGCTCTGTGCAGTGCGCGCGTAAGGTTTGCTAAGGGGGTTTTCACAGGCATGCTAATAGTTAGCACCGCTTTGGGAATCCAGCCCGTGTTATGTAAGTAGATCAAGTATTTATCTACTTATACAGTGGGATGCGAAAGTTTGGGCAACCTTGTTAATTGTCATGATTTTCCTGTATAAATCGTGGGTTGTAAAAAAATGTCAGTTAAATATATCATATAGGAGACACACACAGTGATATTTGAGTAGTGAAATGACGTTTATTGGATTTACAGAAAGTGTGCAATAATTGTTTAAATAAAATTAGGCAGGTATCATTTTATTGATTCCAAAACTATTAGAACTAATTGGAACTCAAATTGGCTTGGTAAGCTCAGTGACCCCTGACCTACATACACAGGTTAATCCAATTATGAGAAAGAGTATTTAAGGGGGTCAAATGTAAGTTTCCCTCCTCTTTTAATTTTCTCTGAAGAGTAGCAACATGGGGGTTTCAAAACAACTCTCAAATGACCTGGAGACAAAGATTCTTCACCATCATGATTTAGGGGAAGGATACAGAAAGCTGCCTGTTTCCACAGTTAGGAACATATTGAGGAAATGGAAGACTACAGGCTCAGTTCAAGTTAAGGCTCGAAGTGTCAGACTAAGAAAAAAAAAAAAGACTAAGAAAAATCTCGGATAAACAGAAGCGACAAATGGTGAGAACAGTCAGAGTCGACCCACAGACCAGCACCAAAGACCTATAACATCAGGATGAGGCAGGATGACTTACGCCTGCACAGTAGGTAGGGGGCACCGTTAAGGTTCGGGGGAAAAATACAGTGAGGCTGGACTCTGTTGACAAGCCATTGTCCATGGTCCTCAAGGGGTCCCAACGCTGGAACAAAATGTGGAGGGGGCCAGGGCAAACTGGATTGTCTTACGTAAGTGCCCATTTTTTCACTACAGGTACACTTTAAGCAGCCTTTCTGCTCACCTGTAACGTGATGAGTGCAGGTATTTTCTTATAGTGCCAGAAGTCAGGTTGGTTTCCACTTCACGTAGGCGGCCCATTGGTGGCAGAATGAGGAGGAGGACTATGTTGTCACTGTACGGCACTTGTATGACCTTGCTGTCGCTGTTCCTAGAGTCTCTGTACGTTTTGAAGTATCCTGAGTCGTGCATCATTGGTACGGTGACATTCTTGCCATCACTCCCCTGGAAGATCCCATCTTTTGTTTTATGCAGATCGAATTTCTTTGTAAATTTAGCTGGAGAAACAAATAATCTGTTCTGGTGATGAAACTTTACAGAAAACTGCAATATTTACACTTTGCATAAACTACTAAGGCTACGTACACACGATGGGCCGGATTTACCCTAACACCCTGTAGGCACATGCCTGCAGGCGCATTATGCTGGAAAGGCTGCTCACTCCTCTCCCACAGTGCCTCTCTCCTTCCCTTTACAGAATCCTGATGTGAGTGTAAATGCCTCTCATTTACTTACCCTGCTTTTGGCATTCCACTGACCAGATCTCCCTTCATATACACACAGTTGTGACCCTGTTTTGAGACAATATTAAAATATAACTTTTAATTCATAATAAAATAAAATAATCTTTGATATATAGTATTTGTTTATTTTTCCTTTTATTTTGTTTTACAAATATATGGTTGTGCAGCAAAAATTGCGTATTCCCCCCATGGAGACCCTATGTACAGCTAGGTCGTCTGGGGTTTCTGCCCCTTACCAGATAGAAATGCTAATAAGATTCTACATAAATAAGAAAACCCTCCACCTAAACCAACATGTTTCGGCTCATAAAGCTAGAGCCGTCGTCAGGGCATGAATAAATAAAGTGCTAGGGTGCAAAGTGCATTATAGAGGAATCATATAGCCAGTTATAAATGCATAGATAAGGAAAACAACAAACAAGAGATGTACTCTCAGGCTAAGGATGGCTGACTTAGCCTGAGAGTACATCTCTTGTTTGTTGTTTTCCTTATCTATGCATTTATAACTGGCTATATGATTCCTCTATAATGCACTTTGCACCCTAGCACTTTATTTATTCATGCCCTGACGACGGCTCTAGCTTTATGAGCCGAAACATGTTGGTTTAGGTGGAGGGTTTTCTTATTTATGTAGAATCTTATTAGCATTTCTATCTGGTAAGGGGCAGAAACCCCAGACGACCTAGCTGTACATAGGGTCTCCATGGGGGGAATACACAATTTTTGCTGCACAACCAGATATTTGTAAAACAAAATAAAAGGAAAAATAAACAAATACTATATATCAAAGATTATTTTATTTTATTATGAATTAAAAGTTATATTTTAATATTGTCTCAAAACAGGGTCACAACTGTGTGTATAGTAAAAATCAGACGTGTGTAAAAAAACAGATCTCCCTTCAGTCAGAGGCACCTCTTTGCTACTTAGTACTGAGGTTCCCCTAGCTACCTAATACTTATGGGCACCTCTAGCTACTTAGTATTAGGTAGCCAGAAGTACCCTCAATATTAACCCCTTGCTGACTGCTCCACGCCAATTGGCGTGAGCAGTGCAGCAGCCCCAGGACCGCTCCACGCCCATTGGCGTGAACGGCTGTCTATGGGGCTAGCAGGAGATCGCGCCCTCGGGAGACTTAGACGGCGAAACCGCCGTCTAATTACTTTGTACAGCGCTGCAATCCGCAGAAACCCTGTACTGGGGACAGCCGTGTGACACGGCTGTCCCCCTGGGACACAGGAAAGCGATCCACTGTGATAGGCTGAAGCCTATCATAGCCGATCGTGCTGATTAGCTGGTGGGGGGAGGGAGGGAGGGTAATAACATTAATTTAAAAAAAACAAGATTTTATTAAAAAATAACAAATAAATAAATAAATATTTATAAAAAACAAACAAACAATTGGGGGGGCGATCAGACCCCACCAACAGAGAGCTCTGTTGGTGGGGAGGAAAGGGGCGGGCAATCACTTGTGTGCTGAGTTGTACGGCCCTGCAGCTTGGCCTTGATGCTGCATTGGCCTATTGAACTAAAAATGGCCTGCTCACTAGGGGGGGTTAACACTGCGGTCCTCAAGTGGTTAAGGAGCACGTGTAGCTACCTATGATGGGCAAGGGAAATAAGGGAAAAGTGACAGCTGAGCCAGCCAGTGCACTTGCGGTGCGATTCAGTGGGTGTCTGTAAGTTCATGGAGGGCGAAGTCCAGGAAGCCAGAACATCTGTGCCTATAGGCTCTTGTGAGGTGAATCCGGGCCTGCGCGGAATTTAAGCAATTGAAAATGAGCAAATGTTGAAAATGATATCCAGAAGAGATGCATCCTGGGAATGACCAGGGATAGGCTGAGGCAGGGAAGGCACTAGCCTTTGGGCACACAGCTAGTGTTGGGCGAACAGTGTTCGCCACTGTTCGGGTTCTGCAGAACATCACCCTGTTCGGGTGATGTTCGAGTTCGGCCAAACCGTTCGGCCACATGGCCGAACTAAGAGCGCATGGCCGAACGTTCCCCGAACGTTCGGCTAGCGCTGTGATTGGCCGAACGGGTCCGTGGTTCGGACCCGAACGCGCTCTGATTGGCCGAACTGTCACGTGGTTCAGGTAAATAAATACCCGAACCACGTCATATTTCCGCCATTTGTCTGTGGGTTTAGCTTTGGGTAGGCAGGCAGGGTAGTTCGCGCTCCAGCCACACTAGCCAGGGTCCCCCCAGTCATTGTGTCGCTGCTGGGAATAGTAGTACACCGCTCGCTCAGCCACACTATATAGCATTCTGTTTACTGCCACTCTGTGTACCTCGCTCAGCCACACTATATAGCATTCTGTTTACTGTTCTGTGTCTGCTGGGAATAGTAGTACACCGCTCGCTCAGCCACACTATATAGCATTCTGTTTACTGCCACTCTGTGTACCTCGCTCAGCCACACTATATAGCATTCTGTTTACTGTTCTGTGTCTGCTGGGAATAGTAGTACACTGCTCGCTCAGCCACACTATATAGCATTCTGTTTACTGCCACTCTGTGTACCTCGCTCAGCCACACTATATAGCATTCTGTTTACTGTTCTGTGTCTGCTGGGAATAGTAGTACACCGCTCGCTCAGCCACACTATATAGCATTCTGTTTACTGCCACTCTGTGTACCTCGCTCAGCCACACTATATAGCATTCTGTTTACTGCCACTCTGTGTCTGCTGGGAATAGTAGTACACCGCTCACCCGCCACTGTATAGCATTGTGCTCTGTGTCGCTGCTGGGAATAGTGGTACACCGCTCACCCGCCACTGTATAGCATTGTGCTCTGTGTCGCTGCTGGGAATAGTGGTACACCGCTCAGCCACACTATATAGCATTCTGTTTACTGTTCTGTGTCTGCTGGGAATAGTAGTACACCGCTCGCTCAGCCACACTATATAGCATTCTGTTTACTGCCACTCTGTGTACCTCGCTCAGCCACACTATATAGCATTCTGTTTACCGCCACTCTGTGTCTGCTGGGAATAGTAGTACACTGCTCACCCGCCACTGTATAGCATTGTGCTCTGTGTCGCTGCTGGGAATAGTGGTACACCGCTCACCCGCCACTGTATAGCATTTCTGTACTGCCACTGGATGACCTCTCAAGCGTCCAGCAGTGGGTTAAGCAGCACCAGCACATCACGCACGAGGTCCGAGTCCTCAGCCAGTTACAAGCAGCCAGTGGGCACAAAGCTGACACAACCGGCAGCGACACCACGCACACAACTGCCAGATAACCAGTCCGATGAATTACCTCAGGACACAATGGGGTATTCGCAGGAGCTATTCCCAGCCCAACAAACTTCCACCTTTCAAAGGTCAATGGAGGAACAGCCAGAAATGTTGTGCCCGGATTCACAACCATTAACTGTGGGAAATGCACCGCGCACTGAAATACAAGGCGAGTCCGAGGAGGACTCAGAAACCCAAATCCCAGAGCAAGTTGGGCAGGAGGGGTTGCAATTGCAGGAGGTCGGCCGACAAGATCTGGAAGACGACGTTGGAGTGAGCTGCGCAGAGGTTGTTCTGGGGAGCTCTACTCCACGGCGGCGGCCCCCCACAATGACATATGACGAGTTTGAGGAGATGGAAGAGGAGGGTATGGACAATGTGGACAGAGACCCAGATTTTGTTTGTGAACGAGAACATCGCCGTCGTAGCAGCAGCACAGATGAGTCTGTTGAAGAACCCACTGCTGCACGAGTTCGCCTTGTGCCACAAGGTAGGCGGCGCGAAATTTCAGGCACCACAAGCGTGGAAGTTCAAGTGAGAGGCAAAAGAGGAGCAAACAGAAATCGCCAGCAAGGCAGGTGCTCCAAAGTCTGGGCTTTCTTTGAAGACTGCACTGAGGATGTTACCATGGCGATTTGCAAGGTGTGCAAGACCCGCCTGAGCAGGGGGAAAAGTATTAACAACCTCTCCACCACCAGCATGAGCCGCCACATGCTATCCAAACATCCCACTCTGTGGGCAAACGCGGCAGGACAGGGTACCAGCAACACTGCCTCCCTTGGGTTCACCAGACTCACCACCAGACCCGCCTCAGCAGCAGCAGTAGCCCAGCCATTGCGTGGTTCACAACATTCACAAACATCAGACGACGCTGACACTGTCACTTTCCGGAGTAGTGCTCTTGAGGTCTCCCAGTGTTCATCAAACACAACAACCAACAGCCCTTCCGTGTGCAGCGCTACGGTTCAGTTGTCTGTGTCGGAGATGTTTGAATGCAAGAGGAAATTGCCAGCAAATGACCCCCGGGCCGTGGCAGTAACAGCCAGCATAGCCAAGCTTCTGGCCTGCGAAATGCTGCCATATCGAGTGGTGGAGACAAACAGCTTCAAGGGCATGATGTCAGTGGCCATCCCACGTTACGTGGTTCCCAGCCGCTACCACTTTGCGCGCTCTGCAGTGCCTGAGTTGCATGAGCACGTGGTCAGCAAAATAACCTGAAGCTTGAAGAATGCCGTTGCCTGCAAGGCTCACCTCACCACTGACACCTGGACGAGTGCGTTCGGCCAGGGTCGATACATCTCCCTTACCGCGCACTGGGTAAACCTTGTGGAGCCTGGCAGCGATTCCTCACCTGCTACGGCGCGGGTGTTGCCCACGCCGCAAACAGCTGCACCGCCGTCCCTCCCACTGGATAACAACAGCAGCACCTACCTCTCTGACTCCTTCTCCTCCAACGCATCTCAAAGCTGTACCTCATCCGGAAACACTAACCCAGCACCAGCAGCAGTAGGATCGTGGAAGCAGTGCAGCACAGCTGTTGGCATGCGTCAGCAGCGTTGCTGAAGCTGATCTGCCTTGGGGATAAGCAGCACACAGGGCAGGACATTTGGAAGGGAATAAAGGAACAGACGGATTTGTGGCTGGCACCACTGGACCTGAAACCGGGCATGGTTGTGTGTGATAATGGGAGTAATCTCATTCGCGCTTTAAAGTTGGCTAAGCTGACACACATCCCTTGCCTGGCGCACGTGATGAACCTAGTAGTTCAGCGGTTCCTGAGGACATACCCAGGCGTGGCCGATCTTCTGTTGAAGGTGCGTCGAGTGGCCAAACATTGTAGAAATTCCAGTACTGCTTCGGGGGCACTCGCCAAGATGCAGGAGCGCTTCAATCTCCCCCACCATCGCTTGCTGTGTGATGTCCCTACGCGCTGGAATTGTACGCTGCACATGCTAGCCCGCTTTTGTGAGCAGAAGAGTGCAGTGGTCCAGTACATGACGGAGCAGTACCGAGGCGCATCCGGACAGCTGCCAAGCTTCTGTGGATCCGATTGGGCCAACATGTTGGACCTCTGCCAAGTCCTCCAAAATTTTGAGCAATCCACGTTGCTTGTGAGCAGTGACAACTCTTCAGTCAGCATTACCATACCACTGCTGTGTTTACTGAAGAGGTCGATGTTGAAAATCAAGGAAACAGCTGTCATGATGCAACTGGGGGAATCTGAAGGAGAAAACGATCAGCGTGATGGTACCAACATCAGGCCATCCGCCTCAGGGAACGCTGGCCCCAGCAGCTATGACGAAGAAGAGGAGGAGGAAAAGCTGGAGTTGGAGCAGGAATTTCCTGCCACCACTGATGAGGGCCAGAGCGGTGCACGTTGGACTTCCACAATTCAGCGCGAATGGTCAGCAGAAGCAGACCAGGAGGAAGGTGACGACTATGATGCATCACAACAACTATCACAACGCTCACAAGAGGATGATGAGGATTCTGGTAGGACTCTGGCACACATGGCTCAATTCATGCTAGACTGCATTGAACGCGACCCACGCATTGTGCGCATTCTGGACAACACCAATTACTGGGTTTATACCTTTCTGGATCCACGGTACAAACACAATGTTCCAAAACTGCTTGAAGAAAGAGTCAGACAGGTCAAAATGGAAGAATACCAGCAGGCCCTTGTGGAGACTTTAGAGAGGAGATTGACATCCTCCCCCTCCTCTAGCCAGTTGTACACCGACAGACTGACTTCCGCAAACCCAGGACAACCAGGAGGGCAGCAAACAACGCAAGCCGCAGCTAGTGCCCAAAAGGGAATGGTATCGGCAGTGTCCTTGGAGTGGGAAAATTTTCTGACACCCATGCAGCAGCAGCCCACTGAACACCAAGCATGCAGATCCACCTCCAACACCGATCGCCTGGAGAAGATGGTCAAGGACTACATGTCAGATGACGGAGCTGTGTCGAACAATCCATCTGCACCCTTCAACTATTGGGTATCGAAGCTAGACACCTGGCACAAACTGGCAATGTACGCAATAGAGGTGCTGGCTTGCCCGGCAGCCAGCGTTATGTCGGAACGCTGTTTCAGTGCTGCCGGAGGCATCGTCACAGATCGGCGTATCCGCCTCTCCACAGAAAATGCAGACCGTCTGACTCAAATTAAAATGAATCAATCCTGGATTGGAAACGACTACGCAACACTCCAGGACCCCAACCAAGTAACATGACCAATGAACATCTGGGATGGTTTAGCGTTTCCGGTCCCTGTTTATTGAACCTCTCATCTGTATGTAGTGTAGTGGGGGTGTCTCAGCACCTTGCAGGGAAAAAAATATAGGAGACAAATACGGGAGCCCAATAGTGTAGTATATTAGTATGCAATTGAAAAAAGAAATTTCAATAAATTACTACTCACAAAAGGAGGTTGCAAGGGCAACCAACCGTAGGAAGCAGGTGGAGACCATAAACCCGACTCCACTCGGGGTAGTCCCAGCCGGGACCTGGATGTGGTCGCTCTCCTTGAAAAAGTAGGGACAGGTGTCCACTGTGGGGCACCCACAGGTGGTCTGTCACCACCCCTCAAACACAGATTGTTTGGGGGTATAGCTATGCACAATTGAAGGTAAAGAGGCGCCCTGGTTGAAATAAAAGCATCTAAAAACAGCTTAAAATCGAGGAAATAATATGAGGTGGCTTACCTCAATAACGAAATCCTTGTATATGGCAAAAGATTTTTATTTAGCACAGGCAACGCGTTTCGCGGGTCCAAGCCCGCTTCATCAGGCCAATAAAAGTGCCAAATGAACAAGTCGATATGGCAAAGGGAGGCTCCCTTTGCCATATCGACTTGTTCATTTGGCACTTTTATTGGCCTGATGAAGCGGGCTTGGACCCGCGAAACGCGTTGCCTGTGCTAAATAAAAATCTTTTGCCATATACAAGGATTTCGTTATTGAGGTAAGCCACCTCATATTATTTCCTCGATTTTAAGCTGTTTTTAGATGCTTTTATTTCAACCAGGGCGCCTCTTTACCTTCAATTGTGCTCTCATCTGTATTACATTTATGACTGCATGGCGGCAAAAAGCATTGCTGCTATATCCGCACGCTTTTTGTCCTCATGCAAGGCCTGGGTTGTTGTGTCTCAAAAAGCATGGCCTTCTCCTCCTGCGCCTGCTCCTGTTCCATCACGTCTGCTGCTGCTGGGTTAGCGTTGCCGCGTGGTCCCTGTTTATTGAACCACTTATCTTTATTACATTTATGACTGCATGGCGGCAAAAAGCATTGCTGCTATATCCGCACGCTTTTTGTCCTCATGCAAGGCCTGGGTTGTTGTGTCTCAAAAAGCATGGCCTTCTCCTCCTGCGCCTGCTCCTGTTCAATCACGTCTGCTGCTGCTGGGTTAGCGTTGCCGCGTTGTCCCTGTTTATTGAACCACTTATCTTTATTACATTTATGACTGCATGGCGGTACAAAGCATGCTATCCGCACGCTTTTTGTCCTCATGCAAGGCCTGGGTTGTTGTGTCTCACAAAGCATGGCCTTCTCCTCCTGCGCCTCCTCCTGTTCCATCACGTCTGCTGCTGCTGGATTAGCGTTGCCGCGTGGTCCCTGTTTATTGAACCACTTATCTTTATTACATTTATGACTGCATGGCGGTACAAAGCATGCTATCCGCACGCTTCTTGTCCTCATGCAAGGCCTGGGTTGTTGTGTCTCACAAAGCGTGGCCTTCTCCTCCTGCGCCTCCTCCTGTTCCATCACGTCTGCTGCTGCTGGGTTAGCGTTGCCGCGTGGTCCCTGTTTATTGAACCACTTATCTTTATTACATTTATGACTGCATGGCGGCAAAAAGCATTGCTATATCCGCACGCTATTTGTCCTCATGCAAGGCCTGGGATGTTGTGTCTCAAAAAGCGTGGCCTTCTCCTCCTGCGGCTCCTCCTGTTCCCTCACGTGTGCTGCTGCTGCTGCTGCTGGGTTAGCGTTTCCGGTCCCTGTTTATTGAACCTCTTATCTTTATTACATTTATGACTGCATGGCGGCAAAAAGCATTGCTATATCCGCACGCTATTTGTCCTCATGCAAGGCCTGGGATGTTGTGTCTCAAAAAGCGTGGCCTTCTCCTCCTGCGGCTCCTCCTGTTCCCTCACGTGTGCTGCTGCTGCTGCTGCTGGGTTAGCGTTTCCGGTCCCTGTTTATTGAACCTCTCATCTTTATTACATTTATGACTGCATGGCGGCAAAAAGCATTGCTACATCCGCACGCTATTTGTCCTCATGCAAGGCCTGGGATGTTGTGTCTCAAAAAGCGTGGCCTTCTCCTCCTGCGGCTCCTCCTGTTCCCTCACGTGTGCTGCTGCTGCTGCTGCTGGGTTAGCGTTTCCGGTCCCTGTTTATTGAACCTCTCATCTTTATTACATTTATTACTGCATGGCGGCAAAAAGCATTGCTATATCCGCACGCTATTTGTCCTCATGCAAGGCCTGGGATGTTGTGTCTCAAAAGGCGTGGCCTTCTCCTCCTGCGCCTCCTCCTGTTCCATCACGTGTTCTGCTGCTTGTGCTGGGTTAGCGTTACCGGTCCCTTTTCCTGGAACCTCTTCTCTGTATTACATTTATGACTGCATGGCGACAAAAAGCATTGCTATATCCGCACGCTATTTGTCCTCATGCAAGGCCTGGGATGTTGTGTCTCAAAAAGCGTGGCCTTCTCCTCCTGCGCCTTCTTCTGTTCCATCACGTGTTCTGCTGCTTGTGCTGGGTTAGCGTTACCGGTCCCTTTTCCTGGAACCTCTTCTCTGTATTACATTTATGACTGCATGGCGACAAAAAGCATGTTACCTGTGCAAAGAAACATGACATTTTCCACATTTAAAAGACAGTTTTTCCTTTGAAACTTTACAATCAATTTTTTCAAAAACTTTAAGCTCTTTTTCAAATATTTTTTTTCCTCTTGTACCCACTCCCAAGGTGCACATACCCTGCAAATTTGGGGTATGTAGCATGTAAGGAAGCTTTACAAAGCACGAAAGTTCGGGTCCCCATTGACTTCCATTATGTTCGGAGTTCGGCGCGAACACCCGAACATTGCGGCGATGTTCGGCGAACGTTCGCGAACCCGAACATCTAGGTGTTCGCCCAACACTACACACAGCCCTGAGGGTGCTTATGTGCCCACCCCTATGACATCACCCTAAAATTCCTGTTCCCTTTCCCGCAGATCACCATTCAACCCTCAGACACTGAGGGAATTCTGAAGGCATTCAGCACTGCAGGCAAAGTAGCCTTTTGGATTGGTTAGTGAATCCACACACAATACAATTTGGATTGTATGTACAGTTGATACAATCTACAATCTCGTATAGAGATTAGGTAAACTGCCACCAATTCGCATAAGCATGCAAATATGCTGTTCTAGACCTAGCTGGACCTGTTGGAAAAGGGGTTAGTTCAACAACCTCTCTAGAGATAACAATATATAACAATAAAACAGTTATGGTAACGTTTTCTCCAAAAGGCAGGATTGTTTGCAGAGGATATTCAGAACAAGCACTTACAGTAAAATACATGCACAAAAGATCACACAAAAATGACAAAATGTATGTAACATTGAACAGAATAATATAGTAAAAAAAATTAGAATAAAAATTGAAATAGTAACTGGATAGAATTTGAGCACTCTATGAAATTACCATGTCCTTTGGGAATTGTAAGCCCAAAAAGAAGAAGGAAAGTTTTGTGGTTAATAGTCCAAAGATAAAAACCCAGGTCCAGTTGGGCTAGCAAATCCATGCTGATATGGATTGGCATCAACTCCGACAGTCTTTGTGTCCAGCAATATAACCCTTTCTCTGCTGGGGGGTGGAGATTGTAATGAGAGATGGGCAGACTCTGCCACATGATCCAGTTCCACCCCTGTCATTAGAGGGAGAAAGAGATATGAAATATCTGGAATTATCATATCTCTGGGGCATTTCATCCGATCAAACAGAGTATGGTAGCAGTGGATTCCGAATGTTCTCTTATGTTCACAGATATCAGACATGGGTTAATTATTATGTCGCATTTTAGACAAAAACATATCTTTGTGACAGAAGGTGGAAGACGAACGCATCTTGCTTGCACACCTTTAGGTTAAGTCCAGCGACCATCCAGATAATTTTGATGTGACTGGAATTTATAGAAAGGATAGAAATATAGTAGAAATAAATATTATTTTTTTCTAGGTTTAATAAAGAATATTTGATTCGATCTCTTCCCTCGACAGGATATGGGGGAATTTTGCTATGGCAATTTATGACAGGAATCTGTTTTTCTGGTTTCCTGAAATCCTTATCACTATTCTTGGGAAGTATGTATCAGAGAATGTCCAAGGAGTCATTACATGGAGAAACCAGGCCTGCTGGGAAGAAGTAACGGTTTTTCTCTACAGCAGAAGAATAAACATATCGCTAATATGATTCTCTAACTTAGGGGAGGGGCTGCCTAATACTTGGGGACTCATCTGGCAATGTAACTTGGGAAGGGAGCTGGCTAATACAGGGGGGCTCTTCTGGCAATCTATACTGGGGAGGGGGCTGATGAATAATACTGTTGGCTTATATGATTATATATGTAATTATCTAAGGTAAGGGGCTGCCTAATGCTGGGGACTTGTCTGGCTATCTAACTTGGGGAAAGGGCTGCCGAATACTGGGTGGTTGATCTGGCTATCTATACTGCGTCCATCTAAAAATGGCGCAGGGAGAAAAATGGCGCACCGTTCTACTGATAAATGTATCATAAAACGCAATTGACCGGTTTAATGTAAATACATTAAAACGGTAAATAGCGTTTTATGATACATTTATTGTGGAACGGTGGGCCATTAAAAAATGCAGGGGGCTGGTGGCTAGTACAGGCAGCGGGGGTTGGGGGGACACTGGAGGGAATAGGCATCGGGGGAGGATGTGTGTAATATGCATACATTACCTTGTCCCGGCCGGTGATCGCTCCTTCCCTCCGCTCCTTCACTTCTTCCATTTGTTTGCTTGTAGTCCTGCAGCCAGTCAATCACCATGCGGAGACTGAAACCACATGGTGATTGGCCGGCTACAGTAAACTAATGGAAGAAGTGCAGGAGCGGAGGGAAGGAGCGATCGGCGGCCAGGACAAGGTAATGTATGTATATTACACACAGCCTCCCCCGATGCCTATTCCCTCCAGTGTCCCGCTGTCTCTCTCCCCCCGATCCCCTCTGGCCTCTGCATTGTTTAAGATTTATAATGCTATTTAGCGTTATAAGTATAAAGCACACTGCCTGCGCCATTTTTTAACACTTATAACGCTAAATAGCGTTATATAATGCAAGTCTATGCGGCGCCGTTTTCGTTCCCCTGGTGCTGTGCGCCATTTTTAACTGTCACGATCTATACTAGGGAGGAGGCTGCCTAAACCGGGGGCTCATCTGGCTATCTAAACTGGGGAGGGGACTGGCTAATATTGGGAACACATCTGTCTATCTGAACTGGGAAAGGACAGGGGGTCGAAGCGGGTTACTTCGGCGCTAATGCTAAGCGCCGAAGATGGACGCCGTCATAGCAGCAATGCTATGATGCACGCCCCACGCAAGAGTAATTTGGGGATCTGGCAATCAACAGACCCTGAATTACATCTCCCTCCAAGTTGTACAACTCAGAGGGGGAATAGTATTTAACGCCACCGGGGAGTTTAGCCGCAGCAGGGAGAGACTTCATTTGGCTCGCCCTCCGCCCAACTCACCAACAGCCGTACTATACGTATGCCGGGGGCTGGCTAATTCCTGGATCTGATCTGGCTATCTAACTTGGGGAGGGACTGGGGGCACATCTGGTTATCTATAAAGGGAATGGGTCTGACTATCTAATCTGTTAGGATTTAGAGTACTGTAAAACCTTCCACTAGTGAGCAAAGCATTACCCATGTGTGGAGTCTAGGTGACCATGGGTCTTCGCCAATAACGACCCGAGGGGATTGCCCTGGACTTAGAAGCCAAGTGCCAACCAGGTCACACCTAGGATAACTTCAGCTAGTGATTGAAAGAATGGTGACACCTCAGTGCAGAGTCATCTCAAAGTCCAGCTCTAGGCAGAACAGTAATCATAGTCGGTATCCAGAAAATAGGTCAGCAATAGGCGTAATCCATATCCAGGCAAGAGGTCGGGGCAGGTAGTAACAAGCATAGTCAGTATCCAGGCAAGAGGTCAGGGCAGACAGCAATAAACATAGTAGGTATCCAGGCAAGAGGTCAGGGCAGGCAGCAATACGCATAGTAGGTATCCAGGGAGAGGTGGCACAGGGGGCCTGAAGGTGGCACAAGAAAAAAGGAGGCAAAAGGGAGAAAGAGAGAGGCAAAGGGGGGCAGAGGAAGGCACAGTGGGACAGAGGGACACACAGGAAGCCAGAGATGGCACGAGGGACTGAAGGAGGTGCAAGGGGACAGAAGGAGGCACAAAGGGAGACAAAAGGAGGCATAAATACCCGTGGGGCGTGGCTTAATTTGGTAGGTGGGGCTTAGCTCAGATGATGCTTAGGTATGCGGGGCCTAATCTGGGGAGCCCCCAGGACCAATGGCACTTCAAGCAGTGGCCTGGAATGCCTATGCTTAAAAATACCCCCAATTGTTGCATTGCAATCTAATTTTTCTAGATCTACAATTCAACAAATATGGGGGTTGATTCATTAAGTTGCACTTAAATTGAACAATATGGGTTTCTCTGCACGCACACTACGCGTGGTAGTGCTGCGTAGCGTGCGCGCTGGTAACTTACGTGCGCTCCTTTAAAATAATGGCCGCTCCTTTAATCCAGCCCTAAACCCTGTTGGGTCCGGTGGCTTCCTAGGACGTGATCCCCGCACTTTTATTGTGCCTGTCACTTGGCCCCCCCATTACACCTCCCTCTGAGTTGCTATGACTCGGAGGGGGAATAGTACTTTACGCCACCAGGGATTTGAGTGGCAGCAGGGTGAGCCTTTATTCAACTCACCCTGTGCCCAGCTCACCGGCGGCATACTAATACGTACACCTTTCTTCTCCCGAGGTAAGTATCTAAATTTTTCCCATTAGAATTTCCTGTGTTTACTTTAAACTCTCTAAATATATACAGGCAGCATTTCTCTGTTTTCATTCTGTCCTGTGCAAGAGTTCAGGTCCACTTTAAAGTGTATTTGGGTGTATCTTACTTTTTGGCCACAGGATGGCACTACACTTAGTTCTCCGTCTGCTGTTAAGAGTAGGAACTAATGTGTGTGTAACAGTTTTCTTTTGGTTATGAATGAGAGCTGCGTCCCTCTCCCATTCATCACAAGCATGGTGATCGGGGTTGAGAACAGCTGTTTCGCATTCTCCAATCATGGAAGGATGGGAACAGGGCAAGTCCAAAGCAGAGGCGAGAGAGGCTCCAGCCTCAGAGCGCAGTGTAGGAGGGGGCACATATCTCACTTAGCTATCATTTCACTATTGTGTTTGAAGAAGAGAGAAATAAGAAAAGGGGATACATGGAAGTGACTGCAAGCCAGATAACTAGAGATTAAGGTGTTGGAGGCCCTGGGGCGCTTCTTAGTCTAATAGCAATCAGTGTGTGACAGCTGGGGTGGGAGGGATGGAGGGGCACACTTTGGTGTCTCAGCCTTTGGTGCTGGAGGACCTTGTACCGGCTCTGGACGGGTATACAGCGATTGTGAATGGAAACAATGCATACATATACGCGCCTGATCTGCAAGCGAGGTGAACAGGGGTATCTATATACACATACCAAGGATCTGGAACTGGTTAACTATTTTTTGTATTTAGTTTTGATCTCTGGAACTTAGGTAACAATAAAAATAAAAATAAGCTTACCATTAAAGAAGAAATAATTAAGCAGGACCATAGTCGTTTTCTCATTCAGCTGTTCCATCAGATTCTCTATTCTGCCCCTGGTTGTCTTGTTGAGATACGAATTGATGTCATCCACCGCTTGTTTGGGGTTGTCGAAGCTGATCTTGTGAATGTTGGCCCTGTAGTACTTGGTCACGTTCCCCTCAAAGTTTGGATGAACATCTCCTGACATGAAGATATCATTGTTATACCTGATGACTACGCTTTGTTTACGCCGGATGGTTGAATTGATCAGCAGACTAATGTCTTCATGCAGCACTTCGTTGGTCTTCTCCGGATTCAGAAACATGGCTTCCAGAATGTTCTTCCGGGTTGCTGGTCGGGCCGTGACGGCCATCATGGCCAGGGTGGTGTAAATGCTGATGGGTGAAATAACTAAATTGATTGCATTTCGGGAAGAAACGTTTTTATATAAATCCACAGCAAATTCCACAATGGCGATGGACACGTCATCTTGGACACATCTCTCATTCGCTTTGCTGGCGTGATACGCGAGGGTCAGACAAATGGTTACCCAGAGTAGGAGATTGGTCTTCATTTTTTTCTCTTCAGTTTCAATCCTGTTGGAACGTAGACAATAGGCACATGGCTAAGTATCTGATAGACCCACTTTCATTATGCTACAGGGTCTGATATGCCTGTAGTCAGGGCAGTTAATACGTTACAGAGCTCCCAGGCCCCAGGGATCAGGTTTATTAAGAGCAATGTGTAATTGGTAAAAGGTTTAATTGGAGGATAGTGATAGTCAGGAGCGTTGCTAGGATCCTAAAAGATGCCGGGCACCTTAGGGCAGGGATCCCCAACCTGTGGTCCGCGGCCCACTGGTGGTCCGCAGGACGCTTTCAGTTGGGCCGCGGGACTGTCCTCTTGCCCCCGCCCCCTCCGCAGCCGCCGCTGCTGTTATCTCTGGCGGGCCGCTTGGTATCTTACATTCCCCTTCTCTCCCTCTTGTCAGCGACGCGTGTGAGTCACAGCAGCGCGCCCTGCAGCTGCTGTGACAGAGAGGGAGAAAGCAGGAGAGAAAGAGCGGCTTCCTGTAGCGGCGCGCCGTTACTATGGGAACCGTTCTCTCTTTCCTGCTTCCTCCCTCTCCATCACAGCAGCAGCGGGGCGCGCTGCTGTGACCTACACTCCGGCGAGAGAGAGAGGGGAATGTAAGACAAGGTAACTGCAGCGGCCGCGGGGGGGAGGTGGGGGCTGCTATGCTTGGGCACTATACTGGGGCACTATACTTGCTATACTGGGGTATTATACTGGGGCGCTATACTGGGCACTATACTGGCTGTACTGGGGCACTACTAGCTATATTGGGGCACTATACTGGCTATACTGGGCACTATACTGGCTGTACTGGGGCACTACTAGCTGTACTGGGGCACTACTAGCAAATACTGGGGCACTATACTGGCTGTACTGGGGCACTACTAGCTATATTGGGGCACTATACTGGGCACTATACTGGCTGTACTGGGGCACTACTAGCTGTACTGGGGCACTACTAGCTATACTGGGGCACTATACTGGCTGTACTGGGGCACTACTAGCTATACTGGGGCACTATACTCGCTATACTGGGGCACTATACTGGCTGTACTGGGGCACTACTAGCTGTACTGGGGCACTATACTAGCTATACTGGGGCACTATACTGGCTGTACTGGGGCACTACTAGCTATACTGGGGCACTATACTAGCTATACTGGGGCACTATACTGGCTGTACTGGGGCACTACTAGCTGTACTGGGGCACTATACTAGCTGTACTGGGGCACTACTAGCTATACTTATACTAGCTATACTGGGCACTATACTAGCTATACTGAGGCACTATACTAGCTATACTGGGGCATACTAGCTATACTGGGCACTTTAGTAGCTATACTGGGGCACTACCTACCAACACTGGGCACTATACTAGCTATACTGGGGCACTACCTACCTATACTGGGCACTATATTAGCTTTACTGGGCACTATACTAGCTATACTGGGGTAACTGTACTAGCCATACTGGGGCAACTAAACTCCCTATACTGGGGCAACTATGCTAGCTATGCCCCCCCCCCCGGTAACCCGTTGTGCACGACGCTGTCCACTAGGACGCTACACCCCCCGCTGGCCCCGGAGAAAAATTTGGTCAGAAAGTGGTCCCCGGGCCGGAAAAGGTTGGGGACCCCTGCCTTAGGGCACCAGGGAGAAAGGTATAAAAATGCCATGGGTACCAGGAAAATGGGCGTGGCCATGATGTGGCTGTAGCCAACTGTAATGTAATAGTGTAACGCAAAAGGACCCAAGTTTTTTTTTCCCAAAACACATTTAGGCAAAGAGACCCAAAGGTAACTAGACAACATTTTTCCTTAAAAACCACACATATAATAAGACGGCATAGCATTTCCCCCATTAAAAAAACACTCAACAATGCAGAGTGAGGCTATCATGTCCCTATGACCAAAATCTGAGGAATGCCATATAGAAAGAAAGCAGTTCTGAAAGCAAAAAGGGTCCAATTCAGTACTAGCAAGATGTAACTCTAAAATATGAAATGCAGAAATGATTACCCCAAAAAATGCACAAACCATTACCACACGTGAAATGCAAAAATGTTTACACCAAATGTCAAATGCAGAAACCCACACATGTGAAATGCAGAAATGTTTACCCCAAATGTCAAAAACAGAAACTATTGCTACACAAGGGAAATGCAGCGACGCTTACCCCATGTGAAATGCAGAAACCTTTACCACACATATGAAATGCAAAAACATTTACCCCAAATGTCAACTGCAGAAACTGTTATCACACAAATGTGAAATGTAGAAACTGTTACACCACATACTGCAAATGCAGAAACCGTTACAGTAGATGTGAAATGCAAAAACCGTTACCACAGATGCGAAATGCAGAAACCATTACGAGTACCATGGATGTGAAACGCAGAAACCATTATCAGGGATGTGAAATGCAAAAAACATTATGCTAAATATATAAGAAATGCAGAAACCATTGCCACAAATATGAAATGCAGACACCGTCAGGGATGCTCATGACGACCTCGTAATTACGGGCCAATTTGAGCAATTACTACATCGGAATTGTCATCCATGATCTTGGTCCTTGCTGACTCCCTCCATGGCCTCTCTTCCACTCTCCCCACCCCAAAGTGTCCTAATCTTGCTGCAGCTCAGTATCACCAAACTCTCTCAGCAGCCCTAGAGAAAGCTGCTCCACCAATATTCCGCCGCAACCGATCCCCTAACCCCCAGCCCTGGCGCACTACCCATACTCGCAACCTCCAGAGGGAAACACGTGCCACTGAACGAAAATGGAGGAAAACTCGACTAAACCAGGATTTCTTACAGTACAAGACTAACCTGCTGCAGTTCCACACTGCCCTTGCTCATGTGAAGCAGGAATACTTTACCAAGCTCATCGGAGCACAAGCTTCCAGTCCCCGGCGTCTTTTTGGCACCTTCAACTCCCTGCTTAAACCCACCCCCCACCTTCTGTTTCCTCCCTCTCTGCCACAGATTTAGCCACCCACTTCACCAACAAAATAGTCTCCATCCGTCAGGAAATATCCATTCTTCAATCTTCACCTCCCACCCGCTCACAACCAACTCCTCCTCCACCCTATCCTCCCCTCACCTCCTTCACTCCTACTACCACTGAGGAAGTCAACCACCTACTGCAGACTTCCCATACCACTACCTCCCCCCTTGACCCTATCCCTTCTCATCTACTTCAGCCTCACTTCACGGATCTGGCCCCAGTCCTCACTACCCTGTTTAACCTCTCCCTATCCACAGGCACCTTCCCATCAGACTTCAAGCAGGCCACAGTACTGCCCCTGCTCAAGAAACCCTCCCTCGACCCCTCGCTACTCTCCAACTACCGCCCGATCTCCCTCCTCCCCTTCACCTCAAAACTCCTTGAGCGTCTGGTTCACAAACGCCTGACCCAGTACCTCAATGCCAACTCACTACTAGACCCACTGCAATCTGGATTTCGGCCTGCCCACTCAACCGAAACGGCTCTCACCAAAGTGGTCAATGACCTTGCCTTAGCTAAAGCCGAAGGTAAATACTCCATCCTCCTCCTCCTTGACCTTTCTGCAGCTTTTGATACAGTAGATCATCCCCTACTCCTCCAGTCCCTCCAATCCATGGGCATTCACGATCTCGCCCTGGCCTGGCTTTGATCCTACCTCTCCAACCGCTCCTTCATGACCGCCTTCAATGAGTCCTCGTCCACCCCCAACCACCTCTCAGTGGGAGTCCCCCAAGGCTCGGTCCTTGGGCCCCTATACACATCCTCCATTGGCAAGGTTATCTCCTCCATGGGTTTTAACTATCATCTGTATGCAGATGACACCCAAATCTACCTCCACACCCCTGACATATCCACCATTACCATGGACAAAGTCTCCTCCTGCCTATCTGCCATCTCCTCCTGGATGTCCGCTAGGTTCCTGAAATTAAATCTAGACAAAACGGAATTTATGATCTTCCCACCCCGGTCATCCCTGGACCTCCCAGATGTGCAGGTCACTGTTAACCACACTACCATTCACCCTACCTCTCAAGCCCGCTGTCTGGGTGTCATCCTGGACTCCGCACTCTCCTTCACTCCCCACATCCAAAACCTTACAAAGTCCGGCAACTTTCACCTTCGTTACATCTGTAAAATTCGCCCTTTCCTGACCTCTGCCACCACCAAACTCCTCATCCATGCCCTCATAATTTCCCGCCTCGACTACTGCAATGCCCTTCTGTCTGGTCTCCCTCCCTTCTGTCTGGTCGCCCCACTGCAGTTCATCATGAATGCGGCAGCCAGAATTATCCACTCCTATTGCTCCACCAGGGTGGCTCCCCTCCGTGAATCCCTCCACTGGCTTCCTATCCAGTCCAGAATCAGATTCAAGATATTGTGTCTGACCTACAAATCCGTCCATAAAATCTGTCCAACCTACATTTCCGATCTTACTCAGAGATACACACCAAGCCGCTCACTCCGCTCCTCCAATGAACTTCGCCTGACTGTCACACAGTCCCATACACGCCTCCAAGACTTCTCAAGAGCCAATCCAACACTATGGAACTCCCTACCTCCACCCATTAGGGCAGCCCCCTCCTTCAACACCTTCAAGAAGGCCCTTTAAAACTCACCTTTTAACTCTGGCCTACCACCCCTCACATTGCTCTAAACCCACAGCTGATCTCTGGTCCCCTACCTCTCGTGTCCCTACCTCTCCTTCTAGATTGTAAGCCTTTGGGCAGGGTCCTCCTCCTTTTGTGTCCTACCTGCTATGCATTTGAGTGAACCTAACTTGCCTAATCTCCATGCTCTCATGCAGTGACTGACTAAGCATTACCTGGTACTCATACTGTGCTGTGTGATTTGGTTTTCTTGTATTCCTGTATTGTCATATTGCTGTTTGTCACCCCTAAATATTGTCTGTAACCTAAATTAAAGGGAAGGTCCAAGCAAAAAAAAAAAAATGAGTTTCACTTACCTGGGGCTTCTACCAGCTCCATGCAGCCATCCTGTGCCCTCGTAGTCACTCACTGCTGCTCCAGTCCCCCGCTGGCAGCTTTCTGACCTCGGAGGTCAGGGCCGAATTGCGTACATTTTTACACATTCCCGCTAGTGCAGGAACATTAACACATACATTTTTACGCGTTAGTGGTGCAACACGTAAATTTTTGTTCCTGCACTAGCTGGAATGCGTAAAAATGTATGCAATGTGGCCCTGACCTCCGAGGTCAGAAAGCTGCCAGCAGGGGACTGGAGCAGCAGTGAGTGACTACTATGGGCACAGGATGGCTACATGGGGCTGGTAGAAGCCCCAGGTAAGTGAAACTCATTTTTTTTTTTTGCTTGGACCTTCCCTTTAATGTCCAGCGCTGCGTAATATGTTGGCGCTTTATAAATACAATAAATATTTTTATTAATAATAATAATAATAATAATAATAATAATGATCTGCTGTGATCACATATGCCGATTCTGAATGCATCTGTAATTTCTTTCAAATACGACCCGTAACTCCGAGTTACGAGACGTAATTATAACTGCCATTTTATATATATATATATATATATATATATATATATATATATATATATATATATATATATATATATATATACAGTATAGTGGTTAATAGCAAAGCCCCTGTACATGCTAGAAACACCCAATGTGCAGGGTGTGTTAAAGGGACACTTAAGTCAAACCAAAAAAATGAGTTTTACTCACCTAGGGCTTCCAATAGCCCCCTGCAGCTGTCCGGTGCCCTCACCGTCTCCCTCTGATCCTCCTGGCCCCCGCCGGCAGCCACTTCCTGTTTCGGTGACAGGAGCTGACAGGCTGGGGTCGCGAGTGATTCTTCGCGTTCCCAGACACATTAGCACCCTCTATGCTGCTATATGGTATATGATATATGCTATAGCAGCATAGATGGCGCTATTGTAGCCAGGAACGCGAAGAATCACTCGCGTCCCCAGCCTGTCAGCTCCTGTCACCGAAACAGGAAGTGGCTTCAGGCGGGGCCAGGAGGATCGGAGGGAGACGGCGAGGGCACCGGACAGCTGCAGGGGGCTATTGGAAGGCCCCAGGTGAGTAAAACTCATTTTTTTTTTGTTTGACTTAAGTGTCCCTTTAAGGAGGACTATGGGAACAATAGGAAAGAAAAACCTCGTCATTTTTGAGAAAATTGATTTAAAAGTTCTTGATCTGAGTGTGGGAAATGTTTTAATGGCTCATAACTGGATTTGAATCGGAAAAGCGATTCTATCTGTAATTTATTATCTGTTAATTATTTCAGGCACCAGCCTGCAGTGTATGGGCAGCCAACAGATCTCTCTCTGATCATGTTCGATCAGAGAGAGATCTGTCTCTTAGTTGAATCTTCCCATACCTAGATGTATGAGCAGCACCTTTAACGGAAAACTCCGTAAAAAGGTTACTTATTTTTCACCTTAACTGTAAGGAGTGCTAATGCAGGAGATAAACAAATAAGGAGAGATAATTCATGAGATAAATAGATAAGGAGAGCTAAACCATGATTTAACCACTTAAAGGGAACCAGAGCTAATGGAAACAAAAGCTATTATACATACCTGGGGCTTCCTCCAGCCCCATACGCACGGATCGCTCGCACGCCGCCGTCCACCGCTGCCCGCATCTAGGAGAACCGGCTCCCGTCGCTGACGTCATCGGAGCCGCGCTACGCAGGAGAAATGCACCCTCTACGTATCTCTCCATACACTGCTGCAGAGATACGCAAAGAGCGCACCTCTGCTTTGCTAGACTGGCTCCGACTACGTTATATACAAAAGTTTGGGATTTAAAGAGTAACAGTCGCAAATATTTTCTAATATAACCCGAAACACCTGAAGTGAGAGGGATATGGAAGCTGCCATAGACAATACCAGTAGCCTGGTGTCCTGCTGAGCTTTCTGGCATCTGTAGTGTCTGAATCACACACCTGAAACAAGCCTTCAGAAAATACAGTCAAACATCGAATCTGCATGCTTGTTCAGGGTCTATGGCTAAAAGTATTAGAGACAGAGGATCAGCAGTGTAGCCAGGCAATGTGCATTTTATTAAAAGGCAATAAAAATATATATATCCCTCCAAGGTCAGTTGTCCTTTAATAAAAATAAAGGGGGAGGGTGGAGTTTTTTTTATCAGGTCAGACAACTTTTTCTCATGCCTCTCAAATCCTCTCTGTCCATCTTTCACCCCATCTCATATTTCAGTCACTTACCAGCGTAAATGCTTTGATTCTCCTCCTGAAAGAAAATGGATCTCTGCGAGTTTGCACTTTGCAGTTTATATTTACTGTCTAATTTTTTTCTGATCCCATTCATTTAAAGGTTGTCATGACCCGACCCCGCAAAAAGGACATTCAGGATATTTTTTAAAACTGTTAAGTAAACAACAAGTGAGCAGTGAGTGTGATTTTGTGATTTTATGTCTTTTTTCTTTGTTTAACCATTTCAGCCGCACAGACATGAGTCTCACGTCCCCGGCTGGTGCTGCTGTAGCTGCAGTGACGTGAGACTCCTGTCCATGCAGTCTGTGGGGCTGTGCATAGTGATGGGCGAACACCTGGATGTTCGGGTTCGGGAAAGTTCGCCGAACATGGCCGAGATGTTCGGCATGTTCGGGCCGAACCCCGAACTTCCCGAACATCCCTATTTTGGGGGCCCTATGGGGTCGCAGGCATAAGGGGGGAGCATGCCCCGATCGCGGGGGGGGGGTCGGAAATTCCCCCCACCCCCTCCGCTAGCGCTCCCCCCTCTGCCCGCTTCCCCATTCAAAAGTTTCAAGAAGTACCTGTATAGCGGATGGCCTGGCAGTGGCACTGTGGAGTGAGGAGGAGTCCGGAGAGTGACGAGTTGAGGGAGGCCGGGCAGCGGGCGTGAGGTCAGAGAAAGGGCGGAACTCGCCCTTTCTCTGACCTCACGCCCGCTGCCCGGCCTCCCTCAACTCGTCACTCTCCGGACTCCTCCTCCTCCTCACTCCACAGTGCCACTGCCAGGCCATCCGCTATACAGGTACTTCTTGAAACTTTTGAATGGGGAAGCGGGCAGAGGGGGGAGCGCTAGCGGAGGGGGTGGGGGGAATTTCCGACCCCCCCCGCGATCGGGGCATGCTCCCCCCTTATGCCTGCGACCCCATAGGGGGGCCGTATTGCGGCCTGTTCGGCCGAACAGGGCCCTGTTCGCCCGAACAGGGGCCCTGTTCGGCCCTGTTCGGGGGCATACAGAAGTTCGGGGCGAACCCGAACTTAAAAGGCCGAACACCATGAGGTGTTCGGCCGAACTCGAACATCACCCGAACAGGGTGATGTTCTGCAGAACCCGAACAGTGGCGAACACTGTTCGCCCAACACTAGCTGTGCACATGATCGTCAGGCATGAGCTTCCAAATTCCGCGGAAGCTAAAATTCCGAAATTCCGCCGGAATTGGGGTTTCCGCATTGTTCCGCGGAATCCGGAAACGTCAAACCGGAATGCGGAATAATGCGGAACCCGGGAAAATCGGAATCGGAATGAATTGACCAATCAGGAGATGCGGAATGAGTTGACCAATCATGACAACAAGCTCATGGACGCGAAATTCCGCCTGGGCGCCACCCCCCAAACAGTGCGCATCTAAAAAAAACAGCATTTCCGTAAAAAAAGGCTGAAATTTACGAAAGTACACTTTTCAATCACGTTTCCGTAATATACAACAACTTTATTGACAAATAGACAACATAGACACAATCATTCTAAAATTACGGAAGTCCGGATAAAAATTACGGAAAATACATGCGGAATACCGCAGAATACCACGGAATACCGCCGGAATGTGCCAGTATGCGGAATTTTGATATGACGGTATGCGGAATTGTCCCGGAGACGGAAATGGGCTCTTCTGATCATGCCTGATGATCGTGCGAGCGAAAGGCCGCAATCGCAATGTTCCTGGTGACGGGGGGGGGGGGGGGGGGGGGGATTGGTGGACAGGGACAGAGGTCCCGTAAACCAATCCGTACTTGTCCGACCAGAATGATCACTGTTTTTGTTCATCATTCTCAAATCCCTCTCACTCGCTCGTTTCCACCGCTCCACCGATATCATTAGATGTAATCAATAATGCCCCAAGAGGCAAGAAGGGAACTGCGCTCCACAGCACTTAGATAAGATCTGTAAACAGCCGTATCAGTCTGCAGACAGACTGTACACACGCCGGACTGTCGCTGGAACGCCCACCCAGCGGGAGGTGACGACGGACCAGTCGTTGCCTCCAGTCTGGCGTGTGTACAGACCTTACCACTCCAGTGAATGATCTGGTATTGTACTACTATCTGCATTGTGTTCTGTACCTTATTGCTTATTACCTGTATTGTTGTATCTAATGTCTATTACCTGTATTGTGCTGCCACTCCTGTTATCATTGTCTGTAATCCTATTTATTGTACAGCGCTGCGTAATATGTTGGCGCTATATAAATCCAATAAATAATAATAATGATTAAAGCGGACTTTTGTCTATTCATGCTAAAAGCAGTCATTATCAATTACTGTGATCGCAAGAGTTTACTTTGGAAAATGTTGAAATACAGGCTCCAGGAATTTTTTGTTGAGGATACTATGCAGTTTCTGGATCCACTGGCAGGGTAGCATCGACTGGCTGTTCACTAGAGGTGGCCCGAATGGTTTGCATGCGAACGGTTCCAGGCGAACTTTCAGTGGTTCGCGTTCGCCAGCGAACGCAAACTTTTGCGGAAGTTCGATTCGCCCCCATAGTGCGCCATTAGGGTCAACTTTGACCCTCTACATCACAGTCAGCAGGCCCATTGTAGCCAATTAGGCTACACTCTCTCCTGGAGCCATGCCACCCTCTTATAAAAGGCAGGCAGCCCCGGGCTTTACACTCACTCGTGTGCCTGCATTACTTAGTGAAGGGACAGCTGCTGGCAGACTCTCATAGGGAACGATTAGTTAGGCTCTTGTAGGCTTGTTAGCTTGCTCCTGGCTGATTGTTATTGCTAAAATAGCACCCCACAACAGCTCTTTTGAGAGCTAATGTTCTCCTAATGTGTTTTTTTTTTGTGTTGCCCACTGACACTGCATTATACAGCCCTATCTGTTGCAGATGGACCTTGGTAATTGTTATTACTGTGCCAGCCAGGCCCTGCCTAACTATCTATCCTGGAACACCTACCTTTGCCTACCTAACTACTGGGGCACCTGCTTACCTATACGGGGACCTATGCCTACCTACCTACCTATACTAGGGCACCTACCTATGCCTACCTACCTATACTGGGTCTCCTACCTATGCCTAGCTAACTACTGGGGCACCTACCTATGCCTAGCTACTTATACTGGGACACCTACCTATGCCTACCTACCTATACTGGGACTTCTACCTATGCCTAGCTAACTACTGGGGCACCTACCTATGCCTATCTACCTATACTGGGGCACCAACCTATGCCTACCTACCTATACTGGAGCACCTACCTATGCCTAGCTAACTACTGGGGCACCTACCTATGCCTACCTACCTATACTAGGGCACCTACCTATGCCTACCTACCTATACTGGGACACCTACCTATGCCTACCTACCTATACTGGGACTCCTACCTATTCCTAGCTAACTACTGGGGCACCTACCTATGCCTACCTACCTATACTAGGGCACCTACCTATGCCTACCTACCTATACTGGGACTCCAACCTATGCCTAGCTAACTACTGGGGTACCTACCTATGCCTATCTACCTATCCTGGGACACCTACCTATGCCTACTTACCTATACTGGGACTTCTACCTATGTCTAGCTAACTACTGGGGCACCTACCTATGCCTATCTACCTATACTGGGACTCCTACCTATGCCTACCTACCTATACTGGGACTCCTACCTATGACTAGCTAACTACTGGGGCACCTACCTATGCCTACCTACCTATACTAGGGCACCTACCTATGCCTACCAACCTATACTGGGACTCCTACCTATGCCTAGCTAACTACTGGGGCACCTATCTATGCCTATCTACCTATACTGGGACGTCTACCTATGCCTACCTACCTATACTGGGACTCCTACCTATGCCTAGCTAACTGCTGGGGCACCTACCTATGCGTACCTACCTATACTGGGGCACCTACCTATGCCTACCTACATACAAGAAGATAATAAGGTTGTTGCTTCATTGTGGACAGACCAAATTTGATCAGCTGGACAGTCACTGTTGTTCTATCATTGAGCTACCACAGCCCGGCGACCATACGGCCTTGAAAACCGCTATCGCCACGGTGCGCACCAGTCCAGCTTGGCCGTCACTACGCAAACAGCTGTTTGCGGTGCATTACACAGTGAGTTTGGTGTGTCAGTGTGAAGCAGTACTCTAATTACACTACCTGATTGATGTATACACATGCAAGATGTTTCAAAGCACTTTAGTCCTGCAATTTAGCATTCAATGTGATTTCTGGCCTTTAAGTGAACCTTAAGTGAGAAAAAAAAATTGAGTTTTACTCACCTGGGGCTTACCTCAGCCCCCTGCAGCTGATCGGTGCCCACGACGAGTCGCTCTAATGCTCCGGGTCCCGCTGGCGGCCACTTCCGGTTTCGCCGTCAGGACCCGTCAGGCTGGGGAACGCGGCTGATACTACGCGTTCCCAGCCAAAATAGCACCCCTATGCGGCCATATGTCCGCATACGGGTGCCTATGCGGACATATGGCCGCATAGGGGTGCTATTTTGGCTGGGAACGCGTAGTATCAGCCGCGTTCCCCAGCCTGACGGGTCCTGACGGCGAAACCGAAAGTGGCCGCCAGCGGGACCCGGAGCATCAGAGCGACTCGTCGTGGGCACCGATCAGCTGCAGGGGGCTGAGGTAAGCCCCAGGTGAGTAAAACTCAATTTTTTTTTCTCACTTAAGGTTCACTTTAAAACGCTGCTTTGCGTCAAATCCAGATTTTTCCCCGGGACTTTTGGCATCTATCCCACTCATCCATGCCCCCCTCCAGGTGTAAGACCCCTTCAAACATGTTTTCCATCACTTTTATGGCCAGCATAAATGTTTCTAGTTTTCAAAGTTCGCCTCCCCATTGAAATCTATTGCGGTTTGCGAACCGAACCTTTTGCGTAAGTTCACGAACGGGGTTCGCGAACCTAAAATCGGAGGTTCGGGCCATCTCTACTGTTCACAATACACTGGAATTACATGTGGTGACATCTTGTGGACAAAAAAATAAAACTACACCCACATACACTATTATGTATAAAAATAAATACATTTTTATTAGTTTTTAACCCCTTTCACCCCTACCCCATAGTTACTCCCTAAAAAATTACACAATTTAAAAAATAAATAAATAAATACCTGAATAGTTACCTCAGGAACTTCTAACATGTATGTCATGAGGGCTATTACTGTTATTTTTGTAACTAAAGGCTTGTAATTATTGATATAGTAGAAAATGGAAAAAATACACCTTTATTTCCAAATAAAGTATTATCGGCAAGCATTGTACTAGGAACACAGTTTAAATGCTGTAATAACCATGACAAATGGGCAAATAAAACGTGTCTATTATAGCACATTTTATTTTAAATCTATAAAGGCTGAAATCTGAGAAATATTTTTTTTCTTATTACCTTTAAAATGCACATAAAGTAAAATAATTTTTATCTTACCTACAGAGCATCTCCATTAATGGTGGAGATGCTCTGGGGGGTAAGAAGAGAATTATTTTTCTTTATGTGCATTTTAAAGGGAAAAAAAATTTGCTTAGCTATGGGGTGCTATAGCAGCGGCAAGCCCCTCCTGTTGAAATACTCTGACAGTATATAGTGGGTTTGATCCAATTGCCCTTTTCTCCTACATTTTTTACTAGGTGATATCACATCCTCTATAATAAAACCTAACTGTCCCTGCGTCATCCTCTTTCCTGTCGGTGTGTCCCTGGCTTTTTTGTACTGAGCATGTGCGCAGCCAGGGCAGTTAGGACACAGGGCCGGACTTGACAGTCTGCTGTCTGTGGTTTACAGAGGTTCTCATTGCATTGTGGGAAATAACAGCTTTTCCCAACTGCCAAGCAAGCAGCTCCCGGTGTGCATGTACTTCAGACAGTGGTGGGGAACGAGCAAGCGGGACGCGAATGTGCGCGCATTGCGGGGGGTAGCGGCTGTGACCTAGCGCCCGTTTTTTAACGTGCGGGCCTTTTTTTTTACTAGTCTTATCAATAAACTGCCTTTTAAAGAGAAACTCCGACCAAGAATTGAACTTTTTCCCAATCAGTAGCTGATACCCCTTTTACATGAGAAATCTATTCCTTTTCACAAACAGACCATCAGGGGGCGCTGTATGGCTGATATTGTGGTGAAACCCCTCCCACAAAGAAATTCTGAGTACGTACTCTTGGCAGTTTCCTGTCTGTGAACCTTGTTGCATTGTGGGAAATGGCTGTTTACTGCTGTTTCCAACTGCCAAAAAAGCAAGCAGCAGGTACTTCCGGTGACATCATCTGCCCACAGTAAAAATGTCACCATGTAATAAATGTCAGAATATAAATCAGGGATTTTAAAGATTTTACAATGGGCAAACACTGACTAAATCATTTATACATAATTATTATAATAATAATATTAAATTAAGCACTTTTTTATTACATTATTTTCACTGGAGTTCCTCTTTAAGTTGCCAGGCAGCAAGCAAGAAAATACTACTAACTTTGACAGGAATTTTTAACTGATTTTTTTTTTATTTTATTGCAAGTGCTGAAAAGTTATTTTAAACAGAAAATAAAACACGATCTTCTAGGAGAAAAGTCTGGATCTTTGGCTCGGGGCCAATATATTGTGTTTATTAACGTACATTTGAAATCTACATTTTTCCTTTTTTTTTTTTTTTTTTGAATAGCTAAGCATTAGTGATGGATGAAGATGTTTGCCATGTTTGTGGCGAAAGAATGCTCTGCCATTTGCATTTACATGAACGGGTGTTGCCCAGATGTTCTCGTTCGCCTTGTGACCCTTTAGCGGCCAATTTTTTTTAGAGGCTTGCAAGTGCTCCAGGCTAATATATTTTAGCACATGTTTTATTTCTTATTTATTACATTTCCTTGCTACTAATTAGTACTGGTGTCATGTGTATTTATGGTCACTTGTCACTAGAGGGCAGTGTGAGGCAATAACAGAGGACTTCTGCTTTCAGTTTCTGTATTTTCTGCTAGTAGAGAGACATCTAAGCATTCCAAGAATTTACAGCAAGAGTTCTGCTGGCTGAGATCAAAAGCAGCACGCTTATCTCACACGAGATAATTACTTTGAAGCTGCTAATGAGTTAACATCAATGCTGCCAACTTTAGCAGTTATTATTAGCAAAGCCACCATACATGTAAGAATCACCACCTTTGCATTGTATGTTAAAGTGAACCTCCGGACTAAAAATCTACTCAGCAGAACTGAAAAGGCTTGGTGTTTTTTTAACAGTTTCACAGCATCAGAACTTTGTTTATCTTACCAAAGCATCATTTTTAGCTGCACAGAAGAAAACTGCCCAGGCATTTTTCCCCTGATGCTGTGCAAAGCATGATGGGATTTCTGATGTTGTTGTTCTCGTTCTGCTGTTTTGGTGCAAATTTTTTTTTTTTTACATTTTGGATTTGAGATTTGAAGCCTAGTGTGCAGCTGGGAGAGGTTATCAGAACACAGGACAGCTGGAACTGTGTCTCCTGCTCCCTGTCACCTTCTTTCAACCAAAAAGATGGCTGCCCCCATGACAAAGATGGCTGCCCCCATGAATCACAATCATTTGCCTGTTCTTTTAAAACAGGGTGGGTAAGAGATTATATTACCTATCTATTCTAATTAACATAACTAATGTAGCTTAATGACAGTATGTTTGTTTAGGCTGAAGTTCCCCTTCAAGGAGAACAGTGGGAACAAGAGGAAAAAATCCTTTCAATAGACATCATAGTTTTTGAGAAAATGCAATCTTAAAGATACGTTAAGAAAAAAATGTTTTAAATGCAGTTAAATTACACATGTGTTGTTTCTACCTTTCATTCGTGTAAATTTAGTGTAAAATCAAAAGAAAGAGTAGTGAATTTCCTGCCAGGATTTCCAGGTAGTCAGTACCACGGCCAGTCCGAGGCAGAGGCGAGAGAGGCTCCAGCCTAAGGGCACAGTGTAGGAGGGGGTGCACAGCTCACTCAGCTATCATTCCCCTATTGTTTGAAGCAGAGAGAAATAAGAAAAGGGCATACATGGCAGCGACTGCAAGCCAGATAACTAGAGATTAAGGTGTGTGTGTGTGTGTGTGTGTGTGTGTGTGTGTGTGTGTGTGTGTGTGTGTGTGTGTGTGTGTGTGTGTGTGTGTGTGTGTGTGTGTGTGTGTGTGTGTGTGTGTGTGTGTGTGTGTGTGTGTGTGTGTGTGTGTGTGTGTGTGTGTGTGTGTGTGTGCGACGCTGGCTGGGGTGGGAGGGTTGGAGGGGCGCACTTTGGTGTCTCAGCCTTGGGTGCTGGGGGACCTCATCCCGGCTCTGGTCAGTACACAGTACATAATGACCACCTGGAAACCCGGTGGAACTGGCAATGCTTTGGCATGTTTGCTTGTTCGCTACTGAATTAGTGCTGAAGTGTTGTGTTGCTTAAGTATTCAGCTTTCTGAAAGCAATATGCCTAATTTTAATACCAACACCGCTTTTTGAGGTCTTCCTCCTGTGCCTTGATGGCTTGACCACATTATCCATGCAGTTTTCTAGCTCACTGGTTCTAGTGACTAATTTGTGCATCTCTTTGCTAAGCTGTTCAAGCTCATACATAGAGAGAGTTAAAGTGCCCATGCATCTAACGATGTATGGGCTGATCAACCAAGAGACAGATCTCTCTCTGCTCTAACCTGATCAGAGAGAGATCTGTTACCTGCCCAAACACCGCAGACCTATTCCTGATCAATTTCAGCATAAAATCTCTTGGAAACCAGCCTCCTGATGGTGCCTTCGCCGCCTGGCTGCTGTCCCCCCAAATGTTAATATGCCCTCCCCCGGTGCCTGTGCATTAAAATCTCACCGTTCCAGCTGCCATGGCTGCCCAGCTGCTCCCAGTCTCGTCCACTGCTTCTCATGAGCGCCCCACATAGGCTATCATTCATAAAGCATTTCCGCATGCGGAAATGCTTAAAACAGCTGACTTTACCGAACAATTAGCAAATTCGGCATTCATAAAGGCTCTTTCCGCATGAAAAGCTGACGTTACCGAGTAGAGCGATAAATCACCGCCTTGTGCGGTGATTTTCGTAACAAATGTAACAAAATGTTAATTCATAAAGAATTACGCAAGCGGTGTGAGGTCGGGAAGTACCGCTCCCTCTAATGTAAAGTGAATGTAGTGACAGACCTCCCAGGCAGCTGCAGTAGAGCGGAACACGGAGAAATGTATCAACTCCGCAGCTTCCTGTGCTTCCGCAAGCCTACCGCCTGCCTACCGCCAGCCTAGTTCGGGGAATCTCCGCACTGCTATCGCAACTGGATACATTTTAATGAATGAGCAGCCAGAAGTCTAAAACACCGACAGCGGTGTTTTCCCGCACAGATTCTCTTTACCGACAACACATTTATGAATGATAGCCATAGGAGGCACGTGTAGCACGTGTTTGATGTTACACACACACACACACACACGCACGCACGCACGCACGCACGCACACACACACACACACACACACACACACACACACACTCCTGTTGGCAGAGAGGCAGCAAACAAGACCAGGAGCAGCTGAACAGTCATAGCAGCAGGAGCAGGTGAGATTCAAATGCACAGGCACCTGGAGGGGCACATTTACATTTGGTGGGACAGCGGCTGTGGGTACCATCGCATTTTATAGTCATCACAATATTGTACGCTTATACTGCCATGCACCCGATCAACCATGTCGGCCTGAGATTTCCCATCATGCTCCATTGATATAGTCATTAAACAGGCATGCTTGCTTCACCGATTTTAATCTGGTTCAATAAATGTACCTAATCAGATGGGCGTTCAGGCCTCAAAATCGCTAGATGTATGTCCAGCATTGGACGCTGCTACTTCAAGGCTAGGTACATTTTTTTAAATGTGTGGTATCTCTTGAAATGAATATTGGTCATCTCCATTTGCATAGAGGAAGCAGGTAAGCCATGGCTGCCACCTGGATGTGTTCTTGAAAGCCTGTGGGTGGGGAAGACTCCATTTTGTCCGAGCTGCAATTAGGGGCTTGCTGTGCCTTGGACTTTCTTTTGCCTGTGACCAGACTGTCTTCATCCTATTCAGTCTGCAGGCCCAAGTGAAGGGTTAGGCATTAAGAATCGTGGGCAGGAGGTCTCCTCCATGTTGCTTTCCGTGTGGCTTGGGCAGGGTGGCTGAGCAGGGTTCTTTTACAGGGCAGCCTTCACTCTTAAATGAGCGCCATAACTTTTTGGGGTGATTTGCCCAGAATGAAGTCTTGATCCTTACTCTACAGTGTGGGTTATGTAGAGGGTAGAGAGGTTTTCCCTAACTAACTAGAGGTTGCTGTTTACAAAGAGACTAGAGCAGGATTGGAGTAGTGCTGCCTAGTGCCTAGTGGTCATGATAAGACTTGATTTGAAGCACGACATATGGGTAGTGCGCTGCCAGCACTGATGCTGTCTCTGGTTTCTGGACAGTTAGGCAAAGGCATTGGCGGATCTAAAGGGCAGTAGATGGGACTGGTAAGGGTGTGTTGAAACAGATAGGACCCTTTCAGCCTGATTCACAAAGCGGTGATAACTCAGTTATCACGCCTAAAAGACTTTAGGCATGATAACCTTTGCACCGCTGAGTTAGCACCGCTTTGTGCTGATTATCGCGCGCAAAGTTTTGCACGCGCAAACGCGCATGCGTGTGCGCAAAGTCCCATAGGGCTTAATGGGCGCTGCGCACGAAGCGCAGGGCGCTGCGCGCGCGCCTGCGCAAGCAAAACTTTGCGCGCGGAAAATTCGCGCGAGTTTCTTTTTATCATGCTTAAACTGAGTTTAGGCGTGATAAAGGGCTTTTCACTGGCGTGCAAACACTTTGCACCGCTTTGTGAATCAGGCCCTTTATGTGTGAACCAGCGGGGAGGTCTGGTGAAGCCTAACTTGGGTGTCTTCTGGTGTAAGTTTACTACAGTAAATTGTTAACATAAACATATTTTTAATTTAATCAATAGTTACCATTGATTGTTGCCTGTTCTCACCATCTCACCATTGAACGCTTGTGTGTGTGTGCGTGTGTGTGATTGTTGGTGGGGGGCTTCCTTCCCTTGTGCACACAGATATATAATCAAAGGATTTGGGTACCAGGAGGGTGCAGATAATCAGTACAGCTCGGATCAGTGAATAATGGTGCATAGCGCATATGCATAAAAATGGTACCGCATTAAAAAGATATGCTTATCGCTATTTATCGTTAGTACTGCATAATAATGGCGCACAGGGAAAAAAAATAAGAAAAATGACACACAGTAACGTTATTTATCAATAGCGCTGTTCATATGCCAAACAGCAGATGTTATTGCGCACAGTAACGTTATTTACCAATAGCTAACCTACATAAGCCAAACTGCAGAAGTTATTTAACTGCAAAACGGTGAATGGATTTAATTTAACACTGTCAAGGTTAGGGTAAGGCACCACCAGGGGGGTCTTAGGGTTAGGCACCACCAGGGGGATGGTTAGGGTTAGGCACCACCAGGGGGATGGTTAGGGTTAGGCACCACCAGGGGGGTGGTTAGGGTTAGGCACCACCAGGTGGGTCTTAGGGTTAGGCACCACCAGGGAGGTCTTAGGGTTAGGCACCACCAGGGGGGGTCTTAGGGTTAGGCACCACCAGGGAGGTCTTAGGGTTAGGCACCACCAGGGGAGATTTAGGGTTAGGCACCACCAGGGAGGTCTTAGGGTTAGGCACCACCAGGGGGGTGCTTAGGGTTAGGCACCACCAGGGAAGATTTAGGGTTAAGCACCACCAGGGGGGTCTTAGGGTTAGGCACCACCAGGGGAGATTTAGGGTTAGGCACCACCAGGGGGGATTTAGGGTTAGGCACCACCAGGGGGGTGGTTAGGGTTAGGCACCACCAGGGGAGTGGTTAGGGTTAGGCACCACCAGGGGGGTGGTTAGGGTTAGGCACCACCAGGGGGGTGGTTAGGGTTAGGCACCACTAGGGGAGTGGTTAGGGTTAGGCACCACCAGGGGGTCTAGGGGTTAGGGATAGGTACAGAGAGGGTTCTGTATGAGAGTAGGGTTAGGTATACCTTTTATATCACCCCTTTTTACAAAGATAAATAACGATTCAATGTTAACGCTAATTTTCAATAAAATAAACATAGCTAAATAACGATAAGGCTTTAACGTTAAATAGCGATAAGTGACAAACGGATTAGCGGCAACACCGTGCGCCATTATTCGCAGCCTTGCAGGCGCCATTTTCAGATGGATCCGTACAGCTAGTGTATCAGAAAACAACAACATAGTATATAAAATATTATAATATAAAGACAACGGTACATGACAAACAGGCGGAAGGTTAATTAACAACTACCTAACTAGGGACTAGGAGGAATGAGAGGTCCAGGAGTGCTGCTGTGTAACACAGGGGTTAAGAGGGGGAGCAGCCAAAAAAGTGTCCAGGAAAAGATAAGGCTGAAAAGATAAAGATAGGACAAAAAGAACAAAGGTTAGCTTACCCTTCTATGTATGAAACTGCTTCAAAACATACAAACTGTTAGAACCAACAGATCCACTGTCTTATATAAATTCCTATATCCCAATGCAGTCTTAAAGAGACTCCGTAACAAAAATTACATCCTGTTTTTTTATCATCCTACAAGTTCCAAAAGCTATTCTAATGTGTTCTGGCTTACTGCAGCACTTTCCACTATCACAGTCTCTGTAATAAATCAACTTATCTCTCTCTTGTCAGACTTGTCAGCCTGTGTCTGGAAGGCTGCCAAGTTCTTCAGTGTTGTGGTTCTGTGATGCATCTCCCCCCTCCTGGCCCCTCTATGCACACTGCCTGTGTATAATGATCTCTTGAGATACAAAAGGAAGGCTGTATACAGCCTGCTTGTGTATGGATGTATTTTCTATGTGTGGACATACTGTACATCAACCTACTTCCTGTTTTGGTGGCCATTTTGTTTGTTTATAAACAAACTTTTTAAAACTGTTTTTAACCACTTTTAATGCGGCGAGGAGCGGCGAAATTGTGACAGAGGGTAATAGGAGATGTCCCCTAACGCACTGGTATGTTTACTTTTGTGCGATTTTAACAATACAGATTCTCTTTAAAGGACATCCAAAGTGAAAATAAACTGAGATAAACAATTGTATCTATCCTCCTTCTAAAAATGACTTTTTTTAGTTATCCCATAGGGCCCTTTTCCACTAGCGGCGTTTGCGATGCTGAATCGCAAAATCGCAAACCGCTAGTGATTTTGAAATCGCTACGGTTTGCTTTTTAACATAGGAATCGCGGTAGGTAATTTCCACTACCGCGATTCGTTTTTGTCTCAAACGCGATCGCACCGCAGAGCGATCTTTGCCGCAATTTTGCTATGCAGTGCATTGCATAGCAAAATCGTGAACGCAATCGCCAGGAAGTTTCCTGCACTTGCGATTCAGCAATCGCTAGCGTTTAGCGTGAACGCTAGCGATTGCTAGTGGAAAAGGGCCCATAGTGTTATTTTAAATTTAAATCTACTTTTTAAGTTTTTACTGTTTCATGGGCTCTTCTCAATGGCATGCCAGAGCTACAATCTATGAACCTATCTATGAATCTATTGACCATTTTTTATCTCTTTCCTGCTATAAAAAGCCATTTACTGCCAGCAAAGTGTTTTATGGTTGTAATTCCTTATCAGTTAGGGTTATGCTATAGTCCGACCTGTTCCCGACCCACACAGAAATTGTCACTTGTATACCTAAATTTTAACTCTTTCAGGCAGAGAGAGAAAAAAAAGGAACACAGCATAGTTATCTGTGTATTTGGCGCTGTACATACACATGTCTATCTCATCATGTCACATGTCACCTTGGATGTCCTTTAATATGAATACAAACATTTGTATAGTGCTTTTCTCCTGTCGGACTCAAAGCGCTGAAGAGCTGCAGTGACTGGGACGTGCTTAAGAGGCCACTCTGCAGTGTTAGGGAGTCTTGCCCAAGGACTCCTTACTGAATAAGTACTGACCCTAGCCAGGATTCGAAACTCTGGTCTCCCATATCACAGGCAGTGCCCTTAAAGAACAAGCGACACCCATGCTAACCTAGAAATAAAAAACACATACAGTATATAAGTAGATAAATACTACTTCTACTTACATAACAGATGTATTGTGCTACCCACGTAATGATTCCTGTGAATTTTGCAATGGAAAAGCAGAGAATCCTATTCTAGGCAGTGGCCATCTTGCCAAGCTAATGCTAACATCATATCCTCCCTGACTCTTGTTTGCCCCCCCTCCCTTCTCTTGCTCATTGTTTATTCATTAGCTGCCCTCCTCCCAGAGTCTTTTTTTTTTTTATTTACACATCCAGTCACCTCAGCCTTGCTTGTAAACACAAGTGTCATGATATAGCAGCTAGTTATGATGTTAGGATAATACAGAAACATATTCTATCAGTTTTCTATCTGCTGTGTATTATGTCAAAGGTGTAGATATGCCAGGCTAGCTTCATGGACTGTTAATATGATTGAGTGTGGGTGTCAATAGACCTACATTTACATTGAATTCCTCTGTAAGCAGGGAGCTTGGACATTAGCATACAGTTCCTCTGGACAGCCAGGAACAGGTAATTAGGTTCCCTTTTGTCAGGTAATTAGGTTCCCTTTTGTCTGGCATACTGCAAATGCTGTGCATTGCTTTGATCTTTTGTATTAATGTAGACGGCTGCCTGTTGGTCAAAACACACAATTTTTACATGTGGAAGTTAGATCTCTGGAAATTGAATTATGTCTGAGATTTAATTAAACTAGTTCCCCCGTCCAAACGGGCTTGCAGCCTCAAGGCAAATATTCCAGCATAAAAGGCAGGGGCAGATACCTAAAATCAGTCCGCTGTAGACGGTAGCTGAAGCTGGGTGGACTCCCGGTCCAAGCTAAGTGGCTCCTGGTCCAACCAGAACTGTGCCCGTCCACAAAACACAAGTCCAAGGTTCTTCTACCTTGATCCCTGTTTATTTTGGTAAGCAAATAGCCTTGTGTGTATCTTTGTAACTTTTATCTTGTAACTGTTACTTTGTTTTTTTGTAAATCTTTTGTATATATTATTTTCTGCATTGTTCCACTTCTTTTTCCTGGAATATTAATTCGTTATTTAATAAGTTTGACTTCTGCTGTACTAAACTAACACTCATAGCCTAGAAGAGACTGATGTGTAACTGTGTATAAGTCCATGCCTGATTGTATGATTTAGCAACACTACCGTACAAGATTGTAATTGCATTGTGTGTATGGGGCACTTCTGCGCTCGACAGCAGAGTGGGAAGTCCCGAGTGGCTAACAGTATCGTTCGGAATGACTGTTAGTGGTTTTGCTTCACTACAGTGTAGGATTGCAATTGTGCGTGTGTGTGAGGCGTGTGTCATACGTTGGCCTAAAGCGGGCAACTGACCCAACGTACAAAAACGCCAGTGCGAGTAGCTCAACGTCAGAGTGAGGAGTGTGTCTAGCAGCAGCTAGTGGTTGCAGTGAGAAGTGTTTGAGGGGTCACAGCCTTGTGGTAGCTCGATTAAGGCTGCTTCCCCTCTCGATCTGGTCAAACCCGCAGTCGGGAACCGTATACGCAGGCGTGCCGCGGGCCGTTTCCTGACAACAAGTGATCAGCTAGGCAGGGAAATAAATGGAAGAGGAGGAATATATTATAGATAAAAAGAACTCCCAGCATTCAAAAGAACTCCCAGCATTCAACTGTTTGGCACTAGGGCCAGTGCTCCTAAAGTATGGGATAACGCCAAACCATAACAGCAGAAAACGTTTTGAATGCAGGATTAGCATCTTTATCACTTAATACACTCAGACCAGTTGCTGTTGAAATTTGATTTTTATGGTGACAATACCGCTTTAACCAGTACACTAGCCAGCCACTAACCCTATGTGTGGCATCTCCGGTCAGTCAAGGGACGACCAGTGCGTCATCCCAACACACGGCTACATCCAGGCAATGATGTGCGCAAGGTATAGGAACTGAAGGCCATAAGACAATAGAACTGCTAGCCCCCACAAAGCTAAACTCAGGCTCAAGAGACACATAATACAATGCAAATGTATTTACCATAATAGTGGTTAGCACCGTTGGACATGATCTCAGCGCCAGCAAGCCAGGGGTCGTACAAATGAATGAGACAAAAAACACAAGGACATCGGGAGCCCGTTATCGTGTATTATCGTAAAAATATCTAGTCGAGCGTAGATAATATACTCACAATTGTGGGTTGCTTTTGAAGGCAACCACTATCAGTGCATGTGGAGAATATCCGTCTCCACTCGGCCTTGTAGGTCGCTGCTCCCGGAAAAAGAACACCCTATATTTCTATAGTGGTGCAAACCCCTCCAAGTGGGGTAAACGTCTAGCACAAAACACTGTTGGAGGTTTCAAAGTATATAGTATTGATACCAGTTTTTCAAGGTAAGAGTAATAGGTCTTACTTGATAAGAAGACTCCTAAACAGATATAGTGCAAAAAAAAATTGTTTACCACTATCTCTGTTTAGGAGTCTTCTTATCAGGTAAGACCTATTACTCTTTCCTTGAAAAACTGGTATCAGTACTATATACTTTGAAACCTATGGGCGCCTCCTACAGTGTTTTGTACATGAATGAGATGTTTGCTGGTTTTAACCATAAACAATTTCAGAGTCAACAAGCCAGGAATCATACACATATATCAAGTGTCTGTCAGTCGTATTCATAACTAATCTCAGGGGCAACAAGCCAGGGGTCATGCATATAAATCAGAATACAAAAGAATACAATCTATCAGAAGCAAAGGTCAGTCTAGGAGGCAAGCAAGAATGGTCAAGTACCAGGCAAATGGTCAGACAGGAATACAGGCAGATAGTAATAGGAAAACCAAGTAACACAAGGTAGCCCAGCAGCTAGTTCTAGCTCCTTAACGCCATCACAGCAGTGCTGGGCGTAATGGAAAAAACTACGCTTACGGATCATTACGCGTAATTTTACGCTATTACGCATTACGGAATTACGCTTACGGCGTAGACATTTATTTACGGTTCATGTCTGTAATTACGCATAGCCCTTACGCAATTACGCGTAAGAATACCGTAATGCAGGTTGTTACGTTATTGCCTTACGCGTAATTTCCTACTAGCAATTAATGCGTAAGGCCATGCTCCCAAGAGGAAAAGTTGACGCATGGATCAATGTTAGGTAGCCGCCGACTTTAAGGGTTAATAGCAAAGCCCCCTTAATTGCTTAGAGCCTCAAATTTGGAGAATATATTAAGGAGATCAGAAGGAATAAGAGGAAATTTTTTTTTTCAAAAAAACCTTATAGTTTTTGAGAAAATCGATGTTAAAGTTTCAAAGGAAAAATATATACATTTGAAAACCCGCTGACTTTAACGGTTAATAGCAAAGCCTGCTTAGAATTTAGGAACACCAAATTCCCAGGGTATATTAAGGGGGACAAGTGGGAATAAGAGGAAACATTTTTTTTTCAAAAAGACCTTATAGTTTTTGAGAAAATCGATTTTTAAGTTTCAAGGGCAAAAATGTCTTTTAAATGCGGAAAATGTCAGGTTTTTTTTCACAGGTAACAATAGTGTATTATTTTCATAGATTCCCCCAAGTGGGTAGAGTTTTACTTACTTCGTTCTGAGTGTGGGAAATATAAAAAAAAACGACGTGGGGTCCCCCCTCCCAGACCTCTTTAACCCCTTGTCCCCCATGCAGGCTGGGATAGCCAGAATGCGGAGCACCGGCCGCGTGGGGCTCCGCACCCTGACTATACCAGCCCGCATGGTCCATGAATTGTGGGGTCTCGGAAGGGGAGGGGCAGCCAAGCTTTCCCCTCCCCCTCTGAGCCCTTGTCCAATCCAAGGACAAGGGGCTCTTCTCCACCTCCGATGGGCGGTGGAGGTGGAGGCCGCGATTTCCTGGGGGGGGGTTCATGGTGGCATCTGGGAGTCCCCTTTAAAAAGGGGTCCCCCAGATGCCCACCCCCCCTCCCAGGAGAAATGAGTATAGGGGTACTTGTACCCCTTACCCATTTCCTTTAAGAGTTAAAAGTAAATAAACACACAAACACTTAGAAAAAGTATTTTAATTGAACAAAAAACATAACCACGAAAAAAGTCCTTTAATATTCTTAATTAACCATTAATATTTACCTGTCCCTTTAAAAGCCAGTTCCCACGCAATATCCTCGGAAATTGGCTAATCAGTTACAATGTAACAAAGTTGTTACAATGTAACAACTTTGTTACTTTGTAACTCCACCGCACCCGACGTCTCTCGCCGCTCACCCGCCGCCCGCCGCATACACTTACGCTAAGTCCCCGCCGGCTCCCGCCGTCCACTCCGCCCACACCTGTCACCCATATACATGCTGGCACCCATGGGTGCCAGCATGTATATAGGTGACATGTGGGAGAGGCGGGGAGGGCAGCGAGAGCCGGCGGGACTTAGCGTCCTGCACGGACCACAGAGCTCTGAGCTATATAGCTCAGAGCTCTCTAAGCATCTTTGTATTTGGGCTCCAAGGAGCCCCATTGGTCCTTAGCAGACCAATGGGGTTCCTTCTGATTTGAAGGAACCCCATTGGTCTGCTAAGGACCAATGGGGCTCCTTGGAGCCCAAATACAAAGATGTTGCCTTTGAAACTTAAAAATCGATTTTCTCAAAAACTATAAGGTCTTTTTGAAAAAAAAATTTTTCCTCTTATTCCCACTGATCCCCTTAATATACCCTGGGAATTTGGTGTTCCTAAATTTTAAGCAGGCTTTGCTATTAACCGTTAAAGTCGGCGGGTTTTTAAATGTATATATTTTTCCTTTGAAACTTTAACATCGATTTTCTCAAAAACTATAAGGTCTTTTTGAAAAAAAAAAAATTCCTCTTATTCCTTCTGATCTCCTTAATATATTCTCCAAATTTGAGGCTCTAGGCAATTAAGGGGGCTTTGCTATTAACCCTTAAAGTCGGCGGCTTTTTTATATTATACGGGAGCGTAATATTACGCGATTACGGCAGACTGTGTAATTTCAATAGGAGTTTACTGTCTTACGCGTAATTTGTTACGCGTAATAACGTAACCTACGGTCTACGCGTAATTAATTACGTGTAATACCGTAACCTTACACGTAACGCTTACGGTGCATTTGTAGTGAATTACGATGCGTAATTACGCTAATGCGTAATTTCAGCCCAGCACTGCATCACAGGCAATGACAGAATGCGCCCTTAGAGTTTAAATGCAGCTCAACAGCCAATTAGATCCCTGCAGCGCTGCCGACCAATGAAACATGAACCACCTTCAGTGATTGGCACTGAGCCAAGAGCCCGCGGCGGAGAGCATACATTGAGCATTGCACTGTTATAGCCATAATTAACATTACATCCAAATCCAGCATGGATTATGCCCAAATCCAGCATGGCGCTGAGAGGGCGCTGAAATGACCTGTCTCCATCCACATCCCTGAATTCAGTACTTTGTGGGGCCACCTTTTGCGGGAATTATAGCTGCATGGCGCTTTGGATAAATCTCTGTGAGCTTGCCACATCATGCCGCTGGGATGTTTGCCCATTCCTCAAGGCAAAACTGCTCCATCTCCATCTCTTGTGAACGACAATCTTCCAGTCTGACCACAGATTCTCTGTTGGATTAAGGTCTGGACTTTGACTAGGCCATTACAATATTTAAATATTTAAATGATGTAAAAAGCAATAACTTATCAAACTTCGCACATGAACAGCCAGAAAGGAGAAATTATCACTTTTATCAAAGATTCTTATCTGTGACACCCGGTTAACAGTGAAAACTTTTACTGAGCAACCTTAGGTGTTACGGACCAGCACTTGAAGACAGGAATAGACAGCTAAATCTTCTGCAGTCTGACAATTGTTTCATGCTGATTTCACACATTTTCAAAGACAAAGCTGTGGTCTCAAATGTGTACATCGGAACTTAGCTTTCTGGCATTAATGGACCATTGCCAATTGGGTCTATTGAGTTCATTTTTTCTTCTAAATATTCCCATGGATGGTATTTTCATATCTTCTCAATAAAATGTCTTTTAAGCCACCAGCAAGCAAGAAAATACTCAAAATAATTTTGACAGTACTTTTTCACCTACTTTTTGGTACTTTTCAATTCCAGATTGGCAAAAAGTTATTCTAAACAGAAGATAAAAATGATCTCCTAGGAGAAAGTGAATTGGATTGGACCCATTGACCTCAGCGTGTAACTACACCTAAATCCATGTGGGAAAGCAATATTTCTCCTCACCACTAGATGGAGCCTATGCTCCGAATAATGAGAGTCAGCTTATTAGAAGTACCACGTTGAGTGGACAAGGATCAATGTTTTGTCATGGAAAATGCTCTGATGTAGCGCAAAACAATTGACGGACTGCAGAAGATTTAGCTGTGCACTTCTGTCTTCGAGGGGTGGTTTGTAAGAACTAAGATCGGTCAGTAAAAGTTTCCAAAGTTAAGGTGTCCATGGCAAATCTTTTTGAAGCCGGGCGACGCAGATTGACGGTTAACCCTGCTGCCACACAAAAATTCAGGGAGGGGGGGGGGGGGTAGAGTTGAGCTGAAATTTTCGTAATTTCGCATTACTATAATTACGCATGCGAAATTTGCGATTACGATGCGAAATTAGCGTAGCGAAATTGCCATTAAAATCGTAATTGAAAATACCGTAAGAATAATTTTCAATGCGAAATTTCGCGTTTCGTTCATGCCGTAATTTCGCATTAAACGCTACCGTAATTTCGCGTTAAACCGTAATGCTCCGTATAATATAAAAAAGCCTCCGACTTTAAGGGTTAATAGCAAAGCCCCCTTAAATGCTAAGAGCCTCAAATTTGGAGAATATATTAAGGAGATCAGGAGGAATAAGAGGAAATTTTTTTTTTTCAAAAAGACCTTATAGTTTTTGAGAAAATCGATGTTAAAGTTTCAAAGTAAAAATGTATACTTTTAAAAACCCGCCGACTTTAACGGTTAATAGCAAAGCCTGCTTAAAGTTTAGGAACACCAAATTCCTAGGGTATATTAAGGGGATCAGTGGGAATAAGAGGAAAATTTTTTTTTTCAAAAAGACCTTATAGTTTTTGAGAAAATCGATTTTTAAGTTTCAAGGGCAAAAATGTCTTTTAAATGCGGAAAATGTCAGTTTTTTTTGCACAGGTAACAATAGTGTATTATTTTCATAGATTCCCCCAAGTGGGAAGAGTTTTACTTACTTCGTTCTGAGTGTGGGAAATATAAAAAAAAAAACGACGTGGGGTCCCCCCTCCCAGACCTCTTTAACCCCTTGTCCCCCATGCAGGCTGGGATAGCCAGAATGCGGAGCACCGGCCGCGTTGGGCTCCGCACCCTGACTATACCAGCCCGCATGGTCCATGGATTGCAGGGTCTCAGAAGGGGAGGGGCAGCCAAGCTTTCCCCTTCCCCTCCGAGCCCTTGTCCAATCCAAGGACAAGGGGCTCTTCTCCACCTCCGATGGGCGGTGGAGGTGGAGGCCGCGATTTCCTGGGTGGGGGGGTTCATGGTGGAATCTGGGAGTCCCCTTTAAAAAGGGGTCCCCCAGATGCCCACCCCCCCTCCCAGGAGAAATGAGTATAGAGGTACTTGTACCCCTTACCCATTTCCTTTAAGAGTTAAAAGTAAATAAACACACAAACACATAGAAAAAGTATTTTAATTGAACAAAAAACATAACCACGAAAAAAGTCCTTTAATATTCTTAATTAACCATTAATACTTACCTGTCCCTTTAAATAAATGATCCCACGCAATATCCTCTGAAATGTTCTATCAGTTACAATGTAACAAAGTTATTACAATGTAACAACTTTGTTACATTGTAACTACGCCGCACCCGACGTCACTCACCGCCGCCGCCGCCGCCGTGTCTGTGCTGCAGGACCCGGCAGAGCTCTGAGCTATAGCTCAGAGCTCTCGAAAGCATCTTTGTATTTGGGCTCCAAGGAGCCCCATTGGTCCTTAGCAGACCAATGGGGTTCCTTCTGATTTGAAGGAACCCCATTGGTCTGCTAAGGACCAATGGGGCTCCTTGGAGCCCAAATACAAAGATGCTTCTCAGAGCTCTGAGCTATATAGCTCAGAGCTCTGTCGGGTCCGTGCAGGACGCTAAGTCCCCGCCGGCTCCGCTGCCCTCCCCGCCTCTCCCACCCAGATGTGGGCGGGGTGGACAGCGGGAGCTGCGGGGACTTAGCGTCCTGCAAGGACGTGTAAGTGTATGCGGCGGGTGAGCGGCGAGTGACGTCGGGTGCGGCGTAGTTACAATGTAACAAAGTTGTTACATTGTAATAACTTTGTTACATTGTAACTGATAGAACATGTCCGAGGATATTGCGTGGGATCATTTATTTAAAGGGACAGGTAAGTATTAATGGTTAATTAAGAATATTAAAGGACTTTTTTCGTGGTTATGTTTTTTGTTCAATTAAAATACTTTTTTCTATGTGTTTGTGTGTTTATTTACTTTTAACTCTTAAAGGAAATGGGTAAGGGGTACAAGTACCTCTATACTCATTTCTCCTGGGAGGGGGGGTGGGCATCTGGGGGACCCCTTTTTAAAGGGGACTCCCAGATTCCACCATGAACCCCCCACCCAGGAAATCGCGGCCTCCACCTCCACCGCCCATCGGAGGTGGAGAAGAGCCCCTTGTCCTTGGATTGGACAAGGGCTCGGAGGGGGAGGGGAAAGCTTGGCTGCCCCTCCCCTTCCGAGACCCCCCAATCCATGGACCATGCGGGCTGGTATAGTCAGGGTGCGGAGCCCCACGCGGCCGGTGCTCCGCATTCTGGCTATCCCAGCCTGCATGGGGGACAAGGGGTTAAAGAGGTCTGGGAGGGGGGACCCCACGTCGTTTTTTTTTTATATTTCCCACACTCAGAACGAAGTAAGTAAAACTCTTCCCATCAGGGGGAATCTATGAAAATAATACACTATTGTTACCTGTGCAAAAAAAACTGACATTTTCCGCATTTAAAAGACATTTTTGCCCTTGAAACTTAAAAATCGATTTTCTCAAAAACTATAAGGTCTTTTTGAAAAAAAATTTTTTCCTCTTATTCCCACTGATCCCCTTAATATACCCTAGGAATTTGGTGTTCCTAAACTTTAAGCAGGCTTTGCTATTAACCGTTAAAGTCGGCGGGTTTTTAAATGTATACATTTTTACTTTGAAACTTTAACATCGATTTTCTCAAAAACTATAAGGTCTTTTTGAAAAAAAAATGTTTTCCTCTTATTCCTCCTGATCTCCTTAATATATTCTCCAAATTTGAGGCTCTTAGCATTTAAGGGGGCTTTGCTATTAACCCTTAAAGTCGGCGGCTTTTTTATATTATACGGAGCGTTACGGTTTAACGCGAAATTACGGTAGCGTTTAATGCGAAATTACGGCATGAACAAATAACCATTGTAATGCGAAAATTACGTGAAAATTACGCTTACGCGAAATTTCGCGAAATCCTTCTTCATTACGATTATGTACTTACGGCCATAATCGTAATTACACTAAGAAATCGTAATTAGGTCATTACGCTCATCTCTAGGTGGGGGGGTTGGTGGGCAGGGGACAGGGTTGGTGTCTATTAAATACTATTCCCAATCTGAGTCATCACAACTCGGTGGTAGAAGTCATTTGTTTTTTGTAATTGCCCAGTGCATGGGGTGCGGACTCTAAGATTACTGCTATAGCCACGCCAAGCATTCGGTGCTGTGTGGTCTAGCAGCAGGCGCTGAAAAGCCCTGCTTCGCTGCTGGAACACGGGGGCCCATATGACACGGGGGCCAATATGCAATTAACTTTTTCTCCTAGAAGATAATTTTTCAACTTCTTTTCAAAATAACTTTTCTGCACTTTGCAATTTAAAAAGTGCAATAAGGTAGATCAAAAACTTCTATTAAAATATTTTGAGTATTTTTTCACTTACCGGTGGTTTAAAAAGCATTTTATTTTCAAGGTGTTAAAATATCACCTAGAAGAAAACTCAGGAGGAAAAAATAATTGCGTATGGGCCAGTGTTTGCTTGAGAATATCCCTGAATTTAGCACCATCTTCCTTTCTCTTGATTCGGACCAGTTTCCCGGTACCTACTGCTGAAAAACAGCCCCACTACATGATGCTGCCACCACCATGTTTCACTGTTACAATTGTGTTTTTGGGGTGATGGGATGTGTTGGGTTTGCACCAGACAGCATTTTCCTTGGTTACCAAAATGTTCTGTTTTTAATCTCTTCTGATCAGAGCACCTTCCTTCATACATTTGGGGCGTGCATGGCTTTTTGTGGTCCTAAGAACAGATACTGAAGTCTCTGGTGTGGAACTCTGAAACTCCTGCAGGGTTACCTTTAGTCTCTGTGCTGCCTCTCTGAATAACATCCTTGTTGTCTGGCCGGTGAGATTTGGTGGGTGGCCCTCTTTGTTGGGGTACAATGTTCTTTCCATTTGAAGATGAGGGATTAGATGGTGCTGTGGGGAATATACATACTAATGATGGCTAGCGAATGGTTCTTGGCGAATATTGGCCATTTATGCGTTCTCTTTAATGCGAACATTTTTATAAAAAATTTGTGTTCATATTTCACATTTAAGTCAATGCCCGCCGACTTTAGCGATTATTAGCAAAGCCCTGGTACGTTCTAGAGACAGCACATTTTCAGGGAATGTTAAGGAGGACAGTGGGAACAAGAGGAAAAAAAAGACCTTGTAGTTTTTGAGAAAATCAATGTTAAAGTTAGAGGGATAAAAGTCTATATTTAAATGTGATAAAATGACAAATAATGTATCAACATGTAAATAAATGTATTTATTTATTTTTTTAAATGTTCCGAGTGTGGGAAATCAAAGGACAAGATGACGTTGGGCCCTCCCTCCCAAGCCTCTTTAACCCCTTGTCCTCCATGCAGGCTGGGATAGCCAGAATTACGGAGCCCAGGCCACGTGGGGCTTTGCACCCAGGTCTTTACCAGCCAGCATGGTCCATGGTATGGGGGGCTCTGGAAAAGAGGGGCAGCCAAGCCTCCCCCTCTCCTCCAGAGCCCTTGTTCAATCCATGGACAAGGGGTTCTTCCCCACCTCTGGTACCCCAGGAGGAAGTGGGGGCCCGACGACACCATGGGGGGGTTCATTTATTTATTGTATTTATAAAGCGCCAACATATTGCGCAGCGCTGGACATTAATTTACAGACAATATTTAGGGGTTACAAACAGTAATACGACAATACAGGAATACATGAAAGACTAGATCCCTCTGCACAGTAGGAGTACAAGGTAATGCTTAGTCAGCCACTGGAGGGGAGCATGGAGATTAGGCAAGCATGGATGCACAGTAATGGAGGTGCATGATCAGGTAGGACACAAAACTACAAGCTACAAACTACTATTAGTTCATCTTGTGTCCAGTTTCCTCAACATACCCTGAAAATGTGGTGTTTCTAGCACATACAAGGGCTTCGCTATTAACCGATAGGTTAACCACTTCAGCCTACAGTGTCACCTTATGCATCCAAGCAACGTTCACCTCCCATTCATTCCCCAATAACCTTATCACTACTTATCACTAGAGTTGGGCCGAACCTCCGATTTTAGGTTCGCGAACCGGGTTCGCGAACTTTCGCGGAACGTTCGGTTCGCGTTAAAGTTCGCGAACCGCAATAGACTTCAATGGGGATGCGAACTTTGAAAAAAAAAATAATTATGCTGGCCACAAAAGTGATGGAAAAGATGTTTCAAGGGGTCTAACACCTGGAGGGGGGCATGGCGGAGTGGGATACACGCCAAAAGTCCCCGGGAAAAATCTGGATTTGACGCAAAGCAGCGTTTTAAGGGCAGAAATCACATTGAATGCTAAATGACAGGCCTAAAGTGCTTTCAAACATCTTGCATGTGTATACATCAATCAGGTAGTGTAATTAAGGTACTGCTTCACACTGACACACCAAACTCACCGTGTAACGCACCGCAAACAGCTGTTTGTACTAGTGACGGCCGTGCTGGACTGGTGCGCACCATGGCGAGAGTGCAGGTTTTGGTGGCTTTACAGCCCATATGGTCGGCCTGGCTGATGTAGCTGAATGACAGAACAGTGACTGTCCAGCTGATCAAATTTGGTCTGACCACAATGAAGCAACGACCTTATTATCTTTTGTGTGCCCCCCGAGACACTCATCTAGGCGCCGGTCATTGCTTCATTGTGATACGCAAGCCCCTTCACCACGGCAAGGTAATGATCACGAAGGGGAATGGGCGCATGTACATGCCTTTTCTTTTGTTGTTGCAGCTGCCCTCAGTGCAGCCAGAAAAATTAGGCAGTCATGTACACGCACCATAAAAATTATTACAGCGGCCGCTGCTAGCAGCGGCCTAAAAAATTCAGCAATCCGCCTGGAGTCCCGGACCCTGTTGGTGGTGGCGGAGAAGGTAGTGAAGCGGCCTGCAGGCAGACATGCTGTGTGGAGGGACTGGGAGCGACTTAGTCTTTTTGGGGCAGGCCAGGCAGCCAGTCACACGGCGTGCAGGCAGAGATGCTGTGTGTGCGGGGACTGACTTAGTCTTGGGGCGGGCAGCAGCCCTCCGGGATCCATGCCTCATTCATTTTGATAAAGGTGAGGTACTTAACACTTTTGTGACTTAGGCGACTTCTCTTCTCTGTGACAATGCCTCCAGCTGCGCTGAAGGTCCTTTCTGAGAGGACGCTTGCGGCAGGGCAGGAGAGAAGTTGGATGGCAAATTGGGACAGCTCTGGCCACAGGTCAAGCCTGCGCACCCAGTAGTTCAAGGGTTCCTCATCGCTGTTCACAGCAGTATCTACATCCACACTTAAGGCCAGGTAGTCGGCTACCTGCCGGTCGAGGCGTTGGTGGAGGGTGGATCCGGAAGGGCTACGGCGAGGCGTTGGACTAAAGAACGTCCGCATGTCCGACATCACCATGAGATCGCTGGAGCGTCCTGTCTTTGACTGCGTGGACACGGGAGGAGGATTAGTGGCAGTGGTACCTTGCTGGCGTTGTGCCGTCACATCACCCTTAAAGGCATTGTAAAGCATAGTTGACAGCTGGTTCTGCATGTGCTGCATCCTTTCCACCTTCCGGTGAGTTGGTAACAGGTCCGCCACTTTGTGCCTGTACCGAGGGTCTAGTAGTGTGGCCACCCAGTACAGCTCATTCCCCTTGAGGTTTTTTATACGGGGGTCCCTCAACAGGCAGGACAGCATAAAAGACGACATCTGCACAAAGTCGGATCCAGTACCCTCCATCTCCTCTTGCTCTTCCTCAGTGACGTCAGGTAAGTCAACCTCCTCCCCCCAGCCGCGAACAATACCACGGGAAGGTTGAGCAGCACAAGCCCCCTGCGACGCCTGCTGCGGTTGTTCTCCTGCCGCTGTCCCCTCCTCCTCCTCCTCCCCCAAAGAAACACCTTGCTCATCATCCTCTGAGTCTGACTCGTCTTCTGCACACGACCTCTCTTCTTCCTCCTCCTCCCCCCTCTGTGCTGCCGCAGGTGTTGAGGAAACAGCTGGGTCTGATGAAAATTGGTCCCATGCCTGTTCCTGCCGTAACGGTTCCTGGTCACGCTCATTCGCAGCTTCATCCGCCACTCTACGCACAGCACGCTCCAAGAAGTACGCGTAGGGAATTAAGTCGCTGATGGTGCCCTCACTGCGGCTCACCAGGTTGGTCACCTCCTCAAACGGCCGCATGAGCCTGCATGCATTTTTCATCAGTGTCCAGTTGTCGGGCCAGAACATCCCCATCTTCCCAGACTGTTTCGTTCTACTCCAGTTGTAGAGGTACTGGGTGACGGCTTTCTTCTGTTCTAGCAGGCGGGAGAACATGAGCAGGGTCGAGTTCCAGCGAGTGGGGCTATAGCAAATGAGGCGTCTCACCGGCATGTTGTTTTTACGCTGAATTTCTGCAAATCGTGCCATGGCTGTGTAAGAGCGCCTCAAATGCCCACAGAACTTCCTGGCCTGCTTCAGGACATCCGCTAAGCCAGGGTACTTTGCCACAAATCTTTGAACCACTAGATTCATGACATGTGCCATGCAGGGTATGTGTGTCAGCTTCCCCATATGCAAAGCGGCAAGCAGATTGCTGCCGTTGTCGCACACCATGTTGCCTATCTCCAGGTGGTGCGGGGTCAGCCACTCATCCACCTGTTTCTTAAGAGCAGCCAGGAGAGCTGCTCCAGTGTGACTCTCCGCTTTGAGACAAGCCATGTCTAAGATGGCGTGACACCGTCGTACCTGGCATGCAGCATAGGCCCTGCGGAGCTGGGGCTGTGTAGCTGGAGAGGAGAACTGCCACTCAGCCAAGGAGGAGGAGGAGGACAGCGAAGAGCATGTAGCAGGAGGAGAGGAGGTGGCAGGAGGCCTGCCTGCAAGCCGTGGAGGTGTCACAATTTGGTCCGCCGCTTTCTGCTTGCCATCGTTCACCACCAGGTTCACCCAATGGGCTGTGTAGGTAATGTAGCGGCCGTGCCCGTGCTTGGCAGACCAGCCATCCGTGGTCAGGTGTACCCTTGACCCAACGCTCTTCGCAAGAGATGACACCACTTGCCTCTCAACTTCACGGTGCAGTTGGGGTATGGCCTTTCTCGAAAAATAAGTGCGGCCTGGCATCTTCCACTGCGGTGTTCCGATGGCCACAAATTTACGGAAGGCCTCAGAGTCCACCAGCCGGTATGGTAACAGCTGGCGAGCTAACAGTTCCGCCACGCCAGCTGTCAGACGCCGGGCAAGGGGGTGACTGGCCAAAAGTGGCTTCTTCCGCTCAAACATTTCCTTCACGGACACCTGACTGCTGCTGTGGGCAGAGGAGCAGGAACCGCTCAAGGGCAGAGGCGGAGTGGAGGAGGGTGCCTGTGAAGGTGGAAGGGAGAAAGCGGCAGAAGCAGATGATGCACCTGAAGGAGGAAGAGGAGAAGGAGGGTGACTTTTCTTTTGTGTGCTGCTGCTGCTTTTGCTCAGGTGGCCATCCCATTGCTGTTTGTGCCTTTTCTCCAGGTGCCTTCGTAAGGCACTTGTCCCTACGTGAGTGTTGGCCTTTCCACGGCTCAATTTTTGTTGGCAGAGCGAACAGATGGCTTTGGTACGATCTGAGGCACACACATTAAAAAATTTCCACACCGCTGAGCCACCCTGGGATGTGGGCACTATGGGGACCTCAGCAGCTGATGCTGAAGGGCAAGTTGGCTGGCTGTACATAGGTGGCGATACATGGTGCCGGACTCTGCCACCAGCTGTTTCTGACGAAGAGCTGCCCCAGCTTCTTTCAGCAACTTCTCTCCTCCTACTACTCTCTGACTCCCCCTCTGAACTGTCCCCCTCTTCATCTCCTCTATTGGGAACATACAGAGGATCCCTATTACCGTCATCATCGTAGTCATCCTGCCCAGCTTCGCTTGACAAATCCAAACTTGCACCATCAGTAGGTCCTTCATCCTCCTGACACGTTACATCCATAGTGTTGCCGCGTAACTCAGACATATTAGCTGGTGAAAATTCATCTGGCTGTAACAACAATGGCTGTGCATCAGTGATTTCAACACTAAATAATTCTTGCGAAGTGTCAAATGCAGCGGAAGTGGTGCTAGTAGTAGCGCTGGTGGCTGAGCAAGATGAGGTGTTCTGTGTCGCTAAATACTCAACCACGTCCTGACAATCTTGGGAGGTGATGGGACGTGCCTTCTTCCGAGCACTGTACTGTGGGCCAGGTCCACACGAAATTACATTTACACGACCTCGCGCAGACCTGCCGGGTGGCCTTCCTCTGCCTCTGCCACTACCTCTTCCTCTTCCTCTACCTGTTTTGTCCATATTGGGTATGCACGGAGTGGTATATCACACTGCGTGCACTCACGTAGGTAGGTGGGTTCACTTAACTGCACAGGTATGCGCACTGATGCGGTGGGTTCACTGAACAGAACAGGTATACAGTGGCGGGTTCACAGAACAGGTATGCAGTGGCAGGATCACTGAACACAATAGGTATGCAGTGGCGTGTTCACTAAACAGGTATACAGTGGCGGGTCCACTGAACAGAACAGGTATACAGTGGCGGGTTCACAGAACAGGTATGCAGTGGCAGGATCACTGAACACAATAGGTATGCAGTGGCGTGTTCACTAAACAGGTATACAGTGGCGGGTCCACTGAACAGAACAGGTATACAGTGGCGGGTCCACTGAACAGAACAGGTATACAGTGGCGGGTCCACTGAACAGAACAGGTATACAGTGGCGGGTTCACAGAACAGGTATACAGTGGCGGGTCCACTGAACAGAACAGGTATACAGTGGCGGGTTCACAGAACAGGTATGCAGTGGCAGGATCACTGAACACAATAGGTATGCAGTGGCGTGTTCACTAAACAGGTATACAGTGGCGGGTCCACTGAACAGAACAGGTATACAGTGGCGGGTTCACTGAACAGGTATACAGTGGCGGGTCCACTGAACAGAACAGGTATACAGTGGCGGGTTCACAGAACAGGTATGCAGTGGCAGGTTCACTGAACACAACAGGTATGCAGTGGCAGGTTCACTGAACACAACAGGTATGCAGTGGCGGGTTCACTGAACAGGTATACAGTGGCGGGTCCACTGAACAGAACAGGTATACAGTGGCGGGTCCACTGAACAGAACAGGTATACAGTGGCGGGTCCACTGAACAGAGCAGGTATACAGTGGCGGGTCCACTGAACAGAACAGGTATACAGTGGCGGGTCCACTGAACAGAACAGGTATACAGTGGCGGGTTCACAGAACAGGTATACAGTGGCGGGTCCACTGAACAGAACAGGTATACAGTGGCGGGTTCACAGAACAGGTATGCAGTGGCAGGATCACTGAACACAATAGGTATGCAGTGGCGTGTTCACTAAACAGGTATACAGTGGCGGGTCCACTGAACAGAACAGGTATACAGTGGCGGGTCCACTGAACAGAACAGGTATACAGTGGCAGGTCCACTGAACAGAACAGGTATACAGTGGCGGGTTCACAGAACAGGTATACAGTGGCGGGTCCACTGAACAGAACAGGTATACAGTGGCGGGTTCACAGAACAGGTATGCAGTGGCAGGATCACTGAACACAATAGGTATGCAGTGGCGTGTTCACTAAACAGGTATACAGTGGCGGGTCCACTGAACAGAACAGGTATACAGTGGCGGGTTCACTGAACAGGTATACAGTGGCGGGTCCACTGAACAGAACAGGTATACAGTGGCGGGTTCACAGAACAGGTATGCAGTGGCAGGTTCACTGAACACAACAGGTATGCAGTGGCAGGTTCACTGAACACAACAGGTATGCAGTGGCGGGTTCACTGAACAGGTATACAGTGGCGGGTCCACTGAACAGAACAGGTATACAGTGGCGGGTCCACTGAACAGAACAGGTATACAGTGGCGGGTCCACTGAACAGAACAGGTATACAGTGGCGGGTCCACTGAACAGAACAGGTATACAGTGGCGGTTCCACTGAACAGAACAGGTATACAGTGGCGGGTTCACAGAACAGGTATACAGTGGCGGGTCCACTGAACAGAACAGGTATACAGTGGCGGGTTCACAGAACAGGTATGCAGTGGCAGGATCACTGAACACAATAGGTATGCAGTGGCGTGTTCACTAAACAGGTATACAGTGGCGGGTCCACTGAACAGAACAGGTATACAGTGGCGGGTTCACTGAACAGGTATACAGTGGCGGGTCCACTGAACAGAACAGGTATACAGTGGCGGGTTCACAGAACAGGTATGCAGTGGCAGGTTCACTGAACACAACTGGTATGCAGTGGCAGGTTCACTGAACACAACAGGTATGCAGTGGCGGGTTCACTGAACAGGTATACAGTGGCGGATCCACTGAACAGAACAGGTATACAGTGGCGGGTCCACTGAACAGAACAGGTATACAGTGGCGGGTCCACTGAACAGAACAGGTATACAGTGGCGGGTTCACAGAACAGGTATACAGTGGCGGGTCCACTGAACAGAAGAGGTATACAGTGGCGGGTTCACAGAACAGGTATGCAGTGGCAGGATCACTGAACACAATAGGTATGCAGTGGCGTGTTCACTAAACAGGTATACAGTGGCGGGTCCACTGAACAGAACAGGTATACAGTGGCGGGTCCACTGAACAGAACAGGTATACAGTGGCGGGTCCACTGAACAGAACAGGTATACAGTGGCGGGTTCACAGAACAGGTATACAGTGGCGGGTCCACTGAACAGAACAGGTATACAGTGGCGGGTTCACAGAACAGGTATGCAGTGGCAGGATCACTGAACAGGTATGCAGTGGCAGGATCACTGAACAGGTATGGAGTGGCAGGATCACAGTACAGGTATGCAGTGGGCTGAGGGCTCACTGAACAGAACAGGTATTCAGTGGCAGGATCACTGAACAGGTATGGAGTGGCAGGATCACAGTACAGGTATGCAGTGGGCTGAGGGCTCACTGAACAGAACAGGTATGCAGTGGCAGGATCACTGAACAGGTATGCAGTGGTAGGATCACTGAACAGGTATGCAGTGGCAGGATCACAGTACAGGTATGCAGTGGGCTGAGGGCTCACTGAACAGAACAGGTATGCAGTGGCAGGATCACTGAACAGGTATGGAGTGGCAGGATCACAGTACAGGTATGCAGTGGGCTGAGGGCTCACTGAACAGAACAGGTATGCAGTGGCAGGATCACTGAACAGGTATGCAGTGGCAGGATCACTGAACAGGTATGCAGTGGCAGGATCACTGAACAGGTATGCAGTGGCAGGATCACAGTACAGGTATGCAGTGGGCTGAGGGCTCACTGAACAGAACAGGTATGCAGCCAGGAAGAAGTTAAGCCTAACTAATCTTTCCCTATATGAGAGACTGCAGCAGCTCGCCCTACTCTCACTAATGCAGGCACACGAGTGGCCGTAATGGCCGCCGCTGCCTGCCTTATATAAGGGGGGGTGGGGCTCCAGGGGCTAGTGTAGCCTAATTGGCTACACTGGGCCTGCTGACTGTGATGTAGAGGGTCAAAGTTGACCCTCAGTGCATTATGGGGCGAACCGAACTTCTTTCTGTGGGGGTACAATTTGCTAAGAATTATTTTATTTTAAATGCATTTTAATGGGAATACTAAGAGAGAAATGGAAAAAAAAATCATTATTTCTCAGTTTTCAGCAATAATAGTTTTAAAATTATGCATGCTGATGTAATTAAAGCCCACATATTTTATTTGTGATTTTTCCAGGTTATTACAATGTTTAAATTATGTTCCTAGTATAATGTATGGTGACAATAATATATATATATATATATATATATATATATATATATATATATATATATATATATATATATATATATATTCCTTAATTCTAATGGGAATATATGTAGTATGTGTAATTTAATGTATGTATGGAGTATTTTTTACTATTTTGCCACTATATGCCTCCCCCCCCCCCCCCCACACACACACACACCGCTAACAGGAAGTAATGTGCGTATGTTTTTACTTTCTTTTTGTCAATGATCACAGCATCTCATTGATGCTGGTGATCATTGATCACAGGGACATAGATTGGTGAATAGGAACTGTGTTCCCCTCCATACCCTAAAAATTTGGTTTTGTGTAGGAGGCTTACAATTTAAAGAGTTTAAGGTGAACTGTAATTGAGAATACACTGTGCATGCACAATATGCTGCACATTGCAGTGAAGTAGGCAGCAAAGCTGCCATTGCACCGGTTTTCATTCACAACTTACACTTTGATTGGCTTTGGGAATTCATGTTCCCATTCACCAATCACAGACCGGCAGGATGGCAACGGAAACAAACCAGAGTGCACCAGCAATTGCGAGTGAACGGGTAACTATGTATATGCACGCATATCTTCAAGTGAAGTTTTAAGGGGCATCGATATGCGTAGCAGCAGTGAGGAAGCGGTTACGTCTTTGTATTTAGTAAATACACACCATAATGACATAATGATCTCTTCCTGGTTTATCTGAAGATTTCATGCATAAGCCCTGCGCTAGTTGCAGCTTTCAGCAAAAGTGCTGAAGCATTGAGCCGGTTTATTTTTTAGCACTTGTCTGGAAATTGGCATAAACAGTGATCCTGGCATTTATACAGTTTGTGAAATTGTTTGCTGATCACATTCAATAAGAGGTTGTCATGACCTGTCTCAGCAAACAGGATGATTGCTCTTGAGGGGGGAAGGGGTGACTATAGCACACCGTTTAACCCTGTGCCTCTATATATCTATATATCTATTGTTCTATATATTAATTCCTATGATTATTTTTAAAGATGTTTGAAATTGCAGTAATTCAAAGCCAACCAAATTGATTGCATAAACTCCAAATTTAAAGCAGGATTAAACTCTGACACCGTCTGACATCGTACTGTTTTCATATTTGCTTTTATGCACAAGTATTATTGTGCGTTTACAAATTACAAATACCCAAAGTACAGTTTATCTGCTGTGCAAGCTGCTATTGCATTTTAATGCATAGCTGCTGTGTTTACATATAATGTATCCTGTGTATTTTTTTCTTTTGTTTTCTACCAGATAGGGATGTCATGTTACCAACAAAAATCAGGATAGTTAACCACTTCAGCCTATAGGTGTTTTCTCCTCAAGGACGGAAACAATTTTTCTCCTGTCAGCGCTCCTCCCATTCATTTGCCAATAACTTTATCATTACTCATCACAAGTAAATGATCTTTATTTTTTTTATTTTATTTTTTTTTGCCACAAATTAAGCTTTCTGTGGGTAATACTTGTTTTCAGTAATTACTTTATTTTATATGCATTTTATTGGCAAATCCACAAAAAAAGAAAAAAATACACTATTTCTCCAATTCCATCACCTATAGTTTTAAAATAAGCAATGCTACTATAAATAAAACCCACACATTTTATCTGCTATCACAACATTTAAATTATGTTCCTAGTACAATGTGTTGCGCCAATATTTTATTTGGAAATAAAGGTGTATTTTTTCTGTTAAAGGTTTTTTTTTTAGTCCCATCATTTGTAAGCTCTTATGCACTAAAATAACAGTAATACACCCTCATGACATACATATTTAATAAAAAAGCAAAGTCCCTAAGGCAACTATTTATGGATTTTTTTTTCTCTTATACAACTCCTTGGTATCTGGGGTGGGGGTGGTGGTGTGTGTGTGTAGGGGGGGGGGGGGGGGAGTTGGAAGGGATTGATTAAATAATTTTTTAAATTACAAATATGTGTATGTGGTGTGTGTAATTTAACTTTTCGTTACTAGATGGCGATAGAAACACTCCTTGGATTACCAGGAAGTGTTTCATTTTTTTCCCTTTATTCACAATCTTTATTATGAATAGACATGGCCCCTGATCAGGGTCATGTCCATTCATTACACACACTGCAATTGGTTCAGGGAAGCCTTGCATCCCTTCCCCAACCACTGACATGGAAACACTGCTGAGTCTGAGTGGCGTTCGCATGCGCATAAGAACGCACCTGGCACTTAAACACTGGACACGGATATGTGTCCAGTGAGACTTGAGAGACACCTATCTGGACGAGTATACTCGTCCAGATAGGCTGAAGAGTTTAAAGCCATGGGGCCATATGCAATTCACTGTTTCTCCTACATTTTCTCCTAGGTGATATTTTCACACATTGGGCTTGATTCACTAAACCGTGATAACTCATAACACGGGCTATTTCGTGTGCATTTCTGCGTTTGCGTGCAATTGCGAATTATCGCAAAGTCTGTGTTAAAACGCCCGCGATATGAATTATCACGGTTTAGTGAATCAAGCCCATTGTCAATAAAATGCCTTTGAATCCACAGCAAGCAAGAAAATACTCAAAATCATTTTGATAGTACTTTTTCACCTACTTTTTGTTTTGTTTTTTTATTGAGATATGCTGAAAAATAATTTTAAAGAGATGAAAAATTATCTCCTAGGAGAAAACTTGCCAAAAAGTTAATCGTATATGAGCCACGGTCTTCCCAGTAGTAACATGGCTGTAAAAGTTGGACTATCAATAGGGTCAACATTGATGCTTTTGAATTGTGGCTGTGGAGAAAGCTACTGATAGTTCTCTGGCTGCCAGAAGATCTAACCAGTCAATAGAAGAGTTGATACTACTATTAAAACTCAAAAACTTTGGTCACATAATGAGAAGACCAGATTCTTTGGATGAATCCCTGATGCTTGGAAAAATTGAGGGCAAAAGAAAAAGAGGACGGCAGATGCCAAGATGAATAGATGGCATATGTGAAGCTTTGAACATGCCTATGCAACAGCTGAAAGAAGGAGTGATTGACAGAGACATCTGGCGTACAGACGTACATATGGTCATGAGTAGGAGCACATACGAGATTCCAAATTGTGGTTTTAAATGGAGCAAACACTGATTCAAATGGCATCAAATTCAAAATGAGTCAAATAGCATTACCTTCGTTATTTCACAAAATTCTTCAAAGTTCATACAGAATGAGGAATAACATGACGCTTCAAATGCAGAGGCCAAAGATAGCCGGTCACATGTTTCACGGCCCAAAGCCGCTTCTTCAGAGGCATACGACATAACGCATACAATCAGTTCCAGACGGTAACGAAGCTCATGAGTCTGTGATGCTTTCAAAATGACCCTTCACACTGGGTGACTGCTGACATGACCTCTGCATGGGAATCTACATGTTAAAGTGGCAGACAACAGTGGGCCCCGGTGCAGAATAAATGTGTGTGTGTGGGGGGGGGGGGGGGGGGGGCAATGCGAGTGGGTGTGGTCATAACAGATCAAGGTTATGGATTGAAGGCTATGGATGGCTGAATTCTGCAGGCAATTAAAGTACACCTGTGACTTCAAAAAAATAAAAAAATCTGACACCACTGGAGGGGGAAGCCTCTGGGTCCTAATGAGGCTTTCCTCATCCTCCTCAAATGCCGGATTCAGCGCTGGGACCTCCGGACAAAAATCAGCAACAGCAAATCATTCTCTGCTGCGCGCAGTCGCACGAGTGGCAATAGCCAAGTGTAAGGGCGCGTTCTCACTAGGGGCGTTTTCGGCCTTTTTTCAAGCAGAGGCAATTTTTAAAATCGCCCACAAAACGCTTGTGCAATGATTCTCCATGAGAAGGTTTACATCAGTGCATTTTGTCCGCTTTGCGCAAAGCGATGCCTGTACCATTTTTGGGGCATTTTGGCTATAATGGAAGGTATAGAAAGAGCACAAAACGCTCACGAAATCACTTTATGCAGCGATTGCGTTCACAATAAATACATTGTATTTATTCTTCCCCGGGTTAAAGAGTTCACTTCCTGACTGACGTCAGGAAGTGACAAAACGGAATCGCTCAAAAGTGACAAAACGGATTGCACAAAATTGTAGCACGCAGTGGAGCGCCGGGAGGGCGAAAAAAACGATCGTACAGTAAATCTGCTGAAAAATCTTATTGTGTATTCCCAGCATTAGATGTGAGGAAAGCCTCAATGCCTTTGTGTACTGCAGGAACCTAAAACTCTGTGAGAATTATGCTGGGAATGCACCATGAGATTTTTTGACAGATAGATGGTTCAATAGATAATTTCCGACATGTCTGATCTGAATTTCGGTCGTTTTTCTGATCTTTTTCTCATAGAAGTGACTGGAAATCAATCGGAAAAATGGTTGGAGAATCAATCGGAAAAAAGCGATGGGACATTAAAGAGAATCTGTATTGTTAAAATCGCACAAAAGTAAACATACCAGTGCCTTAGGGGACATCTTCTATTACCCTCTGTCACAATTTCGCCGCTCCTCGACGCATTAAAAGTGGTTAAAAACAGTTTTAAAAAGTTTGTTTATAAACAAACAAAATGGCCATTGAAACAGGAAGTAGGTTGATGTACAGTATGTCCACACATAGAAAATACATTCATACACAAGCAGGCTGTATACACCCTTCCTTTTGAATCTCAAGAGATCATTTGTGTGTTTCTTTCCCCCTGCAGCTATCTTCCACTGAAGTGTCAGGCTGTTTCCTTTCTGCAGAGTGCAGACAGCTCTGCCTGTATGTAATTCCTCAGTATGTGAAAGCCCAGCCAGCCCAGAGGAGGATTTATCCAGCTTGTAAAAGATAAAAGAGAAGAGAGAAGCTGTCCTAATCTAAATAATACGTAGGCAGTGTGCAGAGAGGGGCCTGGAGGGGGGAGATGCATCACAGAACCACAACACTGAAAAACTTGGCAGCCTTCCAGACACAGGCTGACAAGTCTGACAAGAGAGAGATAAGTTGATTTGTTACAGAGATGGTGATAGTAGAACGTGCTGCAGTAAGCCAGAACACATTAGAATAGCTTTTGGAACTTGTAGGATGATAAAAAACAGGATGCAATTTTTGTTACGGAGTCTCTTTAAATCTGCTGAAAAATCTCACTGATTATTCCCAGCATTAAATTTATACAATCTGATGTTTGCTGATCACATTCATCAAGTTGACATCACAGGCGTAACAATAGACCATGCAAAGGATGCAGCCGCAGGGGGGCCCAAAAGCCACAGGAGGTAGAAGTGTCTTTTCCCTGTCCTGAGAGACTGACAACTAAGGGCACTCATGCTGGGAATACACGGCTCGATTTTGAGCCATTAAGATGGCTCGATAGATAATTTCCGACATGTCCGATCACTGTTCGATCGCATTGTCACTCGATTCATCATTGAAGTGTATTGAAAAAAAGATAAGAAAAATGAGCGGAATATAAGAGAATTGAGTGGGCAAAATGATTGGGCGCAGAATCGAGCGCCAGAGTCGGCCCATGTATTCCCAACATGAGAGGAAAAACGTTATGCTCTCTGCACAATTGTTCTAATCAGTGATAAGCTCCGGATGAGTTTAGCGGCCATCAGGATCCTCCGGGAGGTGAGTTGAAACACCCACTGCATGCATTGCTTTGCATAGACCTCCCGGCAGCTTCCACGAGTTCAGCTCGGGATAACTGCTCCTAGCTTGTTTTTTCCATTCCGAGCTGGACTCTAACCGCTAAGGAGGTTAACTTACCTGGGGCGTTTTGCAGCCCCCTGGACTCCTTCTGTGCCCACAACATTGGTCTGAGTCCCTCCAGCCAGCACCGGCAACCCCTAAAAAGCTGGCTGACCATGCGCCCCCTAACAGTGCTTCCGTAGTCATGGGAGCATTCCGCACATATGCAATATGTAAAAATTTCTACTGCGCATGCACAGAGCGCTCAGCTGCCGGCCCAGGGTCCCCGCCGGTGCAGAGGGCGACCTCGAGGTCGTCTCTACTGCGCCTGCATGAGCGCCGCTGTCAGTCAAGCCCATGTTGTCTGTGGTGTACTGCGCAGGTGCAGAACTACTGCATCTGCGCAGTACACGGCGGACTACATGGACTTGATTGACAGCGGCACTCGCGCAGGAGCACTAGAGGAGGTCAACCTCTGCACTGACGGGGACCCCGGGCTGGCGGCTGAGCGCGGAGCTGTGGCATGGGACATGTCAGATGCAAGGGGCTGGAGGAAGCCCTGGGTAAGTAGAGCAGGGGGGGGGGAGGATTTTTTTTCCTGATGACTCCTTCAAAGAGAACCCGAGGTGGGTTCTAAGAACGCTATTAGCACACAGAGGCTGGGTCGCCGCTTCCCCACCTCCTGCATAGCGCCAGTCCCTTCCCTCCCTGCTGATTGGAGGGAAGGGATGTGGGCGGGGACCGGCGCTATGGAGGAGGCAGGGGGAGTGGCGAGAGTGACACATCAAGAGGTAAACAGCCGGCTGCGTCTGTGTGTCGCTAGCTCGGCGTGTGATTTATGGGGGGCAAGCAGAGCGCAGGGAGGCCTGTGGGGGGGAACTGTATAGCACCAGAGGCTGGGCATGATATGCAGCCTCTGTATGCTAATAGCCTCCTTAAAACTCACCTCGGGTTCTCTTTAACTAGAGTGACCAGATGTCCCGGATTGCCCGGGACACGTCCCAGATTCGGGGTCCGCTGTCCCAGGCTGCATGAGGTCCCGGGAAACGTCCCGACTATTTGTCTCCAGTACAGGGCTTCGGGCGCCATCTTGCCATAGCCCTGCTCTGCCAGGCTATCAGCGCGGGAGACTTCAGGAGGAAGGTGGTCCCGGGAGCAGCGCGCCAGAGGCCGGAGACTTCTGCCAGGTGAGTAAATGCTTTCTTTTTCAGGTGAAATGTTTGCCCGCATTGTTTCTTTTCTGGGGAAATGTTTGCCCGCATTGTTTCTTTTCTGGGGAAATGTTTGCCCGCATTGTTTCTTTTCTGGGGAAATGTTTGCCCGCATTGTTTCTTTTCTGGGGAAATGTTTGCCCGCATTGTTTCTTTTCTGGGGAAATGTTTGCCCGCATTGCGTTTCTTTTCTGAGGAAATGTTTGCCCGCATTGCGTTTCTTTTCTGGGGAAATGTTTGCCCGCATTGTTTCTTTTCTGGGAAAATGTTTGCCCGCATTGCGTTTCTTTTCTGGGGAAATGTTTGCCCGCATTGCGTTTCTTTTCTGGGGAAATGTTTGCCCGCATTCCGTTTCTTTTCTGGGGAAATGTTTGCCCGCATTGCGTTTATTTTGTACTGACATGTTGCCCGCATTGCGTTTATTTTGTACTGACATGTTGCCCGCATTGCGTTTATTTTGTACTGACATGTTGCCCGCATTGCGTTTATTTTGTACTGACATGTTGCCCGCATTGCATTTATTTTGTACTGACATGTTTGCCCGCATTGCGTTTATTTTGTGCTGACATGTTGCCCATTGCATTTAGTTTCTGGTGTCCGGGGTAACTGTTACTGCATTTATTATTTAATGGTCATAGGTGGCTATGTTTGCTGCTTTGTGGTTACGGTATACTATTAGCATCACACAGTTTCTGCACAACCATGATGCAAAGTCTCATTTGTCCACATCATGGCGTAAACACTGCTTTCTTATGCCTCGGTGTTACATCATTACGTTAGCTCCGCCCATACAATGTCATGGCCACGCCCATTTTCACCGCGGCGCGCAGCCCCCCCCCCCCCCCCCGGTCTTCATCGCTGTGCACTCTTCAGTCCTCCCCACTTTTCGCCGCCCCCCCCCCCCTGCACCCCCCCTCCCAGTCCCAGGTTGGACCTACAAAAATCTGGTCACTCTACTTTAACCTCCTTGGCGGTAACCCCGTGTATGAGGGTGCCGCTCAGGCCCTGCTGGGCCGTTTTACATAATGTTTTTTTGCTGGACGCAGCTAGCACTTTGCTAGCTGCGCCAGCAAACCGATCGCTGCCGCCCCGCTCCCGATCGCCGCTATCCGTTGCGGCGCGCGGCCCCCCCCCCAGACCCCGTGCGCTGCCTGGCCAATCAGTGCCAGGCAGCGCCGAGGGGTGGATCAGGACTCCCAATGACGTCACGACGTCGGTGACGTCATCCCGCCCCATCGCCATGGCGACGGGGGAACCCCTTCAGGAAATCCCGTTCTTTGAACGGGATTTCCTGATCGGAGATCGCCGAAGGCGATCGAAGAGGGCGGGGGGATGCCGCTGAGCGGCTATCATGTATCGAGCCCTGGGCTCGCTACATGATTTAAAAAAAAAAAAAAACTGCTGTGCTGCCTCCTGGCGGAATGTTTCATACCGCCAGGAGGGTTAAGTAACCCTTTAACCCCTACCTCTTGTACCTTAATGTTCTAGGACACCTGTAATGGTCAGTAGCGATTGGATGTGATTGCTGGCGTGCCAGTTCAGGGACGCAATGCTGTACAGATGCATTGCATTCCTATTCCCTAGCAAATGTACAGCACTGGGGTCCCTAAACTCTGCACTCTGGCAATCATATGCAATTGCTACAGACGCATATACTGGCAATAATGGCACGCTATATGCCCCAGTTCAGGTGTTAGACCCCTTGAAACAACTTTTCCATCACTTTTGTTACCAGATATTGGCCTCAATTCACTAAGATCATGCTAGAGATAATAAAGCAAGAGAAAACTTACCTCCACACGTGAGAGAGTTATCTTACCTCTTCATTCCTTAACCTCCTTAGCGGTAACCCCGTGTGTGACACGGGGTAAGCCGCCGGAGGGTGCCGCTCAGGCCCTGCTGGGCCGATTTAAATAATTTTTTTTTTTGCTGGACGCAGCTAGCACTTTGCTAGATGCGCCAGCACCCCGATCACCGCCGCCGCGCGCCCGATCGCCGCTATCCGGTGCGGCGCGCGGCCCCCCCCCAGACCCCGTGCGCTGCCTGGCCAATCAGTGCCAGGCAGCGCCAAGGGGTGGATCAGGTCTCCCAATGACGTCCCGACATCGCTGACGTTGGTGACGTCATCCCGCCCCGTCGCCATGGAGACGGGGGAAGCCCTCCAGGAAATCCCGTTCTTTGAACGGGATTTCCTGATCGGAGATCGCCGAAGGCGATCGAAGCGGGCGGGGGGATGCTGCTGAGCAGCGGCTATCATGTAGCGAGCCCTGGGCTCGCTACATGATTTAAAATTTTTTTTTTTAAAAAAACTGCTGCGCTGCCCCCTGGCGGTATTTTTCATACCGCCAAGGGGGTTAAGTTACCTCTCCTGTAGTTAATTTATCTCCTCTGTAGTTAATTTACCTCCTCTGTAGTTAATTTCACACGCAGTTAATTAACAGCCTGTCTTTAACTCTGGAGTTATTTTAAGGATTGGAGAGCTAATTTAAAGACAGAAGAGTTAACTTTAGGCTTGCCTGAGGTAAAATGTTTCCTGAATACTACATGCCTTATCACCATGGTAACAACTCTAGAAGAGTTATTAAAGACAGGAGATAAGCTTAGTGAATTGAGGCCATAGTCTTTGTCAGTTTTAAAATTTGCCTGCCCATTGAAGTCCACTGCGGTTCGCATGTACACGAACATTTGTGGAGGTTCACGCTTGCGAACGGAAAATTCTGTGTTCACAACATCTAACTCTGGCACTTGTCGTGTGAAAATTAGGAAGAGTGAAAAAAAAATGTGGTTTTTTTTTTTGCATTTATGCAGATTTTTCCCAGTAAAATACCTATACAATTAATTACTTTCACCACTGAGAGATTTTTCCTCATGTGAACTACAGCACTTTTCACCTTAATCACTACTGATCACAATAAAATGATCTATATCTTGTTTTTTTTCGCCACCAATTAGGCTTTCTTTGGGTTGGATGTTTTGCTAAGAATTGTTTTATGCTTAATGCATTTTAAAGGGAATCATAAGAAAAAAAATGGAAAAGAATTTTTTATTTTTTTTAAATTATTAGTTTTTGGCTATTGTAGTTTTAAAATAATACATGCTACTGTAATAAAAACACCTATTTTTTGCCCATTGGTCCAAGTTATTACAACATTTAAAATATTTCCTTAATAGAATGTATGGCATAAAGGTGCATTTTTTTCAGTTTCGTGTCCATCACTAATTACAAGCCCTTAGTTTCAAAAAATAACAGTACTATATCATATTGACATTACAAATTAAAGGGAACCTAAACTGAGAAGGACATGGATGTTTCCTATTAAATAATACCTGTTGCCATGGAATGTCCTGCTGATCTCTTTGGCTGCAATAGTGGCTGAATCGCACACCTGAAACAAGCATGCAGCTAATCCAGTCTGACTTCAGTAAGAGCACCTGATCTGCATGCTTAAAGAAAACCTTAAATGAAAATTAAAAGTCAAAATAAGCATACACAACTCATACTTACCTTCCATGTAGTCTACTCCTCAGTGTCTTTCTCCTGTCCTGCGTCCTGTTTGTTCATTGTGATCAAGGGAATTTTCCGACCTCCATTTTGAAAATGACCATTACCCATAACAGCTTTCTGGTCAGCACACAGTTAAACTGTAACATCGCCCACTTGAGCCATTGGGAAACATGGACATTACCTGGTACATCAGTTTTCCTCTCAGTTATAACTGACAGCAACTGATATTTTACTGACAGCAACTGATATATTTCAGATCTGACAAAATATTGTCAGAACTGGAAGGGATTATTGTCAGAAGGAAATGGTGAGCTTCTGAGAAGAACTGATGGCAAGGTAACTATGTAATGTTCATTTGAAGTTACCTCATGTGTTTATTTTAAATATTTTTACTCAGTACAGGTTCTCTTTAAGATGTAAAAACACAGAAATGCGCTTGTGTGTTTTTACTCCTTAAAGAGACACTGAAGCGAAAAAAAAATGATGATATTATGATTTGTATGTGTAGCACAGCTAAGAAATAAAACATTAAGATCAGATACATCAGTGTAATTGTTTCCAGTACAGGAAGAGTTGAGAAACTCCAGTTGTTATCTCTATGCAAACAAGCCATTAAGCTCTCCGACTAAGTTAGTCGTGGAGAGGGCTGTTATCTGACTTTTATTATCTCAACTGTTCCTGGACTATTTACTTTTTCTCTGCTAGAGGAGAGGTCATTACTTCACAGACTGCTCTGAAAGAATCATTTTGAATGCTGAGTGTTGTGTAATGTGCACATATTATAGAATGATGCAATGTTAGAAAAAACACTATATACCTGAAAATAAAAGTATGAGAATATTTTCTTTGCTGCTATTCTTCTAGTAATTATTCATAGTACACAACCATTTCACTATATCATATATTTTTTTTTCCGCTTCAGTGTCTCTTTAAAGAGAAACCGTGACCAAGAATTGAACTTCATCCCAATCAGTAGCTGCTACCCGGATCATCAGGGGTCTCTGGATGGCTGATATTGTGGTGAAACCCCTCCCACAGGAAACTGTGAGGACCATAGTCCTGGCAGTTTCCTGCCCCTGAACCTTGTTGCATTGTAGGACATAGCTGTTTTACTGTTTACAGCTGTTTCCAACTGCCAAAAAAGCATGCAGCATCTCCTGTCACTGACATCACCTGCCAGCAGTAAAGATGTCACACCATGTGGTAAATGTCAGAATGTAAATCAGGGAGAGGAAAGATATTACAATGGGCAAACACTGACTAAATCTTTTATACGCAATTATTGTAAAAATGAAGCACTTTTTTTATTACATTATTTTCACTGGAGTTCCTCAGACTGCTCAACTGTGTGCTCAGCAAGCAGTTACCAGGCAGCAGTGAGCAGTTACCAGGCAGCATGATAAAAATGTGCAGGCGCTCTACATATGACACAACACGTATGTAAGTCCAGTATATAAACAGTCAATAGTCGTCAGAAAAAACTTCAGCTTCAAACAATGATTCCACTAAATCCCTCACCAAATGAGATGGCTGATATATATTACAGATCAGCATAACGGGCAGCTCATACAGTTCCACAAATCTTCTGGTTGTTGCAAGTATCTGAAACTCAAGCAGATGGTGTGGACATAGCGTAATACAGTTTCAGAAGATGGATAAATGTGACTGATATCCCTCAGCCTCACACCTGTGCCAAATTTCAAACGACTGAGTGTTCTCACCACCGTCGGTGCCAAAGGTATAACTGTACGCTCACCAGATACAGACGCTGAGTCACCTTACAGCAACATGCGCTTATTCAAACAAGAGCTCCTTGGATTCAGATTCCTTTAATGTCACTTTGAACTCAAACAAAAACGCCAACATAGCGTAATACTGTATTTATTAAAAAAGTTAAAAGCATACCATTACACTCACAAATTGGTAGATCATATGCGCATATATAAAAATCCTCAGAAGTCCCAGAGAAGAGCAGCCTGCAGGTTAGACCTATCGCGTCTCCCAGTCCGACTTCCGCCAGAGGCCACGCCTTACTAGTTTCGTCACTCCGTGACTCATCAGAGGCCTCAGACTGCTCTTCTCTGGGACTTCCGAGGATTTTTATATATGCGCATATGATCTACCAATTTCTGAGTGTAATGGTGTGCTTTTAACTTTTTTAATAAATACAGTATTACGCTATGTTGTCATTTTTGTTTGAGTTCAAAGTGACATTAAAGGAATCTGAAGCCAAGGAGGTCTTGTTTGAATAAGCGCATGTTGCTGTAAGGTGACTCAGCGTCTGTATCTGGTGAGCGTACAGTTATACCTTTGGCACCGACGGTGGTGAGAACACTCAGTGGTTTGAAATTTGGCACAGGTGTGAGGCTGAGGGATATCAGTCACATTTATCCATCTTCTGAAACTGTATTACGCTATGTCCACACCATCTGCTTGAGTTTCAGATACTTGCAACAACCAGAAGATTTGTGGAACTGTATGAGCTGCCCGTTATGCTGATCTGTAATATATATCAGCCATCTCATTTGGTAAGGGATTTAGTGGAATCATTGTTTGAAGCTGAAGTTTTTTTCTGACGACCATTGACTGTTTATATATTGGACTTACATACGTGTTGTGTCATATGTAGAGCGCCTGCACATTTTTATCATATTGGTTTAAAGGGAGAGTCCACTTCCAGTGTGTGGCAACCCATATTGGTATATATTTGTATGCTTTGTATACACAGGTCACACTTGTTTTTTAGTTATTCCTTGAGGAGCGCCCATAGTCACCTAAATACATTAAGTTACCAGGCCGCAGCAAGCAGTTGTGAGAGTTTGAAAGGCATTGCACTGGCTATCAACAGTTCATGGAAAAAAGGCCTAAAGGACACGTGAAGGGAGTGACATATGGAGGCTGCCATAATTTGTTTCCTTTTGTTCTAAATGCATTTTAACAGGAATATTAAGAAAAACATGGAAAAAAATCATTATTTCTCAGTTTTCAGCCATAATAGCTTTAAAATAATACATGCTACCATAATTAAAACCTACATATGTTATTTGCCCATTTGTCCCGGTTATTACACCATTTAAATTATGTCCCTATCACAATGTATGGCGGCAATATTTTATTTGGAAATAAAGGTGCATTTTTTTAGTTTTGCGTCCATCATTATTTAAAAGCTTATAATTTAAAAACTGTTATTTGTATTCCCTCTTCACATGCATATAAAAAAAAAAGTTCAGCCTCTTAGGTAACTATTTTAATTTTTTTTTAATTTAAATTTTTTTTTTTTTTTTAGTTAAAAATTTTATTTGGGTATTTTTTGGGTGTGGGAGGTAAACAGTTAATTTTAAATGGAACTCATTGTGTCTTTTTGTATTAACAATGTATGTGCATGTAGTTTTACTACCGTATATACTCGCAAGCAAGCCGACCCGCATGTAAGCCGACCCCCCCACTTTTACCCCAAAAAACAGGAAAAAATGATTGACCCTCATGTAAGCCGGGGGTAGGAAACGCTGGCCGCGTGATCCCCCCAGTATGTCCCAGTATAGCTAGTATAGTGCCCAGTATAGGTAGGTAGTGCTCAGTATAGCTAGTAAAATGCCCCAGTATAGCTAGTATAGTGCTCAGTATAGCTAGTATAGTGCTCAGTATAGCTAGTATAGTGCTCATTATAGCTAGTATAGTGCTCATTATAGCTAGTATAGTGCTCAGTATAGCTAGTATAGTGCTCAGTATAGCTAGTATAGTGCTCAGTATAGCTAGTATAGCGCTCAGTATAGCTAGTATAGTGCTCAGTATAGCCAGTATAGTGCCCAGTATAGCGCCCAGTATAGCCAGTATAGTGCTCAGTATAGCTAGTATAGTGCTCAGTATAGCTAGTATAGTGCTCAGTATAGCTAGTATAGTGCCCCATTATAGCTAGTATAGTGCCCCATTATAGCTAGTATAGTGCCCCATTATAGCTAGTATAGTGCCCCATTATAGCTTGTATAGTGCCCCAGGATAGCTTGTATAGTGCCCCAGTATAGCTAGCATAGTGCCCCATATAGCTAGCATAGTGCCCCAGTATGGGTGGGTAGGTAGGTGCTGTCCCTCCCCGCTCCCCCGCGGCCGCCGCTGCTATTACCTTAGGCGGCGCCGCTTCCTCTATCCCCGTACTCCTCCGGTAACTGATTCACAGCAGCGCGCCGCTCGCTGCTGTGATGACGAGGAAACCATAGAGAGCGGCTTCCTGTAGCGGCGATGCCGTTACTATGGGAACAGCTCTCTATGGTTTCCTGCGTCATCACAGCAGCGGGGGGCACGCTGCTGTGAATGAGTTACCGGAGGAGGACGGGGATAGAGGAAGCGGCGCCGCCTAAGGTAATAGCAGCGGCGGCGGCCGCGGGGGGAGCGGGGAGGGACAGCACCTATCCACCCATGACTCGCAAGCAAGCCGACCCCCCAACTTTTGGCCCACTTTTGGGGGGTCAAAAATTCGGCTTGCTTGCGAGTATATACGGTATTTGGCCACAAGATGGCCACAGTGAGTCTTTGTTTTTCACGCTCACGCTCGCTCACAGGAACTACAAGGAGGCCATGTTTTTTTTTTTTTTTTCAGAAAGACCGCGGCCTCTGAAAAGCCGTTTTTCTACCAGGGGCTTAGATCGATGAATGGGAACATTCATTCAACAGATCCTCTATAATAATATGCAAGTGTCTCTGCGTCCCTGTGCCTGACTTCCTGTGTGTGTGTCCGTGCAGGCAGGGACGCAAAAACTGTGTGTACAGCGGAGGGAGGATGGGGCCAGAAGGGGCGGGCGTGTGCGCGCGTGCATGAGCGGTGGGCATGCGGGCACGTGCACGAGCGGCATGCGGGCGCCCTGTAGGAGTGCAGGCAGACCTAGCCCTAAGGTTACTAGTCTATATATATATAAAATCGTGTGTGTGTGCGTGTGTGTGTGTGTGTGTGTGCCGCGATCACTCGAAAACACCTTTACCAATTTCAACGAAACTTGGTATACAGATCTCTTACTACCTGGGATGATATGTTCTGGGGGTCTTGCATCTTCCCTGCACACTTGGGCGGAGCTACAAACAGCCAATCAGATTTCACCCATTCATGTCAGTGGAAAAATGTAAAAGGCTGCCATTCTCACAGTAATAAAGCCACAGTCCCCAAATGTTGCACAGTTGGTCAGTGGTCACTTGGTGACCAAAATGAAAAATTTGTGGGCAGAACATAAAACAGCCAATCAAATTTCAGCAATTCCTTTTCAATGGGAAAATGTAAACTGCAGCCATTCTTACACTGGTAATTGCAGGTGTAAAATTCAAAGCTATAGGCTTGCTATACACCAGTGGTTCTGGATGCTTGCCTGGCTACAGAGGCATAAAAGAGATAATTTGCACAGTGGTGCTCATCAGGATTCCGGATATCCGAACTACCCAGATAATCCGAACTTTTTCCACTATCCGAACTTTAAATAGCAATTCGGATATTTTTTAAAATCCGAATAGACTATCCGAGCAAACTTGGATTTCCCATCTGAAATCCGAAATCCGGGCGGATAGTTAGTTCAGATATCCGAGCAAAAGCCAAAATCACCTTCAATGGCAAAAATCCCTTTCGGATATCTGGGTATCCAGATCCGAATTAGATCCAGATAGTGAAATGTGGTATCCGAGCTGCACTGAATTTGCATATTCAGTAGCGGTGCATTGTGGGTAACCACAAATGTTCACTTATAGCTGAATTATTGCAAGTTTCCTTTTGTTTTAAGAAGGCAAATCACACCAAGCATGAAATTTTGCGTAATCGTAATTAGAGTGTAAGCCTTCAGGGCAGGGTCCTAGTCCTTTTGTGTCCTACCTAATAGTGATGGGAAGTCCGGCTCTTTTCAATGAATAGATTCATTTCATTCAATTCATTAAAAAGAACCGGATCATGAACCAAATCATTTGATTCATTTCACTGTGGAGGGTGTGGCTAGCAGTAACTTGTTGCTAGTCACTCCCCTCCCCTGCTAATTGGCCCAGACTTCTATTATTCCTCCTCCTGGCTCCCTCTCCTTCAGCTGTGTGTTGGGGCCCTTTTTCCACTAGCTGCGTTTTTTGCCAAAAACGCATGCGTTTGCTGATTCTTAAAGGGAGGGTTCACAGAGAGAAAAAATACTAATCCACTTACCTGGGGCTTCCTCCAGCCCGTGGCAGGCAGGACGTGCCCTCGACGCCGCTCCAGAGGCTCCCGGTCTTCTCCGATGGCTCACCCGACCTGGCCAGGCCAGTTTCCTGGTCGGGCTTCTCCTTGTGCTCCAACGTGCGTCTCACGCCGTTGCACTGATGTCATCGGATGTCCTCCAGGCTGTACTGCGCATGCACAGTAGTTCTGCGCCTGTGCAGTACAGTCCGTAGGACGTCTGATGACGTCAGCGCAACGGTGTGAGACGCACGTTGGAGCGCAAGGAGAAGCCCGACCAGGAAACCGGCCTGGCCAGGTCGGGTGAGCCATCGGAGAAGACCAGGAGCCTCTGGAGCGGCGTCGAGGGCACGTCCTGCCTGCCACGGGCTGGAGGAAGCCCCAGATAAGTGGATTAGTATTTTTATTTTCCGTGGATCTTCCCTTTAAGTGCAGCCTATTTAAAATGATAATCCTGGGATGCCTTTTCAACTACTGTGTTCCGATTTAAAAAAAAAAAAACGCATGTCTGTGTGATTATGATGCGTTTTGCGTTTCAATGTAAAGTATAGGAACGCATGAAAAATGCATAGAAATGTGTTTGCGTTTGGTATTGATTTAACTACTAGTATCTATTTTCAAAAATCAACACAACACTTGCCAATCAGAAAAACGCAAACGCATAAAAACACAAAAAAACGCACATCAAAATTGGTCAAAAACGCCAACGCATAAAAAACGCACATCAAGATTGGCCAAAAAAGCAAACACATGCCTTTTGCAGTGGAAAAGGACCCTGTTCAGCTGCAGTTCCTGTCTTATGCACTGAACTGATTCGGTTCAGTGTGATGATGAGTCAGATCACTCAACTCATAGGAAAGAACCGGCTCAAATGAACCAATCACTCATGAACCGGACATCACTACTACCTGATCATGCACCTCCATTACTGTGAACCCATGCTATGGATCTGACTGAACCTAACTTGCCTAATCTCCATGCTCCCCTCCAGTGATTACCTTGTACTCATACTGTGCTGCATGATCTGGTCTTTCTTGTATTCCCGTATTGTCATATTGCTGTATGTCACCCCTAAACATTGTCTGTAACCTAAACTAATGTCCAGCGCTGCGTAATATGTTGGCTCTTCATAAATACAGTAAATAAATAAATAATAAATAGTTGATTTAATGATCATCACTAATGGTGAATGGCAGAGGGTGTAGCATTGAGCCCTGAGGTACACTGTCCTTTCGCAGTACAGAAATGGACATAAAAAGCCCCAAGGACATCCTTTATGTTCTGCCAGCCACAGGGACTGATTTTCCATAAGGCACTGTAGGCACTTGCCTACAGGCGCCTTATGTGGGAAAGGCGGCCTCAACCTCCTCTGATCAATGACCTCAGGAGCTTACAGTCTAATCCCTGCCTCAAAGCACTAACCTCAGACACTTTTACTCTAATCCTTGTCTCATGTCACTAAGGATAATATGAGACAGTGATTAGGGTGCAAGATTCTAAAGACAGTTAGTGACAAAGAAGGGATTATTATTATTGTTATTTATTGTATTTTTAAAGAGCCAACATATTACGCAGCGCTGAACATTAATTTAGGTTACAGACAATATTTAGGGGTGACATACAGCAATATGACAGTACAGGAATACAAGAAAACCAGATCACGCAGCACAGTATGAGTACCAGGTAATGCTTCGTCAGTCGCTGGATGGAGCATGGAGATTAGGCAAGTTAGGTTCACTCAGATGCATAGCATGGGTTCACAGTAATGGAGGTGCACGATCAGGTAGGACACAAAAGGAGGAGGACCCTGCCCAAAGGCTTACAATCTAAAAGGAGAGGTAGAGACACGAAAGGTAGGACCAGAGTTCCATTGTGGGTTTAGAGCAATTGTGAGGGGTGGTAGGCCAGATTGAAAAGGTGAGTTTTGAGGGCCTTCTTGAAGGTGTTGAAGGAGGTGGCTGCCCTAATGGGTGGAGGTAGGGCGTTCCATAGTGTTGGAGCGGCTCTTGAGAAGTCCTAGAGGCGTGCATGGCACTGGGTGTTGCGGGGGACGGTCAGGCGAAGTTCATTGGAGGAGCGGAGTGAGCGGCTAGGTGTGTACCTCTGAGTAAGATCAGAAATGTAGGTTTGGACAGGATTTGTGGACGGATTTGTAGGTCAGACACAATATCATGAATCTGATCCTGGACTGGATAGGAAGCCAGTGGAGGGATTCACGGAGGGGAGCCACCCTGGTGGAGCGATGGGAGGAGTGGATAATTCTGGCTGCCGCATTCATGATGGACTGCAGTGGGGCTATGTGGGTCATAGGGAGACAAGACAGAAGGGCATTGCAGTAGTCAAGGCGGGAAATTATGAGGGCATGCATGAGGAGTTTGGTGGTGGTAGAGGTCAGGAAAGGGCAAATCTTACAGATGTTATGAAGGTGGAAGTTGCAGGACTTTATGAGGTTTTGGATGTGGGGAGTGAAGGAAAGTTCGGAGTCCAGGGTGACACCCACACAGCGGGCTTGAGAGGTAGGGCGAATGGTAGTGTGGTTAACAGTGACATGCACATCTGGGAGGTTCAGGGATATCTGGATTAGAGTTCAGAATATTTTTACTTGGGGGTGTGGCCTGTGTTCAGGGGGGGGGGGGGAGTTTAGGGCACTGGAATGCCTGTGCCTATGGGCCTCTTAGTTGTAAATCCAGCCCTGGCCAGCCAAGCAGGAGCTGAAGCGCTGGAGAACTAAGCCATCTATGCCACAGTACTCTAATAAATTCCGCCAGGAGGCAGCGCAGCAGTTTTTTGTTTTTTTTCAAATCATGTAGCGAGCCCAAGGCCCGCTTCGATCAGGAAATCCCGTTCAAAGTGCTAGCTGCGTGCTTGAAAAAGAAGATTATGTAAATCGGCCCAGCAGGGCCTGAGCGGCACCCTCCGGCCGCCAAGGACCCCTTTCACTAAGCTGGCAATGAAACGGACACCTATTGTTGTCCGTTTCTATGGCAACCCGATCGGCTTCAGCACTGCACAGTCCTTGGCGGCCGGGCAGCGAATCACCACACAGCGCACACAGCCAGCGCTGTACGGAGGAGGCTGCGTCCTACGCTTTACGGCAGCTGCTGTGAGCAGAGTAACTGCACATTAGTGCAGTTACAAGGCGGAGAAAGGTAAATAAGCTTTGGCAGCTTTCAAATAACGGCAGCTCTTACCATCAATAACAGATGCCTCCCTACTATACAATGGTATAGTCCTGCATTGGCGTCGGAAAGGGAAAGCTACTGACGTGACTGCCTGGCTATAAATCATTAGTGGCAGTGAACAATTACATTTATCTTGGACTATATACTGTGCCATAACATTACTACAAAGAGACATATGTATGTTATCCCGGCTCTGCCTGTTCAGTAAGCCAGCACTAATTCAGTAGGAGACCTTTGGCAAGTCTCCCTTACACTGCTACTGCCAATAGAGCGCGCCCTAGTGGCTGCTGCTCTGCTCTGGCGCTTTGAGTCCGCAAGGAGAAAAGCGCAATATAAATGTTATTTGTCTTGTCTTGTCTTGTCTTAAAGGGTCTGAAAAAGATCAAATTAGCAATAGTGCCCCTTTAATGACCGACTGTAGCAGGTTTGAGGCCTCTGCCATTAACAGTGTAAGAATGGCAGCAGTTTGAATATTACCATTTAAAGAGACACTGAAGCGAGAATAATTCTCGCTTCAGAGCTCATAGTTAGCAGGGGCACGTGTGTCCCTGCTAAAACGCCGCTATCCATTGGCTAAACGGGGGTCCCTTCACCCCCAATCCCCCCCCCCCCCCCCCGCAAAATCAACGACCAAATTGGTTATAGATTTTGATGCTCTTCAGGCAGGGCTAACGGCTGCAGCCCTGCCTCTCAGCGCCGTCTATCAGCGGTGCATCGCCGCCTCTCCCCCGCCCCTTTCAGTGAGGGAAGACTGAGAGGGGCGGGGGAGAGGCGGAGATACGCGCTGACAGACGGGCGTGGGGCAGGCCTGCGGCGGTTAGCCCTGCCTCAATCAGGAAGAGATCCCCGGCTGCACGGAGGGGATTTCAGGGGGTAAGGGACCCCCGTTTAGCCGCGGGATAGCGGCGTTTTAGCAGGGGCACACATGCCCCTGCTAACTATGAGGTCTGAAGCGAGATTTATTCTCGCTTCAGAGTCTCTTTAAAATCAATAGGTGAATTTTGATTGGTTGTTGTAATCCCAGTCACCCAGTGACCAACTGTGTCACGTTTGAGAACCCTGCAATTAACAGTGTAAGAATGGCTGCAGTTTGTATTTTTCAATGTAAAAAGTTGTTGTTGACTCCGCCCACTGTTTTTAACTTTGACATACAGTCACTCAATGACCAAGTTTATGAGCTTTAGGCTCCTTGGCATCAATAAGTTGCAATTTTCCTTTGAAATTAAACAAATCTGATTAGATGTTTGTGGCTCGCCCTCTTTTCAGAATTTAAACTCCAGTCTCCCAGTCACTGACTGTACCAGATTTGAGGTTTCTGCCATTAAGAGTGTAAGAATGGCAGCAATGTAAATATTCCCCTTGAAAATCAATAGGTGAATTTTGATTGGCTATTGTAGGCTCCACCCACTTTCCTGAATAATAAATCCAGCTATCCAGTGACTGACTGTGTCAAGTTTGAGAACCCTGCCAATAACAGAATGTCTGAAATCAATCTAACAAATCTGATTGGCTGTTTGTGGCTCCACCCCTACTGAATTTGGACCCCAGTCACCCAATGACCGACTGTATCAGCTGAGAGGCCTCTGCCATTAACAGTGTAAGACTATTCCCCTTGAAAATCAACAGGTGAATTTTGATTGGCTGTTGTAGGCTCCACCCACATTTCCAAATATGAATCCCACTCGTACAGTGACCAACTGTGTCAAGTTTGAGAACCCAACCATTTACATTGTAAGTCAAGAATGGTTGCAGTTTATATTTTCCCATGTAAAAATGTAATTGTTGTTGGCGCTGCCCACTTTTTCTAACCTTGACATACAGTCACTCAATTATCAAGTTTATCAGCTTTGGGGTTCTTGGTATCAATAATTTGTATATTCCCATTAAAATTAAACAAATTCGATTGGCCCCCTTTCTGAATTTGGACCCAAGTCACCCAGTGACCAACTGTACCAGGTTTGAGGCATCTGCTATTAACAGTGTAAGAATGGCAGCAAATTAAATATTCCCCTTGAAAATCAACATATGAATTTTCATTGGCTGTTGTAGGCTCCACCCGTTTTTCTGAATAATAATCCCAGTCACCCAGTGACCAACTCTGCCTAGTTTGAGAACCCTGCCATTAACAGTGTAAGAATGGCTGCAGTTTATATTTTCCTAGGGAAATTTGTTTTTTGCTCCGCCCACTTTTTGTAACCTTGACACACAGTCAGTCAATGACCAAGTTTATGAGCTTTCAGGTTCCTGGCATCAAAAATGTGTGAATGGAAGCAGTTTATCCACCAAGGAAATCTCATTGACTGTTTGAAGCCCCACCCCTTTAGTGAATTTGGACCCCAGTCACCCAATGACCGACTGTAGCAAGTTGGAAGCATCTGCCATTAACAGTTTAAGAATGGCAGCAGTTTAAATATTCCCTTTGAAAATCAATAGATGAATTTTGATTGGATGTTGTAGGCTCCACCCACTTTCCTGAATCTTAATCTCATTCACCCAGTGACCAACGGTGTCATGTTTGAGAACCCTGCGATTAAGGGCCCGTTTCCACTATAGCGTTGCGGAATCGCCGGCGAATCACCGCAGGAAAATCGCATGCGGGTGCGATTCTGCATGCGTTTTTTGCCGCGATTTCGCATGCGATTTCGCATAGGTTAGGGTGATGCAATTTTAACCATGTCACTGTCTGTGTGAATTAACATGGGTACCTATGCGAAATCGCATGCGAAATCGCGGCAAAAAACGCATGGGGAAAACGCATGCGATTTCCCTATTAAATACATTGCGTGCGATTCGCCTGCATTCCACACGCAGGCGAATTCTGAGGGCCCTACCCTGCAGATTTTTTCTGCACAGAAAAACGTGCAGGAAAACGCACAAGTGGAAACAGTCCCATCCACTTGTACTAGCTGTGCGAATCCGCATGCGGGCAACGCATGCGGATTCGCGATAGTGGAAACGGGCCCTAACAGTCTAAGAATGGCTGCAGTTTACATTTTGCCATTTAAAATGAATGACTGAAATTTGATTGGCTGTTTTTTGCTCCGCCCACTTTCCCTGGATTTGTAACCTCTGTCACCAAGTGACCAACTGTGCCAAGTGTGGGGACTCTGGCTTGATTACTGTGAGAATGGCAGCCTTTTCCATTTTTTCCATTGAGTTGAATGGGTGAAATCTGATTTGCTATATGTAGCTCCGCCCAGGTGTGCAGGGGGGCCGCAAGACCCCCAGAACATATCATCCCAGGTAGTAAGGGATCTGTATACTAGTGATGATCGTAATCAACAAATTACGATTTCGCTAAATGTACGTTTATACGTAATTACGGTTTGCAAATTCAATTGATTTTGTGTAGTCATTCGTAATTTCGCATAAAATTTCGCAAAATTTCACATAATTAGGTACCGACTTTAGCAGTGAATAGCAAAGCCCCCATACATGCTATTGACACCAAAATTGTTACAGATGTTAAGGAGAATTGTGGGTACAAGTCGAAAAAATAATTTAGCAAAAAGACTTTATAGTTTTTGAGAAACTCGATTTTAAATATGCAAGTAAAAAATGGTATTTAAACTGAGAAAAATGACAGTTTAAAAACCATTTGTCTTTGCATTTTTAAAATCGAGTTTCTCAAAAACTACAATATCTTTTTGAAAAATTATTTTTGTGACTTATACCCACTATCCTGGTTAACATCGGTAGCAATCTTGGTAGCAATAGCTTGTATGGGGGCTTTGCTATTAACCTCTAAAATCGGCACAAAAATCATGTGAAATTTCGCGAAAATGACACACAATTTTGAAAGTAATAACAATTTTCTCTGAAAATTCGCATTAGGATTACGATGCGTAATTGCGAATTTTGATGCAAAATTTTGCATATGCGAAATTTTGGCCCACCACTGCTGTATACCAAGTTTCGTTCAAATCGGTCAAGCCGGTTTCGAGTGATTGCGGCACATACACACATACACACAGTACACAGACACATACATACGGTACATCTGATTTTATATATATATATAGATTTATGTTTCAAAAGAATAGTTATCTATTACTTCTGTACCTTTGAGATTTACATATTTATTATTTCTTTCTCTAGGTTTGTGTTTATTTTAGTTTTTTTTTAGGCGACTCCACGGTGCTGACATTTTATGTACTTTGCAGATGTGCACCATGCCAGGGCATTCCTGGTCCTAAATGATTCAGGACTTGCACTGCTGGGAACAGAGCTGGGACAAGGCCCTTCAGCACCCAAGGCTGAGACACCAAAGTGCGCCCCCTCATCCCTACCACCCCAGCCATCACACTGATTGCTATTAGACTAAGAGGCGCCCCAGAGCCCCAAACATCCCAACACCTTAATCTCTAGTTATCTGGCTTGCAGTCACTGCCATGTATCCCCTTTTCTTATTTCTCTCTGCTTCAAACACAATAGGGGAATGATAGCTGAGTGAATTGTGCTCCCCTTCCAACACTGCGCCCTGCTGCAGCCTCTCTTGCCTCTACCTCGGCCCTGGCTGGGAACCTTGCTGAGCTCTATGTTCCCCTTCCCACTCAATTCTCCCAGTCTCAGGTTCTTCCTCTTCCCCTCCTCATCTTCTCCTTTCTTCCCCATTCTATCCTCAGTCACTACCCCCTCAGCACCTTTTCGTGGTGATGTCCAAGGCCGGGCCGAGGCAGAGGCGAGAGAGGCTCAAGCCTCAGGGCGCAGCGTAGGAGGGGGCGCCGGGCAGAGGCGAGAGAGGCTCTAGCCTCAGGGCGCAGTGTATGAGGGGGTGCGGAACTTACTTAGCTGTCATTCCCCTATTGCGTTTGAAGCAGAGGCAAATAAGAAATGGGAATACATGGCAGTGACTGCAAGCCAGATAACTAGAGATTCAGGTGTCAAAGGCCCTGGGGTGCCTCTTAGTCTAATAGCAATCAGTGTGTGACGGTTGGGGTGGGAGGGATGGAGGGGTGCACGGTCTCAGCCTTGGGTGCTGGAGGAGGACCTTGTCCCGGCTCTGGTGATGTCCCACCATCACAGGCATAGTCCTGATTCACTGATGTCTGTGTTGAACATGGACAGACCTCGGGGCATGCACAGCCACAGACTATTGGAGTTGAAACACGGAAGGATTCAGGTGGAATGCAGTGCCAGTAGCGTCAAATTGATCATTTCCGGCGTGTCCGATCTGCTATTATGATCAAGAACAGGATCAATTTTGTGCAGTGCTGATCTGAAAATCGATCCTGTTGTTAATCATGTGCAGATCGGTCATGTAGGAAATTATTCTAAAACTGAAACATCTCTGGTAAAGCATGATGGACCCCCTTATGGTTCACCCCTTGTCACGAGGGGCGCAAAAACGGACTTTGTCCCCAGGTGCTAAAAACCTTAATTACGCCTCTGCTCTCACCGCCGGTAGCACAGATCAATTTTTGGATAGTGTTCATGCAGCTACATGCAAATATGCTATTTTTTTTAATTGCTACAGTGTAACCCAGCTATAGATGAACACTTGGAACATTTAAAATAGGCACTTAGCTGGGGGAAAAAATTAGTTTCGCTCACCTGGGCTTCTACCAGTCCCCTGCAGCTGTCCCGTGCCCCCGCAGTCACTCTTGAATCCTCCTGTGCCCCGCCGCCAGCTACTTTGTTTTGCTGACAGGCCTGGCCACATGTAGGCCTCTACATGTTCACGTCCGTAATAGCGCGCAGGACGCTTTTGCGGACAGGAACGCGTAGAAGGAGACGCGTGGCCAGGCCTGCGCTGGTGCAGTAAGCCTGTCAGCTTAGAAAGTGGCTGGCGGCAGGGGACAGGAGGATCCGAGAGTGACTGCAAGGGCACAGGACAGCTGCAGGGGGCTGGAAGAAGCCCCATGTGAGTAAAACTGTTTTTTGTTTTTTTTACACAGGCTTAAAGTGGATCCGAGGTGAACTTTTACTCATTGCATAATTGTGTTCCTTTCCTATTGTTTGTAGGGCATTCCTCAAGCCAAATACTTTTTTGTTTTTGTTTTGATACTCTAATTACCTATAAACTAAATAAACCACGCCCACAGGTTTTCAGAAAGCCTTGGCACTAGCAAGGGCTCATGGGAGCTCAGTCTGGGCAGGAGGAGGAGGAGGTGTTACTAGCCATTGATTTCAGAGGCAGAGGGGAGGAGGGGGGATTAGTTTTTTTTCACAGGCTGAATGTTCAAGATACAGATAAGCTTGCCTGTGTGTAATGTTTACAAATAACATGGCTGCTGTCATTGTATCACAGGAAGAAATAATCATTTTCTATTGAAGCTGTTTGAAGCTAGATTTGCTGTGAAAACTATCTAAACTTTAGATAAGATATATAGACAAGTTACTTGCCTAAAAACTAAAAAAATTGACAAAAAAAAATACAAAACAGGAAGTGTTCAGTAAGTCCCCTTTATTATGGGATGGGATTTTATTATACCCATTATTAGTTTTATTTTCCTTTCACTTCAGCACACTGGTCTTCCTCCTCTTCCTCCTCTTCCACATGAAATGAGCTTGAAGTTGGATCGGTGACTCGGCCTATACCGGCAATGGTGTCAGTCTTCTTGTCAAAAAATATCACCAGGAATGGAGAATCGACTTTGAATTTAGGAACTGCGCTAATAAGTTTGACACCATTTGAAGGCGTCGCACCAATCCAGTACGTTCCCTCCTCCGTTACTTTGATGGAAGCCTGGTGAAAAACCTGTGGGCACAAATAAATACACTCAGACGCACCTTTACACAGTGATTGATCAAAAAATACCGCAGAATGATTTTACTGATTGCTTTTTTACAGTAAAAATTAGTCCAGGTAAAAGTACTGGTTCCAAAAACTCCACAGAACCCTGAATAGATTGTGGTCCAGTCTGTCACTATGGGGATTATAACTGTGGCGATTGCCACTAATGCTGGGAATACACGTTTCGTTTTTGCCTTCGTTTTAGCCTTCGATTCGTTCGGTAAACGAATTGAGTGTTGAAAACGTATGTGAAAATAGTCATAATCTCATTATAGTTTCGATTAATAGACCCCAAAAACGAACGACTAGTGATCGAACATGTTTGATATTATCTCTCTTTATCCATCTAATCGAACCATTGGTAGGCTTGATGGCTGTTCAGATCGATTATATATTCGTTTATGCCGTCCGTCCCTGTACTACGTTTAGTTTCTTTGCAGCCTTCGATCATTGGAAAAACGAAACCATCAGAATCGAAAAAAAAAAAACGAAACCGTGGGTGGTGATATTAACCGTATGATCGATTACTTCGGGATCGAAAAGGACAAAAGGCACAATCGAAACGAAGGCTAAAACGAAGGCAAAAACGAAACGTGTATTCCCAGCATTAGACATATGCCACAGGGGGTCTATCACTATAGGAATTATCACTAAAGGGTATATCAACAGGGATGAGCAGACGAAATTCCCACACTTGATCAAGTGCAAGATTTACATCCCCCCCCCACCCCACCAAGTACTCTATACATAACAATTGATGATAAGGTACACCAAAACCTGCCAAGGACGACCAGTGTCAGAGGTGCAAGAAGGGGATGGGGACAGTGGCGGATCTAGAGGGGTGCAGGCATGGCTAGTGCCATGGGCGCCAGCACACCATGGGCGCCATGCCTGCCCCCATGCTGCCTGCCACCTCTGCATCCTTGCCGCTCTTCTACTATGCCTCCGGTCCCCCGCGCCCCCTCCCCCGTTCCTTCCCACCTCCGCATCTTGCGCTTCCCTCCCATGCTGCCTCCGGTCTTCCGCGCCCCCGCCCGCCGGCTCTCTGTCCCTGCTGTCAGACTTTACTTTAGCGGCAAGAGGCGAGACAGAGAGGGCACACTCCATACACCGTCGCGTCACATGCGGAAGTGACGTCATCAACCACTTCCTGCATTTGAAGCGCACCGGACGGGAAGTGTGCGCCCTCTCTGTCTCGCCTCTTGCTGCTAAACTAAAGTTAGACAGCAGGGACAGAGAGCCGGCGGGCGGGGGCGCGGAAGACCGGCCACCGGAGGCATCTAGCATGGGAGGAACGCACAAGATGCGGAGGTGGCGAACATCTAACTCTAAGCCAGGTCCAGGAACAGAGAGCCGGGAATGTCAGTGGTAGAGGTGAGCACTTCACCCCTCCTCCTTATAATCTAACCCCTGCTGCATTCTGCTGTATGTCACCACAGGGCCTCTTTACTGCATTCTGCTATATGTCACCACAGGGCCTCTTTACTGCATTCTGCTATATGTCACTACAGGGCCTCTTTACTGCATTCTGCTATATGTCACCACAGGGTCTCTTTACTGCATTCTGCTATATGTCACTACAGGGCCTCTTTACTGCATTCTGCTATATGTCACCACAGGGCCTCTTTACTGCATTCTGCTATATGTCACCACAGGGCCTCTTTACTGCATTCTGCTATATGTCACCACAGGGCCTCTTTACTGCATTCTGCTATATGTCACCACAGGGCCTCTTTACTGCATTCTGCTATATGTCACTACAGGGCCTCTTTACTGCATTCTACTATATGTCACCACAGGGCCTCTTTACTGCATTCTGCTATATGTCACTACAGGGCCTCTTTACTGCATTCTACTATATGTCACCACAGGGCCTCTTTACTGCATTCTGCTATATGTCACTACAGGGCCTCCTTACTGCATTCTACTATATGTCACCACAGGGCCTCTTTACTGCATTCTGCTATATGTCACTACAGGGCCTCTTTACTGCATTCTACTGTATGTCACTACAGGGCCTCTTTACTGCATTCTGCTATACGTCACTACAGGGCCTCTTTACTGCATTCTGCTATATGTCACTACAGGGCCTCTTTACTGCATTCTGCTATATGTCACTACAGGTCCTCTTTACTGCATTCTACTATAGGTCACTACAGGGCCTCTTTACTGCATTCTACTATAGGTCACTACAGGGCCTCTTTACTGCATTCTGCTATGTCACTACAGGACCTCTTTACTGCATTCTTCTATGTCACTACAGGACCTCTTTACTGCATTCTTCTATGTCACTACAGGGCCTTTTTACTGCATTCTTCTATGTCACTACAGGGCCTCTTTACTGCATTCTGCTATATGTCACTACAGAGCCCTTTTTACTGCATTCTGCTATATGTCACTACAGGGCCTCTTTACTGCATTCTACTATATGTCACTATAGGACCTCTTTACTGCATTCTGCTATATGTCACTACAGGGCCTCTTTACTGCATTCTGCTATATGTCACTACAGGGCCTCTTTACTGCATTCTGCTATATGTCACTACAGAGCCCTTTTTACTGCATTCTGCTATATGTCACTACAGGGCCTCTTTACTGCATTCTACTATATGTCACTATAGGACCTCTTTACTGCATTCTGCTATATGTCACTACAGGGCCTCTTTACTGCATTCTGCTATATGTCACTACAGGGCCTCTTTACTGCATTCTGCTATATGTCACTACAGGGCCTCTTTACTGCATTCGGCTATATGTCACTACAGGGCCTCTTTACTGCATTCTGCTATATGTCACTACAGGGTCTCTTTACTGCATTCTGCTATATTTCACTACAGGGCCTCTTTACTGCATTCTGCTATATGTCACTACAGGGCCTCTTTACTGCATTCTACTATATGTTACTATAGGACCTCTTTACTGCATTCTGCTATATGTCACTACAGGGCCTCTTTACTGCATTCTGCTATATGTCACTACAGGGCCTCTTTACTGCATTCTGCTATATGTCACTACAGGACCTCTTTACTGCATTCTGCTATATGTCACCACAGGGCCTCTTTACTGCATTCTGCTATATGTCACTACAGGGCCTCTTTACTGCATTCTGCTATACGTCACTACAGGGCCTCTTTACTGCATTCTGCTATATGTCACTACAGGTCCTCTTTACTGCATTCTACTATAGGTCACTACAGGGCCTCTTTACTGCATTCTGCTATATGTCACTACAGGGCCTCTTTACTGCATTCTACTATATGTCACTATAGGACCTCTTTACTGCATTCTGCTATATGTCACTACAGGGCCTCTTTACTGCATTCTGCTATATGTCACTACAGGGCCTCTTTACTGCATTCTGCTATATGTCACTACAGGACCTCTTTACTGCATTCTGCTATATGTCACTACAGGGCCTCTTTACTGCATTCTGCTATATGTCACTACAGGGCCTCTTTACTGCATTCTGCTATATGTCACTACAGGACCTCTTTACTGCATTCTGCTATATGTCACTACAGGGCCTCTTTACTGCATTCGGCTATATGTCACTACAGGGCCTCTTTACTGCATTCTGCTATATGTCACTACAGGGCCTCTTTACTGCATTCTGCTATATGTCACTACAGGGCCTCTTTACTGCATTCTGCTATATGTCACTACAGGGCCTCTTTACTGCATTCTGCTATATGTCACTACAGAGCCTCTTTACTGCATTCTGCTATATGTCACTACAGGGCCTATTTACTGCATTCTTCTATATGTCACTACAGGGCCTCTTTACTGCATTCTGCTATATGTCACTACAAGGCCTCTTTAATGCATTCTGCTATATGTCTCTATACGGACCTCTTTACTGCATTCTGCTATATGTCACTACAGGACCTCTTTACTGCATTCTGCTATGTCACTACAGGGCCTCTTTACTGCATTCTTCTATGTCACTACAGGACCTCTTTACTGCATTCTTCTATGTCACTACAGGGCCTTTTTACTGCATTCTTCTATGTCACTACAGGGCCTCTTTACTGCATTCTGCTATATGTCACTACAGAGCCCTTTTTACTGCATTCTGCTATATGTCACTACAGGGCCTCTTTACTGCATTCTTCTATGTCACTACAGGGCCTCTTTACTGCATTCTTCTATGTCACTACAGGGCCTCTTTACTGCATTCTTCTATGTCACTACAGGGCCTCTTTACTGCATTCTGCTATATGTCACTACAGGGCCCTTTTTACTGCTTTCTACTCTGTCACTACAGGGCCTCTTTACTGCATTCTGCTGTATGTCACTACAGGACCTCTTTACTGCATTCTACTATATGTCACTACAGGGCCTCTTGTTTTCCTTGTAATTTGCTTGTGTGATTCCATCCACACTTTTGGTGGTATAATAACAATGTATAATATTACAGAATCACGTTTTATTATTCACAGTTCACTATTCTGCTCAATATAGGCAGGTTTCCTTTACATCACAGGAGGCTGATTCCTGGGACTCTTGTATGAAGCAATGCTTGGCATTAGTGGAGTGACGATGTTAGAGTAGCAGGATTTCCAGAATTAGATGCTGTTAGACTCTGTTGTCTCATCTAATTTACCATCACAGGGATATCATTTAGTTGTGATTTTTCATCGGAATCATTTGTCATCTGCAACGCATTTGCTAATTCTGTTACAGGGGTGCAGGTATACCTTGTGTGGGGAGGGGGGAGGGGGGGGGGGATTGGGCTGGCTGTGCAAGAGGCGCTTACAATCTAACTTCTGCCGCACTTGGCTACCTAATTATTTGATCTTGATGCCCCTGACTGTAATGCTTATTGTCAGGCACCTGGTTACTGAATTATTGCATCTGGAGGTGTGTAACTACTTAATAAAAACTACTACTAATCTGGAGGCATGTGACTACTTGGTTGGGGGGGGGCGCAATCTCAGTGTTTGCCATGGGCGCTATATTGCCTAGATACGCCTCTGGATGGGGATTGGGAACAGTTTGTTCATGATTACTACTATTTCTAAAACATCTATAGACGTGATTATTACTAGCACAGGACCAATAATAAAGAGCCCATACTGCGGTTGAGTAAGGGCCCCTCAGGCCAAGGGCCCTGATGCGGTCGCAACCTCTGCACCTCCTATTGCTATGCCTCTGCTCACAGCAAATTGCAGCTAAAATTCCCAATTTTATCACATTTGAACTGAATGGGGCTGATATTATCCTGATTGATTTGAGCCCCAATATATATCTACACCAATTATGCTATGCATATCTAACTTAGGGAACTTTTTACTTTAAAGACCTTATAGTTTTTGAGAAAATCTATTTTAAAAAGTAAATGGGAAAACACATTGAACAATCAGTGCAATGTTGAATTATTATGTGAAAATGAGGCAGCAGACACATCAAAGGGCGTTTCTAGGGTTGTTTTCATTTTTTTTTTTTTTTTAAAGAGAACCTGAGGCGAGGTTCTAACAATGAAATCCCCATACAGAGGCTGGGTCTGCTTATAGAACCCAGCCTCTGTTGCTATTTAGATTCCCCCTAACTTCCCCCTGCACTCAGCGAGACCCCATAATTCACAGCCGTGCTGTACGGCTGTGTTTACTTTTGTAACGTCAGTCTCTGCTCTCCCCCGCCTCCTGCAGAGCTCCGGTCCCCGCCCGCGTCCCTTCCCTCCAATCAGCGTGCAGGGAAGGGACGTGGGCGGGGACCGGAGCGATGCAGGTGGCGGGGGAGAGCGGAGACTGGCATTACAAAGGTAAACACAGCCGCTGCTGACACATTATGGGGTCTTGCTGAGCGCAGGGGGAGGTTAGGGGGAATCTAAATAGCAACAGAGGCTGGGTTCTATAAGCAGACCCAGCCTCTGTATGGGGATTTTATTGTTAGAACCTCGCCTCGGGTTCTCTTTAAAAACCACCATTGACTTGCATCAAAATCTTGGCAAAATTGCCGTGATCATTTTTTTTTAAAATCACGATCACGGCTATCTGGTGTGACAGGGCCTTGAGAGTTTCCTTCTAGTTTCGAGTATATGGTATGATCAGTTCAGCGCTTGCGTAATCTGGTACTGCAGTTTTAATGCATGCACTGTGCCTTTAAAGAGAGTCTAAAGTGAAAAAAAAACCAGATACTCACCTAAGGAGAGGGAATGCTCTGTCCTATGGGTCCTGACGGGGTCCATGTTCTCCCACAGGCTCCCCCGTTAGCAGTTGTAGACCGCTCTTGTCCCCTTCCCCTGGGCTTTGGCAATCTTCGGAAGTACTCAGGCAATTGCGCGCCTCACTCAGCAGCACAGTCTATCTGGACAGATATATCCGTCCAGATAGACTGAAGTGGTCAATTTGCATTGCATTATCCCTCTTAAACACTTAAGTCTATCTGGACGGATATATCCATCCAGATAGACTGCTGCTCCTGCTGCCTGAGGCACTCTCCCGCGCGCGCTCATGCCACTGGCCGTTAGCCCCCGATCAATCAATGGGAATATACTTCCTATTCATCGATCTAAGTCTACCGCAGAAAAACCGACGGTCTCTTATCAGAGGCCACGGTCTTTTTGCAAAAAAAACCTTTCCCGTCCTCTTTCTTGTTCCTGGAAGCAAGATCGTTTGCTTCCAGGACTTTTTGACTGTAAGTAGTAAATAGTAAACTACACCCACATACATTTTTTATTAAATAATTACATTATATTACATTTAAAATTAGCTGTTTACCTCCCACACCAAACATTACCCAAATAAATGTTTTAATAATAACAAAAAATTACAATTAAAAAAACACAACATAAATAGTTACCTGAGGGTCTGAACTTTTTAAATATGCATGTCAAGAGAGTATATTATTATATTTTTTTAAATTATAAGCTTGTAAATAGTGATGGACGCAAATTGAAAAACTGCACCTTTATTTGTAAATAAAATATCGGCGCCATAAATTGTAATGGGGTATCATTTAAATGGTGTAATAACCAGGACAAATGGGCAAATAAAATACATGAGTTTTAATTATGGTAGCATGTATTAATTTCAAACTATAGTGGCCAAAATCTGAGAAATAATGAATTTTTTCCATTTCTTACTTACCGTATATACTCGCATACAAGCCGAATTTTTGACCCCCAAAAAGGGGGCCAAAAGTTGGGGGGTCGGCTTGTATGCGAGTCGTGGGTGGTGGTCTGCGCCCCCTGCCCGCCCGCTCGCTCGCCCGCCTGCTCGCTCGCCCCCTCCCTCCCTCCGCGGCCGCCGCTGCTGCTAAATTACCTGCTTCAGCGGCCGCTTCCTAATCCGGGTTCCCCTCTTCATCCTGCGGACTCCGTAACTGTATCACAGCAGCGCGCCCGGCGCTGCTGCTGTGACGATGCAGGGGGCAGGAAAGAGCGGTTCCCATGGTAACGGCGCATCGCCGTTACCAGGGGAACCGCTCTTTCCTGGCCCCTGCATCGTCACAGCAGCAGCGCCGGGCGCGCTGCTGTGATACAGTTACGGAGTCCGCAGGATGAAGAGGGGAACCCGGATTAGGAAGCGGCCGCTGCCTAAAGCAGGTAATAGCAGCAGCAGCGGCCGCGGAGGGAGGGAGGGAGCGTGCGGGGCAGGGCACTACACTGGGCACTATACTAGCTATACTGAGCACTATACTAGCTAAACTGGGGCACTCTACTAGCTATACTGAGCACTATACTAGCTAAACTGGGGCACTATACTAGCTATACTGGGCATTATACTAGCTATACTGAGCACTATACTAGCTATACTGAGCACTTTACTAGCTATACTGAGCACTATACTAGCTAAACTGGGGCACTATACTAGCTATACTGAGCACTATACTAGCTAAACTGGGGCACTATACTAGCTATACTGAGCACTATACTAGCTATACTGAGCACTATACTAGCTAAACTGGGGCACTATACTAGCTATACTGAGCACTATACTAGCTAAACTGGGGCACTATACTAGCTATACTGAGCACTATACTAGCTAAACTGGGGCACTATACTAGCTATACTGAGCACTATACTAGCTATACTGAGCACTATACTAGCTATACTGAGCACTATACTAGCTAAACTGGGGCACTATACTAGCTATACTGAGCACTATACTAGCTATACTGAGCACTATACTAGCTAAACTGGGGCACTATACTAGCTATACTGAGCACTATACTGTCAGGAACCGGCCCGCGGCACGCCTGCGTATACGGTTCCCGACTGCGGGTTTGACCAGATTAAGCGGGGAACAGCCTTATTTAAGCTACAAACAAGGCTGGAACCCCTCAAACACTTCTCACTGCCACCACTAGCTGTTCGCTAGACACTTCCACTCTGCTGTCGAGTCCTCAGCGCGCACTCCGCGTTTTCGTATTTGGGTCAGCTTTGCGCTTAGGCCAAATACGGGAACGCCACGCACCCACACACACACACAGTTGCAATCTTACACTGTCGTGAAGCAAAGACCCATTAACAGTCGTTCCGAACGATACTGTTAGCCACTCTGCTGTCGCTACTCGCACAGGCGTTGTTCGTACGTTGGGTCAGCTGCGCGCTTAGGCCAACGTATGACAAACGCCCCCACACACAATGCAATTACAATTTCATACGGTAGTGTTGCTCAAGCGTACAATTAGGCATGAAACTTATACACGGTTACACTTCAGTCTCTTCTAGGCTATGAGTGTTAGTTTAGTCCGGCAGAAGTCAAACTTATTAAATAATAATTTAATATTCCAGAAAAAACATAGAACAGGGCAGAACTGAATATATACAAAAAGATTACAAAAAAACAAAGTAAAAATAGTTACAAGATAAAATGTACATATATCAGGCCTGCAACTCAATGTAGCCAAAACAGAAATCATGTTTACTAATCTACCACAGGTCCAGGCAGAGCATTTAGCGTCCTCATTGGGCCTTATCCTTCAGCGTAAATACATTACATATCTAGGGATAAAAATTTCTACCAACCCAACTGATCTCTATGAGCTTAATTACAAACCTATGATCTCGAAACTGATCGGGGACTTGTCGAGGTGGAATCTCCCGACCATTTCCTGGACAGGTAGAGTGCAGGCAATCCGTATGAACCTTCTCCCTCGCTTGCTCTACTTATTTCGCACTCTTCCAATTCTAGTCACTCAGCAAAAACTTAAAGGCCTACAAGATGAAATCTTTAAATTTATTAATAATAACAAAAGGAGCCGTATAAATCGCACTCTCATGTATCTTAACCGAGCGAGGGGGGGCTTGGGAGTCCCTAATCTCATGACGTACTACAGGGCTGCCCAGATAGCACAACTTGCACAGACACACTCCAAATTCAATTTCCCTCTATGGGCACAAATAGAATCCGACCTCCTACATCCATTCACCTTGCCAGCATTACAGTGGTCCATGACTCCCTTACCTGCATCATTAAAGCACAATTCTCCCTTATCTGCCCATTCTCTCCACATATGGCGTTACTCCAGATATAAAAAAGAATTACAGACAAAAATTCCCTTAATACTCCCACTGTTTGGTAACCCTATGTTTCCTCCAGGACTGGATCCTAAAGCTTTCAAATGGTGGAAGGATAAAGAAATCACCCAAATAAAGCACCTGGTAATTAACGGCAGGATCCCCACATGGGACCAGTTTAAATCCAAAATGGACATGCCACCATCTGAATACTTTGCAGCAATGCAGTTATATCACTTTATCACATCCATAGGCTCAAAAGGCACAACTGTACCCCAACGCTCATCATATGAGGCGTGGTGTGACCTTAGACCATTAGAAGGGGGCCTCATATCCTTACTATACTCTACCCTTTCACAGCCTTCCCAACCACAAAAACTTAAGACCATGATATCTTGGGAATCGGACCTTGGGATTACCCTCACTCCAGAGAGATGGTCTAAGTGCTGCACTACCCTGTCAAAAGGCAGTAACTACTACTCCCACACCGAAACAAACTACAAAATTCTCCATCGTACATATATCACCCCCTTAAAACTTCACGCTATCGATGCCTCCAAAACTAATCTTTGCTTTAGAAACTGTGGAAGAATTGGAGACATAGCACACATATGGTGGTACTGTCCGAAGGTTCAGAACTTCTGGGCCAAAATCACATCAGTAATTAATACAGCACTTGAGACCTCCCTAAGTCCTGACCCAGCACTTCTCCTGTTTGGAGATAAACCTCAAAAGTGGAAGCACCCACCACATCGTCTAGCACAACATATAGCCAAGGCTGCCAGATCACATATTGCCCGACAGTGGCTACAGCCAACACTCTCAATACAAATGGTAGATCAGATCTTACTAGATATTGTAATTTCGGAGAGGTTGCTTGCCATCACAAATGACACATTTGAATCATTCATCAAAACATGGCAGCCTTGGATGAACGCCTCTACCCTACTAGGCCTTCGATCCTGTGCATTCTCCATTTAAAATTAGAATATACCTCTCCTTGACCTTGTTTGCTATTTTTATATTGAGTAACCTGTATCAAATGCTGCTATATTTGTAGTACCGTTATTTTTCTGTTTATGACATACTATGTTTAATTCAGAAATTTGCCCCATTGGGGGCATTATTCCAATGCTGTAAGAAGTTTTTATTGCCTTTTTTCAAAATAAAAAGTTTGAAACTAAGATAAAATGTACAAAGATAACACACAAAGCGATTTTGCTTACCAAAATAAAGGGATCCCGATAGAAGAATCGTGGACTTTGGTGTGGACGGACACAGTCTGGCTAGACCAGGAGTTCACTAGCTTGGGCCAGGAGACCGGCTGCCACTACCGTCAGAAGAGAACTGCCTTGAGGTAGCTGTCCCCTGGTTTTTATAATGAAATATTCGCCTCGAGGCTGTAAGCCTGTGTGGACGGGGGGGGGGAAGCTGGATTTAATTACATCCTCAGTCATAATTGGATTTCCAGAGATCCAACATCCACTATAGTCCACACACCCAACAAAAGACTTCCTTAGCCCAATTTCCCCCAGGTTACAATGTCTTTACATCAAGAGATTGTTAAATGAGGCTTTTCAACTCCACCAATAATTCAATTTCCACAGGTAGAAAATGGTATCAAAAGGACTTCACCTCTTCAATAATTTCCAGTAGGCTGTCAAATACATTTCAAACATTCAGGTGTCAGCTTCCCCCTGCCCCCAAGACTCTAGCAGGCTTGCCTTGTCCCAATGGCTGACACCAGACTCAAAAGCCATGCCGACCAGCCTATTCTTCCTCAATTGGCAGGTAATTAGCAGTAGACACAGTTTCCCCTGCTGGACAATGGGGCAGAGGTAATGGACATCTACATACAGAATTACATTAGACAGACTTCAGTTTACTCTGGCCAGGTGACCAATTACTCCCAAGCCCAATACACATCTGAGGCATTATTCAGACAACATGGTCTGACCACCTGTATAGGCTTCACAGCAACTGTCTAATTAAGGGTTTCCTCATTAGAAGCAGACAATGATAGGTAATTTACACTTTATACGGAATTCCAGGAAGACTGGCTAACAGACAATCCCATATGTTACAGTCAAAAAATGAAGGAAATATGTTCCTGTTATCCTTAATATCACCAGCACCTCAATATATCTCCACACCTCCGCCGTTAACTTGGTGCAAGGCAGATGATCTTCCCAGATCATCCTGCCTGCACCTACACTGTTGGTTCTGCTTGACGGGACAGCCCATCAGCATTCCCATGATTGCTCCCCTTCCTATGTTGAATGGTGAAGCTATATTGTTGGAGAACTAAGCTCCATCTCAGCAGTTTTCCATTGTCCCCAGAAACCCGATGTAACCAACTAAGAGGGTTGTGGTCGGTTACGACGGTGAATACACGACCGTAGAGATAGTGCTGCAGCTTTTGTAGGGCCCATACAATTGCCAAGCACTCCTTCTCTATGGTGGCGTAAGCTACCTCCCGGGGTAGCAGCTTCCGACTTAAGTACAGAATCGGATGTTCTTCCCCAGTTTGGTTTACCTGGCTTAATACAGCACCTAGGCCAAAGGCTGAGGCGTCCGTCTGGACTACAAACCGTCGGCTGAAGTCTGGCGCTTGCAACACGGGAGGGCTGGCTAGGGCCCTCTTCAGAGCTGTGAATGACTGTTCACATTCTGGTGTCCAGAGAATCTGCTTGGGCAGCTTCTTTTTTGTGAGGTCTGTCAAGGGCTTGGCGAGGGCACTGTAGCTGGGGACAAACTTTCTATAGTACCCCGCAGTCCCTAAGAAGGACTGAATCTGCTTCTTCGTGTGGGGGGTGGGCCAGGACACAATGGCATCTACCTTCCCAGTATCTGGACGAAGCTCTCCCCCCCCCACCACATGTCCCAGGTACTGTACCTGTTTCATGCCTATCTGACACTTGCTAGGCTTGACTGTTAGTCCTGCTGCAGTGATGCGCCCCAAAACCTGTGACAGCTGCGCTAAGTGGTCGTTCCAGTTGGCGCTAAACACGGCGATGTCATCTAGGTAGGCGACAGCGCAGTCTTCCAAACCCTCCAGGAGACCATTTACAACCCTTTGGAAGGTGGCTGGGGCGTTTTTCATCCCAAAAGGCATCACATTAAACTCAAACAGACCTGAGGGGGTGATAAAGGCAGACCTCTCCCGTGCCTCAGCTGTTAGAGGGACCTGCCAGTATCCCCGACTCAAATCCACGATTGTTAGATATTGCGCACCAGCTAGCTTATCTAACAATTCGTCGACCCTCGGCATTGGGTAAGCATCTGATGCAGTTATCAAATTTAGTTTTCGATAATCTACACAGAACCGAGTGGTGTGGTCCCGTTTGGGTACTAGCACTACAGGTGATGCCCATGCGCTGTGCGACCGTTGGATCACCCCTAGTGACAGCATTTCCTCAATCTCCTTGCTGATGTGGGCCTGAACCTCAGGGGAGACTCTATAGGCTGACTGTCTAACCGGCTTGTTATTTCCGGTGTCAACATGGTGTACAGCCAGGCTGGTCAGACCAGGGCGGGCTGTAAAGGTACCACGGTAAAGGATCAGCACATCAGATAGCCCAGCCTGCTGCTCTGCTGTCAACTCCGGATTGATCTGCACCTCGGTAACAGAGTCGGTTTCCTGGGTGGATGCCAGGATGTCAACCAGGGCCTCTGCTTCACCGTCCGGTAGCAAACTGCAGACAGGGAGAGCGCAAGCGGTTCTAGCATGATGTTCCTTTAACATATTTACATGGTATGTTTTCAGCTGCTTACCTCGGTCATCCAGCGCGACCACATAGGTCACATCACTAATCTTCCTATGTATGGTATAGGGCCCATCCCAAGCGGCCTGCAGCTTATTCTGTCGCATCGGGTTTAGGACCCATACCTTGCGACCTACCTCATAAACTCTCTCCCTAGCCCCGTGGTCATACCACTGCTTCTGGGTGGCCTGGGCTTGAGTCAGATTCTCTCGCACTAACCCCACCAGGGTGTCCATCTTTTCCCGGAACTTCAGAACGTATTCCACTATGGAGACCCCGTGGCCCATATCCTGCCCCTCCCAGACCTCTCGAATGAGATCGAGGGGTCCGCGTACCCTCCTCCCATATAATAGCTCAAAGGGTGAGAACCCGGTGGATGCCTGGGGCACCTCACGATAGGCAAACAGCAAGTGGGGCAGGTATCGCTCCCAGTCTCTCCCTTGCGATTCAACAAACACCCTTAGCATCTGTTTCAGAGTACCATTGAACCGCTCACATAACCCATTTGTCTGGGGGTGGTAAGGGCTGGCCATGATGTGTTCTACCTGCATTTGTTTACAGAGGCATTCCATTAGGCGCGACATGAATTGCGGGCCGTGATCGGTGAGCATTTCGCGGGGAAAACCGACCCGTGAGAAAATGCGCACCAATGCGTCCGCAACCTTGTCTGCCCGTATGGAGCTCAGGGCTACAGCCTCAGGGTAGCGAGTTGCATAATCTACCACCGTGAGAATGAAACGTTTCCCTGTGCTGCTGGGTATCGCTAGAGGCCCAATTATGTCAACAGCAACCCTTTGGAAGGGCTCCTCTATTATGGGTAAGGGCCTCAGTGGGGCTTTGTCGGTGTCACCAGCTTTGCCGACCCGCTGACAGGCGACACAAGACCGGCAAAAATCAGCAATATCTGTCCCCATGTGGGGCCAATAAAAATTGTGGGCAAGCCGGGATTTGGTCTTGCGGATCCCCAAGTGACCAGCCAGGGGCACCTCATGTGCTATTCTCAATAGCTGCTCCCTGTACCTGTGGGGAACAATCAACTGCCGGTCGGCCTCCTCCACTTCAGACGGCTCAGAGGGAATAACCTCTCTGTACAGTCTGCCGTGTTCCCAGTACACCCTCACTTTGTCGCCCTCCACCGGTGCCCTGTCCGCCAGACTCCTGAGCTCTTCCAGGCTGCTATCAAGTCGCACAGCCTCGGAGAACTCAGCGCTGTCGGCCACAGGCACCAGGGAGGTGGCAAACTGAGAGGCCTCTGGGTCCTCAGAGACAGGCTCTGAAGTGGAAGAGCCCGACCCAGTGACATCAGCCCCTTCAGTGGACAATTCGTCTGCTGCAGCCCGGTGAGCACTGCGGGTCACCACTGCAGCTGACGGAACGTTCACTGTACACATGTCATTATGCAACACATCACATTTTACATCAACATTATCTGCATTCATGGTAACAACATGTCCTCCTCCAGGCCTGGGCACTGGAGACTCACTAGGGCTGGCTCCTAGTACACAGTCCGTAGCCCCTGGGGCCTCACCAGCACTCCCCGCTTGCACAGCATTATCACACAGTACCTTGCAAGAGTCCTGAACTTCTGCGGGGGATGCAGGCTCCACGGGGTTTGGAGTAGGCTCATACCGGGCCACTAACCGTCCCAGGTCAGTACCCAACAAAACGTTCGTGGGGATGGCATCCGTTACCCCCACTTCTTTCATTCCGCTGCCGGCCCCCCAATCCAGGTGGACCAAGGCGGTGGGTATGGCAGGGGTGACGCCCCCAACTCCTTTGACAGCCATAGTCTTGCCAGGAATGTACTCCTCAGGGTTCACAAGCTGGGGGTGCACTAGAGTCACCTCTGCTCCAGTGTCTCTTAGACCGGTGGTAACCGTATCCCCAACCGTGACAGGTTGCAGATTCTCTGCATAGCTACCTGCATTCCGGGTGGCACACAACGCATTCCGGGCCCCGCCAGAGTTTGGGGCTTCCTTCTTCTTTTCTGGGCACGTAGCACTGATGTGACCCGGTTTGTTACAGGCAAAACATCTCCGAGTGTCAACGGTGGCTGTTCTACCTCCAGGCGGCTGCGGGACTTGGCTTCGCTGGGTGCTCAGAGGAGAAGGTCTCGCAGGCTTTTCTCCCTTCCAGCTGGGCGCCGTAGTCCTCCGAAAATCAGATGCTCGATTGGACGTGTAGGCATCAGCAACTTTCGCGGCCTCATCCACGGTCTTTGGCTCTCGGTCCCGTACAAACTGCCGGACCTCAACAGGACAAGTGTGGAGGAACTGGTCTTTTATTATCAGTTCCTGCAGGGCATCAAAGGTCTCAACCGCCAGTCCTTTTACCCACTGCTGGAAGGCAGTGCGCAGGTTGCATGCATGATCCAGGTAACTGTCATTAGGACCTCGCTGCACTGTCCTGAAACGTTTTCGATACACCTCTGGCGTGAGGTGGTATCGCGCAATGATGGCTTTCTTAATCGCCTCAAAGTCTGTTTCTTCCTCCTGGGGGAGACTCACAAACGCCTCCAGGGCCTTGCCTCTCAGCCCTGGTGTGAGGTATCTTGCCCACTGCTCACGGGGCACCCCATACTGCCGACAAGTCCTTTCAAACCCCTGTAGGAAAGTGTCTATGTCAGAGTCCTTGTCCATAGCGGGGAACTTATCCAGGGGGATTCTGTAGACTCGCTCACCTTCGCGTTCTGCGGGTCCAGCAGACCGGTTCTGCTGCTGAAGTTTAGCCAGCTCCAGCTGGTGTCGCTGTGCAACTTGTTCCCTCTCGGCCTGGTGTCTTTCCCTCTCGGCCTGGTGTCGCCGTTCCGCGTGTTCCTTCTCTGCCTGTCGGTGCAGTAGGATCAGCTTTAGGCGCAGTTCGGGCTCAGCCGAACCTAGTAGCTGTAGGTCGGCTTCCAGAGATGTCATCTCCAAGTTCGGTGGATCATCCAGGACATCGTCTCCACTCGCATTCTGTGGCAGGAGCGATTCCTCCTCTGTCGTGTCGTGAGCTGCATCCGCTGACGTTGAAGCACGGGCTTGCTCTGCCGCATCATGCTCCTCGAGCGCACGAACTAACTGCTCCTTAGTCTGGCCGCTCACCGTCTCGATGCCTTTGTGCTCACACAGGTTGAGTAGTATCTCCTTGTTTTGCCTTGCATAGCTGGATGCTTTCTGAGCCATCGTGTTGCAAAAAATAAAAGAAAAAAAAAGGGGGGGGAAGGGAAAGCAAAACACCAAGTGTGTATCTTTGAACAAAAAAAAACGTATATAGATTCTGCACTGAGTAGACTTCTGTAGGCTAGTTGCTTCTAGCAAGCTTCCAGCCTTTAGTACTCAGAATAGCGAGCTAAACTGCGTACTAATGTACCAAACGATCCCACCACTGCCACCAATTATGTCAGGAACCGGCCCGCGGCACGCCTGCGTATACGGTTCCCGACTGCGGGTTTGACCAGATTAAGCGGGGAACAGCCTTATTTAAGCTACAAACAAGGCTGGAACCCCTCAAACACTTCTCACTGCCACCACTAGCTGTTCGCTAGACACTTCCACTCTGCTGTCGAGTCCTCAGCGCGCACTCCGCGTTTTCGTATTTGGGTCAGCTTTGCGCTTAGGCCAAATACGGGAACGCCACGCACCCACACACACACACAGTTGCAATCTTACACTGTCGTGAAGCAAAGACCCATTAACAGTCGTTCCGAACGATACTGTTAGCCACTCTGCTGTCGCTACTCGCACTGGCGTTGTTCGTACGTTGGGTCAGCTGCGCGCTTAGGCCAACGTATGACAAACGCCCCCACACACAATGCAATTACAATTTCATACGGTAGTGTTGCTCAAGCGTACAATTAGGCATGAAACTTATACACGGTTACACTTCAGTCTCTTCTAGGCTATGAGTGTTAGTTTAGTCCGGCAGAAGTCAAACTTATTAAATAATAATTTAATATTCCAGAAAAAACATAGAACAGGGCAGAACTGAATATATACAAAAAGATTACAAAAAAACAAAGTAAAAATAGTTACAAGATAAAATGTACAAAGATAACACACAAAGCGATTTTGCTTACCAAAATAAAGGGATCCCGATAGAAGAATCGTGGACTTTGGTGTGGACGGACACAGTCTGGCTAGACCAGGAGTTCACTAGCTTGGGCCAGGAGACCGGCTGCCACTACCGTCAGAAGAGAACTGCCTTGAGGTAGCTGTCCCCTGGTTTTTATAATGAAATATTCGCCTCGAGGCTGTAAGCCTGTGTGGACGGGGGGGGGAAGCTGGATTTAATTACATCCTCAGTCATAATTGGATTTCCAGAGATCCAACATCCACTATAGTCCACACACCCAACAAAAGACTTCCTTAGCCCAATTTCCCCCAGGTTACAATGTCTTTACATCAAGAGATTGTTAAATGAGGCTTTTCAACTCCACCAATAATTCAATTTCCACAGGTAGAAAATGGTATCAAAAGGACTTCACCTCTTCAATAATTTCCAGTAGGCTGTCAAATACATTTCAAACATTCAGGTGTCAGCTTCCCCCTGCCCCCAAGACTCTAGCAGGCTTGCCTTGTCCCAATGGCTGACACCAGACTCAAAAGCCATGCCGACCAGCCTATTCTTCCTCAATTGGCAGGTAATTAGCAGTAGACACAGTTTCCCCTGCTGGACAATGGGGCAGAGGTAATGGACATCTACATACAGAATTACATTAGACAGACTTCAGTTTACTCTGGCCAGGTGACCAATTACTCCCAAGCCCAATACACATCTGAGGCATTATTCAGACAACATGGTCTGACCACCTGTATAGGCTTCACAGCAACTGTCTAATTAAGGGTTTCCTCATTAGAAGCAGACAATGATAGGTAATTTACACTTTATACGGAATTCCAGGAAGACTGGCTAACAGACAATCCCATATGTTACAGTCAAAAAATGAAGGAAATATGTTCCTGTTATCCTTAATATCATCAGCACCTCAATATATCTCCACATATACTAGCTAAACTGAGCACGTATACTAGCTATACTGGGCACTATATTAGCTATACTGGGGCACTACCTACCCATACTGGGCACTTTACTAGCTATACTGGGACACACTAGGGGAATAAGGCGGCCAGCATTTCCTACCCCCGGCTTATATGGGGGTCAATCATTTTCCCCTGTTTTTTCAGGTAAAAGTTGGGGGGTCGGCTTATATGCGAGTATATACGGTAATCTTCCTGTTAAAATGGATTTAGAAAAAAATTATTCTTAGCAAAATGTACCACCCAGACAAAGCCTAATTAGTGGCGGAAAAAACAAGATGTAGATCATTTCAGTGTAAAAAGTAGTGATAAAGTTATTGGCGATATAATGGGAGGTGAAAGTTGCTCGGATGCATAAGGTGAACAACACTGTAGGCTGAAGTGGTTAAAATTGCTCCAGAAAGCGATTGCAATTTGCGATTTCCAAATCCAATCACTATAGTGGAAAATACTTCTAATGATTTCTATGATAAAGTAGCAACCCTAGCGATTTAAAAATCACTAGCGATTTGCGATGTTGCGATTCAGCTGTGTAGTGGAAAAAGATAGCATGCATGCGGCTTAGCTATTAACTGCTAATGTCTGCAGTTTAAGTTTTTAAACATAGCATAAAACTGTGGGATATCTAAAAAGCATTTTTTTAGGAATAGGAGGATAGATACAAATTGTTTATCTCATCAGTATATTTTCACTTAAAGTGAACCTGAACTCAGGACAGAAGAAGAACATAGAGAAATGCACCCTGTATGTATTTAGTAAGTTTTAGTGAGTCTAATTCCCCCTCATCTATGACTAATCATAAGTTGTCATTTTATCTGTCTCCTGTGTCACCAGACTGCCACGACAGATGAGCTCATTTGAAAGCACAGGATTTTAACAATGTCTGCTTCTATGAAAGCAGGAAGTAGATAAACTGCACATGTATTGCAGGATTTGTATTAGCTGTAACAAAGAAATGTTTTTCTTTAACCACTTCCCCTCCCCCGGCATGTGTATCTATGTCCCTGCTTTACCTTGCAGGGACGTAGATACTCTTCCCTTGCGTCTGTGCTCTCTCGCTCGCTCCTGCGCTCGTTCCTGCACTTGTTCTCGCCGCTGATTAGTAGAGGGGGGACGTTCACATTCATTAATCCAAGTCGTTGTGTGAATGAGCGCCAGCGATCAATTAGATGCCGCGTCATTCACAAAAAGAGAAAACAACGTGGCCACACAGTGCTTCCTGTTTAGCGTAGTAATAGTACGCAACAGAAAGGAATGCACGAGGACATCTTGTGGCCAAATATAAAAATTTACCAACATACAATTTTTTAATCAAAAGTCCCACATTTACATTTAAAATTAAATCTTTCCTTCCCACACTCTCCCATAGTTCCCAGTTTGTTTGTATTTTGTAAAAAAAAAATGTACATAAAAAAACATAAATAGTTACCTTAGGGCCCGTTTCCACTAGTGCGGTGCGAATCACCGGGATTCCACCACTGACGAAATCGCATGCGGATGCGATTCCGTGTGCGTTTTTTGCCGCGATTTCGCATGCGATTTCGCATAGGCAGGGTATATGCGAATTTAACCAGGTCACTGCCTGGTTCAATTTGCATTAGTTTTCGTGCGAATTCGCACGCGAAATCGCGGCAAAAAACGCATGTGCGTTTTCCCTATTAAATACATAGCCTGCGAATCGCCTGCATTCCTCACGCAGGCGAATTCTGCAGGCCCTACCGTGCAGAAAAATCCTGCACAGAAAAACGCACCAAAAAACTGACAAGTGGAAACAGTCTCATCCACTTGTATTGGTTATGCGAATCCGCATGCAGACAACGCATGCGGATTCGCTCTAGTGGAAACGGGCCCTAAGGGACTGAAGTTTTTTTTTTAAATATGTATGTCAAGAGGGTATTTTACTGTTATTTTTTAAATCATGGGCTTGTAAATCGCGAGGGATGCAAAATTGAAAAAAAATGCACTTTTATTTCCAAATAATATTTTTGCACCATACATTGTACTAGGGAAAATTTTAAATGATGCAATAACCGGGACAAATAGGCAAATAAAATGTGTGGGTTTTAATTATGGTAGCATGTATTATTTTAAAACTATAATGGCCGAAAACGGAGAAATAATGAATTTTTCCCATTCCTTTCTTATTATTACCATTAAAATAAAATAATTCTGAGCAAAAAGTACCATACAAAGAAAGCCTAATTGGTGGCGAAAAAAAACAACAACAAGATATGGATTGTTTGGTTGTAGTAATAACGATTGTTTTGATAAGTAGTAATAACGTTATAGGCAAATGAATGGAAGGAGTGCTATTATTTGGTGATTAAGGGGAAAAACTGTGGAGGTGAAGTGGTTAAAGGATATTATGCTGTTGCTTATCATTCGGAGCACAGAGGAAATTCTGAGTACAGGTCCGCTTTAAAGAAAACCTGTAACGAAAAAACCTCCCCTGGGGGTACTCACCTCGGGTGGGGGAAGCCTCCGAATCCTATTGAGGTTTCCCCATCCTCCTCAGTCCCGCGGCGGCGGCGATAAAGGCCTCCGAACAGTGGGGATGTAAATATTTACCTTCCCGTCTCCAGCGCAGGCGCAGTATCGGCTCTCTCCGCTAGAAGATAGGTGGAAATAGCTGATTGCTGTCGGGCCGCTCTACTGCGCAGGCGCCGCAGTAGAGCGGACCTAACAGAGGTCGGCTATTTTCGCCTATCTCCGTGTGGAGAGCCGCAACAGCGCCCCTGCTGGAGCGGGGAAGGTAAATAAATCAGCGCTTGTCAGCCTTGTCGAGGGAGGATTGCGGGACACTTCGGGGGAGCCAGAGCTGGACTGCCTGCAGCTACAGGGGAGGGGGAAGCCTCATTGGGACCCTGAGGCTTCCCCCTCCCGAGGTGAGTACCCCCCAGGGGAACTTTTTTTTTGTTACAGGTTCTCTTTAAGTATCACTTTAAATGTTAAGTGACAGCTCTGCACTGAGATAAACAGGTACCAAGCCTTTAGCTTTCATAGAATATGGCCCAGTGCACACCGAGCGTTTTTTGGAGCGATCCGCCGGCCGCATCCGCCTCTAAAAACGCTTGTCTAATGTATTGCAATGGGATGGTGCACACCGGCGGTTTGCGGTTTTTGCCAAGCCGCAAATGCGCCTCCTGCTGCGCGTTTGCGGTTTTCGGAAGCGTTTCGTCCTCAATGTAAAGTATAGGAAAAACGCAAACCGCTCTGAAAAACGCTAGTTCAGAGCGGTTTGCCAGGCATTTTTGTTACAGTAGCTGTTCAGTAACAGCTTTTACTGTAACAATATGTGTAATCTGCTACACAAAAACGCACGCAAAACCGCTAGGTATGTTTAGAAAACCTCTCTAAACATACCTAGAATCGCTCTGAAATCAACTCCCAAAACCGCTAGCGTATTGCGGATCTGCTAGCAGTTTTGGTGTGCACTGGGCCTATAAACCCATTGGAATGACTTTATCAACCCAGCTGATAAGATTTTGGAAGGGGGAGGGTGGGGTGAACTTACATCAGTTATCTTAAACTTTGGCTTGTCGGTAATCTTGGAGAATACTGCATTTTGACTGCTGTATATACTCGACATGTCCATGTTTAGCAGAGCATCATTGACATCAATTCGACCGTGGATAAAGAATCGAGGTAAATAGAAATCCACTAAAGCACTGCAGAAAATAGAAGATAGACAACAGTGTTAGAGGAACTCCAATGTAATAATGTAAGTGCTTCATTTTTACAATAATTATGTTTATATGATTTAGTCAGTGTTTTTCCATTGTAAAATCTTTCCTCACCCTGATTTACATTCTGACATTTAACACATGGTGACATTTTTACTGCTGGCAGGTGATGTCAGTGGAAGAAGATGCTGCTTGCTTTTTTGGCAGTTGGAAACAGCTGTAAACAGCTGTTATTTCCCACAATGCAATGAGGTTCAAAGACAGGAAACTCTAGAGACCATGATCCTGACATCACACTGTGGAAGGGCTTTCATCACAATATAAGCCATACAAAGCCCCCCGATGATCCTTTTGAGAAAAGTAAAAAAAATTCTCATAAAAAAGGGGGTATCAGCTTCTGATGGAGATGAAGTTCAATTCTTGGTTACGGTTTCTCTTTAATATCAGTTATACCATGGCCTGCTTATAAATTAATAAATGTTTTGATACTTTAAAGGGAAGGTTCAGGGACTATCAAAAAAAAATAAAAATCCACATCCACTTACCTGGGGCTTCCTCCAGCCCGTGGCAGGCAGGAGGTTCCCTCGGCGCCGCTCCACAGGCTTCCGGTGGCGCGCCCGACCTGGCCAGGCTGGCGGCCAGGTCGGGCTTCTTCTGCGCTCCAATCTGCGTCTCACTGGTGCTCGCTGACGTCATCGGAAGTCCTCCGAGCTGTACTGCGCAGGCTCAGTAGTTCTGAGCCTGCGCAGTACAGCCCGGAGGACGTCCGATGACGTCAGCGTGACCGAGTCAGACGCAGATTGGAGCGCAGAAGAAGACCAACCTGGCCGCCAGCCTGGCCAGGTTGGGCGCGCCACCGGAGACCACCGGGAGCCTGTGAAGCGGCGCCGAGGGCACCTCCTGCCTGCCACGGGCTGGAGGAAGCCCCAGGTAAGTGGATGTGGATTTTTTTTTTTGATAGTCCCTGAACCTTCCCTTTAGGACAACTTGAAGTGAGAGGAATGCGGAGGCTGCCATCTTCATTCTCTAATAAACAATGCCGGTTGCCTGACTTCTATGCTGATGCTCTGCCTCTAATGTTATAAGTCACTGGTCCGGAATGTGCATGCAGATCAGACACTGGGACTCCACTGATTGCATGCTTGGTGCAGGTGTGTGATTCAGGCACAACTAAAGCCAGAAGCTCAGCATGACAGTCAAGCAACTGGCATTCTTTATATGCCAGTTGCCTGGCATATAAAGGGAATGAAGATGGCAGCCTCTGTATTCCTTTCACTTCAGGTTCCCTTTAAGGCTATAGGATGGAATACACACCATCCTCCAATGCCCTGAACTCCATCCACATCTCAGCCAGACAGCACAGCTGTAAAAATAGTGCAAAATGCTCACAGTATTAGTATACATTTTTTTAACTGTATAGTGCCAACATCTCCCATAGCACTGTACAATGTCCCGATCACATTCCCCCCATTCCATGATCAGTGAATGGGAACAGCTTGTTCCCAAACCCGATCACAGTGCCTTTGATGAATGAGAGCTGGTGTCAGCGAGACGCAGGCTTTCATTCACAAAAGTGAAAGTAAACAGTACTTCTGTGTACTGTTTACAATACTCGGAAATTAAGTGTAGTGCCATCTTTTGGCCAAAAAGTAAGAGTGCACCCTTGGACACTATTAGAAAGAAAAATACATACAGTTTTTTATTAATTTTTAACCCCTTTCACTCATACACTATAGTTACCAAAATAAAACACTTGTAAGAAAAAATGACATCATTAAGAAGAAAAATATAAGAAAAAAATACATGAATAGTTAACTTAAAGGACTTCCGAGGCCAAAAATCAAAATTTTGATGAGTACCTGTCTCTTTTTTAAATCCATGGGCAAGTTCCTCCTCTCCCTCCGCTCTGTTCCGCGCAAATGTATTCTTTTCTCTGCTGGACGGGGGGCGGAGAGCTGCTCAGCCGCACTTGCCTCCACATGTACTGCGCAGCCGCGGCTCTGATCGGCGGCCATCTTGCGCGAGGAGAGCTGCGCAGCCGCACTTGCCTTCATATGTACTGCGCAGCAACGGCTCTGATCGGCGGCCATCTTGCGAGTGGAGTACGAGCCGACCCGTGCAGTGGGGTCGGGCCCCGACCTGGGGGCAGTGAAAAGAATACATTTGCGCGGAACAGAGCGGAGGGAGAGGAGGAACTTGCCCATGGATTTGAAAAAGAGACAGGTACTCATCAAAATTTTGATTTTTGGCCTCGGAAGTCCTTTAAGGAATTTTTAAGATGTATGTTATAAGGGTATATTACAGGTTTTTTTTGTAAATTAAGGCTTGTAATTATTGATAAAGAATAAAAACCACTAAACGGAAAAAAAATAGTCCTTTATTTCCAAATAAAATATTATCACTATAGATTGTACTAGAAACACATTTTAAACATTGTAATAACCAGGATAAATGGGCAAGAAAAAAAGGTGTGTGTTTTATCTATTGTAGCACCTTTTATTTTCTATATATGTAAAATCAGATGCATGTGTGTATGTATGTATGTGTGTATGTATGTGTGTATGTGCCGTGATCCAGTGGTGCTCGGATATCCCTTTTCAAAATCCGGATTGGATCCAGATACCCAGATATCTGATCCGGGTCGGATATCCGAGTTCAAAATTTTCCGATCTGGATCGGATATCCGACCTCAGTATCCGGGGTATCCAGGCAAATTCGGATATCTGGATAGAAAAAAACTGAAGTGGCCTTTAAATTGCTTTAAAAACGTTTTTTTTTTACGGTAAATGAGGCATGTAGCATCATTACTTTTTAAAGGGGAACACTAATTGATGATGTGGGGAGTTCAAATCCCCCCCCCCCAAAAAAACCCAAAAAACAATGGCTGTCAATTAACATCAGGACTAGGTTCCAGACAGCAGTCGTGCTGCCCACATTGGGCTTGATTCACAAAGCCGTTCAAACTGTTTAGCACGGGTGTGCTAAACAGTTAGCACGTGAAGTGCCGTTCGCAGACTTTTCTCGAGCGCAAAGTGCCGCGATTTGCGCGAACGCCGCCTTTTGCGCAAAAGTCCGCAATCGCGTGAACCGCGGAACTTTGCATGCGCAAAAGTCCGCGAACGGCACTTCACGTGCTAACTGTTTAGCACACCCATGCTAAACAGTTTGCACGGCTTTGTGAATCAAGCCTATTGTGTCCAAATTCCAACCGCACAACTGGGACATGACAGTTTTCATCCCAGACACCTCCAAAAAATTACACAGCAATTGTGTTTTGGGTTAAATATAGGTGGTATCAGCACAGCAGCAGTGGCCTGTGGTACCCCGGCGGTGTGAGCAGCAAAGTCAGCAGGAGCAGGGCAATGCAGCAGCAGCAGGTGTAACGTCTGCCAGGAGCATGCCGGACGTGGCACTTGGCAGTGACACGTGGCACCTGGCACGTGGCCCTTGGCACGTGGCCCTTGGCACTTGGTATGTGGCACTTTGCACGTGGCACTTGGCACTTTGGCACGTGGCACTTTGCACATGGCACTTTGTACTTGGCACATGGCACTTTGCACCTGGCACATAGCACTTTGCACGTGGCACTTTGCACGTGGCACTTTGCAGATGTCACTTTGCATGTGCCATGTGACACATGCCACGTGACATGTGCCACCTGCCACGTGCAAAGTGCCAAGTGCCACGAGAAAGATATGTCACGCTTCCGTGCGGAAGCTGAGGAAGATGAGGTGTTCTGTGTTAAATAGTCAACTACGTCCTGACAATATTGGGGCTTGATGGCACGTGCCTTCTTCTGAACACTGTACTTTGGTCGAGGGCCGCACAAAATCACGACAGTGCGACCTCGAACAGACCTGCCGGGTGGCCATCCTCTTGCTCTGCCTCTTGTTTGTCCACTTGACTAATACAATGTGCGGTTACACAGGTGCAGTGAAAGGGTTGCAGTGGCTGCTGGTACAACAATGTGCGATTACACAGGTGCAGTTAACAGGTATGCACGGACTGGTATATAAAACAGCGTGCGGTCACACAAGTGCAGTGAACAGGTATGCAGTAACTGGTATTCACATTTGTTCAAAAGACAGCAAGCAATGGGCAGCGCTCACAGGCTGCAAGTGAAGTGAAAGTTACAGAGATATGCCCAGCCCCTTGGGGCTAAATACATACCTTGAATACAAATCAGATGCAAATTATGTGCTAACACTAATCTAAATTCTAAAATTTGAATGCAAGCTGACACCCCTCAATTCAGGTGCAGCGTCTGTTTGGAAGCGCTGCCATTTCCTTCTGCTGTACAAAACTTAAGTATACTTCAGGCTAGCTGCCTCCAGGGGTGTCAGCTTGCATTCAAATTTTAGAATTTAGATTAGTGTTAGCACATAATTTGCATCTGATTTGTATTCAAGGTATGTATTTAGCCCCAAGGGGCTGGGCATATCTCTGGAGCTTTCACTTCACTTGCAGCCTGTGAGCGCTGCCCATTTGCTTGCTGTCTTTTGAACAAATGTGTATACCATTTATGGCTAGCTGCACCAGGTAAGGATTATGATTTTAATTTTAGACTAGCTAGGGTTCACTGTTGGATATGTTTCACTGTTGAATATGCTTCACTGTTACATTAGTTTGAGGTTTTAACCCTTTTTTTTTTTTGGACAACTTTCATTGTTTGAACATGCTTCACTTTTTGATATGTTTCACTGCTAGATTAGTGGTTAGTTTCTCTCCTGTTGGGGCACGTCACCGCCGTAGGAGAGTCTATTAGGGATAATTTGTGCACAACTTATGCTGAAGCTAACGCCCCCTTTACTGTACCTGTTTTGAATGCAAGGTGTGTAACCTGCCCGTTAGTCGAGCTCTGCATACTTGTGCAGGTAGTCAATTCAGGTGCAGCGTCTGTTTGGAAGCGCTGCCATTTCCTTCTGCTGTACACAGTAACTGGTATTACAAATGTGCAGCAGTCAGACACACACACACACACAGGTACCGTGAACAGGTGCAGTGACTGGTATATAACACTGCGTGTGGTCACGTAGGTAGGTGCACTGCACAGGTATGCAGTGATTGGTATTACAAATGTGCAGCTGTCACACACACACACACACACACACACACACACACACACACACACACACACACACACACACACACAGGTACCATGAACAGGTGCAGTGACTGGTATATAACACTGCGAGTGGTCACGTATGTAGGTGCACTGCACAGGTATGCAGGGATTGGTATTACAAATGTGCAGCTGTCACACACACACAGGTACCGTTAACAGGTGCAGTGACTGGTATATAATACTGCGTGTGGTTACGTATATAGGTGCACTGCACAGGTGTGCAGGGATTGGTATTACAAATGTGCAGCTGTCTCACACACACAGGTACCGTGAACAGGTGTGCAGTGACCGGTATATAATATAACACTGCTTGCGGTCACGTAGGTGCACTGAACAGGTTACAGGTATGCAGTGATTGGTATTACAAATGTGCAGCTGTCTCACACACACAAGTACCGTAAACAGGTGTGCAGTGACTGGTATATAATATAACACTGCTTGCGGTCACGTAGGTGCACTGACCAGGTTACACTACCACAAAAGTTTTGGCATAGTGTTCTGTGGACTGATGAAACAAAATTAGAACTGTTTTGGCATCCATCTGAAAATGGCGCCTGTGAATAATGGCGCACAGTGTTGCCGCTAATCCGTTTGCCGCTTATCGCTATTTAACGTTAAAGCCTTATTGTTATTTAGCGTTAAAGCCTTATTGTTATTTAGCGTTAAAGCCTTATTGTTATATAGCGTTAACACACAGAACCCTCTCTGTACCTATCCCTAACCCCTAAACCCCCCGGTGGTGCCTAACCCTAACCACCCCCCTGGTGGTGCCTAACCCTAACCACCCCCCTGGTGGTGCCTAACCCTAAGACCCACCCCCAGTGGTGCCTAACCCTAACCACCCCCTGGTGGTGCCTAACCCTAACCACCCCCTGGTGGTGCCTAACCCTAACCACCCCCCTGGTGGTGCCTAACCCTAACCACCCCCCTGGTGGTGCCTAACCTTAACCTTGACAGTGTTACATTAAATCCATTCATCGTTTTGCAGTTAAATAACTTCTGCAGTTTGGCTTATGTAGGGCGCTATTGATAAATAACGTTAGTGTGTGCCACTATTGATAAATAACGTTAGTGTGTGCCACTATTGATAAATAACGTTACAGTGTGCCGTTTTTCTTCTTTTTTTCCCTGTGCGCCATTATTATGCAGTACTAACGATAAATAGCGATAAGCGTATCTTTTTAATGCGGCGCCATTTCTATGCATAGGCACTGTGCGCCATTATTTACTGATCCCCTGTTTGGGCCCATGGATCAACGCTATGTTTGGAGGAGGAAGAACAAGGCCTATGAATAGGGATGGTCACCGCGTTCCGCGGAGTTCATTGTTCCGCGATTCCGGACGGAATTTGGTGATTCCATTCCATCGCATCGGAACGAAATAGCCTTAGCGCTATTGTGGAATTTCCGCGGAACGATGCGTAATTCCGGCGGAATGCGGAATTTTGTAAGCCAATCACAAGCAAGCCCCTAGAACAAGTTTAAAGTGAAAACAACAGGATTTCATCATAAAAATCGGCATTTCTCCACCAATCAGAGGCTTACAAAAACCACCCAAATGGATTTCTGCAATCGGAATTATTTCAGCAGCACCAATTACAGTGTTAACAAAAACCAATCAATCCTATGTTAGCAACCAGCTCCCTAGCTATCTCACCTATCCCAACCATTTTGTATAGGTCCCAAAGCTTATTCGACTCCTCCTGCGTCGCAAAAACCACCGCCATGGAACCACCGCCAGGTCCCAAAGCTTATGCGACACCTCCTGCGGTGCCAAAACGACCACCATGGGATCACCGTCAGGTCCCATAGCTTACGTGACACCTCCTGCACTGCCAAAACGACCGCCATGGGACCACCGCCAGGTCCCAAAGCTTACGCGACACCTCCTGCGGTGCCAAAACCACCGCCATGGGACCACCGCCATGGCTTAAGCGACACCTCCTGCAGTGCCAAAATAACCGCCATGGGACCACTGCTAGGTCCCATGGCTTAAGGCCCGGTTCACATTGGCGTTATTTTGCGGACCGCAGCCGGACCGCATACAACGGAAACGGAACGGACGAGAAAGGGTCCAATGTTAATCAATGGATCAGTACGCACTCGTCCGTTCCACCGCATCCGGATCCAGATGCGTTTTGCGGTCCGGCCTGCGGTCCGGAATTTTCCAACCTGTGCCTTTTTTCCTGACCGGTACCTCCGTCCGCCGCCGCTGGAACGGATCCGGACAAAAAAACCAGCACAACAGGAACCAATAGAAAACGGAAGTGTCACAACACACTGCCTGATAAAAGCCGGACGTTCTATCTCACTTCCTGTGTGTTTTCAATGGTACAGGCGGCCATCTTGAATAGTGACATGTGCCCAGCGTTGTGTGAGTGGGACAGCTCCCAGTTTCTCATAGAGCTGTTTGGGAACATGGCAGAGCTCAGGGAATATTCCATTGAGTACTTGATTGTCCAGGTGCATTTGTTTTGTTTGCTTGTGATGTGTTTTACCTTGCCCACCCACCCGTGTCCCTGCCACCCGTGTCCCTGCCAGCCGTGGCCCTCCCACGTTCAGTGCCACGTTTGTATCATGCATGTGTGTCTGGGCCACAGGTGCAAGGGCTATCGTCCTGCGGCCTAGACACGCATGCTCTGCGCACACACACACAACATACAGGATGTCCACTTTAAACAAAAACCAAACATTTATTAAAAAGAACATTACAAATTACCAAAAATAAAACCAAGTATACATAAAATAAAACCAAGTATGTAGATATTTACAAAATTGCTTGTCCCTCAGGGCTCACAAGGTAGTCTGCCAATCTGTCCCTATTTTGGAGGCAGACTGTTCAGGCCCTTGTAGCATATCTCCTCATTGGCTGCAGTGGAAGTGCATTTGGCGGGTGTGGAACGTCCACTTCCTCCTGGCGCACAAAGTTGTGGAGGATGCACGCTGTCTTCACAACTTCGACCGCGTTGGCCGGTTTCAGCAGCAATGGCGTGTGGAACATACTCCATTTGGACACCAGGATCCCAAATGGGAGCATTGAAGTGGGTCTGCCTTGCACTGAGGCCCCTGTCTCGGTATGGCCGCATCACGTGGCCGGACAAGGCGAAAGCTTCGTCTCCGACAAACACAAAGGGGTAGGCGGGTCCCCTTCTCCCAGGCCACGGTCTGTCTCTGGGTAGCTGCAGTGTTCCTTCCTCCATCCGCTGGCACAGGGTCATACGTTGGAATATTCCAGAGTCATTGGAACTTCCATATGACCCCACATTCACGTAGACAAACTTATAGTCCGCATCCGCCACAGCCATTAGGACAATGCTAAAGTATTTTTTATAATTGAAGTGATGGCTGCCACTCCTCAAGGGTTTTTGAATCCTGATGTGTTTTCCGTCCAGCACACCAACACAATTTGGAAACTTGCACACGGTCAAGAAGAGCTGGGCGATCTCCTTCCATTTCTTGGTGTCCGGCACATGCATATATCTGGCCCTCAGCCTTCTCCATAGGATTCTGGAGGTCCTAACAACAATGCCTGCCACCGTGCTCTTCACAATCCGGAATGTGACATGTAGTGATGCATTTGTTTGTCAAGTCGCGATGTACCTACGAGAGAAATAATCAAATTTATTTTTTTTGTCTTTGCAGTGGAAAAATTCAAAACAAGATGGCGGAGCGTCAGGGACGCCTACGTCAAAGACCTTAGGCTGACCAACAAGGAGCAGAGAAGCGGGAGTGGGTCCTCCAGAAGGCAACCGTACTTGTAATGAATAGCCGAGATACCGCCGCGCGGACAAGCGGCAGGGCGGCCTCTGCCGTGCAGCAACATGTCACTGGTTCGCCTGGTCCTTCTAGTGCACACAGATGGAGAGCTACGCGCGCGCGCGCCAGGCGACAGGACCTTTATGCTAGCAGAAGGGGAATCTGCTGATCATGCCGATCAGCTGATTCCAGCTAGGCTCCGGATTGGCTGAGTGGCTGGGGCGGCGCTGCAGAGCGCTGTAGGTATATATAGGACTTGCCTGTTAGTTGCAAGTTGTCTGCCGTTGCAAATGCTTATGTGTTAGCACTCAGACCTCAGTCAGATCTTACAGTGTGTTAGAACCAGCCGGAGCTGGGAATTCACACTTAGTCAGATTCCGTTAATAGCCTCTATTGTATTATTGTATTGTGTATGTATTAGACTAGTTCCCAGGTGTTGAGATCAAGGACCTCACACCTAAGACTAGGAGATTGCTGTCTGCTACTGATATCTACTAGACTAGTTCCCAGGTGTTGAGACCAAGGACCTCACACCTAAGACTAGGAGATTGTTGTTTGCTACTGTTATCTACTAGACTAGTTCCCAGGTGTTGAGACCACGGACCTCACACCTAAGACTAGGAGATAGCTGTTTGCTACTGTTATCTATTAGACTAGTTCCCAGGTGTTGAGACCAAGGACCTCACACCTAAGACTAGGATTGAAAGATGCTGTTACCCGTTATGATCTCTGGCTTTCCTAGCCACTCTCCTGCTTACTGATTCAGTACCTTTGCCTATCTGTCTACTTGTTACCGACTTGGCCTGAACCCGGATACCGAATCAGTCTCCTGTCTCTGTACTTTGTCTGCTCGTGTGTTGCCGACCTGGCCTGTCTGACTCTTCTGGCTGTCACTCATTCCTTGGGTGATCAGCCTTACTGTACTACTTGTGACACTAACTCTCTAGGTGTCCATTAGCTGCAAGGGCAACCTGCTCCTCAGGAAGACCATCTTGCAGTTCAGTCAGTGGTCTCTACCCTTTAGGAGGCCACTGGCTGTAGTTCAGTCTGATTCCCAGTCCATCAGGGAATCTTTGGCTGCAGTACAGTCTGATTCCCAATCCATCAGGAAATCCTTGGCTGCAGTACAGTCTTTATCTCCCGCTCCTCAAGAGATAACCTTTCCTTACTGTTGCACCAAACACTTTACCACATTGGGTGTTCTGTGTCAAGCTATACTAGTATGATTGGTGATTCTGCAGATCACTACATAATCAGGTATAGCATCTGTATTATTGGTGATACTGCAGATCACAAATAATCAGAAATATCTGTGTTGCTGACACCAATCGTTACAGAACGGCAGACCAAAAACAATATGGACGCACTCCACAGCCGTATTGACGGATTAGCCACTTTGTTGGCTAATTTCATCAGGGTACTTGATGGCCAACAGACTCAGATCACCACTTTGTCTGGGTCAATACAGGTACTCCAAACGGCTGTGAATGAAGTGTGATCCCCTCCAGTTACAGACCTTCGAATGTCTGTACCTGAAAAGTTTTCTGGACATAGACCTGACTTTCAGAACTTTAGAAATCGAGTGCTGTCCTATTTTGAGTTAAGGCCTAACCTGTCGGGAACTGAAACTCAGAGAATAACATTTATTAAGACCCTTTTATCAGGGGACTCTCAAACATGGGCATATAGTCTTCATGCAGAGCACGAGGCTTTATCATCAGTTCAGGAATTCTTTAAGGCTATGGCCATTATATATGATGATCCGGATATTGCTTCCACCGCTGAACGGAAGCTTAAGACTCTGCACCAGGGTCAAGATCTGGTAGAGATTTACGCAGCAGAATTTAGGAAGTGGGCTGTATCAGCTAGATGGGGAACATATGCACTGTTAGACTTTTTTTGTCAGGTTTATCTGATGCAGTTTCTGACTTGATGTTAGGACATCCTGAGTCCAAATCCATTGACGAGGCAATCTCTTTGGCAGTACGGGTAGATCGCCGTTTACGCTATCAAAAGCAGACCCGGGGTAGAAATGCTGTAAGATATGTCTCCTGCGCCTCCTCTCCACCGTCATCACCTCCATGTGAGCCGATGCAAATCGGACACTCTAGATTGACGCAGGTGGAAAAGAATCGCAGGAAATCAGAAAGACTCTGTTTATAGTGTGCTGAGGAGGGTCAGAAGGTTCAGAATTGTCCTAAAAAGTCAGGAAACGGCGCCGCCTAGGTGTAGTCAGAGGTAATACCCTAGGCGAGCAGTCTTTACCTCTAAACGATAATCGTCTGCTCCTTCCCTGCTCTATCACGTGGGAGGGCAGACTGTCCCCACTAAAGCTTTCATAGACTCTGGTTCTGCGGCTAACTTCATAGATTATGATTTTGCAAAAAGATTGGGAATCCCCTTACTCCCTTTAGACCAACAAATTTTGGTCACTGCAGTAGATGACTCTCCTCTGCAGAGTAGACAACCTCTTTCTCAGACCCCTTCATTGGTGTGTAATGTCGGGGTGCTACACAAAGAGAGATTACAATTCCTTGTCCTGCATATGACAACCTCCACCATTATTCTAGGTATGCCATGGTTACAACTTCACTCCCCTCAGATTGACTGGGCTTCAGAACAGCTAAAAGACTGGTCGGCCCATTGTCATCATCACTGTTTGTAAAAGGTAGCCGTTTGTGCCACCAAGATTCAGGTTAAAGGTGTGCCAGTACAGTACGCGGAATTCGCTGATGTGTTCTGTCCCAAATCTGCAGATAAACTCCCACCTCACCGTACTTTTGATTGTCCCATTGATTTAAGATCTGGTTGTATGCCTCCAAGGGGTCACCTCTATTATCGGTCAGGACCTGAGAAAGTGGCAATGCAGGAGTACATCAAAGAAAATTTGGCCAAAGGCTTTATCCGCCCTTCTCGCTCCCCAGCTGGGGCAGGATTCTTTTTCGTACAGAAAAAAGATGGAGGCCTCCGACCCTGCATTGACTACAGAGGTTTAAATAAGATTACAGTGAAAAATCATTACCCATTGCCTTTGGTTGACGATTTGTTCGCTCAGGTGACCAATGCCAGGATTTTCTCTAAATTGGATTTAAGAGGTGCATACAACCTGGTACGAATTAGAGATGGTGACGAATGGAAGACGGCGTTCAACACGCCCAACGGGCACTACGAGTATCTGGTTATACCCTTCGGGTTGTGTAACGCCCCAGCCGTCTTCCAGGAGTTGATAAATGAGGTTTTTAGGGAGGTGCTGGGGAGATTTGTGCTAGTGTATCTAGACGACATACTGATTTTTTCTCCCAATCTGATGGAACATCGTAAACATGTCAAATTCGTGTTAAAGAAATTAAGACAGAACTCACTCTATGCCAAGTTAGAAAAGTGCCTCTTCGAGGTTACGTCTGTTCCCTTTTTGGGTTATATTATTTCTACCTCTGGTCTTTCCATGGATCCAGAAAAAGTATCTGCTGTTTTGGAGTGGCCTCAGCCTGTAGGTTTGAAGGCACTCCAAAGATTCTTGGGCTTTGCCAATTACTACAGGAGATTCATCAAGGGGTACTCCTCAGTAGTGTCACCCCTCACCAGTCTTACCAAGAAAGGGGCTGACACTTACCACTGGTCAGCAGAGGCATATTCTGCTTCTTCTACACTGAAAAATCTGTTCTGTTCTGCTCCCATTTTGGGACATGTGGATGTCACCTTCCCCTTTATAGTGTAGGTTGATGCCTCAGAGGTTGGGGTTGGGGCTGTACTGTCTCAACGCTCTGGTTTGCAGGGTAAGCTTCACCCTTGTGCTTACTTTTCTCGGAGGTTCTCTCCTGCAGAGAAAAACTATGATATTGGCAACCGAGAGCTTTTGGCCATTAAACTAGCTTTTGAGGAGTGGCGACATTGGCTGGAAGGGGCAGAGCATACTATCACAGTTTATACAGATCATAAGAACTTGGAGTACATAGAGGGGCCAAAAGACTTAGTCCTCGTCAGGCCCATTGGTCTTTATTCTTTTCAAGATTCTGATTTGTTATAACGTATACACCAGGTAGTAAGAACCTCAAAGCTGACGCCTTGTCTAGGTGTTTTGAGCCCGAGACAGTACAACCTTCAACCCCTGAAACCATCCTACCTCAGAAAGTAGTCCTGGCAGCTACTGAGACCTGGAAAGACTGGACTGCTACTCTGGGTCCTTTTCAACAGGATGTTCCAGAGGGGAAGCCTGAGGGAGTTATGTTTGTACCACTAACTTTCCGCCTGCAACTCTTACAACTGTTACATTCCCATAAAAATGCAGGGCATCCTGGGGCTGCCAGAACTCAGGATTTGTTAGCTAGATGCGCTTGGTGGCCTACGCTAGCAACGGATTGTAAGGAGTTTGTAAGGGAGTGTGCAGTTTGTGCTAGAAGCAAGTCCTCTCACCAGGCACCTGTGTGTACACTACAACCCTTGCCAGTGCCAAGTGAACCATGGACTCATTTGTCAATGGATTTTGTAGGAGAATTCCCCAGGTCTGAGGGCAAAACGGTCATTTGGGTGGTAGTAGATAGGTTCAGTAAGATGGCTCATTTTGTTCCTTTGAAAAGACTCCCCTCGGCCCAGGAGTTGGCTGATCTCTTCATCCAGCACATTTTCCGGCTGCATGGCATTCCGGAGAATGTGGTGTCAGATCGGGGAGTCCAGTTTGTGTCAAAATTTTGGAAGGCCTTTTGCCATCAGCTGGGTATGGACCTTTCATTTTCATCAGGCTACCACCCACAGACCAATGGTCAGACCGAGAGAGTTAACCAGTCCCTGGAGCAGTTTCTCAGATGTTATGTGGCAGATGCACAGTCCGATTGGGTAAAATTTTTGCCATTTGCGGAATTTGCACATAACAATCTGAAGAGTTCCTCTTCTGGATTTTCCCCATTTCAGGTGGTTTCGGGAAGATCTCCCAAGTTTGCCCCGTTACCTGTGGCATCTACCCCATTTCCGGCCCTGGAGGATTGGCAGAGGGCATTGAGGGAGATTTGGGGTATGGTTAAGAGGAATTTGGGGAAAGCCTTCCAGACCAGGCAGATAAAAGGCGGTCTTTAGAGTGGAACTTTTCTCCAGGGGACATGGTGTGGGTATCTACTCGGCATTTAGCTTTAAAACAACCGTCACCCAAACTAGGACCTAGATTTATAGGACCATACCCAGTGACCATGAAGATTAAGAATGTCACTTATGCGATTGATCTCCCAGCCAGCATGAGAGGTGTGAGATCATTCCATGTGTCTCTGTTGAAGCCGGCAGTGAACGTGGATTCCTCTCCCCCCCCCCCCCCCCCTGTGATGACCAACCTGAGTATGAGATCGAGAAGATTCTAGATTCTCGCTTAGTGCAAAATTCTGTGCAGTATCTGGTTCACTGAAAGGGGTATGGTCTGGAGGAGAGAACTTGGGTGCCAGATTGTCGCATGCATGCTGAAGAATTAAAAAAAGAGTTTCATGACTTACACCCTGGGAAGCCGGGTGGGAAGTGTCCGGAGTCCACTCCTCAGGGCGGGGTTACTGTAATGAATAGCGGAGATACCGCCGCGCGTAGAAGCGGCAGGGCGGCTATCTCCACGTTCCAGCCGGCGGCCTCTGCCGCGCAGCAACATGTCACTGGTTCGCCTGGTCCTTCTAGTGCACACAGATGGAGAGTTACGCGCGCGCGCGCGCCAGGCGACAGGACCTTTATGCTAGCAGAAGGGGAATCAGCTGATCATTCCGATCAGCTGATTCCAGCTAGGCTCCGGATTGGCTGAGTGGCTGGGGCGGCGCTGTGGAGCGCTGTAGGTATATATAGGACTTGCCTGTTAGTTGCAAGTTGTCTGCCATTGCGAATGCTTATGTGTTAGCACTCAGACCTCAGTCAGATCTTACAGTGTGTTAGAACCAGCCGGAGCTGGGAATTCACACTTAGTCAGATTCCGTTAATAGCCTCTATTGTATTATTGTATTGTGTATGTATTAGACTAGTTCCCAGGTGTTGAGACCAAGGACCTCACACCTAAAACTAGGAGATTGTTGTCTGCTACTGATATCTATTAGACTAGTTCCCAGGTGTTGAGACCAAGGACATCACACCTAAGACTAGGAGATTATTGTTTGCTACTGTTATCTACTAGACTAGTTCCCAGGTGTTGAGACCAAGGACCTCACACCTAAGACTAGGAGATTGCTGTTTGCTACTGTTATCTATTAGACTAGCTCCCAGGTGTTGAGACCAAGGACCTCACACCTAAGACTAGGATTGAAAGATAGCTAGCAAAAACATGTAAAGAACGGCTGACTCTTGGGTGCATGCTAGAATACTTTTAATGTGAAAAATTGCTGTACAAAAATTACTTTACAAAAACACACATATACATGTACAAATACTAAGGACATATACCACATAAATTGTTAAAACAGGGACAATGGAGCCCTGAAAGAAGCCAAAAACCCAACACCCCAGAGCTTGATCTCTTAGAGGCTGCAGTCCTCCAAGAGAATATATTACGGGGTACATCCGGAGCTACTCGTATATGGAACTTAGTTCTGTCAGCTTCACAATTTTGGAAAAGAGCACCTCAGGTTAAATGCCACTTTTAGATTGTAGATGTATTAGCTGAGGTAATTATATATCCAGAAGATACATGTATGTATTCAGTTCCTCATATCTCAAATGGATTCCAAAACCATCCCAACCATGTCTGTAATTATGGATAGCAAGGATTATTTTTCAATTAGACTCAATCGCAGTCGTGTAAGAAAGTCTGTGCCTATTGACTCTGTAGGAGGTATGGACTCAATCGCAGTCCCCAATGACACATAGACAAGTCTCCAAGTGATACTTCATAAAGGCATCAAAATCACAGTGGGTGATATGGAGTGATGAATCGATTCAAACAGGCATGGCAAAGCATAGATATGAACTGCACAGGTATGATGGAAACTGGCAGCAAGTGTCCTCAGCGAAGCAATCATAAGTGGCGATCAATACTGTTAGTGCGAAGCTCATGCACAGTAATCAACTGATATCCACATGCACACTGATTGACTGTAGTTAGTAGCGGGATGCAGCGTTCACAGTTCACAGTTCATAGTTACCATACCGCTGGTGTACAGAGTAGAGTTGGAGGTATGTTCTGGATGATCCAATTGGATGGTTAAGGGGTGTGGGGTGAGGCGTCAGACGCTATTATATCTGACATGTTTCGCCGTCTGACATAACGGCCTCTTCGGAGATTTGCGTCTACATATTGAAAGCGCCGAACCGCGAGTGTTCAAGGCATCTCGCCGGGGCCCGCCCACCTCCTTCCTGGAAGCCTCGGCCAATGAATCTTGGCCAGGCATGAGCGCCGGTCTCCGCCCACCACACACCGCACGTAGCGGCGCATATGGGTGTGCGTGCCATGCGCTCCACAGTGGGACGCAAATAGGAAGCGTCCCACTGACTGCAAGGAGAGGAGCGTCACCGCGAGAGACCCAACGGCCAGAAGTAGGCGCTTATGTTTACAATTTATAATGCTTACCAAACATAGTTAACCTCATAAACTAACAAAAACTCACAATTTAACGGAAAAATTTTTTCTATACTAGACACTTCCTCAAATTACTTTCATAAATGAACAGAATCCTATTAGTTGAAACAGAAATGTTAATAATAGCAGAGTGGACATGAACCACACTAGACCTCTATATATATCTATTGCACACATAATAGAGTCCTCCAAAGAGATATTATAGGCTATTCTATACTTCCATATGTGTTTGCAAATGTCATGTACATAAGCACAACATATATACAGAGGGAAAGTGGATGAGACCACGAACGGTCAAATTGTTTCCCATAGGATTTGAATTTGAGTGAGGATAGTCAGGGACTTGGGCCCAAGAGAGGGAGAGTCAGTGAAAAGAAAGAAAAAAAAAAAAAAAAAAAAAGAACTGGATAGAGGTATGAGGGAAGGGGGAAGGGGGGGGGGGGGGGGGAAAGGGGGGGGAGGGGAAGGAAGGGATAGAGGGTGGGTGGGTTCATGCCTACACGGGAAGAAAGGCACCATAGTGGACCGCATCATTGAGGCCCTTTCCTCTGGTCGCATCGAGGGTGAAGATCCACCTCAACTCCATCTGTAAAAGAACCTTATCTACATTACCTCCTCTTTCGTGTGGATGTGCTCTATCCAAACCTACAAAGCGGACAAAACTGGAGTCCCCTCTATGTGTCAAGTTGATGTGTCTCGAGATGGGGGACCTAAAGTTGCACCCCCCAATGTCGCCAACATGTTCTTTGATGCGTTCTTTGAACGCCCTATTAGTCTTACCTACATAGAAGCATCCACATCTGCATGTCATCAAGTAGATTACGCAGGTGGTGTTGCAATTTACAAAATGGCGCAGCCTCCAAGTACGTCCATTGGGGAGTGCAACCTCACCCCCCACCTGCAAGTATCTACAGTACACACAACCACCACAACTATAAGTTCCGAGCACTGTGCAGTGTTTTGAGGCTGTCCTCGAACGGAAATGGCTATTTGTCAAGGAATCTCGTAGAGTGTGTGAACGTTTAAAAGTCACCAGCGGTCTGGGAGATACAAATTCCCGGACCGAAGGGTCAGTGTAGAGTAGGTTCCAGTGACGACTTAAAATCTTATGTATTTGGTCTTCCTGATCACAATATCTGGTGATCAGGCGTACTTTGTTATCATCACTATTTATAGTCTGCCTCCTATCTGATTGACCTAGCAACATGTATCTATCGGTTGCTTTGGCGCGCTTGTACGCTTTTTTCAGCCATCTGTCTTTGTATCCTCTCTCGAGGAACCGTGCACGTAGGGCTTTGGCCTCCTTTTCGAAATCTGCGTCTTTAGAGCAGTTTCTGCGAATTCGCAGATACTGCCCAATGGGAATTCCACGTATTGTATGCCTGGGGTGCAGGCTTTCTGCTCTCAAGAAAGAATTAGTTGCCGTCTCTTTGCGGAACAGCTGTGTAAAGATACAACCGTCCGTATCCACACTGACCCTTAGGTCCAAAAAAGGTACAGATGTTGCATCACAATTCATGGTAAACCTCAAGTTCAACGCATTCCTGTTAAGCCTTGATATAAATTCATCAAGGAGGTCCCTGCCCCCCGTCCAGAACATCAAAATATCGTCTATGTACCTGTGCCATGAGACAATATGGCACAGGTACATGACCAAACTGTCACTCCCAAATAGGGCTCGCTCCCAATCCCCCAGGTACAGGTTGGCGAAAGACGGAGCACACGTGGTGCCCATCGCCGCCCCCTGCACCTGGAGGTAGTAGGAGCCATCAAAAAGAAAAACATTGTTGCTCAGAATAAATGACAACAGCTCCAAGATGAAGCAATTGTGTTGATACTCAGAAACGTCCAATTCAGATAGAAATTTTCCCACTGCAGCGACCCCCTTCTCCTGTGGTATGCTCGAATAGAGAGCCTCCACATCCAAGGTGACCAAAAGAGAACCAGGGGGCAACTGCAAGCCCTCTAAAATAGTAAGGAGATGGGAGGTGTCCTTGACATATGACGGGATACTCAGGACGTGTGGCTGCAGATGCTGATCTACGTAAATGCTGGCCTTCTCTGTTAAAGCTCCGCACCCCGACACAATGGGACGTCCAGGGGGCCTGGATAGGTTCTTATGTACTTTAGGTAGAGCATAGAAAGTGGGGGTAACCGACTTTCTTACACGACTGCGATTGAGTCTAATTGAAAAATAATCCTTGCTATCCATAATTACAGACATGGTTGGGATGGTTTTGGAATCCATTTGAGATATGAGGAACTAAATACATACATGTATCTTCTGGATATATAATTACCTCAGCTAATACATCTACAATCTAAAAGTGGCATTTAACCTGAGGTGCTCTTTTCCAAAATTGTGAAGCTGACAGAACTAAGTTCCATATACGAGTAGCTCCGGATGTACCCCGTAATATATTCTCTTGGAGGACTGCAGCCTCTAAGAGATCAAGCTCTGGGGTGTTGGGTTTTTGGCTTCTTTCAGGGCTCCATTGTCCCTGTTTTAACAATTTATGTGGTATATGTCCTTAGTATTTGTACATGTATATGTGTGTTTTTGTAAAGTAATTTTTGTACAGCAATTTTTCACATTAAAAGTATTCTAGCATGCACCCAAGAGTCAGCCGTTCTTTACATGTTTTTGCTATATATCTTTGCTGACATGGTGCATGTTAGATTATGGATTAGGATTAATTTTATCTAAAGTAAGCAATCAGTGTTGGTGTTGAGACACCAACACACAATATAGGTTATTTACATCATAGTGCCCTTTCCTTGTTCGCTTACATAGGATTGAAAGATACTGTTACCCATTATGATCTCTGGCTTTCCTGACCACTCTCCTGCTTACTGATTCGGTACCTTTGCCTATCTGTCTACTTGTTACCGACTTGGCCTGAACCCGGATACCGAATCAGTCTCCTGTCTCTGTACTTTGTCTGCCCGTGTGTTGCCGACCTGGCCTGTCTGACTCTTCTGGCTGTCACTTATTCCTTGGGTGATCAGCCTTACTGTACTACTTGTGACACTAACTCTCTAGGTGTCCATTAGCTGCAAGGGCAACCTGCTCCTCAGGAAGACCATCTTGCAGTTCAGTCAGTGGTCTCTACCCTTTAGGAGGCCACTGGCTGTAGTTCAGTCTGATTCCCAGTCCATCAGGGAATCTTTGGCTGCAGTACAGTCTGATTCCCAATCCATCAGGAAATCCTTGGCTGCAGTACAGTCTATATCTCCCGATCCTCGGGAGATAACCTTTCCTTACTGTTGCACCAAACACTTTACCACATTGGGTGGCTATACTAGTATTATTGGCGATTCTGCAGATCACTACATAATCAGGTATAGCATCTGTATTATTGGTGATACTGCAGATCACCAATAATGAGAAATATCTGTGTTGCTGACACCAATCGTTACAGTACTGCTATGCGAGACAGTTGTCCTTCCTGCGACACTCGGGGGAACCGAGAAAGTAAGTACCACTACTTTGACCATTTATCGACATTGTATATGATATGACTGACAACATAATATATGATGTTAACATTCTCCCTTGTATTATCTACAGGACGGAAGACAACTTTGAGGACCAAGAACCACATAAGCTTCTAGACACAAGTGGGGAGGAGATGATCGACGATCCGGTGACAGATGCCAACTACGTTCCAACAACAAGAAGACAGGACTCCTCCGACTCAAGGAGGTCTAGCTATGAGTTTGTTGCAGACCAAGAAGTCGGGGATACCCCAGCCCCTGACGTGGCTGAGACCAATGAGCCAGGTGAGGAAGCACCAACAGAGGACATTCCGGTGCAACAGCCCCGTCGCACTACGCCCACCCAAAGAAGAGTCAGAACTGAGGACAACACACCACCAAGCAGGCAAAGACCTGGACCTGTCCCTACCAGAAGAGAGACGGAGGCAGAAATGTCTGGGGCAATTTCAGGCCTACTAGGCATTCTGCGTAGCCAGGAGACTATACTGACCAGGCAGCTGAAAGATGGTGACAGAGGGCATTTAATGGAGCAGTATCGGGCACATATTGAGTCTCTGCAGAGAGCGTTAGAGACTGTGCATAAGCACTACCAAGACGAGCCTAAATTTTTGCATGAGCAATATCGTTCCCAGTTTGAACAATTGCTACTTGAACACCACCAACAAGTGTCCCAGATGCAGCAACAGATGCAGCAGATGCAGCAGAAAATTGTGACCTGATGCGACAGCAGACACACCCCGGCTACCATACCCTAATGTCCTTAATTCCGTTTTTGGACAAAGTACCAGCTATCAACATGCTAGCGTGCCACTCCAGCTTACTAGAGGCTGTCAAACTGCACATGGAACAACAGTTCAGTCAACAGCCTGGGTTTAGAGCAACAACAACTGTCCCCTGGACATCATTGTCCCAAAGCTACCAGGGTTACAGAGGAGGTACATACACACAGTTGACAACAGGAGGGTCAAGCACTTCCAGTGTGAGTACCCCTGACACTTCAGATTTCCCAGCTTCACCTAGCCTTCTTTTTCATGGAACTGGTGCAGAACCCAAATAGTAAACGACTATGTAGCTCTTGGTCATTCCCCTTGGACATAGCCTTCAGAACCTGGAATTAAGGAAACGTATGAGGACCTGGCTTGGCCTCTGGTCTTGCCATCTCCTGTTTCCTCGTTCCCAGGTTCAGAGGACTATGTCCAAGAGGATATCTACAAACATTTGTTTACTTTAGTATCTAGGGTCTTGGGCTCTGTGTCTGCTGCATCTGCACAAACTTGGCTCTTGGTCCTCAACCTTGTACATGGTCCTCAGAACCTGGGATGAAGGAGACCCAATATGGACAGGGCTTGGCTTACGGGTCTTGCACTGTCCTGTTTCCTTCATCTTTTTTTTTTTATTTTACTTCGTGGAAAAATGCAGTACATTTTTCAAAACGACAGACCGTAATAGTTATATTCCGTTGGAAAGTTGCCATCACCCCAGCTGGCTTAAGGCGATACCATCTAGCCAGTTTTTAAGGGTTTTTAGAAATTGTACGCATAATGAAGATTTTTTTACTCAATCGAATGTTTTAATTAAACGATTTGTAGAAAAAGTATATGATTTTGATTGTCTAATAAAATTGCGAGATGAAATTGGCACACGGAATAGATTGGACATGATCCAAAACCTTGGCACAGGAACAAGACAGAATGTGGAAAATCAGTTCAAATGTGCTTTTATTACTGATTTTAATACACAATATAGGGACATTAAAAGGCTTGTAGGGAAACATTGGCCTATTTTGAGACTAGATCCTGATCTAACTGCAATTATTACTGAAAAACCACAAGTTATATTCAGGAAGGCCCCAAATCTTCAGAGCCGGATTACAAGCAGTACCATATATAAGCAGCCAACTACCAGTAACACCTTTCTGGAGTTAGAAGGTTTTTTCAAGTGCAAAAGATGTTTTGGATGTCGCACATGTACCAACCAACCAAGGAAGATCACCTCTTTTACTAGTAATTATACAGGAGAAACATTTCAGATTAAACGTTTTTACAACTGCAATAGTATGTATGTGGTATACCTTTTGGAGTGTCCATGCGGGCTCCAATATGTAGGGAAAACAGAGAGAGAGTTCAGGAGGTGACTATACGAACATGTCTATAATATTGGAAAAGCTGAAATAGACCACTCTGTCCCCAATCATTTCAAAACTGTCCATAGCAAAGATCCTTCAGTTTTAAAAATTTTTATCATCGACCAAGTAAAAACAGACTGGAGAGGATCAAATAAAGATAGAGAATTATACAAACTTGAAACTAAGTGGATTTTTACATTAAAGACTATGCAACCAAGAGGTTTGAACATTGATTTTAATATAAACTGCTTTATAGACAATTCCTGAGTGCAATAATCTATTTATTTACAAGATGGCAGCAACCAAGGGAACTCTATGGGAGACAGCGTTATAAGTGTATTTATAGGGTGTGCAGTATACTACGCAATTTATATATGTTTTTTAGTAATATGTGCCTTTTAATGTATGTATTTATTTATTTTATTTATTTAAGTATTGCTGGGATTCGAACCAGGGACCCGGCATTGCAAGGCGGGAGCGCTGGCCGCTGTGCCACCGTGCTGCCCATGCTGTTGTGTTATTTTTATGTAATTGAGTTGCTGAGCGTGGAGAGACTGGAAACTACACTTCCCAACATCCTTAGCGTCTCTTTCAGCCAATTAGGCGCGAGCGTGCTGGCTCATGTGACCAGCCCGACCAATCGCTTTCTGGCCCTAGCTCTGTAGTGATGTCACACCATCCCAAAGCCACTTGCACCTAACCACCTGACCGGAATGAGCCTATCAGCCATGCGCATTACCGGCAAGTGGAAAACTTTCTGCTGAGAGCCTGCAATGGCCCCGATCGAGTGATTACAAGGTAATCTTTATATATTTTGCCCACAGCTCAGTCTCCAGTGTTCCCTGAAAGGCCGAGACTGGTAAGAACTGGAGACTGGGCAACTTATATGAGATCGTTTTTTGGATTTTAAATGTGTACTGGGTTACACTATATGCTTTTAACTACTAAGGGTCCCTGTCAAAAGGACCCTGGAAGTAAGTCATTGTATATGTGATGTAGATTCAGCTTCTAATAAATGTTTATGTGATTCTTGGATGGAGAAGTGAACTTTCTCGATTTATTTCTGGTGATGGTCACTGTGGAAATGTACTTTTGAGCACTGTGGGGTTACTGCAGATGCCAATTTGAGTACCAAGGGCTGTGGATTTGTATGCATTTTTCTTGGCACCGTAAAGTATACTTGCCAAATTGTGTTGCAAGTGCTGCATCCTTTCAGCCTTGTGGTTATTTGGTAACATGTCTTCCACTTTGTGCTCATACCAAGGGTCTAGTAACATTGCCACCCAGTACAGGTCATTCCCCTTGAGTTTTTTTTATACGGGGGTCCCTCAACAGGCTGGACAACATGAAAGATGCAATTTGCACAAAGTCGGATGCCGACGTACTAGCCATCTTGTCTTGCTCTTCCTCAATGATGTCAGTTAAGTTCTTGTCCTCCCCCCAGCCACAAATACCACGGGAAAGTTGAGCAGCACAAGCCCCCTGCGACGCCTGCTTTGGTTGTTCTTCTGCCTCCTCCTAAAAAAAAAAACACCTTCCTCATCTGACTCCTCTTCCCCAGACGACTCCTCCTCCACCTCCCCCCTCCTCCCCCTCCTCTGTGCTGCCGCAGATGTGGATGATGCCGCAGGTGATGTTTCCAAAAACTCTTCCTCCTCCTGTTCCTGGTCACGTTCCTCTACATCTTGATCCGCCACTCTACGCATGGCACACTCCAGGAAGAAAGCATAAGGGATCAAGTCGCTGATGGTGCCTTCACTACGACTCACCAGGTTTGTCACCTCCTCAAACAGATGCATGAGCCTGCAGGCATTACGCATGAGTGTCCAGTACTTTGGCCATAGCATCCCCAGCTCCCCAAAGCATGACCTTTCACTGAAGTTGTACAGATAGTCGTTGACGGCTTTCTTCTGTTGTAGCAGGCGGTCAAACATGAGGAGCATTGAATTCCAGCGAGTCAGGCTATCGCAAATCAAGCGCCTCACCGGCAAGTTGTTTCTCCGCTAAATATCGGCCAAGTGCGCCATGGCCAGGTAGGGATGCTTGAAATGCCCACACACCTTCCTGGACTGCTTCAGGACCCCCTGTAAGCCTGGGTACTTGCGCACAAATCTTTGGATTATAAGATTGAGCACATGTGCCATGGTGGGTATATGTGTCAACTTTCCCATACTTAAAGTCAACAAGAGATTGCTGCCGTTGTCACACACCACGTTGCCGATCTCCAGTTGGTGCGGGGTCAGCCACTGAGCCACCTGTTTGTTCAGAGCAGCCAGGAGAGCTGCTCCAGTGTGACTCTCGGCTGTGAGGAAAGACATGTCCAAGATGGCGTGACACTGACATAGCTGGCATGCAGCATAGGCCCTGGGGAGCTGGGGGTGTGCAGCTTGAGAGAATGCAGCAGTAGAGTAGCACTCAGCCGAGGAGGAGGAGGATGACAGCGAAGAGGATGTAGCAGGAGTAGGAGGAGAAGGAGAGGAGGTGGCAGCAGGCCTGCCTGCAAGCCGTGGAGGTGTCACAACTAGGTCCGCTGCACAGCCACGTATTCCCTGCTTGCCAGCGGTTACCAGGTTGACCCAATGTGCCGTATAAATAATGTACCTGCCCTGACCGTGCTTGGCAGACCAGGAATCCGTGGTCAGATGGACACTTGACCCAACGCTGTGTGCCAGAAATGATACCACTTGCCTTTCAACATCACGGTACAGTTTGGGTATCACCTTTTTTGAGAAATAATTGCGGCCTGGTATCTTCCACTGCGGTGTCCCAATCACCACAAATTTTCGGAAGGCCTCAGAGTCCACCAGCTGGTATGGTAATAGCTGGAGAGCTTACAGTTCCGCCAAGCCACCTGTCAGACGCTGGTCAAGGGGGTGACTGGAATACATTGGCTTCTTTCGCTCAAAGATTTCCCTCACGGACACCTGGCTGCTGTGGGCAGAGGAGCAGGAACCGCTCAAGGTGAGAGGAGTGGAGGAGGGTGGCTGTGAAGGTGCAAGGGAGAAAGCGGCTGAAGATGCTGCACCTGAAGAAGGAAGATGAGGCGGAGGGTGGCTTTGCGTTTGTATGCTGCTTTCCCTCAGGTGGTCTTCCCATTGCCGTTTGTGCTTTCTCACCATGTGCCTTCGTAAGGCAGTTGTCCCTACGTGGGTCTTGGTCTTTCCACGACTCAATTTTTGGTGGCAGAGAACACGGATGACATCGCTCTCATCTGAGGCAGACACATAAAAAGAAATCCACACTGCTGAGCCCTGGAATGATGGCACTTTGGTGGTGACGTCTGCAGCTGACCTTGAAGGGCATGCTCACTGGCTGTCCATAGGTGGCGATACATGCCGCTGGACACTTCCACAAGCTGTTTCTGACAACGACCTCCCCCTGCTTCTTTCAGTAACTCGTCTCCTCCTACTCCTCTCTGACTCCCCCTTTGAACTCTCCCTGGTCATCATGTGTATTGGGATCCCACGTGACATCCGTGGCAGTATCATCATCATTATCATAGTCATCCTCCACAGCTTCGCTTGTATTAGACACCTCCAAAACTGCACCAACAACAGGTACTTCATCATCCTCACACCTTACGTCCATAGTGATGCCTGACTCAGACGTATGAGGTGGTGGTGTAACATGCTTAGCGCCGTCATCTTGTAACAATAATGGCTGTGAATCAGTTAATTCGCCACCAAATAACTCCTGCGAAGTGTCAAAGAGAGCAGATGTGGTGCAAGTAATAGCAGTAGTGGCTGCAGAAGATGTGTTCTGTGTTAAATAGTCAACTATGTCCTAACAATCTTGGGAGTTGATGGCACGTGCCTTGTGAACACTGTACTTTGGTTCAGGGCCACACGAAATCACATCAGTACGACCTCGAACAGACCTGCCGGGTGGCTTGCCTCTGCCTCTGACTTTTGTTTTGTCCGTATTGGGGGGGGGGGGGGGGGGGGGGATGAAGTGAAAGGTATGCACTGACCTGACTAATACAATGTGCAGTCACACAGGTGCAGTGAAAAAGGATGCACTGACTGCTGGTATATAAAACAACGTGCGGTCACACAGATGCAGTGAAAGGTATGCAATGACTGCTGGTATAACAATGTGCAGTCACACAGGTGCAGTAAATAGGTTGCAGTAACTGCTGGTATAACAGTGTGTGGTCACACAGGTGCAGTGAAAAGTTTGCAGTGACTGCTGGTATAACAATGTGCAGTCACACAGATGCAGTGAAAGGTATATACTGACTGCTGGTATAATACAATGTGCAGTCACATACGTGCAGTGAAAGGTATGCAGTGACTGCTGGTAGAACAATGTGAAGTCACACAGGTGCAGTGAAAGTGGATGCACTGACTGCTGGTATATAAAACAGCATGCGGTCACACATATGCAGTGAAATGTATGCAGTGACTGCTATATAAAACTGTGTGCGCTCACACAGGTGCAGGGAAAATGGATGCACTGACTGCTGGTATAAAAAACAGCGTGCGGTCACACAGGTGCAGTGAAAAGGTATGCATGGAATGGTATATAAAACAGCGTGCGGTCACACAGGTGCAGTGAAAAGGTATGCATGGAATGGTATATAAAACAGCGTGCGGTCACACTGGTGCAGTGAAAGGTATGCACGGAATGGTATATAAAACAGCATGCGGTCACACAGGTGCAGTGAAAAGGTATGCACGGACTGGTATATAAAACAGCATGCGGTCACACAGGTGCAGTGAAAAGGTATGCACGGACTGGTATATAAAACAGCATGCGGTCACAAAGGTGCAGTGAAAATGGATGCACTGACTGCTGGTATAAAAAACAGCGTGCAGTCACACAGGTGCAGTGAAAGGTATGCACAGACTGGTATATAAAACATCATCCGGTCACACAGGTGCAGTGAAAGGTATGCACGGACTGGTATATAAAACAGCATGCGGTCACACAGGTGCAGTAAAAAGGTATGCACGGACTGGTATATAAAACAGCGTGCGGTCACACAGGTGCAGTGAAAGGTATGCACAGACTGGTATATAAAACATCATGCGGTCACACAGGTGCAGTAAAAAGGTATGCACTGACTGCTGGTATATAAAACAGCATGCGGTCACAAAGGTGCAGTGAAAATGGATGCACTGACTGCTGGTATATAAATCAGCATGCGGTCACACAGGTGCAGTGAAAATGGATGCACTGACTGCTGGTATATAAAACAGCATGCGGTCACAAAGGTGCAGTGAAAATGGATGCACTGACTGCTGGTATATAAAACAGCATGCGGTCACACAGGTGCAGTGAAAATGGATGCACTGCTGGTATATAAAACAGCATGCGGTCACAAAGGTGCAGTGAAAATGGATGCACTGACTGCTGGTATATAAAACAGCATGCGGTCACACAGGTGCAGTGAAAATGGATGCACTGACTGCTGGTATATAAAACAGCATGCGGTCACAAAGGTGCAGTGAAAATGGATGCACTGACTGCTGGTATATAAAACAGCATGCGGTCACACAGGTGCAGTGAAAATGGATGCACTGCTGGTATATAAAACAGCATGCGGTCACAAAGGTGCAGTGAAAATGGATGCACTGACTGCTGGTATATAAAACAGCATGCGGTCACACAGGTGCAGTGAAAATGGATGCACTGACTGCTGGTATATAAAACAGCATGCGGTCACAAAGGTGCAGTGAAAATGGATGCACTGACTGCTGGTATATAAAACAGCATGCGGTCACACAGGTGCAGTGAAAATGGATGCACTGACTGCTGGTATATAAAACAGCATGCGGTCACAAAGGTGCAGTGAAAATGGATGCACTGACTGCTGGTATATAAAACAGCATGCGGTCACACAGGTGCAGTAAAAAAGGTATGCACGGACTGGTATTATATGTGCAGCAGTCACACTAAAACAGCACCATCAAAAAATAATATTATATATCAGGCTAATATAATATGACAATATAACAACCATTGTGTGCAGAAAGGCCGGCCATAGCTGCAGCAATATTGACAAAAAGAAAAAGAAGCTGGCCCTGCAAAAAACGGACCACAAGGAATTGAACTACAAAAAATAGCCTTTATTCAAACCATACCAACAATAAAACTAGTTAAAAACAATCACACTGTATGGATAATGCCCTCAAACATTGCACTGTAAATACTCAGTGGTGCAGTAGTAAACGCGTATTATAAATTATTTATAATGTAATCATGCCGCTGCAAGCCAGTAGCAGAATAAAAGTGAAGGAGTGAATGCAGGGAAGATCAGAGGATGGAAATGAACCAACCTGTAAAAGTGAAGTACACCAAGTAGGGAAAAATGATAAGAAGTGGGTGGCAGTGTCCGAGGTGCAACGGAAATCCGAGTGATAGGGGCCAGATTGGGCCAAGTGAAAGAAATTGAATGCGAAGAATCAACCGTGAATGATCAACCGTGAATGAGAGGCTTACCGGCAGGCAGCTGTGCGGAGGGACTAGCGTGTGGAGGCCATCGCGATTCGCCGCTACAAGCGGCTTCTTCCGTTGCACCTCGGACACTGCCACCCACTTCTTATCATTTTTCCCTACTTGGTGCACTTCACTTTTACAGGTTGGTTCATTTCCATCCTCTGATCTTCCCTGCATTCACCCCTTCACTTTTATTCTGCTACTGGCTTGCAGCGGCATGATTACATTATAAATAATTTATAATACGCATTTACTACTGCACCACTGAGTATTTACAGTGCAATGTTTGAGGGCATTATCCATACAGTGTGATTGTTTTTAACTAGTTTTATTGTTGGTATGGTTTGAATAAAGGCTATTTTTTGTACTTCAATTCCTTGTGGTGCGGTTTTTGCAGGGCCAGCTTCTTTTTCTTTTTGTCAATATTGCTGCAGCAGTCACACTAGGCACTGAATAGCAATTAGCAAGGGCCAGCTGTGACAGACGGTTGTATATGGAGTGTCAGTGGGCCACACACACACAAAAAAAAAAGAAAAAACACATCACAAGAACATTAGCTCTTAAAAGAGCTGTTTCGTTGGTGCTTTTCAGCAACAAATATCAGCAAGGAGCAAGCTAACAAGAGCCTAACTAAGCCTTCCCTATCTCTGCAGCAACCTCTCTCCCTTCTCTCACTAATACAGCAGCACACAGAGTGAGAACATGGCCGACGCCACTGCCTTATATAAGGGGGGGGGGGGGGGGGGAGGCTCCAGCAGGGAGTGCAGCCTGATTGGCTGCCATGTGTCTGCTGACTGTGATGTGGAGGGTCAAAGTTTGGCCCAATGATGTAGTATAGGGGGCGGGTCGAACTCGCACAAAGTTTGTGTTCAGCCGCGAACGCTAATCCACAATGTTCGCGCGAATATGTTCATGTGCAAACCATTCGTGACAACTCTACTAGGAAAACGTTTGTGCATAAATTTAATCTGTAAGCCATGTTTCTGCTTACTTGGCGTTTGAATCCTTTAGGAATTTTCTTACAGAGCTGGTGGTCAGAGAGCGTTCCAAATAGTACAGTTTTTCCAGCGGTGGCACAACAATAAGGAGGACCATGTTGTCACTGTACGGCACTTGTATGATCTTGTTTTTGTTGTTGTCTGTTGAGGTTGCTTTGAAGTAGCCACGCTGGTACATCATTGGTACTGAAACAGTCTTTATTTTATTCACTTTGAATTCCCCGTCTCTTGTGTTCGATGGATCAAAGGGACTTGCCCATCTGGCTGGAGGAAAAAAACAAAGTGTTCCGTTATGACAGATTAAAGATCGACACCTAAACGTGGTCATTAATGATCCAATTTCTAGAAAAAAAAATCGTTCGAGCGATCAGATAATTCTGATTGGAAGAAAAATTGTTCCCTGCACCATCAACAAACCGACCTTTGCTTCCTATCACTACCGACAAGAAAATCCAAATTTTGGTTTTGGCGAAAATCCAATCGGACGACTATTTTTTATAATCATTCGTAATCGATGATGCCTATGAACGGAGCTTATTTACAACCAATCCGATCAGAATTTCTGATCGCTCAAATGATTTTTCGCTGGAAATTGGATCGTTAGTGACCACCTTTAAATAGCCCAAAGGGAAGGTACACTTTTTGTGTAACTAAAAAGCCTCTATAAATTGTGAGAATTAATGTGAAACACAGTAGATTTATAGTTGGGGTATACTTCTAAAACAAAAATGTCAGTAATTACTCTTAAAGGATACCCGAACTAACATGTGACATGATGAGATAGACATGTGTATGTACAGTGCCTAGCACACAAATGACTATGCTGTGTTCCTTTTTTTCTTTCTCTGCCTGAAAGAGTTAAATATCAGGTATGTAAGTGGCTGACTCAGTCCTGACTCAGACAGGAAGTGACTACAGTGTGACCCTTACTGATAAGAAATTCAAAATATAAAACACTTTCCTAGCAGAAAATGGCTTCTGAGAGCAAGAAAGAGGCAAAAAGGGGAATTTCTTATCAGTGAGGGTCACACTGTAGTCACTTCCTGTCAGGAGTGAGTCAGTCACTTACATACCTGATATTTACCTCTTTCAGGCAGAGAAAGAAAAAAAGGAACACAGCATAGTTATTTGTGTTCTAGGCACTGTACATACACATGTCTATCTCATCATGTCACGTCAGTTCGGGTATCCTTTAAGGTGGCCTTACAATGGTCGACATGGCCAACAGGGATCTGATGGCCAACAGGGATCTGTGTGTTGGCTCTTCTATTGACCTGTACTTGTTTTTATGCTCCCATTTTTGCCTGATGAAGTGAGATTGAACCTGTGAAACGCGTTGCATTGAGTTTTGTTGAATAAATTGTTGTTGACCAAAACATTGACGGAAACTGTGTCTACTGATTCTGGAGGTAAGTCCACCACTACCTCCTCTTTTAAAGAGGATCTGTCTGCTATACTATCTCAAAAAAAGAACACATATAGAGGTAGATACATACTTGTTCTACGTACATAACATACAGTAGTAGTAAAAAGTATGTGAACCCAAAGACTAATGACATCTCCAAGAGCTAATTAGAATGAAGTGTTAGCCAGCTGGAGTCCAATCAATGAGATGAGATTGAAGGTGTAGGTTACAGCGGTCCTGCCCTATAAAAAACACACACCAGTTTTGGGTTTGCTTTTCTTAAGAAGCATTGCCTGATGTGAATGATGCCTCGCACAAAAGAGCTCTCAGAACAGAAGACCTACAATTAAGAATTTTGACTTGCATAAAGCACGAAAGGGTTATAAAAGTATCTCCTAAAGCCTTGCTGTTCATTAGTCCACAGTAAAACAAATTGTCTGTAAATGGAAAAAGTTCAGCACTGCTGCTACTCTCCCTAGGAGTGGCCTTCCTGTAAAGATGACTGCAAGAGCACAGCACAGAATGCTTAATGAGGTGAAGAAGAATCCTAGAGTGTCAGCTAAAGACTTACAAAAGTCTCTGGCATATGCTAACATCAGTCAATCAAGCTGCATTAGTTAAGTCTGAGGGGAAAGTAAAGAAGCAAAAAAGACAACCCAGCATGCCCTGCAACTTCCTTTGTGCAGCAATGTACCAAATAAAAGTCAGGTAAACTGGGGAATGATCTTTTAACAACAACAAAAGTAAGAGTGATTTTTAACTTTTGGATTTCCTGGTTAGCACCCTTAATACTTGTTTATAAAATAGAAATAAAGAATTGATTTTTGATTTTATACCTGACAGTTATGATTTAACCTCCTTGGCGGTAACCCTGTGTGTGACACGGGGTAAGCCGCCGGAGGGTGCCGCTCAGGCCCTGCTGGGCCGATTTACATAATTTTTTTTTCAAACACGCAGCTAGCACTTTGCTAGCTGCGTGTTTGGTCTGATCGCTGCCGCCCGCCGCCGATGCGCCGCTACCCGCCGCGGAAACAGGCCCCCTCCCCGCATACCCCTTGCGCAGCCTGGCCAATCGCCGCCAGGCTGCACTGAGGGGTGGATCGGGACTCCCTGTGACGTCACGACGTCCGTGACGTCGATGACGTCACTCCATTCGTCGCCATGGCGACGGGGGAAGCCCTCAAGGAATTCCGTTTAGAACGGGATTTCCTTATGGGCAAGCGGCGCCGGTGGCGATCGAAGGTGACGGGCGGATGCCGCGGGGAGGAGGGAAGCATGTAGCTAGCGCTAGGCTAGCTACATGCTAAAAAATAAAAAAAAGGCGAAAAAAAACCTCCCGCGGCTGCGCAGCCGCAGGAATTATACCGCCAGGGGGGTTAAACAGTTTTTAATGCATTTTATCCTGGGGCCTCTGTTCCTGTTCCAGTTTACTGTCTAGTCCACCCTTGGTGGTGGGGTGTAACCCCATTCCCTTTCTACAGAGAGCGACTTTTTAATCTGAGTGGGGTCAGGTCTATTGATGATCGTAATTTGCAAATTACGATTATGCAAAATTAGGAGTAATTTTTCGCAATTACGCATACATGTAATTACAAATTCGTAATTCAATTTACTTTGTATAATCATTCATAATTATGCATGCATAATTTATGTGTAATTTTATGCCGACTTTGGCGGTAGCAAAACCCCCATACATGCTATTGCTACCAAAATTACTACATACTGTATGTTAAGAAGCATATTGGGAATAAGACAAAAAAATAGTTTTTCAAAAAGATCTTGTAGTTTTTGAGAAAATCGATTTTAAAAATGCAAAGAAAAATGGTTTTTAAACCCAGAAAAATTACAGTTTAAAACCATTTTTTTTGTATTTTTGAACAATTCTTTTTGTAATTTGTATCTATTTTTCTTGACATATGTAGCAATTTTGGTAGCAATGGCATATATGGGGGCTTTGCGATTTACTGCCAAAGTCAGCACGAAATTACGCGTAAATTCATGCGTAATTGCGAATAGGAACAATTACCTACAAACTTCATTACGCTATTCCCCCGAAATGTCGCATTATGATTATGATGCGTAATTGCGTATTACAGTGCCTAATTACACATGGGCGTAATTTCTGCTCATCACTAGTCAGGTCTAATCTCCCCACTTGCCTGTACAGTGGTTGCCTGTGTGGTAACCCTCGTTTGTGACTTTAATGTTGCCTATATTTGTTCTATCCATCCATAATATACTACACTATTGGGCTATAGGTTTCCCTTTGTATCTCCTTCGCTAAGAACAACAAGACCACCAGCACCATTGTTGGGGCACTAGACTCATTCAACACTGCGGCCAGAGATAGTTTAGGGGTAGTGTAAAGTCTATATTGGGATTGAGAAATTAGGCTTGCCTATTAACCAGGAGGAAGTTCAGTGTATGCTTTTTTTTTTTCTTTTTCTAGATTACTGGAATTTAGTCGGAAGTAAAATAGGCTTACCTTCAAACATGGCGTAATCAATCGGAACTATGACTGTTGTATTACACAGGTCTTTCACCAGTTTATCTATTCTGCCCTTTGACTTCTTTTGGATATATGTATTGATTTTCTCCTCTGCTCGTTTGGGGTCGTTGAAGTCGATGCTGTGAATGGTAGCATTGTAGTAGTCCATGACATTCTGTTGATATTTTGGCTGAATTTTTGCAGAGTTGGTTATGAAGAGCTCGTTGACGTACTTAATTTTTAAGTCACTTTCCTCCCGATTTAGGGATCGAAGTAGCTTACTATACTTCCCGTGCAGCTCTGTATCGGTTAAAGTTGGGTCCAAGCACATGCCTTCCAGAATGTGCGTTCGGGTTAGTGACCGAGCCCCAAGTGCCAGCTCGGCCAAAGTGGTATAGACGGTAATAGGCGAGTAAAATAGGTTTGGTATTTGTATTGCCGTCTTGGGGGAAAGTCGTTTATATGATGCCGTTTTAGAGGAAAGTATTTTATATGACCTCAGTGTGAATTCCATAAGGGCATTGGACACGTTGTCGTGGACACAGGTCTTCTGCCTTTCGTCATCAGCAAAGGCCAAGCAGATGGTTACCAAAAGGAGAAGAGTCTTCATCTTTCCTCTACAGGCTCACAACTGTGGAAAATGGAGAAATCAAGTTGGTGACTATCATCCTAAAGCATCAAACGTCATTACACTGTGGGGGCCACAATACTTGCAGCTGATCAACCACATATCCCAGCATTCCACAGCAGAGAACAGAATGCCGACTTTGTCACACTTCAGCCAAATGTTTTATCTCAGTTTTAGATAGGGTGGGGTGATTGAAAACAAGACAACTTAAACCAGACCTGAACTCAGAACTTCCTCTCTGCTCTAAAAGATAAGCATCAGCATAATAACCTTTAAAGGGAAGGTTCAAGCAAAATAAAAAAATGAGTTTCACTTACCTGGGGCTTCTACCAGCCCCATGCAGCCATCCTGTGCCCTCGTAGTCACTCACTGCTGCTCCAGTCCCCCGCTGCCAGCTTGCCGACCTCGGAGGTCGGCGGGACGCATTGCGTACATTTTTACGCATTCCCGCTAGTGCAGGAACATTAACACATACATTTTTACGCGTTACTGGTTCAATGCGTACATTTTTACGCATTGAACCAATAATGCGTAAAAATGTATGTGTTAATGTTCCTGCACTAGCGGGAATGCGTAAAAATGTACGCAATGCGTCCCGCCGACCTCCGAGGTCGGCAAGCTGCCAGCGGGGGACCAGAGGTCCGATGAGTGACTACGAGAGCACAGGATGGCTGCATGGGGCTGGTAGAAGCCCCAGGTAAGTGAAACTCATTTTTTTATTTTGCTTGGACATTCCCTTTAAAGGAAGCATCAGGTAATCTATGCTACCCCCAGATCTACTTACCTGGGGCTTCCTCCAGCCTCTTGCAGCCAACATGTCCCTCATCGCAGCTCCACTCCCAGCCGCCTGCCTGGGTTCCCCGCTGGTGAAGAGGCTGACCACACGTGGTTGTCCTCTACTGTGCCTGCGCAAGCGCCGCTGTCAGTCACTCGCACGTGGGCTGGAGTGTTCTGCGCAGGCGCAGAACTACAAGATCGGCCTCTGCTCCAGTGGGGACCCTGGGCCAACGGCTGGGATTGGAGCTGTGACGAGGGACATGTTGGCTGCAAGGGGCTTGAGGAAGTCCCGGTTAAGTAGTTCTGGGGGTAACATAGATTGCCTGACGTTTCCTTTAAAGAAAAAAAAATTCTTTGTTACAGTTTATAGAACTTCTGCAATAAATCTGCAATGTGTCTACTCCTTGCTTTCGTGGAAGCAGACAAAGGGTTAACATCCTGTGTTTACATATTAGCTTTGTCTGCTGAGACTCTTGACTTTCTGTGCTGACACAGCTAAGAGATCAAATTACACTTGTGATTCCTTACAGATGAGGGGGAATTAGACAGGCTCTTCTCACTAAAATCACACAGGGTGTATTTCTTCCTGTTTTCCTTGTGTCTTGTGCTAGAGTTCAGGTCCACTTTAAAGGGAACCTGAAGTGAGAAGCATATGAAGTCTGCCATGTTTATTTCCTTTTAAAGGAGAACTGTAGTGAGAGGTATATGGAGGCTGCCATATTTGTTTCCATTTAAGCAATACCAGTTGCCTGGCTGTCCTGCTAATCCTCTGCCTCTAATACTTTCAGCCATTGGCCCTGAACAAGCATGCAGCAGGTAGTGTTGGGCGAACACCTGGATGTTCGGGTTCGGGAAAGTTCGCCGAACATGGCCGCAATGTTCGGCATGTTCGGGCCGAACCCCGAACTCCCCGAACATCCCGCTTGTAGGGGCCCTATGGGGTCGCAGGCATAAGGGGGGAGCATGCCCCGATCGCGGGGGGGGTCGGAAATTCCCCCCACCCCCTCCGCTAGCGCTCCCCCCTCTGCCCGCTTCCCCATACAAAAGTTGCAAGAAGTACCTGTGTCCGGGTGGTAGTGGGTGGCTGTCTGGCTGGCAGTGGGCGGCACTATGCAGTGACTAAATGAGGAGGAGGAGTCCGGAGAGTGACGCGTTGAGGGAGGCCGGGCAGCGGGCGGTTCAGCAGTACTACTGCTGAACCGCCCGCTGCCCGGCCTCCCTCAACGCGTCACTCTCCGGACTCCTCCTCCTCATTTAGTCACTGCATAGTGCCGCCCACTGCCAGCCAGGCAGCCACCCACTACCACCCGGACACAGGTACTTCTTGCAACTTTTGTATGGGGAAGCGGGCAGAGGGGGGAGCGCTAGCGGAGGGGGTGGGGGGAATTTCCGACCCCCCCGCGATCGGGGCATGCTCCCCCCTTATGCCTGCGACCCCATAGGGGGGCCGTATTCGGCCGAACAGGGCCCTGTTCGGCCGAACAGGGGCCCTGTTCGGCTAGTAATTTGGCAGTTCGGGCGAACGCGAACAGTTTGGCCGAACACCACCAGGTGTTCGGCCGAACTCGAACATCACCCGAACAGGGTGATGTTCTGCAGAACCCGAACAGTGGCGAACACTGTTCGCCCAACACTAGCAGCAGGTCAGGTGTTTCTGACATTTTTGACAGATCTGACAAGATTAGCTGCATGCTTGTTTCTGGTGTGATTCAGACACATCTTCAGCCAAATAGACCAGCAGGGCTGCCAGGCAACTGGTATTGCTTAAAAGGAAATAAAGATGGCAGCCTCCATATACCTTTCACTACAGTTTTCCTTTAACCTTCTGCCGCCCGCGTCACGCCAGCAGGCGTGGCCGCGGCGGCAGCCCCAGGACCCCCTAACGCCAATTGGCGTAAAGTCCTGGGGCTCTGTTTTGCATGAGATCGCGCGCATGGTGCGCGCGCATCTCATGCTCGGAGGGCGGAGCTCCGCCCCGCCTTCAGTCTCCGAGCGGCTATTGCAGCTCGGGAGACTGTTAGACGGCGATCACGCCGTCTATTTACTAGGTGCAGCGCTGCACTGGGGACAGCCGTGTGACACAGCTGTCCCCATGGGGGACAAGAGAGCGATCGGCTCTCATAGGCAGAAGCCTATGACAGCCGATCGCCATAATTGGCCGGCTGTGGGGAGGGAGGGAGGGAAGGGAGGGAAGAAATTTAAAGAAACAGGGGTTTTTCAAGAAAAAAAACAAACAATAATATTTATTTAAAAAAAAATAAACATGGGGGAGCGATCAGACCCCACCAACAGAGAGCTCTGTTGGTGGGGAGAAAAGGGGCGGGGGATCACTTATGTGCTGAGTTGTGCGGCCCTGCAGCTTGGCCTTAAAGCTGCAGTGGCCAATTTTGCTAAATTATAAGTTTCTATCTAAAACATTTTTTGTTAATAGCTTATAAACGAAAATCAATGCTAGATATGTTGGATAAATGGAAATGACATGGCAAAATACTGTGTATAACAACAAATGATATTGGAAATGAAATGGCAAAATACTGTCTATAACAAAAAACGATATTTACACTTGTTTTAACCATAGTAAATACAATTGTACATATTACAGGTATTTTACTGCAACTACACCAACTTTACTCTCACACAGATCTCTCCCTATCCCTCTCACCCCTAGACCCCCCCCTTTGTAGAAATATGCATAATGTAATAAATTGCAGTGATGCTCGGATGTCTCGATCCCCGAATTCGGCAACCACGGCCGTTGCCAAAAAAACCCCGCCTCCGGCACGATTAGTTCCGTATTGTTATACGCATCCACGCCACGACGCGGATTTTCGGTCGTGAATGAGGCAATCACGGCCGGATCCACGGCCGAATCCGGATTTTCTTTTAACGTTAATACCAAAGCCCCCATACATGCTACAATCCCCCAAATTGCATGGATTATCAAGGTGATAAGGGGCTACAACTTCAACAAAACAAAATTCCAAAAATAATTTTTTGTTTTTGAGAAAATGGATTTTAAAGTGAAATCAACACTTTAAATGGGGCTATTAATTGGTAATAAGTGGTTTTAAACAGGGAAATACACGTCAAGCAATCACAGAGGTGAAGGTGAGTCCCAATGGCACTTGGCAGTGATGGTACCACTGGAGGAGGAGGAGTGGCTGATGCCAAAAAGACTCAGAGAGGTTTTTGTAATTTTTTTGGAGGGAGGGGGGGAGGTTGCAGCGAGTAGCAATGACATAACAGCAAAGTTGTCAGTGGACCCGGGCAGTGTGAACGCAGACTTTAGTAGCGACTGAGTCAGGAGGTCAAAGCGGCCGGTCAGTTCGGCAGCACAGAAGGACCATGACAACTCACTGGTAGTATCACAGTTTGATAGTGCTGCCCAAAAAATTATATGCATCCGTGGACCTGGGCAGTGGGAACTCAGATTTTAGTACCTAAACACACGATACAACATGTTTTCCGAGGTCTGAGGCACATACAGATGGTCCCTATCAGCGCTCCTTCCATTCATCTATAACTTTATCGTTACTTATCGCAATGAAATGAACTATATCTTGTTTTTCTCACCACCAATTAGGCTTTCTTTAGGTGGGACATTATGTCAAGAATTATTTTATTCTAAATGTGTTAATGGGAAAATAGGAAAAAATATGGGGAAAAAAATCATTATTTTTCAGTTTTCGGCTAGTAGTCACTGATTTCAGAGGCAGGGGGGAGGAGGGAGGAGGAGGAGGGAGTGAGATGAGGGCTGGAGATGCAGTTGCAGATTACCTGTGTAATGATGACAAACGGAACATGGCCGCTCTCATTGTATCACAGGAATAATTAATCATATTCTATTGAAGCTATGTGCAGCTAGATATGCTGTGTAAACTATCTCAACTTTAGATAAGATATATAGACAAGTTAATTGTTATAGTTAGTTTTTCATCTCGGATCCGCTTTAAGCAAAACATTTTTTTTAAAGAATTAGGTGTTAGCTTTTGGGTTTTTCAACACCATTGTCCTTTTTCTTTTTTGTGTGCAATATATTGTATTAAATCCATAGGCGAGTGGCAAGGAGAAGAAGTAAAGGGACTATGCACCAGAAACAACAAACTTTTCCCATTATTTGCAGTACAATTGTACAAAAAAGCAATTACAAAAAAAAATAAAATGTTTCTGTAATAACTTGAATCTAAACTGAGCAAACAGAGGAGTTTTATCGGACTAACAGGTTTTTTTTTGTTTGTTTTTTTGCATTGTGTTCCAGTCTTCTGTCTATCCACCCTACATACCCATAAGGCTGACTCACAAATGTTTCTCTTGAATTAACTCCTTGTGGCCCTTATTTAATTCACTTTTCCTCTGAAGTTTTTCCTAGGAGACAATTTTTCATCTTTTCTTTAACCACTTAAGCCCTCAGTCGTTTTCACTTTATGCATCCGAGCAATGTTCACCTCCCATTCATTCGCCTATAACTTTATCACTACTTATCACAATGAACTGATCTATATCTTGTTTTTTCCGCCACTAATTAGGCTTTCTTTGGGGGGTACATTTTGCTAAGAGCTACCTTACTGTAAATGCATTTTGACAGTAAGAATAAGAAAAAAACGGAAACAATTTTTTATTTCTCAGTTTTCGGCCATTGTAGTTTTAAAATAATACATGCCTCCATAATTAAAACCCACGTATTGTAATTGCCCATTTGTCACAGTTATTTCACCGTTTAAATTATGTCCCTATCACAATGTATGGCGACAATATTTTATTTGGAAATAAAAGAGCATTTTTCCCATTTTGCATCCATCACTATTTACAAGCTTATAAAATATATATATATATATATATATATATATATATATATATATTTCATCTTTACATAGATATTTAAATAATTTAAACCCTTGGGTAAATATTTATGTGTTTTGTTTTTTTTAAATTGTAATGTTTTTTGTTTTTTTTTAATGAAACATTTTATGTGGGTATTTTTGGGAGGGGGGGGGGGAGTAAAAAGTGTTTTATTTAGGGGAAAGTGTGTGTAATGTAATTTTTTTTTTAACTTTTAGATGTAGTTTTACTCTTTGGCCACAAGATGGCAACCTCGGGTTTGTTTACATGACGTCACTCTAAGCGTACAATGTACGCTTAGAGGGACATAGTCTCAGAAAAAGCGTAGCTTCCTAGAGAAGCTGTCGCTTTTTCAGCGGGGGAGAGAAATCAGTGATCGGGCACCATAGCCCGATACATTTATTTATTGTATTTATTGTATTTATAAAGCGCCAACATATTACGCAGCGCTGGACAATAAATAGGGATACATACAATATTTAGGTGTGACATACAGCAAAATGACAATACCTGAATACAAGAAACATCAGATCATGCAGCACAGTATGAGTACAAGGTAATGCTTAGTCAGTGTAACGATCGGTGTAACACAGAGAGGATCTGATTACTGGTGATCTGCAGTATCACCGAGAATGCAGATATATACCCGATTATTGATGATCTGCAGTATCACCGATAATCAGATATATCTCTAACCTCTGGACACCTGAGTAATATGAGTGTTTGACACAACAGTAATACTTAGAGGAGGATCCCCATAAAAGGGGTACAGTAAGAGATACTGCTCAGAGAACAGATTCCTTCCAATGGCCTGATGCTCCCCAAGGGGTGGAGCCAAGCTGAGAGTGGGAAGGACCAGAGAGTGAGTGACACCAATGGTGAAGTGTCACTGACAGGTCTGTGAACTATCTCCAAACAGGGAAGATAGTTCTCGAGGTCGGACAGGCCAGGTCGGCAACAGACAGACAGACAGATCAGGTACAGAGACAGGACGCAGATGCAGAATCTAGAGACTAGCCGAGTTCAGCAACAGAGTATCAGAATGACAAAGGTACAAAATCAGAGATCAGAAGAATGGTCAGGGAAGCAGAAGGTCATAACAAATAATCAACAATTCCTAGACTAAGGTGTGAGTTCCTTGATCGTCAACACCTTGGAAACTGGTCTAGATAATAACACAATAATACAGAATTCCTAGACTAAGGTGTGAGCTCCGTGATCACCAACACCTAAGAAACTGGTCTAAAGTAACACAGATACCGACAGGGTCTGAGTGCTACCACAAAGTGATCGCAACGCCAGACACCAGAGAAATGACCAGCACCCAGTATATATACACCAGCGCTCTCCTGTGCCTCCCCTAAGTGCTGGACCAATGAGAACAGGAATAATTGTCAGCTGACCGCCCTGGTCAGCTGACACCCCTCTGACTGTCATAAATGCTCTGCCTCTCCGCGCGCACATGCGTCCTTCTGAACCAGTGTGGACTATCAGTCCCAGCCACACCAGACATGTGTTGTAATGCCTCTGCTGTATTGGATGCGGAATCCGCCGCACCGCTGACAGAGCGTGCAGCGTTTTCTCCGCATTCAGCAGTACTGAGAGAGTGAGGCCTATGCGTGCAAACCGCCGCGTCGGACCTGTTCTCTGGGCATGCAGCGGTTTCTCCGCGTTCCGTCAGGCCAGTGAATGCAGGTCCCTGCGTGCAAGCTGCCATGTTGAAGGCGGAATCAGCCGCCCTACTCTGAGTACTTGCGGCGGCTTTTCCGCGTTTTCTCACAGTACCCCCCCCCCCCCTGAGAAGTGGACTTCGGACAGCTCCTACCCGGTTTCTCAGGATATAGAGCGTGGAATTCCCTTCTTAATTTGTCCGCATGCATGCGACACTCAGGTACCCATGTTCTCTCCTCGATACCATACCCCTTCCAGTGCACTAGATACTGTACTGAGTTCTGCACTACTCGTGAGTCTAAAATCTTTTCTACTTCGTACTCAGGTTGGTTGTCTACCATCACAGGAGGAGGAGGAGTGGCACCCACATGGACTGCTGGTTTAAGCAGGGACACATGAAAAGATCTTACACCACGCATGCTGGCAGGAAGATCAATGGCATAAGTAACATTGTTTATCTTCCTGGTTATAGAAAAAGGGCCCACAAACCTGGGACCTAACTTGGGCGAGGGTTGTTTCAGGGTCAAATGACGTGTGGAGACCCAGACCAGGTCTCCTGGTCGAAACTTCCACTCCACGGATCGTTTCTTGTCAGCTTGACCTTTCTGACTTTGAAAAGCCTTCTCCAAATTATTTTTCACAATTCCCCAAGTGGTTTTAAATGACTTTTGCCAAGCCTCCAGATCTGGAAACAGAGTGGAAGCTACTGGCAATGGGGAGAACTTGGGCAACTTTCCGGTTACCACCTGAAACGGGGAAAATCCAGAGGAAGAGCTTTTCAAATTATTGTGCGCAAATTCTGCATATGGCAAGAACTTGACCCAATCATTTTGCACCTCCGCAACATAACACCTTAAAAACTGTTCCAAAGACTGATTAACCCTCTCCGTCTGACTATTAGTCTGTGGGTGGTAGCCCGACGAAAATGACAGTTCCATGCCCATTTGATGACAATATGCCCTCCAAAATCTAGAAACAAATTGGACTCCCCGATCTGACACTATGTTTTCCGGAATGCCATGCAGTCGGAAAACGTGGATGATGAAAAGATCGGCCAACTCCTGGGCCGAGGGGAGTCCTTTCAAGGGCACAAAATGGGCCATTTTACTGAAACGGTCGACTACCACCCAAATGACCGACATGCCTTCAGATCTCGGAAGCTCATCTACAAAATCCATGGACAAATGGGTCCATGGTTCACTCGGGGTGGGTAAAGGCTGCAACGTTCCCACAGGTGCCAGACAGGAGGGTTTGCTTTTGGCACATACTGCACACTCTCTAACATACTCCTTGCAGTCAGTTGCCAGCGAAGGCCACCAAGCACACCTAGCAACCAAGTCTTGTGTTCTGGAAGCCCCTGGATGCCCAGCATTCTTGTGCGAGTGGAACAATTGCAGAATCTGAAGGCGAAATGGCAGTGGAATAAACATAACCCTTTCCGGCTTACCCTCAGGGACATCCTGCTGGAATGGACTTAACGTCTCCTTCTAGTCTTTCCAGGTTTCTGTGACTCCCAGCACTACTCTCTGTGGGACAATGGTCTCTGGGTCTGAGGGCTGTGCTGTCTCCGGCTCAAAACATCTGGACAAGGCATCTGCCTTGACGTTTTTACTCCCTGGAGTATACGTAATTACAAATCTAAATCTCGAGAAAAACAGTGACCACCGAGCCTGTCGGGGACTCAATCTCTTAGCCCCCTCAATGTATTCCAAATTTTTGTGATCAGTGTAAACTGTAATCGTATGTTCTGCCCCTTCTAGCCAATGACGCCATTCCTCAAAGGCCAATTTAATGGCCAGGAGCTCCCTGTTGCCTATATATCGTAGTTTTTCTCTGCCGGTGAAAATCTCCGAGAAAAATAGGCACACGGGTGTAACCTTCCCTGCAGCCCAGAGCGTTGAGACAGCACAGCCCCTACCCCAACTTCAGAGGCGTCAACCTCTACAATAAATGGATAGGAGGTGTCTACGTGCCTCAAAATGGGTGCAGAGCAAAACAGTTCTTTCAAAGTGGAGAAAGCAGCCAGGGCTTCGGGGGACCAGTGATTGGTATCTGCCCCTTTCTTAGTGAGACTGGTGAGGGGTGCTACAACTGTGGAGTACCCCTTTATGAACCTTCTGTAGTAATTAGCAAAACCTAAAAATCTCTGAAGGGATTTGAGTCCTACTGGCTGAGGCCATTCCAGGACAGCAGAGACTTTGGCGGGATCCATAGAAAGGCCCGAGGTGGAAATTATATAACCCAGAAAAGCGACAGATGTCACCTCAAAAATGCATTTCTCCAATTTGGCATAAAGTCTGTTTTGTCTAAGCCTGTCCAGCATGAATTTGACATGAGACCTGTGCTCAGAGAGGTTGTCTGAAAAGATTAATATATCATCCAGGTATATTAAAAAAAATCTACCCAACACCTCCCTGAAAACTTCATTGATGAGTTCCTGAAAGACGGCCGGGGCGTTACACAACCCGAAGGGCATCACCAGGTACTCGTAATGCCCGTCGGGTGTGTTGAAGGCCGTCTTCCATTCATCGCCCTCTCTGATCCGCACCAGGTTGTATGCACCCCTCAAATCCAATTTTGAAAAAACCTTAGCATTGGTGACTTGGGTGAATAAATCGTCTATCAAAGGTAACGGGTAACGATTTTTGACTGTGATCTTATTCAGTCCCCGGTAATCAATGCATGGCCGAAGGCAGGGGACCGGGAAGGGCGAATTAATCCCTTAGCTAAGTTTTCACGGAACTCCCTCCACATGAATCCTGGTCTGGCCTAAGGTCACCTTCACTAAACAATGACGAAAACAGTGGGCCGACCAGCTGGTTAGCTGACCCAATTTATCTGAGGGGAGTGAAGGTGTAGCCATGGCATGCCAAGGATGACTGTGGAGGTTGTCATGCGCAATACAAAAAACTGCAATTTCTCTCTAGGCAGCACCCCTATAGTGACTTCCACCTCTGGTGTCTGGGACAGAGGATGGTTACGCTGCAGTGGTGAATCATCCACTGCCGTAACCTGGAGGGGTGGTTTAACCGGAGTGAGCGGAACACCTAATTTCAAAGCAAATTTGTAGTCCATAAAATTAGCTGCTGAGCCTGAATCAACGAAGGCCTCAGAGACTTCAGATTTATCCTCCCATGTAATCATACAAGGAAGAAGTAATCGCTTATCCTCTAGGGGTAAAAGCTGTACGCCTAGGGTATTACCCCCAACTACTCCTAGGCAGTAGCGTTTCCCGACTTTTTAGGGCAATTTCGTACTCTATGACCCCCCTCTGCACAATAAAGACACAATTGCTCAGAAATCCTGCGTCTCCGCTCCACTTGAGACAGTTTAGACCGACCAATCTGCATTGACTCGGGTGGAGGCGAGACGGGAGGAGATGGAGTCACAGGAGGCGCAGCGTAGGACACCATTTTAACACTGTTCCTACCCCGGGTCTGCTTTTAATAGCGTAATCTGCGATCAATCCTGATGGCCGAGGAAATGGCCTCATCGACGGTTTTGGGTTCAGGCTGACTTAACATAAGGTCTGAGACCTCATCTGATAATCCTGATAAGAAACAGTCTAACAGAGCATAGGTGTCCCACCTGGCTGATACTGACCACCTTCTGAATTCAGCAGCATACTCCTCGACCGGACTTTTGCCTTGACGCAACAACTTGAGCTTCCGCTCAGAAGTCGAGGCAATGTCTGGATCGACGTAAATTACTGCCATAGCCTTAAAAAATTCATCTACGGAGGTTAAAGCTAAGTCTCCGATGGGCAGACTGTATGCCCAGGTCTGAGAATTGCCTGGCAACAAAGTTTTAATAAATGTGACCCTTTGGGCCATGGTTCCTGAAGATCTAGGTCTCAACTCAAAGTATGACAACACTCTACTCCTAAAATTTCGAAAGTCAGATCTGTGACCAGAAAATTTTTCAGGTACAGGCATACGTATGTCTGTGCTAGGAGGGGATCGCACTTCATCGACAGCTGTCTGGAGGGTGCGTACGGATTCAGACAATGCGTCTATTAAAGTCTGATGACCACCCAGTACTTGGTTGATGTTCTCCACCGAAGTGGTAAGTGTGCCCAGACGGCTGTGTGCATCCATTTGTTTTTTGGTCTGGCGTTCTGTAACGATCGGTGTAACACAGAGAGGATCTGATTACCGGTGATCTGCAGTATCACCGAGAATGCAGCTATATACCCGATTATTGATGATCTGCAGTATCACCGATAATCAGATATATCTCTAACCTCTGGACACCTGAGTAATATGAGTGTTTGACACAACAGTAATACTTAGAGGAGGATCCCCGTAAAAAGGGGTACAGTAAGAGATACTGCTCAGAGAACAGATTCCTTCCAATGGCCTGATGCTCCCCAAGGGGCGGAGCCAAGCTGAGAGTGGGAAGGACCAGAGAGTGAGTGACACCAATGGTGAAGTGTCACTGACAGGTCTGTGAACTATCTCCAAACAGGGAAGATAGTTCTCGAGGTCGGACAGGCCAGGTCGGCAACAGACAGACAGATCAGGTACAGAGACAGGACGCAGATGCAGAATCTAGAGACTAGCCGAGTTCAGCAACAGAGTATCAGAATGACAAAGGTACAAAATCAGAGATCAGAAGAATGGTCAGGGAAGCAGAAGGTCATAACAAATAATCAACAATTCCTAGACTAAGGTGTAAATTCCTTGATCGTCAACACCTTGGAAACTGGTCTAGATAATAACACAATAATACAGAATTCCTAGACTAAGGTGTGAGCTCCATGATCATCAACACCAAAGAAACTGGTCTAAAGTAACACAGATACTGACAGGCTCTGAGTGCTACCACGTAGGGATCGCAACGCCAGACACCAGAGAAATGACCAGCACCCAGTATAATACACCAGCGCTCTCCTGCGCCTCCCCTAAGTGCTGGACCAATGAGAACAGGAATAATTGTCAGCTGACCGGCCTGGTCAGCTGACACCCCTCTGACTGTCATAAATGCTCTGCCTCTCCGCGCGCGCACGCGTCCTTCTGAACCAGTGTGGACTATCAGTCCCAGCCACACCAGACATGTGTTGTAATGCCTCTGCTGTATTGGATGCGGAATCCGCCGCACCGCTGACAGAACGTGCAGCGTTTTCTCCACATTCAGCAGTACTGATAGAGGGAGGCCTATGCGTGCAAACCGCCGCGTCGGACACGGAATCCGCCGCCCTGTTCTCTGGGCATGCGGTGGTTTCTCCGCGTTCTGTCAGGCCAGTGAATGCAGGTCCCTGCGCGCAAGCTGCCATGTTGAAGGCGGAATCAGCCGCCCTACTCTGAGTATCTGCGGCGGCTTTTCCGCGTTTTCTCACAGTCAGTCACTGGAGGGGAGCATGGAGATTAGGCAAGTTAGGTTCACTCAGATGCCTAGCATGGGTTTACAGTAATGGAGGTGCATGATCAGGTTGGACACGAAAGGAGGAGGACCCTGCCCAAAGGCTTACAATCTAAAGGGAGAGGTAGGGACACGAGAGGTAGGAGACCAGAGTTCAGCTGTGGGTTTAGAGCACTTGTGAGGGGTAGTAGGCCAGAGTGAAAAGGTGAGTTTTGAGGGCTTTCTTGAAGATGTTGAAGGAGGGGGCTGCCCTAATGGGTGGAGGTAGGGAGTTCCATAGTGTTGGAGCAGCTTTTGAGAAGTCCTGGAGGCGTGCATGGGACTGGGTGATGCGGGGGGCGGTTAGGCGAAGTTCATTAGAAGAGCGGAGTGAGCGGCTAGGTGTGTACCTCTGAGTAAGATCGGAAATGTAGGTTGGACAGGTTTTGTGGACAGATTTGTAGGGCAGAAACAGTATCTTGAATCTGATTCTGGACTGGATAGGAAGCCAGTGGAGGGATTCAAGGAGGGGATCCGCCATGGTGGAGCGATGGGAGCAGTGGATAATTCTGGCTGCTGCATTCATGATGGACTGCAGTGGGGAGACCAGACAGCAGGGCATTGCAGTAGTCAAGGCGGGAAATTATGAGGGCATGGATGAGGACATGGATGAGGGAGCGCGCCTGTCCTCCTTGACGGTTTTATACGTCAAGGAGGACAAAGTAGTTAAAATAAAAATAAAAAAGTGGTTAAAATAACTTTTCCGCATTCTGCAATGGAAAAAGTACCGTATTTTCCTCCGTATAAGACCCAGTTTTTCTCCCCCAAAAATGGGTAGAAACTTCCAAAACGGCCGCCGATACGAACCACCGACCCCCCGCCACATTGGAGATTTCCTGCCTCTTTGTGGCTGCTCCACTGTGTGCCTCGCCCTCTCTCCCCCGTGTATCTGCAAACACCCACCGCCTGTGATCGGGCAGCCCAGCTTACCTAGTACATGCCCCCTGAGACTGCATACATGGGATTCCCCCTTGTGCCTAGCTCTCCCTCCATGCATCTCCACTCAGACCCCCCCGTTTAATTGTACAAGTGATCGGGCAGCCCAGCTTACTTTTGTCCATGTGCCCCGGTATAGCAGACATGAGTCCCCCCTGCGGCAGGCTATAGTGAAAGTCTTGTACTGATGACGCGATCAAGGGGGACACCAGAGGGCACATAAGGGACACACGGAGGACACATAAGGGACACCAGAGGACACATAAGGGACACAGGAGGACACATAAGGGACACCAGAGGACACATAAGGGACACCAGAGGACACATAAGGGACACCGGAGGACACATAAGGGACACAGGAGGACACATAAGGGACACCAGAGGACACATAAGGGACACAGGAGGACACATAAGGGACACAGGAGGACACATAAGGGACACAGGAGGACACATAAGGGACACAGGAGGACACAAGGGACACCAGAGGACACATAAGGGACACAGGAGGACACATAAGGGACACCAGAGGACACATAAGGGACACCGGAGGACACATACAGGACACAGGAGGACACATAAGGGGCACTGGAGGACACATAAGGGACACGAGAGGACACATAAGGGACACTGGAGGACACATAAGGGACACGAGAGGACACATAAGGCACACCAGAGGACACATAAGGGACACCAGAGGACACATAAGGGACACAGGAGGACACATAAGGGACACCGGAGGACACATAAGGGACACCGGAGGACACATAAGGGACACCGGAGGACACATAAGGGACACAGGAGGACACATAAGGGGCACAGCAGGACACATAAGGGACACATAAGGGACACCGGAGGACACATAAGGGACACTGGAGGACACATAAGGGACACGAGAGGACACATAAGGAACACTGGAGGACACATAAGGGACACGAGAGGACACATAAGGCACACCGGAGGACACATAAGGGACACCAGAGGACACATAAGGGGCACCGGAGGACACATAAGGGGCACCAGAGGACACATAAGGGACACAGGAGGACACATAAGGGACACAGAAGGACACTATTTGGGGGAGAACATGTACAAGACGCTCCTGGAACATGAATGCACCAGGTTTAGTATATACATTTTTACACGGATTTTGCCCTGTAAACCTGGGTGCGTCTTATACGGCGGAAAATAAAAGGTAGGTAAAAAGTACTGTCAAAATTATTTTAAGTATTTTCTTGGTTACTGGTGGCTTCAAAGGCATTTTATTTATACGGTGTGAAAATATCACCTAGCAGAAAACTCAGGACTGGAGGAAAGGGGAATTGAGTAAGGACCCTTGGCCCGTATGCAATTAACTTTCTCGAGTTTTCTTCTAGGAGATAATTTTTCATCTTCTATTTAGAATAATTTTTCTGCACTTTGCAATTGAAAAAGTACCAAAAAGTAAGTGGAAAAGTACTATCAAAACTATTTTAAGTATTTTCTTGCTTGCTGGTAACTTAAAAGGCATTTATTGACACGTTTGAAAGTATCACTTAGGAGTAAACTCAGGAGAAAAGGCTAATTGCATATGGGCCCCTTTAACCTTTTTGGGACCGCCTCTATGAGATCCTAGGCCGCACTTGTGGCTGTTCTAGCCTGATGCGGCGTAGCATCTACGCCGGCCCGCAGTTTCCGCTCCCGATGCGATCGTGCGCACCCGAGAAGGGAGATTAAGCTGTCATATGACAGCCGACATCTCCCCCGAGTGATCAGCAGCCATCGCGTATGGCTGCTGATCACATGATCACTACGATCGCCGTCGGTTCGTAGTGATCAGCTTGACAGCTGTGATGGCAGGGGGGAAAGAAGAGGATCCACTCACCTCCCTGCCGTTCCAGCGACGATCGGCGCCCCCCTCCGCTCTGGCCGGCATCTCCGCTCCGTCTGACGTCAGCGCCGGGTCCCAGAACTGATCATCAGACAGAACGGAGATGCCGGCTGGAGAAGAGGGTCCCGTGCGGCTCATCGCTGGAGCCTGGAAGGTAAGTGAAGGCTGCTGGCAGAAGGGGGGGCCCAGGCCACCATGGGGGGACACAAATCCAGGCAGCCACAGACGGGATCCGGCCGCCTGACCCCCCCAAACGCGCGCGCAAAATGCCTGGTCCTTAAGGGGGGGTAGGTGGCCGGTCCCGAAAAGGTTAAGCTTAACCTGTACGGAACCTTTATAGATATTTAAGCAACAAACAAATAAAATATTATAATAATACAACCAGATTATGGAAAACCAAGTTTAGAGTTTAATTATCATTAATATTATTTTTACTATATTATTTACCAGATAAGATGAGAAATAATTAATCAGGTAATTTTTGAAACTTAACCCCAATGTTACCACTGGGTTACTTACTTACCTATGCAATGGTCTTCTCTGACAGCAACACAAATCTTTGTGAGCTTTCTGTTTATACTGCCTGTAAAATAGATCACATTTATTAAGAGGTTGTCATGACCTGGCCCAGCTAGAAGGACAGTCATAACATTATCAAACATTGCTACATAGATATCAGGAGAGCAATGTGTGTGCTTTTTAGGGGGGGGGGGGGGGGGGGGGGGGGCTGGGAAGGGAACTGAAGTAGGGAGGGTTAGTAACACTCATGCCTTTGCATTAAAGTGGCACTATGGAGAAAATTGTAAAATTTAAAATATGTGCAAACATAAACAAATAAGAAACAAGATTTTCCCAGCGTAAAATGAGCCATAAATTACTTTTCTCCTATGTTGCTGTCACTTACAGTAAGTAGTAGAAATCTGACAGAAGTGACAGGTTTTGGACTAGTCCATATCGTCTTGGGGGGATTCTCAGGGATTTATTTATTTTCAAAAGCAATTAGTGAATGGCAGTTGCTCCGTCCAACTGCCAAAAAACTGTAGCGAGCAGTGAAGCTGGCCAGCATCATTGTTTAAATCCTTTTTCGGGAATATCTTTATAAAGAATAAAAGCCTTGCTGAGAATCCCCTGTGAAGAGATGGACTAGTCCAAAACCTGTCGCTTCTGTCAGATTTCTACTATCTACTGTAAGTGAAAGCAACATAGGAGAAAAGTAATTTATGGCTCATTTTACTTTTCGCCACATTGCCCCTTTAAAGAAATACAGTATGAACTAAAATCTTGTCTGTGGTCTAAAGCATTAAACACAACTTTTATTTATTCATTTAGTTAATTTATAAAGCGCCAACATATTACACAGCACTGGACATTAGTTTAGGTTACAGACAATATTTAGGGGTGACATACAGGCAATATGACAATACAGGAATACAAGAAAGACCATATCATGCAGCACAGTATGAGTACCAGGTAATGCTTAGTCAGTCACTGGATGCGAGCATGGAGATTAGGCAAGTCGAGTTCACTCAATAGTTCACTCAGATTCATAGGATGGGTGTATGGTAATGAAAGTGCATGAATGTAACTTTTGTGGGTTTCTATCTCCGTGGTCAGCGCACAAGATGCGCGCTGACACAGCGGAAATCCTCCACAAACATGTAATTTGGAGAACCCAGGTTAGGTGCAATGCACCAGTAGAGGGCAATTCGCACCAGCAGATGGAGCTGTGGAGTGCAGACGAGCACAGCCTCTGCACGGCCACAGATGTCAGATGGGAATTGTACAGATAAGGCACGATAGTCCTCTAAGAGAGAGAGCACAGAGACAGACTAAATGTGTGTTCCCCAGTCTAGCCGCCACAAAGCGACGGTGAACACACATCTGCAGAAACAAAAGCGGGAATGCAATCGCAGGAGAGAGGCGATTGCCAGAAGTGACACAAGGCTGAACAGAACAGAGCATGAGAGTAGCAAAGGCACAGCAAACAACAATCAGAAGATAAGGAAAATAACAAACGCTAGCTAAACGCGAACACCGCACTCATTTGCAACAGCGAACGCGTTTCTGCACGATCACCGCGCGTTAGGCGCCCAGTGATAAGCGTGCCACACTAACTGACCAATGACAGACAAACACGAAATAGAGAACGCGAACGCTTGCTAAACGGTTACCTCACCGAGCCTACAGCAAGCGTTCGTATCAGACAAGACAGACAAACAGACAGGTGGGGCTGCCAGTAGCAACCGCTGCTCTGGCTAGCACCCCTAAGGCAGAGATACAGAAGGAGGCACTGCCACTACCACTAGGGCAAGTGCGATCCAAACAGATAAACAGAAGGGGCCTCCAGTAGCAACCGCTGCTCTGGTTAACACTCCAAAGGCTGAGATACAGAAGGAGGCACTGCCACTACCACTAGGGCAAGTGCGATCCAGACAGATGGAGCAGCCAGCAGCAACCACAGCTCTGGCCTACACTCCCAGACAGACAGAACAATTCCCTGTCGACCGCCGCTGGCGACAAGGTAATCGAGACACAGAAGGAAGCACTGCCACTACCATTAGGGCTAATGCAATCCAGACAGATGAACAGAAGGGGCTACCAGTAGCAACCGCTGCTCTGGTTAGCACCCCCAGACAGACAGAACGATTTCCTGTCGACTGCCACTGACGGCAGGACAATCGCAGCAGAGAGACAACACAGGCAAAACAGATAATGCAATCTGACTGCACTAGAGGAGCTGTCTAGTGCAGTCCCAAGAAATTACTCTAAGATAAACTTTAACAAACAAACAGGGCTGATACTCTAGGAGAGTTCATCAGTAACAAACCATGAAGATGACCAGCAAAGGATTCTGGTAGAACATGGTATTTATACTGCCAGCCTTCAATGGAGGCAGCTAGGCAATCTGCATAACAAATATATGCAAATTCCTCAGCAGCAGAGCAGGTCTGAAACTTGCAAAGCAAAGACAGGTCTCTTTTCCAGAGACCTGCAGCCCTCAGACTTAAGGAATGGTCAAACAGCTGTCTGTCTGTGCAGACAGCTGAGCGGATCATTACAATTAACAGGTAGGACACAAAAGGAGGAGGACCCTGTCTGAAGGCTCACAATCTAGATGGAGAGGTAGGGACACACAAAAAGTAGGGGAACAGAGTTCAGCTGTGGGCAGTGATGCTCTCCATGGCCTCATGATCACGGGTAACCCGTGATCACGAGCTGTTTTTCCTGATCACGAGGTCAGATTCCAAATTCGTGATCGCCTCTCAATCACAGATTCAGTTCCGAATGCAATTGTGATCGTGGTCCAAATCCGAAATCTGGCTCATGATAACAGATTTTGCCGTGATCACGGCAGTGATTATTACCTGAAAACCCGCCGACTTTAGCGGTTAATAGCATCGCCCCCTTACATGCTAGAAACACCAAATTTTCAGGATATGTTAAGGAGAACAGTGGGAACAAGAGGATTTTCTTTTTCAAAAAAGACCGTATAGTTTCTGAGAAAATTGATTTTAAAGTTTCAAAGGAAAAAAGTATACATTTAAATGCGGTAAATGACAGTTAATGTATTTACCACTTAACATTTCTGGCAAATTTGGTGTTTCTAGCTACTTATGGAGGCACCTACCTATGCATCGCTACCAACGGGGACACCTACCTACGCCTAGCTACCTATGGGGGCACCTACGCCTAGCTACCTACAGAGGCACCTACCTACGCCTAGCTACGTACAGGGGCACCTACCTATTACCCTCCTCCCCACTTAGTCAGGGCCGGTTCAAGTAACAATTGGTCCCTAGGGCAAAATTAGCCTGGGGGCCCCCCAACAGACACCCCCGACCAAAAAGCGTAATTAGAGGCCCTGCTGACCCTCCCCCAATCACCTCCCAACTTGACAGACTCTGCAGAGTCCCTGGGGAGCAACAGCTTAGATAGGGAGGGACACCTTGGGGGCCCCTACAGGCTCTGGGGCCCTGGGGCAACTGCCCATTTGTTCCTATGGTAGCTCCGGCCCTGCACTTAGTGTCTGTCACCCTCCTCCACACCCCATTAGTATCACCCACCTCCCAACCCAGTCAGTGTCACTCTCTCCCCACCTAGTGTCATCCTCCTCCCCTTCCAGGCAATGTCACCCACCTTCCACCCAGTGTCACCCTCTCAGCCGCATCCAGTGTCACTCTCTCACCCTACTCAGCAGCTTCATCCCGCCAGCACCCAGTGGGCTGGAACATTTAAATTATGTCTAAGGTAACATTTGCTGAATTTTTATATGTGTATTTTTCATGTGTGGGGATAATGCTTACTGAATTTTAACATGTATGGGAGGTAATATTTGCCTAATTTCCAATTTGCTGCATTTCATATGTCAAAAGTAACGTTTGCCGTATTCCATGTGTTAGGGAAATCATTTGCTGCATTCATTTGTCGGAAGTTGGGGTTGTTGCATATCGTGTTTCAGAGGTATTGGTTCTTGCATTTCATATATTGGAGGTAATCATTCTTGCATACAGGGTTGCTCTCCAAATTCGCGAATTCAAATTCTACCCGTGATCACGGGTAGTGTTGGGCGAACAGTGTTCGCCACTGTTCGGGTTCTGCAGAACATCACCCTGTTCGGGTGATGTTCGCGTTCGGCCGAACACCTGGTGGTGTTCGGCCAAACTGTTCGGGTTCGCCCGAACGGCTCATTGCCTGGCCGAACAGGGCCCCTGTTCGGCACGAACAGGGCCCTGTTCGCCCGAATACTGGCCCCCTATGGGGTCGCAGGCATAAGGGGGGAGCATGCCCCGATCGCGGGGGGGGGGGTCGGAAATTCCCCCCCACCCCCTCCGCTAGCGCTCCCCCCTCTGCCCGCTTCCCCATTCAAAAGTTAGGAAGTGAAACTGTACCTGTGCGGCCGGTAGTGGGTGACTGGCAGTGGGCGGCACTATGGAGAGACTGAGGAGGAGGAGGAGTCCGGAGAGTGACGCGTTGAGGGAGGCCGGGCAGTGGGCGGATCAGCAGTAGTACGGTACTACTGCTGATCCGCCCGCTGCCCGGCCTCCCTCAACGCGTCACTCTCCGGACTCCTCCTCCTCCTCAGTCTCTCCATAGTGCCGCCCACTGCCAGTCACCCACTACCGGCCGCACAGGTACAGTTTCACTTCCTAACTTTTGAATGGGGAAGCGGGCAGAGGGGGGAGCGCTAGCGGAGGGGGTGGGGGGAATTTCTGACCCCCCCCGCGATCGGGGCATGCTCCCCCCTTATGCCTGCGACCCCATAGGGCCCCCAAAAGCGGGATGTTCGGGGAGTTCGGGGTTCGGCCCGAACATGCCGAACATTGCGGCCATGTTCGGCGAACTTTCCCGAACCCGAACATCCAGGTGTTCGCCCAACACTAATCACGGGTAGATTTTCATGTTTGCCGAATCTGAATCCGAATAGCGATCCTGCTCCCGTGTTCGAAGTCGAAGTTACCCGAATAGTGCCTCTCGAATTCGGCCGCGATCACGGGTGTTAACGTGTGATCACAAATTCGGATTCGGTATCCAGGTGATGATGTCATTGGGCTAATCAGAAGGCCCCCAGCTGAGGCACTAGCAGCCAATCAGAGGAGGGGAGCCTGGCCCTCCCCTTCTGTATATAAGGAGGTGGCCATGTTGCGGAGTGAGTGGTACTGAGAGCATCTCCAGTGCTGCTGCATTTCTAGCAAGTGCTTTGCAACTGTTAAAACAGAGCGTTTTGCCTCCTATACACATTCTGAACACATATATTATATTGCTGTATAGTTAGATAGTGATTTGAGTGTTATAGTTCAGTCAGCTAGTGTAGTGTATGTACTGTATACTGTGCTAGGCTAGTGTTAGGTCTGTGTGCAGGTTAGGCCTGCTAGCCTAGGTAGCCTTAGCCTACTACTAGCTTAGGTAGGTTAGGGATTATAGTTAGTTGTGTACTAGTACTAGTTTACTTAATTTGTACTGTTAGTCTGTGAGTTTATTAGCTTCAGTACTGTGTTAGTTACTGTACAGGCCAGCATCTGTTGTGATCTGTGACTGCCAGTCATCTCTGCCTGACCCTATTGATTGCGTCCGTGTGTGACAGACTTTGATTGTCACTCTCGGTCACACAAGTTAGTTATCGACTACTAGTCTACTACACTACTACTACTAGTGATTAAAGTTAGTTGTTATTTACCTACGTACTAGTTTACTTAATTTCTACTGTTAGTTGTTGAGTTTATTAGCTTCAGTACTGTGTTAGTTACTGTACAGAGGGCAGCATCTGTTGTAATCTGTGACTGCCTGTCATCTCTGCCTGACCCTATTGATTGCGTCCGTGTGTGACAGACTTTGATTGCCACTCTCGGTCACACGAGTTAGTTATCGACTACTGTAGACTACACTACTAGTACTGTCTGTTTACTAGTATTTAAAGGGAACCTTAACCGTGGTTCAAAAAAAAAAGTTTCACTTACCTGGGGCTTTCCCAAACCTCCTGCAGCCGTCCTGTGCCCACGCAGCTCCTCCAGTGTCCTCCGGTCCCCCGTCGCGGCTTAGTTTCGTTTTCGGCCGACTGCCAGTCATCCTCCGGCAACGCGTCCTATTCTTCCGCATTCCCTGACGTAAAGTGCCGTAAAGCGCGTCCATGGAACGCATTCCCTGCCGCAAAGCGCGGCCGAATGACGCGCTTTACGGTGCTTTACGTCGGGGAATGCGTTCCATGGACACGCTTTACGGCACTTTACGTCGGGTAATGCGGAAGAATAGGACGCGTTGCCGGAGGACGACTGGCAGTTGGCCGAAAATGAAACTAAGCCGTGGCGGGGGACCGGAGGACACTGGAGGAGCTGTGCGGGCACAGGACGGCTGCAGGAGGCTTGGGAAAGCCCCTGGTAAGTGAAACTTTTGGTCACTCAGATTCTTTTGGTCACTCACCCACCAACCCAGACTCTTTATTAAAGTTTATACCCTTTCCCGCCCTTTCTACATATATTGTTTTTGTTTTTCTTACTGTATTTGTATAATTGTACGATGACTGGCAGAGGTAGAGGCACCACCAGGCGAGGCAGCGCCTTTGCCAAAGCCACTGCCGGCAGGTCTATGACTGGTCCGCTGCCAGCCACTGACCGCAGAGTTGTGGAGGAGGGAGCAGAGGCGCAGCAGCAGCGTGTTGCGCCCATCTTTGCCTTGGGTCATTGTCCCCGGCCCATTGCGGCGAGTCAGGCACAGACTGTGGTGGAAATGATGGCGGAGCAGCAAGCCACCGTTTCTAGCCAGACCTCCAGTGCCAGCGACACAGTGCAACCACCAGCACTCCGGTCATCCACCATTAACGAGTCACGACTAATAGTTGTCCTATGGACAGATTCCCCCACCTAAGCTGTAGATCTCTGCAGCTCGTCCTATACAGCAGGGCCTCGAAAAAGTCCTGTTCTGTTATTCCTTCTGCTCTTACAGTCAGGACTTGTGTGACGCTGCCTGCCTCGAAAAAGTCCTGTTCTGTTATTCCTTCTGCTCTCACAGTCAGGACTTGCGTGACGACGCTGCCTGCTTCGAAAAAGTTCTGTTCTGTTATTCCTTCTGCTCTCACAGTCAGGACTTGCGTGACGCTGCCTGCCTCGAAAAAGTCCTGTTCTGTTATTCCTTCTGCTCTCACAGTCAGGAATTGCATGACGCTGCCTTCCTTGAATGTGTGGTGGTAGCCGTTCCTGCTCCTTTGCCCACAGCGTGCCTGCTGCCTTCCTTGTGGTGGTAGCCGTTTCTTAGGCTCCCACTCCGGACCGGAATCGAAGCAGGATTCCCCGGCCTGTTACCCGCCATGGACACCATGGTACTGAGAAAGTACCAAAGAACGTTTATCGCACAGTTGAATGGATGCCAGACTTATCCTCTCTAACATTTTCATTGAAGGTACACAGTAGAGCCAGCAGAAAAAGTAATGAAAAAAAATAGATGTAAGCTTTAACTATGGTAGAGAAAGTTGATAAGGCAGTCAGACATTACCTGACATAACTGAGTGAGGAAGAGAAATCTCGCCATGGTGCGCACCAATCCAGCACGGCCATCACTACACAAACAGCTCTTTGCAGTGTGTTACACAGTGAGTTTGGTGTGTCAGTGTGAAGCAGTACACTAATTATACTCCCTGATTGATGTATACACATGCAAGATGTTTTAAAGCACTTTAGGCCTGCAATTTAGCATTCAATGTGATTTCTGCCCTTAAAACGCTGCTTTGCGTCAAATCCAGATTTTCCCCCGGGACTTTTGGCATGTATCCCACTCCGCCATGCTCCCCTCCAGGTGTTAGACCCCTTGAAACATGTATTCCATCACTTTTGTGGCCAGCATAAATGTTTCTAGTTTTCAAAGTTCGCCTCCCCATTGAAGTCTATTGCGTTTCGCGAAAGTTCCCACGTTCGCGAACGTTTGCGGAGGTTCGTGAACCTAAAATCGGAGGTTCGGGTCATCTCTACTGCTGTCCAGAACCTCCTGCTGTTGGTGTTTATTATTACAGCCATGGTACCAACGCTAGGGACCATGGCCTGTTGCATTTCCTGCTGCCACATGTCAGTCCTCCTCCTCCTGTTGCTGTAATTAACCTCCTGCTGTCTGTGTTCCCACCGCCAGGGTCCACAGAATTAAGCGCTGCTGCCATGCTCCACTAGCTATTACGCCACTACAATAGCTACATTTAAAAAAAATAAAAAATAAATACTGAGGTGTCTGGGTTGAAAACTGTGCTGTCCCAGTTGTGTATTGGACACAATGTGGGCTTCACGACTGCTGTCCGGAACCTCCTGCTGTTGATGTTTATAATTACAGCTGTGGTACCAACGCTAGGTACCACGGCCCGTTACATTGCCTGCTGCCACATGTCACTCCTCCTCCTGCCGCCACATTTCACCTCCTGCTGTCTGTGTTCGTGCCGCCAGGGTCTGCAGAATTATGCGCTGCTGCCATGTGCCACTAGCTATTATTATGCTACAATTTTAGCTATGCTGTTGAAGAACAAATTTTAAAATAGTGGAGTTCTGTAAGGGAAAAAACATTAAATTGGGGACAAGATGAAGAATATGAACACAAACAAAAAACCAAAAAAAAAATGGTGGTGAATAATGAGAAGAAGAATAAACAAGAAATGCAGAAAAAAGTTTTCCATCAATTTTTTTTTTAATTACACCTATTTAATTGTGATTTCCCTTTAAAAAAAATTAGCTTTAAGGCGAATTCGTGATCATGAATTCGAGGTAATACCCGAATTCAATTATTGATCACGGATCGAATTCTACTGGTCGTGACCACGGCCGAACCCGAATTTGACCCGGACCCGAATTCGAATGTACTCAAATCGAATTTGGGTACATTCGAACACCACTGGTTGCATATCATGTGTCGGAAGTAGGGGTTGTTGCATATCATGTTTCAGAGGTAATGGTTCTTGCATTTCATGTATTGGAGGTAATAGTTCTTGCATATCATGTGTCGGAAGTAGGGGTTGTTGCATATAGTCAGAAGTAGGGGTTGTTGCTTATCATGTGTCGGAAGAAGGGTTTTTGCATATCATGTGTGAGAAGTAGGGGTTGTTGCATATCATGTGTCAGAGGTAATGGTTCTTGCATTTGATGTGTCGGAGGTAACGGTTGTTGCAGTTTATGTCAGAGGTAACAGTTGCTGCATTTATCACTTGATGGTCATAGTTGGCTACATTTGCTGCTTTGGGATCATTGTTGCAGCATTTGACTGTAAGGATCCGCTCCTCTCGGCCGCAGTATGGTCTGAGGCGACGACTGAGGTAGTCAGCTGACACTTACCAGGGGTTTTATTTAAATATGAAATAATAATAATTTCTGACCCTGCCTGGGATTGAACCCTGGTCTCCCACGTCGGAGGTGGTGAGTTTGACCACTGTGCTATGACTAATACTGTCAGAAAGGTTTGCTGGTCAGTATTGGGTGGGTCAGTTGGCTTGTTGTGGTCATCTGTTTCAGCTGACCTCACTGTCAGCTGATTAATGCCTGTGTGTGATTGGCTGTTGGGTGCATGTGGCCGGCCACTGATTGGTTGCATGTAGAATATAAGCCTGCTGAGTGCTTCCTGTCATTGCCCGTGATAGCGTTAGCTTTTGCTAGTTGCCTGGGTGCTGTTATACTTCTGTGTCATTGGATTCCTGGATTTTGACCTTTGCCTGTACCTCGACCACTCTTGCCTGCCGCCTGCCTAAACTCGGATTGTTACTGGACTCTGTTATTGCCTGCCACCTGCCTAGACTCGGATTGTTACTGGACTCTGTTATTGCTTGCCGCCTGCCCTGACTCGGATTGTTATTAGACTCTGCTTATTGCCTACCGCTCTGTACCTTGCATATCTGATCTCACGTGTATGACCCTGGACTGTTCTGGACTCGATATATTCTGTGTGTCTTGTTTGGCCTGGAGGTTTATCTGCTCACCCTGCATTCAGCTCCAATACTTTGCACACTTAAGGCCTGGGTGTAACCGAAGTCAGGTAGGTGTTACTTCCTCACCTCCTGTTCAAGCGGGGACGCGCCACATAGGGTGAAGCGTGTGGTGATAGATTGGGGCATTGGAGCTGATTTGTGAGCAGGTACTCTGAAGGGCCTTACATTATCACGGGCCTAAAAATATATATACATGGAGGAGCTACGTCATCAAGTTTTACAGTTAACAGGAGCTGTAAATCAGCTGACCCAGATGGTTACCACCCTGCAAGGACATAATCAAGCTTCTGCACCTTCTGATGCTTCTTCCTCCACCTCTCCAGTTCGACCTCTGCCTCCGGGGTCTTTTGTGGAACCCAAGTTGCCATTACCGGAGAAATTTTCAGGTTCCCGCGAGCAGTTCAGCAATTTTATGAACACCTGTCTGATGTATTTCCGGGTTCGGCCTATTGCATCCGGCTCTGAGTCTCAGAGAGTGGCTTTGGTTATCTCCTTATTGCAAGGGGAACCTCAGACCTGGGCTTTTGGTCTGCCACAGGAGCATGTCGCCTTATCTTCAGTGGAAGAATTTTTTAAAGCAATGTCTGTATTATATGCTGATCCTGACATTTTCACCACAGCCGTTCAAAAGATCAGAGATCTCCGACAGGGTCGCAGGTCAGCCGAAGAATATGCCTCTGATTTTCGGCGATGGTCTGTACTTACTAAGTGGAACGAGGCCGCTCTGCTTGATCAATTTCTGTTCGGTCTTTCCGACACTATCAAAGACATTTTGTTAAGCCACCCAGTTCCAGTTTCTCTTGAAGAAGCCATCACGCTGGTCATCAGAATTGACCGTCGAGTTCGTCAGAGATGTCAAGGAAGGTCTCCTTCAGTTGTCTCCACCTCATCTATAAGCCCTTTTGGAGCCACTTCATCTTCCGTCCACGAGGAGCCTATGCAAATAGGTTCCTCAAAATTGTCTTCTGCTGAGAAGTTAAGGAGACGTACAGAGGGGTTGTGCCTGTACTGTGGTGGGGCAGGGCATCTTGCTCGAGTGTGTCCAGTTAAAAGGAAGCCGGAAAACTTCAGCGCTTAGGTGGGGTCGAGGAAACCCATCTAGGCGAGCAGGTATTTCCTCTCATATATGAACGTGTCTTATTGCCCATTAGTGTCAAAGGGGATAAGAAAGATTATCAGGGGCAGGCATTTATTGATTGTGGCGCTGCTGGTAACTTTATGGATTTGTCTTTGGCCCAGGAGCTCGGTATTCCTGTTTCAGCCTCGCCTGAAAAACTATATGTGACTGCCATTGATGATACACCTTTACAGGATGGTCAACCAATTTCTGTCACGCCAGACATTTCGATAAAAATTAGGGCACTTCATTCAGAAAGTTTAAAATTTTTTGTGCTAAACATTCCCTCCAGTCCAATCATTTTGGGGTTCCCTTGGTTGAAGCTTCATAATCCTATTATTGATTGGCAGACAGGACAACTAGTCAAATGGTCATCCCATTGTGTTAATCATTGTCTCAATAATGTGCAATTGAATACAGTCCTTATTGATGATAAATTACCTTATGTGTATCATGAATATGCTGATGTTTTCTGTCCACAGGCTGCTGACAAACTACCTCCCCACAGGTCTTATGACTGCCCTATTGATCTCTTACCAGGAACCATGCCACCACGTGGTCATTTGTATAATCTTTCGGGTCCTGAGGATCAGGCTATGAAAGATTATATAAAAGAAAATTTGGAGAAGGGATTTATTCGTCCTTCGACCTCTCCAGCAGGTGCCGGGTTTTTTTTTGTAGAAAAAAAGGATGGTGGTCTTAGACCCTGTATTGATTACAGGGGTCTCAACAAAATTACAGTAAAAAATCGGTATCCTTTACCTCTTATTGACGATTTGTTTACTCAGGTGGCAGGGGCTCGCATTTTTACCAAGTTGGATCTTAGGGGAGCTTACAATTTAATCAGGATTAGGCAAGGTGATGAGTGGAAGACGGCCTTCAACACCAAAGACGGGCATTATGAATACTTGGTAATGCCATTTGGTTTATGTAATGCCCCAGCCGTTTTCCAGGATTTCGTAAATGATATTTTCCGTGAATTTTTGGGTCGATTTATTGTTGTGTATCTTGATGACATATTAATTTTTTCTTCTTCATTACCTGAACATCGTAGGCATGTACAACAGGTTCTTCAAAAATTAAGGGAGAATTCCTTATATGCTAAGTTGGAAAAATGTGAGTTTGAGAAAAATGAAGTTTCTTTCCTTGGTTATGTCATGTCTGATTCTGGCTTGGCCATGGATCCAGCTAAAGTGTCAGCAGTCCTGGAGTGGCCACAACCTACTGATTTGAAGTCCTTACAGAGATTTTTAGGATTTGCTAACTTTTATAGGAAATTTATCAAAGGTTTTTCCATCAAGGTCGCTCCATTGACTGATCTCACTAAGAAGGGGGCGGATCCTTCTAATTGGGGACCTTCTGCTCTTAAGGCCTTCAAAATTCTCAAGGAGGCCTTTTGCTCCGCCCCCATCCTGGTGCATCCTGATGTGCAGCGCCCTTTTTTCCTGGAAGTGGATGCTTCTGAGCGGGGGGTGGGAGCTGTCTTGTCTCAATTTGCAGGTACTCCTGAACTACTTCACCCTTGTGCTTTTTTTTCTAAAAAGTTTTCAGCTGCCGAGCAAAATTACGATATTGGAAACAGGGAACTATTGGGTGTAAAACTGGCTTTTGAGGAGTGGCGTCATTGGTTAGAGGGGGCTATGCATCCAGTCACTGTTTACACCGACCATAAGAACTTAGAATATATTGAAAATGCTAAGAGGTTGAATCCTCGTCAGGCACGCTGGTCATTATTTTTCTCACGCTTCAATTTCAGGATTACGTATAAACCGGGTTCTAAAAATGTCAAGGCAGACGCCTTATCCCGTTGTTTTGAGAAGTCATGTGTGCTGTCTAAGTCTGATACACCCATTATACCTTCCCATTGTATTGTGTCTGCAAATATCACTCTGTCTCTTGATCTTTCTGAGAGTTTGAGGGCCTGCCAGAGTGAAGCTCCTGCAGGAAAACCGTCTGATAAATTGTTTGTTCCGCTTAACCTTAGGTTGCAGGTTCTCCAACAATTTCACGAGTCCAAGAGTGCGGGTCATCCTGGGGAGACTAAAACTATTGATCTTTTAAAGAGACATGTTTGGTGGCCTTCCTTAAGAAGGGATGCTCAGGAATTTGTAAAAGCCTGTCCTGTGTGTGCCAGGAGTAAAGCAGTACGTAAATCTCCTCAAGGGTCTCTTCTGCCATTACCCATACCATCTAAGCCATGGTCTCAAATCTCTATGGACTTCATTGTTGAGTTGCCTCCTTCTCAAGGTTATACCGTAGTTTGGGTAGTGGTAGACAGATTTAGCAAAATGTGTCACTTTGTACCTCTTGCCAAGCTGCCTACAGCCAAAGAGCTGGCAATTTTATTTATTGAGAACATATTCAGATTACATGGAATACCTGAGAATATTGTATCTGACAGGGGGGTCCAGTTCGTGTCACGATTTTGGCGTGCATTTTGTGATCGAATTGGAATCACTCTGTCATTTTCCTCTGGGTTCCATCCTGAGTCTAACGGTCAGACAGAAAGAACGAATCAATCGTTGGAACAGTTTTTACGATGTTTTGTAGCCAGTCAGCAGGAAAATTGGTCGGAGTATTTGCCTTTCGCAGAATTTGCCATGAATAATTTAATTAATGCTTCTACTAAAATGTCTCCTTTTCAGGTTGTTTTTGGACGGAATCCCAAGTTCTGTTCTCTCTCTGGTCCTCCATCTGATCTTCCAAGTTTGGAAAATTGGTTTTTACATATGACATCTGTCTGGCAACAGGTAAAAACTAATCTTGAGGTTGCTACAAAACGACAAAAATTTTTTTCTGATCATCATCGTACTCCGGAACCAGTCTTTGCCCCAGGGGATTTGGTATGGGTGTCCACACGAAACATCCCTTTAAGACAACCTTCATCTAAGTTAGGTCCTAAATTTATTGGTCCGTACCCAGTGATTGAACAAATCAATAAAGTTACTTACAGGGTTAGGATGCCTTCGTCTGTTCGGGGTGTGGATTCTTTTCATGTTTCTCTTTTAAAGTCTGCAGCAAAGAGTGATCAGTCCAGTCCCCCTCCTCCTGTAGAAATTGATGGTAATCCGGAGTACGAGGTCGAGAGAATTTTAGATTCTCGTGTTGTCAGGAAATCCCTTCAGTTTCTCATTGACTGGAAGGGTTATGGACCAGAGGAGAGATCTTGGGTTCCGGCCAGAGATGTTCACGCTGATGAGGTAATTAAAGAATTTTATAGCAAATTTCCAGATAAACCCAGGTTGGAGTGTTCGGAGACCACTCCTCAGGGGAGGGGTACTGTAAGGATCCGCTCCTCTCGGCCGCAGTATGGTCTGAGGCGACGACTGAGGTAGTCAGCTGACACTTAGCAGGGGTTTTATTTAAATATGAAATAATAATAATTTCTGACCCTGCCTGGGATTGAACCCTGGTCTCCCACGTCGGAGGTGGTGAGTTTGACCACTGTGCTATGACTAATACTGTCAGAAAGGTTTGCTGGTCAGTATTGGGTGGGTCAGTTGGCTTGTTGTGGTCATCTGTTTCAGCTGACCTCACTGTCAGCTGATTAATGCCTGTGTGTGATTGGCTGTTGGGTGCATGTGGCCGGCCACTGATTGGTTGCATGTAGAATATAAGCCTGCTGAGTGCTTCCTGTCATTGCCCGTGATAGCGTTAGCTTTTGCTAGTTGCCTGGGTGCTGTTATACTTCTGTGTCATTGGATTCCTGGATTTTGACCTTTGCCTGTACCTCGACCACTCTTGCCTGCCGCCTGCCTAAACTCGGATTGTTACTGGACTCTGTTATTGCCTGCCACCTGCCTAGACTCGGATTGTTACTGGACTCTGTTATTGCTTGCCGCCTGCCCTGACTCGGATTGTTATTAGACTCTGCTTATTGCCTACCGCTCTGTACCTTGCATATCTGATCTCACGTGTATGACCCTGGACTGTTCTGGACTCGATATATTCTGTGTGTCTTGTTTGGCCTGGAGGTTTATCTGCTCACCCTGCATTCAGCTCCAATACTTTGCACACTTAAGGCCTGGGTGTAACCGAAGTCAGGTAGGTGTTACTTCCTCACCTCCTGTTCAAGCGGGGACGCGCCACATAGGGTGAAGCGTGTGGTGATAGATTGGGGCATTGGAGCTGATTTGTGAGCAGGTACTCTGAAGGGCCTTACATTGACATTCTGTTGTCGTCTCATGATTACTAAATGGTATGCTAATAAATAGCATCAGTTTCTGCTGATTTATCATCTGCACATCCATGATGCAAATCTTCTGTCTCACCACATCATGGCAGAAACACTTCTTCCTTATGTGTTTGTGGAATGATGTCTAATTACCCTTAGGCTCCCTGCACACTGCATGCGATTCCGATTTTTCTTACATGTGATTTTTTTTTTACATGTGATTCAGATTCTTAATTGTCACTGCATGCTGTGTTTTTTCTGCATCATTCTGTTGATAGCATTCAGGGAAAGTTGGATTTGCAGTGTGCAGGGAACCTTAGAGTCACTTTGCCTAACTGTTGTGGGAGGAAACTCTGACCTGCCGCCTCACTGTTATGCGTTACATTACAATTAGCCTCGCCCACATGATGTCATGACCACGCCCATTTTTTGCAGCGGCGCACTGACATAACTTACCACCTATACTGCTGGCTGTGATCCGGCTTGGGGCTGGTGTACCGGGCTGGCTGTGTGCTCTGTTGCGCATGCTTGGCGGTGTGTGCTTGTGCATATCGCAGCATTCTGTGCTAGTGCATTACTACCTGTACCTGATACAGTTGGCCATTGGGTGATTGGGGTTCAAATTTAGAAAAGGGGTGGAGCCACATCCAAACAGATTTATTTTATTTCAATGCAAATTATTGATGTCAAAGACCGCAAAGCTCACAAACTTGGTCATTAAATAATTGAGCAATTGTGTTTTAGGGTTAGGAAAAGTGGGCGGAGCCAACACCAGCCAAATACATACCCGGGCAACGCCGGGCGTCCAGCTAGTAAAGAATAAAAACCCTGCTGAGAATCCCCTATGAAGAGATGGATGAGTCCAAAACCTGACACTTCTGTCAGATTTCTACTGCCTACTGTAAGTAATAGCGACATAGAAGAAAAGTAATTCATGGCTCATTTTACACTGGAGAAAGTGTGCTTCTTATTTGTGTATGTTTGCACATATTTTACATTTTATAATTTTTCGCTGTAGTGCCCATTTAAAGGACAACTGAAGTGAGAGGACTATGGCAGCTGCCATATTTATTTGAGTGAGTGAGTGTGTGTGTGAGAGTGAGTGAGAGAGTGTAAGAGTGAGAGAGAGTGTGAGGATGTGAGAGAATGTAAGAGAGAGTGTGTGAGAGAGAGAGTGTGAGAGAGAGAGGGAGTGTGAGAGAGGGAGTGTGAGAGAGAGAGTGTGAGAGAGAGAGTGTGAGAGAGAGACAGTGTGAGAATGTGAGAGAGTGTGAAGGAGTGAGAGTCACAATGTGAGAGAGTGTGTGTGGGAGAGAGAGTCACAATGTGAGAGTGAGAGAGTGTGTGTGGGAGAGAGAGTGTGGGAGAGAGAGTGTGGGAGAGTGTGAGGGTAACAGTAAATTCGGGCGCCTGAGGCAAGTGGACAAATCGGGCGCCGCCATTCACTCCCATAATAAATATCGTTTAATGGGCGCCCGACAGGAAAAAAGGGCGCCGGAGAAAAATAACGTTTTATAAGCAGCGCCCGGAGACTTTTACTGTTTTATAACTGCTTCTCATGATTACACATTATTTTATGATTTATAATTTTTTAAACATTATTTTTAAACGAAAAACAGTACAATCTTTTTTAAAACATTATTTTTAAACGAAAAACAGCACAATATTTTTTCCACACGTTATTAATGCTTATCACAGGGGGGTCTTAGGTTTAGGCACCACCAGGGGGGTCTTAGGTTTAGGCATCAACAGGGGGGTCTTAGGTTTAGGCACCACCAGGGGAGTCTTAGGTTTAGGCACCACCAGGGGAGTCTTAGGTTTAGGCACCATCAGGGGAGTCTTAGGTTTAGGCACCACCAGGGGGGTCTTAGGTTTAGGCACCAACACGGGGATCTAGGGGTTAGGGGTAGGTACAGGGAGGGTTACTTACTATTTTTTTTTAAACGTTATTATACGTTTCACTTTTTAAACGGAAGATTAACGTTTTCACAATTGCCAATTTCATGCACATTATTTAATGATTTATAACTTTATAAACCATTATTTTTAAACGAAATATAGTACATTATATTTTTAAACGTTATCCATGTTTATCGTTTAAAACCCGGCGCCCTTATTTCCCAGCGCCCCTTTTTAACGTACGCGAGTGTGAGAGAGAGAGAGAGAGTGTGAGAGAGAGTGTGAGAGAGAGTGTGAGAGAGAGAGTGTGAGAGAGAGAGTGTGAGAGAGAGAGTGTGAGAGAGAGAGTGTGAGAGAGTGTGTGAGAGAGTGTGTGAGAGAGTGTGTGAGAGAGTGTGTGAGAGAGTGTGTGAGAGAGAGTGTGAGAGAGAGTGTGAGAGAGATAGTGTGTGAGAGAGAGTGTGAGTCAGAGAGTGTGAGTCAGAGAGTGAGTGTGTGTGTGTGTGTGTGTGTGTGTGTGTGTGTGTGTGTGTGTGTGTGTGTGTGTGTGTGTGTGTGTGTGTGTGTGTGTGTGTGTGTGTGTGTGTGAGTGTAAGAGTGAGAGAATGTGAAAGAGAGTGTGAGGATGTGAGAAAGAGAGAGAGAATGGGAGAGAGAGAGCGTGAGTCAGAGAATGTGAGAGAGTGTGAGGATGTGAGAGAGGGAGTGAGAGTGAGTGAGTGTGATAGTGAGTGAGAGTGAGTGAGTGTGATAGTGAGTGTGAAAGTGAGTGAGTGTGAGAGTGAGTGAGTGTGAGATTGAGTGAGGGTGAGAGTGAGTGTGAGAGTGAGTGAGTGTGAGAGAATGAGAGAGAGTGTGAGGATGTGAGAGAGTGTGGGAGTGAGGGTCAGAGTATGAGCGTGAGTGTGAAAGTCAGAGTATGAGAGATTGAGTATAAGAGAGTGAGAGCTGCGTCCAAGGGATCCTCGCCCTCCAGGGCTCCACTTCTCCCGGCAGCTGCGCAGGCTTTCAACCGGGCCGTGGCTATATCGGCTCCTCTGCCTGCAGGTGGTACATGTCTTGTGTCTCTTCCTCCAGCAGCAATAGGGCTCCACTTCTTCTCCCCTGGTGGCTGAACAGGCTCCGGGCAGCGGCGGTGATGCATACTCCTCTGCCTGCGGGCGGCGGTGGGTACGTGTCCCGTCCTCTTCCTCCAGCAGCGATGGGGCTCCACTTCTTCTCCCCTGGTGGCTGCACAGTCTCCGGGCAGCAGCGGTGATGTGGGCTCTGGGCAGTGGCAGGCTTCCTCCAGCGGTGAAAGCTCCTCTTCCCACGGTGGCTGTGACTGACACCTGTGGCGTCTAGTATAGACGTCACATGCGGTGTCAGCCAACCAGGGAAGAGGAGCGATGTGGGTGGGGAAGCAGGGGAGGGGTGGGTGGGTTAGAAGGAGGGGAAATGAGTGAATATATTATAGATTGGAGAGCCGCTGGCGAAGGCGAAATAAAGGTCCAGTGCAGCTGCAATACCCCAAACCATAACTGCAGACATATTTTTTAAAAATTTTAAATACTGGATAAGAATCCTTATTACACAAAAGACTCGGACCATTTGCTGTTGAAATTTGATTTTTATGGTGACAATACCGCTTTAAACAATACCAGTTGCCTGGCAGCCCTGCTAGTCTATTTGGCTGCAGTAGTGTCTGCATCACACCAGAAACAAGCATGCAGCTAATCTTGTCAGACAATAATCTCAGAAACATCTGATCTGCTGCATCTCCTCCTAGACTAATGCTGGGTACACACTATGAGATTTTCTGGACGATTTTCTGGCCGATTTACTGTCAGATCGATTATTTCCAACATGTTCGATTTGCTTTCCGATCGATTTCCGAGCATTTTCCGATCGATTTCCTATTACAGTGATCGGAAATCGATCGGAAAATGCTCGGAAATTGATCGGAAAGCAAATCGAACATGTTGGATATAATCGATCTGACAGTAAATCGACCAGAAAATCCCATAGTGTGTACCCAGCATTAGACAGCTTTTAGTGAGTTTTACCTTGATACTTTTTGTTCTGACACAATTTTAGCTTTGCTTGTCACCACCCAAACCTCTATTAAGGTCCCCCTGAAGCTCTCACACTAACCCTTCCTCCCAGCCCTCCCTCATTCCAGCCGCCTACCCTCTCTGTTTTCCCTTTGATTCCTCCCTCTCCCTCCCTTCCTCCCCATATCAATCCCAGCATCTCCATTCCCTAATGCAATTAATATAAACTATACTAATATCTACCAACACACTTACTACTCAATTGACCACATCCCATTTATAGTGTTACTGATAATGTTATATCACATGTATTGAATCCCGTTATTATCCAATCAACCACTGCCCATTAATCACTTTATCCACCACTACAGTATATCTACGTCCTCTGTGACTTCATCTAAGCCACGAGTCAGTAGATATACGTCTTGTAGCAGAAGCAGTGCTGTGCAGGATTGGGATTGCTCCTGTGCACACCTCAGGCACTATCTGATGCAGCACTAATTGGTGAAGGGGAATATATGCTTCCTGAGCTAATGAGATAGATTTTTACCATTAAAAATACTTTTATTTTCTCATTTCATAGTAAAAATTCTCTGTGGCATTATTTCAGAATCAAATATCTTCACCATAAATTGTGACAGGAACATAATCTAAGTTTTGTGATAAGCAGTAAGAATAGCCAAACAAAATTTGTGTTTTTTATCTACAGTAGCACTTTTTATTTTTAAACTGGAATTGGTAAAACTGAGAAATAAATGTTGTTTCTATTTTTTCTTTGTTTTCCCATTAAAATTCATAAAAAAAAAATGTTCGAGGGAGAAAATGACATAAAATGAAAGCCTAGTTTGTCTTGAAAAAAACAATATATATTTCATTTCTGTGTCCTAAGTAGGGATGAAGTTATTTCTGATTAAATAAGGACATAGCTAAACTGTCAAAACTGCTCTGGTCAATAAGTGGAAAACAAGGTCTGGATGCGACGTGGTTAAGTTCTGTTGTTTGTAATGCTACAGACTGCTCCGTTCTATCATTTTTATCATGTTCATAATTTGTACTTGTGACTATATAATATTGTTGTTTCTTATTGATCGATGTATATCATGTACCTTGTCTAAAACCGGTTGTCTGACCCACAGCTGTATTAGTTGCATTTTCCCATTGAAAATAAACAAATCTGATTGGCTGTTTGTATCCCACCCCCTTTTCAATATTAATTCCAGTCATCCAGTGACCAACTTTGCAAAGTTTGAGAAACATGCCATTAACAGGGTAAGAATGGCTGCAGTTTATATTTTCCCAGTGAAATTTGTTTTTGGCTCTGCTCACTCTTTGTAACCTTGACAGACAGTCACTCAATGACCAAGTTTGCGAGTTTTCAGGTTCCTGGCATCAAAAATATGTGAATGGAAGCAGTTTATCCACCAAGGAAATCTGACTGGATGTTTGTGGCCCCGCCCCTTTAGGGGCTTTGGAATCCAGGTCACCCAATGACCGACTGCAGCAAGTTTGAAGCCTCTGCCATGAACAGTGTAAGAATAGCAGCAGTTTAAATATTCCCCTTGAAAATCAATAGGTGAATTTTGATTGGCTGTTGAATGCTCCACCCACTTTCCTGAATCTTAATCTCATTCACCCAGTGACCAAGTGTGGCAAGTTTTAGAACCCTGCGATTACAGGTCTAAAAATGGCTGCAGTTTAAATTTTCCCATTTTAAATGAATGGCTGAAATTTGATTGGCTGTTTTATGCTCCACCCACTTTTCCTGGATTTGTAACCTCGGTCACCAAGTGACCAACTGTGCTCGCCAGTGATCGCAAATTCGAATTTACACGTTTTTCATTATTCCAGAACTCGAATTCGAAGATCGATACTGATCCCGCATTCGAATTTGAATGTATCTGAATAGTCACTCTCGAATTCAGCCGTGATCGCGAGTGTTAACCCTGTTAACCCGTGATCACAAATTTTAGGATTCGGTATCCAGGGGATGACGTCATTGGGCCAATCAGAAGGCCCTCAGCCGAGGCCCTAGCAACCAATCAAAGGGGGGGAGCTGGCCCTCCCCTCCTCTATATAAAGCGGCGGCCATCTTAGGGAATGCGTCCTTGCTGTGTGACTCTGTGGTACTGAGAGCATCTTCAATGCTGCTGATCGTCTGAGCAAGTGCCTTTTCACTGTTAAACCCAGCGTTTTGCATCCTACACACATTCTAAACACATTAATTGTATTGTTTTATAGATAGATAGTGATTTGATTGTTATAGTTCAGTCAGTTAGTGTAGTCTACTGTATACTGTGCTAGGCAGGGGCGTAACTAGGCCCCACCGGGCCCCCCTGCAGATTTTCTGAGCGGGCCCCCCCCCCCGGGGCCCGCTTGGGGCCGTTTTGTGGGTGCTGGAGGGGTGGCAGCATGAGGGGAAAGCCTTGCCCACAGTCGGCGGGGGGAGGGGTAGTTCCCCCCTCTCCCTCACCTCGGGGCTCTCCCCTCTGTGCTCCCCTCCAGCTCGTAAGTGTCTGTGGGGCTGTGGTGGGCAGCGAGCGGCGGGCAGATACATACCTGCTTCCGTGCGTTCCATCGGAGACTTCTCCCTCTAGCGGCTGACGTCACTTCCGGAAGTGACGTCAGCCGCTAGAGGGAGAAGTCTCCAATGGAACGCACGGAAACAGGTATGTATCTGCCCGCCGCTCGCTGCCCACCACAGCCCCACAGACACTTACGAGCTGGAGGGGAGCACAGAGGGGAGAGCCCCGAGGTGAGGGAGAGGGGGGAACTACCCCTCTCCCCGCCGACTGTGGGCAAGGCTTTCCCCTCATGCTGCCACCCCTCCAGCACCCACAAAACGGCCCCAAGCGGGCCCCAGGGGGGGCGGGCCGGCCCCCCCCGCGGGCGCAGGGGCTGCAGGGCCTATTCCTACGCCCCTGGTGCTAGGCTAGTGTTCGGTCTGTGTGCAGGCCAAGGCCTGCTAGTCTAGGTAGCCTTAGTCTACTAGCTTAGGTAGGTTAGGGATTATAGTTAGTTGTGTACTCTTACTAGTTTAGTTAATTTGTACTGTTAGTCTGTGAGTTTATTAGCTTCAGTACTGTGTTAGTTACTTTACAGGCCAGCATCGGTTGTGATCTGTGACTACCTGTCATTTGCCTGACCCTACTGATTGCGTCCGTGTGTGACAGACTTTTATTGTCGCTGTCTGTCACACGAGTTAGTTATCGACTACTACACTACTACTAGGGATCATAGTTAGTTGTTACCTACGTACTAGTTCTTTAATGTGTACTGCTAGTCTGTGAGTTTATTTAGTGCCGCAGCTTCACTACTGTGTAATAGTTACTTCACAGGCCAGCATCTGTTGTGATCTGTGACTGCCATCTGCCTGACCCTATTGATTGTGTCCGTGTATGACAGACTTATATTTGTCACTCTCTGTCACACGAGTTAGTTATCGACTACTGTAGACTACACTACTTATTGTATTTGTATATTATTGCACAATGGCTGGCAGAGGTAAAGGGCGAGGTACCACCAGGAGAGGCAGCGCCATTGCTGCAGCCACTGCCAGCAGCAGCAGGTCTGTGACTGGTCCGCCGTCAGCCACTGACCGCAGGGAGTAGGGAGCAGAGGCACAACAGCAGCGTGTTGTGCCCATCTTTGAGATGGGTCGTCACCCCCGGCCCATTGCGGAGAGTCAGCCACAGACTGTGGTGCAAATGTTGGCGGAGCAGCAACCCGTTTCCAGCCAGACCTCCAGCGCCAGCGAGACCAGTGCCACCACCCAGCACTCCGGTCCGCAGCACCAGCCTTCCACCACCGCTTGAGGTCACGTCGACCCCAGCGGCCAGCCTGCCCTCAATGAGCGCACTCTTTACCCCAGGGACCACGAGCGCTTTGAGGGATGTGGTTGCCCATTTTCAGGAGGAGGTGATGGGGAAATGCAAGGAGGAGGAGGAGGAGTTTGAGGTGGAGGAGTTTGTTTTCGGCGCACAAGAACCTGAATTTCCTGAGGAGGAGGGGCCTGATGCAGGGGATGTTGGGGCAGAAGAGTTGGTTGGGGGCTCAGAGGAGATGTTTGGGGATGATGATGATGAGGTGCTGGATCGTCCCTATGTGCCACTACCACAGTTGGGTGAAGGCAGCTCGTCATCGTAGGAGGAGGCGTCTCTGGCACAGAGGCGCAGCAGCAGCATGGTGGCCGGCACAGGGCCTGGAAAGCAGGAACCACAGCCTGCTGCTTCAGCCGCTACCACTACCTGCACCAAACCTCCTTCAAGCAAAGGGGGAAAAAACGCAAGAAGGGCAAGTTGAAATCCCCAGTCTGGCATTACTTCACTGTGTGCTCTGACGATAAGACCCGTGCCGTTTGCCACAGTTGCGGTGACAGTCTGAGCAGAGGTTGCGATCTGAACAAGTTGGGTACCTCGTGCCTGCAGACCCACTGGCAGAACAGGCATCCCTCTGCCAGTGGTTGTCCTTTGTCTGCTGGACAGGGCACTTTGTGATCTGATGGATGTGGGAGAGGAGGCCCTGATCCAGCTGGAACAGCAGCCGCCTGCGCAGTCCACTTCTGCGCAGGATTTTGAGTTGGTGGAGGAGGAGGAGTTGGAGGTGCTGGACATTGCTGACGAGGGGGAACAGCGGAGCACAGCAGCAGTGGTGCGAGGGTGGAGAGAGGAGGAAGAGGCTCAGGGGCCAGAGGAGGAGGACAGTGAACTTGTGGCCACTGACCCTGATGTCTCTGCTGGATGGTCCACCCTGTTCACCATGGCAAGACACATGCTGCGGTGCCTGCGCACAGACCCCAGGGTTAAGCAGATGCAAGCTCGGGAGGACGCCTGCATCAGCATGATCCTGGACCCACGGCTGAAGGGGAAGGTGGCTCAGTTCCTGCCTGCTGGAGACCGTGAGCAGCAAACAAGGGAGTTGCAGCAGATCTTTGTTCGGTGATTGGTGGAAGCCTTCCCCCAGCCTTTCACCCCCTCTGTTCCTGTCCAGCCAGCACAGCAGTCGGTGCCTGCAGCAGCAGCAGCAGCTTCAGGCACCCAGGAGACCTGCTGTCCTTGACTAAGGCACTCTACATGACGGTAGAGCAGCCAAGAGAGGAGGTGCGTGCAGCAGCATCTTCCTCTCAAAGTCACAGCCAGCGCCTGACCCAGATAGTGGCCGAGTACATGGGATCCTTCAGCGGGCTTGACACCGGCAGCGAGGAGCCTGTGGACCCATTGGAGTACTGGGTCGAGCGCTTGCAGATCTGGAGTGAGCTGGCGCAGTACACCCTGGAAGTCCTGTCTTGCCCCCCTTCAAGCGTGCTGTCCAAGAGGTGCTTCAGTGTGGCCGGTGGCGTGGTCACCGAGAAGCACTCTCGTCTGTCCACAGAGTCCGTGGACAGACTCACATTTTTGAAGATCAACCAGGCCTGGATTGAAGACACGTTCCGGCACCTGTTGTCGGCGACAGGAGGACATGAGTTGCCTGGGAATTATTTTTTCACAACATCAACCTTCAGTCCCCTGCAAATTTGGCCTGGTTTTTCTTTAGGTGCTGTGGTACCACCGCTAGGTGCCATGGCCTAGGCTGCCTGCTGCCATGTATGTCCTTCTGCTGCTGCATTAAACCTCCTGTCTGTGTTCCCACCACCACCACCAAGGTCCACTCCGTTATGCGCTGCTGCCACTAGCTATTTAACACACCCTCAAAATACCTATTATTTATGTTCTTGTGTAAAAAAAAACAAAAAAAAACTGTGCTGTCCTAGTTGTGTATTGGACACAATGTGGGCTGCACGACTGCTGTCCGGAACCTCCTGCTGTATGGTGTTTATTACAGCCCTGTTACCAACGCTAGGTGCCATGGCCTGTTACATTGCCTGCTCACTCCTCCTCCTCCTGCTGCTGCATTTAACATCCTGCTGTTTGTGTTCCCACCGCCAGGGTCCACAGAATTATGTGCTGCTGCCATGCACCATTAGCTATTATGCCACTACAATAGCTACATTTTGTTGTAAAAAAAAATGAGGTGTCTGGGTTGAAAACTGTGCTGTCCCAGTTGTGTATTGGACACAATGTGGGCTGCACGACTGCTGTCCAGAACCTCCTGCTGTTGGTGTTTATTACAGCCGTGGTACCAACGCTAAGTGCCCTGGCCTGTTACATTGCCTGCTGCCACACGTCACTCCTCCTCCTCCTGCTGCTGCTGCATTTAACATCCTGCTGTCTTTGTTCCCACCGCCAGGGTCCACAGAATTATGCGGTGCTGCCATGCACCACTAGCTATTATGCCACAACAATAGCTTCATTTTGTTGTTAAAAAAAATGAGGTGTCTGGGTTGAAAACTGTGCGTTCCTAGTTGTGTATTGGGCACAATGTGGGCTTCACGACTGCTGTCCAGAACCTCCTGCTGTTGGTGTTTATTACAGCCGTGGTACCAACGCTAGGTGCCATGGCCTGTTACATTGCCTGCTGCCACACATCACTCCTCCTGCTGCTGCATTTAACCTCCTGCTGTCTGTGTTCCCACCCCCAGGGTCCACAGAATTATGCACTGCTGCCATGCGCCACTAGCTATTATGTCACTACAATAGCTACATTTTGTTGTGGGCTTCACGACTGCTTTCCAGAACCTCCTGCTGTTGGTGTTTATTACAGCCATGGTACCAACGCTAAGTGCCCTGGCCTGTTACATTGCCTGCTGCCACACGTCACTCCTCTTCCTGCTGCTGCTGCATTTAACCTTCTGCTGTCTGCGTTCCCACCGCCAGGGTCCACAGAATTATGCGGTGCTGCCATGCGCCACTAGCTATTATTACACCACAAATTTAGCTATGCTGTTGAAGAAAAAAATGTAAAATAGTTGAGTTCTGTAAGGGAAAAAACATGAGGAGGAGGAGGATCCATTTTTTTAATTACACCTATTTAATTGTGATTTCCCTTTAAAAAAAATAGTTTTAAGGACATCCGAATCCGTGATCACGACTATTACCTGAATTCAATTAGTGATCACGACTCGAATTTGAATCGAATTCTATGATCGTGATCACGGCCGAATCCGGATTTGACCCAGACCCGAATTCTAATGTACTCGAATCGAATTGGGGTACATTCGGGCAACCCTGGTGGGGACTCTGGCTTGGTTACTGTGAGAATGGCAGCCTTTTCCATTTTTTCCATTGACATGAATGGGTGAAATCTGATTTGCTGTTTTTAGCTCCGCCCAGGTAAGCAGGGGGGAAGCGAAACCCCGAGAACAGATCATCCCAGGTAGTAAGAGATCTGTATACCAAGTTTCGTTCAAATCGGTCAAGCCATTTCCCTTTGATGCAATTCGCCACTATGGCCAATGATTGGCAGGGTTGCTCAAATCCGATCCGGGAGATAGCCGGATAGTTGCTATCCGGATATCTCCCAGGAAAGCTGTGCGGGGTGGGGCGGGGGTCAAGCTTACCTGTCTGACGTCGATTACAAACACTTCCTCCTTCAACCCAGAAGGAGGAAGTGTTTGTACTCAGGGCCGGGCCGAGGCATAGGCTGGAGAGGCTCCAGCCTCAGGGCGCAGTGTAGGAGGGGGCGCAGAATTCATTCAGCTGTCATTCCTAATTGTGTTTAAAGCAGAAAGAAATAATAAAAGGGGATACATGGCAGTGACTGCAAGCCAGATAACTAGATATTAAGGTGTTGGGGAGGTTGTGGGCCCTGTGGCGCCTCTTAGTCTAATAGCAATCAGTGTGTGACGGCTGGGGAGGCAGGAATGGAGGGGCGCACTTTGCTGTCTCAGCCTTGGGTGCTGAAGGACCTTGTCCCGGCTCTGTTTGTACTCACGTGACCGCCGCGTGGAGCGCACCGTGGGAGGCGCCGAGGGACATACCTAAGAAGATGTCAGACAGGTAAGCTTGTGCAACTATCCGGCTATCTCCCGGATCGGATTTGAGCAACCCTGATGATTGGTCACCACTCCTAAAATTTTTGGTCCTGTACAGTCGGTAGTTTTTGTCTTTTTAATATATTTTAGGTCAAAATCGATTTAAAATGAGATCAGTTGGACATGTTGGGGTAGTAGATTTCTATCAGATTCTATCACAGTGATTTCTATTAAACTTTATTGTAAGAAAAGACAACACACAAGGCTGGATGAAGAATAATTTTGGATGTATTACTTTATTGGATTGCTGCCCTCAGAGTGACTTCCAGAGATGAATACATTGCTTCATGTATGAGCTGAGGGAGTCTGAAGAAACGTCTTTGTGGGTTTGTCTACACGTATCCACCATAAGTTAATGATATCATGAATCCATACTATAAAAAGAATAAAAACACAAAATAAATACTACAGACTTAAAGGAGTTATCAGACGTTTTTAAAGAAAATAAGTGCTACTTACCTGGGGCTTCGTCCAGCCCCAAGCTCCCAGCATGTCCCTCGCCGCAGCTCTGCCATCAGCCGTTCGCCGCCGATGCCTCCCAGTCCCCGGCGATGACATCAGGCCGACCTGGAGGTCGGCCTGTACGCGTCTATTTGAAAAGGGCTCCTGGAAAAAAGAGCTCCTGGTGTAGCCCATATATACCAAATTCGGCTACAAAAAGGCACCTGGTGTAGCCCATATATGCCAACTTCGGCTACAAAGGGTGCCTGGTGTAGCCCATATATGCCAAATTCGGCTACAAAGGGCACCTGGTGTAGTGGAAACCGTTCGTTTTAGTTTATAAAAAGGATGCTGTTATAGGCAAAATTTGTTGGGCTATAAAAGGGCTCTAGATATAGCTAAAAAAAAAGTGATTATTATGACCTAACTGCTCCCTACTCTCACACAGAACCCTCCCCTGATGGTGCCTAACCCTTACCCCCCAGGTGGTGCCTAAACCTAAGACCCCCCAGGTGGTGCCTAATCCTAAGACCCCCAGGTGGTGCCTAACCCTAAGACCCCCCCAGGTGGTGCCTAACCCTAAGAACCCCCCCCCCCCGCTTAGGATGCCTAAACCTAAAAGATGGGCTACAAAGGGGTGCCCTTTTGTAGCCGAAAACCTTGTAGCCGAATAAAAAATATGGGCTACAAAGGGGTGCCCTACTGTAGCCGAAAAAAAAATATGGGCTACAAAAGGGCGCCCGCTTGTAGCCTATATCAAAACTCGGGAACCCTTTTCACCAACTTGTAGCCCATATTTGCAGAAATAACATTGTCTATGGAGGAGCCCTTTTCATACAGGCAGCTCAGGAGCCCTTTTCAACAGATCCTGGCCTGTACTGCACCAGCATGAGCGGCGCTGTCAATCACTGCCATGTGGACCAGAGCGTACTGCGCAAGCGCAGTAGTTCTGCGGCTGCGCAGTACGCTCCGGTCCACGTGGCAGTGATTGACAGCGCCGCTCGCGCAGGCGCAGTACAGGCTGACCTCCAGGTCGGCCTGACGTCATCGCCGGGGACCAGGAGGCATCGGCGGCGAACGGCTGACAACAGAGCTGTGGCGAGGGACATGCTGGGAGCTTGGGGCTGTTCGAAGCCCCGGGTAAATAGCACTTGATAACTCCTTTAAATCAGACTTTAGGATCAAAATATTACTAAGGCCTCGTTCACATTAGGCAGGACCGGATTACCGACCAGGCAACAAAAGCAGTCGCTTGGGGCCCCATTCAGAGTCAAAGGGGCCCCATCAGTACATAAACCAGCCCTCGCCATCCTGTCAGCGGTGGCTGGATGGTATAATGGTTAAAGGGACTCTGAGCAGTGCAGTAACTATGGAAAAATGCATATCATTTTAAAGCTCTCTTTCTCCTCTTTCCAATAATATATAAACCGCCACCCTATGCCTTTTAGTTGTCGCTATTTTCGCGATCGAAATCGCGGCCACTGCAATTTCGATTGCGAAAATAGCAAACTAAAAGGCGGAGGGTGGCAGTTTATCTTTCAAGGCGGCAACGTCATTGGAAAGAGGAGAGAGAGAGCTTCAAAATGATATGCATCTTTCAATAGTTACATTGTATTACACAGGACGACTTTTCTCCAAAGTCGGCAGCTTGATTCAGCACAAAGCAATGAAATATAAGGAACCTAGGGGCATATAATTACAAACATCATGCTGGTAGGTGTGAGGATGTAATTAATTAGTTGTGGGTATGCTTAAAGGCATACCCACAGGTACTGCTCGGAGTCCCTTTAAGGGCTCTGCCTCTGACACAGGAGACCAGGGTTCGACTCTCGGCTCTGCCTGTTCAGTAAGCCAGCACCTATTCAGTAGGAGACCTTAGGCAAGTCTCTCTAACACTGCTACTGCCTATAGGGCGCGTCCTAGTGGCTGCAGCTCTGGTGCTTTGAGTCCGCCAGGAGAAAAGCGTGATATAAATGTTATTTTTCTTGTCTTGTCTTGTCAAATGATGCCGTGCGCTGCTGATTGTCTTCAGAGCCAGGCTCTTCTCCTAGGTCCCCCTCCTACTACTGTGCGCTCTGCCGCTGCCCACTCCTCCCTCCCTTCTCACAGAGAACCACAGCTGCAGCAAGAATGATAGCAGCAGATGGCAAACACTCACTCGCCTATCCATGATCCAAGCGATAGAGATCTCGTCATCTGAAACCCATCTGTCTCTTCTACAGTGCAGCTGCTCACTCTGAACTTCCTAATTCTCAGATCAGACAGGAAGTAGGAAGTAGTAATAGTAGTAGTAACAGAGCGGCAGCACTCTAGAGGAGACAGATGGGCTCCGGATGATGGGACCTCTATTGCTTGGATCGCAATAGGTGAAAGTGAGTCATCTGGTGCTGTCATTCTCCCCCGATGCGGCTGCCTTCTCTGCTGGACTATCGTATTCACTGGGATGGAGGCTGCATGGTGGCTGTCTAGTTTGGGAGGAAATCGGTTGTTCGGTGGTGGGGGTGGTTATGTAAGTCTGTCTGGGGAACGGCTTCCGGTTTGGCGGTGTCTAGAGCTTTCTGCTATTGCCAGGCTGGAGATGCAGGGGGAGAGTGCTGCTGCTGTGATATCTGGCGCCCTCTTCACAGGGTTGCCCCATCCCCTGAGTGCAAATGTCCCAGCCATTCATCTCTCACTCTGCATTTTGCCGCTGCTATTCCCTGCATTGTGCACCCACAGAGGAAAGCGGGCTGTTGCCCATAGCAACCAGTAGCTCGGCTGCCCCGGTGTGTGTGGCATGTTGCTGTACAGCTGCATCTTCTGATTCTATTACGACATGATGGGGAGGGGGGGGCAAATCAGTTACTTTGCTTAGGGCCCCATTTAGCCTTAATCCGGCTCTGACATTAGGCAACATGTATGGGCGTGCGTTTGGGACACAAGCACACCCGATTGCAAGCCTCGCAAGCGTGTGTAGCGCTGCTGATCCCATTCATTACAATAATTGGGATCAGCAGTGCGCTTTGCAAAAATGCGTGCAGCAGTGCGATAGCACATCACACTGCTGCGCAGCTTGCAGAGTCTAAATGTCAGAAGTGTTGTCTATGCACTGCTGATGTTCTCGTTGATCACACACTATACGTGCTGCCAAAATGCACACAGCACAGCATATAGTGTGAATGAGGCCTAAAGGTGGCCATTATTTCACAGTACATTGGGGTTGATTCACTATAACAAATAACATGCCTTATCAGAGTTAGCGTGCCTTGTCAAAGTTAGCGTGCCTTATCAGAGTCAGCGTGCCTTATCAGAGTAGCATAGCGAGCGTTACGAACCTATGCCTGCTAATTGGCAATGACGAGAGCTCCACTCGTCCTGCCCTGAGCCCCTGTGGGTCCATTCACTTTAAAGGACATTATCCCCGCGCTTCGATTGGCCCAATAGGCTGCCTGTCACTTGACAGGAAAGTTGACAGGCAGCCTATTGGGCCAATAGGCCTAACTTTGATAAGGCACGCTAACTCTAAGGCATGTTAACTCTGATAAGGCACGCTATTTGTTATAGTGAATCAAATCATTTATCAGTACAAATCTTAGCAAACCTTTTAGTATTAGGACCTGAGTACACAATGAAGGGGCTAGTGATGCTACTAATCAACTAATTACGAGAAATTTTGCATACTTTTTTTGCAATTGCGTGATTACAATTTGTGAATTCAAGTGATTTCATATACGCATTCTTAATTTCGCATCATTTTCACATAATTTTGTGCTGACTTTAGCAAAGTCCCCATACATGCTATTGACACCAAAACTGCTACATTAGTTAGGCCTGCCCTGGAACCCAGTACAAATCGCTAATCATAATCGCTAGCGTTTTGTATAAGCATTTTGTAAGCAATTACATGGGCGTTTTCTAGTGATTTGGGTAGCGATTTAAAAAAGTGCAAGCGTTTTGCAAGCGATTGTGTAGCGATTAACAGTTAGCTTTTTTAATTCTGATTCTGGTCCTTTCAATTAATGTACATTTTTTTTACAGTGTGCAGTATTGTAAAAACGCTAGCAAAATCACTCTGTGTAGGTTTTGACGAGCGATTACGCCAGCATTTATATACTTGACATTGCAGAAACACTAACGCTAATCGCTGACACTCAAAAATGCTGCATGTTCTGAGTTTTGTGATTTGGTAATCGCAATCGATCCAGTGGAATTTGGCCCACCCATTAACATTAGCTGAGCGTTAAAGAGACACTGAAGTGAAATTTTTTTTATTATATTATGATTTGTATATGTAGCACAGCTAAGAAATAAAACATTAAGATCAGATACTTCAGTGTAATTGTTTCCAGTACAGGAAGAGTTGAGAAACTCCATTTGTTATCTCTATGCAAAAAAGCCATTAATCTCTACGACTTTCAAAGTCGTGGAGAGGGCTGTCTTCTGACTTATTATCTCAACTGTAAGTGAACAGTTTTATTTTTCTCTGCCAGAGGAGAGGTCATTAGTTCACAAACTGCTCTGAAAGAATCATTTTGAATGCTGAGTGTTGTGTAATCTGCACGTATTAGAGAATGATGCAATGTTAGAAAACACACTATATACCTGAAAATAAAAATATGAGAATATTTTCTTTGCTGCTAATCGTCTAGTAATTATTCATAGTACACAACCAATTCATTATATCATATTTTTTTTTTCGCTTCAGTGTCTCTTTAAGGGAAATCGCTAACGCTTTGAATAGCTCCCTAAACGCTCAGAAAATCGCTCTAGTGGGTTCCAGCCCTTAAAGAGGAACTGTAACGACAAAACGGCCCCTGGGGGTACTCACCTCGGGTGGGGGAAGCCTCCGGATCCTAATGAGGCTTCCCACGCCGTCCTCCATCCGTCAGGGGTCTCGCTGCAGCCCTCCGTGCAGCGGTGACGTAATATTTACCTTCCTGGCTCCTGCGCAGGCGCTCTGACGGCTGTCGGCGCCGAAGTAGGCGGAAATACCCGATCGCCGTCGGGTCTGCTCTACTGCGCAGGCGCAAGTTTCCGGCACCTGCGCAGTAGAGCGGACCCGACGGAGATCGGGTATTTCCGTCTATTTCCGTGCCGAAAGTCGCCACAGCGCCCCCGCTGGAGCCAGCAAAGGTAAATATTGAACTGACAGTCGTCACAGTCGCCGGCTGTTCGGAGGGCTGCGGCGAGACCCCGTGGGACAGAGGACGGCGTGGGAAGCCTCATTAGGATCCGGAGGCTTCCCCCACCCGAGGTGAGTATCCCCCAGGGGATCTTTTTAATGTTACAGAGTCTCTTTAAGGAGAATAGATTTTAAAAGTACAAGGAAAAATGGCTTTTAAACTCGGAAAAGTGACAGTTTAAAAACCACGTTTCCTTTGCGTTTTTAAATCAATTTTCTCAAAAACTTCAAGGTCTTTTTGAAAAATGATTTGACTTGTTCCCAGTTTTCCCCTTTGCGATTTTGGTGATGGTAGCATGTACGGGGGCTTTGCTATTAACTGCCAAAGTTGAAATTGCGTGAAATTAGGCAAAATAATGGATGGGTTATGTTTACATGCAAAATTTTAGTACAAATTTCCACAAAATTTCACATCGCAATTTTGCATCGTAATTTACAATTACAATGCAAAATTCTTACTATGCAAAATTTGTGCTCATCACTAGAAGGGGCTATATTGGGCTATATTGGCAAAGTTCAATGCCTCACCTCTTTGCCAATGACAATACTGTGGGGCCTTAATACTTTAAAGTGCACCTGAGAAGAACAGTAGCTCCCCATTAATACTTACCTGGGGTTTCCTCCAGCCCCATGCAGGCTCCCTCACCATCCTTCTTCTTTGCCCCATGGTCAGGTTTTGACATTTTGCCAAAATTGTATATGCTGACCACGGGACAATGGAGAAGCCCAGGAGGATGGTGAGGATGGTCTGGGCCTTCATAGGGCTGGAGCAAGCCCCAGGTAAGTATAAATGGTCCACAACACATCTATTCTGGCACATTGCCACTTATTTGTGCATACTTCCTGTTTGTGCAAATAAATTCAGAACTAAAGAGTGCACTTGCAATTTCAAAGACAAATGCCTTGCTTCATATGTGGAACATGATATCTGCATTTGATCTGTGGGGGCATATCATCTGCATTTGATATGTGTAGGCATAATGTTTGGATCTTATCTATGGGGGTGTGTCATCTACATTTAATCTGTGGGGGCATGATATCTGCATTTGATCTGTGGGGACATGATATCTGCATTTGATCTTTGGGGGCATGATATCTGCATTTGATCTGTATGGGTATTATATCTGCATTTGAACTGTGGGGGCATGATATCTGCATCTACCGTAATCTGTGGGGACATGATATCTGCATCTACTGGAATCTGTGGGGACATGATATATGCATTTGATCTGTGGGGGCCTGATATCTGCATTTGATCTATTGGGGGCATGATATCAGCATTTGATCTGCGGGGGCATGATATAGGCATTTGGTCTGCGGGGGCATGATATCTGCATTTGATCTGTGGGGACATGATATCTGCATTTTATCTGTGGGGGCATGGTATCTGCATTTTATCTGTGGGGGCATGATATCTGCACTTGATCTGTCGGGGAAGGGGGGCATGATATCTGCATTTGATCTGTGGGGGCATGATATCTGCACTTGATCTGGGGGGAAGGGGGGCATGATATGTGCATTTGATCTGTGGAGGCATGATATCTGCATTTGATCTATGGGGGCATGATATCTGCATTTGATCTGTGGGGACATGATATCTGCTTTTAATATGTGGGGACATGATATCTGCATTTGATCTGTGGGGACATGATATCTGTATTTGATCTGTGGGGGCATGATAGCTGCATTTGATCTGTGGGGGCATGATAGCTGCATTTGATCTGTGGGGGCATGATATCTGCATTTGATCTGTGGGGGCATGATATCTGCACTCTATCAGGGGGGGGGAGGGAGGCATGATATGTGCATTTGATCTGTGGGGACATGATATCTGCATTTGATCTGGGGGGGGGAGGGGGGCATGATGTGTGCATTTGATCTGTGGGGGCATGATATCTGCATTTGATCTGTGGGGGCATGATATCTGCACTTGATCTGGGGGGAAGGGGGGCATGATATGTGCATTTGATCTGTGGAGGCATGATATCTGCATTTAATCTATGGGGGCATGATATCTGCATTTGATCTGTGGGGACATGATATCTGCTTTTGATATGTGGGGGCATGATATGTGCATTTGATCTGTGGAGGCATGATATCTGCATTTGATCTGGGGGGGGGGGAGGGGGGCATGATGTGTGCATTTGATCTGTGGGGGCATGATATCTGCATTTGATCTGTGGGGGCATGATATCTGCACTTGATCTGGGGGGAAGGGGGGCATGATATGTGCATTTGATCTGCGGAGGCATGATATCTGCATTTGATCTGCATGGGTATTATATCTGCATTTGCCATAATCTGTGGAGACATTTGTATGGATCTGATGTATGAGGACGTATCATGTAAATTTAATCTATAGGAGCATGATACAGTATCTAGATTTAACCTGTGGGGGACATGATATCTGTATTTGAACTGTTGGGAGCATGTCATGTGCATTTGAGCTGCGGGGGATATGGTATCTGCATTTGAGCTTGGGGGGGGTCATGACATCCTCATTTGAGCTGTTGGGGACATGATATCATGTGCATTTGATATGTGGGGGACATGCCATGTGTAATTGATATGTGCATCCTGTCTGTGGGGGACATCATTTTTTTGTAGTGAACATGTTATCTGTTTTTATTTCATGGACATGGAGGCAGTATGTTTCATATGGCACATGGTTTATATATGGGATGTGTTTTAAATTAAAATGTAATTAAGATAAAATATAATAAACATAATTGCAAATTTTATCCTGTTTGGTACCAGGTCATTTAGAAATGGCAAAAAGTGCATTTGGTGGGCCCAAATGAAATAAAAAGTACCTTGAAAGTACTGTATATCAACAGCTGAACTTTAATATTGTGGTGCGGGCGGGATGGGCACCACAGGTTTTCTTGCCTGGGGTGAGAAAAAGGCCATAAACGGTCCTGCCGAAGGATTTTCAGAAAAGAAAAGAAACCATTTCTGCAGAGCACAGCCGAACACAAGACTGTGTGTGCCTGGGCCATGCAGTGCTGTGTAACAGCAGCCAGGCACAGACTAACCAGCAAGCTCATGGTGACCCAGAACTCATTGGAGTGTGTAAAAGCCCCCTTACTAAGATGTTAAGAAAAACAAAAGTTTGCTTTCCTAAAACGGAAAGAATTTGCGATAATTCAGGTTGGAGTGAGCTTGAGATGTCTCCCAGAGCAACACTGCTGAATATATGCAAATTAACCATTGTACCCTTAGAAGCTAAACACACCTCCAGAACCGCTGGATTGCAATGATGTGTCATCTTGTTAATTTGTACAGAGCCATAATAATCCAACATGCATACAGACTGTTTCGGACTGTTTGATCCTCATCAGTGCATGGCATGGATTAATTTGGCTCTATGGAGTAGGGCTTGTGAATCCGAGAGGCACAGACTAACCAGCAAGCTCATGGTGACCCAGAACTCATTGGAGTGTGTAAGGGACTACAATGGTCCTAAAAGCCCCCTTACTAAGATGTTAAGAAAAACAAAAGTTTGCTTTCCTAAAACGGAAAGAATTTGCGATAATTCAGGTTGGAGTGAGCTTGAGATGTCTCCCAGAGCAACACTGCTGAATATATGCAAATTAACCATTGTACCCTTAGAAGCTAAACACACCTCCAGAACCGCTGGATTGCAATGATGTGTCAGCTTGTTAATTTGTACAGAGCCATAATAATCCAACATGCATACAGACTGTTTCGGACTGTTTGATCCTCATCAGTGCATGGCATGGATTAATTTGGCTCTATGGAGTAGGGCTTGTGAATCCGAGAGGCACAGACTAACCAGCAAGCTCATGGTGACCCAGAACTCATTGGAGTGTGTAAGGGACTACAATGGTCCTAAAAGCCCCCTTACTAAGCAGCAGCCAGTGCAGAGATTTATAATCTCCCGGAGAAAGGGAGGGGGCAGAGTCGGAGCGATGCATCATGACTGCTTCCTGAAGTACAAGCCTCCATTCTGCTAGAGCAGAGGCTTGTATAACTTATTTAAAGCCTGCCTTGGTTGGGCCCCAGTCTCTTTTCCGGCCCCATACAGGAGCATGGGTTCTACTGGCCTGAAGGCGTCCCTGGACAAGACACATAACACTTATATTGTGCTTTTCCCCTGGCGGACTTAAAGTGCTTTAGAGCTGCAGCCACTTACGGCATGCTGCACCGGTGTCCAGGACAATTATGAAACCTTGCCCGAAAACTCCTTATGCTTTTCTGTACTGGCTTGAGCCGGAATTTAAACCCTGGGTGGTGGGGTCTAAAAATACCATCTGCAAACTTAGATACCCAGATGTGTCAGAGATATGGCGGCCCGTGTCTGATTTGCAAAATGCATCCCATTCTGAAAGGTACTACATTCTAAAGCCCTATCCCCAGAAAAATGTGTTTCCCAACATTTTAACTGTTTACCTTACAAATGAGATATTCTGTACCATAAAAGGGTGTGCTACACTTGAAAGTTGGGATTGAAATCCTAGGGTCATTCCTCGAGTACCTGACCACCCCTCACATCACCCTCATCCTATGGGGTCTAGCCAGGGATGGACTGGGATGCTAAGGGCCCACCTGCAAAGTTTCCAGCACTCCTGGAGGGGGGAGTGCAGAAAGGGGGGCCATAGGTGAGGGAGGGGAGAGTTGGGCAACCTCCCTGCCACTGTGTGCCCAAGCCCCCCTTCCTGCGATACACCCTCCTGCTGCTTGGTGCAGGGCCTGGGAGGGACCATTTAAAGTACAAGAGGCTAGGCCTACCGGGAATTCTCCAGTGTTCCTGGTGGCCCAGTCTAGCTGGACAAACACATTCCCCTTTGGATTTCATTCCCTCCAAAGGCAACCACAGGAGGAAGTGTGAATAAAACCTCACCCACCAACCATTCCCGAATACACTGCAAAGAAACCATGACTGGTAGACCAATCCCCACCCACAGACCTCTCTGTTCTTCAAGAAAAATGACAACTTACCTCTGTGTAGGTGCGCAGTGTGAACCCCACAGAAAACATCTCCACTATTTCATACACGCAGGTATAAAGTTTAACTTTGGGGAATTCTTTACTTATTGACCTGTAAACCAGACATCAATATCATCATTGCAGGGCCAAGAAAGACATATTACCTAAGATGTACAATATGTTCTATGAAAGAGCTGCATGCTTGTTGAGGGAAGTTCCATTAGTAAATTATACTTTATATGCACAGCAGAGCAATGCACCATAATGGCCATTAAACTGCCTATCTCTGCTTTATACATAAACCCTTTAGTAAATCAAGCTCCGACCCGCTGCGAAAGGATGATACTCTTTATTAGCAAGAAGTTTTGAATCAGAATGATGCCTCGGGATGCTCATTTGGATACTGAGGAATACACTGTATTTTTCGGACTATAAAAGCTCCTGACCATAATGTAAGCCTACAGGGAAGCAAAGGGGGTGATTTGCATATTCAGCAGTGATGCATCGTGGGACACATCCTATGCTCTCTCTTAAAGGGGTTCTTCTGCGAATGAGGAAACAAATAAAAAGTGGTTTATGCATAAACTATTAAACATCCTTTTAAAATGGTGTAAAAAAGTTTTTTTTAAAAAAATGAATGGTTTGATCAATACAACATGTATTGTAAATAGTGACGTATGCAGGGGCGCCTCTAGCCATCTTGTCACTCCAGGCGAGAAAACCTGTGGTGCCCCCCACCCCTCTTCCCGTGGCACCCCGACATGCTCCCCACCGCCCCTGTGGTGCCTCCTCATGAAAATAAATGTGATGCGGCTGCCTGCCCTGTTCTGCCTGCCAAAGACTCCACAGGCTGAAGGTGAGCTGCGGGCTGCGGCTGGTGAACTGGTGCTGCGTCTATCAGACGGCACAAGCCAGTTTACCGGCTGGGGGGTGGCCCAGCCCCCCGCACATCGCTCCAAGTGACCGCCTGTATGGCCTTGTGGATCAGGTGCCCCTGATTCCAGCATACTTTTTCACAAACATTATGAGATATGTTACCGCCTGTTAGGATAGTACTGGAGTGGGTACATCATGACATTAAAGGTTTGACATAGTCAGATGGTATAATAGTTTAGCAATTCATAACCCATTCTGGAAATAAGCACAGTGTGTTTGTAGTGTAAGTGAGACAAGATAAGAGAAGTAGAATGGAGGGAGGAAGGGTGGTAGAGGGTGAGAATTGATGACATGCATGAGCAGATAGATATGAGCAGAATAGAGGCATACTGGGTAGCACTATTCAGTGGCGGACACAGCCAGCAGTGGGCCCCTGTGCAAAATTGCAATTGTGGGCCCTTGTGACCTGCAGCGCGCAAAGCGCGCTGTGGCAAAAAATGGGTGTGGACAGAACCTGCAGCGCGTAGCACCGCAGCAAAAAATGGGCATGGCAATGACCGGATGAGGGCGGAGCTAACTGTAATTTAAAGTGAACCCGGGGTGAGAGTGATATGGAGGCTGCCATATTTATTTCCTTTTAAACAATACTAGTTGCCTGGCGGTCCTGCTGATCTATTTGGCTGCAGTAATAAACTGAATTACACCAGCAACAAGCATGCAGCTAATCTTCTCAGTTCTGACAATATTGTCAGAAACCCCTGACCTGCTGCATGCTTGTACAGGGTCTATGGTTGAAAGAATAAGAGGCAGAGGACCAGCACGGCAGCCAGGCAACTGGTATTACTTAAAAGGAGAGAAATATGGCAGCCTCAATATTATTTTCACCTCAGGTTCCCTTGAAAAATGCAACGCAAAGACAGTGGGCCCAAGTTTTGGTGACCCTTTCCCCAGTAAATTCACATAATTGTGCAGGTTTTCTCAAGAAAATACACATAATGTCGGCAGATATGCCCAGAAAATACATTCAATCATGTCGGCAGATATGCCCAGAAAATACGTGCAATCGTGTCGGCAGATATGCCCAGAAAATACGTGCAATCATGTCGGCAGATATGCCCAGAAAATACGTGCAATCATGTCGGCAGATATGCCCAGAAAATACGTGCAATCATGTCGGCAGATATGCCCAGAAAATTCATGCAATCATATCGGCAGATTTGCCCAGAAAATACGTGCAATCATGTCGGCAGATATGCCCAGAAAATTCATGCAATCATATCGGCAGATTTGCCCAGAAAATACATGCAATCATGTAGCAGATTTGCCCAGAAAATACATGCAATCATGTGGCAGACCTGCCCAGAACATACACCTGCTAATGTAAATAAAAAAAAAACATTTACTCACCTGCAGCAGCAGACCTCCTGTCCCAGCCTCCATCCGGCGCGCAGCTCCCATGGGTGGTTGGGTGGATAGGTAGCCTGGTGGGTAGGTAGGTAGCCCTTAGCCGGGTGGGTAGGTAGCCGGGTGGGTGGCTGGGTAGCTGGGTGGGTAGGTAGCCGGGTGGGTGGGTAGCCTAGTGGGTGGGTAGGTAGCCTGGTGGGTGGGTGGGTGGGTAGGTAGCCTGGTGGGTGGGTGGGTAGCCTGGTGGGTAGGTAGCCAGGTGGGTAGGTAGCCTGGTGGGTGGGTGGGTAGGTAGCCTGGTGGGTGGGTGGTTAGGTAGCCTGGTGGGTGGGTGGGTTGGTAACTAGCCCGGTAGGTAGCCTGGTGGGTGGGTCGGTAGGCAGCCTGGTGGGTGGGTTTAGCCGGGTGGGTAGGTAGCCTGGTGGGTGGCTGGGTAGCCGGGTGGGTAGGTAGCCTGGTGGGTGGGTAGGTAACTAGCCCGATAGGTAGGTAGCCGGGTGGGTGGGTGGTTAGGTTAGGTAGGTAGCTGGGTGGGTGGGTGGTTAGGTAGGTAGCCGGGTGGGTAGGTAGGTAGGTAGCCTGGTGGGTGGGTAGGTAGGTAGCCTGGTGGGTGGGTAGGTAGCCGGGTGGGTAGGTAGCCAGGTGGGTGGTTAGGTAGCCGGGTGGGTAGGTAGGTAGGTAGGTAGCCGGGTGGGTGGGTGGGTAGCTATCCGGGTGGGGGGCCCGCAATGTTCACAACTTTAGCCTAGTATGGGCTTACCTTACTTGCCTCAGCAGCACTGCACTCCTAATGCAGCCACTTGTTTGGGGGGGGAGGGGAGGGGGATAGAGCGCGGAACACATGCAAGGCCGGCCAAGGGGGGGCTCAGCAGGGGTCACAGACGACACACAATAGTGCAATCTCCCTGTCCCCAGCCTCAGGCATGTGGCGCCGTCGCGCCAGCCAGTAGAGTCACGCTGCTAGTGATGGGTCGGAAGAGCCGGAATTCCCATCACTACACGCTGCCTTCAGGCGGGGGGCGGAGTTAGAGGCAGCGCCGCACCACGCAGAAAACAAACTGCGGCTGCTGCTAGGGAGAGGGGCGGTGGGCGGGCAAGCCCGGCCGGCCGGCAAGGCGATTTGGAGGAGGTGGAGTGGGCGGGACTTTCCACCAAGTCTATTGGCTGGGCGGGGGGGGGGGGGGGGCGTGCATAGAAGAGGCAGAGCACCACGTGGTGTAAATAAACCACGTTCGCCGACAAGCGCAGCTGCAGGTGATTTTAATAGCGGCGATCAGCCGCACGCACGCAGTCTAACCCCCCGCAGCAGCGCGCCCCCCTTTCTTCATGCCGCTTCAGGCACCCGCTTGTAGTGCCAGCCGGTAAAGGCGCCCCTGGACGTATGAAGGACTTGGAGGCTAATCCATTTGTTAGGGGTGTTTTTTTTTACTTTCTTTTCACAAACATAACTCCTGCCTAGGTAGTTTTCAGTGGTATAACCCACTTCTAGCAGGAATAGCCATTATAGCCCTAACAGCTGAGCTCTGATGAGCTCCTCATTATGTGTTTACATTGTTGCTAGGAAACCAGAGGCCATGCAGAGACTCCTTTGTGAAAAAGAGTCATAAGGTGCTGGGAGAATGAATCAGTCCCATCTACACCATATGATTCTTTGTCGATTCAATTTGATTTTATTCATTGATTTGAGTCAATCTGACATGTCCAATTCATGATTCGATTCAATTCGATTTAAATTGAATTAAATCATGAATCGGACATGTCAGATTGAATCACATCAAATCAATGAATCAAATTAAATTGAATCGAATCTGACAAAGAATCATATGGTGTAGATGGGACTGACTCATTCTCCCAGCACCTTATGACTCTTTTTCACAAACGAGTCTCTGCACTGCCTCTGGTTTCCTAGCAACAATGTAAACACATATTTAGCAGCTCAGTGGAGCTAAGAGGTTAGGGCTATAACAGCGATTCCTGCTAGAAGTGGGTTTTACCACTGAAAACTACTTAGGCAGGAGCTATGTTTGTGAAAAGAAAGTAAAAAAAACACCACCCCTAACAAATGGATTAGCCTCCCAGCTGTCATTATTTACAATTAATGTTGTATTGCTGAAGCCATTAATTTAAAAAAAGAACTTTTTACACTATTTTAGAAGGATGTTTAATAGTTTATGCATAAACCACTTTTTATTTTTTTCTAGGGATGCTCGGAATTGCAATTTTCCGTTCAACGGTAATTCCGCAGATCCTAAATTCTGGAGCTGTTCCACGGAATTCCGCGGAAATTTTCTCTCTCTCTCTCTCTCTCTCTCTCTCTCTCTCTCTCTCTCTCTCTCTCTCTCTCTCTCTCTCTCTCTAGAGAATTGCAGTTTTTCAAAACAGCTTACATACCATAGCTGGGATTTGAACCCAGGCTTGAGTGTGTAGTAGGTATCTGTCTTACCCACTAGACCATCAACCACACTACATGCTAAAGCTGGCCTAGCATGTACCATTATCATCAATTCAATAGAAAAAGTAGCATGATTAAGGATTTGTACTTTTTTAAAAGCTAAGCTTACATACCTTTGCCAGGATTTGAACCCAGGTATCAGTGTGTAGTAGGTATCTGTCCTACCCTCTAGACCACCAACCACACTACATGCTAAAGCTGGCCTTTAACCACTTGATGACCCCCCCCCCCCCCCCCCAATTAAGGACCAGCATTGATTTTGCTGATCTGTGTAACAGACTAGTGCTCCTGCAAAGCAGGAATTTGTGTAATTTGCAAAACTGGGGGCATAACTATGGCGGAAACATCCCTGGAATTGCAAGGGGGCCCAGCACTGTGGATGACCCTCAACTGGCTGCTAACCTTGACTCCCTCCAATACAGGAGTCCATTCTCCAGATCAGGTGTTCATGTGGCTATACTTGTATTGCTTACACTTGTTAACTATGGCCTCGATTCATAAAGGGCTGTGCGATTTAAAAAAAAAAAATCTGTTTTTTTAAATACCGTATTTGTTATTATAGACTTTTGTGTGCTAATTCATAAAACATTTCACAGGTGCAGTAGAGGTTTGATAATGTACCAGCTTCAATTGACAAAAACCTGTTCGGTAACTGCAGAAGACTGTGGAGCTGTCTCTGTGTTGTTACATGCTGTTCTGTGCAGTGAGAGCATTACAATAGTAAGAGGCATCCCCAACATCCCTTTGGAATGTACATGTTTGTTATACTGCCTCTGCTCCCTCTGAGTCTGTCCATTAGTCTTTAACATTTTACTTTATTGTCACAGCTTAACCTCCCTGGCGTTCTGATTCCCGCGGCCACGTTTTTTGCACATGATTCCCCCCTCACTGCGGCGTCCCTCCCACCCCTCCGATCCCCACCGGCGCAATCACCCATCCGGAAATCCCGTTCTGAACGGGATTTCCAGGAGGGCTTCCCCCGTCGCCATGACAATGCACGTCGTGACGTCGGCGACGTCATGACGTCACAGGGAGACCCGATCCACCCCTCAGCTCTGCCTGGCAATGATTGGCCAGGCAGCGCACAGGGTCTCACCTGGGGGGGCCCTGCATTGCGGCGGGTAGCGGCGGATCGGCGGCGGCGATCGGGTGAGGCACGCAGCAAGCAAAGTGCTTGCTGCGTGTTTTAAAAAAAATTATTCAAATCGGCCCAGCGGGGCCTGAGCAGTGACCTCCGGCGTCTTTGGATGAGCCTAGCTCATCCAGAACACTAGGGAGGTTAAATGAACTGCAAGAAACATTAAACATGCCATGCTTAAGTGATTTCCCCACTAGCTCCTCTGCATCTTTAAACAGGAATCTAAAGGGTTAAACATCTGAAGGGCTACTCTTTTTGTCCGTTCTCTCTCACCTGTTGCCGGGGGGAAGAGAAGCTTGTTCCTCCCAAGAAGGCTTTGGTTCTTATCACAGGGACTTGCAGGAGATGGGCTGTTTCTGTTGGCTCTCTGCTCCTGTCAGCCATAGGTAATCCCTCTCTGCTTCTGTAAGTCATGGATCCCGCACAGTCTCTGCACTGTTTACCACAGACCAGCACTGCCGGTAATCACGACACATGTTTCTGGTCTTTACTGCATGTTGTAGTCTTTATGAATTGACATTTACTGAGGAGTTGAGGTATTTACCGAACAAGTCAGTACTTTACTTTACCGCTCAGTAATTTTAGCTTTCCATGCGGTAACAACCTTTATGAACTGACAGTTTCCTAAGTGCTTGGTAAAGTCAGCTGTTTTCAGGATTCTCTCATGCGGTAATGCTTTGGCAAGTGAAGTGTGGTCCGTTGTTAGTCGAGGAGCATAAATGCAGACATCGAACCAAGAAACATTGATTTCGGTGATACCTTTAATGATTAACTGTTTCTTCTTCAGACATTATACAGAACTGGTTCAGAACCGTACAAAGAGAAGTTTGGGCTCAATCTGACCAAAGGCGTATCTATGGGTGAGCAAGGGGGTACACATGTCCCAGGGCGCAGCGCTGTAAGGGGGCGCAGAGCATGGCCACTGCACCTCCCAGTGAGAGAGAGGCAGCTAACTGGCTGCCCGAAGTGCCCCTGCTTCTCTCCCTCCCTCTGCAGAGGAGTGCAGCAGTGTGAACAGCAGCAAAACAAGTGGGGCACATCTAGCTAACTATAGGGGGTACATCTGGCTATCTAAAGAGGGACACATTTGGCTGGCTATCCAAACGGGGGAAGGGGGGGCACATCGGGCTATCTAAGCAGAATTTTACTCCACTCATGACCACACCCACATTCTGATGCATGGCCATGCCCAATTTGTCCAGAGGGCATGCAAAAACTGTCTTTGTCCCAAGGCACTGGAAAGCCTAGCTAAGCCTCTGAATCTGACATGATGGCACACAGTTGTGCCCCCTTTGAAATGTAAAAAGACTTCCTTAAAGGAATACTGTAGGGGGGTCGGGGAAATTGAGTTGAACTTACCCGGGGCTTCTAATGGTCCCCCGCAGACATCCTGTGCCCGCGCAGCCACTCACTGATGCTCCGGCCCCGCCTCCGGTTCACTTCTGGAATTTCCGACTTTAAAGTCTGAAAACCACTGCGCCTGCTTTGCCGTATCCTTACTCCCGCTGACTTCACCAGAAGCGTACTGCGCAGGCACAGACCATACTGGGCCTGCGCAGTACGCTCCTGCTGACATCAGCGGGATCGAGGACACGGCAACGCAGGCGTAGTGGTTTTCAGACTTTAAAGTCGGAAATTCCAGAAGTGAAGTGGAGGCAGGGCCGGAGCATCGGTGAGTGGCTGCGGGGGCACAGGATGTCTGCGGGGGACCATTAGAAGCCCCGGGTAAGTTCAACTCATTTTCCCCGACCCCCCCTACAGTATTCCTTTAAGGTGACCATACACTTATAGGTTTGCAGCAGATTCGACCATCAGATAAATATCTGGCAGATGCTTGTCAAGTCGAATCTGACAGGAATCTATCTGATGTGTGCCACACACAAAGAACAGATTTCCAATAGATTTCAGAGTAAAATCTATTGGAAATATATCTAAATGCAATATTGGACCATTAGATCTAATGTAACTCTATGGGCCATGGATTTGCTGCCAGCAGCAGATCGACCTAGATTTTCCATCCTGTCAGATCAAATCCAATCAAAATCGGCCACAAATCGATCAATCGATAGATTTTAAAGAATCTATTTCTGCTTGATTGAATAGAATAGATCGATCGATCAATGGCTGAAATCGACCAGTGACAGACTCAGAGGGAGCAGAGGCAGTATAACAAAAACAACCTTTGAAAGGACAGAGGCTCTCTGGCTGAGAGATAAGTTGATTATTGTGTGTGTGTAAGGTTCGTTGCGTTCCGGCGGTGGCGTTATGACGAGACCCAGCCTGCAGTTCTGACTACCGGGTAGAGTTGTCCCGAACGGTTTGGCCGCAAACTTATTTGCGCGAACATCGGTGGTTCGCGTTCGCGTCGAAACGCGAACTTTATGGCGACCCGCCGCTAGACTACATCATTGGGCTAAACTTTTACCCTCTACATTACAGTCAGCAGAGATATGACAGCCAATCAGGCTGCACTCCCTCCTGGAGCCCCCCCCCTCCCTCCCATATAAGGCAGCTGCGTCGGCCATTTTCTTACTCGGTGTTGCTGCAGTAGTGAGAGAAGGGAGAGGAACCTGCTGCAGAGATAGGGAAAGCTTAGCTAGGCTCTTGTAGCGTGCTCCTAGCTGATATTTGTTGTTGAAAAGCACCACAAAAAGAGCTCTTTTCAGAGCTAATGCTCTTGTGAAGTCTTTATGGGGTTTTTTTGTGCCACTGACACTGCATTATACAGCCCTGCGTGTCGCAGCTGGCCCTTGCTTATTGCTATACTGTGCAAGGCCCAGCACATTTGGTGCCTACCTTTTCACTGCACCTCTGTGTGTGAAAGCTGCACATATGTAATACCAGTCCGACCGTGCATACCTGTTCATGTTCACTGCACCTGTGTGCGTGTGACAGCTGCACACTGTATTGATACCAGTTACTGCATTCCTGTTCACTGCACCTGCGTGACAGCACGCATTGTTATATACCAGCAGTCAGTGCCTTCATTTTCACTGGACCTGTATGTGTGACAGCTGCACATTGTATTGTGTAATACCAGTCCGTGCATACCTGTAACTGCACCTGTGACTGACTGCACATTGTATTATATACCAGCAGTAACTGCATACCTTTTACTGAACCTGTGTGACTGCACATTGTTCTACCAGCAGTCACTGCATACCTGTTCATTGCACCTGTGTAACCGCACATTCTTGTACCAGCAGTCACTGCAACCTTTTCACTGCACCTGTGTAACAGCACATTGTTCTACCAGCAGTCACTGCAACCTGTTCACTGCACCTGTGTAACCGCACATTGTTGTAACAGCAGTCACTGCAACCTTTTCACTGCACCTGTGTAACCACACATCGTATTAGTCAAGTCAGTGCATACCTTTCACTTCATTCCCCCCCCACCCCCCCAATATGGACAAAACAAGAGGCAGAGCCAGAGGCAGGCCACCCGGCCAGTCTGTTCAAGGTCGCACTGTCGTGATTTTGTGCGGCCCTCGACCAAAGTACAGTGTTCAGAAGTAGGCACGTGCCATCAATCCCCAATATTGTCAGGACGTAGTTGACTATTTAACACAGAACACCTCATCTTCTTCAGCTTTCGCACGGAAGCGGAACATATCTTCCTCCTCCTGCTATGATTCTAGCACCCCACTTAACACTCCGTCCGCAACCATCACCAAAGTGCCATCATCCCAGGGCTCAGGTGTGGAAATTTTTGTGTGTGTGTGCCTCAGATGAGAGCAATGCCATCTGTACTCTCTGCCTCCAAAAACTGAGCCATGGAAAGACCAAGACCCAAAGCACAAACTGCAATGGGGTGACCACCTGAGGAAAAGCAGCACACAAAAGCAAAGCCATACACCACAGTGTAAGATACTTCCTGCTCCAAGACTAAGTCAGTCCCCACACAGCATCTCTGCCTGCAGGCCGCTTGACTGCCTTCTCCGCCACCACCAACAGGGTCCAGGACTCCATGTGGATTCCTAAATTTTTAAGGCCGCTGCTACCAGCGGCCACTATAATAATTTGTCTGGTGCATGTACATGCCTGCCTAATTTTTCTGGCTGCACTGCGGCTGCAACAACAAAACAAAAGGCATGTACATGTGTCAATTCTCCTTCGTGATCATTACCTTGCCATGGTGAAGGGGCTTGCATATCGCAATGAAGCAATGACCGGCTAAATTAGTGTGTTGGGGTTGGGGGGCACACCTGACCCAAGGAGATAATAAGGTCGTTGCTTCATTGTGGACAGACCAAATTCGATCAGCTGGACACTCAGTCACTGTTGTTCTGTCATTGAGCTACCTCAGCCCGACCATATGGGCTTGAGAACCGCAATCGCCTGCACTCTCGCCATGGTGCGCACCAGTCCAGCACGGCCGTCACTACACAAACAGCTGTTTGCGGTGCATTACACAGTGAGTTTAGTCTGTCAGTGTGAAGCAGTACACTAATTACACTACCTGATTGATGTATACACATGCAAGATGTTTTAAAGCACTTTAGGCTTGTGATTTCTGCCCTTAAACCCTGCTGTACGTCAAATCCGGATTTTTCCCCGGGACTTTTGGCGTCTATCAAACTCCGCCATGCCCCCCTACAGGTGTTAGACCCCTTGAAACATCTTTTCCATCACTTTAGTGGCCACGATTAATGTTTGTAGTTTTGAAGGTTCACCTGCCCATTGAAGTCTATGACGGTTCGAAAGTTCGCATGTTCGCAAACTTTTTTCGCATGTTCGGGTTGGAGGTTTGCGAATCTAAAATCAGAGGTTCAAGACAACTCTACTTCCGGGTCTCGGCGAGCCGCTGACATCAGTGGAACGCAGGGTGGTTCTCTGGATAAGCGGAGGACGCGTTTCTGGATCATTATTGGTTGTTTTCAATTCTGCTTATGTTCATTGGTTAGTTCTTGTATTTAAACCTGGTGAGGGCCCCTGCCCCCCAGTCATCGCCCATGATAGCATTAGCTTTGGCTTGTTGCTGGGTGAGCGCTCACTGTCAGTGGACTCCTGTTGCTGAACTTTGCCTTGTATCTTGACCACGTTTAACCTCTACTTGAGTCCTGTTGCTGACTTCTGCCTGTATCCTGACCACGTTGAACTCTCCTGGATTTCCTGTTGCCAACCTTGCTTTGTACCTGGAGTACGCCTTGCCTTGCTGCCTGGACTGCAGGGCTGTGGAGTCGGTACAAAAATCCACTGACTCCGATTCCGACTCCTAAGTTTAGGATTCCTCCGACTCTGCCTCCAACTCCTCGACTCCGACTCCCCTAACTTGCATATTACAATCTTGTTGATTGAAATTATGTAACATGAAATTCGTCTCTTAACTGCCAACACTTAGGAATTTTAAAAGACAACTGAAGTGAGAAGGATATGTAGACTGCCATATTTATTCCCTTTAGTAATAGACTAAAACTAGTCCTTGGTAAGAGTACTTGAAAAAGGTACAGACCGACACAGAGAACATCTATCAGGCCCTAGGCAATGTAACTGTTATGATCGCTTCTGCAGCGTTTACTGCTGACTGCAGTGGTATTGCAAACCAAGCAGTTCTAATGTCATTACATGCATTTGCTTGCATAGTTTGGTTTGCACTTAAACTAGTTGCTGATTCCATCTGCAGTCGCTCTGAAGTTAATGACAGTTTAATATGCTTTTGTGTAAACAAACATTGTCTGCTGCAGTGGAGGGGCGGTCCCTTTCCTGCAGGCTGCATATCATTGTCTGCCTTTTCCTGCTATCAGCCTGTGATTAATTACCATTCACTTGTGTGGGAATCTGCAGGTCTGCTCCCATTGGATGACCTCAGTATAAAGAACTGCTTCCTGCAATGCCTCATGGGCTACCATAGTCTCAGATTCTGTCTGTTACTCTGCTCGTGCCCCACCTCGTTCCTGGTCCGTGTGGACTGCGCTGACTCCTGCGAAGGGGTCAGCGAGTCCTCCTAGTTCTGCTCTTGTTCTAGAAGTTGTTACTTTGCTTGTCTTGTGTCATATATTGGTTCATCGCCAATATATACGCATACTTGCACGTTTATTATTTTCCTTGTATTCGTGTTACGTTGATACATCAGTGTCGCTGATATATACGTACACGAACTGTTTATATCCTGTGTTCCGTTAGTCAGCGTTCCAGCACGCTGAGCTAGTTATCCTGTTCCTGGTCCTGTTTGTGGATTGCGTTCATCTCTGCGAAGAGATAGCGAATCCTTCTGAGTCCTGTCCCCTGTATTACTCCAGTCTTGGTCAGAGTTCCTGCTTATGTCATATATCGGTTCATTGCCGATATATACATATGTTAGTCAGACGTTACAAATAGTTTCATTGATAGCTGTAATTGTAATACGCTAGGATATCATACTTATTGTATATTTATCTGTGTTACGTTCATCTATCTTGATCCTGCTATTTCCTGACTATCCTGTCCTGTCTTGGTGAGGCACGCCATTGCTGCAAACGCATTGGCTACCTCATTCCAGTCTGTTTTATTGTGGACGCTTGCTGTCACTAAGTAGTGGCTAGTTAAGCAAACGTTCATTCTGTCTACCTGTCCTGATCTCCTCAGTCCTGGTTTATGCGCTCAGCGCTACTTTGCGCTAAGACGTTATTACGAAAGTGTTGTTTGTGGCTGTTCGGATCTGCACCGGCTCTGTGCACCACAATCTCCTATTGGAGTCAGTCCTCTCCTCCACTAAACTGGGGATATCCTGATTCCTTGTGCTGGTGTGTGTACCTCCTTCACGTCAGCTTATGTGTTGCATGCTGACTGTGGAGATTACACCTCCAAGCTTAACAGTAACTGTGGGTACATGAAAGAATGATATGTAGGTACTCTGCAGGGGAATGAGGAGATTCTTCCTCTATTACACACTCTTCATGCACAATCTGAACCAGGTTTATGGGTGATAGTCTAGACTGTCTAGACAACACCTCTGTGTTCAATGTGCACAACATTCTCAGTGGATTCCCTGCAGCTCTTTGGGAAATGCATATGTAGAGTATAGTACTACTGTGTAACAAAGTAAATCTGAGACAGATGAAATTAAAGTTTTATACATACTTGGGGCTTCCTCCAGCCCCCTTCAGGCTAATCAGTCCCTTGCAGTCCTCCTCCGCCACCCTGATCTTCTGCTACGAGTCCAGGTACTTGAGCCAGTCTGGCGTAATGTGCATGCACACACTCCGCCGCCGGGAGCGTACTACACCTGCGCAGCACTATTGCTCCTGGCTGTAGGAGCAGCATGCGGCCGGACCGCGCTGACTGGCTGAATTACCGGGACTCATAGCAGAAGATCCAGGTGGTGGAGGAGGGCAGCAAGGGACTGATTGGTTTGAAGGGGGCTGGGGGAAGCCCCAGGTATGTAAAAAAACTTTTCTTTTCATCCATCTCAGGTACCCTTTAATTCGTAGTCACCAAACCAAGTTTTAACAACATCAAATTATTTGATTTCATGAGCAAAGAAAGTACATTTGCATAAGTCAGAATCAACACAGAACTATTTCCATCTCATTGACCATCTCTATTAGTGACACAGCTACACATCAGGCTTTATTCTTACAGCATAGATGTTATTTAGTATATATAAGAGATTCCTGTGTACACATCATATATACTGTACAGTCACAATCAGATATGTATATCTGACTTTAAAGACTGCTTTATTGAAGCAGCACAAGTAACTAATTTTGATTGGTTTATTTCATTTTTGTGGACTAAGCACAGCTATTACTGTATATATACATTATTTATTTTATCATATCTTCTATTTTAATTAGAATTTAAATTAATTAGTAGTCGGAGCTCGGAGTCGGTGCGTTTTTTCCCGACTCCGACTCCAGGCACCCAAAATTGCTCCGACTCCACGACTCCGACTCCCCAGCCCTCCTGGATTGAACCTTGCTTGGACACGGATTTGCATGAACTCAGCCTGGACCGACCTGGGCTTACCTTGACTATGGCATTTCTGGAAAGTATTGCTGTCATCTGATTCATTCGTCTGGATAGCCTCATCCACTCGGCCTCAGGTGACTATTACATATATACTTATATTACTACTGTGCCCATTGCTTGCCAAGTATAATCAGGTTCTGTTCAGTGGATTACTACCTGTCAATTTGTAAGTTACATCTACCTGCAGCATAGGCAACGCAGGGGGGGATTACAGCTGCCCAGAATCCCCCCTCAGACCAGGGCCAGTGCAGTGTTTGGGGACAGGCACAAGTTGAGACACCAGAACATCTGCAGGCATCTTGCAGCTCACAGCACTGTCCCCTTTCTTTCCCTGCTACAGTTTACTTTGGATGGAGCAGCAGTGTGTGTACAGAGCATGGAGCAGCAGTGTGTATACAGAGCATGGAGCAGCAGTGTGTATACAGAGCATGGGGCAGCAGTGTGTATACAGAGCATGGGGCAGCAGTGTGTGTACAGAGCATGGGACAGCAGTGTGTATACAGAGCATGGGGCAGCAGTGTGTGTACAGAGCATGGAGCAGCAGTGTGTGTACAGAGCATGGGGCAGCAGTGTGTGTACAGAGCATGGAGCAGCAGTGTGTGTACAGAGCATGGGGCAGCAGTGTGTGTACAGAACATGGAGCAGCAGTGTGTGTACAGAGCATGGGGAAGCTCTGGGAAACTTTAGGAAATAATTGTCAGATCCTCTTGGGCAGGAAATGTGTACCTAGCATGATGTCCTACCAGGGGCGTAGCAATAGGGGGTGCAGAGGTAGCGACCGCATCGGGGCCCTTGGGCCAGAGGGGCCCCGTAGGGCCCTCCCAGAATTGCAGTATCAGCTCTCTATTGGTCCTGTGCTCATAATAATCACTTCTATAGATAATTTGAATAGTGGTAACCATTAACAAACTGCTCACTATTCCCTTCTTGCACCTCTGACACTGTAGTTGCCATTGGCAGGTTTTGGCGCGACGTATCAATTGATATGTATGGAGATTGCTTGGGGGGGCCCCATGTAAAACTTGCATCGGGGCCCACAGCTCCTAAGCTACGCCACTGTGTCCTACCATATTATTATACTGTATTTTGCGTAGCTGAGGATACCTTTCAGGAATAACAACCCCCCCTTGAAAATCCTGGGTTTGCCCCTGCTGCAGGTTGTGTTATAGTATTGTGTTAGGTAGGAGTTTTGCACAGGCGTTATGGGCTGGGCTCTGGGTCATTCACATGAGTATACGGTCTGAACTGTAGTCATTGACCAGACAGGCCTGACAGTGTGTTTATCTGTAATGACAAATGCTGCCAGAGTTCATTGGACTGAGAAAGTATTTTTACATTTCAAAGGAGTATAACTGTGTGACATCATGTTGTTATTATTATTATTTAGTATTTATATAGCGCCGACATCTTCCGCAGCACTGTGCAGAGTATATATATTGTCTTGTCATTTAACTGTCCCTCAGATGGGCTCACAGTCTAATCCCTACCATAGTCTTTTATGTCTATGTATGTATTGTGTAGTGCATGTATCGTAGTCTAGGGCCAATTTTAGGGGTAAGCCAATTAACTTATCTGTATGTTTTTGGAATGTGGGAGAAAAGGGGAGTACCCGGAGGAAACCCACGCAGACTCCTTGTAGATGTTGACCTGGCTGGGATTCGAAAAGGGGAAAACGCACACACAGTCTGAAGGAAAGAGAGGGATTAACAGTCTCACAGTTTATGGCCAGTAACCTCCTTGTGCAGGGCTCAAATCTGAACTCTCACGTCACACATGCAAAGACACAGAAGTAAAACAAAGTGTATAATTGAGTTTAAAAAAAATCTTCACTCCTCTCCCCGTGTATAACACGTCCCTCACCTTAACTCTCACCAGTGCAAGGACACTCCCCCAATGTGTCCGCACTCACCCTATTCACCTCCTTAATCTCCAGAGGTAGGATTGACAGCGTGTGGGGGATAAGGAACCGCCAAGCCGCTCCTCTGTTCACAGGATTAGTTCACAAACCACTGCAACTGAAAGTACTGACATTGTATAGACCAGTGGTCCTCAAACTATGGCCCGCGGGCTGAATGCGGCCCCCTGAGGCTTTTTCACTGGCCTTCAAGCAGTCTGAAGTATTTTGACCCGGCCCTTGACCAAAAAAGTTTGGGGACCCCTGGTATAGACTGTAAAATGTATTAAAAGATTCTAAAACAAATGTGCACTCACATTCCAGCAGTGAAAACAGGCATTAAGCATAAGACTTTCGGTCCCCGGGTCACCGCTCAGCAGATGCCACCTCAGATCCACGCTCGCTCGTGCACTCCTAACATTTCACTTCCTCAACCAGTCACGTGTGCTGTAGCTCCACCTGGATTTTGCTGCTCAGGGAGGCAGAGCTTTGAGCTGCAGCTCTGTCTCCATTTGCTTCAATCTCCCGGGGATCTCCACCTCCCCCGCCCCTTTCAGTTAAGGAAGAAAATGGCGGCAGAGCTGTAGCTCAAAGCTCTGCCTCCAACAGGAAGGAGCCCCACAATTTACCCCGGGGATTTCGGGGTGATTAAAGCCTCATCATGGGAATGCGGCATTTCAGCTAAGCCATTAATGCTTAAGAAGACTGGCTTAAAAAAAAGAGGTAATTTAGGAGGCTTCAGACTCTCCGGACTCAACATTTGTTGGTTTGATGTCTGCGGTAATGCATTATGAATCAAGGCCTATAGGGTACCAGGCCAAGAGCTACTACTAACCTTCCCTCCCTTAGATAGAGGGGTACACATAGTGATGCTCGGATGGGCCTCATCCACGAATTCGGAAATCCGCGTGGTTGAAAAAAAAAATCCGCATTCGGCCACGCCGCATGCGGATTTGCGGTCGCGTCCACGCAACCACGCGGATTTTTTCCCGTGAATGGCGTAATCACGCGTGGATTCACGCCCGGAGGCGGATTTTCTTTTAATGTTAATAACAAAGCCCCCATACATGCTACAGTCCCCCAAATAGCATGGATTATTGAGGTGATAAGGGGCAACATAACTTCAACATAAAAAATTCCCCCAAAAAAATTTTTTCTAGAGAAAATGGATTTTAAAGTGAAATCAACACTTTAAATGGGGCTATTAATTGGTAATAAGTGGTTTTAAAAAGGGATATACGCGTTAAGCAGTCAAAGAGGTGAAGGCGAGTTCCAATGGCACTTGGCAGCGAAGGTACCGCTGGAGGAGGATGAGTGGCTGATGGCAAAAACGCTCCAGAGAGGTTTTTGTAATTTTTTTTTTTGTTTTTTTTTTGCAGCAATTAGCAATGACATCGCAGCAGAGTTGTCAGTGGACACGGGCAGTGTGAACGCAGAGTGCAGTGGTGGTAGCGACTGAGTCAGACGAAGGACTATGCGGGCGGTCAGTTCAGCAGCACAGAAGGACCACGGCAACATACTGGTGGTAGTAGTAGCAGCACAGCGTCATAGTGCTGGCCAAAAAATTAAATGCACCCGGTGACCCGGGCAGTGTGAACGCAGAATGTAGTAGCGACTGAGTCAGGAGGACAAAGCGGGCGGTCAGTTCAGCAGCAGCAGCACAGTAGTAGTAGCACAGCGTCATAGTGCTGGCCAAAAAATTAAATGCACCCGGTGACCCGGGCAGTGTGAACGCAGAGTGTAGTAGCGACTGAGTCAGGAGGACAAAGCGGGCGGTCAGTTCAGCAGCAGCAGCACAGTAGTAGTAGCACAGCGTCATAGTGCTGGCCAAAAAATTAAATGCACCCGGTGACCCGGGCCACCGGCGTACCTACCGGGGATGCGACCCCCTCAGCCGCAGGGGGGCCCGGGGCTGCTCTGGGGCCCGCTCACTGTGCGTGGGGGGAGCGCTGCTCTGGACCCCCCAGCAAGGTGCTCAACTGGCCGCAGAGTCTAATAGACGCTGCGCCAGTTCATTCCCCGCAGCCCCGCTCCAGCAGCCTGCATAGTCTCCGGCAGGCAGAGCAGGGCTACGGCAAGATGGCCGCCGAAGAAGCCCTACACTGGAGACTATTTGTGTCTCTAGTACAGGGCTTCGGCAGCCATCTTGCCATAGCCCTGCACTCTGCCTGTCAGCGCGGGAGATGTGCTGCAGGAGGACTCGGGGAGCTGCGAGCCAGATGCCGGGAGAGGAGAAGACTTCTGTCAGGTAAGTGAATTGTTTTTTTTTCACAGGTGCATTTTTTTTTCTAGTGTCTGCTGCCTACATTATGATTTTCTGGTGTCTTCTGCCCACATTACGATTTTCAGGTGTCTGCTGCCCACATTACGATTTTATGGTCACTGCTGCCCACATTGCGATTTTCTGGTCACTGCTGCCCAGATTGCGATTTTCTGGTGTCTGCTGCCCACATTGCGATTTTCTGGTGTCTGCTGCCCACATTACGATTTTCAGGTGTCTGCTGCCCACATTGCAATTTTCTGGTGTCTGCTGTCCATATTACGATTTTTTGGGTGTCTGCTGCCTACATTGCGATTTTCAGGTGTCTGCTGCCCACATTACAATTTTCTGGTCACTGCTGCCCACATTGCGATTTTCTGGTCACTGCTGCCCACATTGCGATTTTCTGGTCACTGCTGTCCACATTACGATTTTCAGGTGTCTGCTGCCCACATTACGATTTTCAGGTGTCTGCTTGCCCACATTACGATTTTCAGGTGTCTGCTGCCCACATTACGATTTTCAGGTGTCTACTGCCCACATTACGATTTTCAGGTGTCTGCTGCCCACATTGCGATTTTCAGGTGTCTGCTGCCCACATTGCGATTTCCTGGTGTCTGCTGCCCACATTATGATATTCTGGTGACTGACTGCTGCCCACATTAGGATTTTCTGGTGACTGCTGCCCACATTACGATATTCTGGTGACTGCTGCCCACATTAGGATTTTCTGGTGACTGATGCCCACATTGCAATTTTCTGGTGACTGCTGCCCACATGGCGATTTTCTGGTGACTGCTGCCCACATGGCGATTTTCTGGTGAACTCTGCCCACATTACGATTTTCTGGCTCACATTACGATTTTTTGGTGAACACTGCCCACGTTACGATTGTCTGGTGAATGCTGTCCACGTTACGATTTTCTGGTGAACGCTGCCCACATTACGATTTTCTGGCCCACATTACGATTTTCTGGTGAACACTGCCCACGTTACGATTGTCTGGTGAATGCTGTCCATGTTACAATTTTCTGGTGAACGCTGTCCACATTACGATTTTCTGGTGAACTCTGCCCACATTACGATTTTCTGTCCCACATTACGATATTCTGGTGAACGCTGCCCACATTACGATTGTCTGGTGAATGATGTCCACGTTACAATTTTCTGGTGACTGCTGCTCACGTTACGATTTTCTGGTGACTGGTGCCCACATTACGATTTTCTGGTGAACTCTGCCCACATTACGATTTTCTGGTGAACTCTGCCCACATTATGATTTTCTAAAGGCCCACATTACGATTTTCTGGTGAACTCTGCCCACATTACAATTTTCTGGCCCACATTACGATTGTCTGGTAAAATGCTGCCCACTTTACAATTACTTTACAGTGAAACGCTGCCCCATTACAATTATTTGGCACCTATGGGGGGGCCCCATCCAAATATTCGCAGGGGGGCCCAGTGATTTCTAGTTACGCCCCTGACCCGGGCAGTGTGAACGCAGAATGTAGTAGCGACTGAGTCAGGAGGACAAAGCGGGCGGTCAGTTCAGCAGCACAGTAGTAGTAGCACAGCGTCATAGTGCTGGCCAAAAAATTAAATGCACCCGGTGACCCGGGCAGTGTGAACGCAGAGTGTAGTAGCGACTGAGTCAGGAGGACAAAGCGGGCGGTCAGTTCAGCAGCAGCAGCACAGTAGTAGCAGCACAGCGTCATAGTGCTGGCCAAAAAATTAAATGCACCCGGTGACCCGGGCAGTGTGAACGCAGAGTGTAGTAGCGACTGAGTCAGGAGGACAAAGCGGGCGGTCAGTTCAGCAGCTCAGAAGGAGGACCATGGCAACTTACTGGTAGTAGTACCATAACACCAAAAAATTAACCAAGGTAGGCACTAGGCAGGTAGTAAATGTCTTTATAAAGGCAGGCATAGTTAACAACAGCACATGCAGCAGCCACTTCATGTCCCCCTGTGTCCGACAATAGGGGCCAGGAACTCACCTTCCACCCAAGCCTGGTTGATTTTCAGGAAGGTGAGTTTGTCCACAGAGGCGTGGGAGAGCCGAGAGCGCTTCTCTGTGACCACACCACCGGCCGCACTAAAGCATCTCTCTGAGAGGACACTGGAAGGAGGGCAGGATAGGAGTTCCAGGGCGTACTGGGAAAGCTCGCTCCAGATGTCCAGTCTCTTGACCCAGTACTCCAAGGGGTCCACGGGGCTGTCGGTGTCATTGAGCCCGCTGGATGACCCCATATAGTCAGACACCATGGTGGTCAGTCGTTGCTTGTGCTGGTTGGTGGTGGATGCTGTGGCGGGCACCTCTGTTCTGGGCTGCTGCACTGCATACAGGCTCTTGCTTAGGCTCTTCAGGTCTCCGGGGCGCCAGTTGCTGCTGCTGCTGCTGGTGGTGGTTGTTGTGCTGCTAGTGGCAATGGCAGGCACCTCTTGCTGGCTTGGCAGAGCAGTTACAGTGGGGGTGGAAGGCTGGGGGAATGCTTCCAGTAGTCTGCGCACAAGGGCCTCCTTCAACTCCCTTGTGCGTTGCTTGGTGGTGGATGGCGTCATTAAGTCTCCCAGCTTCCCCTTCAGACGGGGATCAAGCATCAAGGTAATCCAGATGTCCTCCCTTGAACGCATCTGGATCACCCGGGGGTCCCTGCGAAGGCAGCGCAACATGTGCACAGCCATGGGAAACAAGTGGGCCCTGCCAGCAAGATCTTCCTCGTCCTCGCCATTGTCCCATAACGCATGCCTGTCCTCTTCCTGTGCCATGTCGTTGTCCTCCTCAAACCGCCATCCACGTACAACGCCTGCTGCACTCTGCTCCTCCTCCTCCTCCTCATTCAGGTTAGGGACCTCCAACTCTTCCACTACCTGCTGTGAGCCCTCCTCTGAGCTGGACTGTGCGGCCATCTGCTCCTGTTCTTCCAACTGCCTCAGGGCTTCATCCCCACGCTCAATTAAATTGTCCATTGCCTGCTCCAGTAGACAAACCAAGGGCACCCACTGGCACACAGAGGCCCGCTCCTCACTGACCATCTTGGTTGCCTCCAGGAAGGGACTCAGCACCAGGCATACTTGCTGCATCAGTGTCCACTGAGTGGCAGTAATCATGGGGACCAGCAAGCCATTTAGTTTGCGGATCCGCCTGTGGCTTGGAGGCAGAGGCTTGGTCAGACCCTGAAAGGTGTCGCTCAGCAGGGTCTGACGACGCTGGGATGCAGGGGAGACAGAGGAGAGAGACGAACACTGGCTGCCAGCCTCAATGTCTGTGTCCTGAGTAGCCGAGGTGGAAGAGCGCTTGCGTGCTACTACTGCTGCTGCTGTGGGGGATTCTCGACCCTGAGGGAGGGAGGATGCTGCTGCGCTGGTGGGCCTTCTGCTCTCAGGAACCCCTGCCAGCAGTGCCTGCTTCCTCTTAAAGTCCGCATACTCGCGGCAGTGGCGGCTTCTCAGGTGGCCCTGGAGGGATGAGGTACCCATCTTGCTCAGACTTTTCCCACGGCTCAGTCTTTTGCTGCATAACCTGCACACCGCATACCTTTTGTCATCAGTACATTCCTCAAAGCAATCCCACACTGGTGACTTTAATTTACTGCGGCCCCCACTAGCAGAGGGTGCAGAGGAGCAATGTGTGGTAGTAGTTGCCGGGGGTTGCATGGTGGTGGTGCCGGCTGAAGCAGTGTCCTGTCTACTTCCTCCACGCCCACTGCTGCCGATGCCCCTGCCCCTGCCTGACATATGGCGATATCCTTGCCTAGGCCGAGGTGACTCGTCATCCTGCTCTGCCTCTGACCATTCTTCCACGGACTCAGCAGGCTGCACATAGTTAGGGTCCACAACGTCGTCATCATCAGCAGCATCATCATAATCCAGCTCTTCCTCTGACTCCCTGGCCTCCTCTTCTGTCCCTACATCCCCAGACACAGACCCCTCTTCTTCATCACCAGAACTCAACAACGCTTGTGATTGTGGCCCGATCTCAATCTCTGCCACATCAGTCCCCAGTAAGTCCTGAGCTTCTTGCATCAGCAGGTTCCCAGATGCCGGACTGAGGGACAGAACGCTGTCATCCTGGGAGGGCTGCTGACCAGTGGGTGCTGGGGTGGATGTCACAACAAGCGTGGGATGTTGGCTGCTGCTGCTACTGCTTGGAGTGGTGCTCACAGTAGAGGTCTGGGAGGAAGTCATGATGTCCATGAGTACGTCAGGTTCCATTTGCTCAACCACCACACGGGGACCAGAAACTTTAAAATATTTGGACAATGGCGTCCGCTGACTCGGCCCAGGCTTTGCTGCCCCCCTTTCTGCTGCATCACGACCACGTACAGCTGGGCGTCCTCTCCCTGGACGTGGAGCAGTCCCAGAAGTGGCTGAGGCAATTGAACTCCCTTTCCTCTCACCCCGCGAAACCCTGCCAGACATGTTGCTAGTAATGAATCACTGGATGCAGTGGGCACAGTACAAGGTCACTGAAGGATGCAGTGGGCACTGGATATACAACTAGGTCACTGAAGGATGCAGTGGCCACAGTACAAGGTCACTGAAGGATGCAGTGGGCACAGTACAAGGTCACTGAAGGATGCAGTGGGCACAGCAGTAGCCACTGGATATACAACTAGGTCACTGAAGGATGCAGTGGCCACAGTACAATGTCACTGAAGGATGCAGTGGGCACAGCAGTGGGCACTGGATATACAACTAGGTCACTGAAGGATGCAATGGGCACACAAGGATGTCACACTGTGTAATGAGATGCTCATATGCCAGTGAGCGAGCGAGCAGTGGGCACTGGGCACGGCACAAGGCCACTGACAGAATGAATGAACAGCGCTGGCAGAGAGTGGCGGCGCCGGCGGTGTGACTGGCTGCCTGCAAATAGTACAAGTGTATAACTGTCACTGGAATATACAAGTGAACACTGCAGCTGCACTAACCTGCCTGCCTGCACTACACACAGATAATCCCCACTCCCACTACACTGCAGCACTGAACCTGCCTGCACAGCACTACACACAGTTAAATAATCACTAGACTCCCACACTCCCACTACACTACACTGACTACAACTAACTACAGCAATCACTCACTGACTAGCTAACTGTGTACAGTATAAGAGCAGTGTTAGCAAAAAAAACGCTTTGTTTTTAACACAATAAATGCACTTGCTCAAACAACAATGGCCTGGAGATAATCCTCTCAGCACCACAGTCTAGCAAGGACAGAGCTTTTCCATCACGGCCGCCGCTTTATATTCAGGAGGGGAGGGCATAGCTCCCCTCCTGTGATTGGTTGCTAGGGCCTGGCTGGGGCACTCTGATTGGCCTGCAATGTGTCACTTCCGCATAGTTTGACGCATTTCCGCAAACCACGACTTCAGCACCGGGTTTCACGAGCGTGAATGCGGATTTCTGTCTGCATTGACGCGAAGCCGAAGTAGATTTTCGTGGTTGAAAATCTATTCACGGATTTTCGTGTCCGAGGCGGAATGCGTCAAAATGGTCGTGAATCCACGCGTAAGCGTGATCACGACCTGGCGGTGAGCACCACTGGGTACACATTTCAGATCAGGTGTGTTTGTGGCTATTCTTGATATGGGTGTGAAGATTCTGATTTTTTGACACTTGCAGTATGTTCTTCCAAGGCTGTGAGTTTCATCAAAGGGAGGTAAGGGAAGGGTGAGAACATTGGTGGGAGGCATCACATTTCTGCTGAGGGCGGGGGTCATAATTTATTTGTAGTTACACTCCTGCACAAAACATAACCACATTTTTGCAAGAGGGGAAATGTTTGCAGATGTATGTACAGTTTATGTACGGTACAAATTTAGGGATGCGCCAAAATTTTTAAATTTTCGTAATTAATCCTTTTCCGGCCACCTAACTCCGATAGGCGTCAAGTCCTGGGGCGGGGTTTTACAGGGGATCGCATTCGCTGATCAGTCTACCAGCGCCGATCGCCGCTAGGAGACTGTGAGATTGTAAAGCACTGCGATCTACGGCAGCACTGTACTGGGAACAGCTGTGTCACTCGGCTGTCCCCTGGAGAGGCTCAGAGAGCGATCCCCTCTCCTAGGCTGATGCCTGTGAGAGAGGATTTCCGTGATTGGCTGGCGGGGGGAGGGAGGGAGGGAAAAAATAAATTAAAAATGTATTAATAAAAAAATAAATTCATAAATAAATTAATAAAAAAAATAAACAAACATGGCAGCAGTGATCAGAGCCCACCAACATACATCTCTGTTGGTGGGCATAAAAGGAGGGGGGGAGTGGGTATGGAAAACGTATAGATACTGTGACTGAGTTTCAGTATCTGGGCAGCCTGATGAGAATGGATGGTGGTGCCAGTGCTGATATGAAAAGCCAAATCAAGAAGGCAAACACAGTCTTTGCATGACTGTATCAAATGTGGAGATCCCATGATATTTCCACAAAAAACAAACTGAGAATATTCGAGCGTAACGTGAAGACAGTCCTCCTGTATGGATGTGAGACATGGGCGGTGAGACAGAGACAACAAAAAGCGTCCAAACCTTCATAAACCGCTGCCTTCGAAGAATACTAAACATCTGGTGGCCAAATGTAATTTCAAATAAAGAGCTGTGGGAAAGAGCGCAAGAACAGCAAGTGGACTTGCAGATGAAACGCAGAAAGTGGAGAAGGATTAGCCATACCCTTCACAAGGACAAATCAATTGAGAAAGAAGCCTTAAAATTACATTTAGGAAGCAGAAAAAGAGGAAGACTGAAGATAACTTAGAGAAGAAGTGCGGAGGAAGAAATAAAGAAGGCAGGAACATCATGGACTAAGATAGAAGCAAACGCCCAGGACAGAAACTGGTGGTATGCATTTGTTGAGGCCCTTTGCTCCAGTGGGAGACACAGGATTACCGTAAGTAAGTACACAAAAATTCGACCCACAAAATACTCATAGTTGCAAACATTTTAGTAATGTCATCACGAAAACAATCGTAATTATGAAAAAACTGTGTATGGTCGCAATTACACAAAATTTCACATAATTTTCTGCAATTAAGATTTTTCCATTGCGATTGTAAATCGTACTTATGAAAAGTGTGTAAAGTGCACAAAATCATAATTAGCACATTACAATCATCTCTAATACTAATGTTTATGCAATTCAATTTATTGGACTTCATTGTTTGATGTTTGATTTGTATCTTTCCTAAGGGCATTTTCTGCATAGGAAAACTGTGAACCAGGAACTCCAGGGAAAGTAACGTAATGAACAAAAGTGCTTAATTTTTACAATAATTATGTATAAATGAATAAGTCAGTGTTCTCCCATTGTAAAGTATTTCCTCTCCCTGATTTACATTCTGACATTTATCACCTGGTGACATTTTTACTGCTGGCAGGTGATGTCAGTAGAAGGAGATACAGCTTGCTTTTTTGGCAGTTGGAAACAGCTGTAAACAGCTGCTGTTTCCCACAATGCAACAGGGCTCCCACAGCGTGATGTCAGAACCATGGTTCTGACATCACACTGTGGGAGGGGTTTCACTAGTGTTGGGCGAACACCTAGATGTTCGGGTTCGCGAATGTTCGCCGAACATCGCCGCGATGTTCGGGTGTTCGCGCCGAACTCCGAACATAATGGAAGTCAATGGGGACCCGAACTTTCGTGCTTTGTAAAGCTTCCTTACATGCTACATACCCCAAATTTGCAGGGTATGTGCACCTTGGGAGTGGGTACAAGAGGAAAAAAAATATTTGAAAAAGAGCTTATAGTTTTTGAGAAAATTGATTGTAAAGTTTCAAAGGAAAAACTGTCTTTTAAATGCAGAAAATGTCATGTTTCTTTGCACAGGTAACATGCTTTTTGTCGCCATGCAGTCATAAATGTAATACAGAGAAGAGGTTCCAGGAAAAGGGACCGGTAACGCTAACCCAGCAGCAGCACACGTGATGGAACAGGAGGAGGGCGGTGCAGGAGGAGAAGGCCACGCTTTGAGACACAACCCAGGCCTTGCATGAGGACAAGAAGCGTGCGGATAGCAATGCTTTTTGCCGCCATGCAGTCATAAATGTAATAAAGATGAGAGGTTCAATAAACAGGGACCGGAAACGCTAACCCAGCAGCAGCAGCACACGTGATGGAAAAGGAGGAGGCGCAGGAGGAGAAGGCCACGCTTTTTGAGACACAGCATCCCAGGCCTTGCATGAGGACAAATAGCGTGCGGATATAGCAATGCTTTTTGCCGCCATGCAGTCATAAATGTAATAAAGATGAGAGGTTCAATAAACAGGGACCGGAAACGCTAACCCAGCAGCAGCAGCACACATGAGGGAATAGGAGGAGCCGCAGGAGGAGAAGGCCACGCTTTTTGAGACACAACATCCCATGCCTTGCATGAGGACAAATAGCGTGCGGATATAGCAATGCTTTTTTCCGCCATGCAGTCATAAATGTAATAAAGATGAGAGGTTCAATAAACAGGGACCGGAAACGCTAACCCAGCAGCAGCAGCAGCAGCACACGTGATGGAACAGGAGGAGGCGCAGGAGGAGAAGGCCACGCTTTTTGAGACACAGCATCCCAGGCCTTGCATGAGGACAAATAGCGTGCGGATATAGCAATGCTTTTTGCCGCCATGCAGTCATAAATGTAATACAGATAAGAGGTTCAATAAACAGGGACCGGAAACGCTAACCCATCACAGATGGTCATTGTTCATGTTACTTGGTTGGGGTCCAGGAGTGTTGCGTAGTCGTTTCCAATCCAGGATTGATTCATTTTAATTTGAGTCAGACGGTCTGCATTTTCTGTGGAGAGGCGGATACGCCGATCTGTGACGATGCCTCCGGCAGCACTGAAACAGCGTTCCGACATAACGCTGGCTGCCGGGCAAGCCAGCACCTCTATTGCGTACATTGCCAGTTCGTGCCAGGTGTCTAGCTTTGATACCCAATAGTTGAAGGGTGCAGATGGATTGTTCAACACAGCTACGCCATTTGACATGTAGTCCTTGACCATCTTCTCCAGGCGATCGGTGTTGGAGGTGGATCTGCACGCTTGCTGTTCTGTGGGCTGCTGCTGCATGGGTGTCAGAAAATTTTCCCACTCCAAGGACACTGCCGATACCATTCCCTTTTGGGCACTAGCTGCGGCTTGTGTTGTTTGCTGCCCTCCTGGTCGTCCTGGGTTTGCGGAAGTCAGTCTGTCGGCGTACAACTGGCTAGAGGAGGGGGAGGATGTCAATCTCCTCTCTAAAGTCTCCACAAGGGCCTGCTGGTATTCTTCCATTTTGACCTGTCTGACTCTTTCTTCAAGCAGTTTTGGAACATTGTGTTTGTACCGTGGATCCAGAAGGGTATAAACCCAGTAATTGGTGTTGTCCAGAATGCGCACAATGCGTGGGTCGCGTTCAATGCAGTCTAGCATGAATTGAGCCATGTGTGCCAGAGTCCTGCCAGAATCCTCATCATCCTCTTGTGAGCGTTGTGATAGTTGTTGTGATGCATCATAGTCGTCACCTTCTTCCTGGTCTGCTTCTGCTGACCATTCGCGCTGAATTGTGGAAGTCCAATGTGCACCGCTCTGGCCCTCGTCAGTGGTGGCAGGAAATTCCTGCTCCAACTCCAGCTGTTCCTCCTCCTCTTCTTCGTCATAGCTGCTGGGGCCAGCGTTTCCAGATGCGGATGGCCTGATGTTGGTACCATCACGCTGATCGTTTTCTCCTTCAGATTCCCCCAGTTGCATCATGACAGCTGTGTCCTTGATTTTCAACATTGACCTCTTCAGTAAACACAGCAGTGGTATGGTAATGCTGACTGAAGAGTTGTCACTGCTCACAAGCAACGTGGATTGCTCAAAATTTTGGAGGACTTGGCAGAGGTCCAACATGTTGGCCCAATTGGATCCACAGAAGCTTGGCAGCTGTCCGGATGCGCCTCGGTACTGCGCTGTCATGTACTGGACCACTGCACTCTTCTGCTCACAAAAGCGGGCTAGCATGTGCAGCGTAGAATTCCAGCGCGTAGGGACATCACACAGCAAGTGATGGTGGGGGAGATTGAAGCGCTCCTGCATCTTGGCGAGTGCCCCCGAAGCAGTACTAGAATTTCTGCAATGTTTGGCCACTCGTCGCACCTTCAACAGAAGATCGGCCACGCCTGGGTATGTCCTCAGGAACCGCTGAACTGCTAGGTTCATCACGTGCGCCAGGCAAGGGATGTGTGTCAGCTTAGCCAACCTTAAAGCGCGAATGAGATTACTCCCATTATCACACACAACCATGCCCGGTTTCAGGTCCAGCGGTGCCAGCCACAAATCCGTCTGTTCCTTTATTCCCCTCCAAATTTCCTCCCCTGTGTGCTGCTTATCCCCAAGGCAGATCAGCTTCAGCAACGCTTGCTGACGCATGCCAACAGCTGTGCTGCACTGCTTCCACGATCCTACTGCTGCTGGGTTAGCGTTTCCGGATGAGGTACAGCTTTGAGATGCGTTGGAGGAGAAGGAGTCAGAGAGGTAGGTGCTGCTGTTGTTATCCAGTGGGAGGGACGGCGGTGCAGCTGTTTGCGGCGTGGGCAACACCCGCGCTGTAGCAGGTGAGGAATCGCTGCCAGGCTCCACAAGGTTCACCCAGTGCGCGGTAAGGGAGATGTATCGACCCTGGCCGAACGCACTCGTCCAGGTGTCAGTGGTGAGGTGAACCTTGCAGGCAACGGCATTCTTCAAGCTTCGGGTTATTTTGCTGACCACGTGCTCATGCAACTCAGGCACTGCAGAGCGCGCAAAGTGGTAGCGGCTGGGAACCACGTAACGTGGGATGGCCACTGACATCATGCCCTTGAAGCTGTTTATCTCCACCACTGGATATGGCAGCATTTCGCAGGCCAGAAGCTTGGCTATGCTGGCTGTTACTGCCACGGCCCGGGGGTCATTTGCTGGCAATTTCCTCTTGCGATCAAACATCTCCGAGACAGACAACTGAATCGTAGGGCTGCACACTGAAGGACTGTTGGTTGTTGTGTTTGATGAACACTGGGAGACCTCAAGAGCACTACTCCGGAAAGTGACAGTGTCAGCGTCTGATGTTTGTGAATGTTGTGAACCACGCAATGGCTGGGCTACTGCTGCTGCTGAGGCGGGTCTGGTGGTGAGTCTGGTGACCCCAAGGGATGTAGTGTTGCTGGTACCCTGTCCTGCCGCGTTTGCCCACAGAGTGGGATGTTTGGATAGCATGTGGCGGCTCATGCTGGTGGTGGAGAGGTTGTTAATACTTTTCCCCCTGCTCAGGCGGGTCTTGCACACCTTGCAAATCGCCATGGTAACATCCTCAGTGCAGTCTTCAAAGAAAGCCCAGACTTTGGAACACCTGCCTTGCTGGCGATTTCTGTTTGCGCCTCTTTTGCCTCTCACTTGAACTTCCACGCTTGTGGTGCCTGAAATTGCGCGCCGCCTACCTTGTGGCACAAGGCGAACTCGTGCAGCAGTGGGTTCTTCAACAGACTCATCTGTGCTGCTGCTACGATGGCGATGTTCTCGTTCACAAACAAAATCTGGGTCTATGTCCACATTGTCCATACCCTCCTCTTCCATCTCCTGAAACTCGTCATATGTCATTGTGGGGGGCCGCTGCCGTGGAGTAGAGCTCCCCAGAACAACCTCTGCGCAGCTCACTCCAACGTCGTCTTCCAGATCTTGTCGGCCGACCTCCTGCAATTGCAACCCCTCCTGCCCAACTTGCTCTGGGATTTGGGTTTCCGAGTCCTCCTCGGACTCGCCTTGTATTTCAGTGCGCGGTGCATTTCCCACAGTTAATGGTTGTGAATCCGGGCACAACATTTCTGGCTGTTCCTCCATTGACCTTTGAAAGGTGGAAGTTTGTTGGGCTGGGAATAGCTCCTGCGAATACCCCATTGTGTCCTGAGGTAATTCATCGGACTGGTTATCTGGCAGTTGTGTGCGTGGTGTCGCTGCCGGTTGTGTCAGCTTTGTGCCCACTGGCTCCTTGTAACTGGCTGAGGACTCGGTCCTCGTGCGTGATGTGCTGGTGCTGCTTAACCCACTGCTGGACGCTTGAGAGGTCATCCAAGTAATTATCTGGTCCTGTTCTTTTGGATTTGTGAGGGTTGTTGTCCTGGACAACATGGGCGGTATTGAGTGGGTTTTCTTGGGTGCTCCCCTGTGGCCTGTACGTGAACCGTCAGGGGAAACACCTCTTCCCTTGCCCCTCCCTCTTTCACCGGATTTCTTCCTCATTTCACTTATCCTTAAAGTACACGCTGACTGGCAGCAGTACAGTGGCAGTACAGAAATACTATACAGTGGTGGGTGAGCGGTGTACCACTATTCCCAGCAGCGACACAGAGCACAATGCTATACAGTGGCGGGTGAGCGGTGTACCACTATTCCCAGCAGCGACACAGAGCACAATGCTATACAGTGGCGGGTGAGCGGTGTACTACTGTTCCCAGCAGACACAGAGTGGCAGTAAACACAATGCTATATAGTGTGGCTGAGCAAGGTACACAGAGTGGCAGTAAACACAATGCTATATAGTGTGGCTGAGCGAGGTACACAGAGTGGCAGTAAACACAATGCTATATAGTGTGGCTGAGCGAGCGGTGTACTACTATTCCCAGCAGACACAGAGTGGCAGTAAACACAATGCTATATAGTGTGGCTGAGCGAGGTACACAGAGTGGCAGTAAACACAATGCTATATTGTGTGGCTGAGCGAGCGGTGTACTACTATTCCCAGCAGACACAAAGTGGCAGTAAACACAATGCTATATACTGTGGCTGAGCGAGGTACACAGAGTGGCAGTAAACAGAATGCTATATAGTGTGGCTGAGCGAGCGGTGTACTACTGTTCCCAGCAGACACAGAGTGGCAGTAAACAGAATGCTATATAGTGTGGCTGAGCGAGGTACACAGAGTGGCAGTAAACAGAATGCTATATAGTGTGGCTGAGCGAGGTACACAGAGTGGCAGTAAACACAATGCTATATAGTGTGGCTGAGCGAGCGGCAGGGCCGGATTTACCATTAAGTAAAGTAGGCACGTGCCTACAGGCGGCTGGTTTGGGAAAGGCGGTGTGTCATGACTCACGAGCCGCCCAAAGTGCAAATCCTCTTCTCCTCCATCCTTCTGCAGAAGCGAGCGGCCCATACAAAAGGACGCTCACAGGTTCCATGCGTACATCGTTGACATCACCCTGCAGCGCCCCCTGTGTCCTCTCCATGGTTACAGTGCTTGTTAAATGTGGGATTTGTAACTTGAACACAAAGTCTTTCAGAGACCAGAGTAAATCATTTAAAAGGATGTGGTTATTTATTTAACATTATTGATCTTCCATGAATATTCAAAAATAAATCAATAAAGGTACAAATCTTGGTTACATTACAAATGATTACAAAAAATGAACAAATTGATTGTATGTCTGTATGTATGAAAGTATGTGTGTGTCTGTGAAGTGAAAATGGCAGAATGACCCACTCCCGCCTAAAACTCCTTACATAAAGAAATGGGCTGGGCCCACAGTATAACACGAGACTATCTGTGATTGGTCCAATTAAACAATGCTGTAATCTCTATTGGTCGACTACTGAACCTAGCTACTTTAGTTAACTGTTCATTTATCACAAAGAAAGCACGTTCCCATCTGGCTGGAACCAGAACTAGCAGTCTCATTGTAACACTATGGCTTGAGACATAATGGGATACAGCTGTCTTACCAACTTCTGACTGGGGGGGATGGTTAGGCATAGAATTCCTGAGAGCAGGACTATAGAATTTCCACTCCAGCCTTGTACGCCTATGCTAGATAATCAAAGATTTCTTTTCACTCAAGCTTATCAATATCACATATATAATTTAACTATAGCTTTGATATCTCAATCGCGTCACATCCAATATAGATAATTATTCTTCTCATCATAGCTGGGCCCAAGCCACTCAGAGAATCCTAATCATCACATATTTAGATTGCTCAGAGATTAAAATATTAAAACTACTTATTACAGCGCTTGACCAAGGAGAGGACGCAGGGGGCGCTGCTGCGTGACGTCAACGCTGTACGCATGGAGCCTGTGAGCGTCCCTTGAAATGGGTCTCGCGCTCCTGCAGAGAAGGACTGGAGGAAAATGATGCCGTTGCTGCCATGAATTTATTACCTGCCACCACCGCCACTATAGCCGGTCTCCTCCGCCACCCGAGTCCTTCTTCTGCCCTCCCGAGTCTCCCTCAGCTGATCGGGATATTTGGCAGAAGGAATTGAACTTACTTTCTGTCTGCCGCCTCCACCTGGAGCCCCACCCACTCTGACACTTCGGGGGGAGCCGCTGCCACCATAAAGTGGACCTGAACTCTTGCCCAGGACAGAAAGAAAAAGAGAAATGCACCCTGTATGTAAGTAGTGCGTTTAGCCTGTGTAATCCCCCCTCAGAAATTGATCTATTGCACAGGACAGGAAAACGAAGAAAAAATGTATATTTGTATGTATTTAGAGAGTTTAGCCTGTCTAATAGCCCCTCTGTACTTGATCTCCTCCTAATCAGGACAGAAGGAAAACTGAGATATAAGCACCCTTTATGTAATTAGAGTTTAGCCTGCCTAATTCCCCCTGATCTGTGCATAAATTTTTATTTGATCTCCCCCCTGTGTCACATGACTGCCACGGCAGATAAGCTCATTTGTAAGCAAAGGATGTTAACAATATGTCTGCTTTCATGGAAGTAGAAACACTGGTGATTTATTTTAGGATTTGTATCAGCTGTGACTAAATTGTTTTTCTTTAAAGGTTATTATGCTGTTTTGTATCTTTTAGAGCAGAGAGGAAGTTCTGAGTTCAGGTCTGTACGCTGACCACCCTCTTCTACCTGCTCTACCCTCCCACCTACCTACTTACCTACCCTGACTTACTGCTCTCTATACCTACCTGCTGTGCCCTCCCGCCTACCTGCCCCCATTGACCCAACCTACTCCCACTGCCTCCTCTCTATACCTACCTACTATGCTCTCCCACCTACCTACCCCCACTAACTTCTCTGTGTTCTTTATACCTACCTGCTATGTTCTCCCACCCACCTACCTCCACTGTCTCCTGCTAGTAATATCAGCCTAAATTTGGTAAATTCCCTAAGTCGTTGGTAATATATGCGCATTGTGGGTATACACGACTTGTCTTGACTTGGTAATATCTGTATTATGTTGTGTGGTTTTATAAAGTAAGAAAAGGGGGTGGGGCCTGTTACAGGGCGGAGTTTAGGGCGCTGGAGCTTATGTGCCTATAGGCTCCTGAGCTGTAAATCCGGCCCTGGCGAGCGGTGTACTACTATTCCCAGCAGACACAGAGTGGCAGTAAACAGAATGCTATATAGTGTGGCTGAGCGAGGTACACAGAGTGGCAGTAAACACAATACTATATAGTGTGGCTGAGCGAGCGGTGCACTACTATTCCCAGCAGACACAGAGTGGCAGTAAACAGAATGCTAAATAGTGTGGCTGAGCGAGGTACACAGAGTGGCAGTAAACAGAATGCTATATAGTGTGGCTGAGCGAGCAGTGTACTACTATTCCCAGCAGACACAGAGTGGCAGTAAACACAATGCTATATAGTGTGGCTGAGCGAGCGGTGTACTACTATTCCCAGCAGACACAGAACAGTAAACAGAATGCTATATAGTGTGGCTGAGCGGTGTACCACTATTCCCAGCAGCGACACAGAGCACAATGCTATACAGTGGCGGGTGAGCGGTGTACCACTATTCCCAGCAGCGACACAGAGCACAATGCTATACAGTGGCGGGTGAGCGGTGTACCACTATTCCCAGTAGCGACACAGAGCACAATGCTATACAGTGGCGGGTGAGCGGTGTACTACTGTTCCCAGCAGACACAGAGTGGCAGTAAACACAATGCTATATAGTGTGGCTGAGCGAGGTACACAGAGTGGCAGTAAACACAATGCTATATAGTGTGGCTGAGCGAGCGGTGTACTACTGTTCCCAGCAGCGACACACAATGACTGGGGGCACCCTGGCTAGCGTGGCTGGAGCGCGAACTACCCTGCCTGCCTACCCAAAGCTAAACCCACAGACAAATGGCGGAGATATGACGTGGTTCGGGTATTTATTTACCCGAACCACGTGACAGTTCGGCCAATCAGAGCGCGTTCGGGTCCGAACCACGTGACCCGTTCGGCCAATCACAGCGCTAGCCGAACGTTAGGGGAACGTTCGGCCATGCGCTCTTAGTTCGGCCATGTGGCCGAACGGTTTGGCCGAACACCATCAGGTGTTCGGCCGAACTCGAACATCACCCGAACAGGGTGATGTTCTGCAGAACCCGAACAGCGGCGAACACTGTTCGCCCAACACTAGGTTTCACCACAATATCAGTAGTACAGAGCCCCCTGATGATCCGTCTGTGAAAAGGAATACATTTCTCATGGGAAAGGGGGAATCAGCTACTGATTTGGATGAAGTTCAATTCTGGGTTATGGTTTCTCTTTAATCAATGGGTTAGTACACACTTGAATGCAGCAATGCCAGACAACTCATGCAGAAAAAACTGAAGCAGAAAACTGATAGACATTAGACAAGTGTGGATCAAGCCTTTTCCATTTTTTACTTTTTGTTGGTATTTAACTGCAAAAACTGCTATCTTCTTAACCCCTTTAGGACCATAGGCTACAACCGCCCCCCCCCCCCTCCCCCCCAGCGGTGGTACCACAACACCTGAAGAAAAACCAGGCCAAATTTGCAGGGGCTGAAGGTTGATGTTCTGAAAAAATAATTCCCAGGCACCTCATGTCCTCTTGTTTCCGACAACAGGTGCCTGGAACGTGCCTTCAATCTAGGCCTGGTTGATCTTCAGGAATGTGAGTCTGTCCATGGACTCTGTGGACAGACGAGAGCACTTCTCCATGACCACACCACCGGCCGCACTGAAGCACCTCTCTGACAGCATGCTGGAAAGGGGGCAAGACAGGACTTCCAGGGCGGACTGCGCCAGCTCACTCCACATCTGCAAGCGCTCGACCCAGTACTCCAAGGGGTCCACAGGATCCTCGCCAGTGTCAAGCCCGCTGAAGGACCCCATGTAGTCGTCCACCATCCGGGTCAGGTGCTGGCTGTGACTTTGAGAGGAGGATGCTGCTGCACGCACCTCCTTTCTCGGCTGCTCTACCATCAGGTAGAGTACCTTTTTCAAGTACAGCAGGTCTCCTGGGTGCCTGATGCTGCTGCTGCTGGCTGCAGGCACCGGCTGCTGTGCTGGCTGGACAGGCACAGAGGAGTTGGAAGGCTGGGGGAAGGCTTCCTCCAATCGCCAAACAAGGATCTCCTGCAACTCCCTTGTTTGCTGCTCACGGTCTCCAGCAGGCAGGAACTGAGCCACCTTCCCCCTCAGCCATGGGTCCCGGATCATGCTGATGCAGGCGTCCTCCCGAGCTTGCATCTGCTTAACCCTGGGGTCTGTGCACAGGAACCGCAGCATGTGCCTTGCCATGAGGAACAGGGTAGACCGTCCAGCAGAGACATCAGGGTCAGTGGCCACAAGTTCGCTGTCCTCCTCCTCTGGCCCCTGAGCCTCTTCCTCCTCTCTCCACCCTCTCACCACTGCAGCTGCGCTGCAGCACCTCCAACTCCTCCTCCTCCAACAACTCAAATGCCTGCGCAGAAGTGGACTGCGCAGGCAGATGCTGTTCCAGCTGCTTCAGGGCTCACTCTCCCACATCCATCAAAACATAAAGTGCCCTGTCCAGCAGACAAACAAAGGGCACCCACTGGCAGAGGGATGCCCATTCCTCGCTCACAAGGTTGGTTCCCTGCAGGAAGGGAGCCAACACCAAGCAGGCCTGCTGCATCTGCCCCCACTGTGCGTTGGAGATGAGCTGGAGTTTGGTGGTGCCGGTGACAGTTGCTTCAACGATGTAGTGGTGGATAGCCCTCCTCTGTTCAACCAGCCACTCCAACATTGCCAGGGTGGAATTCCAGTGAGTTGGCACATAAATAACTAGCCGGTGTCGTGGCAGGCCCTCGCGCTGCTGAATGTCGGCCAGCTTTGCTGCAGCAGTGGCTGAGCGCCGGAAACTGCGAACAATTTTCCGAGCCGCTTCCAACAGATTGTCCATCCCCTGGTAGGTGCGCATGAACTTCTGCACCACCAGGTTCAGGATGTGGGTCAAGTGTCCCCTGCTGATGGCAGCCAGCAGGTTTGCCACATTGTCGGACACCACCAATCTGACTCTGAAGCCTCTCATTCGTCAGCCACGTCTTCTCCTGCTCCCTCAGGTAGCAGAGCACGTTGGCTGCCGTGAGACTGTTCTTCCCCAGGCTTCTCATTTCCAGCAGCGCTTGGCAATGGCGGGCCTTCATGCTGCTGTTGAGGTGGGGTCACTTGGCAGCGGGAGCTGCTGCTTCTTCCCTGACCCCGCGTGGTGGCACCACATAGCCGTTGCTGCTGCTGATGCGCCCGAGGATAGACCTGCTGCTTCCTCGCTGGCGCATACCACCAGGCTGACCCAGTGAGCCGTGAAGGACAGGTAGCAGTCTGTCCTAAAACGGCTGCTCCAGGAGTCCATGGTAATGTGGATCCGCTCACTCACGGCGGGATCGAGCGAGCGGCCAACGTTCGCCATAGCAAACCGGTGCAGTGCTGGGATCGCCGTGCAGGAGAAGTAGTGGAGGCTGGGGATTTGCCACTCCGGGATCCCATACTGCAGGAGCATTCTCATGTCACTCTCCTCCTGCACAAAGGAGTATGGCAGGAGCTGGGAGCACATGGCCCGGGCAAGCAACCCGTTAAGCACCTGGATGCGCCTGTTGGTGGCAGGCATAACCTTGGTCACACCGGGAAAGGACTCGCTGAGCAGGGTCTGGCGGCGTTTGCCTGCACTGGAGGATGAGGAGGCGACTGTGGAGGGAGCAGATGAGGCCACTAAGGACTGGCTGCCTGGGGGGAAGCAGTGAGTTTCTGTGCTCCTGCTGCTGATGCTGGATGAGCAGGAGGGTGGGATGCTGCTGCTGCTGCTGCTGAAGTCTGTGCAGTGGCTGTCTGGCTCTGACCACTTCCTGCGCCACTGTCCTTCAGCTTCAGAAACTCACTGTAGTCCTAAAAATGTTTGGTCTCCGGTGGGTCTGCATGCACGAGGTACCCAGCTTGTTGAGATTGCGACCTCTGCTCAGGCTGGCACCACAACTGTGGCAAATGGCACAGGTCTTGTTGTCAGCGCAAACAGTGAAGTACCGCTTAACTGGGGATTTCAACTTGCCCTTCAAGCTTGTAGGCTGAGGAGCTTTTTTGCCTTTGGAGGGCTGTTTTTTTTTTTTTTTTTTTGAAGGAGCTTCGGTGCGGGTGGTGGTGGTAGCGGCTGAAGCAGCAGGCTGTGGCTCCTGCCTTTCATGCCCTGTGCTGGCCGCCATGCTGCTGCCACGCCTCTGTGCCAGAGACGCCTCCTTCTCCGATGACGTGCTGCCTTCACCCAACTGTGCTGGTGGTGGCACATAGGGACGATCCAGCACCTCATCATCATCATTCCCAAACATCTCCTCTGAGCCCTCAACCAACTCCTCTGCCCCAACATCCCCTGCATCAGGCTCCTCTTCCTCCTCCTTAAATTCCAGTTGTTGTGTGCCGCCAACAACAAACTCCTCCACCTCATACTCCTCCTCCTCCTCCTTGCATTTCCCCAACATCTCCTCCTCAAACTGTTGCACAACATCCCTCAAAACGCTCGCGGTCCCTGTGGTGAAGAGCAAGGTCAGTGAGGGCAGGCTGGCCGCTGGGGTCGACGTGACCTCAAGCGGTGGTGAAGGGCGGCTGCTGCTACGGACCGGAGTGCTGGTGGTGGCACTGGTGTCGCTGGCGCTGGAGGTCTGGATGGAAATGGTGGCTTGCTGCTCCGCCATCATTTCCACAACAGCCAGTGCCCAACTCTCCGCAATGGGCCGGGGACGACGACCCACGCCAAAGATGGGCGCAACACGCTGCTGCTGCGCCTCTGCTCCCTACTCCACAACTCTGCGGTCAGTGGCTGGCAGCGAACCAGTCACAGACCTGCTGGTGCTGCCAGTGGCTGCAGCAATTGTGCTGCCTCTCCTGGTGGTGCCTCCACCTCTGCCACTCATTGTACAATATACAAATACAACAAGAAAAAAAAAATATATATATAGGGCGGGAAAGGCTGTAAACTTTAATAAAGAGTCTGGGTTGGTGGGTGAGTGACAAAAAAAAATGAAAGTTTTTGTTTTTTTTAATACTAGTAGTACGAGTAGTGTAGTCTACAGTAGTCGATAACTAACTCGTGTGACCGACAGTGACAATCAAAGTCTGTCACACACGGACGCAATCAATAGGGTCAGGCAGAGATGACAGGCAGTCACAGATCACGTTTAAAAACACACGATTGGTTCGCACGATGGCCAGGGGCCCCGGACCTCTCTCACTGGCCGGGGCCCCAAGGCCAATGCGCGATACCTGGAGGGGAGTGCAGGTGGGCCTGGACCTCTCACACCCAGGCTCTGGACCTCTCACATCCAGAAAACCCACCAACACTGCCTCCATACTGAATGCTAAATTCGACACACATAATCAATAGAACACAGCAATACATGCATGCAGCTACATTTGAGTCGTCAGCAGGTGCTCGTCAGCCAATCAGGATGCACTGTCATACACCCTTTACCTGCCATACCACATCTAGCAGCCATTAGCCTCCCACCTGAATGCTAATGGCTGCTAGATGTGGTATGGCAGGTAAAGGGTGTATGACAGTGCATCCTGATTGGCTGACGAGCACCTGCTGACGACTCAAATGTAGCTGCATGCATGTATTGCTGTGTTCTATTGCTTGTGTGTGTCAAAAGTCACAGATCACAACAGATGCTGCCCTCTGTAAAGTAACTAACACAGTACTGAAGCTAATAAACTCACAGACTAACAGTAGAAATTAAGTAAACTAGTATGTGGGTAAATAACAACTAACTATAATTCCTAGTAGTAGTGTAGTAGACCAGTAGTCGATAACTAACTCGTGTGACTGACAGTGGCAATCAAAGTCTGTCACACACGGACGCAATCAGTAGGGTCAGACAGAGATGACAGGCAGTCACAGATCACAACAGATGCTGCCCTCTGTAAAGTAACTAACACAGTACTGAAGCTAATAAACTCACAGACTAACAGTAGAAATTAAGTAAACTAGTACACAACTAACTATAATCCCTAACCTACCTAAGCTAGTAGTACTCTAAGGCTACCTAGGCTAGCAGTTCTAGCCCGCACACAGACCTAACACTAGCCTAGCACAGTATACAGTATATACATTACACTAGCTGACTGAACTAGAACACACTATCACACTCAAATCACTATCTAACTATACAGCAATATAATAAAGGTGTGTAGAATGTGTGTAGGCTGTAAAACACTCTGTTTTTACAGTAGAAAAGCACTTGCTAGACACGCAGCAGCACTGGAGATGCTCTCAGTACTGTACAGTCACACAGCAAGGATGGGTTCCGCAACATGGCCGCCGCCTTATATAGAGGAGGGGAGGGCCAGGCTCCCATCCTCTGATTGGTTGCTAGTGCCTCGGCTGGGGGCCTTCTGATTGGCCCAATGACATCATCCCCTGAATACCGAAGCCGAATTTATGATCACCCATTAACACCCGCCGTGATAACGGCCAAATTCGATGTTGACTAGTCGGGTGCATTCGACTTCGAATTCGGGAGTAGTATCGCTCTTCGAATTCCATGTCGGGAACCATTAAAATCTACTCGGCGATCTCTGGAGAGCAACCCTGCTTTTCAATATTGTCTAAGGGGGGGGGGGGGGGAGGTAATGATTAGGTTGCAGAAAGAGAAATTGATGACTTACTTCAGGGTCATGGACTGTCTCAAAGTATCGATGGTTGCTGGATCAAGCTTCGGGAACAACGTATCTTCTGTCCCTGGATCTGGCTTGGCATATATGACGGAGACAAATTCATCATATGGTATCTCTACCAATGTCGCACTGAGGTTTCTGTCTTCCACCACTTTGAATTTACCATTTAACGGAGCCGTCCACCCACTGCTTACAGGCAGCACGTTCCATCCATCTGGAGAACAGAGGCTTTAAAGTGGTATAAAACTTAGCATTTTCTGCTTTTTCTAAAAGATTATTACAGCATAAAATCTACTAATATTGATGGCTCGAACCTCAGATTTTGGGTTCGTGAACCTTCAATGCAAATTTTCGTAAACGTTCGCGAACAGACTGTTCGCAGTGGGCACCATAAACTTTAATGGCAGATGAACGGCCGCCGACTTTAACGGTTAATAGCTAAGCCCCCTAACATGCTATAAATACCAAATTTGCAGGGTATGTAAATAGGGACAGTGGGTAAAAGAGGACTTTTTTTTTCAAAAAGACCTTATAGATTTTGAGAAAATCAGTATTAAAGATCTCATACTGGGTGTGGGAAATGTTTTAACGGCCGCCGACTTTAGTGGTTAATAGCAAAGCCCCCTTACATAGTAGAAACACCAAATTTTCAGGGTACGTGGAGGGGGGCAGTGACTACAAGAAGAAAAAATGTTTTTCAAAGAGACCTTATAGTTTTTGAGAAAATCAGTATTAAAGATCTCATACTGGGTGTGGGAAATGTTTTAACCGCCGCCGACTTTAGTGGTTAATAGCAAAGCCCCCTTACATAGTAGAAACACCAAATTTTCAGGGTACGTGGAGGGGGGCAGTGACTACAAGAGGAAAAAAATGTTTTTCAAAGAGACCTTATAGTTTTTGAGAAAATCAGTTTTAAAGATCTTGTACTGAGTGTGGGAAATGTTTTAACCGCTGCCGACTTTAGCGGTTAATAGCAAAGCCCCCTTAAATGCCAGAAACACCAAATTTGCATGGGAATGTTAAGAAGGACAGTGGGAACAATAGAAAAAAAACTTTTTCAAAAAGACTTTGAGAAAGTCGATTTTAAAATATCAAAGGAAAATAGTATACATTTAAATGCCTAAATGACAGTTCTTAGGGAAACAATTCCCGCCGACTTTAGCATGGTATGAGCCCCCCATACCATGGACCATGCGGGTTGGTATAGCTCAGGGTGCGAAGCCCCAGTTGGCTGGGGCTCCGCATGCTGGCTGGCTTTCCCAGCCTGCATGGGGGACAAGGGGTTAAAGAGGCTTGGGAGGGGGAACCCCACATCATTTTTTTTTCAGATTTCCCACACTCAGCACGTAAAAAAAAAAAAAAAAAAATTAAAATAATGTTTTCCGCTATCTTTTTAACATATCCTGTAAATTTGGTGTTGCTAGGATGTAGGGGGCCTTTGTTATTAACTGCTAAAGACGGTGAGGCTCCCTAAGAACTGTCATTTACGCTGCACATTTAAATGTATACTATTTTCCTTTGACATTTTAAAATCAGATTTCTCAAAAAGTATAAGGTCTTTTTGAAAAAAACATTTTCCTATTGTTCCCACTCTTCTTCTAAACATTCCCATGCAAATTTGGTGTTTCTGGCATTTAAGGGGGCTTTGCTTTTAACCTCTAAAGTCGGCGGCGGTTGAAACATTTCCCACACTCAGTACGAGATCTTTAAAATTGATTTTCTCAAAAACTATAAGGTCTTTTTGAAAAAAATAGCATGTAAGGGGGCTTAGCTATTAACCACTTAAACCCCCGCGGTACGAATTTCTCCGTCCCTTTTACCCCCCTAAAAAACCAGGGACGGAGAAATCCGTACCTTCCGCGCTACCGCCGCTGTCCGCGCTCCCGCCGCTCATGCCCGCTCACCCGCGCTCGTGCACGCCGCCGCCTGCTCGCACGGAGATCAATGAACGGGAAAATCCATTCCCGTTCGTTGATCTAAGCCCCCGCAATGATCGCGCTGCTTCTATTAGAAACAGCGCGATCATAGTGATTCTCCCAGCCTCCGACTGCTTCTTGTATGTGTCGTATGTAAACAAACACACTGTGGCCATCTTGTGGCCAAATAGTAAACTACACCCTAAAAGCATTTTACATAAACAAACATTACATTTACACAATAAATTAGCTCATTACCTCCCACACTCCCCATTTTTTTTTTTTTTTGTAATTAAAAAAAAAAAAAATAGTTACCTTAGGGACTGAACTTTTTAAATATTTATGTCAAGAGGGTATAACACTGTTACTTTATAAACTGCGGGCTTGTAATTAGGGATGGATGCAAAACTGAAAAAAATGCACCTTTATTTCCAAATAAAATATTGTCGCCAAACATTGTGATAGGGACATAATTTAAATGGTTTTATAACCGGGACAAATGGTTAAATACATTTCATAGGTTTTAATTACAGTAGCATGCTTTATTTAAAAACTATAATGGCCGAAAACTGAAAAGTAATAATTTTTTCCCAAATTTTTTCCTATTTTCCCATTAAAACACATTTAGAATAAAATAATTCTTGGCATAATGTCCCACCTAAAGAAAGCCTAATTGGCTAAAAGCCTAAAGAAAGCCTAATTGGTGGCGAAAAAAACAAGATATAGTTAATTTCATTGGGATAAGTAATAATAAAGTTATAGACGAATTAATGGAAGGAGCGCTGAAAGGTGAAAATTGCTCTGGTGTTCAAGGGGTAAAACCCCTCAGTGGTGAAGTGGTTAATCATTAACCTTCCTGGCGGTAAGCCCGAGCCGAGCTCGGGCTATGCCGCCGGAAGGCACCGCTCAGGCCCCGCTGGGCCGATTTGCATCATTTTTTTTTGCTACACGCAGCTAGCACTTTGCTAGCTGCGTGTGCAATGCGACCGCCGCCGCTACCCGCCGATCCGCCGCTATTCGTCGCACCGCGGCCGCCCCCCCCCCCCAGACCCCGTGCGCTGCCTGGCCAATCAGTGCCAGGCAGCGCTGTGGGGTGGATCGGAGTCCCCTTTGATGTCGATGACGGGGAAGCCCTCCAGGAGATCCCGTTCTTTGGGCTGGGGGGCGGCTATTATGCAGCGAGACCTTGTCTCGCTACATGAAAAAGAAAAATTAAAAAAAAAACGGATTTGCTGCCCCCTGGCGGATTTTTAGCAAACCGCCAGGAGGGTTAAAGTCAGCGCTATTATAGCTGAAGTTCATGCAAACTACCTGCCGGGCGAACTGTTCAGGCCATCTCTATCTACTAACACAAATAACATTGCAGTAGAACAGCTTTCAAACATTTAAAATGAACCTGAGCCAAAGCTTGGGTTCAAAACAAGTTCTTACCCTGTAGAGGGGGAAGCCTCAAGATCCTATTGAGGCTTCCCTCTTTTCTCGGCAGTCCCCCATTGCAAAAGGCGCCCCACCCATCCCCCACCCTCCGAGCTTCGGCTCGGGTACACTTTAAGCACAGCACTTTGTTCTTCAATAGAAAGCTCCCTGCTTCAGTGGAAAGAAAGGATGGAGGGACCAGTCCATCTCTACCGCCATGTCTGGCTTTGTCTGTTCTGCAACTCACAGACCCAATGAGGCAGGACTTGATAGCAGGTGCTTTGCCACGGTATGGTACACATCCCTCAGTGCCAACCAGAGTTTGTCATGTGAGGATTAAGTAAACAAAGGGTCTTATTTATTTGTCAAAAATCAGCTAACATCCTCTGAAGACTGTATTTGAATGTTCTGCTGCAATCAGGGCCGGTTTAAGCAACAATGGGGCCCCAGGGCAAAAAAAACCTGGGGCCCCCCCCAACATATACCCCGGAACAAAAATTGGCATTAGGGGACCTTTTTTGCAGCTGGTATAGTCAGGGTGTGAAGTCCCAATCGGTCAGAGCTCCACATTCTGGCTATCCCAGCCTGCATGGGGGACAAGGGGTTAAAAAGTTTCAGGAGGGGGGACCCCACATAATTTAAAAAAAAAATTCCCACACTCTAAACATAAAAAAAAATTGGGAAAATAGGAAAAAATGCCAGGGATCTTCATACAGCCATATTGCGGCTGTATAGCGATCCCTGGCCAAAGCGATGCGGCTGCGTATGGACCCCCTGGAAACCCCGTCAGGAAATGTATTGCACTTTCTTTTGATACATGTAAAATTACACTACCGTTAGGTTTGCTACTAAAAGTTACATTTACCGCATTTAAAACTATACTTTTTTCCTTCTAAACTTTAAAATCGATTTTCTCAAAAACTATAAGGTCTTTTTGAAAAATTGTTTTTTCCTCTTATTCCTAATGATCTCCTTAACATATCCTGCAAATTTAGGGTTTCTAGCATTTAAGGTGGATTTGCTATTAACCATTAAAGTCGGCAGGTTTTTAAATGTGTTTTTTTTCCTTTGAAACTTTAAAATCGATTTTCTCAAAAACTATAAGGCCGATTTGAAAATTTTTTTTTCCTCTTGTAGCCACTGGGGGCCCCTACAAGCTCTGGGGCCCTGGGGCAGCTGCCTACTTTGCCTTAATGGTAGCGCCGGCCCTGGCTGCAATTAACCTCTTGAGGACTGCAGGGCTAAACCCCCCTAGTGACCAGGCAATTTTGAGTAAAATTGGCCACTGCAGCTTTAAGGCCAAGCTGCAGGGCCGCACAACACTGCACACAAGTGATCCCCCCCCCCCCCCTTTTCTCCCCACCAACAGAGCTCCCTGTTGGTGGGGTCTGATCGCTGCCCCCATGTTTATTTTTTTTTTACATCAATATTTTAGTTTGTGTTTTTGTTAAAAAAAAGGCTGTTTCTTTAAACATCATCCCTCCCACCCTCCCCACAGCCAGCGAATTATGGCGATTGGCTGTCATAGGCTTCTGCCTATGAGAGCCGATCGCTCTCTTGTCCCCCAGGGGGACAGCCGTATCACACGGCTGTCCCCAGTTCAGCGCTGCTGCTGATCGCAGCGCTGCACAGGCTAAATAGACGGCGATCACGCTGTCTAACAGTCTCCCGAGCGGCGATAGCCGCTCAGAGACTAAAGGCGGGGCGGAACTCCGCCCCCCCAAGCAGGAGATGCGCGCGCAGCCTGCACGCGATCTCCTGCAAAACAGAGCCCCAGGACTTTACGCCAATCGGTGTTAGGCGGTCCTGGGGCTGCCGCCGCGGCCACGCCCATTGGCGTGACGCGGGCGGCAAGAGGTTAAGGCATCTTAATGGCATTTATTTATGCTTGCAAAACAATCTATGTATCTCCCTTTGATGTTTGCATGTATATAAGCTGTGTGTTCTAACATCTTGTCAGCATACAGGAATTGAGTCTGAAGAAGGCTGGTTAGCCGAAAGCTTATGCTACTTCATTTAAATTGGCATCATCCTCAGGGCCGGATTTGTACTTTTTACCATCTCAGGTCAACTGTCACTAGCCGCCCCCTAACAGAATCGCAACAGACACCCCCCTCTTCAGTATAGGTAGGCAAATTACCCCCCCCCCACTTCTGTATATATAGCCAGACTTACCCCCCACCCCCACCCCCATAGGTAGCCAGATGCTTCTGCACCCCCCCCTTCCCCCGTAGGTAGTCAGGTGCTACTCCCCACTCCCTCACTCCTTGTAGGTAGCCAGATGCTTCTCTTCCATTCCTTTCCTGTAGATAGCCAAATGCTTCTCCCCTTCCCTCCCTATAGATAGCCAAATGCTTCTCCCCTTCCCTTACTGCAGACAGCCAAATGCTTCTCCCCTTCCCTCCTTCTAGACAGCCAAATGCTTCTCCCCCTCCCTCCCTGTAGATAGCCAAATGCTTCTCCCCTTCCCTCCCTATAGATAGCCAAATGCTTCTCCCCTTCCCTTACTGCAGACAGTCAAATGCTTCTCCCCCTTCCTCCTTGTAGACAGCCAAATGCTTCTCTCCTCCCTCCCTGTAGATAGCCAAATGCTTCTCCCCTTCCCTCCCTGTAGATAGCCAAATGCTTCTCCCCCTCCCTCCCTATAGTTAGCCAAATGCTTCTCCCCTTTCCTCCATGCAGACAGTCAAATGCATCTCCTCTTCCCTCCCTGTGTCCCTGTGGATAGCCAAATGCTTCTCCCTTTCCCTACCTGCGGAGAGCCAAATGCTTCTCCCCTTCCCTCCCTGTAGATAGCCAAATGCCTCTCCCCTTCCCTCCCTGTAGATAGCCAAATGCCTCTCCCCTTCCCTCCCTGTAGATAGCCAAATGCCTTTCCCCTTCCCTCCCTGTAGATAGCCAAATGCTTCTCTAACCTCTTTGTAGATAGCCAAATGCTTCTCCCTCTCCCTCCATCCCTGTAGATATACAAGTTCTTCTCCCCCCCCCCCACCTCCCTGTAGGTAGCAACATGCTTCCCCCTCCCTCCCTGTAGGTAGCCAGATGTTTCTTCCCCTCCCTACCTGCCTGTAGATAGCCAAATGCTTCTCCCCCTCCCTACCTGCCTGTAGATAGCCAAATGCTTCTCCCCCTCCCTACCTGCCTGTAGATAGCCAAATGCTTCTCCCCCTCCCTCTTCGTAGGTAGCCAAGGGCTTCTCCTACTGCAACACCAGCTGCCTGTCACTCACCTGCCGCTCGTCACCAGCGCCAAAGCTTTCTCTTCCGCTCTCTCTGTCAGCTGCGGCTGTGTCTCTGTGTCTCTCTCTACAGCCGGTGTCTCTCACATATGACTGCCCAGCATGTTACCGGCGAGTCACATGATAGGAAACCCCGGCTGGTGAGAAATACAAAGCAGTTTTCACGCTTTAGTGGATCAACCCCAGTGAGTGTAAATCAGAAATAATTATTAATTATTATTACTGTCAGCTAATCAATAAGAGCCAAAAGTGAAGCCGTTGACTAAAGTGTTTATTTTTGGTGTCTATTCTCTCGGAGCAGTGCTTTTCAGCGCTGCTAAATTTGGGCGCAGCCGGCGCCACCATAGACTATAATGGGAATCAGTCTATAGCGGCGCTCAGTGAGTAACGTCGGCTCCGTCAGAAGACGGAGCCGAAGTTGCTTACAAAACACAATAATTCGGCTTCCAGCAATCGCTGGAAGCTGAATTATTTCATTCCCCCACCATCCATGGCGGCCTGGAGGGGGAATAGTAATTAACACGGCCCGGACTTGTGCAGAAGCAGGACCAACCATATACCGGCTGTATCCTGCGCCCAAGTCTCCCGGCGCCGATTTCGAATGTATGCCATTCTCTTGCCAGAATTTCCGACATAAGCAGAAATTACACCTATGCGTAATTACGCATTGTAACTCGCATTTACGCATCGTAATTGTAATGAAAAATTTTGGTGAAAAGCGTAATTAATTTTGTATGTAATTGTAAGCATTCGTAATTACGCATTAATTTATGCGTAATTTACGCATAATTTTGTGCCGAGTTTGGTGGTGAATAGCAAAGCTATTGCAACCAAAATTGCTATGTATGTTAAAGGGGAACTTCAGCTTAACCTCCCTGGCGGTATGCCCGAGCTGAGCTCGGGCTATACCGCGCAGGGAGATATCTCAGCCCCTGGTGGGGCGATTTTGACAATGTAAAGTGCTGTGCGCTTAATCGCCGCCGCTCTGCGGCGATCGCCCGCTCGCAGCGGCAGAAGAGGCCCCCCCCCCCGCCAGAGCCCTGCGCTGCCCGGACCAATGAGTTCCGGGCAGCGCTATGGGCTGGATCGAGTGCGCCTGACTTCAGGACGTCGGCTGACGTCCATGACGTCATGCCGATCATCGCCATGGCGACAGGAGAAGCCAAACAGGGGAACGCGTTATATACGCGCTCCCCTGTTTGCTATTGATGCCGGCGACGATCGCACTAGAGGGCCACATGCGCCCTCTAGTGGTGTTTCATGTAGCTACCACTCTGGTAGCTTTACATGAAACTAAAAAAAAATAATTAAAAAAAAATTAACCGCCAGGGAGGTTAAACAAACATACTGTCATTAAGTTACATTAGTTATGTTAATTAAAATAGATAGGTAATATAATCTCTTACCCACCCTGTTTTAAAAGAACAGGCAAATGTTTGTTATTTCATGGGGGCAGCCATCTTTTTGGTTGAAAGGAGGTGACAGGGAGCATGAGACACAGTTCCAACTGTCCTGTGTCCTGATCACCCCTCCCAGCTACGCGCGCTAGGCATCAAATCTCAAATATAAATCAATAAATTTTAAAAAAAATTGCACCACAACAGCAGAATAAGAACATCAGAAATCCCATCATGCTTTGCACAGCATCAGGGGAAAAATGCCCGGGCAGTTTTCTTCTGTGCAGCTAAAAATAAGGCTTGGGTAAGAAAAGCAAAGTTCTGATGCTGTGAAACTGTTAAAGAAACACCAGGCCTTTTCAGTGCTGCTGAGTAGATTTTTAGTCCAGAGGTTCACTTTAAGGAAAAGAGTAGGTACAAGTCCAAAAAATTTGGATTTTTCTAAAAGACCTTGTAGTTT